>NC_132786.1:43351666-44645833 GCF_048418805.1 Vulpes vulpes | reverse complement strand
GATAGTGCTTCTGGCTGAGACACTGTGGGCAGAAAAGACAATCTGCACCCAGAAACTCTATTTCTATCTGAATCAATCACAGTCCTTCTCAGAGTGGAAGAGGTCAAATTGGAGATAACTTGCCATCAAATGTACAGATGGTCTCCTTGAGGAATGGTGCCATAACATGGACTCAAGATTGGTCTTTGTTGCTGACAGGTTAAATATTTAGAGGAAGCTGTAGACAGATGCATTATGGAAAGTAGGAGCCTGTGCTGCTGGGGTGGTGCCTAACTTCTGTCTCTGTCACCAATGTCACTTTTTAATATGTCCATTGTTCCAGCATTGGGCTGGCCAATAAGAGCTGGCTGCCATCTTCTGGTTGTCATTCTGTCTACCTGGTTGTTCAGTGCCTCTTTCATGGAGGGTGCTCTTAGATTGGTGTTAATTTTGAATACAAAGCTCTTCACACTATATACCCACTCTTGTTTATCATATATATTCTTTCTGCCAGACCTCTTTGTCCTTGATCCTCTGATCTTTTTTCTTTAGGATTTTGACCAGCTATGCAGTCTAACCACGAGTCCTTTTATGTTCTAATTTCAGGCCACTTCTTTCAGCGTACAAAGTAAATGATCAGATACACTCTCCCAAACACTGCCAATTGGGAGGATTTTCCCTTTGTTAGACTATGTAGTGGCTTGCATCCACGTACTGAGCTGATCCATCTGCAAACCAAGCTAAGGCTTTTCCATCTTCTATCAGCTATTCCTTACAGATCCTCTTTCTGATCCATGGGAGAGAGCTGAGGAACAGGTACTGGTACAACCATGTTGGATGACACGAGTATGGCTATCTAATTTGGGGGGTCAGATAGGCTTTAGCTTATGATTGGAAATTCTAGCTGTATAGTCACTTGATGTCCAATATCCAGGCTTTCAAATTGTATCATAGTTCAATAGCATGCCAAGAGTTGCATTTTAAAAGATGTATTCCCTATTGAAAATTGTATGACCAGGAGCTGACTTGTGATTTTCTCACTGGCCTTCCTATAAATTCCACATAGTATCTTTTTCCACCACTAATATCTCTAATACAAGAGGGTCTTTTGGCACAAGTGACAGGGTACAACTTGGAACTTACCATAGGCAGTCCTAGAATCTCTTGCTTGCTTAGGAGCATCTTTGACTAGATTTGATTTTAACTCTATTACTTCTAAGCTCTCTTTCCAAGGTCTGTGAACAAGGTTATGACCAAAATGTTTTCATAGTGCAGGAGCTCTAGCTGAACTGTCAGAGGAGACATCTAAAATGGATTCTAGGAAGGGTTGTTTCTATTCTGTGGCTCCTGAGGATGCTATCTGTTGCCCTTGACAGATTAGAAATGGTTATATTCATAATGGACATCCTATTGTTGTTGTTGGTTGTGTGTGTGTGTGTGTTTAATAGAACTGGGGCAGAGAGGGGGATATAAAAGAAGAGAATGAAGGGGTAGCAGAAAATCCTCCAAAATAGCTGTTTGTTCAAGCTAGGTGGTGGTAATGAGATTCTCTTTTGTATTTCCACTTCTTAGAGAGGCATGACTGAGCCCAAAGCTACTAGTGTATTAGTTCAATACACTGCCCATTATTAAATATGAATAAAAATACAGAAATGGTAAAACATAGATACCAGTACTTTTACTCATGAGAAGAGGAAAATAAGTACTATTTATTTAAGAGCAAAAGAATTGAATTTTAGGACTTAAAGATATCTTAACTATCATCTAGCTCAATCTCTTCATTTTACAAATGAGAAAATCTTTTATCTTATTGACTCTTTTCAATAAAGTCATGAAAAATTTTGTTTATAAGTTAGTAAATGTATCCATATGCTTTTATAAGTTTCTTTTATGATTTTCGCCAGCAATGATGAAATTAGTATGTTTTGATCTTTGTGCAACTTGCTCAGAAGGAACTTAAAAGAAGTATTTAGGAAAATCCAAGTGCTGAAACATTTAAGATATGCTTTGTGGTCTAAATTTTGTGTGATTGTCAGCCAGGAAGTTTTCTGATTAAGATGGCTTGCCAATTCCCTGCCAAATACATTATTTATTACACTAATGGGGATTTCCTATTTGAGATGTTAAAGACAAAATGTTACCAATATTATTTCCCTTAAAGTAATTGACTTAGACCAATTGATGCCTTCTAATAAGTTGAAATCAAGAATATAACAGAGGTCCATAAAGACATATAGGTATTTTAATGGTATATACATATTGAAATAGGCTAAATTTCATTGTATTAGAGATTTCTCATTCATTATTGATAGTGAAACGTGAAGCTTGATGTTACTGAACTTACGCTTCCTTTTTTGGATTTAATATTTTGTAAAAATGAAATAACTTTTAGCAAGGACTGAAGTTTGTTGGGTTAAGATGGCAGTTAGAATCCCATAGTTATATGCACAAATTTTAGAATTTTAGAGTCTCCTCAAAGTTATAAAGAAACTTCTGCATACTCATGTGTGTGTGTGTATGTGTATGTGTGTGTGTTCTCATAGTAGTATCTACAAAGGGAGGTGTGTTCCAAGAATCTAATAAAGGCGATATACGTGTAGGTGAATTAGCAAGCACCCTACATTATGCCTAATTTTTTAATAAAAAATATTTATTTATTTCACAGAGAGAGAGAGAGAGAGTGAGCAAGCACAAGCCAGGGAATAGCCAAGGAAGAGGGAGAAGTAGGCGACCCACTGAGCAAGGAGACTGACATGAGGCTCAATCAGAGTACCTTGGGATCATGACCTGAGTTGAAGGCAGATGCTTAACCAACTGAGCCACCCAGGTGCCCCATATCACGCCCTAATTTTAACCAAAGAGCAAAATGTGAGGCAAATTTTCATAATTGTTATAATTTATTTGTAAATTAAAATAAAATGTAAAACTACAGATAGTGATAAGTATTACAGAGGAAAAGGACAAGGTGCTATAAGAAAGACCACTGGGCCATTTCCTTTAGTTGATACAGTCATAGCCTTTCTGGAGGTAAAATAGTTAGACAAAGGATTTGTGCAGAGTATGTATGGGCGACAGGATGTGTATGGACAGCAATCCAGACAATCCAGAGAATAGTATGGAAAAAGCTTTTTGCATTTGGAAAGGAGTATGATATGTTCAAGAAACTAAAGGAAGGCCATGTAAATATGAGGACAAGCATAGCATAAGATGAGAATGAAGAGGCTAGCATATATTTACCACAGCATGTAGGACCTTGTGCAGCATACTTAGTTGGTTGAGTCCTCTTTTAGTGCAATGGGAGGTCATGAAAAGATTTTAAGTAGGACAATGACACCATTTTATTTATATCTTTAAAAGGCCACATTGGGGAAGCCCCGGTGACCCAGTTGTTTAGTACTGCCTTCAGCCCGGGGTGTGATCCTGGAGACCTGGGATCAAGTCCCATGTTGGGCTCCCTGCATGGAGCTTGCTTCTCCCTCTGCCTGTGTCTCTGCCTCTGTGTGTGTGTGTGTGTTTTTCATGAATAAATAAATAAAATCTTAAAAAAATAAAAATAAAAGACCACATTGGCTACAATATGGACATTGGGTTGGATTGGGTAAGAGTAGAAGATAGACATTGTTAGGAGACAATAGTGTTAATCAAGGTGAGAGTTGAAAGAGCTTGGACTGAGATGTTGGCAGTGAAAATGGAGAGTAATGGATAGATTCAGGGTATTTTGAGGATACAATAATCTGTCTTAGTAATAAATAGAATGTGGGAATAAAAGAGAGCTATGTCAAAATGTGCCCAGATTTTTCACTTGAGCAAATGGGTAAGTAAGGGTGTATGTGATAGTTTCATTTATTGAAATAATGTAAGTCTGGAGGAAAAAACATGTTGGTAAAAAATCAGAACCTCAGTTGTGGAAATGTTAATTTTGTGATATCAGTGAGTTGATAAAATGAATAGGTTAGCAAGCCATCGAACATATAGATCTGGAAGTGTGGGCTAGACATATAATTTAGTAATTACCAGCATGTGGGTGTTGGGGAGGAAAATAATGAAATTTTGAGTCACATCAGGTCAAGTAGAAGAAGTGTTGGATGCTAGATAAGACAAGCATGAAAATTTTGCATCACATAGACCAAGTAAAGAGCATTTCTAGAAGGAGGGAGCAATCAACTGTGTTGCTTGTTACTGAGAGGTCTAATAAGATGAGAGTTAAATACATGTTGATTAAATTTAGGAATATGGGTGTCAATGGTCATTTCAGGAGGTGATTTCAAAAAAAAGAAGGACAGATGTCAGATTAGACTGGATTGAAGAGGGAAAAGGAGATGAGAAAGTGGAAAAAAGTTGTAGAGACAATTGTGATAGACACCATTGGTTGGCTACCCAACAGCTATTTCCCAAATGCTAATAGAACCCCATTTTTTTCAGTGGCATTTGAGTGGTCAAGTCCCTTGAGGCAGTGAATTAATATGCTCAAATCAAGCAGGGTAGGCTCATTCACCTTGCCATGTGATTGAGTCAGCCATGAGCATTTTCTACATTCTGGACAACTTCCTTCCAGTCTTAGCATAATACTAATATTTAAATAAAATATTCCAGTTAATGAAATAACTTTGATTTAGTGGTGTTTATTCCAACATTCTAGAACTAATCATGAGGAATTACTCTAACCTGAAAATCTTTTACTCTTTAACAAAACAAGAATTGTGATTTTTAAAATCTATTTCTCATTTGCTATATGCCAGACATTGTGCAATGTGATTTTTGTATAATAGTTCATTTAAATTGCCAATAACATTGTGAGGCCTATTGAGTATTATTTTTCAAACAAGTTAATCAAGACTTAGAGAAATTAAGTAAAATGTCCAAGGTTACAATCAGATTAGTGGGAAAAGCAATCAGTGATTTATTCAATCCATTCGAATCATTCAGTCCCTACAGAATACAGTACACTTTCTACTGCATCTATGGAAAGAGTGTCCTACCCCTGTACTCGTCTACACTTGCCTGCTTTCTTCATTGCTCAGACCTGCCCTTTTGATTCCATTGGCTTTCAGCCAACTATTCCACATAAAGATTAAATATGTTGATTTTACCAGGCCAATTGTAGTGGAATGATAAGCTTCCCCTGAATATAGTGGGGGAGGGAGACATACTATTTAAGGGCTGACCATAACAATAAGCATTAATTTAAGACCATATTACCATACAACTTTACATTAGGCTCAAAGAAAGAAATTCATTATATATTACAACGTGAAATCAAAGAAATATTACATAAAATTATACAGCTCTGACAGAGAACCTGATCTTGGTAGATTATTTAAATTTTATTTTTCAAAATATGCAAATATGTAGTGTTTTTGAAGAGTGGAGGAGTTAATTAGCAAAAAGTGTACCTGGTTACAAATCAGATAACAACACTTCTAAAGGCACTAGTATTCTATGACCCTAGCAGAGCTCATAACTTTTTTGTATCTGTTACCTCATCAATAAAGTGGACATAAAACTGCCTTGTTTTCAAGATTGAAATTGAAATGAAATAAAGTTAAAACCATGTTTTCTGATCATAGTAAAGCATTTATACAAAAAGCAGTAATTTGACGTTTATTGTGTTTAGCTACTGTGGTCACCGGCAGTTATTATAGATAGTGGGAAAAATGCTGAACTACATTCATATAATGTAAATAGATAATAAATGCTGTTATAAAAACATCACAAAATCTTACAGGGGTACAGAAGGGTAGATATAGTAAGAAATGAGGTTGGAATAGTAAGTTAGGTAGAGAATATAAGGTCAATCAAAGATATACTAAAGAGTTTGGCTGTTACTGCAATGTGCTTACTCAGAGTTTCTAAGAATAGGAAAAACATGACAATATGTCAATGTGATAAAGATGGTGGTTTTGGATGAATTGGAAGAGCAAATATAGGAGTTATGGTTATCTTGGTTATATCTACAGTTATATTGGTTATCTTGCTACTCTCAAAGTCCAGAAATTCTAGTGAGTCTCAGGTAGGGCTATCAACACAAAGAGGAAGGGATGGTGATTCAGTTAACTACTGTCACCTAACAAGATACCTCAAAATGAGTGGCTGCAGCAAAGGATAATTTCTTTCTCATCAGTATATGGATTAGCTAGATGGTCCTACTACTAGTTTTGTTGGTGCACATGCCTGTGGTTGCAATACTATAGCTGAAAATCCTGCAGAGTTCAAAATGATGGACTCACTCATATGTCGGGGTGTTGGTGCTAACAGTGAGTGAGGGCATCTCTCCACTCTTCCATGTGGCTTCTTATCCTTGAGACAAAATTGATCATGTTTAATCTATCACAAATAGTTTGAAGGATTTTGGAAGTAAAGTTGATGGTATTTGGGGGTGGGAAGTGAGATATGGGAAATAGAAAGAGGGAAGATCAGGTGACTCAAGTGAGGAGTAGATAGAGGTGCATTAATTGAAGAAATGAATACAAGATTTGTTGGAAGGTGGCCCTGGGGATTGGGAGAGGTTGAAATAGATGCCTATGGAATAATCACAACAAGACTGTGGAAATAAAGATTGGAATATAGAATAACTTAAAAAAATTTTTTTTATTGGAGTTCAATTTGCCAACATATAGCATAACACCCAGTGCTCATCCCAAGTGCCCCCCTCAGTGCCCATCACCCAGTCACCCCAACCCCCCACCCATTTCCCCTTCCACTACCCCTTGTTCATTTCCCAGAGTTAGGTGTCTCTCATGTTTTGTCACCCTCACTGATATTTTCACTCATTTTCTCTCCTTTCTCTTTATTCCCTTTCACTATTTTTTATATTCCCCAAATGAATGAGACCATGTAATGTTTGTCCTTTTCCAATTGACTCAGCATAATACCCTCCTAGAATAACTTTTTAAGAAAGGAATAGAAATTTCGCTTACAGGTCTGTATTACTGTAAAAGAGTGTCAAATTTCCTAGTGATAAAGGGCAAAATAAAAAGGAAAGTAGACCAAAGATGGAATTCGGAGAAATAGTAATATTTAAGGGGTAAATGACAAAAAAAAAAAAAAAAGCTAGCAAAAGAAATTGAACAAAAAAAGTCAGAGAATGAGAAAGATACATAGTGAGAGAGAATTATGACAAGAGTAAGTCTGTAGAAATCATAATTATTAGAAAAACCCCAAAATGTATGCTATGCAATGCATAATATTTACCTATCAAGAGATTTACAGTTGCAATGAAATCTGTCCTCACTTTTTTCTTTGTATAAAGGATTTGTATTCACTTGATGATTTTTTTGATTGAAAGAAGAGATCTAAGGTAATAGATACATTTTTAGATATAAATTTATAACTGAGAATTTTATACTTAAACAGAAAGTTAAAAGTGGTTGAGACACCAGGAAAAGTCATCTGGAAATTAACAGTGAACTTCCTGAGAAGAGCAAGTGTGTGAATTACCCACAGCATAGAAATGTTCCTGAATCTGACTGAATAGTGTTAGTACAAACCCCAACGGTGGATGTCACTAAATAGTTCTTGAGTGGGGGAAGGAAAATGCTTAAGTTAAAAAAATGCATTGTTTCCAAATGTCTATCATTTCAATCTTTAATCTTTAAAATTTATTCTTTAAGAAGTAGGAAGGGTAATAATGTAAATGAAATGATGCAACTTACTATGTGACTTCCAAGGGTACACTGTAGTCTGAAACATGGGGACAGACTCAGTACAAAGGACCCAGGAAGCTGATTTAAACCTCTCTTAAAACAATTCAGTTTTTGAGTCATATTATATTTACTACAAGGGAGAGATTGTGGGGCCTGTGGGTTGGTTTAAGGCTCCAACTATAATTGTGTATTATCTATTTCTCCCTTCTCTTCTGTCCGTTTTTGATTTATGTATTTTCTGGCTCTGTTATTAAGTGCACACGTATATGTTTGTAATAATTAATATGTATTTCTGATGGATTGATCCTGTTGTCATTATGAAATGTCCTTTTTTATCTTTAACAATAATTGTTGTCTTAAAATCTGTTATGTCTGATATTAGTATAGCTACTGCAGCCCTCTTTTAATTACTGTTTGAATACAATACCTTCTTCCATCCTTTTACTTTCAACCCATTTGTGTCTTTAAATCTAAGATGTGCCTCTTGTAGACAGTATGTAGATAAATGATTTTTTAAAATGTACTTTGCTAAAGTATGCCTTTTTATTGAAGTTTTATCCTTTTACAGTCAATAAAATTACTCATAATATTTATTCCGGCCATTTTGCTAATTTTTATGTGTCTTATGTCTTTTTTGTTCCTCTATACCTCTATGTCTGCTTTTTTTCTGTTCTAAATAGACATTTTTCTAGGGTACCTTGTTAATTGCCTGTTGCTTCATTTACTATATATCCTGAGTTATATGTCATATTCTAAGCTAGCATTTAAAAAGTACAATACTTGGGACATCCGGGTGGCTCAGTGGTTGAGCATTGTCTTCGGCTCAAGGCATGATCCTGGAGTGCCAGGATCAAGTGCCATATTGGGCTTCCTGCATGGAGCCTGCTTCTCCCTCTGCCTATGTCTCTGCCTCTCTCTTTCTCTGTGTCTCTCATGAATAAATAAAATCTTTAAAAAGTATGATACTCCATAAGAATCATCTAAATTGCTTTGTATACATGAAAACTTCTGGCCCCATACTAGAATTACTTCATCAAAGTCTTAGTGTGTGTGTGTGTGGTGGTGGTGGGGGGGGGGGGGTTGTCCAGAAATTTTCCTTTTTCACAAACTACATATGATTTTTATGAATCTTAATTTGAGAAATTTGGGGGAAAATTCTTTTCTCACCTCAAATATTAGAACAGAAAGAGGAAACTAAGGTTAATCAAAATTTCAATGCGCCAGCATCTGTGCTAGATATTTAAAATACATTATTTTGTTTAATCCTCACAACTACCCTGTGATGGCCAGAGTATAGTCCTCATCTCTAATTAATTAACTTGCCTAAGAACATACAGATAATAAGTAGCAGAGCCAAAAATGTAATTTAGGCTTTTCTAGTGAATAAAGAGAAGGAAAATCCCAGACAGTGTAGAAACTACAGAAAAAGAAAAGTACTCAGAAGGATATTAAAGGAAAGGGAATACATCTACTTTGTTTTCTCTACCTGATAAGAGACTCTGATGATTGTTTTATGCAAAAGACTTAGATGAGCAGTTTGAATCCTGGTACTAGCCTACGTGTGAAAAATCAGAGGCAGCCCAAGCCTTAAAAATAATCTATCCTCTGTAAGAATTAAATTACCTGTGGTTTTATGCACATTTCTTTTAAAGTTGTTTAGAAGTGATTTTTCAGAGGTTCTTTCTCTTTTTTTATTGATAATTTAATCTAAAGAATATTTGAGTGCCTTTTTCATAATATGGGGAATGTTTATTGAGTGCTTACTACATCACTGCATTATGTTAACTACATGCATTTTTATCATATTTAACAATAATACTACCAATGAGGTAGCCTATTTTACAAATGAGAAAAAAGTGACACAGAAATATGAAGTGATATGACCATGGCTGTCTTCAGAACCTGTATTCTTAGGCACTAAGCTCTCTGCACTTTGTTTCTACTCTAACCATCTAATGATAAATAGGCTTTGAGTGATAACAGTAGTCCTTGAAACCTTTGCATGTGTTTCTCATTTTCTAAGTTGGAACTCAGCTTAAAATAACCTCTAAAAATCTATACCTATTGCCTTTTCAAGCTCTCCAGACCAAGTAATCTGTGATTAAAATTGAGTTTTACAGGTATCTTTCCCATGAAGTTAATAATACACAGGTAATATACTTTCCATACCTCCCCCCAAATAGACATTGGATAAAGTGTTCTGTAACCTATGTGTGCCTACAAATTATAGAAAAGAGGGTGTAAGAAAGAGGGTAAAAATTTGGGAGTGAGAAAATGTGAGTCTGAGTTCTGATTCTGCCTGCCACTTTTTAGTTATTTGACCTTGAGCAAATAAAGTTAACCTTAATTTTCTCATTATAGAGGCAGCATAAAAACAATATCCCTTTTTTAAAAAAAGACTTGATATGAGGGTCAAATGTGATAATAAACATATGTGAAATTATTTTCCATCAATAAATTGAGCGCTATCTTTCAAGGTATTTGAGCTTTATGCTTTAGAATCATCTTTAAAATAGGATTAATTATAATGGACTCTTCCTAGGCAGTGAAAAGTCTATAATGAATGACACTTAAAGCTTATATACCGTTACAAACCTGCAAGTAATTTCAATCTTGGCATTGAGCATTCATTATCAATAACTGTGACACATTTTCTCAAAATTTACAAAATCCCACTCTATAGTTTATTTGCAAAATGGGAATAAATCTGCTTTGTCAATTTATTGTGAATATTAAGTTAATAAAACATGAAAATGTATTTTATTTTATTTTATTTTATTTTTTTTGAAAATGTATTTTATAAACTGGAAAAAGCTATATAGGTGTTATTAACTATTATCCATGATTTTGGAAAATGTGTTTTGATAAAAAAGAAATAAACAGTATTTTAATCTTTTGTATCATCTTTTTTATTTCACGAACTTTTGTTTTAAACAGCAGTTTTAGGTTCATAGCAAAATTGAGCAGAAGGCACACAGATGTACCATATATACCCTGTCCCCCCATATGTAAACCTCCCTCACTATTGAGACCCTACCTACCCCACAGTGGTACATTTGTTACAGTCAATGAACCTACATTGAACAACATTATCACGTAACATCCATATTTTACACTAGGATCCACATTTGGTGTTGTACATTCTGTGGATTTTGACAACTGTATAATGGCATATATCCAACATTGTAGTATTGTCCAGAATAGTTTCACTGCCCTAAAAATCCTCTGTCTTCTGCTTATTCGCTCTCCCTCCCTTCTGACAACACTGTCTTCATAGTTTTTCTTTTCCAGAATATCAGTTGGAATCAACAGTGTAGTCTTTTCAGATTGGCTTCTCTCACTTAGTAATATGCATTTAAGTTTCCTCCAAGTCTTTTCATGGCTTGATAGCTCATTTCTTTTTAGTGGTGAATAATATTCTGTGGTCTGATGTGTCACAGTTTATCCATTCACCTTTTGAAGGACATATTAGTTGCTTCCAAGTTTTGGAAATTATGAATACAGATGCTATAAATAAATAACCATATGCAGACTTTTGTGTGGATATACTTTCAACTCCTTTGGGCAAATACCAAGGATATGATTGCTGGATCATATGGTAAGATTAATGAGTTTTGTAAGAAACTGCTAAACTGTCTTCCAAAGTGGCTGTACTTTTTTGCATTCCTACCAGCAATGGATGAGAGTTCCTTTTGGTCCACATTGCTAGCATTTGGCGATGTCCGTGTATTAGATTTTTGGCCATTCTAATAGGTGTGTAACAGTATCTCATTGTTTTGTTATTCCCTAATAATATGTTATATGGAGCATCTTTTCATATGCTTATTTGCCATCTGTATATCTTCTGTATTGAGGGATTGTGGTAATGTCAAGGATTGATGGCCACCAGCACAAGTTAGAATGAAGCTAGGAAGGATTATCTCTTTCAGGTTTCAAAGGCAGTGTGGCCCTGTTCATATCCGAATTTTGGACTTCTAGTTTCCAGATCTTTAAGACAATAAATTTCTGCTGTTTTAAGCCACCTGGTTTGTGGCATTCTGTTTTTATTTTTTTAAAAGATTTTATTTATTTATTCATGAGGTACACACAGAGAGAGGCAGAGACATAGGCAGAGGGACATAGGCAGAGGGATAAGCAGGTTCCCTGCTGGGAGCTTGATGCGGGACTCAATACCGGACCCTGGGCTCACCTCCTGAGCCAAAGGCAGACCCTCAACTAATGAGCCACCCAAGGTGTCCCTGGCTTGTGGCATTTTGTTATGGCATCCCTAGGAAGCTAGTATATCACTTCATGGGTTGTTTTGAGGATTCGATTATTTTATGTCTATAAGTTATCAAGCCCAGAGTCTGGTGCATGTTAAGCCTTAAATATAGTGGTTTTAGTAATTTTTTTTGTGAATTTATTTGTTTTAAATTTTATTTATTTATGATAGTCACACAGAGAGAGAGAGAGAGAGAGAGGCAGAGACATAGGCAGAGGGAGAGGGAGAAGAGGCCTCCATGCACCGGGAGCCCAACGTGGGATTCCATCCCGGGTCTCCAGGATCGCGCCCTGGGCCAAAGGCAGGCACCAAACCGCTGCGCCACCCAGGGATCCCTGGTTTTAGTAATTTTAATGCCATTGCACTGAATTATGATCATCTTTATATTTGTTTGTCTACTGTGAAAGAGACTCCAAATTTTCTATCATATTATTAATAAGATCCTAAATTTTACCAGGCATATTACATCCATTCTAAAAGACTGACATTGATATAGTTAACCAGTCAATGATATAGCCCCCTTTTCCTTCATTTTATTTTACTCTTTTATTCACATTTCCCTTAACAAGTATGATTCTGGTTCTCAAATATAAAATTAATTTGGGCTGACATAAAAATGTCAGTGTTCTTCAAATAAACATTTTTAAAGAATCATTTTATATTTAAGAATTCAACTTCATGGGATCCCTGGGTGGCGCAGTGGTTTGGCGCCTGCCTTTGGCCCAGGGCGCGATCCTGGAGACCCGGGATCGAATCCCACGTCGGGCTCCCGGTGCATGGAGCCTGCTTCTCCCTCTGCCTGTGTCTCTGCCTCTCTCTCTCTCTCTCTGTGTGACTATCATAAATAAATAAAAATTTTGAAAAAAAAAAGAATTCAACTTCATCACATACTTTTAATCAGAAACTCACGAAACAAAGGAATTTATTTTGAGAAAACATGAAGCTCAAAAAACATTTTATGTGCATACTGCTAGACCTCACAGGCTGTTTTGCTAGTTTAGATACCCATTTGAAGAAGAAATTCACCTGAGCACTGCTTTTAAGAATGTTTTTGGGTAGTAATGCAATCAATCAGGTGATTGCAGGTTGAATGATAGCCTGGTCAATTAGGAAACCATCAAAGCACAGAAATGTATCAACTGGTGTCTTCTATCACAAGATTCTAACAGAGTTCTAAGTCTGACCAGTAGCTTGTTGGGTAGACCACCTTCATTTTCTTCAAACACATACCTCTCACAGAGAAAACTTCTTGCAGGGAGGTTGAGAGTACAGAGAGAAAACAAAACTGAAAGATGAGAAATTGAAATGAAGGTAGGGGAAGGTAGTAAAAAGGGGAGGAGTGTTAACCTTCTAAAGAAACTCTATTGTTCTAACCCTAGAAAGTCATAAATTCAGAGACTCGGCCTGTCACAGACTCAAAGGGTCAAGGAAATCCAAGTCTATTTTGGAATACCAGATCTGTGGGGAAACCTAAAATTACCAAGTAACACACAAGTAACTGAAAAATTTGACCAGCCATCCTTCAACGTTAATAGGTTACTTAACGTCTCCTGTTGCAACAGTGCAATTGAAAATGATGGCTCACTCCCTAGAAGTAACATAAAGATGGAGAGGAGGAGGAGTCAGCTGGGTACAAACAACTTCATTCTCATCAAAGGCATATTTTCATTCTCACGTGTGCTCCAAATAATTCATGGCATGATCAGTCTTTAGAAAATAATTCACATCCATAGGTTTGTTAACTTTCACAGAGTCTTTGAAGGTTTTTTATATATCAATTATAAGAAATTATATGTTATTACATATTACATACATAATATATATTGTATATATTAGCTACTTTGTGCTACCAATCAGGGGAAATACTTAAATAGAAATCTCAGAGACCTCTGAAAAAGGACTAATGTGCTAAATAAGAAAAAAGAAGCAAAATTTTCCTTTCTATGTGTAAATTTCAAGAGTAAGACTGGAGATCACATAAAATAACATTCCTAAATATAGTCTAGATATAACTCAAGGGGGGGGATCTTTATTAAAAAACAAGTAGGCCTTTCAGTAAGGAGACACTACTCGCCTAATGGAGATGCCACGTTGACCTTTACATACATTTGCAAACATAATAGCATTCATCTAGGAGGATGCTTTTTAAAATAGTCTCTAATGATAAAGGGTACAAATGTGGACAAATTGCTACTTCAATGTTTCCCCTTTCACCATATAGACTCTTTCAACACAGTATCAAGGTACTTAGCTGTTATGAAAGCTCTGCCTGACTGTAAACACTAGCACATCTTCACAGTCATGGGTACGGATGTTATTCCATACTCAGAAGAGAAAGTATGACTTGACACCTGGAAGGTTTGGTAGGTAACCCTGCAGGAGGCTAGACCCCAGTGTTGTGTGAAAAGGTGGAAATAGCTACCGTAGATGAGGTTTGTGTTCTGTGATCAAGCCCTCTTGATTCATCTGCACCCCACTCTTGTTTCGACATCCTTAGCTCTTTGGTTTTTGTGTTTACAGGCTCAGAAGACGAGGCAATTGGAAGGATGAGAAATTGGTGCCCTGCAAAAACAGAGGCAGTTCTATCAAGAAAATGACTTCTGATTCTAGCTTCCCCTCTACATCATGTTCCTTTGGTCTCATTACAGGACCTTCCATCTCTCACACACAGCAATTCAGTAGTCTTTTTGTCTTCAGTCACCACGTTGCAATCCAATTATTCTCCAGACCATTTCCAGAGTGACATTTCTAAGAATGAGTTTATTTATGGCATCCGGATGATGCAAATTTGTCGACAGTTCATTGAATCCAAATAACTTTAAGAGGAGAGGATGCCTTCCCTTTATTCTTCAGTAAGGTTATCCTTTAGGAATTAATTCCAGGAAACCATGGCTGGTTTAACCATGGAAACCATGGCTTAATTCCATTCTGGGTTAGGGGCCCTTTCACTTTGCTTCTTCAACAACCTGTGCTTATCTGTTTTGTAGTCTCTATTGTACTGTACTATAAACATCTCTTTGCTTCCCTGCTTCTCTCACCAGATTGAAAATTCTTTCCTCCTGGTTTCATCATTTAATAGAATGTATCATCTTGGCCATGGAACATTTTCTTTCTGAGGTTCACTTGGTTCTTTAATATGCAAATGGGAATGACATAGCACCTATGTCACAGAGTGTTGGTCAGACAAAATGAAGTGATTTAGGTACATCGCTGAGCACGATGCTGGCACACAACAATAATATTTGGCAGGCAGAGAGATAAGCACTTCACATGGATTATCTCATTTATTCTGTAAAGTGTCCCTATGAGGTGACTATTATATTACTTTCTTTTCCAGACTAGGGAACTCAGTCTTGAGGAGAATAGCCTCCTACCTAAAATCGCATAGCTAGTGAATAGTGTAAGTGGGCAAACATAGGAAGTCTTCTTCACTCAGTTTTTCTCATTAGGCTATCCTGTCTACAGTAATAAATGCTGAATGGACATTGTTACCATAATTTCTCTTTTAGCTCTATACACACTGCATGGATTAAGTCAGAGCCAGGTAAATGTTCATTGAGTGCACATTTTCCTTTTCTTTTATATTTTTAAATTTTAATTCCAATATAGTTAACAGTGTCACATTAGTTTCAGGTCTACAATATAGTGACTCAACACTTCCATACATCATCTGGTGCTCATTTCAACAAGTCCACTCCTTAATGGATGGGGATTAACCATCACCTATTCCCCCACCTGCCTCCCCTCTGGTAACCAACTTTGTTCTCAATGGTTAAGAGTCTGTTTCTTATCTTATCTCTCTCTCTTTCTTCCTTTTTTCCTTTGCTCATTTCTTTGGTTTCTTAAATTCCACATATGAGTGAAATCATTTGGTATTTGTTGTTTCCTGAATGATTTACTTCACTTAGCATTATACTCTTTAGCTTCATCTATGTTGTTGCAAATGGCAGAATTTCATTCTTTTTTATGGCTGAATAATATTAAATGATATATATATATATCTCACATATCCTTTATCCACTCATCCATCGATGGACACCTGGACTGCTTCCATAATTATAAATTATGCTACTATAAAAATAGGGGTGCATACATCCCTTTGAATTAGTGTTCTTATATTTTTTGAGTAAATACCCCAGAGCATAATTATTGGATTGTAGGGTAGTTCTATTTTTAATTTTTTAAGGTACTTCTCTACTGTTTTCCCAAGTGGCCGTAACAGATTGTATTCCCACCAAAAGTGCAAGATTTCTTTTTCTTCACAAACTCACCAACACCTATTATTTCTTGTGTTTTTGATTTTAGTCATCTGACAGGCATGAGGTAATAACTCATTGTAGTTTGATTTGCATTTCCCTGATGATCAGACATATAGAGCATCTTTTCAAGTGTTTGGTGGCAATCCGGATGTTTTCTTTGGAGAAATGTTTGTCCATTTCTTCTGCCCATTTTTATTTTTTATTTTCATTTTATTTATTTATTTTTTGTTTTTATTGAAGTTCGATTTGCCAACATATAGTATAACACCCTGTGCTTGTCCCGTCAAGTGCTCTCCTCAGTGACCATCACCCAGTCACCCCATCCCCCCACCTACCTCCCCTTCTGCAACCCTTTGTTCGTTTCCCAGAGTTAGGAGTCTCTCATGGTTTGTCTCCCTGTCTAATTTTTCCCACTCAGTTCCCCTCCTTTCCCTTATAGTCCCTTTCACTATTTCTTATATTCCCCATATGAGTGAAACCATATGATGATTGTCCTCCAGTTGACTTACTTACAGCATAATACCCTCCAGTTCCATCCACATGGAAGCAAATGGTATTCGTCCTTTCTGATGGCTGAGTAATATTCCATTGTATACATAGACCACAGCTTCTTTATCCACTTATCTGTTAAAGGACATCATCATGGTTCCTCCCACAGTTTGGCTATTGTGGACATTGCTGCTATGAACATTGGGGTGCAGGTGTCCCGGTGTTTCACGACATTTGTATCTTTGGGGTAAATCCCCAGCAGTGCAATTGCTGGGTCGTAGGGAAGTTCTATTTTTAACTCTTTGAGGAACCTCCACATTGTTTTCCAGAGTGACTGTAACAGTTCACATTCCCACCAACAGTGCAAGAGGTTTCCCCCTCTTCCACTTCCTCTCCAACATCTGTTGTTTTCTGTCTTGTTAATTTTCGACATTCTCATTTATGTGAGGTGGTATCTCATTGTGGTTTTGATTTGTATTTCTCTGATGTCTCCTGCCCATTTTTAATTGGATTATTTGGTTTTGGGGTGTTGAGATTGATAATTTATTTATATTTTGGATATAACCTTTTTTTGGATATGTCATTTGCAAATATCTTTTCCCTGAATTACATTTTAACAATGTCTACAAAAGAAAAAAATCCCCTGTGCTTTTCACACACCTAAAACTCAGACATATAAAAATTACCTTGGGAGGCACTTGTGTGGCTAAGTTGGTTCAGTATCCAACTCTTGATTTCGGCTCAGGTCATGATCTCAGGATCATGATATGAAGCCCTGCTTGAAGCTCTGTGCTGGGCATATAGCCTGCTTAAGATTCTCTCTTTCTCCCTCTGCCCTTCCCCCCTCTAAAAACTATCTTAGTATCTTAGAAAGACATTTTCTTTTAAAAATTCTTAATGTCTTTTTTTTCATCTCTGTGTGAAAAATCTCACTTTCCTACCTTGCCAAATAAACTCAGTTTTCAAGTCCTTTTTTGTTTATGAAACATTCCCCAGCTCCTAGATCCACCAACATTTGATTGATGCCTCAATTTCAGCACATATCTTCCTGTTCTGAAAGAAGCTATCTAAGTGTCATCTGCATCACTAAACAATTAGGTCCTTAGGGGCATGATGTTCTATTTCATCCGTGTTTTTCTGTGCCAAATGCAGGGGGTGCCTTGTGGGCACAGAAGAATAGTCCAGTACCTGGATAAGAGTTACAATATGCTGAAACCCATTTCTAAGAATGCTGTGAGTTTTTCAGTATTTTAAAAATAATATTGATGGGTTACAATTTTTTTACCCCTATGAAGTTTTTAAAAAATATTTTCAGAAGTATTGGAATTGCATAGATAATTTCTATTTTTCATTCTGTTATTCTATCATGCATAGATATTTATATAAAAGGTGTAATACTTGCCTTAATACACAGGCAAGAATTTATTGAAATAAAATAACAAAGTTTATTGGTTCCTACAAATAATGAAATAGTAACAGACTGAATCATATCTCAAAAAATAAATGGGGTTTTGGCCTTGGGAACAACAGTTTTATCCATGGACAATAGACCATCCCCTCCAAATTAGTTTATAGTAGTGTTACATGTAAGAAGAAACCACAGAGGCACACATTTAAGTAGATTCTAGGAAATGGTAGTGTTCTGTTCTGAAAATAACCAGAAAAGGTAAAAAGTAAAGCATGGCTTCTTCAATAAGGAAAACTTTATAAGGAATTGGGGGAGAAGAGAACATACATATTTCAAAGCTTCAATTAGATTTAACTGCATGAAAATCAGATTGCATCCAGATGAAAATGTCAGAAACTATAGATTAAAATGCTAGATAGATTCTAAAAAGAGTTATTAAATTCAGAGTTCTGTTGGTTTTGGGTCAATAAGATAACATTTAAAGAATCCCTGTGTCCTAAAATATTTATATAAAAGGTTGCACCTAGGGGGAAAAAAGGCTTTATTAATAATAAAGCTGTGTGTGACTTCCCAGAAGCTGCAGTATCTTCCAGAATGAAAAACAAGTGAGTGAATACAGAAAAGCAGAAATTCCAAGAAACCAGTAATGAGTACTTTGTGTAACATGGTAACATGCTGAAGGCTAATGCTATGCATTCATTAATAATATCCGAATACAAGTTGGTAAGAAGAAATGACAGCTCTGATTAAAGACAGGTAGTCAACTAATTCTGTGTGGATCACATGTGAGAAACAAGATGATCTGATGGAAGGTAGTGACCTGACTGAGAAAGGTTAGAAAGAAGCAGGTAGTATAGGTCCAATCGTGCAACTGAAATTTACTCTCTTGCCATAGTTAATCACAAAAGCTAAATTTACCTGGATGAGATTGAAGAGATTTTATACAGGACAAAAAATATTAAAGTTGACCCTAGCTGTTATGTGTAAATAACATATAGCAGTGTTTTATATATATATATTATATATTATATATGTAATGCATAAATAATATAGAAAGCGTTTCCAGTATGACAAAGATCATAGCAACACATCATCGTCAAACCCTGCCTTGGCCATTCAGTCCCTTAGCAACCTATTATGTCAACTGTGACTTCTTTATAATTTCAATTCCAGGCATCCTGAGGGGTGACCATTCCTTGTTATTTGTAGTTTACCTGTCAAAGCATTCTGTCCCCAGTGATCTTCCAGCCCCACTGGTGCCTCCAGTCCATTCATCCTACCATCCTAAGGATCTTTTGTCATCCTTCATGTGCTCACTTCTCTTCCTACTCCACTTCAATTTCATGATCAATCATTATGATGACTTTGCTTCCCCTCCCTCCCCCCTTCCCAGCTTTGTTGAATGTGTACTTGTCAAAATCACAGTTTTGATTAAAACCACCTCTTCCTACCTGTACCTATGAAGCTGAATGAGGCTGGAGAAAGACATTTGACTGTACTGTCTTACTCTTAGAATCATGACCAAGAATTTCAAGTGGTTTCTTAATGCCAGGCAATAACATTAAAATTCTCTAGTACACTTACTCCCACATACTCTTTTGGCCACCCTTTATATCTACTAGCATCTTCACCCACATACTTTGCTTTCATGCCTTTTGAACTTTCCATGTGGCTGTCTGAGGCCAATCCTGCACTAGATCCTATGTTTTCTCATCTGCTCAAAGACATCTTCAGCAATTCTCCACTTTCTCTCTTATATCCTCATGTTCCCTGTTCTCTCTACGGAATCATTCTGGCTGGCACACCATCTGCTCTGCTGTTATTTCCTCATTTTAAAAGCCAAAACAACAAACTTTCTCTTGATCTCACTTCTCTTACTGGATAACAGCAGATTGTCTTTCTTGCATTGACATCAAGATGCTATATCCTGTTGATTTTCTCCAATCTCACTTATCATTCCTCCTCACTTTCCTTTGCTAGTGGCTCCTCCCTAACTTTTTAATTTTCAAGCACCCCAGTGCTCAGACCTTGGTTTTTTTCTTTTCTTTGATGATCTTGTTCAGCATTATGGTTTTAAATATCACATGTACCCTGGTGAATCCCATTTATATATCTCTAATCAGGACCTTCCTTGTGAACTCCAGGCTAACATAACACTGTATCCAAACATTGTATTGACATCTCTTTTTCATGTCTAATATTGAACTCAACATGTTCAAAAATACTCCCTCCCCCAAATTTATTTTACCCATAGCCTTTTCCATCTCATTTATGGATGACAGTTCCATCCTTCCAGTCATTCAGGCTAAAAACGTTGAATTCCTTCTTTACTCCTCTCAACTTTCTCTCACCTTCTGTTCAATCTGTCCAGAATCCTGTTGGGTCTGTCTTCAAACTATATCTAAATCTGACTGCTTCTCACCTCCTCTATTACTATGGTGATCTGAGCCACTGCCATTTTTCACATTGATGATGTGATGGTCTTCTTACTGGTGTCCCTGATTCTACCCTTGCCCCCACCCTCTGGCTGCTC
This sequence comes from Vulpes vulpes, assembly GCF_048418805.1. Taxonomy (NCBI): domain Eukaryota; kingdom Metazoa; phylum Chordata; class Mammalia; order Carnivora; family Canidae; genus Vulpes; species Vulpes vulpes. The sequence continues at coordinate 44,625,261 of NC_132786.1, read as the reverse complement.
TATTCTCTATCCCAACAGCCAGATGATGCTTTCTAAATCTAACCCAGACTGAGTTACTTTTCTGTTAAAAAACTTAGCAAAATGTCCCAGTTTTACTTAGTGAAAGCCAATGTTTTTAAAATAACTTACAAGGCCTTATATTATCTGCTCCTTTTCCCCACATGTTCCCCTCTTTGATCTAATTTCTTACCCATCTACTCACATTTTACTCTATTTCAGCAATATCCTAGTCTTTAGTATCAGTTATTTCCTCTGTTTGGAAGAGTCTTCTAGTGATCTACATGACAAATTTCCTCATCTCCCTGCTGTTAAATATTATATTCTGACTGCCTACTCCAGCATGTCGGATTCCCTCCTTGCCCTACTCTACATTATTTTTTTCTATAAGCATTCATAATTTTCTAACATACTAGATAAAATATTAATGCATCATTTCTATTTCCATTAAATGTCTTCCTTCCTCTTTTGGAATGTAAGCACCAGGCAGGCAGGGATCTTTGTTTTGTTCACATGTGTAACTGAAGTATCTAGAATAGTCCCTGTCACTTAGTTCTCAATGCATATGTTTTGAATGAATGAATATGAATATAATTTGTGTGATGTTAAATCTGTTTTCACACATTATATTTGAGTTTAGATGGATACATTCAAGATATGGTAGAGAGAGCTCATGTAAATACTTAACTTTACACATTTAATTCTCTTCTTACACCTTCTAAGAGATATCCTATCCTTCACCAAAATGTTAGACTTTGGTTTTGAATGTTGTGCTGCCATCTAATGAGGTAAATATAAATTACATAAATGTTTTTCTTCTGCTTGTTGCTATAACTTTTTCTTCAAAAACAGTAACACCTAACCCTCACAGAGTTTCAAAGACTTGAGGAGAATGTTAACTAGCAAAATCTGATCCAGATCCTTGAATGCATGCAAGTAGAAGCATGCAAAGAGCTCTCTTGAAGTCTGAAAGCACTCGATGTACAAAGCTGATGCAGAGTAAAAGATTATATCAATTACAAATGTATTATCTTTACTTCAAATAACATTTGCACTGGAAAATGAAACAAATCACTTTATGGGTCACACTTTTATTTACAAAATAAACCTCTGGTTTGACCTTGTACTGACCTGCAACACAGGGAATTTCTTTACCATAAAATGGAGCTTAAAGGGAAAATTTGCAAGAAGCTTGGGAAAATGAAGTAAAGAACCATATTTTTTTCTCTACTCCTGGGACTCAAAAACAGCTTACGGGGGGCTGGAATTTTAGAGGTAGTAGACCACAGTAGAGTGATTTTTGCATGAAATACCTCACAGGACTACAGACATGGTTAAACTTTAAGGACCTTTTAACAAATGGAGATATTGAGGCACGTAAGCCTATCTGATAGTCTTGATTGGTTAGGTAGCAACATCCTGGGATAACCAATTAAAAACCCACTCACAACTTGAAATATCATACACAAATTTATTGCTGTGGCTCCATTATCTGTCATTTTACAGGTGCCATGCATACCTGTTTCCCAATGACTAGAAAATTATCTACAGTATATTGGACATCTAATCCACAATCTATCATTAGTTCATATATTTTTTCCTCTTCCAGGAAGTTGTTTCTCTACCCTGTTCTCTGTGATTGATAAGAAAATAGTTTTTTTCTATTTGCTTTAGTTTCTTTTTTTTAACTTAAATTGTGTATGTTTAGAATATACATAATCTTGAATTTTCTCCTTTTGAAGGAGAACAGACATCTTAAAAAGAACAGACATCTTAAAATTCACCAGTATTTTATAGAACCACAAAACCAAGTCACTTTTTCATTGGTGACTGACTATCTGAAAGGTGATAAACACAAAGTGGAAAATTAACATACTGGCTAAAGTTCTATGCAAAACTTATTCTGGAATGGCTACTTAAATGCATTTTGAGAAATCCATTCACTTCCAAATATTTTTAAATCAATTATCTATAAATGAATTTACTAATAAAACATCTGTTTTTGATTCCAAAATCATTTGAGATTTTGATTTGGTAACTCTCATAGTATGACAAAACCTTAACAGCCTCTGGATCACTATGTCAGCTACAGAGTCATGAGGCTAAATCTGTGTTCCTTCTTACTCCACAATTCATTCTGTCTACTGAAATGTTTGAAGCTCCATTCTATTCCTACCCTTATCACTCTTCTCCCATCTCATGCTTGGAATCTGAACTTAGGAATTATAATGATCAGCAGTTATCATATCATATGAGGGGGGAAACACTACTTAAAGTGATTAGAAAGTTTTGACCATGCTTGTAGAAACTGACTTGTGTCTTACACTGTTTACTACTCCTGGCCTTGTATTTAGAATGAAGTACTAATTTATTTAAACCATGTTCTGTATATTTAAAAAATCCAAACCACCCTATTTTTATCTTCTAAGAAGCAATAGCAATCTACCAATAGCTTTTTGAAGGTGCATGGACTGCTTTTTATGGCTGAAGAAGTATGATCATGTACTGTATTGTTCACCTAGTACAATCAACATGAAAATCAGAGTGCAAACTGTTAAGTTATAAATGAATATTATCTTCATGACTTTTGCTTTTAGAAGCTTTTGTTTTCTTCAAATTATGTGAAACTCGCATTTAGTTTATTTCTCTTGTATGTTTCATCACCACTATATTATACAGTATGTGATAGCTCTAAACAGGTAGAGGAGGGATGCCTGGGTGGCTCAGCGGTTAAGTGTCTGCCTTCGGCTCAGGTCCTGATCCTGGAGTCCCAGGATTGAGTCCAACATCAGGCTCCCTGCATGGAATCTGCTTCTCCCTTTACCTGTGTCTCTGCCTCTCTCTCTCTGTGTCTTTCATGAATAAATAAAAAATCTTTAAAAAAATAAAATAAACAGGTAGAGGTTAACTAAAGGTCTTGTTGAGTCTTCCTTTCTTGTTCAATCCTTTTGTTAATTTCTCCCCAGATTGTTCAATTGTTCAGTGTTCAGTCCCCCAGATAGATGAGAACCATCTCCTGTCAAGGGTATGAGTAAGTACGAGCTACTGCCAGAAACATGAAAGCAAGTGCAGGAATTTCATTGGAGCTTACTCTCATTTCAACAAATAATTAAAGAGGGTTGAGCATGTGAATCATTTCTGAACCAGAGCATTGAAGAAGAAGATGTATGACACTGAAGAATTTGCTCATCTTTGTGGATGAGGGTTTGTCTAAACTCACCAAGATGTGGTTAAAAGGCTATGTAGGGGCAGTCTAAAGTGAATGGGTAACCATATATTTAATGAAAAAGTAGAGCATTATTTAATTGGTCACCAATAATTAGAATTAGCTTTGCACAGTGCATACTTACCAATGTAGAATAAGGGCATTGGCCAATTACCAAGGGTTAGGGAAAGCTTTATCCAAAACCAAAAGATTTTCTCCTAGGCACAGTTCTATAAACGTTCATGTCGTGTAGGAAAATGCCTATTTTCTTTTAGTGCTCGAAGTGTAACTTCCTGCCCAAAGCTATTCCCCAACTTAGTGCATTTCTTTCACAGCACTTAGCAAAACATAGATCTGTTGCATATGATGTGTGTGTGTGCATGTGCTCGTGTGTGTGTGTGTATGTATCTCCCCCACTAGACTGTAAGCTCCCAGGGGCTGGAACAATGTCTCTCATTATTGCATTTTCATTGTCTATCGCAGGGTATAGCCCATAGCAGGTATTCAGTACATAATTGTTGAATAAATGAAACTGGCAATTTATATTGTATATTTGTGCCAGATAATTCTTTAGTGTAACCAGGAATGTCTGAATTCCAGGGAGGAGCAGTTTTATGTTCAAACTTGACCTGTCCCATTTCACATCCCTATGCTAAAAAAACTTCATACAGATAATGAAGCAAGAAGGGGGCTTGAATACATTCAATGTAAACTAATGGGGAGCTTCTTTTCCTGTAACAACTTAGAATAATAGAGATAATTCCTATCATAAGAATACTGTAAATCTGGTAATGGCAGTGGAACTAGCAAGGTGTCACAGAGGTGATCAGTAGGTAAAGACTGAAGTTGCATGCATTCCATTAAGTGGATATAATGGCCCAGAATAAGCAACTTGGCTTCCTCTGGCTTCACTTCCTTCATCTGAAAGATGAGGAGGCTAGACTACATGATGTAGTTTCTTCCTGTTTACAGATCTTTGTTGTACACAGAGATTTGAGATTAATTTAACAAGAATGGAAAACAAAAAGAGATGTTGGCTATCCTAGAGAACTTGACACTCAGGAAACTTGTGAAAAAAAGCATGGATAGAATGATCCATACTTGATCCTGCTGTCAGGATCAAGCTTCAAAGATGATAATACATCTAGGATATACTTCAGCTCGCAATATTGCCAATGCACTCCTGGGCTTTATACTCTGCTTCCCCTACTGTGAATAAACTTTGGCTAGCTCTAGTTTTTAACTTTTTCCTTCCATCACTCCCTAAAGATGCGAAGTCTAAGGAGTAACCAATCAGCCAGTGTTGGTCTCCTGCTTATGGCCTGGTTAACCTGGACTATCTGTCTCTTTGTCTTTCCATACAGAGAACCAAGGCCTTGTTTCCTTTCTGGTGTAGCTGATCAGTTTCTGGAGAGGCAAAAATAACAAACCTCTGCTATATTCAACTTGTGACAAACTTACAATCCAGTGAATTCTTTAATCTTACGATTCTGAGGCTGATTGGTAAAGCTTAATGGCATCGATTGAGATGTAGAATATACATTTTAGGCAGAACTAGAGTATGAATGGTTTATGTGCCAACCTCTGTTGCTGTGCAACACAGCATACCCACTGCTCTGAAAGCTGCTGTTCTGGGTTTTCCAGAGGATCAGAGGGCACTCTGGCTTTTTTTTTTTTTTTTTTAAGATTTTATTTATTTATTTGACAGAGAGAGCACAAGCGGGGGTGGGGGGGTGGGAGGGGTGGGGGATGATGTGGGGCTCAATCCTAGGACTCTAGGCTCATGATCTGAGCCGAAGCCTTAACTGACTGAGCCACCCAGGTGCCTCGAACTCTGGCTTTTTGAGATTTTGGGTGGCAGCCCAGAAACTACAGTCATTGAGAACTACATCTGTGTTCTACTCCTGTGCTAATTCCATTTTCTTATTGCCCTGGAGCTTTGAAATTTGACTACTGCTATGGTAATAAAAATGTACCCCATTGATATGTGTGCCATGGCTGCTTCTATGTTATCTGGTAGTCTCAAGGAATTCTTGGTTAGGAAAGGAGATATGTAAAGGTTTCGAGCTGACTTGATCTTAAAGATATAACCCAACATAATTTCAAGCATCCTTTGTATGTGAGTAACTCCACTCTAATCTGCTAACCTCCTCAATTCTGATATCCAATGTTTCAATCATATCTTCTAGCGTTTGATTTAAACTTTGTAGTTTTATGTATGTCCATACAAACGTATCATGAATCTTTTATGGATAATGCCTATATATAGTAATTTACTCATTTAACAAATAAGTAAGCACATGTAGTTTTCTAGGTGCTGAGTATACAATTAATGCCCAATATTTGGTTTCTGTTCTCAAGTATGATTGAAAGTGGCACTAATGCAGATGTTGTGCATAGCTTTATATGGGTTTAAGTGGAATTGTCTGGGAAAAAGCTATACCCAGAAGGGAAGCTGAATAAGACTGGCTAAATGAGAATAAATTTGTAATGGGACAGCTATACATGAGTACTAATTTTGAATTAAATAAAAGGCTCACATGTTTATATAAATTCACATGGCATGTACATTTTCTCAGTTAGGGCTCTGTTTGCAAGCTCAAAGCATCTAGGATTGCTAATATGTGTACACATATGCCACGGGGTAGAACATTTGTTGGTTCACACACAAAAATACAGTGCTGATCTCAGAGCCATCTGTCATATGCTTGACTAGATGGTGTTAGAAAATTTACAGATCTTTGAGGCAACTGAAGAGTGAGATGCTGAAGTAGTATGAATCATTTGCCCAAGAGTGGGAAGGGCTTAGAACTATTTGATTCTTCTAGTTAATGACCACTGTTTATTCATTTTAAACCTTACTCATTGTATATGATCAAAGACACAGTATAAGAAAAGTAGGCAAATATTATTTCTGGTTTCCTTTCTGCTCCCCTCTATCTTTCTCTTGTGTGTTTCTGTCTACCAGGCTCTGTGCTACATCCTGAGGATTTCAGGAAGACTAAGACACAGATCCTGGCCTCATGAAACTCAATTTCCCTAAGGGAAAGCAGACAGGACAAGAAGTAAAAATGCAATTTTATAAGTACTGTGATAACAGCATGACATGAAGTAAATATAATGGAATATGATAGTATTATGGTAATAGCCTGGGTCAAGATTTGGGAGAACAGAGAAATGAACATTTAGTTGTTACTGCCCAGCAGGATTGTAGAAGTCTTTACAGAGGAGGTGACACCTGACCTGGTTGTTGAAGGATGGACAAGATTTTGCCTTGTTAGGAGATACATCAACAGGGAATTGCAAACTTCAGACAGACCACATTTCCTTGCTGTTCAAAACAAGCCTACTGAGTCTATGTTCAATGTCTCAAGAACTTGAGGATATGTGTTAATGCTGAAGCAGCAGACTAATAAAATTCTAAAATTGGATTAAAAACTTGGACCCAAGTCAGGATTTGATGCTGATATGGGCAAGGAAAAGAAAAATAGTATTTGTTGATTGTTACTCTTCCTGGTGCTTAACATAGCTGATCTCAATCTAGAAATCAATGAAGTAGGTATTAGTACTTATTCTTTTTAAAGGTAGGAAAAATGTTTAGGGCCACTTATCAGTGTCATGGCCAATATTTGGACTTGGATTGTTCTGACTGAATAAGTCAATGTAATTTTCTCTGCACCCTGTTTCCTCTATGCCCTTGTCTTGAATATATACACAAATACATAACATTATAAATAAACAAAAATACATGCATACATACATAAATCCACATACACATGTATATCTTCTTTATGTTCTTTACCATGGTATGAATCTATTTTTGCAGGAATACTTTTTCCTGCCAACTTAAATGATTTGGAAATAAAATATAAATGCTTTATTAGGGAATAACTTTGGAATTTTATGTGAATGGATATTATTAGGCCTAAATCTGTTATAAGGCATGCTCTTTTGTCTTATTTTGGTACAAAATTCAGTAGGACAGCCTGTACCAGAGGCAAGGCTCAGCCCATCACCAAATCTTTTTACTGAGAAGCTTTCAACACATAGCTCAGTTACTATTTACTAACACTTGCAAGTGTTAAAATCTTTCATGTCAACAGTTTGGGGATCTGGCTATTGAGTCAATGGGGGCATTTTGTTGACTTCATAGGGTTTTTACAAAGAAGATCAAAGGGATGCATTATGTTTCAATACATAACTTTATAGGACAGATGGAATCCACCTTTAAAGACTCGTGACACTTAAAGCCAGATTACCAAAAGCTTCAGACACTAAAACCTATTAGCTTGCTCAAATCTTATCCTCACACTGTCAGCACATTTTACCTTCATTTATAGGTAGTGGACAATTCAGTGTGAATTTTAACTACTGCCAAAGTTCAAGCGTGGGTTAGAAGGATGGGGACTGAGATATAGGTTGTTCTAGTGATGCTCTGGTTTGGTATGTGGACTTGCTCTCTTGAATGGTTATATCACACGAGTGACTAAATCACTTTATTTGAATATAAAAATTACTCACTCACGGCTTTTGGGAAGAATTCCAGAGCTTGATATTTGGCTAGGTGATAGCTTCACAAATCTGTTCTATCTCTATTAAGAAAAGAGCATGAAAGAAAGTTTTTTCATCTTCTAGAAACTCCAAAGGGATCCTGCTTGTGACCACATCTAACATTGAAATACACCAAACTTTGAGCTTTCCCCCTCAAGCCTTGAAACAAATTGCAGTGCTATAAATGAAAGTGGTGTATCTGAATATCCTTATTTTTTTTAATAAATGAAAAGAAATGATTTCTATGTATCCAAACCATTATTAAAGCTCATCAAAAATCTTGTTTTGTGAAATCCTTTTAGATATTTATGGTAATTTGAAATAATTATTTTATAAATTAAAATGCTTTAATGGCATCTTGTCGTTTAATGACATAGGCATTTAACTCAGTGTTTGAAAAATATTTTTAAATGTAATTAAGTTTCAATTGCTTTAACATATACAAAGTCCCAATATTTTAGTATCTTTTATACATAATGCTACTTTAAGTGGTGCTGCAAAGTGAAATCTTTTGGATTTTCTACAATGTGATGCTTATTAGAATTTTTATTTTTCTTTTACTTTAAAATAAGCAGTTGAGTTAAACATTTTCCCAAATAAATGCTGTATTTGTTCATTTCTTAGTCATTCATCTACTTATCAACTTAGGGTTTCAAAAAAATAAATTAAGACGATTATATACTATTTCTAAAATGATATGAATACATATGGCACTAAATTAAGTGTGAAAATAAATGTTTAAAGGTCATAAATTACATGTCTGGTATTTGTGAGATAACTGTTTTTCAAAAATGTTTTTTTTTCCAGAAATACATATATGCTCGATTTATGCTTGATACATTTTCTGGTAATAACATAAAAATTGGCTACCATACCTGCTACTGAGTGTCATCAGTTTAGTTTCCCTTAATTGATAATTTCCTTTGGTGTTTTTAGAAATTTGCTTTACCCTCCCCTCATTTTTGCTTTGGAGCAACTAAACTTTTCTTTTTCCTATTAATCTATCATTTCCTTCCAAGCATGTTGCCAGATAAATTCTATAACAAAGCATGTAATCTTTGGAATATACAGCAGTTTTGTTTGCAGGCTCTTTCGAGCGTCACCCTTTGAAGAGGGTGCTTTTCCACTTCTGTCTTGTGAGGACCCATTAGGAGCAGAAGAGGTGAAAGGCATCCACCCATCCAACAGGTGTGTAGGTGGAAGTCTCCGTCTTCCTTTGTTGGCAGCTCTGAAAGTGCAGGTGTGGAACGACAGCCTCATCATTCTGTTTGATAGTTCAGCTTTTGTGTGTGTCAGGTGGGGACATTTACACTAAATCTGAAGGGAAAAACCTCTCATAACTTTGTTGTCTAGTCTGAGAAGCATAAAACAGATTTTTTTTTTCTTGACTGGTTTTAAAGCTGAAAAGATTGGTGTGGCTTTACCTGTCAGGCTTATAGGTAGAAGTCTTGTTTTAACTTGACCATAAAACAGATACAATTTATTCCTTATTAAAAAAATAAACATTAAACAGTTTTCAGTGGAACACTAGATATTTCCTGGATTTAGTCAAGTGATCTTGGGTGATGTGAATGCTTTGCCCTGATTGGAAAATATACCACCTTTAAGACACTTCTGTTTATTTAGACCCTTTGGGTTTAAATTATAATTGTACTTTGTTTTTTATCACACTATCTGTCGCCTTAAATTAAGATGTATGTATCACCAGGTCAGAGGCACTGAAGAAAATCTCCCTTTAAAATACCAAAATTATCTCTAGTATCTCTCGGCCTCCCTGGCTCCTATCCAGCTGTCACTTCTGCTCCATGATTCATTCTTATAATGTTAACCAGCTGTTGATTTAAAAATCTATTGTTGCTGGAGTGCAGTGCAGGATTTTTGGTTCTTTCTGAAATAGCTAAAATAATGTAATGATTTTATATTCTTTATACAAAAATATAGTACTGTCATTCTGTAATCCAGGTGGAAAAGTACATCTCTTATGCTTTGAATTACCTTCATGTCTGAGCATGACTAAAACGGAAAATTAATTCCTATGTTTGCCCCTTATGGAAAAAGTATCAGGAAGGTTACCAGGGTTCCAGAGTAGCAACATGTGACAACGTGGATTTTCTTAAATATCTTAGTATCACATGTTCATTTTTTCTGATCCATTAACATTTTGGTCTATGTCACCCAAGGGAAGAGGCTGCATGATTCAAGGGATGTCAGTAACTTAGCAAATTGAAAATCATTTGTTCTTCCAATTACCATTTATCTTTTAAATCACAGAAATTGTTAGAAAAGTGAAGCCATTTGATTCAAGGATTTTAAAATAACCTTTACATATTTTTAATGTTAAACCTTGTTTATGATGCAAATCAAATATTGAGTACTGCAGTAAAAACTTTAATGTAAAGATCAAATAACTACATACATTATAATAATTATAAGAGCTACTATTTATTTTGTGCCCTACTCTGTGTCAAGTAACCTCTTTAATCTTTATACCAAGAATTGTTCAAAGTATGAGAAAACCTAGGATAGGAAAATTTGCATAACTTGCAGTCACACATCTAATAACTAACAGCTGAAATTCAAACTCAGACCCATCTGATTCTCAAAACAGCTTCTCTTTCCACCATCGTACTTGCTTTTTAGTTAAGTAGGAAAATAAAACTATTGAAAAGAAAGAAGTAGGGGTGCCTGGGTGGCTCAGTTGGTTAAGCATCTAACTCTTGATTTCAACTCAGTTCATAATCTCAGGATAGTGGAATGGAGCCCCTATTGGGGCTCTATGCTCAGCAAGTGTCTGCTCTCCATCTCCCTCTGCCCCTCCCCCTACTTGGGCTTGCGCGTACACTCACCTGCACTAGCTCTCAAATAAATAAAATCTTTGGGAAAAAAAGGTTATATAAAAGGTGTTAGAATTAATTGCATTTTCAAGTTAGAGTACATTCATTAACAATCTGCCATTGGGTTCACTGTATTACCAAAAGTGAAGTTTTACTATATTTTGAATCTTATCATTGAAAAAAGATAATATTGGAAAAAGAAGAGACAGGAAGTCAGCTCCTCCTACTCAAATGCTGCCTACAGCTAACTTAACACACCCTTGGCCCCAGAGTTGGTCTGCTTGGAAAGAACGGTGGGTACAGATTTGGTCAGAATTTGGCTGAATGACAAACTTGTTCTTTATATTCTTTGTGGTAATATTACCATATGTATGGTAATATGGTAAATATGTATGGTAATTTGGATTCTTATGGATTTTATGACTTTGTTTTTACTGTTCTTATGGATTTTATGACTTATGGATTTTATGACTTTGTTTTTACTGTTCTAAGTATTTTTACCCTGTATTTTTAGTGTATCAGAAGAGCATAAAGAAATTAAACCTAATTCGCAGGTGGATTGAGGAGCTCAGATGAGTTCACAATCGTAAACTGACAAACCACTGTGTACTGTTTACAGCAGAGGCTCAGTAGGTGTTCGGTTGCTACTTTTAATTAAATACAGCATTTCCTCCTGATCAGAACTTAGCTTTATATCCTGAATAATTTTTCCAATTTACTTTTATATCCTTCATAATATGGTTAGCAACTCTATAGTTAACATGTTACAAGAACCAAATTAACTCCAGGCAAGATGAGGTGTAACTTCTGGCAAGCCCTTCTTTCTAATCTTAAAAATTTTTCTTTTGTATACTCAGCTTATTATAGATATTTAGCCAGGTATTCAGTCTTTTTTATAGAGTTCATATTCAACTTCATAGTAATGAATTTGATATTATTAAAATGTAATAGTAAGCCTCCAGTGCATGTAATGCTGATGTATTTGTGTTGATAAACACATATGCATGTTGCCCTACCTAAATCTGTCATATTTTTACATAATTAAAATATACAATTTGTTTTTTCACATGCAAGTAAACCTTAAAGAAAATTATATGCTCATAGGTTTTTGGAAGTGAGGTGAATTTTTGAGATATTTTCTTTTTCTCTCTTAGACTATTCTTTTGGAAATACCATTATTTGTTCTTTTCTTAACTGTTCTAGGATACTTTGAAGTAAAGGCAACATGTTGAAGCAAACTATATTGTTTTATATTAGATAAGTTACTGTATAAGATTATATATAAAACAGAAATGCCTTCCAGTACTGTGTAACCATTGTTCAAGAGTAGACAAGATGTACCAAACGGATCATTGAATTTCTTTATGTGACTAAAGATCCAAATAAGTTTAGTACATTGTGATTAATTGATAAAACTCTTAAATATCTTTTAATCTCAGATTCCTCTTCCGCTCTTTGTGATTTATTTTCTCTAGCTTTATGGAGATGTTATTGACATAATACATTCTGTCAGATGCACGATGTATTGCTTTGATGCACCTACATGTTGCAAAATGATTACTACTATAGCTTCAGCTAATGCCTCCATCAGGACACATAGGCACATACTTACTCTTTCTTTTTTGTGGTGGGAACATTTGAGACATACTCTCCTAGCAAGTTTCAAGCATATAATACAGTATTATTAACTATAATCACCATGGTGTACATTAGATCCCCAGAACTCATTCATCCTATAACTAGAAGTTTGTGATTTTTGGCCAACATCTCCACACTTCCAGATCATATTAACTGATCATATTTATTTTATTTTTAAAATATTTTTTAAGATTTTATTTATTTATCTATGAGAGAAACAGAGAGATGCAGAGAGAGAGGCAGAGACACAGGCAGAGGGAGAAGCAGGCTCCATGCATGGAGCCCAACAAGGGACTCGATCCCGGGTCTCCAGGATCACGCCCTGGGCCGAAGGTGGCACTAAACCACTGAGCCACCTGGGATGCCCTAACTGATCTTATTTATTTATTTATTTATTTATTTATTTATTTATTTATTTATTTTAACTGATCATATTTAAAGAGGTACGTGTCTTCTACTGAGAAGTAAAGTCTAATTTTTCTTGAAATGAACTATTTTCATCCATTTATCATCCTCGCACTTTTGAAAGGGAAATTTGGATATGAGATCTTATATGTTTTGTTCTCCTTAATCTGGAACATAAGCAAATAGCACAAACCCCATGATGAAAGACAGTTGACCTAATTTCACAATATAGACTACCGAGGAGCATATGACTTTGTACTAGACAGTATGACCTTGGACATGCAGCTGCAGGTGATTGTTAACCATCTACGCATATTTCTGATGCATTTAGGAGAACCAGAAATTTGTATTTTTATGTGAGAAACTTCCAATTTTTAAAGATTGGCAATGAATTAAAAAACACCATGTTGGCTAGAATGAATCAAACAGCTTACTGCCAACAGGGCCTCCAGTTTGTGAAAACTGGGCTTAGTTTTCTCTTCGTTTCTCTTCGTTTTCAGAGAGTTTTCGGAGAAATAATAGATTGCCAAGATATATTTCTCTCCTCTCCAAATGTTTCCCTTTCTTAGCTTTATTAATGATATTTTTGTTGTTCTTCTTTTTATAGAAATATTAATGTCCAAGCATTCAGATTACCTATTTTGAGGCTCTGTGTTGAGCCCAAAACTTTAGAACTAATGTAGCCCACATTCCTCATTTTATAAGTGAGAACATGAGACAGGAGCACTTGTGTTTTCATACTCCTTTATGTTATGATTTGACCAGTAATGTTTTTTTCCAGAGGATTTTCCCCACAAAGTAAATTTCAGTTTAGTTCACTTGACTTAGACTGTGGTATTCTCAGAATAGAGTTTCTATAAATATATATATATATATTTATGTACTAAGAGATGCTGTTGTATATATTGTCTACTTTGTCCTTTAATACCCATTTATGAGAATCCTCACTGGAGAAACTTCTACTGAATATCAATGCAAGGAAAAACATTGTTTCTTTGATGCAACCAGAATTCTGTTTCTTCTGTGTTTTGACCTCTGTTGGCCCCTGGGAAAGTAAGAGTCAAATTAGCAATTGACATTTAGTAACAAACTTTAAGATTTTAAGGCCTGGGTTTATCTGCCTAAAATTATCCTTGGTCTTTTTATTTTATTATCTTTTTTTTGTTGTTAAAGATTTTATTTATTTATTCATGAGAGACACACACACACACACAGAGAGAGAGAGAGAGAGAGAGAGAGAGAGAGGCAGAGACATAGGCAGAGGGAGAAGCAGGCTCCATGCAAGGAGCCTGATGTGGGACTCAATCCTGGGACTCCAGGATCACACCCTGAGCGAAAGGCACTCAACCACTGAGCCACCCAGTGGCCCCTTTGTTGGTCTTTCTAATGGTAGAGTCTTTCTCTCTCTCTCTCTCTCTCTCATTATAAATGTCTATTATTTTTATTACATTATATGTATTTTTGTAAGTCACATAGAATATTTTGCAGAAATACTTGGAATGTAAATAAAAATATGTCTGTATACTTACATTTATACATGCATACACATATACACATTTATATGAAAACAACTCTTGAGAGCAGGTGGTATGCTATTACATTCTTTACAATTGTCGACTAGCTTTAGTAGCTGTCATTTTTAAAATTAATAATCCACAATAAGCAGTCTATTTTTTTAATGAATTGATTTCTTTAACGTATTTATTGTGCCAAGAGTGAATGATTAACAAAATAGTTTCTCATTATTTCAGGCCAGGATGCTATTTTTTAGGACAGCATATAAAAGTGGCTATAGAAAGGATAGCCCCTTTGTATTTAGGTTCTTTAAATTCATCTGCTTTGCCAACCTTGAATTATAGGGTTCCTAAAGTAGAGACAATGTTGCAGTAATATACATTATATATTGTGTAATGCTGTTTCTCACAGATGCTAACTAAAACCCTTCAGTGATGGAAGCAGTTGGATTATTTTCATTTTTATGGGAGAGCATTATTGCTCCTATTTTTATAAGGAATGGAAGTAAACCAAAACATTGTTGAGAATCTGTATTGTTCCAGGTACTCTGTACATTTGCTCATTAAGTTCATCACCATTCTCACAAAATAGATTATTACTCTCATTCAGATTGGTTAGAAACTAAGGCTCACACTTGCCTGAGGTCATGTAATTACCAGTGATTCCCCCAGTTGGCCATCAAACTTCATCCACCCACCTTTGTATGGCATTGCTCTTCAGGAAGAGTAATTTTGGGGATTTGCCTGAATTAATTTTATGCTCACCTCCCACCTACCCACCTCTGCAATATGAGGTTTTAATGTTCAGATAAAGAAAAGATTTGTTAGGTGTGGAAGTCAATGTTCATGTATGTCCAATGATAGTGTGATTAGAAGCTTACATATATTTGTCTGAACTGAACCCATATAACAAAAATATTTCATTTAGAATAAGAGTAATTTAGAATAATTTTATCTTCCTTACAAAAGTGTTTCATTTAACTTCCAGTGCCCTTAGTTTGATTAACAATTTTAAAACATTTAAATTTCTTGTTAGTTAAATATATAAGTCAGAGGAATTCTTTGCCTTCATCATGCCCCAAGCTATGTTCCTGCCCTTTCTCCTAAGACTTGTGACTTATTCATAGTATAAAGCATTTAATATCTACTCTATATTTAGATCTTTTTATACATGTATGGCAGATAATTCTACTGAAATCACCAGGATTTAGCTTGTGGCTAAACAGTCATTCTTATCTAATTATTTTAATATCTTAAATAATGCTGGTATAATTTTAGGACAATTGGATTGATTTTTTAATACATTACTCAGTGACAAATGACTGACCCAAAGACATCGGCAGATAGTTTTGCATTGTAAACTCCTGAAAGATAGGGGCTCTGCGGGCTACCCATTTTTTTTCTATTGTGATTAATGCCATGACAAATAATTTCAGTTTTAAATAAATAATTTTATTAGCTAAAAAAATACTACAGGAAAAATAATTTCAGTTGACCTTTACTTTCTTCTTTTTTCATATTGTGAAAATTTTCTTCAGCAGGCATGTGTTATTTATACTATCAAGAAAAAAACAATGGAGCCATTATCATTTTAAACAACTAAAAATGAACCAGTGATCTGTAGGCTATGTTTTTGTGGATCAAGCTGTAGATTAGATAATACCTCAGAGGAAAAAACCAACATATTTTTGTTGTTGTTGTTTTGGTTTCGTGTGTGTGTGTGTGTGTGTGTGTGTGTGTGTGTATAGATTGGAATGCATTTACAAAAAAGTAGCCAGAATACAAAACAAACACCATTTGGCACACTAAAGGTTGGGTTTTCATATTTTGCTTTTATAGGAGAACTCTAGACCCCAATTCTATTGACAATATTATTTATGTTGCGTGGAGTGAAAAGATTCCTGTGCTTTTGATTATCACCATTTGAGATTCTCTAAATTTAGTTGAGACACAGAGTGCAAGAATAACTTAGGCTGTGGAATAAAAGCTGGACCCAGTCCTAATGGGTGTTTTTAACCTAAGGACTCTATATAAAGTGATCACATGAGATTGAAATGAAGAAAATTCGGGCTTCTAACTATCGGGCTCTATCAAAAAAACAAATAAAAATCCCAGCCCAGTCCTTATTATCAATAGATTTTAAAAACATATTTTGATATTTATTAGTTCACCTTCAAAATAGATACAGATGAATCTGGAGAGGAGAAACCTTGTTAAAACAAGTAGGGGCACACAGGGATTTAAGATGATATCTCTAATGAAATACAGAGCTTCGGCACTGTGAGAAAATGAAGACTTGGGCCAAGAATCAAAGAGGAGCTCAATAGTCTTCAGAAGGCGTTTTTATAGTCTGGGATCAAGGGGGTTTCATCTGCTGAAGTGTCGAGGACCAGTAATGGTCTGTTAATCTAGGAGGTGCTTTTATATTGTTTTCTTTGCAATTTCTGGGATTGTTAAAGCTTAAGAGTAAGAGGTTGCAGGCTGGAAATCAGATGTGCTCTAGAGGCAAGATGTCCCACCTTCTTGCAGTGCCATGTGATGTTCAGGAGGGCGTGGAATGCTTTGAGGATTCCCTTAAAGGTTAAAGATGTCGATTATTCTTAGTTGCTTCGTTCACATTCACATTTGAGGGACCAAAAAAGCCCCAAAAATTAGAGATGGAAAGGAGAGGATCCAAAGGCATAGTCATTCAGTTTTCTGAATTGAGAATAACAGTTGCCACTTAATTTATTTTTGGATATATGACGTTTGATTCTTCCACACTGAAATGGCCTGTGGCCAGTATAAATCTACATAGACTTGCCATCTGTTTGAATGTTTATAAAGAAACCTAGGCTCTTCATAGTAAATATTGATGTTTTAATATTGGAATATAATCTTAATTTTTTTTAAAAAGGTGAATAAAAATTTCTTGTTTTCATTTTGAATGCAGTAGTACCACATCTTACCAGGGGCTTACTTCTTAAGTTAGAGCCTGCAAAAATCACACAGAATCAAAATTATGCTTGAAAACTCCTTATATCTTCCACAAAGTATGACATATCTGATTTTATGTGAACAACTTGTGCAATAATTATGTACATACTGAAATAAAATATACAATAAAGAGAAAATAGAGTGGAATTTCATGGTATATAAAATTTGTCAATTGCAACTTTATTATTTTTATTTTTTCCAAACATACTGTTTATGCAAGTTAAGTATGCATCTGAAGAAACTGTACTCTGAAGAAAAACCAATTAAATATTTGATAAAGTGAATGAAAAGCTCTTTGGTTTTCAAAGGTCAGTGTAGTAAGCATACCTAAAAGGTAAATGTTTTCTTGGCATATTTAATCAATAGTAAGATTGTGGATTAAATCATCATCATTGGTCTCAACTTGGCTGTTCTCAGGGGAGTGCTAAATTGTCTAAAAAACCTTCCTAATGGCTTTGAAAGATGATTTCAGCAGTTAAATCCATAAAGTAATTTTATTAAACACCCTCACTCCTATCCTTTCTTTTCTGTTAAACATTTAGGAAACACCAAGTAAATCTGCCAACAGATGACCTACTAAGAATATTCAAAATTCTGGTATAATTAAAGGACAAAAAGTTGTTCTGATTACTTTTTCCATCACCGATTTGTCTGCAAAACCTTCCCATCTTGAAAATGATCACCACCACCATAAGAGTCATGAAATTTATTTGCTAAATAGAAAAAAAAAAAAAAAAAACAACTTCCCCTCCTTTTTATCTTTAGAACACCTCATGGTAGGATGACAGGTAGGCTAAATTAAACAAAAATACTTTAAAAATTGAGAAAAATATTTTCATATTTTAGCTATCTCATAGTTTGTGTTGTATATTACCATGGCAACGGTTTTTCCTCTGTGGCTATTGTTTAGAAATCTAAATGACTGTAGCTGTTAGTTAAGAAAGTGGTGTTTAGATTTCACAAGTTATCTCTTTTGAATTAGGCCAAAGTGAAGGCAGTTGTAGCCCTGGCTTTGAGACTGGGCTCCACACAGAATTCACACTGTGCGCCTCTACGGGTTGTCCTGAGGGTTAAATAAGAGTAATCTGTAAAATTCTCCATACACCTTAGAGCATTTTAAATTTATAGTTTGAAGGCAGTATTGCATAGCGCAGAATAAGAGCTTTATTGCCACAAAGTTAACCTCAAAACCCTGGCTCTTTAACAAACTGTCAGCTCTCTCAGTGTACCTAAGTTCTTCAAATCCTAGAATAATCATCAATAAGATGAACACAATAGTAGTATCTAGCAGATAAAGATGCAAAGGTTAAATAAAATAATGCATGTGAAGTGTATGGCACAGTGCTTATCACCTGGTAGGTATGCAACAAATGTCTGTTTTTAAAAATTATAATTCTTTAAGATTCTTAGGGACTAAGGAAGTTTCATAGCAAATGCACACATAAACAAATACATGTTTTCTTACTGAAGTCTACAAAGTTTAATATTTTTGAATAGCTTTACATATAAAATGGAACAGAAATAAACAATCAAATGACATATCGTTCATTATTTGTCCTCTGTCCTCTTGAATTTTCTACCACCATGAGGTTCACCAGTCTTCAAAGACTCAGCAGCTAGCTGAAGGGATCTTTTAGTGTTATCTGCTCTCAGCCTAAATCCATTACACCAAGGGGATCCTTTTCTGAGAGGAACTAGGTGGACTTTTTTGCTTTGTTAACATGTGTGTGTGAGATAGAGAGAGAGAGAGAGAGAAAGAGAGGGAGTAGTAGTAGTAGTAATAGTAGCAGAGAGCCATTGAAAATGACCCACCTTAATGTCAGATGAGTTGTAATAGCTCAAATCTTAGTGAAGCTATATGCCAGAAAGTAATTTTTAGCTATGGTAGAAGAATTTTGTATATGGAGCACAGTGTCCTATAACTAACAAATTCACAAATTTGTACATTTCTTGTGAAAAATAATGATTTTAAAATGAGTTCCTATTAAGACAGGAAAACTATGAAACCTAAACATCTTAATAAAATTCAAATATACTGTCATTTGTTAATAACCCAATGGTTTAATGTGTGCTAAACAGTTGGGTTCAAATACATCAATACTTAGATTGAAAACAAAAGTCTAAAGAGAAAGAGCTCTCTAACCTCCTCATGAACTTTAAGAGTTAATCTTTGCTTAACTTTGAACTACATATTTTGAAATTCAAGAAAGTTTTGTTATATACTGTAATAAATTTACCTATAAACATGTATGACTTCGAAGGCTTCTACATGCTACTAAATTTTTATCTGGGATCATCCTTGGGTTTCTAGAATATATGTACTTGGCATTACCTAAGATTATGTAGGATTACAGACCTGTTTATTGCATCTTATCACCTAAAGGGAAACTTTCATAGGGAAATGGACTAAATGGATTATACTGACACCTCAAGTATTTGGTTAATTTTATTGTGATTATTATTGTTTCTTAAGTGGTAACTGGAAAAAAATAGAGGTGAATCTATTGAGTTTTAACCTTCTGAGTACTTTATGCTTTTTTGCTTTTATGGTTGGATTTAGGAGTGAAAATTGATATATTTAATAATCAGTATGATATAAATTAATATAGAGATCAAAACTTTAAAATACATTACCATTTTCTCTAAATAAATACTAATATAAAATATAATACTGCTTATTAAGTGATTTAAGTTGAAGTGCAACTTCAAATTATTCAATAATTTTCAAAACATTCAAATCTAATTTCTTGAAACTATTGACTCCTTTTGAAACTGTTGCTATAATCTTCTCGTTTTATGTGACTGTTACTAACTAGATGATGCTCATGATTTCTCATGGAAACTGTCATACTACTTGGGAAAGTGGCAAGCAGCCACATGGTATCTTGCCTCAAACACTGTGCTGATCTGATTTCTCTGGAGCCTTGCAACAGGCCAGTTCTTTTTTTCCGGGAGGATGGCCAGCAAGTTAACCATTACCTTCATAATCGCACCACCTTCCAACTCTTCCCAATTAAATTGGTATTCAGGTGACATAGCTTCCACAAGAAGAGAATTTCTTTTAAAATCAGTGATACGTTGATGACACCATTTTTTTTCTCAGCTTCTGCTAAATTTAGGGCAATTATTAAAATTATTTCTTTTGTTTTGTTTTGTCTGTTTCAAATTTTTATTTACATTCCAAGTAGTTGGGCAGCCCGGGTGGCTCAGCGGTTTAGCACCACCTTCAGCCCAGGGCTTGATCCTGGAGACCTGGGATCGAGTCCCACGTCAGGCTCCCTGCATGGAGCCTGCTTCTCCCTCTACTTCTGTCTCTGCCTCTCTCTCTGTGTCTCTCATGAATAAATAAATAAAATCTTTAAAAAAAATTCCAAGTAGTTAACATATAGTGCAATATTAGTTCAGGAGTAGAATTTAGTGATTCATTACTTACATAAAATACCCAGTGCACATCACGGTGGCCTCCTTAATGCCCATCCCCCATCTGGCCCAGCCCCAGTCCACCTCTCCTCCAGGAACCCTCAGTTTGTCTTCTAGAGTTAAGTTTCTGTTTTATGGTTTGTCTCTCTTTCCGCCCCCCATGTTCATCTGTTTTGTTTCTTAAATTCCACATATGAATGAGATCATATGCTATTTGTCTTTCTCTGCCTGACTTATTTCGCTTAGCATGATATTCTCCAGCTCCATCCATGTCCTTACCAATGGCAAGATTTCCTTTTTTTTAATGGCTAAGTAATATTCTACTGTATGCATACCACTACTTCTTTATCCACTCATTAGTCAATGGACGGCTGGGCTCTTTCCATCAAAATTATTTCTAATCAGCTTAATACTTTCTACAACAGACAAATACTAAGTATCTGTATCATACCAAGTAATAAAAACTATATATTGGAAGTCATATTTAATAAAGACAAACTTAATTCTTCAGCTTAGAAAAGAGGTATTATAAATGGTATCATTAAGCATGGTCATTTGCAGGCTGCCCGGGATTTTTTTAACACCTAACCTCTGTTTCTATTTCCTGACCTGTAAAATACAAATGATGATAATAATCATAATTTTGAATAGATTAATGTATGTTTAGAATGGTATTTTATGAAGGTGATTTTATTTTTAATAATCAAATCAAGTATATACTGTTATGTACATAAAGGATGGACATGTAGTGAGGGTTTTGGGTTTTTTTGTGATTAAAGTTTAAATTTTATTCTGATTGCAGTGGGAAGTCATTGGAGGTGTTTTTTCTTTTTTTTAAACTGATTTTTACTTTTTTTAGAGTAGTTTAGTTTCATAGCAAATTGAGCAAAAGCCACAGAGATTTCTCCTATTCTGCTCCCCTCCAGAAATGTCCAGCCACTCCATTATCAACATTCTCCACCAGAATTGCATATTTGTTCTATTAGTCAACTAGAGTCCATATTTATGTTGAGGTTCACTCTCAGTGTTTATACTATGGATTTGGAGAAATGTATAATGACATGTATTTGCTATTATACTGTGGTACAGAGTAATTTCACTAAAAATCGTCACTCAAAATCTTCTTTGGTGAGGTGTCTATTAAGGTCTTTTGCCCATTTTTAAACCAGGTTGTTTGTTTTCTTATTGCTGAGTTTTAAGAATTCTTTGTATAATTTAGATTAACAGTGCTTTATCCGATGTCTCTTTTGCAAATATTTTCTCCCTATCTGGCGCTTGTCTTTTCGTACTCTTAACTGTGTCTTTCACAGGGCAGAAGTTTTTAATTTTAATAAAGTCCAGTTTACCAATTCTTTCTCTCATGGATCATGCCCTTGGTGGTGTATCTAAAGGTCATCTAGGTTTTCTCCTATGTTGTCTTCAAGGTGTTTTACAGTTTTGTGTTTTACATTTAGGTCTGTAATACATTTGGAGTTAATTTTTGTGTAGAGTGTGAAGTCTATATTTAGATTTGCCTTTTTGGTATGTGGATGTCCTTTTTGTTCCAGCACCATTTATTGGAGGGACTATCTTTGCTCTATTGTATTGCCTACGCTCCTTTGTCAAAGATCAGTTGACTATATTCATGCACTTCTCTCTCTCTGAGTTTTGAATAATATGGGAAAATTTCTAAGCTGACCTGACAATTACCACCAGTTTATTTGTTAATAACAATGCACTTATTTGTTCATTCAGCATTTTTTAGTAAGGGGTTACTATTTACAAGATCCTCTGCTAGCTGCTTTGGTAAATACAGAGAAGATCAAGACATGACTCTTTATTCCCTAAGAAGTTCGTGTCATCTTTTTGCTGGCTACATAGGAAGTTAAATGTGTCAAAAGACTGTGTTTAGAACTTAAGAAGATCTTATTACCTTCTTCACCTAAGTTACTGAGTCAGATACACATATATACATTCATGTACGAACATGTACCAGGAACTATCACTTATTTTAGCTGGAACATATAGAAAATGCTGTCATTTGGTTTGTTCTCTGGTCTTTTTGTAAGGACCAAGACCCAAGTTCTGGAGAGAAGGGGTTCTAACATAATCGTTAAAATTAAAAAGTAAATTCACTAAAGTATCCACAGGACTTTGAAAACACAACTCAGCACTGGCAAATACAATGGCTTTGATGCTAGCAGCTTTGACAATAGAAGTGTCACCACTTGTTCACTACCATATCCAGTTCTTTGTCACTGGGCACATTTTCCTTAGCATGGCCTCAGTAGTATTGGCAAAAGATATTCTTATAAGAACCTCGTATAAAGAAAGGGGGTGGTGAGTAGGGGGGAAAGATCACGTGGAAATATTATGAACATTTGTGAGATATCCCAGGGAGCTTTGAAAAATTGATCTAGGAAAATTCTGGCCAGAGTTTGAATTGGTATGCCGACAGCCAATAAAATTCCACAGATAGGTTTAACTTAAGTTTACACATAGCTGAACAGAAGTGAAATAGGATGTAGTTCAGTGGACAATACCCAGAGGAGAGAGGAAGAAGAGATGTTCATCTTTACTCTTGAACTTCTCCAGCAAATTTCATCTCCAAAACTTTTTTGAGGGAGACTTATTTTTATAATGTATTGTTGGATTCTGGTTGCTAATAGTTTGTTGAGGAGTTTGTATGTATGTTCATCAGAGATATTGGTTTATAGTTCTCTTTTATTATAGTGTCTTTATCTGGTTTTGGTATCTGGCTAACATTGGCCTTGTTGAATGAATTTGGAAGATTTCCTTCCTCTGATCCTGGACTTTTGTTTGTTGGAAGTTTTTTTATTGCCAATTCAATTTCATTACTAGTAGTTGGTCTGTTCAAATATTCTATTTCTTACTGATTAAATTTTGGGAGGTTGTATGTTTCTAGGAATTTATCCATTCCTTCTAGGCTATCTAATTTGTTTGCATATAATTTTCCATAATATTCTCTTATAATTCATTTTGGATTATAACCCATGTATTTCTGTGGTATCAGTTGTTATTTCTCTTTTTTCATTTTTGATTGTATTTATTTGACCCTCTCTTTCTCTTCCTCTCTAATTTTTTTTATGCCTCTGGCTAAAGGTTTATCAATTTTGTTGATCTTTTCATGGAACAAGCTCCTGGTTTCATTGTTCCATTTAATTATTATTTTAACCTCTATTTCACTTATTTCTACTTTAATCCTTATTATTTCCTTCCTTCTACTGGCTTTGGGCATTGTTCTTTTCCTAGCTTCTTTAGGGTATAAGGTTTAGTGGTTTATTTGGGATTTTTCTTGTTTCTTGAGGTAGGGCTGTATGGCTATAATCCTCCCTCTGAGAACAGCTTTTTTGCTCTATCCCAAAGATGTTGGACTCTCATGTTTTCATTTTCATTTCTCCTCATGTTTCTTTTTAAAAATTTCCTCTTTGATTCCTTGGTTGACCTATTCATTGTTTAGTAGCATGCTATTTAACCTCCATGTATTTGTGTTCTTTGCAGTTTTTTTTCCTGTGATTGATTTCTAGCTTCATACTGTTGTAATAAGAAAAGATTCTTGATACGATTTCAATATTTTTAAAAAAGATTTTATTTTTATATAATCTCTACACCCATGTGGAACTCAAACCTACAACCCTGAGATCAAGAGTCACATGCTCCACTGACTGAGTCAGCCAGGTGTCCCATGATTTCAATATTTTTGAATCTGTTGAGACTTGCTTTGTGGCCTAACATGCGATCTATTCTGGAGAATGTTCCATGTGCTCTTGAAAAGAATGTGTATTCTGCTGTTTTGGATGGAATGTTCTGAATGTATCTGTTAGATCCATCTGGTCCAATGTGTCAGTCAAGCCACTGTTGTCTTATTGATTTTCTGTCTAGATGATCTATTTATTGATGTAAGCAGGGTGTTACAGTATACTATTCCTATTGTATTACTATCAGTTCCTTCTTTTATGTCTGTTAATAGTTGCTTTATGTATTTGAGTATTCCCATGTTGGATGCATGCATTTACAACTGTTACATCTTGTTGGACTATTTCATTTATGACAATGTAATGTCCTTCTTTGTCATTTGTTACAGTGTTTGTTTGGTTTTACTTTATTTTTTTTTGAAAATTACATGTGATTTTTATTACTATAGTCTTTCACTGACTTTTGTCTCATTTTCATGGAGGCTTTTGACCTTTGTTTTTATTTAAATTCAAGTTAGCATACAGTGTAATATTAGTTTCAGGTGTACAATTTAGTGATTCAATGTTTACATGCAACACCAAGTGCTCATCACAAATGCCCTTCTTAGTCCCTATCACCTATTTAACCCATCCCCCTACAGACCTCCCCTCTGGTAACCATTAGTTTGTTCTCTATAGTTAAGAGTCTGTTTCTTAGTTTTTCCTCTCTTTTCCCTCCTATGATCAGTTGTTTTGTTTCTTAAATTCCACGTATGAGTGACATCACATGGTATTGTCTTTCTCTGACTGACTTATCTCACTTAGCATTATACTCTCTAGCTCCATCTGCATATTTTTGCCATTATAATTATTATCTGTCTTAGTGTGGATTCTATTGGGCTGATTGTGTTAGAGCTCTCTGCGCCTTCTGGATCTAGATTTCTGTTTCCTTGCAGATTCAGGAAATTCCTTCCAGATTCAGGAAATTTTCAGCTATTGTTTTCAAATAAATTTTCTGTCCTTTTTTCTCTCTCTTCTCTTTCTAGGATTTCTATAATGTGAATATTATTATACTTGATGATATTGCTGAATTCCCTTAAACTATTCTCACTTTTTATTATTCCTTTTTCTTTCTGCTGTTCAGCTTGGTCACTTTCCTTTACTTTTTCTTCCAGGTCAATGACCTTCTTTTGCTTCCTTTAATCTACTATCGATTCCCTTCAGTAATTAGTTCTCTTAATCTTCCATCTCTTTGTTAAAGTCTCACTGAGATCCTTCACTCTTTTCTCAAGTCCAGTGAGTATTTTTATGACCATTATTTTGAATTTTTTATCGGGCATATTGCTTATCTCTATTTCAATTAGTTCTTTTGCTGTGGTTTTGTCCTGCTCTTTTATTTGGGACATTTTCCTCTGTCTCTTCATTTGTCCAATTCTCTGTGCTTGTTTCTATGTATTAGGAAAATCATCTATATCTCCTGATCTTGAAAGTACTAGCTTTTTGAGAAAGAGGTCCTGTGGTGCCACATAGTATAATGTCCTCTACTTACCAGGAACAGGTGCTTCAGGAGTATGTATTAAATGCACACTACTTTTGTGTGTGGGTTGCTTTTGCCTTCATTCCTGTTGGCTGCAATTGCCCACTGTGCCTGCTGTGGGCAGAGTTTGGGCCCCATGTTGTTAATTCACAAAATTAAGCCTCACTGGTTTTCAATGCCAAATGTTTTGGGAACTTGTCTTCCCAGTTGTAGGTCCTTTGTGTCTGGAGTGTCTAGGTGTGAGATTTGCTCCTCTCCCTTCATGTTTGTGGTGTCCTACCCATTTGTGATTCATCTCAGTAGGAGTTTGGATCTAGATCATGTCTCTACCCCTCCTGCCATTCTACTCCTCCTTTCCTTTTTGACATGGTTTCACCTCTATGATTAACTGTGGAAAGTATGATCTGCCAGTCTTTGGGTTGTTTCCTGGGTTAGTTGCAGTGATATGGCTATTCTCAAGGTGTGTCCATGGAACAAAGTAAGCTTCTGATACTCCTAGTCTTCCATCTTTCCCTAGCCCCTCAATCTGACACATTATTAACAGGAGTGTAAACTGGTACATCTATTTTGGAAAATGATTTGGAAAGATCTAGTAACATCAAACACATGTACATCTTATGCCCTAGCAATTCCTCCCCTAACAGAAATGCAAACAGAGGTACAAGATATATTACATGTACAAAATATTCATAGAAGCATTATCCTTAATGACCAAAATGGGAAAAAAAAACAAAATATCCATCAGTTAAAGAATGGACAAATAAATTGTGATATATACATATGGTCCATTATATTCAGCCATAAAAATAAATTAATGGGTAAATCTTATAAATGTCAATTCAAGAGAAAGAATCTAGATAGAATATAGTACATATTGTGTGACTTTAGTTACATACATACAAAAAGAGGCCAAAATATTTTATTGTTTTAAAATTCAGGATAGTGGTAATCTCTGGGAAGAGTGATGTGTAATAAATGGAAGGGGGAATATGAGAATATTTTATTTTTTGGCCTGTGTAGTAGTCACATGAATATGTACACCTCATGAAAATTCATAGTGCATCTGGGTGTTACACTATATGTTGGCAAATCAAACTTCAATAAAAACAAATAATAATAATAATAAAACTAAAAAAAAGAAAATTCAGAGTGCAATACTTAGGATTTCCATATTTTTGTATATGTATGTCATGCTTCATAAAGAAGTCATTAAAGCTCAAAAAAACAAAGCTTTGAGGACATTGCAGTTTCCATTTGCATCCTTTAGCTACCAATGGCTATTCCTACAAATCAGTATGGTGGTATGTAAGCATAAGCGCAAAGAAGAAACAATACACTCGAAGTAATACTGTTTTTTTAAAAAAAGATCATGTGGTGTTATTGAATTTAGATAGAGTCCAAAATGGAATATTACATATGTTTTACTGACATAAAATGGATGTGTGCCTTTTTCATTAAAAAAAAAATCTAGGATCTTTGTGCAGACCAAAGTAAATCCATTTTACATGGAATAAATGCCTTTTCTAAAGATGTGTCTATGCGTATATAAAATGTCAACTGTTTTGCTCTTTTATTTTCTTGATTAGTAATAAAATCAGAAACTTTATTTGTATCAACTCAATAAAAGCATTTAGCATAGAGTTCCAACTAACATTTAGAGACAATAGCTGTTTGGGGTTTTTTTTTTGTAATTATCGCCAATAGGTTTATTTAGTTGAACATTATTTAAATCTATGTAAAATATAATCAGAAAGAAATCAATTGACTTTCTTTTAAAGATTCGAAAATTAAAATGTCAAAAGTCAAATGAAATGCCAAGTATATAAAAGATTCAAAAATTAAAATGTCAAAAGTCAAATGAAATGCAAAGTATATAAGTATTGCTGTTTTATTGCTGTATACAAATTTGCTATCACAAATGAACCTTATGAAATGACCATATTTATAGGTCGTAAATGTTTAAAATTAATAATGTTATTTGGAAGACACTAATATAAATGGTGGGGAAAATTTCAGAAATATAGAAGGAGTTTGTAAACAAATTACTTTGTAAGAGTCTTTCAGTTTTTTTGTTTTGTCTTTGTATTCTTTAAGTATAATTAACACAGTGTTATTACTCACCCCTATGCTAATTGCAGCATTGTTTACAGTAGCCAAGATATGGAAGCAACCCAAGAGCCCATCCATAGATGAATGAATTGAATGGATAAAGGACATGTGGTATATACACAGACACACACACATACACAGACACACAGACACAGACACACACACACGCTGAAATATTACTCAGGCATAAAAAAGAATAAATTTAAGAAACAAAACAAATGAACAAACAAAGAAAAAAAAAGACAAAAACCAGACTCTTAACCATAGCAAACAAACAGATGGTTACCAGAGGAAGGTCTGTGGGGGAAGTGATGTAATAGGTATAGCGTATTAGAGAATATACTCATCATGATGAATACTGAGCAATGTATAGAGAAGTGTTTAGTTTATAGTATATATATAATACTATATTATATACTATATTAATAGTATATAGTACACCTGAAACTAATATAACACTGTATGTTAATTATACTTTGATAAGACCCAAGTTATGATTTAGTTCTTCAGTTTAAAATCACACTAAAAAATTAATTTTCCTTTGGCGAGCCATTTAAGAATCATTTATTACTTGCATTATATGTGCAGTGGAATATAATATACCTGTCTTTTAATCTTGTTGTGGATCCTGTTGGAGAATAAGGAAGGGCTCAAAAGTGCTTTATGTTCTGAGTGGATGCATACCACAAGTACTATGCATTTTGGATTTTATTTGTTGCACAGCATTCTAATAAGTGAATGCAAGTAGCAAACTTACTTATAATATCTTAGTTTGTGTTCTGTTATCTGGCCTACTGCAATAACCTTGTACTTTCCCTGATGACATTAAGGTTTCTTTCTAGTTTATCCTTTACACCAGTGATTTTCAAACTTAAAAAAAAGAATGCAGCCAAATCTTTTATAATCAAGCTAACTCTCAGCTGAACCCAAACAAACTCAATACACAGATAAAAGGAGAACCTCTGATGTCTTTGGAGTGAGATGACTGAGGCTGGCCTCTCTCATCTCTCTTATCCTTCTTCCTTGCCTTCCACTGAGGTCCACCCAAAACTTGGTAAAACTGCATGAAAAGTAGTACCACTTGGTAGGGCCTCTTAAAGAATTGAAAACTAGTTTAAGTTTCATTTCTAAAGTCCAAACCTGGTCATTCCATTCCCATACTTAAAGGCCTTTGTATGTCTCTTTGCCAATAATTACTAAGCTTCTTAAACTGTGTTCAATACCCTCTAAAGTCTCCCCTCCCCCATCAAACTTTAGGGTTGTTATATATTTGTATCTGTACCCAGATCTTTATGGTTATAATTCTACCTTCTCATGCCAGTTTCCTAAATGCTGAAACAAAACCATGTAACTTTCCCATCTCAGAAAGTACCATTGACATTCTATCTGAGCATTTGCGCAAGTTGGTATCTCTGGAATTTTTTTCCTCTCTTGTTTATAACTAATTCCTGTCTTCAAAGCTTCGGTCAAGCCCTCCCTCTCTGTAGAGACTTCTGACACTGGAACAATGAGAGGAGCTTTCCTACTCCAGTGAAGTATCTGTTTTCCCAGTGGTCTATGAACGTTGTCTCAGGAACAATGTTTCCTCAAGAACATTGTCTGTGGGATCCTTGGGTGGTTCAGTGGTTTAGCGCCTACCTTCAGCCCCAGGTGTGATCCTGAAGTCTCAGGATCGAGTCCCACATCGGGCTCCCTGCATGGAGCCTGCTCCTCCCTCTGCCTGTGTCTCTGCTTCTCTCTCTCTCTCTCTCTGTGTCTCTAATGTATAAATAAATAAAATCTTTTAAAAAAAGGAATGTTATCTCCATGTTTGCGTCTTCCCATCTACTCTTTCAACCACAGCCCTTGTGCTGAATGGCACACAGAAGTAGTCCATTAAACATCTGCGAATGAATAAATGAATCAAATGCTCCCACATAAATAGAAAAGAAATGAAATAGATAAATAGATTTGCTTGGATACAATGAGTTTGGATGCAGATCTCTAGGTTCCTTAAAATGGTGAAAAAATGAATTTTGAGAAATATACTTGAGTGTATGTTAGCCTCTTCTGCCCGACGAGATTAGATCCTTTAGAGTAATAGCTGTTAATGTCTAAATTTTTGTGTCGTGCTATTTACCATCAAAACTTTTCCTTTTTACTGAAGTGATGCACTTTTCTATTCCTAAATGTGTACCTAATGTAGGAGAATGATCCTAGCTCAGCAACAGATGTGCTTACCAAGAGTTGTTCCTGCATGTTCACTTCAAAAAGAAATAGTGCCTCTTTAAGAGAGCTCTAGTTCTGAACTTCTGCCCAGGCCTTAAAACTCAAAGAAAATTCTTCCTTAATCTTAGATTTTAGTACTATTTTTTGAGCTTGAAATTCCATGGTAATCTCCTGTCTGGAGTACTAATCTTTACCACTTGAAGGGACACTTAGCATTATTATTATTTGACTTACGAGGTTAATCCTTAACTGTAGGTTTGTCATTGAAGGCCATTTTAGGAAGGCAGCATTTTGGCAGGAACTTTAACCACAAGTATTTAGGGAGTTTCTTTTTCATTCAATGACCACGTGAGACCCAAAGACAGTAGATGATACCAAATACTTGTTTATTTTTTAGAAGGCAAACTCTTAGAAGGCAGGGCCCTGGATTTTTTCAAGGTATTTTGCAATAGATTACGATTATGAATGGGTTGCAGTGAAAACAATTTTTTGAAAATTATATGTCTCGAAAATTTTTGTGTTATAAAAAACTATTGCCATTTGAAATGCCCTGTTTCACCTTTGAGCCTGTAAGGAAGAACATGCTGACTGACTATTAATATTCCACTTATCCTATAAACATGATAACTCTGCACTAGAAATAAATATTTGGTGATTGAAGTACTAATGGTATCTACAATTGTTGCCACTTGTTTGTTCAGCATATAAATATCGTCTCTTACTTTGCATCTTCTCCTTCTTATGTTTCTCTGGATTTTAAACACATGTATATTTTCATAAGTCATAGGAAAACAGAATGACAGAAAAGAAGGAATATAGAAGTAGATCTTGAATTATAGCTCTGGAAGAGATTCTATAAAATGAGTGCATCATCTTAAATTTATAGATAAAGAAATAATAGTCCATGAAACTAAGAGATATGCTTCAGGTCACAGTTAGCTAATTGCAAAAACGATTTCTGGAAAACATAGTCCACCAGGCTCTCAGTTTCTCCTTCTATTGTATCAATCTTTTGAATACGTTTAAATTGGCCAAGGCATTACTCATTTGCCTTCTCATTTCAGCATTAGTTATAGAAAAGTTTTCTAGGGCTTACTTTTAGCATTTTCATGGTGGCCGCTTTAGGGGTATGTAGGTGACTCTCAGATGAAGTTTTAGGTGACTTGATGCAATTTCCATCTCAGTTTCATGGATATAATTTTAGTTTGGGACAGCTCACAGGCTATGGGACCTCTGAGTAGGGCATTTATTTCAGACTCTTTTTTTTTAAACAGCTTTAGTGAGTTATAGAAATTAGGTAAACTACACATATTTAAAGCATACATTTTGATAAATCTTGCGATGTGTATACACCTGTGAAACCATAACTATTGAACATATCCATCACAACCAAAAATTTCTTCATGTCTCTTTGTAATCTCTCCCTTTTGCCTCATCCCCTAAATCGGTACCCAGCCCTTGTTGCCAGGTACCCACTATTCTGCCGTTAGTCACATAGATTAGTTTTTATTTTCTAGAATTCTAAATACATAGAATATATAGTAAGTACTCATTTTTTGTGGCTTCTTTCATTTAGCATCATTATTTCGAGATTCATTCAAGTTGTATTGAGTATTGATGGTTTATTCCCTTTTATTAATAAGTACTATTCCGTTGTGAAATATACCACACTTCACTTATTTATTCATCTGTTGATGGACATTTGGGTTATTTCCAGTTTGGGGCTATTACAAATAAAGCTGCTGTGAACACTCAGGTACAAATCTTTCTATAAACATAAGCTTTCATTTCCTTTGGGCAAATACCCAGGAGTGCGATGAATGAATCATGCAACAGGTGTAAATTCACCTTCATATGATTCTGTCAAACTGCTTTTCAAAGTTCTTATTTTGAATTCCCACCAGTAGTGCAGGAGAAATCCAGTTGTTCTACATCCTTGTCTATATTTGGTGTGCTTGTTTTTTTTTTTCATTTTAGCTATTTTAATAGATGTGCAGTGGTATCTCATTGTGGGCTTAATTTGCATTTACTTAGTGACTAGTGGAGTAGAACATGTGTAATCTTATTTGCCATCAATGGAATAGATAAACTTATCTATTTACAACTTTTGCCCTTTAAAACATCATATTATTTTCTGACTATTGTATTTTGAGGTGGGTTTTTATATTTTGGATCAAGTCCTTTATCAGATACATGACTTCAAAATATTTTCTCTCCTGGGGCTTGTGTTTTAATGTCCTTAGCAGTATATTTTGAGAAGCAAAAGCTTTTATTTTGATGAAGCTCAATTTGAAATTTTTTGAAAATTGATTTGGTTAGAGGTGTCTAAGAAATCTTCACCTAACTGGGGTCACAGTGATTTTTTTCTTACATTTTCTTGTAAAAAGTTTTATAGTTTTAGGCTTACATTTAGGTCTCTAGTCTATTTGGAATGGATTTTTGTATACATTTTTTTCATATGGTTATCCAATTATTCAACATTATTTATTTTAAAGACTATTATTTTTTCACTAATTTGCTTTTCCAGTTTTATTGAAAATCAATTGTCCAAATAAGTGTGGATCTACTTCTGGACTTTCTATTTTGTTTCCCTAATATATTTATTTATCTTTATGCCATTACTCACTCTTTTGATTGCTGCAGCTTTATAATAAGGCTTGAGATCAGGTAATGTTAAAATTCTAATTTGTCCTTCTTTTTGAAAGAGGTTTTTTTTGTTTGTTTGTTTTACTATATTAGGTCCTCTGCATTTCCATATGAATGTTGGAATTGGTTTGATAATCTTTACAATATAAAACTTGCTGGGATTTTATTGGGATTATGTTTAATATTGAGTTTAGTTTGAAGAGAACTGACATTATAACAATATTGAGTTTTCAACCATAAATGTGGTATATCTCTCCATTTATTTACTTTAAAATATGTCTCAGAAATGCTTTAAAATATTCAGCATACAGGTTTTGTACATCTTTTGTCATATTTTTCCCTATTTTGTATTTTGATGGTGCTATAATTTTTAAAAATTCAGTTTTTAATTTTATTAAAGTTTTTATTTAAATTCCAGTTAGCTAATGGGCATCTGGGTGGCTCAGTTGGTTAAGCATCTGCCTTCAGCTCAGGTCATGACCTCAGGGTCCTAGAATGGAGCCCTGCATTGTTTCCCTGCTCAGTATATTATTATACTGTCCTGTCCTCTAAATATCTAAAAATTCTACACATTTTCACAGATACTTTGCCACATGCCCCACAATTCGTGAATTTTTTCCAGACTGACTATTGAGAACAGGCAATGTAGCCAACCCTGTAGCAGTGCCACTCTGTCTTTCCTGTAATTCTTTTTGGATGTTTTATTCCTTGCCTTGATGGTTTCCTTGAATGCACATTTTTATAACTACTTAGGACACATCTCTGAAGTTCTCTCCCTGTGCTATTCTTTTATTTCCAGTACCATGTCTTGTGAACTCTAGCTGCTTTGGTCCCTAGGACTCTCTGTAGCATCTTCTCAGTTCAGGTAGTCCACTGGGCTGTGCCTGGCTCGCCTTCCTTACACATGGCCTGGAAACTCTTTCATGTAGTAAGTGGGGGGAGGTGGAGTGCTGGGTCTCATTTCCTGTCTCTCAGCGACCACCATTATTTGTTGTCTCATGTTTAATTTCTTGAAAACTGTTATTTCATGTATTTCATCTGGTTTTTGGTTAAGTTGGGCAGGTAAGTCTCATCTCTATTACTCCATTTTGACAGAGAATGGAACTCTCTTTACATTTTTATGTTATTGTAAGGAAGTTTTTGACTGATCTGTACTCCAGAGCTTTATTGAATTAAGCCAGGTAGAATTTTAACACTTCAGTTAAATTCAAAATTACTTTGAGGTATATATTAAATGAAATATTACAATAACAGGTGATAAAATCGATGACATACAGGACGCCATGAGAGCACATAGAAAGATAAGAACTAGGGGATCCAAGGACAATTTTCTATAGGAAGTGCCATTAATCTGAGATCTATTCAATATTAACTAAGTTAAAGTAGAAGGGAAAGACTATTCTGGATGCAGACAGTGGCATTCTTTCATTTATTTATATCCTCACAACACATTCAAAATGCCATTTTTAGGCCTCTCTATGTGTCAGGTTGCATTGTAATGAACAAGATAGGCATAGATCATACCCACATGGAACTGACATCGAATGAAAGAGACAGAGTACGGGATCATGTAGAGTCTTCTAAGGAAGGGTAATGAGGAAATGCTTCTTTGAGAAGATTGCACTTTGAGCTAAAACCTAAAGGATAAAAAGGACCTATTTATCTGGTTTAGGTCATGATCTCAGGATCATGGGCTCAAGCCCTGCATCAAGTCCCATGTCAGGCTCTGCCCTGGGTACAGAGTCTGCGTGTCCTTCTCCTTCTGCTCCTCCCCTTACTCTCTCTCTTTCTCAAAAAAAAAATAATAATAATAATCATTATTAATATATTTGTCTATATCCTTATAATCATTTTCTTCTGCATTTTAAAATATGATTGCCATCATATACCATACATACAATCTTAGTTACTAATTTTTAAAATTAATTAATTTTTAAGGCATAATCTTAAAAGAAAAAATGGTTATGTAAAAAGGATTAATAAACAAAATGACAAAGTGTCCTGACATCTAGAAAATTACCATTGTTAATATTTTGATGTATCCCAGTATTTCTTAACCTTATTTTTATTCTCTCTCCCTTAAGAAGCCTTTTTAGACATTATCCTATTGCCCTCCCCATCACCCCATAAAATTTTAATACCGTAGATATACTGTATATTCATTTACTATTTTATGTTTACCTGTGCTTTAGACATACAAAGTCTAAGGTTGTTTTTTTTTTCCCCTCTGCAAGAACTAATTCTGTACCCTTGGGAGTGATGTTGCCCAGTTGAGAATGCATGGTCTATTTGTATGAAAGCATTTTTTTTCCTTCTATGAACATATATTTTTATGTTATTGAGATATAACTATATGTATTGATTTTAAAGCATTCTTAATGCAGAGCCATTCATGAATTTGTGGTAGAATATGCTATGAAGAAGGTTATTGTGACAGATAATAATAAACTACTGGATGGTTTATTAGTCTTTTTAAAATTAATACACACTGGCTCACTATGAATATGAATTTTTCAAAATAAAAAATGCTTATTTGTGCTAAGACACACACACAACATAAAATTTACCATTTTAATTATTTTTAAATGTATATTAAACGTACTCATATTACTGTGCAACCAATCTCCAGAGCTTTTTCACCTTGCAAAACTGAGATTTTATTCTTAATAAATAACAACTGCCCATTCCCTACTCTTTACAGCCCCTGGCAACTCCATTCTGTCACTATGAGTTTGATTATTCTCGATACTTACATATTCATCTTTTTGTGGCTGGCTGTTTTCATTCAGCATATTGGCCTCAGTTTCTTCCATATTGTTGCATGCGTTAATATTTCCTGTGTTTTGAAGGCTGAGTACTGTTCATTGTATGTACAGACCACAGTTTGTTTATCCATCTATCTGTCAATGGACATTTGTGTTGGTCTATCTTCCGGCTATGGTGAATAATGCTTCTACGTACGTGGATGTAGGTCTCTCTTTGAGACCCTGCTTTCAATTTTTTTTGGATATATAAGAATATGAATTGTAAAGACACAGTAACCAAATACATTTCCCAAGATAAGAGTAATAGCAGAAAAATAATTACCAACTGAGTCAAATACTGAAAGTCAAACTTCTACCCTATTCTTTGAAATTCTCCTGGCCAAATATAATCTATCTATATCTCTGAGTTTGAAGTTCAAACTGGTTAAAAGCACATTTCATAGGCTTCGTGACGTTTCTTCCAATTTTTGAGTTACTATTTGGT
Organism: Vulpes vulpes; assembly: GCF_048418805.1. NCBI lineage: Eukaryota > Metazoa > Chordata > Mammalia > Carnivora > Canidae > Vulpes > Vulpes vulpes. The sequence continues at coordinate 44,589,298 of NC_132786.1, read as the reverse complement.
ATTTATCTGTACTTAATTGGAATTATATGTTCAAATAACTTTAAAGAAAGAAAAAGACTAATATATTTTCTCAGTCTATGTAATAGATTCAATTTCCTATTCTTTTCATACATTTAGGTTATGTTACAGGGTAGAAAATTCTTGGATAACAATCTTTTCTCCTGCAGTGACTATAGATATTATACCACTGTTTTCAGATATGTAGGGTAGAAAAAGTAAGAAATTTGTGGCTGACCTGATTTTTATTTTCATATATAGAGCTGAATACTTGTGGAGTTTTTATTTTATTCCAGTATTTCAAATATTTTCCAAGGATACATCTATAATGTAAAGTACATTTCTTAAAGGCAGTGACTTTTGACTAACTGGAAACATTAGTGTTTTTGCTTTTCAAGGAGGAAACATTTCTTCAGTTGTGAGTATAGTTATTTGTTTCCATCTTAATTTGTTTGGTTTATCCTTAGATTGGATCTCCATTCCTTATTCTTCACTTTTGTTACCATTTTCATTATTTCCAGCTTCTTTCTTTCTTTGTTTCTTCCTTTGTTTTTTCTTCCTTCCTTTCTTTCTTCTTTGCATTTTTTCTTTCCATTCTTTTTTTTTTTAAGATTTTATTTATTTATTCATGAGAGACACACAAAAAGAGGCAGAGACAAAGGCAGAGGGAGAAGCAGGCTCCTTGTAAGGGAGCCCGATGTGGGACTTGATCCCTGGAACCTGGGATCATGACCTGAGCCAAAGGCAGGCACTCAACCAATGAGCCCTCCAGGTTTCCTTCTTTTCATTCTATTTGTTTTTTTTTCTTAAGATTTTATTTATTTATTCATGAAAGACACAGAGAGAGAGACAGAGACACAGGCAGAAGGAGAAGCAGACCCCATGCAGGGACTCCGGTGTGGGACCTGATCCCGGGACTCCAGGACCATGCCCTGGGCCGAAGGCAGGTGCTAAGCCGCTGGGGCACCCAGGGATTCCCCCCTTTCTCTTCATTATAATAGAATTTTATAAGACTGTCTCACAGTTCATTGATTTGGTTTTTCATGTCACCAAGTTCTGCCCTTCACTGCCTCCTCTATACATTTTACTTCTACTATTGTTTCTTTGGCTTTCTGAAAGTCCTTCCTTATTTCACCTTTGTCTTTTAAAATTTCATGGCTTGGGGGGCATTGTAGTGTCATTAAGTGAAAAATATGCCGAAGTTTGCAGAATTTGAAACACAAATGCTCCAAATTGGAATTATAATTTATGAGACACAAAAATAAATAAATAAATAAATAAATAAATAAATAAAAAATTTGTGAGATATTCATATGCCTTCCTCTTTATGCTTAAGAGTTGGCAATAGATGACCACAAAACATGAAAAACCACGTGCAGCACATTGTGCCTGATGCATAGGAGTAATCAGTAAATGTTTTTTTGTTCTTTGTTCCCTGTTCCCATTGTCCTCTCTCCCTTTTTTCACTCCTCCTTTCTATTTCATTGTGGGCTGAGATTGAAGATACAGGCATAGAATTAAGTAGCATATAATGGTGTCTTTGTTAATGGGAGATAGCCATCGTGTCAACTCCAATGACATGTTGAGTGTCACAGATGAATAATGCCTGTGTGTATACACACGTATACACACATACCTACATATACATAGATATGTATATCATACAGATATAGACACAAACATAAAAATATATATGTATATGCTGGACACAAAGTGATTTCAAAAGAAGAGAAGGATATAAATTGTATATCATGTTTCATTAGTAATACAAGGGTGATACAGTAGAGAAGTATTTTGCTGTCCCTTTCCATCTTCATTTCTGTGTATACCTTAATATCAGAAATATAATTATTAAATACAGATTTGATATTTGAAAAAATATATTTTGGAAGTAATTACTTAAAGCTATATAGTTTGACTACTGCTCTTTATACACCCTGGGTGGCTAAAGCTTTAAACACCTCAGGTGTCTTGAAGAATGATCAATGGACCATTAAGCAGCTATATCATGCCATAAAGCTATATTCCTGGCAGCAGGTGACCCATGTCATCATGTTCTTCCTTGCCTGCCTTCTAAAATAACAGTCCGACAGCTTTATGTACCCATGTATAGCCTGGTAATGCGATCCCAGGCAGGGTGCAGGGATCATGTTCAGCTCAGATATGTTGACCTATGGTCAAACAATGAGTAATATGTCAGTCACAGCATTCACTTCCAATACGAGAACTTTGTTCTAAACTATAACATCCTTTGGTATATGTCACCTTTGTGTAAATCTTCAGCTGAAATCATAATTTTGAGGAAAAGATATGGGTAAATGTAGTTTTGAGCCCTTTCTGTTTTTCTTCTCCTAATGTGTATACCCCAATCAACTGCCAGTCAAATTCATGGAATTCACTTCATGCATATCTTTGTGAATGCTTTATGATCATGAGAGTCAAATGAAAAAGGTGGCAAACAAAGCAAAGGAGAATGACAACTAAGGACAGCATGGTAGGTGAATGGAGTGATGCACAATTCATTGCTTTGAAAGATGGGTAAGATACAGAGAGGTTATTTTTTTTTTTTTTTTCAGAGAGGTTAAATAGAAAGGTTAGGTTATGCTGGGCAAAAGAGTTTAGTGTTTGGTGTGGAAGACAAGATTCTTGAGAAGAGTAGAAACTTGACAAAAAGCAGTATCTTAATAAAGCAGGGAGCCACAAAAGAGCCTAAAGCAGGGGATGGTTAGAGATAAGAGAACATAACACTATTTATCTATGGGTCAAGACATGAGAGCCATAGAGGACAGAAGGAAAATATCACCTAGAAAGACATAAAGAGGCAAATTTGAGAAGAATTTTGTAAAGAATCATTAAAATACGGATTTGTCATGCAATTGACTAGGTGAATGGAAAATAGAAGTCTACAAATTATATGTACTAGAATGTATATCTCTAAATCTTTCTCCTTAAATTATATTTTGATATAATATGAAATACATATGTATATACATACATATATGTAACACATGATAACTCATATATTTTCAAATACAGGAAACACCTAGGAAGTTACAGAAAATAGGTTAGCAACTGAGGGGAAGAAAAAGACAATTGAGATTGTAAATATTGAAAAGAGATAATTACTGGAGAGCAGAAGTAGCCCACCTGCCCTCTTCCCCTCCCCCGCTGCTCGAATATCCTTGAGATAAACAAAGAAAGTGCCAAGTACACAAAGGTTTTGGCAGTATATCCTTACATCCACGGGCATGAAGAGAACCATCTGACCTGGAGTCAGGTCAGAAGTTCCTGGTTAGTTCTTACCTGGCTTAGATTTTTCATGGCAGACCTAAAGTTCTTTAACTGCATTGCTGGAGAGGTAGCTGGAGAAATGCCATAGTGAGGTCATACTATAATTGCATACATTTATTGTTTTCTGAACCAAGCACTCTTCCAAGACTTTTGTATGTTTTCATTTGGTTACCACAATACTTTTATGAAGAAAGTATTCTTCTTTCCCCACATTTTGTAAGTGAGGAATCTAAGACCCAGTGAAATTAAGTAACTTGATTTGTGTTACCTAGCTGATGGATGTTAGATCAGAAATCAAACTCTGACAATCTGACTTCCAGATATCCTGATGTCTTTAATTATCCTGAATTAAATGAGAAAATGAAGCAAAGCTTTTTCTTCAACTTGTATCAAAGAAACTCTAGGGGCTCCTGGCTGGTTCAATCAGAAGAGCATGTGACTCTTGGTCTTGGGTTGTGAGTTAGAGCACCAAGTTGGGTGTAGAGGTTAAATAAATAAAACTTAAAAAAACAAACAAACAAACAAACAAAAAAAACACTGAATTGCTGCTCCCCCTATTAAAATCAGAATATGGGAATCAGTGAAATAAAGTTGTTTGAATTCATACTTGTGTTGGGTAATATTGCCACTTGCTCTTATGTTTGTTCCTACAATCTGTTTTACTTACTTCTCCTGGCTCAACTACTTCCATCTATAGGCCTTGGGCTCTTCATACCCTGGGACTAATTGCTGTATTCATCCTGGCTGAAGCATAAGACATCATAGCATGTTGTGACTAGAGTTCTTATCTTGTAGCTAGACCCCCTTCCTGTCTTTCTGATATTCCTGTTTCTAGGTAGACTAAATCCTGATACTCTAATTGTAGTATATGGGCTGTCAGGATTGGCGTTCCCTGGAACTTGTTAAAAATGCAGAATTTCAGATCCTGCCCCAGAACTATTGAATTAGAATTTACCTTTTTAAAAAGGATTATTTATTTATTTGAGAGGGAAAAAAGAGAGAGAGTACAAGTAGGGTGAAGGAGCAGAGGGAGAGGGAGAAGTAGATTCCCCACTGAGCAGAGCGCAGTGTGGGGCTCAATCCCAGGACCTTGGGATCATGACCTGAACTGAAGGCAAAGGCTTAGCTGAATGAATCATGTAGGCACCCCCAGAATCTGCATTTTTAATAAGGTTCCCAGATAATATGTATGCACATTCAAGTTTGAAAAGCAGTGATCTAAATGTTTTTTTCCTCTCATTGGTGACATCTTTGTGTGGTACCTGATTTCAAATATAATTTCTGATCTATTGTGTAAACTTTGTTTCTGGCACTTAGAATCTATTGGTTTGTAGATATCTACCTAGTTTCTCAAATACATCCCTGTCCAAACTTTTACAGTCTGTGTATTTCTCAACTTTTGCATTACTAGTTTCTTATTGCTTCTTCCATGATCTATCCCTACTCATACCCTTAGAACTAAAAGAATAATAGTAATTATATTACTTAACTATTTTCCTATTTAAAATAGAGCAAAATGAAAATATATATAACCAAAGGAGCAATTAACCTATGTAGAAATTAATACTAATGACTTAGACCTAATACTTAAGCTGTTTTGTTTTTATTATAGTTACATACAAGGTCAACAGAACGCTCCACCTCCATTCTTGCCAAATCTGCAGTATGTGGCGTTACACATGAAAGGGAACTTGATAGTGTATAGTAGTTCTTATTTTCTCATTACCTTAAGCAAAAAGACAAATCTCCATTCATCACTGTTCTGTGGGTAATGATTAATGAGTGTCTTTGGTTGCCTTTTTCAGAAGTATAGAAGAGGTCAATTGGCTGTTTTCCTCTGTTGTTACTTCTAGGATTCCTGTGGTGTGTGAGATATTTATTCAATTTAAGTATTAGTCATTCATGGGGATTTCCTGTGTAATAACTTTTAAAAGTAGAATGTCAAAGGAGAGCACAGAGGCATATTTATAGACACCCATCCACACCCTTTTCCCTGCAGAGTGTGCTTTGCAAGCACTGCCCTGAGATTTCTTTGAAGATCCAGCAACAGGTAGAGTCCAAAGACAGAAAGCTTTCTTCTTGGTAGAGTTACAAAAATATTTTACCTATGAAGTTTAGAAAACTGCACAATTCTAGGTATAGAGAAATGTCAAAATGCATGGTAATTTTAAAATTATGAATTAACAATTTGAAAATTAAATGGTAGAATCAGGGATAATAAGGAATTATTCATTGGTGCCTTCATGATGACATTCCTATGACTGTTGCTATTGTATTCCCTTGTTATCTTTCATAGACATGCACTGAAGAGTTTTCCAGGCACCCTGTCAAAGGACTTCCTCTTGTGTGATTATTTTTACCAATGCTGCAAAGCTGAGCCATTTGGAAAGATTCTGCTCTCCCAATGAATGTTTGCAGCTGGGGATCAGTAGCCTACACAAAAAACTTCCAGGAATCCCTTGGGACACTTTGAAACATTTTGGAAAAGCCTTTATCCTGAGTTGATCTCCAAAGGCAAGTAATGACAACCAGAAACACATGCTCATTTTTCTAAATGATTGAATTCAAGCTTTTTTTTTTTCAAATGATATTCTTGAACTTTAAGACTGTGTCATCATAAAGCGAGCAAAGAGCTCTAGTTATATATATTCATGATTGCATCATGGTTGTCCTCACCACCTCTAAAGATTTCTATGGAAATAACTATGGAAGTTATTGTGTGGCAATCCATATGGAATTTTACAAACTGATTGGCTATTCACTGAGATGTGGAGACACAGCTAGATTGTGCTGGGTGGATCTGCTACTGAGGCAAAAATCAATTTCAAGGCATTTTTAGGGACAGCATGAAAGCCAGAGTAATTCTTAAAAGTGTGGTTAAAGAGATTTCATACTTTACAGTCTCAGAATATAAAAGTAATCAGGGGGCAAGATAGTTTTTCACACTGAATAATTTTAAAATCTCATAAAATAAGAGCATGTTTAAAAGGAAAGCCTCATCAAGGTGTTTTCATTTGGTTGTGCCATGTATTGAACAGCTACAATGTGATATAGTGCTTTCCTTGATATAATTCCTTTCTCTACTAGTTCAGATCTTACTTGATACATGCTGAGATCCTTTATTCATATAATTTTTGTCTTGTTATACACCAACCTATTTAAATTCAACCTGTATTTCAAGGAATATTATATTTCTTTGTGATTATGCTCTTTCACGAGAACAATCCTGCCTGAGTTAGTCCCAGGCTGATCCCAAGATCAGTAAGCACAAGGTCTTGCATCTTTTGAAGTGGAAGTCCCCATGGGGCCAACCTAATCCAAAGCACTAATTTTAGAGTTGAAAGAACAGAACTCTCACAGATTACATAATCCATGGCCCAGGGGGTACCAAGATTTTTGTCTGCATCACTGTTAATGCTCTTCATACCTCTTCATGGTATATTACTTAGCACTTAGATAAATACTATTTTGCAATTTTCAATTTTAAAATGTGCTTTTCTCTTTCAAACTAGAAGCTTCTTGAAGATATGAATATTGTCTCCCTTGCTCAAAGATTGGCATAACAGTTACCATATAGCATAGTTAATAATATCTGCAATAAGTCTGCATATTAGTTAGCAATTGCTCTAATAATGCTATTTAACAAACTCTTCCAAAACTCAGTGCCTTATAAAAATAGTTTTATGTAATTTACTTGTGAGTGGGTTGGTTGCAGATTGGCTGATTTAGATTTTGCTTGGCTGGTTCTGCTCCAAGCTGTGGGTCCTTTTGGGCTTGGTGTCTGCCTGTGGATATGGTTTCAGATCTACTCCAGGTGTGTTAATTGTATAGTCCAAACTGAATGGGGACTACCCAATGGAAGCTCATCTTGTGTGATGGTTCAGGTGCCAGGGGACAAGTTAAATGGCCCTTATACATTTCCAACCTCATTTTGAACCGCTTCTGCTAGGACCCCATTGGCTAAAGCAAGCCATATCCCTGTGGCCAAAGTAAAACAATCAGAAGTTCTTTTGATACACCATGAGGCTAAAATAAATCTCATGATCAAGGGAAGAGAGGAATAACTAAATAATAATCCTCCACAACTGTGATCCTATATTCAGAAGTCATTCTTGCTGTTGCTCAGACTCTCTACACCCTTGGTAGATTCTTAAGAAAGAAAAGAAAAAGTTGAAACATGATACTTCTTGCCAGTTAACCTTCTTGCTTGGGTAAGCCTAAAACACTCCTGCTGCCTACACTTTGCTGCCCCAAATTATTTGGACAGTGCCTTCTTTCCTTGTTCACATTGGCTTTCTGAACTTTTGAAGTCAAAAGCCTTTTGGTTATAAGTAACGAAAATATGACAGAATTAACAACAAGGGCAGCCCGGTGGCTCAGCGGTTTAGCGCTGCCTTCAGCCCAGGGCGTGATCCTGGAGACCCAGGATCGAGTCCCACATCAGGAACCCTGGGTAGAAACTGCTTCTCCCTCTGCCTGTGTCTCTGCCTCTCTCTCTCTGTGTGTCTTTCATGAATAAATAAATAAAATCTTAACAACAAAAAAGAATTAACACAGCAACAAAAGAAGATTTTTTAGTAGAGTGACTGTATTAGTTTGCTAGGGCTCATGAGCCAGATAATACCACAAACTGGGTAAACAACATAAATTTACCATCTATAAGTCCAAGGTGTTGGCAAGGTTAGTTCCTTCTGAGGGGTATGAGGAGGAAGTTGTTGTACTCTCTTTTTGTCTTATAGATGGCATCTTCAGTTTACATGGTGCTCTTCCTGTATACATGTGTGTCTCCAAATTTCACCTTTTAAAAGAACACTAGTCATATTGGATTAGGGCCTAATGACCTTATTTTAGCTTTATTACCTTTGTGAAGACCAACCATATCTCAAAATAAGGTCACATTCTGAGATACTGTATTAGAACTTTAACATATGAATTTGTAGGGATGGGGCAGGACACAATTCAACCTATTACAGGGACCATAGATTTGTTTGCCTGGGACAATTCCAGTTGATACTGTTTCCCTGGAGTTAATTACCTAAGAGTGTCCCCTTTCAATTTCAGTAATGTACTGGTTTGAGTGATAAACTATATGATCTTTTACTTAGGAGAATACAGGGGTACCTTATTAATTTCACAGGCCTCAAGGGGAGATTTTGACCCAAACCTGGAAACGATCTAGTAATAGAGTGTTTATCCTGTGCTCTATAGTCATATCATTTATTCATTTAAAATTGCTTTTTTAAAAATTAGATTGCACCTTTTTTCACATCTTTTTAACTTAAATTCAATTTACCAACATATAACACCCAGTGCTCATCCAATCAAGTGCTCTTCTCAGTGCGCATCACCTAGATAGCACTTTTTTGTAAGAATGTGTGCATTCTGTCCATTTGCTTAGTGAGTAGTGCATATTTTTAAGCGTTTAAAAGCAATAGGTTCTTAAATTTAATAAATATGTATGTAATATCTATCTAATACACATATATAACATATATATAATGTATGTTATTATATATAAAGTGTAAGTTATACATATAATACATATTACATATAAACACACACACAAAGAAAATAAACACTTACACACACACACACACACACACACACACATATATATATCTGAGAGTACTTCCCTTTAAGGACTTTAACTATTTTGTGTCCATCAATTCCCATAACACTTCTCTAAGCAGTTATGGGAATGAAACTTATAAGCACTATTATACTTTTATAGACGATAAGAGCAAGACGACATGGCAGTGCCCTTTACATGCTAGAGGCAGAGCACACAAATGCCTTCTGTTCTAATCAAAAGGTCTTAGTAATACAAATTTCTAGGCACAGCAGCTAAGTCAGCTCAGCTCTTTGAGCAAATCAAGATCCTCTTAGTCTTCATCTTGTCCAAAGGAAATTTTGGGAGTTTCGACAAACAAAGAAATAAAAGCAGATAAGGGGATTTGGGCTAATTTAAAAAACAAATGAAGACAAGATAAGAAGCTTTTAGGACTGTCTCTGTTGGGTGAGAGGACCAACTAAACTGTGAAAGGGAGGGGACCTGTGGGCTTAATGCACAGAGGAAATGCCTCTCTGAAAACAAGTACTGGAGATGTGAAAATGTAGATGATCTCAGGAAGGAGATGGCAAGAGACACTTTGAGGTCGGGCTCTTTCCCAGCTCCTGTTCTCAGAGTTTGCATTAGCAGGAGAGTGAGGATTTGGGAGGAGGAATCCAGGACTCCCTGCTCCTGTCTCAGCACTCATGGGTGTTGTTGTATCAGGACCCATCATAAAGACACATTTTTCACATTTCAACATAATGCCTTCTTTTATAGCAAATAGGTAAGTACTTTATAAAACAGTAGGATTTGCATTTAAGTGTGTGACTATAAAATGTCAAGTTAAATCCAGCTGTAATGAAGACTACTTCCACAGAAATCTGTTGGTCCGAAAGAATGCTCCAAAACTCAGCCAGAACCCATTCCCCATTCCCCCAGCTCTGTGTCTGCTCACATCTCTTTTACCTTTCAAATTTCTTTCTTTCTTTCTTTTCTCTCTTTTTCTTTTCTTCTTTCTTTCTTTCTTTCTTTCTTTCTTTCTTTCTTTCTTTCTTTCTTGTTTTTCTATCTGTCTGTCTTTCTTCTATCTATATCTGTAGATATAAAGATACCAAAGCTATCTATTGAATCCTGACCCTTGTTTTGAGTCCTACACTTTCATTTCCAGCTGTGGATAGGAATGTCTGTGGGATAGCTTGTGTATGCTCTTCTCACTTCACATGCAGTATTGCTAAAAATTATAATCGTCATTCTTCTCCACAAGTAGGTTTCCTATTTGAAGTTCTAAATTCTCTCAATATTACTACCATTTTTCTGCATCTCAGCATCATCTTGCTTCTTATCTTTTAATCATCCCACCCTAACTTGCTGATCAAATCTGTTGTTTTGTTTTGCTTTGTGACCCTGTTCAGGATCATATCTCCCTTTCATTTATTCTACGTCTGGCTTTGTCCAAACATTCAATCACCGCTCCCCTGCACCATCATGACCACCTCCTAACTGGGTTCCAGACTACAGATATTTTCCCCTGGTCCATTCTATTTCAGGTCAGATTAATATTTTTAAAATCTTTTTAAAATAAAAATCTTTAAAAAGTATAAATCTTTGACATATTTCCTCTGTTCAAACACCTTCATTATCTATTACTAATAGAATAAAGTCTAAGGTCTTGAACTGACAACCAAAAATTTCTGTTGTTTTAATTTCTTCTCTACCTTTTGTTCTTATACTTCACATTTTTCAGGTAAAAAAATACGACTTAATAATGATTTCTTTTAGCTTCCTACAAGAATGAGATATTTAATGATGATTTTCATCTTATTAAAACATCTTGCTACAATAAGATTTTATAAAAATAATTTGTATTTCTTGATTTTTAATCTTAAGAACAATTTAGAGATTATTTTAAGAGATTAAATTTTCAAATAATATTTTCAATTTATTAAATGTGAAAACTTACAGATTTATTTGAGTAAAGAGTCTATATATTTCACTGGCTTACCATTCTAGTACAATTTTAAGTAGAAGAAGTGATATGATGTGTTCTTCACTGCTTGGTCAAACACCAACCTTCAAGTTAATCCAGACCACATAAGAATGTAATAACATAAATCCTTCCCTAATGATTCTTAGTTGAAACGAAGCCTTTATAGAATAATAGATGTGTCCTGAGTCACATCTGTATCGGAGTTCTCACTTATAAGATACTTTCACTGCACTCCACAATTTGTATGATTTTTATCTCTATTTTTCTATAACCCACATTCTCTCTGTTTCAGGAAAGCTTCACTGTTCCCACTTGCCCAATGAAGTAAGGAAATTAAGGCCTTGTTGAGGTTGGTGAGCATGAAATTGAAAAGGTAAGTCAAATATAAGAATTATTATACAAGAAAAATGAACTAAATTGATTACAGATTGACAATAGAGGATGAAATTCCAGGTTGCTTATGAGAATTATAGTACTGCTGACGTGGAAATAGGGAATTAGATGTTAGAGGTTGACTTAAAAAGAAAGATGATGAACTTAGATTTAAACATATTTAGTTGCAATGTATGATGATAGAATGCCCAAGCACAGGGAGAAAATTTAAGATTTGAGTGGCTAGGATTGTAACTGTCAATTAAGGGTTATAAGATTAGAGATAATATTTAAAATCATGAGAGTAAATAAGATCACTCAAGAAGAGACTATAAAGTAAAGAGAACAGAGCTGAGGACTGTCAAAAATCCATTGCTCCTCAATTTAGGTTCAGTATCTATTCAAATATATTCACTTAAAACTTTATCTCTATCGCATTGGTATTTTAACTACCTGTCTGCCCTGCTTTTTCAATTCTTGCTAAAAATCTCAAGTTAAAAGAATCATGGCTCTTATTCTGACCTCTAGAATCTGCATCTCCTTGATTTCCATTAGCTTTTCTGGACTCTGACCACACCATTGACTTGATCCTTTGCATTTCATTTTCTTCCCTGGTATTAGTTTCTCATCTGCTGTTCATTTTTGGTACTATGATAGTCTTAAGCTATGGGTATGAAGAGAAAAAGAAACTAGTGGAAGATGGGGAAGAGTGGTTATAAAAATTTGAATATCAGAATTATGAGGCATAATGGAAGCTAAGAGGGAAGGTAGAAAACAATTCAAAAACTCTTGAGGGCTTATATTATCAAATACAATATCTATCTATGTCATAAGAATGCCAGCAAATTATAGGACCATCATAGAGACTACTACAGACTGAATCGTGTCTCTCCAAAATTCGTATGTTGAAGCCTTAACCTTTAATGTGTTGCTATTTGGAGATGGGGCCTTTGGGAGATAATTAGGTTTAGGTAAGGGCCCGAGGATAAGATCCTCATAATAGAATTAGTGCCCTTATAAGGAAAGACTCCACTAGAGAATTTGTTCCCCCTCTCTCCCTGTCACACACAACACAGCGAGAAGACAGTCATCTATATATAGGCCAGGAAGAGAGCCCCACCAGAGAACCTTATTGGTCAGATCCTCGATTTTGGAATCCCCAGCCTCTAGAGCCATGAGAAATATTGTTTAAATCACCTGGTCTATGGTACTTGTTTGGCAGACAAGGCTGACTATATAAGGACTTTCATTATTTCATTTAGGCTTTACAAATACCTATCAAAAATCATACCTTAATGTTGATATTTTCAATGTTCAATAAAAACTGACAAAGTAAAGCTCTCATGGCATTGTAGTTTATCAAATTGAAAACATTTTCAATTGATGAAGTGTAAGATTATATTTTCTGGGATTACAAATCTGATGGCATCTTTTTAAAAAAATAAATTCAATTAATTAACACATAGTATAGTATTAGTTTCAGAGGTAAATTTTGGTGATTCATCTTCAGGGGTACTTCTGACTTCTAAGATCAGAATTAGCAAAATTCAATATTAGCTAGAAGAGATTTCATTAATTTCTGTTATACACGCTTTTCAGTAATTTACAATGTAACATTCATAGTTTCATGGTAAACAAAAAAGATCTATTACATTTGACTTATAAAAATTATGAAAGACCTTTTAAAAGATGCCTAGTTCATGGCAAATGCACAAATCTGGTATGCTTCCAGGGTCAATATTCCATAGATTAAGGATTCAGTTATTCCTGGATAGTTCAAGGCAAAGTAAATGTAGATTTTGTGCTTATTTTGTATCTTTCTAGAACTATGGTAGACTTGTGATCAAGTGTGTTCTGGACTATTATTTTAAGCTTATCCTTAGATACCTTACCCTTTTGCTGCTCTGTTCTCTGCCATTCAAAACATAGTAAACTACGTTCTCTTTTGAGCAGTCCTGGTAATAACTATCATTTCAGCTCAGTGGAGGTGACTTAAATACCAGTAAAATCTGACAATCTTGTAATCCTTTGGCTTAATACCCACCTGTGAACTATCTGGAACTATCACCTGCTGCTAGGGATATTGACGGCTACCTTATGTCTGATTGCACAGATAGTGTAAATCACTAACAAAATTCTCATACCTCTGAGCTGTAGGGCATTAAGTCCTGATAAGAACATTTTTTTTTTTTCAATGCAGGATTTTGCTTGAGCCTCATGCTCCTTATTTGGTTTTGATAATGATATCACTGTCAAAGAAATTTCCACAAAGTTCAGAACCCCATGGATTAAGGAGGAAATGAGTTATGTCATTATTTCATCCTATCTGTGCTTTCCTGCTCCTTCTCTGCTGTAGCATCATGGCTGTTAGGACAGTTGAGGCCTATGGATTTCAGAGCATGGAGTTTTTACCAAGGAGACCAACATTAACCTTTAGTTTGTTTTTGTTACATATGGCATAGGGATTAAAAGTATCTTCTGACCCAAGGCCTATGGTCTCCTTTTAATCCCCGTGGTTTGTTCCATTTGGAAAAAGAGCTTCTGAATTTTATCAAGTAGTATACAAAGAACTCTAGAGTGATTCGTGTTTTTGTATGTGGGTGAAGACTTTTAAACATACAAGCTAGCATGAAATCAATGCTCCTGTCCTCAATAATAAGCAAAACAAAAAACCCCACACAATCTGAATCACTGCAAAAATGACTCCGGAGAATAAATCAATACTGGTCCAAGCCTTGGTTTAACATGCACTGTAATGAGATGACTATAATTTTTAAAGACAAAGGTAGGGCAACCTAATAACTTCCAGAAAAACTTGTCATAACCATTAGAAACAGACATCCTAAATTGGAGAATGAAGTTCATTCACAAAAGATCACAGATGAACTGCAAGGGAAATCTCAGCAATCAGGCATTTGAGATTAATAGCGAAACTACTAACTTTTCTTAAAGGTCTCTTCTTGCTTCATTCTTGCCTCCTTTTTAAGATCCTCCCCCTACCCACACCATAGGCCTTTTGGTCTCTGTTTCAGTGTTTCTTCTTTCTTTCTATGTCTGTTGAAATATATATTTTATGGTTGTTGGATTTAGAGATTCATGCTTTTTAAAAAAGATTTATTTATTTATTTATTTATTTATTTATTTATTTATTTGAGAGAGAGAGAGAGAGAGACGGAGAGAGAACACAGGAGGAGGGAAGAGCAGAGGGAGAAGGAAGGAATCATAAGCCAACTCCCCACTGAGCCTAGATCCCAGGACCCTGAGATCATGACCTGAGCCAAAACCAAGAGTTAATCACTCAACCAACTGAGCCACCCAGACGCCCCATGCTCTTTAATATTTCTCTTTCTGAAAGAAAAAAATAAAAACCCTTCACAGTGAATTTAATTAAAAATTTTTTTCAGTAGAAGGAATAAAAAGGAGCAACATGTATGAAACATAAAAAGACATAAAAAAGTAGAAAAGGGAGCAACATAGAGGAAAATGAAAGACGATGGGTGAAAGAAGAGAGATGAAATGGGTATGAAATGGGACAGGCAGAGGGACAGGAAAGAAAGTGTAGGTGGTGTTGGGATGATCTGAAAAATGAGATCAGAGAAGGTTAATGAGATCAGAGGAGGCTCAGGTTTAAATTTGGCAGTCTGGTTTAACAACATAAACCCAACATTTAATTTTTTCTAATTTACGACTTTTTACATTATCTCAAATTATTTAAAATGCAGTGTTGGATAGAAAGAAGCACCTTTAAATGAGGCTCTTAATTACTTACACTGTTGGTTGTTTAAACTGTTAATGCTGAGAAGTGTTAGGACAAAAAGCAAAATTTTCTTCCAGTCAGTGTAATTCATGCATACTTAAGTCAGGGTACAGACAATAGAACTCTTGAAGCTAGGTAGCCAGATGATACAACTATCATCTTATTGTCTTTTTTATAACAAAAAACTCTTCTTTTGATAAGAAGTAACAGTATTTTCAATAATATGCCTACTTTTTGCAAAATCTCTATTTTCAAACAACCTCAGTGAAGTGTAGTTGACATATAAGGACACACATATTTAAAGTATACAATATGACATCTTTTAATATGAAAATGCCCATACAATCCTCACTTACATTCATTAATTAACATATCCATCATTGTTGAAAGTTTCCTTCAGCTCTTTGATAAGTCTCCACCACATTTCTTCTCTTCCATGCTCCCACTATCTCTGAAATAACCCTGGTCACTATACATGAGTTTGCCTTTCCTAGAGTTGTGTATATGCAAAAACAAACAATACATATTCCCTTTTATCTAATTTATTTCCCTCAGCTTCATTATTCTGAGAGACATCCATGTTGTAGTATATACCAATCCTTTTTTATTTTAAGATTTTATTTATTTATTCATGAGAGACAGAAAGAAAGGCAGAGACATAGACAGAGGGAGAAGCAGGTTCCTTACAGGAAGCCCGATGTGGGACTCAATCTCAGAACCCTGGGATCACACCCTGAGCCAAAGACAGATGCTCAACCACTGAGCCACCCAGGCATCCCTGTATCAATCCTTTTTGTGGCTAAGTAGTATTTCATTGTCTGAACATCCCATAGTTATCTATTTACCTGTTCATGGACATTTGGGTGGTTTCTAGCTTGGTTATTGCAAATGAACATTTGTGTACAAGTTTCTGTGTGAATATATGTTTTTCTTTTTCTTAGGTAAATTTTTAGGAATGGAACGACTAAGTCTTATGGAAGATTCCTTTTTAAAGAAAGTACCAACAATTTTGCAAAGTGGTCAATCATCTCAATTCTCACCAGGAGCGAACTAGAAGTCTTTCATTTGCACTGATATTTTGATCTCTTGTTTCAAGCTATAATGAATTCTAGGACCTTTTAATACAGCAAAGCTTGAAACCATTTTGCAACATTGAAACAGGTTTGCTGAAGTAACCCTTGCACATTTTCTCAACTCTCTAGTTTGAGAAACCTGGAAAAATTTATGCCAAATTTGAATGCCACTACAACTTCAGGAAGTAAATTATACACTTATATTAATATTTTATATTTAATATTTTAAGGAATCTTTGTTTAAAGGGAAACCAGAGAAATACTCACCCATATCTGGTGAATAGGAAAAATGATGACTGTATAGGTTTGATACACACATTTTATCAGATACTATTAGGAAACCAATGGGTGTGCTATTTTGGGAGCCAAGATTAGTGTCCTCCTAATCGCTTACATTTTGTGTTATTTGTTCTAAATTTATCAGGGTTTATTTGGTCAGAGAGCAATAATTAGGACTGATTACTTCCAAAGGAACCTTTCTTCTCTGTTTCTCACTAGGTAAAATGCTGCTAAATTAAAAATACGATATCCATGAGATACATATGAGTCCTGCAGGCTCTATGATAACTTCAAATATATTTGGAGAAGGTATTTATGATTCTGATTTAGATATTATTAAGTTAGAATTGGATATAGAAGGGATATACCCAACATTCTTAGCAGTAGGATCAGCACTGTTTTGCTTAATCAATCACAAAACCAATTCACGTTTGATAACCTCCACATCAGAATTTAAATATTTTGGTTTTCCTCTTTTTCCTTCTCTTCCATTCAGTTATTTGTATTAAGTCAAGGATTGCACCAGTTCCATCCAAAACCTGTATTAATACTGTTTTACTAAGGATTTTTGGACATTTCTTAAGGTTTTTTCTTCCCTAATAATTTTATTTATTTATTTATTTATTTATTTATTTATTTATTTATTTATTATTTATGAGAGTGAGAGAGCATGAGAGAGGAAGATGGAGAGAACACAAGAATAGGGAAGGGTGGGTAGAGGGAGAAGCAGCTCAGCAGGGAGCCTGACATAGGGCTTGATCCCAGGACTCTGAGATCATGACCTGAGCTTCAGACAGACACTTAATCAACTGAACCACCCAGGCACCCAATACTACTTCTTAGTCAGAAAGTACTTCCTAAGAAAAACAAAATCTCTTGGGCCTTCCCATGTGAGACATTGAATTGACTGACATGCTAAAACAGAGTTGGTTTAGAGAGATTATCAAAGAAGTTATTTAGAGTATGAGCTACTCAGTAGATATAGTTATTCTTAAGAAAAGAAGTTTCCTATTTCCAGTTTGGTAAATTTTCCTGGAGTATAGAAATATCTAGACTAAATAGGATAGAACTTATGGCAATATGAAGACTTGGTATTTATTAAGGATTAAATTTGTCCCTTAGTTCAATTTTTTGCTTTGGAATCGTAGAAGGGAGCAGGCCCATAGGCAAACTTTGGGGCATTTAAACAGTGCTTGTAGTAGACTTTCCCTTATTCATTTATAACTTTGGCATCTGTGTCACAGGCTTTCTATTCATATCAGTCTCTGCCATCATCCTGCCTGGCTTTAGCATATCATGGGAGAAACAGCTAAAAGCAGGACCTCTCAGCTTGGTGCACTTCTCATCTTCAGTCACTATAATTCTTAAATATCTGAGCCACAGACCCCCATGAACATACAACTGACCCTTGGTAGGAGCATAACAGCTTCATCTGCATGATCATTAATCCAAATACACTACTCTAGCATCACAATCTCCTTTCTCTGCTGTGAACTTACTTCTCTGATCACTCTTCAACCTCATTTGCACCTTCAGTCCATGGATTATCTATTTTCTTCCAGTTCATCAGCCCCTTGCCTTTCTTCTCTTTCTGCCATATTACACACATTAAATTTTCCACATCTAACATTTTGTTTCACCTATCTGGAAAATACCCATTGAGGATGAACCTGGTACACATGTTTTCTGCATCTACATCTGAACCATAGAGCCCTCTTGGAGAATGCCACACAATAAAGTTTGTTTGTTTCACAGTCCATTTTTGACAATGACTTCAAATGGACTGTCAATGTGGCACGCCATTTTCTCAGGTCAACATGCTTCCACACAACACTGGTGGAGGGATTACTCTTAATTAGAAAGACGAATGGCTTCTTTATTATAATAGGAAGCACTATGCTAGGATGTAAGTTGACAGAGTAAAGATAAATCAAAATAACTTCTTATTTTCTAGAAGGATAACTATAAATAGGGATAAACACTAGCTAAACCACGGATTATTTTATATGTCAGATAGTCTTTCCTGCAAAGAAAGGTTGTTGACATTATTTTCTGTCTATCTGTTATAAATTGTTCACCATAACAGGTGAATTGAGAAATTTTTGTTTAAGTTTCTAGCATCAATATTTGTTGAAGCATGTAGTTTTATGTCTTGAAACAGTGTCTTGACAAACGAGAAACAGCAACAATAGATACACTCAGCTGGAAAGTTGAAGTTTTGAGCTCTGGGCATTTTCCTTCTAATTCATCTTTTAATTGATAGTCCTAACACATCATCGTGATCATATCACTTATCTTCCATAAAGGTCCCATGGGTCCCACGGCCTGCCATATCATTTTCAAAACAATGAAATATAGTTGTCAAAGCCATCCATATTTGATCCCACTCAACATATTCAACATTATATTTTTCCATATGTAACCTTATTCTAAACCCTTCTGGTTCAATCCATTACCTGTCTCTTAATTATCTCACACTTATATCTCTCTTTATGAATCTATACTGTCCAGCTGAGAGCAATAAATAGGTAATAATAGTAGAGAGGTAATTTTCTCATTCAAAACCAGCTAATTCACAATCATGAGGTAGAATCAGCCAATGGGCCTTAAACATAACATCTGGGAAGATTAATGTGAATTGAGTAAAGAAAAGAACATGGCTATACTAAGAAGGAGTTTCCAGAGCTGAATAGAAGAGAGGTCATCAAGATTGGACATAATAATTTAAGCAATTAATCATCACATATTTTGCTCTGTGATCATTCCCTTTGAGCAGGAGGGAATAATTCTCAGGTCAGCTGAAGGAAAAAGAGACCAGGTTCTTAACCCCTCAATTGATAACGTCATGGTCTGTTTTTCAGTTGTAAGAGAGGAAAGTTTGAAAGTGAGCTGGTAGTACAGCCACATCTCCCTAACCTGTCTTCCATCCCTTCATGCCTACCCACAGACTTCAAAAACAAAATGAAACAACACAAACAGCTTTCAAGCTAAAGTGGAGTTGTGCCAATAATGAGACAAGAAGGGTTAGAAGTGAACCAGGTGCTCAGCACCCTTTATTCCTTTATTCTGCACTCCTGGGAGACAGTTTTGTAAGACATGATGAAATTTTGGTTTGCAGATCCCATTCTTGTCTGCCATTAGCTGTTTTACAGAGATGATAGGGAGAGGTGTTAGCAGCAGACTGTCCCCTGACAACCCCAGGTCTCCCAAGGATACCAGAAAGGTGTGCGAGAATCATTGGACTTATGTATTGCCTTCAAGAAGGACATAGAAAGGGGATCCCTGGGTGGCGCAGTGGTTTGGCGCCTGCCTTTGGCCCAGGGCGTGATCCTGGAGACCCGGGATTGAATCCCACATTGGGCTCCCGGTGCATGGAGCCTGCTTCTCCCTCTGCCTGTGTCTCTGCCTCTCTCTCTCTCTCTCTGTGACTTTCATAAATAAAAAAAAAATAAAAGCTTTAAAAAAAAAAAAAAAAGAAGGACATAGAAAGTCTGATGGTGAGTCCCAAGAGGTCTAGAATTCAGGGAGAGAAGACCGTAAAAGACCTGATTTTACCTGGTGATTAGACACTGTGGCCAAAGTGCAGACACCTCTGAAGAGTAGTGTCAGAGATGGAGACCTGGTAGACGTTGGCAGACAACAAAGCAAATTATATTTAGGGTGGGATGTCAGCATGGGATTGCTATTGAGCAATCTAGAGAAGAAGAACCCTTCCCACAGCCCTACAGCAATTGTATAAAACTGTAGGAGATTAGAATGAACTCTAGCAAAGAGAGGGTAAGGACGGTATCAAGTGTATCTTTGGAACTAGCAAGTATCACCCTTCACTGATTGAAAAATCCTGAATCTGGATTGAGTGTATCTGAAATTAACCAGATAAAGTTTCTGACTTCCCAGCAGATAGTTAGTATAAGGATAGTTTTCAGTCATAATAGAATTGAAAAATTTTGCATTTCAGTGCATATCAGTTTTCTAGGCTGTCGTGTGTATGAAGTGCATTCCAGTTTCAGTCAGAAGGCTCAACTTAATTGAGACATTAGGGAAAAGCAGTGTGGGCTTAGTTGTAAAGATTCATAGCATGACAGATTTTATTGAATTGTATCTTTGTGAACTGGCTTTGGTTTTCTGAAGTGGGTCATATATGCAGTGGCTTTCACCTCAAGGTACCCTAAAGGCAACACTGGGCCCTGACATGAAACTCCCTCTCCTTCATTTTTCTAAATCTTACTCTCAGTGTCTTTCCTCTGTAATAGGACTTCTTTGTCTCTTTCTCAACATATTGTTAATGAATTCACTTTCTCTACACCTACTTCATTTTTAGTTTTCAGGTGCATTTTCTAAACATATTAATGAATATCAGTATGGAGTAGGATCAGGGAAATACAAAGATAATAGAACAGAGTTAGATTCAGTCTCTCAGGGAAGGTCGATGAGTGGATATGAGCTATCTTAATAAAATATAAAAAGTGTTCTATTAGCATTATTGTCCAAGTGAGTAGAAGTATAGGAGATCACATGTATAATTCTGTTTAGTTAGATCATAGAAGACTTTCACAAAAGGTGAAATTTTAGCTGGTTATAGATGGATGAGTAGAATTTCCAGGTCAATAGAATGGAAAGAATATTTTAAACAGTAATGTAAGTTATAAAAGTTATTTCAAAAAGTATAAATGTTAGTAAGACTATTAGTAATTTTTAATGGCAAAGAAGGAATATCACCTGTGATTTTGAAATATAAACCAACAAAACAACAAAATAAAAAAATAAAAAAATTATGGAGAGATATTCAGGGCAGAGTGGAGCACTAATGGTAGATGACTGGATAGATTAGAGGGGACACATGCACTCCGATGTTTATAGCAGCAATGTCCTCAATAGCCAAAATATGAAAAGATCCCAGATGTCCATTGACAGATGAATGAATTAAGATGATGTGGTGTATATATACAATGGAATATTAGTCACCAAAAAGAATGAAATCTTGCCATTTGCAACAACATGGATAGAACTGGAGGATATTATGCTAAGTGAAATAAGTCAGAGAAAGACAAATACCATATGATTTCACTCATATGTGGAATTTAAGAAGCAAAACAGATGAACATAAGGGGAAGGAAATGAAAAATAAAATAAGATAAAAACAGAGAGAGGAAAACCATGAGAGAAACAAACTTAGGGTTGCTGAAGGGTAGTGGAGGGTGGGGATGGAGTTATTGGGTGATGGACATTAATTAGGCCCTTGATGGAATGAGTACTGGGTGTTATATGCAATTGATGAATCAATAAATTCTACCCCTGAAACTAATAATACAGTATACATGTTAACGAAATTGAATTAAAAAAAGGAAGTGAACTAGATTATTTAGGTAGAGGAGGTGAAGGCTCAGCTATAGCAGCAGCAACAGAAATATAGGAGATACTTGTAACTTCACTTCAGCAATTGATGAAAATCAAATTTAGCATATTCAGGATATTTAGTGTCTTTTCTTAATTATTTCCTATGTGGAAGGCCTATGCCCTAATTTAAATTGTAGGCACCTAGAAAGAGGGACTACGTCTTTCATTTCTCTTATTTTTTTTTTATTGGTCAGCAAAGTATCTCTAGAGTGGACACTGATTAAATAATTTTTAGTTGTCTGACAGCCAGAAATGGATGAACTCTTTATTTATTTATTTATTTATTTTAATTTATTTTTTATTGGTGTTCAATTTGCCAACATATAGAATAACACCCAGTGCTCATCCCATCAAGTAAGGCAAAGATTTCTTAAAAAATAAAATAGAAAATACTGTATTTGTACTGACACCATGGTCTTACACACCGGTTCCAGAATAATATAAAATTACAACCTCACGTTGTCAGTCTTTGATTTTATTTTATTTTTTATTATTTTTTTAAAGTTCAGATTTTATTTTATTTTATTTTTTTAAATAATAAATTTATTTTTTATTGGTGTTCAATTTGCCAACATACAGAATAACACCCACTGCTCATCCCATCAAGTGCCCCTCTCAGTGCAAGTCACCCATTCACCCCCACCCCCCACCCTCTTCCCCTTCCACCACCCCTAGTACGTTTCCCAGAGTTAGGAGTCTTTATGTTCTGTCTCCCTTTCTGATATTTCCTACACATTTCTTCTCCCTTCCCTTCTATTCTCTTTCACTATTATTTATATTCCCCAAATGAATGAGAACATATAATGTTTGTCCTTCTCTGATTGACTTATTTCACTCAGCATAATACCCTCCAGTTCCATCCACGTTGAAGCAAATGGTGGATATTTGTCATTTCTAATGGCTGAGTAATATTCCATTGTATACATAAACCACATCTTGGATAAACTCATTTTGAGCAATGGTTTGCAACTGTTTCTGAGATTAAAAAAGTCAAAATCACAGACAGTGATTGGACTGACTGATTATATATAATAAAAGATTGTAGGTCTCATTTCTGTCAGCACTGTAAACATCAAAACTGTTTACCAATGATTTATTGCTAACTGATTCCTCCTAGACACTATCTTGAACATGCAGATATTAAAGAATTCTGAGCACTTTATATCCTAAGGTAAAAATACCTTACTTTTAATTTTAAAATTAGAATTTTAAATATTCAAGCTTTTAAACCATACTTCACTATTGGTAACATTATTTGAACTTAGACATAATATTAATAGTAACTTATCATTCTTCTATTTTTTCCATTACAGAGGTGAAGGACAGGCTCTTAGTTTGTAAAACTGGTCTACCAATTTTCATCTCTGATTAGCGTGCATATAAAAAAATTCTTTACATCTATGTAGTCCTGCTTTATTTTTATATATTTTTCAGAGATTTTATTTATTTATTCATGACAGACCAAGAGAGGTAGGAACACAGGCAGAGGGAGAAGCAGGCTCCATGCAGAGAGCTTGACATGGGACTCAATCCTAGGTCCCCAGGATCATGCCCTGGGCTGAAGGCAGCACTAAGCTGCTGAGCCACCCACTCTGCCCCTGTAGTCCTTTTTTTTTTTTTTTAATATTTATTTATTTATTTATTTATTTTCCTATTTTAAATGAAATCCCAAACCTTAACATTTATTATGACTCCAACTTTGCCTCTCTTTTATAAAGTTATCAATTTTTATTTACATTGCTATACCTCTATTGATATTTTATTTTTTCCTACTTTGCTAACAGCTATTTTCCATTGGTTAAATTGGCATAGCCAACTTGGATCAGCAGCAAGACAAACACACACACACACACAAACACATTGTCAACCATACAATCATAACTGGGTTGCATTATCAAGATCCAGTTATGGGTCTCCTTATCTGGGAATAATTTTATTTATTTGTTTGTTTGTTTGTTTGTTTGTTTATTTTAAAGAATTTATTTATTTATTCATGAGAGATACACACAGAGAGAGAGAGAGAGAGAAAGAGAGAGAGAGGCAGAGACAGAGGCAGAGGGAGAAGCAGGCTCCATGCAGGTTGCCGAAGTGGGACTCAATTCCAGGTCTCCAGGATCAGGCCCTGGGCTGAAGGCAGCGCTAAACCGCTGAGCCACCCGGGCTGTTCTGGAAAAAATTTTAAATTGTGTCATAGTTAGCACTTGAAATAATAGAAAACCGATCTATACAATCTTTCTCAACTGCTTTTGGTTCTTTGTCAGGTGGATGAGATTAAAAAAAAAGCCAATTTGTTGGATTACCACTACAATACTATTGCTTACTCTGATGATTGTTTTCCTTCTTAGACTTTACTTTTTATTATGCCTACCTCAGGGAAGGGAAGCCACAGAAGAAATGTAGAAAGAAACAGAACTTGAATTTATAAGGGCAAGGTCCTGGCAATAATGTTATGATTAAAAGAGTATTATAGCAGCCCAAATATAAAACCCTGGGTGAGTATTTACCATTTACATCAACATGGATGGAACTGGAGGGTATTATGCTAAGCGGAAATAAGTCAATCAGAGAAAGACATTTATAATATGGTTTCACTCATAAGTGGAATATAAGAAACAGCACAGAGGATCATAAGGGAAGGAAGAGAAAACTGAATGGGAAATTATCAGAGAGGAAGACCAACCATGAGATACTTTTAACTCTAGGAAACAAACTGAGGTTGCTAGAGAGGAGGTTGGTGAGGGGATGGGGTAATTGGGTGGCAGGAATTAAGGAGGGCATGATGTGATGAGCACTGGGTATTATATGCAACTGAAGAATTATTGAACTCTACATCTGAAACTAATGATGTGCTATAAGTTGGCTATTTGAATTTAAATTAAAAAATAAATAAAACCTGGGCTGAGTAGGATGAAGGCAAAACAAAGAAAAATCAGAGATAGAAAAGAGCTGAACTCTTCGTGGGAAGAGTGATAGAACCCAGCTAGGCTTGGGAGTTCTAGAATAGAGGAGACCTGGGTCTTGTTTCCTAGGCAGAAACCATGAAGGTGATAAGGTCCCAAGTGTGTCCTACCCTGTTGCAGTGAGATGACGATATAGTAGCAATGACAGATAGCCATGTTTAGATAGAGTGACGCTGACTAGGCAGCAAATTTCCTGGAGTCCCTGAGTAGCGTGTGACTTTTCCCATGCTGTTGCAAACAGTGTGGACATTAGATGGTAGAGAACTGAGGAATTGAAAGGAGCTTATTATTTAAGAGTACGGTAACAGAAGGCTACATCTAGAAGTAGTGGGCTGAAAGACTCATACCATGTGGAGATGGAGCAGCTCCGTGGAGGCCATAAGAGAAGACTGAATACTGTCAGGATGATGCCAGCTGACAGGTGGCCAAAGATCTCCTCTAGATTCGTGTCCCCTAAATAATGACCATAAAAATATACACTGTCCTGAAGAGAAAGATTAGGTAGGAAAAATCCTGAACTAACTCTGTTTAACCACAGATGACCAAATTTAGCCAGAAAACCAGGCTAAGTCCTGGTTTTCTACTATGTGGAAATGTGAGAACTTTGAAGAGAAATTGTTAGAGTAAGGAAAAAAACCACACTTTTGTATATGTCTCATATTCATTTATGAGACTTCAAAAGACGAACATAAAATATATATAATATATATATTGCCAGAAATTGATATAGATCAATGCAGAAATAACTGACCTTTGGGAATAGGTCCAGAAGCTTAATATTCATTGAACTCAATTAATGATTTGATTAATGAAAACCACAGAGCTATTGAGAAAAGATCAAGGCATGTCTATTTTGAAAGGCTGTTCAGGTATTAAAAATTCCCGTAGTGCTAGAATAGTCCACTAGACATTGAACAGACAAAGGGGACTTCTGTTGCATTTCAGCCTTCCTCCCATTGGTGGTTTGGGCACGAGTGGGACATCATATGGTTATGATGGAATCGAATGAAATCTCAGCTCGGGGAGCCTGGCTGGCTCAGTCGGTAGAGAGTACGACTCTTGAGCTTGAGATCATGTGTTTGAGCCCCATGTTAGGCATAGGGAGAAAAGAAAGAAAGGAAAGAGAAAGAAAGAAAGAAAGAAAGAAAGAAAGAAAGAAAGAAAGAAAGAAAGAAAGAAAAAGAAAGAAGAAAGAAAGAAAGAAGTATTAGCTAGAGGTAAAAAGGAATCAAGGGAGTTTGGGGTCAACATTAGGTTCAGGATTCAAGTACCCCTCCTAGCTTCATCAGTAACTGACATCTGCAGGAAGGTCTCTGTTTCTTCACCTGTAAAAGCAAAAGAGTTGATCCACAATGTTTCTTTAACTGTAGGTGTTTAGGAATGATAGGTAGGAGGCAATGTGTGTAGCCACAGACATAGAAGTATAAGCCTTACTTTTCAGTATTTAAAAATCATGAATGGGACTGCTTTATTTTCCATCCTCTCTTTGGGGCTCTAAATAAACAAAAATAGAAAAAGTCAGATATTTACATGCCTATATCCTTGACCTCTGGTCCAGGGAACATCTAAAATTTAGAATAATTAGAAAAAAAACCCTCAAATTGGAAATAGCCCTTAATTTATTTCAGTGCCTACTCAATGTGATTTCTCTGAGATGAGAAAACAGTTGGAGTATAGTGGCGATTGTTGGTGTTCTAGTTTTAGACAATCTGGAAGAAAGGAGGTTAGCACACAGTGTTCATTCAATGTGTAATTCCTTCCTTATGCTGAAAAACTTTCCCCTCTTATCTGGATCCTCAATACTCTCTGTAGCTTTCTAACTTCCTCACTTAAGTGATGTACTAATGGGCTTAGCTCTATGTGGAATTTCTCTGGCAATGCAGATAGTAAACCATACAGAGAGTAAACTCAGGGGCCTATTGACTTTGATAACAAAGTTCGAAAAAGGAGACCCTCCTCGGTGCTTTGCAAGAAACTACCTGTGTCAACACACCCACTCAGGTGAATAGCACACCCGTCAGACGCCAGGTGGACTAAATAGCCCCTCTTCGCTGTAGAAAAGAGGAGCAATGAACTCAAAGGTGAACAAAATCTTGGAAATAAAAGAAAGAGCAACCAGGATGACAATGTGGTATATAACTTCGCTGTGGGGAGAATGTCACTTCTGTAGGTAGAATTTTTCTACCAATGAGTTTTGGTTACTAGGGCAAATGGAATTAAAAGAACACTTTGAAATTCATCTTCCTATCATCATTTACAAAATCATTCATTGTTGTGATATATTATTCAGTGCCAAATATCGCAAGAAAATCGATTCTGTAAGAATACAGGATGGGCTCTTTCTTTCTTCCCCCTGATTCTCCCTCCCGGCCCCAGGTTATTAGGTGATGATAAGTACTTGTAATAAGCAAATACCACTGTCTAAAAATTCAGCAAATAACTCAACTGAGAATTAAACTGGATTATTTTTAAAGGTCAGTAGATACAAATGGTTCACAGAGTAATAAATCCTTGAGATATGAAATCTTACACCATTTTCTTCTGAGAATTATTAACAGTTTAAAATCAAGTGGAAATACGGAAAATCACCAGCTCTTGGCAAAGGTCAGAAGATGAGGATCTCAAACTCAATTCTCATTCTTCAGGAACCGGTGCCCTGGAACTTTACATTAGTTCTGAGAAAGTCTCAATTGGTTTGGAGATGATTCATTTTGCAAACCTTTCAGCTCCTCCCACAGAAGTTCCCCTCTGCTCACTCCCAGGAGATTTGCTCTTCAAGTTTTGTTTAGAGAGAATCTTCCCTTTGGAATGCTTGCCAAGTGGCTGGAAGCTCTTTGCTTGATTGGCATTGTCTGTCCTGGGAAAGGCTGTATGTCCAGGCTCCTCTTGTTTACCTCTACTGGGATCCAGATACAATCTCATTTGTTTGTCTCATTGTTTCATCAGGAACATTCAAACCATTTCCCCACAGTGGCTCGTGGTGATCTTGTGAGGCCTTCAGAAAAGCTGTCGGCAGTTGTGTGGCTTTTCTTGATGCGTTCTTGAAGAACAGCCTGGCTCACCTTTTTCTGAGGTTAGAACATGGTGAAATACCATGCTTGTGTTAGTCCTGTTTCGTGGCTTCTTTTTCCTAGATGCTGGTGCCCATAAAAAAGAAAATAGGATTTTTCCATCTGTCATTGGAAAGGAGCAGTGGTAGCATCAATTTTTAGGCTGTATTTCCCTCCCCAAATGTGAAAATTTCATATTGCAATTCCGATGTAGGATATGTGAGACGTATTTTATGTGCTAACTAACGTTATATCGGCCCACATTTTTTGCTGTTGCTGTGGCAACCGGCAGTGTGTGGTTGTAGCCTGAGGCCACCTTGCTTCAGGGCATTGCTTATCTTTTGCTTTCTGCTCTCTGTTTGCTTGCCCATTCCACCCCTGCAAACTTTGGCCAATGGGGATGGGAGGTAGGCGGTAAAAACTCTTTTCTTTCACATCTTTGGGCAGATAATCTGAGGCACATTATACATAGTTTCTCAGAGAGCTCCCAGCTCTGGTCGCCAGATAAAATATAGGATTCCCAGTTAAATGTGAATGTCAAATAAACAACAGATACTTTTTTTTTTAAAGTAGAAGTATGTCACAAACATTGCATGAGACATCTACCAAAGGGGAAATAAAGCGTTGTTCATCTGACATTTAATTTCATCGGAGTGCTTGCATTTTTATTTTCTGAATCTGGCTGTTGTGTGTGGCAGTACCCAGGTAGCACCATACCCTTGGATCAGAGTGATTTCTTTTCTCCCCAACCCCCATGGCTTTCCATCCTCAAAGAAATTATCCTTAAGCCAGCTTTTGTCTCAGGCTCTTTTTTTTTTTGAGAAAGTCAAGCTAAAATATAAGGCTAAATATGAAGCACTGTAGGTGGTAGCTCATTGGTTTGTAAATATATAGACTATAGCTCACTGAGAATAACTGGGTTTATAATTACTGGGTATATTCTGAGTAATCCACATGTCATTCTTAGTTCTTGTCTTTTGAAATCTAGGTAACATTGATTAGAACTGCCAATGCTCTCTGAAAGGCCAAAGCTGCTCCTTTTTACCCACAGATATATGCATTTTCTGAGATGCTTATATCCTGTTGTCAACTCATAATGCTGTGAATTAGTTTGGTTTGAGGATCACCTCACTGACCTACACATCTTGGATTGTCCTGCCTGCTGATAGTCCAGATGTACAAATCAGCTCTTTCCCCAATCCCCAACCAAAGTTCAAAGGCCAAACCCAATCAGGGACTAACCAACCTAACAAATAAAATTACACAAAGAATAGGTAAAAACAGTAAACTTGATTGCACATTTGGGTTTCAATTTGAATACCACAAATCCTTTTTCTAAAATGATCCTTTGCCTTTGCCGTCACTGGGAATTGTTTCCTGGGCTGCCTTGTCC
Organism: Vulpes vulpes; assembly: GCF_048418805.1. NCBI lineage: Eukaryota > Metazoa > Chordata > Mammalia > Carnivora > Canidae > Vulpes > Vulpes vulpes. The sequence goes on along the minus strand of NC_132786.1, from coordinate 44,560,191 downwards.
CTTATAGTGCTCAACTCTGGGTTCCCAGAGCCCCTTTCCTCACTCCCTCCCCAAGTCTTCTCAAAATGAATCCCTAGCCCTTAGCACAATGTCAGGCAAATGGAGAATGCTTGTTGACTCTACAGATGAATACAGTGCTTTTTATGCACACAATTTTAAACCAAAATTTGTCCAATGTTTCTTCTTTCCAAAACACTTCTACTTAATTTTTTTTTTTTTTGGAAATTTTCATTATTGTTAACCACCCTCCCCACCCAACACATAATTAAGAATCACCATAAGATGAGAAGGTAGTAAAAACAGAAGAAATTCACCATATATCAACAGAATATTTCTCACAGCATGTAACAGTCAATGAGTTTATTATTGCATCAGAAGCACTGATTAGAATAAATTCTGTGGATTTAGGCTATATGGATTTTTAGTAGAAGATAGCTATTGAAGAAAACAGCAATGATTACATCAAAGTGCTGATAACTGGGAAAAAAGTATCAAGAAATATATTTTATGGTGGTTGGCCATTTATGAAACTCTTTATTTACGAGATCTGTCATTTACGAACCATATGTGAGAGCCTACTACTCGGTTCATAAAGGTATTTCTTTAAGGAGAAAATTCTCTAAAAGTGTATTATTCATCTTTTCTATTTTTCCCTGGGACTGATATTTTTAAACTTTATTTTATTTAACTTATTCTTTTTTCTTGGGTTAATCCCTTTGTGCCTGGCTCTAAATTGAAAAGCAAATACACATTTTTTTCCAGCTTTATTGAGGAATAATTGACAAATAGAAATTCTATATATTTAAGGTGTACAAACGTGATAGTTTGATATATGTGTACATTTTGAAATGATTACCACAATTACATTAATTAACATATCCATCAACTCGCAGTTATTATTTTGGGGGAGTATGGTGAGAACACTTAATATCTACTCTCAGCAAATTCCAAACATACTGTACTATTAACTATGGGCACCTTAGTGTGCATTAGATCCCCAGAATTTACCATGAGGCTTACCTGAAACACCTTACTAAGTAGTTTTTGATGGTAAATCTATTTAAGTGACTTGGTTAGATAAACTGTAGGTGAAAGTATTGGAAACCACAGGCAATCTGATATAAGGGTAAATTATTTCCTAGATCATGCCAACAGAAACTTATTTATTGCATCAACGTAAATAATAACATTAACAATAATATTATAGAACAATATTAAATGTTTCTGTGTATGTCAGACATTGTGCTGAATGATTTACCTGTCTTCTATCTCAATACTCTTGTGCAGAAGCTGCTGCCATGACTTACATTTTATACATAAATTAAGTGTTTGATTTATGGCCCCTACAAGTAGTAAGTGAAAAAAAAATCAGAAGTCAGATCAAGGTATAGTTGAACTCAGAGTCCACATGCCACATTATTTGGGAAATAAGGATGTGAACTAAATGGGTGGTCCAGGGATGCCTGGGTGGCTCAGTCAGTTGAACATCTGCCGTCAGCTCAGGTCATGATCCCAGGGTCCTGGGATCCAGCCCGGAGTCAGGCTCCCAGACCAGCAGAGAGTCTGCTTTTTTCTCTCCCCCTTCTCTGCCTCTCCTGCTTCAAACAACTGCCCATGCTTTCTCTCTCAAATAAATAAGTAAAATCTTTAAAAACAAATAAATAAATGATGCGCATGATCAGGGTGAGGTCTCTTGGTAGTAGAATGAAGAATTGTTATAATTAGAAATCAATACAAAATTTATTTCCGTTGCTCTTTTTCCTCCTCACTACATATTGATGAAGTTCTTATTTATAAAATCTGAACAAAGTGCTCATTAATCTTGCTTTGTCATAAATCACGTTATGTCACTACTATACACACATGAAGGAAAAAGAATCTTTTAACACAATTGAGGTCCTGACTCCAGGTTTGAAGCTTAATTTCCTATTTCTGTTTACCGTTTGGGAATATCTGTGGTTAGTTTGGTGACTAAGCTGATGAACTACAGTAGCTGCTTTGATAATGATTCAATCTCAGTTTAGTTACATCAAAAAAAAAAAAAAAAAAAATCCCCACTCCAAAACAAACCCCACAGAACAAAGGCAAGTTAGGAGAAACACTATACGTTAGAAAAAGTCTTTGCATGTTATTGCCGAGATAAAGATAAAATAACTCTTTGGCATTGTTCTAATATAGGAGTCATTTTCTTTAGGGTCTTTGAACTCCAACTTCTTAAATATCTTTAATGTTTGTGGGCAAGAGATAATGCTCGTAGGTAGGAGACACACAGCAGCATTCTATTTCTGTCTTCTCTTATTGGATTTTTTAAGCCCAAGAGAAAACCCCAAAGCTCTGCAATAGAAGAATTCTGATAGCTCTTTATGCCCTGTGGAGATAAACAACTTTATATCCAATATATAACTAAATATTTTTCATTCTGCTACTATCTCTTGGAGTGATTATTCTCTTAAGCAAATGACATCTATCAGCTCACTTCATTAGCATTAAATTTTTGTTTGCATGAATTCAGGTTTTCTTAATTTTGAAGAGAAACCTTACGATAGATGGTGTATTCATTTATTTTAAAACCCGTGGTTTAATTTTGTTTAGTAAAATCAGCTTCCAACAAGTGTGTTGTGGGTGGAGCATCTCACACTGTTACTGATAATTCTGCCTGGGGCTGGCAGTAGGTATGTGTGGCTTGTTCTTTGCTCATGCCATTTTGCAAGAGATTGGGCTGAACAACCGTACCCATGAATCGGTTATACCACCAGGAATTGGAAAACTTTTCAGCTATTGTGAATGAAGTTGGGGGTGACACAAATCTTGTTTGGAGAGCTTACTGTGTGGTGCTGGAGAATTAATCTTTGACTGTAAACCTTCTTCTCTTTCCTTAATCAGATAAACTGTCTGGCCTGAAACACAGGTCTTTTCTTTTCACAGACAGCTCTGTTTTCTCCCCAAAAGAGATTTTGTCCAACATAAGGACATAGTTCAGTCTAAGGAGAAAGAGTCTTAGACTTGTATTAGACTTTTATTCTTCTTCTAATAGTTATGAGAAATAGAGAAAATTGCCATTAAAAATTTAAAAATTTGCTTTAGGAAAATTTGAGATGAGAAAATAATTTGCATCTTCCTGCTTTGGTCAAGTATAACTAGACTAATTTAGTTTTTAGAAAGGTATTTATCTCATTTCAATAGGAAATACAAACATGACTTTAAAATGAAATATGCCTTTACCATATCACTGATGGGTAAGTAGAGTTTAATCATAATGGCACAGGCATAGCTCTTACTTTACAAAATGATAGTATATTTTTTATTTGATGTTTTTTACTTGGTATTTAAATTTTTTTGACATTTTCTTTTTTTTTTAATTTTTATTTATTTATGATAGTCACACAGAGAGAGAGAGAGAGAGAGAGAGGCAGAGACACAGGCAGAGGGAGAAGCAGGCTACATGCACCGGGAGCCCGACGTGGGATTCAATCCGGGGTCTCCAGGATCGCTCCCTGGGCCAAAGGCAGGCGCCAAACCACTACGCCACCCAGGGATCCCCAATTTTTGACATTTTCATATCTCTGTTGCTGAATATTTTTCATTTAAAAGATTTTTTAATGTAATGACATAATTTTTACTTTTTTCAGCCAATTGTTCACCAAGTGTTTGACAATTAAATCACTTTTTTTCTCCTCTCTTTGCTTTTTCCCTTCCCTTCTTTCCTCCTTAGTGGTTTTTAAAAAATATTTTATTTATTTATTCATGAGAAACAGAGAGGCAAAGACACAGGCAGAGGGAGAAGAGATGCTGGGACTCTGGGATCACGTCCTGAGCTGAAGGCAGATGCTTAACCTATGAGGCACCCAGGCCTCTCTTTAGTATTTTTAAACTGCTCTGGATACTGGTCATATAAATATTTTTTATTATCACATCATAGGATACAGTTTAATGACTTACCTCGTGTCTTTTCTAGTTGCTTTCTTAACAGATTAGTCAATTTATTATATTATATTTACATTCAAATATTACATTTACATGTCACACTGGATCTCATGCATCAGTTAGTAAATTCAAATAATTTTTTTGGCATATGTTTTTATTGGAGTTCGAATTGCCAACATATAGTGTAACACCCAGTACTCATCCCGTCAAGTGTCAAATAATTTCTTGTATATGAAATATTTTTTATAATAATATTTATAAAAAGGAAGATATATAAGGAAGAGAATTGGACACCCCCTGATGTTATAAACGCTTTTGATATGAACTTTAATGATCCCCACCTCTTGGCAGTCCTAGTTTTGTGAATTCCCTCCTCCTGAGTAACTCGCTTCTAATAGAATGTAGTAGTGTTGAGAGGATGTAACTTTTGTGATTAAGTAGCAAAAGATTGAGACCTCCATCTTGTTAGCAGACACTCTCTGTTGCTGGTTTTAAAGAAGTGAACTGCCACATGGAAGAGGCCCACACAGCAAGGAACTGAGGGTCGCCTCTGGCAATAGCCAGTGGTGAACCATCAGTCCAACGCTCCTCAAAGAAATGAGCCCTGACAACAATCATGTAAGTGAGCTCAATTCTTCCTCAGTCAAGACTCCAGAGGAGACCCCAAGGCTTGATTGATGATGTAGTTACCACCTTGTGAGAGTCTGTAGTGGAGATCCCAATTAAGCCCTGCCTGGATTTCTGGCTCATAGAAATAGATAATGAATATGTGTTGCTTTAAGCTGCTAATTTTGGGGGTATCGTGACTCAGAAATAGATAACTGATACAATTGATAACAGTTCATTGTTTTCTTTTCAAGTCTTTTTTTTTTTTTTCAAGAAACAAATATATATCCATATTAAAATTAGGATAACGTAAATATAGTTTTGCTCCCTGATTTTTCCTACACATTTCTATAATACTAAATAAACCAACAGAACCAGATTTTTCATGGTAAAATATATTATATGATTATATAAATATAATTGATGAAATAATGCATAGACTTTTAGTTTATTATTGATTTTATGATACTAAATAATTCTGAAAAAATTCTTCTACATAAATATATTGCTTATTCATTACTTTTTAAGCATCTGAATCTAAAAGTGATTTACTTGAATAAAAGACATTTTATTACATAATATTACTGATGTTGGTGATATTACCAAGTCCCATCATTCCAAGAATATTGGTGATATTACCAAGTCCCATCATTCCAAGAAGATTGCCTTGGTTTTTTTATTTCTACCGGAAATGTGTGGGATAGTCATCCCCTTGTTATGTATTAGCCAACAGTGATATTATAATTATTTTTCTTACTTAACAATTTGATACATAAATTTTATTTATGTTAATTTCTAAAAAGAATTGATCAAATTTTCACTGTTTAATTAGCCATTTGGATATTCTATTTTTTAGTAAAACTCTGGTTCAAATTTTGGTGATTTTTATATTGTGATATTTGTTTCTTTCTCTACTAATTTTAAGAGTCATTCCATATTAATGATTTCAGTTTATTAGATAGTATGCAAATAGCTTTTTCTTAATAATGTACCATACTTTAAAAATCATTGTGTTTTAAAATAACATTTATTTAGACCTTGATTCTAAAGCAAAAGGCACCAAATATTTTCACTTTTCTAGCAGCATCTCTCTCTTTTTCACCCATACACATTCATTGTTGACATTCCACCTAGTAAAAATATCAATGCCAACAGTCTTTATTAAACCTGTGTTATATGTAAAGCATCTTTATTTACTTAAGCACTATAATATGTATTTTCCTATTTGATAGTCATCACAACCCTGTCTGTCTAGGTAGGTACAGAAGGTCTTATTATCCCAATTCTATTAATATTTTAAATGTAAGTTCAGAAAAGTTATTTAATGTTGCAGAGTTTAGTAGTTGGTAAAGTTGGACACAAACACATCCAATACTTTTCCCTTCATGGTTGTACTCCATACTGCATATCCAATATTATTCCAGGTATTGATGGCTGCAGACAAAAGAGGGTAGGGAATTAATGTCTATAATGTGCTAGATTGTTTATGTACATTAGCTTATTTAATCCTTACAACAATACTGTAAGTAATAATTTCCTTATTTTTATAAAGGAGGCATAGAAGTCTCAAAGATTTGCTCACTCAAAGTTATAAAATTATTAGAGGATATTATCCAGCTCCTAGGCAGGGTGTATTTAAGGCCTATGACCTGCTCTTTTATAGTTTTGAAATGGCTTAGTGTAGGGAGCAAGTGGAATTTATTAAAGAGCTGGTTTCTTTTAATACTTCTCTTCTTTCATTGTTTTTGCAATTCCTTTCTTAGGACTCTTTCACATAAATGAGGTTTCATTGGGACTGAATTTTTTACTTGGTTAACATCTAGTGTTTGGGTAAGGCTTATGTCAGGCATTGCCACCTCCAGGAAGCCTGACTTGAACTTTTTTTGTCCTTGCTCAGAAACTACGTGTATCTCCATCATGATACTCATCTCATTTATTCTATTTGTCTATTTGAGTATTTGCCTAACCATTTAAAAATGTGAATTTCTTGGAGGACTACTTGTGATTCATTTTGAATTCTCCTTGCCCACTACAGTACCTGGCTCATGGTGGGTGCTCAATAAATGTGAGTGAGGAAAAGGATGGAATGGCAGGAATGTTTCAGACCGTAAGGGGATGTAGCTGGCTCATCTCTATTTCTGTAGAGCGTAGGAATCTTAGGTGCTTAGAATGTACAGTCTCAACATCTGCTTGTATCGGAGTTCCATCAGAAAGGTCAGAAAAAGGGTTGTTTTAGGCTTTACCACTGTGGGTATCTATTTGAAGCTTTTAAAATAAATTCAAGAAGATTAAGATAGAATGGTTAACTTAAATATGACATTTTAGATTAAATGACACTTTCTAGAGGTTCCATAGCATTCTAAAAAAAGAAGAAAGAAAAAAAAAGGTGGAAAATCTGCCCTAAAAATGATACACATTTTAATTTTACTGTCAAATGATACATGCTTTAATTGTACCATTTTTCTTGAATAAATTTGGAGTAGTCATATACTCCATGCATGAGCATGAAGTATATGATATTTACATGATATTTACCATATAGCTTAATTATGGACTATAGTTCAAATACTGGATGTAAATGGTAATTCTATCATTTTTTTCAGTTTCTGCAAGTAGAAATTGAAGGCAGTGATAATCATCATGTTCTATATATAGGAGAGAATTTAAAACCCTTTTTCTGAAAACTTAAAAGACCAAAATAAAAATAAAAACTTTTCCTGAAAAAGCATTAAAATACTAAAAATAAAAAATACTAATTTTAAATACAACAACCAACTAAAATCCATTCATGTCTTTTATTTAGTAGTTTGTGATTCATTTTTAAATTAATATAGATGAAATGAGCATAGTGCACAGTAATCTTCTCTTTAGTGGGCTTGCTGATGAAAGTGGCTTATCTTCAAACTTCAAAATACATTCCTGAAAAGATGTAAACAATTAAATTGATAATTAAAGCTGAACAATGACATATTAGAAAAGTTAGCTATAGAGTAGTTAGTACTAGGCTATTTGTATACAATGCAAAGGAGTTGAACTATGTATTTGCATTTGCCCCATTTGAAATTATATAATTTGGGAGGGAAACATTTCTTGACAAATCAGCGGGGTCACTGCCAGTTTGGATCAAAGAGAAGCTTCTGGCAGAATAATCTAAATCCCAAAGATCCTTGGGATTTATAAACCAGTTATAAATTCTCTGCTGAAGAATTTCCCAAATACAGGAAACACGTTGATACTATTAATTAATGAGCAAAGTTTTAAAAAAGAAGATTTCAAAAGGATGGCACTTCTGAATATGAATATTGATGGACCTACTTTAAGGTCACAGAATATATGTAATAAATATTAATGGATGCCTCCTTTTTTTTCAAAGAGACAAAATATCACTCTCAGAAGAGTTAGATTTTTAAAGAATTCTAATTATGGTGTTCTCTTTAATTCCCAACAGAATCCTATACCCTAAAAAATCTGAAACATCTGTTTGATTAGTAATTTCCATTCAGTAACTGTGCTGTACCCACTAGCCACACACGTGCTCTAGCACCATCTAGCTAGATTCCAAGGTAATTCATTACAACTCAGTTTATTCTAGTCTAATTATTCCACCTTTTCTTTCATCTTTTAATTATACTGTATTATTTAGGTGTTTTTGTCTTCCCTTCTCTTTAAACATTGCCCCCAGGGATTTTTTTAATCCTGATTTTCATAGTCTAATGTGGTAAATGGAGTCCCACTCCTCTGAAGGGGTATTCATCAGTGATAAATTCCTGGCAGATTACAATAGCATTTATTTCTATCATAAACACGAGGCTCTGATTAGGTTTGCATTTTTGGAAGGTTGTTCCTTGAAGTTACTAAAATTCCAAGATTAGTTGCCTCCACTTACACTGGAATTAGTTTTTGATAGTCAAGACGAGGTTAAGGTAAGACTCTGGGTTCAGTAGTACACCCTTCTGCAACAGGTCAACCTTGGCAGGTCTTGAGTGCCAGGCTGAGGAGGTAGGACTAGAACACAGTAAGAGAATGGAGGTGAGGGTGGGAGTGCCGGTGACAGAGGCACAATCTATGGAGAAGCAGAGGATGGCTTTCAAGAGGAGACTCCTAAACAAAACCAAGGAACTTGAAAAGGAAAGAGTAGAAAAAGGAGATGGGAGACATGAAATAGAGAAATCAAACCGAGGGAAGACAGGGGTCAGTCTGGGGTAAAGAAAGTATAAGAACAAAGGAAGCCCAACAAAGAAAAAAAATAAAGGAAGAATAAAAGAAGAAAACCGAGAATAGGGATTTGTTTTCACCTTCACAGTTAACATTCTTATGTGATACTACCTGTCTGAAAACCAGGGTCTGCAAACTGGAACCAAATCAACATTGTTGATAGTTAACTAATCCACCAACATTCACTTTCTTGATCTTAATTCGATAGGGAGAAATTTACACGAGTTAACAATACATTTTGAAATAAGAAGCTGGTCTTTGTATCCCCTCCATCTTCAGAGTCAGTTTACTCCTACAAAAGAAAAAAAATTAAAGAAAATCGAGATTTACTTTAGCGAGTACTTTACATATTACTAACTTTTTCTCATGGAGAAGCTGAGATGCTCATGGGTCCCCAAAGAAGTTGAGAGACATTCAGAGCTTCCTCCATGAGAATAAATTGGTATTACTATATAAAATCATATTTCAAATGGCTTTTTTTTGCAGTTGACAATGAGTCAACTCATCGTAATAGATGCATATGTAAGGATTTTTGACAGTTCCTTAATGTAAAAGAATATGAGCAGAGCAGGATCTTTACAAGTCTACTTAAAAAAGAGACATTATATTAGAAACTGTATTTAACCTAAATCTTTAGTGTTTAAGAGTTGCATAATAATGGTTTTTAAAACTGAAGTATAATTAACATACAATGTTCTATTAGTTTCGGGTGTACAAATACAATGATTCAACAATTCTATACAGTGCTCATCAAGGTAAGTGTCCTCTTGGGGCAGCCCAGGTGGCTCAGTGGTTTAGCGCCACCTTCAGCCCAGGGCCTGATCCTGGAGACCGTGTTGGGCTCTGCATGGAGCCTGCTTCTCCCTCTGCCTGTGTCTCTACCTCTCTTTCTCTGTATGTCTCTCATGAATAAATAAATAAAATCTTTAAAAAATAAAAAGGTAAGTGTCCTCTTAATCCCTTTTTATCTATTTCACCCAGCCACCTCCACCCCTGGCAAACACCAGTTTGTTTTCTGTATTTAAGAATCTAACTTTTGTTTATTTGTAATATTAATGGTTTTGTAAACATTACTTACCATTTCTCATTTAATGAATGTGTCACATGATTCTGCAGGACTTTCTCTTTGCTATTCCTCAGTACTACTTTGTGTCTCTATGATACCCAATCCCCATTTGTCTTGCCCAGCTCTCTGTCATCTGTACAGAAAACACTCCATCATGAATGCCATCTGTACTTTCAGGAGACTTGTTACTAATCCTTGCTTGGTTATGAACAGGTAATTAAGATATCAGCAGGTATTGGGTTGAGACTTACCTCCTTATAAACATTTTTCAGAGGAGATCTATATCTATCTATCTAATCATCTATATTTTAAATGATAAGATAATTTATTCCATTCTACAAGAGACCCAGAAGTGGGTCAGGCTCTAGATTAGGTAATGCAATGCTCAAAGATGTCAAGGACTCAAGTTCTTTCTTTTTCCTTGATATCTTCAAAGTCACCTCCACCCTTAGGCTGATTTTTGTCATGGTCATAAATGGTGGCCACAGATTCAGATCAACAATGCTCAGAGGAAGACAGACTCAAGACTTTTACATCCTATTTTTTTTTAAGAGGTGAAGAATGCTGGGGTGCCTGGGTGGCTCAGTCAGTTAACCATCTGCCATAGGCTCAGGTCATGATCCCAGGGTCCTGAGATAAAGCCTTTCCCACCATCCCCCACCACTGCACTGGGGCTTTCTGCTCAGTGGGGAGCCTGCTTCTCCCTCTGCCTCTGTGCTCCCTCTCTCTGTCAAATAAGTAAATATAATCTTTTTTTTTTTTTTAAAGGTGGGGAAAGCTTTCTTAGTAGCCATCCAAGAGACTTGTAATGCCTTGGTAAGGATTGGGTCACGTTTATTCCTTAACATGGAAAGAGGGGATTACAATGATGGGCTAACAGTGTTTCTCAGTCTTGGCTGCATTTGAAAGTGGGCAAAACTACTGATACCTGGATCCCACCCCCAGGGATGCTGGGATGCAGCCTGGAGCATTGAGACTTTTAATGGAAAAATATTTTGAAAGGGATTCTTAAAGAAAAGAAATGTTCAGGAGTTAAAGTGATAAAAAAGGTACAATAATAGTTGGTTGAATACATATTTTTAGACGAAACTTCCCAGTCACCACAGGGGTCTGCTGTTAAGGCAGCCCCTACTCCTACAGTCCCAAGAAGTTTTAGCATCACCACCTTCAAATCTTTACAGAGATTTGTCCATAGGGCTTGTTCCATATGGCTGGAGAATTGCAGGAATATGAAATTATTAGCCTTTTAGTGCTTTGGCCTGGTCCTGTCTGACTCCTAGGCACCATCTGACCGCATCTGTGAAGCCACAGAATGTCCTGTATGCTTTTATGCACGTTGAACAGGTGAGTGTGGGCTGAAATCCAGCTTTCTCTGCTGCTTGGTACTTCACTCTGGAGCCAGAGTGTCCTGGGGGACAGTAGGGTCTTTATGGAGGGTTACAAATGCAAACCTTTTAATCACTTCTACTCTATAGAATGACGAATTTTGGCTTATTGGTAACAACTGAAAGAAAAAATTAAAATAAAGTATAAAATACGTTACACTCTGCATAGTCCTGTTTTATTTAGATTCTCTTCTTAGGATACCATTATAAATACTCTTTGGTGTGCTATTCAAAACATGGCAAATTTTCTAATTTTTTATTTTAAAGATTCATGATAAGGTAATAGAGAATACTTCAGTGTTCTCTCATTGTAAAAATACCAGATCAAGAGAGGTTCCATGAGACTCTTTTCCTGAATATCTAATCAAATTCCTGAGCTGTCTAGTTGCATGTATTCATGATTCATTTACTGAAGTTTTAAAGTAATGAGCCCTGACTTTTAAAAAATGAGCTGTTCTAAGTTGCTTCAATTGGACTCCCAAGGACAGATAGCATCCCCAGAAAAGTGGAAACATAAGACCAGATGGCAGTTTTATTACTAATTCAGGGCTTCCTAATAACTAGTTTTTTGTTTTTGTTTTTTTTAATTTCAGGAAAGGCAACCCTTATAATTTTCTCAATTTCTTCATTGGTATAAGTAGCACTATAAAAAGTACTTCATTTTAATTCTTTTCCCATCACAGCTATTAACAAGCATTGCATTTCACATTTCATAGGCATTTTCTCATTTATTGTTCATAATGACTCAACCAAGTTAGGCATTTTGGCCTTGTTGCAGATGAGGAAATTATAAAGCAACATATCCAAGGTCACACAGCCAGTAGCAGTAGAGCTGGGATTTGAGTTCAAAATCTAACTTGGAAACTAGTGCTGAGGTGGGTCTAAGTTGGAAGCCACCCTTTCATTAGATATATGCGCACCAAATCAATAAATAGATGATAGAAAGATAGATGGATGAACAGATGGATAGATAAATGTGTAAATTGTTGTCCTGCTACAATACTGGATTACCTAATGTTGGATTTGTTATTTACTGTACCATTTAAAGTTACTTTAAAAACTTAACTTTAAAAATACATATTGGTCCAGGGTGCCTCAGTGGTTCAGTTAGTTAAGTATCAGACTCTTGATTTCGGCTTAGGTGATGATCTTACAGTCTTGGAATTGAGCTCTGTGTCTGGCTCTGTGCTCAGTTGGAGTCTGCTTAAGAATTATCTCTCTCCCTCTCTCTTGGCTCCTCCCCACTAAAATAAGTAAATAAATCTTTCATATATATATATATATATCTTTCACATGTATATATATGATATATATATTATATCCCTTCATAGGCCATATGTATATGAAAGATACATATATAATCATATATATCATGATATCATATATATATATATATATATATATATATATATATAGCCTGTGAAGGGATATAATTATTGCCAGCTAATAACAATAGCAACAACACCAATGACAGTCATTAGAATTAATTATACACTTATTATGAGCAAGCAAGGTGTTCTGCTAAGAACCTTATATAATAAAAATGATGATGATAATAAAAAGAACAATAGTACTATCATTACAACTATAAAGTAAGAGCAAATAGTACTTAAAATGCATTTTAACTTAAAATGTCCCTGCTACTTTTCCAAGTATTTCACATGGATTTTCTCAGTCCTTCTAACAACCGTATGAGGTAGGTCCCATTATTCCCTCCATCTGTCATAATGAGAAAATGGAGGTGCATAGAGGTCAAGTACTTTTCTCAGGATTGCCTAGTTGGTAAACAGGAAAGTTGAAGTTTGAACCCAGGCCATTTGAATATAAAGTCATGTATTTCACTACATGATTTAATGTGGTCATTCAAGTAAAATAATATATGTGATTTGCTCCTTGAAATAAAATAATGATTCTTTAAATTCAGCTATGATCTCAGGGCACCTGGGTGGCTGACCTAGCACAGAGTCTACTTGAGATTCTCTCTCTCCCTCTCCCTCTGCAACCTCCCCCCACCAAATAAATAAGTAGATCTTTTAAAAAAATCAGCTATGATCTGTTTCACTGAATTACATTTAAGAATAGACATTCTTGGGAAGTCATCAGCGAGGGAGAAAAACCATGAGAGACTTTAACTATAGGAAAAAAATGAGGGTTACTAGAGGTGGGGTAGGGGGAAATGGGGTAATTGGGTGATGGATCTAAAGGAAAGTATAATGTGATGAGCACTGGGTATTATATGCAACTGGTAAATTATCAAACATTACATCTAAAACTAATGATGTACTATATATTGGTGAATTGAATTTAAAATTTAAAAAATATTAAAGAATAGGCATTCTTGTGGTAGTAAGACTCTAGGTCAATATTATATAACAAATATATATAAGATTAAAGAGACAAATTGCCTAAATTAGATTCTCTGAAAAGTCTCTTCTAAATAGAATACATCGTTTTCAATATTCTATGTCCTATGGACAGGTTCACATAAAGTAATTTGATAAATATTTTAACAACTCTATTTTCAGTTTTAATGAAATTTTGAAGTTTTGACATAAACTTAGGCAGACCATAGAACTATTCTTTCTCCAGAATAAATTAAAATCTAGAATTATATATTTTATTATTATGTGAGACTGCCATTCTTAAATTTTAAAATTAAATATTTCATTAAGTGGGTTTTAGACTTTAGGGACTTATAAATTTGGAGTGTCTGTAGAGTTTGTAAATGTGTGTACCATGTTTTTTTCAGTTTGCTGTCACTGATGAAACTGTGTAAGATGGCACTAGGTTTTTATACCTACCAGTCTCCCATAGATATGCAGGATGGGCCTAAAGGCAGCCTCTCTGACTTTAGGAAAGGGCTACTCAGGTGGTTCTATTTGTTGTTAATGATGAGCCTATTCAATTCAACGTGGAATTGCTGTGTTCATTGTATTAGGCTCTATTAGTGATGCAAAGATGGGGCTTAGCTCCTGTTCTTGAGTGGCCCAAACTAGTGGCAGGGTGGAGCCTTCATAGGGTACTCTAACATTAGGCTGGTGGTTATACAAACCGTTAATAGTAAATCAAACCCAAGTACTATAACAATATATGGTTGAGAGAGTTCATTTCTGATTGAGGGGGATATTGAGAAGTGTTTTAAGAGATGGAATTTGAACTGGATTTAAAGGATATGCAAGTCCTTAACTTTGATGTATGGGAAGGAAGATCATTAGCAGGAGTAGAAGCTTTGGAACCCTCTAGGCCAAGCTAAGAACAGTCATCCAAACTCTTTTCTTTGTTAATATTGGGTGTGTCACTCCACCTTTCCCTCAGTTTTCTCACTTGCAAAAAGAGGACAAATTATTTTCTTCATACAGGTTTTTCCCCCCTCTGAGGGAGAGGGAGAGAGCAAGAGCAAGAGAGAGAGAGAGAGCACACACCTGAGTGCAGTGAGGGGTAGAGGGAGAGAGAATCCTAAGTAGGCTGGCTCCACCTCCAGTACATGGCTGGACATGGGGTTCCATCTCAACCCTGAGATCATGACCTGAGCTGAAACCGAGAGTCAGTTGCTTAACTGACTGAGCTACCCAGGTGCCCCTGCTTTATTGGATTTTTGTGAGGATTATATGAGAACCTAAAATAAATGCCTAATGTAGTACCCAGACTGTTATAGGTACTTGATAAACTGCATAAGCCCACACAGACCACACATACATACAAACACTCTGGAAATAATGTGCCATGTGAATATAGATTGTCACATTTTCAGTATTTTACTGGAGAATTGCTAATTGATAGTAAAATTAAGTGAATTTTATTCAATTATTAGTTATTTTTCCTTACCTTTTAAGTGATCCTTATGTGGTTTGTCTTTCTTCCTTTGCTATTCATAAAAGAGATCCCAGATTTTCCTGGAAATTAAAGTTTCCCAGGAAAAGAGAGTTCCGAGGTGAATATATGGAAACCGTACTTTTACATATTTGGAGGCCTGTTTCCTGTGTAATAAAAAGCAGAAAGCAAAATCTATTTGTTTAATAACAATTTACTCTTTTATGTGGGAGACAAATATTGTTATTACTGAGAGAACCGAACAACCATTGACCTGCGAATGATGGTGGTTACCTAATAGTCTGCAGAGTGGGTGATAAGTCTACTGGAAAGCAGCCCAAGGTGGAATAAATGATGAAATAAAATGAGAATTCTTTCTTCTCTGAGTCCTCATCTGTGGACTGAAGGAGCCTTGCCTTTTACATTAAATGAGGACATCACAGAGGATGTCTGCGGGGAAATGAAGAGGTTTTGTTCTCTGAGTGGACCTAGTCAGAGGAGGGCCGTGGAGCACTGCCTCATCTATTTGAATGACTAGAAATGTGGCATGGTGCCCAGATATTAGGTCAGAGCCCTTGGATGTGGAGGAGAGGTTTTTCAAGATTTTTTTTTTTTCTGGTGTTATAGCCTGACTCACGGAAAACAAATCGATTCCATAGGAATTTGCCCCTGAGTCTAGGTTTTTATTTTATTTTTATTTTTATTTCTTGAGTCTAGGTTTTTAGTTGAGGAATCAATTCAGAGAAAAAAAATGCCTATTTATTCTATCTTAAAAACAATTTACCTTCAGTAATATTGGGTAACATGTAGGTTACTTGTATTCCATTCAATTATCTCTGATTAAAAACACTACTATTATTCTGTATAACTTCTAAGAAGTATATAATTTGTGGACCTCTTCCAAAGAATTCTTTTTGACAAGATGGAAATTGGGAATAATTATATTAAACATAATCTATCCTAAGAATGTTCTATTAAGAATTCCTCTTTGAACATAATTATATATATTAATATTATTCAAATAAATGTTATTGTCATTTAATTAATACAAATAGTATTCAATATTATTAACTTCTATTTAATCATAATTACAGGGATCCCTGGGTGGCTCAGCGGTTTGGCGCCTGCCTTTGGCCCAGGGCGCGATCCTGGAGACCCGGGATCGAATCCCACATCGGGCTCCCGGTGCATGGAGCCTGCTTCTCCTTCCGCCTGTGTCTCTGCCTCTCTCTCTCTCTCTGTGACTATCATAAATAAATAAATAAAAAAAATTAAAAAAAAAATCATAATTACATTAACGATCCCTCTCATTAAAAAGTATTTTAAGTGGCACATACTTAACAGTATTTCACTTGGGGGAGATGTTAAGATACTAACTATAATGTTTAATGGAGAAATTTTTAAACATGAAATTTGTAAATTAGGAATTATCTATATTGTTTTAAAAGTACTTAAACTGAATATGGAGTTTTCTTCAATAGTTGACATTGTGAGATTTTAAGTTTGTTATTATTGAGGGCTTTACATGAGTGATTTAGTGGAAAAAAGGTTTTTAAAATGTAAACATTAGATAAAGAAGTATTACAATAGTCTTGGTGGAAATACCAACAGTTTGCTTTTAAACATGAATCTTAATTCATGTTGATTTTAGGACATAGTTTTTTTAAGATAATATGAAATCTAAAAAAATCTCAAAATTTTTTTAAAAATTATTTAAAATGAAAATAAGAAGTCTGTTATAGAATACTCTGATTCCAGTGTCATTGAAAACATTTTTTATTGGTTACAGACTGAGAGGTTTTTTTTTTTTTTTTATGATGCTCTGAGTATTTGTATATTGTGGGGTTTTTTTTGAGGTGGATCTGCTGTAAAAAATGCCAATTTCTCCAAAAAGTAAAAGCTAATGTTTAATTTCTCCTAGTTCAAACATGGAAATTTTTGAGAACTCTGATAGATAAGAACCTATTTCCTGTGAGATATATCAAATTCTTTTTTAAAAATTGTATTAATTTAAAAATGATATATAGAATAGAGGAATTCGTGGGACATGAATGAACATGCTAAGTATACATTTCTTTTTACAATGAAAGAAATACTGCTTCCATAGAGAGATAACTGGGGAAAAAAGTTTGAACCATTTTGGAATGTCATACAGAAGGTGTGTTGAATGATTCTACTTAATAGACAGATATTCCATAATTTCATGTGAACATTTTTTTTTAGCTGTCAAGTATATATTCTATGATTGTGTTTTAGAATATAGTCTATAGAACATAATAACTTAATTTGATAATGACCATAAGAAACTATTTTTATTACAGAGGCAAGCAGAGGGAAAACCAAATTTCAAAATGGCATTTGATCCAATTTATATATCCCTTATAATATTTTGAGGGCTACATTTAAATATTTACATTTATGCACTTTATAAATATGCCAGGGAATTTTTAAAATTCATTAATTCAAAGCATATATGAGGGCCTTGAGGTAGCATTGTGAAGAAAAATAGATTTTAAAAAATGCCTGCTCTTAGGGATATTACCTTTAAATTAAGGGAAATGGATAATAAACAACATAATAGATATTTAATCATGTAGTCTGGGTTAAAATCTGTGAAAGCAGGAACACAAGGCAGAGTACAAGGGATCAGGAGTAAGGTAGTACAAGAAAACAATAAAAAAATGTTTTCTTAGGTTGGTCACTTGTTTGACAAAATAAATAAGATACAGCAGTTCAAAATCTAGTGGTAGTAATGGTGCTGGTATGTGAGACAAAACATGATATATAATGCAAAAGAGAAACAATATTTAAGTTCTTTTCTATGATTTTGTGATTTCAATCTAATTATGAACATTAATCATTCCTTTACTGGATACTTTCTACATTCCAGGCCCTATAATTGAACAAAGTAAGTGGTTATAGCCTCCTTCCCAAATTGTATATCAGATTATTCCTTATGCCTGCTGTGTGCATTTTAGAGGTAAATTTGTGATAAATTTCATATACACATAAAGACTTATATGTAGATGTATTCATTGCCTTAGTGTTTGCAAAGGTGGAAAACTGGAAACAGACCAAATGTCCATCAATGGAGGAATGGATAGGTCAATTATGGCCATATTGAAAATTGTGGAGCAGTTAAAATATTGAGCTAAGATTACTATATGTTGTTGTAGAACACACTTAAGATACACTGTTAAGTTTTGAAGAAAATAGGTTTCAAGACAATGCATCTAGGAAGATGATAATATTAAACAAATTCAAACAAAATAACTGTATTTTGGTTTGTATGGTAGATCACTTTATATTTCCCAACTCTTCCCTTTGCCTCTGTACTGGAATTGCACATTAACATCATTTTTATATGAAATGCTGACTTTATCATACACTAAATTGCTATGATTATTTTTGTCTGTATATCCCTGCCCATCATGTTCCTGGACATAATATGTTGATTAATGGAATGCTAGAGGGCAGGATGTGAGCAGAAGCTTTAAATATACTTGTCTGGTTTCACCTGATCTCTTACACATCTGCTGTCTGCCTCAAGGATCTAAACTGATCCAGAGCTTGGAGCAGAGTTGCTCTAGCTGCCCCATAACCCCTTGGCCAATAAAAATAAATGTTCTAAGGGGTGACTTGATGGTGCAGTTGGTTAAGCTTCTGGAACTCTTGGTTTTGGCTCAGGTCCTGATCTCAGGGTTGTGAAATTGAGCCCCACGTCTGGCTCCAATCTCAGCGTTTTGTCTATTTATGACTTTCTTCCGTCTCCCTCTGCTCCTCCAGAGTGCTCTGTCTTGAAAATAAATAAATAAACCTTTAAAAAAATGTTCTGAGTCATTGATTTTTGAGGTTGGTTGTTATGCAACATTATTGCTACAATAGCTGACCCATATAATAATACATTTGTGTATGAGTCCATAGAAAAGATCAGGAACAGTAGCCACCAGACTATTAATTTTTATCTCTAAGAATTCAGATTAAATGTAAAGAGTGAATTAAAATTATTTTTTATACTCTTGAATTTATTTTAATTTTTTAACTTAAGTTTTGAGTAGGTGACATACTTTTATGTTTCACATATCAAAACATTACAAATATATGCTAAGAAAATCAGCTTCCACTCTTTTCTCCCTCCACTCCATTTCTGCCACCTATAGATAATAAATTAGTATCTTGTTAATCTATTCAAAGCCCTTAATGACAATAAAAGAAAAAACAAATTTATGTTATTATTTTCCCCCTTTAGTACCTATGTTTTGTTCCTGGCATTGCTTTTTTTCTTGCATTTGTATGTCATAGAGATCTTGTCATTGCAGTACGTACTTTCTTCTTTCTTCTTCTATTTTTTACAATGGCATAATATTCTACAGTGTGGAAATAACTTAGTTTTTTCAACCAGTCCAATATTTGCTAGGCACTTGCATTGTTGCTAGACCTTTTCTTCTACAAACAGTACCCAAAATGAAAAGTCTTGTATCATTCTCTAAGTGTAGAACCATCTGCAAATATAGTTTCATCTTTTCCTTTCCAGTTTATATGCATCAGTGTTTTCTCTTGTGTAAATATGTAGCTGAATATGTTTAATACAAGTCTAAGTAGCAGTGCTAAGAGAGGCCATCTTTTTCTTGTTCTTTCTGCATTTCCTCATTAGGAAAGATGCTGGTGTTTGGTCTGGGATGATCTATAGTCATGTTGTATCAGTTGGGTTCTTTGCAATAGATAAAGGAAGATTGTTTCTCTACTCACACACTTCTGACACCAAATGTGTGGGGTTTTCACTCCAAGCAATTCCCCAATTCTCTGCAGAAACCAACTGGATATCCTACAGTTTAATTCAATTCTGACATTAACTGCCTGAAGTTAAGGCAGATCCCTCAAGTTAAGGGCTCAGTCCCACAAGACTGCCTCAAACTCCAGATGCCAATTTTAAGTATTGGGTTCCTAGGTTACCTACACTTCTGTCCAACTTGACTACAAATTGGGGGCTCCCATGACTTCCTCTTCAGGTTCAATAATTTGCTATAACAGCTTTCGGAACTCAGGGAAATACTTATTATTACCATTTTATTATACAGAATATAAAGGACACAAATGAATAGTCAAATGGAGAAGTACACAAAGAGGTCTGAAGGGTTACAAGTGTAGGAACTTCTGTCTCTGTGGAACAGAGACCTTCTGGGCTTGTAGGGATTTGCAGCAAATTGGGAGCTCTCTGAACCTCCCTATTTAGGATTTTTATGAAAGTTCCATTACATAGGTATGATTGATTAAATCCACTGACCATTAGTGATTAACTCAATCCCCAGCCCCTCTCTCCTCCTTGGAGTTGGGGAACAGGGCTGAAGCTTTCAACCTTCTAATCCCATGATTGGTTCCTCTGGTCACCAGTCCCCCCCTTCTAGGAATCGTCTCATTGCTTTAACTCAGGTATGGCCTTGAAAAGGGCTTATTATGAATAACAGAAGATGCTCCTCTAGCCCCTCCAACTCAGGAAATTACGAGGGCTTTATCCCAGGAACTGGGATTAAAGAATAAACTTATATTTCTTATTATATCACAACATCACAACAGTACAACCAAACTAAGTAATTAATGAGACTTTAATGAAGAGAAGGCTTTTATAAAATGGACAGTATTAAGGCTACTGAAAAGGGATGGTAACGTTTATACAACTAACAGTAGGGAGGTGGCATGTCCCTCCTTAGGACCAAAGGGGAAGTAGGAAATGGAGGTTCTGGGAAGAGAGAGAGCTGTGGGCAAGAGCCTCCCAAGAGAAGCTGTTTGATTAAGACAATGTGTTAGATTTCTTAATATTGAGTCATCCCTCCCTGCCTAAATTTAACTTTATGCCTAATGTTTTACCTTTTTTTAAACTTCATAAAAATTAAATAATAAAATACATATACTAATGTGTCTGCTTTGTTTAATATTTTGAGATTCATCCATTTGTGTGTAGATATGTATAGATGTGTATTTTATTCTGTGAATATTCTATCCATTCTACTGTTGAATATTTGGTTATTCCAATTTGGGCCATTAAAAATATTGCTCTTGGGCAGCCCCGGTGGCACAGCAGTGTAGCACCGCCTTCAGCCCAGGGTGTGATCCTGGGGACCCGGGATTAAGTCCCATGTTGGGCTCCCTGCATGGAGCCTGCTTCTCACTCTGCCTGTGTCTCTGCCTCTCTCTCTCTCTCTGTATCTCTAATGAATAAATAAATAAAATCTTTTTAAAAAATTGATGTTGAACATGCTTGTGAATGTCTCTTAATGTACATATGTACACATTTCTATTTACCTAAGAATAAAATTGCTGGGCTGTTAGGAACGCTTATTTTAAGCCTTACTAGATACTGCTAGGCAGTTTTCCAAAGTAATTGTACCGCTTTACACTCCCAGCAGCAATATAGTAGATCCCCAATTGCACCATATTCTTGCTAACTCCTTAATTTTAGCCAGTCTACTGGGTTTTGAGTGGTATCTTAGTGTGGTTTTATTTTAATTTCCCTTCTGTCTAATGAGGACAGATACCTTCTTTATTGAAGTGCTATTCAAGTTAGCTAATTTTTCTACTGGATTTTTTTTCTAATTTATTTTTATGACTTCTTTATATATTCTGGAGATGAGTCCTTTGTCATATTTGGTTATATTCTCTCACATGTGAATTTGTATCTTTGTATTATTAGGATTCCTTTTGGCCAATAAAAAGTCTTAATTTTTATGTGGGATGGTTAGTTAATGTTTTCCCATATGGCTACTGCCTTTTTTCCTATTTACAGATTTCGCTTGTCTAAAGTTCCTGAAGATAAGAATTATGTTTTATTTTTTATTTTTTAGACTTATTTTTTAAAAGATTTTATTTATTTATTCATGAGAGACACGGAGAGAGAGAAAGAGACATAGGCAGAGGGAGAAGCAGTCTCCATGCAGGGAGACTGACGTGGGACTAGATCCCAGGACCCCAGGATGACAACCTGAGGCAAAGGCAGATGCTCAACCACTGAGCCACCCAGATGCCCCTCTGTTTTCATTTAAAACTGCCTTGTCCAGTACCGTAGTGACTATTTAAATTTAAATGCAAGTTAATTAAAATTAGATGATATTAAATAAAAGATTCAGTCTTTCCACTGCTCTAATCACAATTCAAGTATTTAGTAGCCAGAGGTGGTTCAATGGCTACCCTATTGGATACAGCATATATAGAATATTTCCAGTGTCCCAGGCATTTCTATTGGCCTGTGCCATGCAGAATAATGGGAAGATGAAGGCCATATTCCTATAGGAACTAGAACTCCTTATATTTGATTTTTAGCAATGAGAATTAATCATGTTATTTTTGTAACTAAAATAAGAAAGGAAATAGTAAATATTATTATTTATAATAGTATATTAGTTTCATGAGCTTTGTTTTGAAAAGAAGCAGGTATGATTGTAGGTATATTGTAATCTGATACCTAGCCAAATTTCTAAAAGATCATTTGTACTATAAACTAACAGGAACACAAATTTGGTATTTTTTTTTAAATTTTATTTATTCATTCATGAGAGACACGCAGGCAGAGGGAGAAGCAATCTCCATGCAGGGAGCCTGACATAGGACTCTCCCAGGTCTCCAGGATCACGCCCTGGGCAGAAGGCGGTGCTAAACCACTGAGCCACTGGGGCTGCCCTGGTATTTCCTTGATAATGATGCAGCCTTTCCCCAAAAGAGAATCCTGTTGTCATGTAGAGGTGTTTAACAAACTTCCTTCAACCGTTCTGATTTGTTTGGAGACCACTCTAAATTGTTCCACTTTACAAAGCTCCTTAATTAAAAATCTTTACTCCTCTCTTTAATATATTTTCATCTTTAGTACATTAAATTTTTTTTGTTTTGTTTTTCTAAAATGTAGCTGATACCTTTTCTTTCATCATAAAGTTCGTGGTTGTCTAGAGGATTACCTTATGGTTTGTTTTTTTGAAAGATTTTATTGATTTATTCATGAGAGACACAGAGAGAGTCAGAGACACAAGCAGAGGGAAAAGCAGGCTTCCCAGGAGGGAGCCTGATGCAGGACTCAATCCCAGGACCCTGGAATCACAACCTGAGCCGAAGATAGATGCTCAACCACTGAGCCACCCAGGTGCCTCATGATATGGTTTTGAAGCAAAAGTTTACAAATATTTTCCTTGCTTCAATTTTAAATTGATAAAATTTATAAGTTGGATTTTAAGTAATTTATGTGATTTTTCAGTGTGGAACCCAGATAGAAATCCAATGATTAATCACTGCCTCCTACTTGATGAAATCCTTCACAGATCAAAGGGTAACTTGTTAGCTACTTGAAAATACAAATTGGTTAAAGCCCATGTAGTCCTGGATTGTTCTGATTTCCAAAGTTACCTGTCAAACTTTGAACTAGAGAAAAGTGACAAGTTGGAAGGACTAAACAAAAATTACCTTCCTAAAGGGTCCACTGACAATGATAATACATTCATTTACAGCTAGCCTGTATGTGGATGTTTTACTCCAAAGATAACAATGCAGCTTTCATGATGGTTTTGCAGCATATTTGTATTTTGGTAACTTAAATTTTTTTAAGATTTATTTATTTATTTGAGAGAGAGAGAGCACAATATTGCACGAACATGTGTGTGTAGCGGGTGGAGCGAAACAGAGGGGGAGAGAAAGGAAGAGAGAATCTGAAGCAGACACAGTGCTCAGCATGGAGCAGTCTCAGGGCTCAATCTCCCAACCCTGAGATCATTACCTGAGCCAAAACCAAGAGTTGATCGCTTAACCAACTGTACCACCCAGGCACCTCGATAACTTAATTTTTCTAAACACAAAGCAGTCTACATTTTCTCAAATAAAACAGATGAATATTGAAATCTGGCAAGTTCTCTGTAGTACAATACTTCCAGAGCATATTGTATGCTCTTCCAGCACTTTTCACAGTTGTAATGATTTCATTATTTTGAAATCATTTGTCTAATATTTGTCTTTCCAGCTATACTATCAGCTGCTGAGGAAAGGGCTGTGTCTTTTTGTCTAAAATTATTTCCACTTCAAAAATAAAATAAAATTATCTCCACTTCTTAAGACCGTATCCGGGCCTCTATGTATACCAAGGCTATGGGACACTTATATTTTAAAACTGTTGGGACACCTGGGTGGCTCAGTTGGTTAAGAATCAGATTCTTGGTTTCAGCTCAGGTCATGACCTTGGGGTCCTGGGATCAACCCTGTGGGGCCCCTCACCTGGAGCCGCATGTTGAGCCCCATGCTCAGTGGGGAATCTGCTTGAGGCTTTCGCTGTGCCTTGCCCTCTCCTGTGTGTACACCCAAGCTCTCTCTCTCTCATATAAATAAATAAATGTTTTAAAAAAGTAAAACTGCAAATGAGCACTCCAATGTTTGTAGGTTTATTTGGATTCTTATTCCAAGGCTGATTTTTCAAAAGCTTGTTCAATAGGATTTCTAATAATTGGTAAATAAATCTAGTTTCCCCCATAGTATTCTGCTTTCTGTTGTCTTTTTCTCTCTACTCTTACACAGACATTACTTTGTCTCTTCTACTAGGTTGATTATCTTTAGGGCCAAGACTTAGTATTTCCAGTAGGGACTCAATTTTTCCTGATTGAATGATTGACTGCTTGGTTGAACATATAAAAAATTACCAATCCATTATTAACATAAATGTCCTTATTAAGTGAGCTTCTACCAAGGAAATAATTCTTAAGTAAAAGTTACATTTTTACTAAATTATATTCACTCTAGTCCTCTTGGGGGAAAAGAGAAATTATGAAATATTTAATGTATTATAAAAATCTGAGTTATTTCTAAATAAAATTAGCCAGAACTCAATATTTGAATAAGTGCTACTATCCCCCATCTAAACACAGTTCTTAAAAATAAACTGTTCTTAAAGTTAAGCCTAAGTGCACCTATTGGGAATGCCTCAAATTTTGAGAATTAACGTTGATGAGTAGCTTCAGTAAAATCATCTTGTTATGATTGAACAAGATTAATACTGTCATGAGAATAATAATCAGACTCTGAAGGGATTTTGAGAGATTTCTAAAATACATTTGTAGTGATGATAGTTCAGTGAAATAAGTATTTTTGGTGGAATACTTGAAAGCTAGACTGTTAGATTCTGTAGTTTTTACTAATAAAGCCTCATTATAGTATGAGTATAAAATATTTCTATAATACTTCAGAATTTATAAAATGTAATTTCATGTTGCATCTCATGTCATCTTTGAAACTAGAAGCTGTTTGGAATCTACTTTGTTTTACAGAATAGGAAACTGAAATACAAAAGCATTAAGTGGTTATTCAGGACCTAGTAGTTTGTCAGTCTTCAGATTTTACAGTCCAGTCTCTTGAGGGAAGGTAGGACTCTGATCTTCATGTTTGCCTCGGTGTCTTTTCCATATGAACAACATGGGTTAGGATGGTTTGGTTTCCTACATATATGGGTATAAAAACTATGTATAAAACTATGTATAAAAACTACATATATGGGTATAAGCATATATGCTTATAAGCATATGCTTAAGTATATTAGGATGGTTTGGTTTCCTACATATATGGGTATAAAAACTATGTATAAAAACTATGTATAAAAACTACATATATGGGTATAAGCACCATAAAGCAGTGTCTCTACACTTTCAAGATGATGGAATCAAGTGTAGCTAGAATAAAGAAACACAAGCTGGTTCCAGCTGGTTAAAAAATTCTCAAAGATATTTGAAAATACTTCTTTCAACGTAGCTTCTTTACTTAGTAGTGTGAGTATTTTAGCCACTGAATTATGGATTTTTTTTTATTAGGGTTTATAATTGCAGGAGTGAAAAGTAAAGATTGCTTATGTAAAAGTTGACTTAAAACTCTATTCTCTTCCTTAGTCTCTCCCATGTACAGGCATGTATCTTATATAAAATATACAAGGTAATTATTAAATTCAGCATTTTTTCTTCTCTTCCCATTCCTAAGATTTTACTCTTGAATCCTTCATTTATTGAGAACTTGCTGGGAGGTTCAGAATGGAGTGTTTTTATTTCAAAAGATGAACTTCAAATACAATCTTCCAGCAGGATTTTATCATGCAACAGGCTTTTTTTTTTTTTTTTAAATAGGAAATTTAAAAAAAAAATTTTTTTTTATTATTATTTATGATAGTCACAGAGAGAGAGAGGCAGAGACACAGGCAGAGGGAGAAACAGGCTCCATGCACCGGGAGCCCGATGCGGGATTCGATCCGGAGTCTCCAGGATCACGCCCTGGGCCAAAGGCAGGCGCCAAACCGCTGCGCCACCCAGGGATCCCACAACAGGCTTTCTTTTACTAAGTACATGACTTGAGAAAAAGATTTGAAAGAGATGATACATCCAGGGTCATTTAAGAGCTTCCAAATGACCCTAGGAGGCAGCTTGTGGCCTCTGTATTACCAAAAGAAATAAACTTGTCTAAAAAACCCCAACTTGTTGTTATCTAAGACATTGACAAGTATCTGACCTTGATGTTCCCAGTAAATTGTGATAGTAAACATATGAACAATTACTTTTCTTTGTTTCCTTTCTCTATTGCCCAAACTTAAGGCAACATTAAGATTATAATTTTTTGATTTTGACCTTCTCAATGCTATCAAAAATGAAAATGGTTAGAATTCCTTTCACATGTTGATGCACTAATATATTCATTATTTTTTTATTTAAGCAGTAATAGAAGTAGTGAACATTTTAGAATTCTAATATCTTTAATACTCTGGGTCTCTAGAAGGATGGATTCTAGAAGAGAAATATATTACCTAGTTGTAATATGTCTAATTTACTGTAAAGCTTGGAATCAATTGTAAAAGAAATGAGAAATATTTAATTTAATTTGGGTAAAATATGGAATAAAGTAGTAAATAGAATCAATACTAATATTCAGGATGTGACTAAGCAGAAGTTATAGAAGTTCTTTCATAACTTCAAGATTTATACTTACCATCTCGTTGCCAATTAATTATTTAATTAATTAAGCAAATAATACCTCACCATTTGCCAGGCCTTGTTCCAGGTACTTGATATTTGTAGGTTAATAAAACGGATGAGCAAAATAGACAACGAGTCCTGCCCACCAGCCACCTATATATAATGCATAGGATCATTTTATACAAGTTCATGCTGTGGATAAAATGCATATGCACATTTAATAGATTTTAATAACACAGTAAACAATGCTAATGGGGCTACTAAAAGCTAAAGAACCATTGGAAACACATTATATTAAGTCACATGTTGGAGACCCATTTATTCATTATGCAAAAAATACTTCACACACACACTCAGCATGGAAATGCTAAATGAAAACATATTCTTTACTGATCTTAGTGGTTGTAATAATCATGGAATTATAAATCCTAAAAATGCAATAACTTGATACAGAAGGTGGATGGGAAAAGCTCAGTTACTGATGTCTAAACAGCATTAACCCATGCTACTGTTGCAATAATCCTCAATAATGCAGGGCAGTTTTTTTCTTGATGAAGTAGACTTGTTGAGCCATAGAGGATCAGTGTGGCTTGTAGTAAGTGCACACTCCATTTGGGTCAAGCAAGATGTCCTTGTTGGGACATTTTTCATCTATTGCTAGGAGACTGCAAAAGAAGTGATTCCCTCCACCCATTACCCCCCAGTGCTTGTCACACTGTGTCTCAAGAATAGAATATCTCTGGAAAAATATCAACATTTTCTTGAAGTATAAAGCTGTAATATTACTAAACAATTTATATATCTTACACTGATTTTTAGAGCATTCTTGTAGATTTTTCTTTATTATAAATTATACATACATTTTTATCCATATTTATTAAATGACTTATTTATTTGTTATACTTTTTTACATTTAGAAATATGTGGACTAGGGATCCCTGGGTGGCGCAGTGGTTTAGTGCCTGCCTTTGGCCCGGGGTGCAATCCTGGAGACCTGGGATCAAATCCCACGTGGGGCTCCTGGTGTATGGAGCCTGTTTCTCCCTCTGCCTGTGTCTCTGCCAAACTCTCTCTCTCTGTGACTATCATAAATAAATAAAAATTTAAAAAAAAACTTAAAAAAAGAAATATGTGGACTAAAAGTAAAATGTTTTAGATGATTTTAAGAACATATACAAGAAATTTACAAATCTTATTTCTATGTTGATGACTAAAGAGAATCAATGATCTATTTGATTGTTTTTAAACGTATTGAGACAATTTATAAGAGATAGAGTCATTCCAGCAATTCACCCAACTTAAGCATTTTAATAAAAAAAAAAAAGACTTTCTGTTCTTGTTGCTTTTGTCCCAGAATTGGGGGGGGGGGACGGTTGAAGGGAGAAGCAAACTATAGAGTAAGCTTTTAAAAACAGACAAAATGATATTTTCCTTTAGAATGAGCAAGGCAAATTTCATTGAAAGAAACACATCTCAGGTAAAGCTAGTTTTACTTTTATGCTTCATCTTCTTAAAACTGACTGTAGAGAGGCTCATTGTGTGCCCTACACTTTTTGTTCTGGGCACCTGAGCAGTGCACAATGTATCACTTATCAGTAGAACAAAAGACTCCTTCATCAGGCGAGCGCCAGGGAACATGACAGCTGCAGGCTCAGAGCTTCTGTAGGCTGCTACTTTGCTGGGAAGGAACAGGAAATAGACTATTCATGTGGACTTTCATGTCTAACCCTATTTAATTTGACTCAAGTAAGATTAGCCTCTTTCAAAACATATCCATCCATGTTGAATGGTAATCCTAGATGTTTGTTTCTTATGAGAAACTTGGTTCAGAAAATGTAGAAAATAAATTGTATCATGTAGCTTTTACAGTAGAAACTATAACGATTTTACTTAGCCAAAGAGTACTGCCCTATATTTTGAACAGCCTACATTTTGGAATAATATCTGTTTATTAAAAATTACAATATAAAAATAATAGGTTTTTTTTCTGACTGCAAGACCAAAGAAAATCAGGAAGGTTTTGTGCTATTGATAGTGTAAGTAAATATTTTAAAACTTTTCATTTTGTTTCATTGTAGTTTAATTCTAAATATTGATCTTGTTATTGAGTATATCCTTTATCTTTATGAAAATATATTTATTCTTGTAGCTCTCTAAGATTATACTCATATTCCTGCTAAACCAAACAAGAATTCTGTTTGGAGGTTGCTAAACTATAGAACCCTAAACTCTTGAGCCATTATAAGAGAAAGAACTTTCTTTAAGCTCAAAGATTTCTTAGCCTCTATGTAGGTCACCCCATGTGAGAATAATTTAATGCAGAATATTTCATGCATAAGAAGTCAGCACTGATCATGTTTTCTTTCATTTTATGTGTCCCTGACATAAATATTTGAGTAATCATGAATTAGAATAGATATAATGATATTTATGCCACCATATACTATACGTCAAGACTAAAAACAGAATAATGTTATATATTTGCAATAGGATTAATTGTACAACCTTGTTAATTGAGAACTCTGGAGGAAAGAAAGTCTATATTAAAAAAATTAATAGAATGAAAACATTTTACCAAACACCTAATTTATAGCCTGATTCTTAGTGATGTAGTAAAGATATGTCATATAGAGGTTCTTGTTTCAATAGTTAAGAATTGCTTCTGTCAGTTTTTGCCAGTAATTGAGGCTATAAAGCTTGAATATAATTTTCTTTCTTCCAAGAATTATCTCTTGATCATCTATAATATTTATGACACTGAGAATAACTATAAATAAAACAACATGATGTATTTTAGGTAGTTTGTTCATAAACACTAGAATATTTGTATTAGTCACTTAAATAACTGAGTGATTAAAATTAATTTTATCACAGTATAATTACAAACTTATGTTTTGTGCCATTTAGTGTTTTCTGCGTCAGGTCAGAACATTGGTCCAACGTTCAATAAAGAGTATCTGAAATTTGTATTTGGTATGTTGCTTTTGTTCTAATTTGACACCAGATTATATATGCATATCTATATACCCATATCTTTATCTATATCTGTATCTATATCTATTATCCAATCTATTAATCTAGATATAGATGACATGCATCTACATACTAAATAAAAATGTATATATTTCTGTATTTAGATAGAGATATATATAGATACACCCTGGTCCATATACAATGGGCCTGATGAAAATTATAGAATTTCAAGAAAACAATATAATTGTCTCTTTAAAAATATTCCCTTTTTCGGGGCACCTGGGTGGCTCAGTTGATTAAGTGTCTGCCTTTGGCCCAGGTCGTGATCTCAGGGTCCTGAGATGGAGCCCCATATGGGCTCTCTGCTAAGTGGAGTCTGCTTCCCCCTCTGCCCATGCCCCTCCTGCTTCCTGCCATGCTCTCCCTCTCTTTCTCTCTCTCTCAAAAAAATAAATAAAATCTTTTAAAAATTCTTTTTCTTTACTTTTCATAAAATTCTTGTCACATTGAAGTAAAAATGTTGAAATAGTCAAAAAAGGAGTTTGAATTGAAATTTGAATTCTGAAGATTTTTTGAAAAAAAATTTTAGACGAACTTTTGATAGTGTTATTTGAGCATTATTATGTTATGTTCTCTCCATGTTATACCCAGCTGTTACTTTCATCATCTTCTGTTTTAAAATCAGCCAATTCACCTGTCTCCCAGACTATTGTTTTCCCTGACATACACCGCTGTAGAATCTACCAGGGATAATTTTTTGGAGTGGTCTAAATTTTCTTGTTCTGCTCCATTCTCAGAATTTCCGACCACATGTGCTCTGATCATGGTACAGTTAGAACCAATATGTCTTTTTCAGTTAACTTTTTAAATTTTATTGACCAATATTTGAAAAATTTCTGTAGTCAAATTTCTTCACTGGTGTTTCTTATTATTTTTTTAAGTTATTTATTTATTTATTCATGAGAGACAGAGACAGAGAGAGAGAGAGAGAGAGAGAGGCAGAGACATAGTCAGAGGGAGAAGCAGGCTCCCTGCAGGGAGCCTGACATGGGACTCCATCCCAGGTCTCCAGGATCACGCCCTGGACTGAAGGCGGCGCTAAACTGCTGAGCCACCGGGGCTGCCCTCTTATTCTCTTCACAAACATCTTTCTTCATCTCATTACCACTTCTGTAGCTGTTAGTAAAGTAGTTCATTTTGTATGGTGAAATATAAATGACTCCTGTTAAGAGTTAGAGCATGTGGGGCACCTGGGTGGCTCAGTTGGTCAAAGGTCCAACTCATGGTTTTAGTTCAGGTCATGATCTCGGGGTTGTGGGATTGAGATCCACCTCAGCTCCCGGGTCAGTAGGATATATGTTTGACAATTCTCTCTCTCCCGGTCCCTCTGCCCCCTCGGTGCATGCTCTCTCTCCTTCTCAAATAAATAAATCTTTTAAAAATAAGGGTAGGGTTATGTACTGGTACCTGGTATGTTTGATCATTCTGTATGTTCCAATAAATGCTTGCTGAATTAATCCTCAGAGGATATCCCTGATCATTAGAAAAAAAAATATTCTTTTTTTTTTAGTTCCTGGAGGCTCATTTATTTTCAATATTATTCTTCCAGGGAAAACAATTTTTGTAAATTGCATAGCTGTTGGAAAAATGGTAATATTAGTGTAGTAATAAAAGAAGCTATTGTAAAATTAGCTTCCTTTATTGTCTTCTCTTCCCTGCCTTTCCTGGGGCT
Organism: Vulpes vulpes; assembly: GCF_048418805.1. Classification (NCBI taxonomy): domain Eukaryota; kingdom Metazoa; phylum Chordata; class Mammalia; order Carnivora; family Canidae; genus Vulpes; species Vulpes vulpes. The sequence goes on along the minus strand of NC_132786.1, from coordinate 44,528,511 downwards.
GTTGGTCTTCTATACAGTTCTACCTCTATATTCCTTGTTTTTTTTTTTTTTTTTTTTGTTTTTTTTTTTACTTTTATTGCAGGAGTGTATTCATCTTCTTTAACCCGTGCATCAGCACTGCAGCCATCCTCTGTACCTGCATGTCTCCTCAGCCGAGATCTTGGGAAACTTTCCTGTTTCAGTGTGCATTAGGTGTATATATGTGCTTGAACAAACACACTACTGAGGAAAATCACGGCCTCTGCCCCCTCCCCACTACTCAAGATAGTTAAAAATCATGGTTTAAATACTCTGTGCAATTTTATGTTCTCACATGTTACTTATACAGAGATATTTATCTTCCATTTCCAATTTATATCGTATGTGCAGGTGCATGTGTGCATCCACGTCACCAGGCTTCTGAGATGAACCTTAGTGTCCCTTGTATTCTCTTCTTCGTGCCTCTTACCCATTTCATGCCTCATTTGCATTGAGGAGTGTATTTCTACCATAACTGTACTCTCCTTGATTCTCATCTACTTCTTTCTTGACTGGATGGTTCTATTTGCTCCCCTCCTCTTCTGATGGGCATTTCTATCACTTCCCAGTTACCTTACTTCTTCATGTTGCTATTAGAACTATTTTTTGACAATCACACTTCTGCCTTTAAAAGTTGGGGTAAGTTGTCAGTATCTAAGCAAACCAACCAACAAACCTTAACGTGGCACATAAAATCTGATACAAAGTGGCCCACATGCACCTCAACACACTCCCTTCTCTGCTTGCCACACATTACTCCAGAAAAAAAATATGCATGGAGCCTGGCACATAGTAGACACTCCATGAATGATTGTTCATGAATAAGACTCGGTTTAGGTACCAAAAGCAATTTAAAAATAAACTAAAATTAGACAAATAGAAATGTGTGAATTCTGTAGTGATGTAAGCAATGGTCTAATTCGTTAGTTCATAGACTCTAGCATCAGAATTACCGAGTGGGCTTGTTAAAACCTGAATCGCTGGGGTGGACCTCAAGTGTCTGATTCAGCACATCTGGAATGGGGTCCAAGACAAGGTCCCATGATGGTGATGCCTCTGGTCCAGGGGCCACACTTTAAGATCTGCTGGTCTAGTTAATACCATTTAAATTGTCAACTAAACTGAAAGTCATTAGTTTTGCTGTTATTGTTGTTGTTGTTCTCCATCTAATTAAAGGGCCTACTCTTGTTCATGGCACTTGTGTACCATCTACATGATTTGTATTGTATCTTGAAGTCTTCCAAACCTCCTGTGATGGTTAATTTTATATATCAACTTAGCTAGGCAGTGGTACCCAGATATTTGATCAAACGCCAGTCTGGATGTCTCTGTTAAGCTCTTTTAAAAGATGATGTTAACATTTACCTCAATAAAGTTTGAGTTAAGCGGGATTACCTTCCCTAATGTGGGTGAGCCTCACCCAAATAGCTGAAGGCCCTAAGAGAAAAAGACCCAGGCCCCCTGAGGAAGAGGAAATTTTTCCAGCAGTTGGCTTTGGGACTCCAGATGCAACATCACCTCTTCCCAGAGTCTCCAGCCTGACAACCTACCCTGCAGATTTCAGACTTGCCAGCCCCCATAATTGAATGACTCAGTTTCTTAAAGTAAATCTCTTTCTCTAGCCCTTTCTCTCCCCCTCCCCCACCCTCTCGCTCTTTCTTTTTCTCTCTCCATATAGACTTCCTAAAGTTTCTGTTTCTCTGGAGAGCCCTAACTAATATGCTCACAATGTGCTTGTTCACCATAGGCTGCCACAGCTTTGGGAATCACCTGGTAGCTACTCTTAGTCTTTTGCCAGGCCTCTGTAGAGTGACTTGATACCTTAAGGACTTTTTTTTTTTTTTTTTTTTTTTTAGTATTTTGGATAGATATAAGGACTAAGAGTAAAAAAAAGTACTATTCAAGTGTCAATTATACATATGGGCCTTAAAATTTCTAATCTTTGTTTAGACTAACAAATCCTACTGTTTTTTTAAATGACATCTGTTAATCAGAATACTAAGCTAATAAACAGAATATAGAAGAAGCAGTACACTTTTTAAAAAATTTCTATTTAAGAGCTAACATTTTTAATTGGTAGTTCAAGGTTAATTAGGAAGGGAGACAAAATTAATGATCATTACAATGACTAATAAAATAGGTACAACAACAATTCTGAATTTAGAGTTATGACTCTAGTTTCTAATTTCTTCAAAGAAGTGGAGTTGTGTCTTTTTTGCTTTTATAAATATACTGATTTCAAGTAGAAATTAAGTGCTGGAGAAACAAAATGGAAAAATAATGACAAAATGCCCCTATCTCAAGCTTCTTGGTTCATTGTAAGAAAATTATTTTCTCATTTTCTCTTAGTTGTAGGCACTTCAGTGGCTTAATTACATTTTAGCAGAAACAAAGCTTCAGCAAGCATTTTGTCCAATTTCACACTAAGGAACATGACCATTATATATACATTTTTCTTTTCTCCAGCTTATATCAATAGGAATGTAAGGATTACACAAAATAATTGCATAAATGCTTACTTCCTGCCAATATAAAATGTCACTGAACACAATGGTAGGGTCTTTCTCCAAATCACTGCTGACTTTTTGGTCTGACCTATGAACGTAAATCACATAAGCTACTTAAAGTTGGAATAATGATCTCTGGAGATTAAAATGATGAAAGCCCTAAGGCTGGCCTGATGCCAAATTTTGATTTCCTGATCGACCTTTGGGGCATAGTGTGGCAAATTTTGGAAAATTGGTCTCCTTTTTTGCAATTCACCCCAATTTAGCTACTGTCATATTTAATATGTGGCAAATTTTTGGCCAGGTAATGTACTCTAAGAACCATGACACTCTGGTATCGTTTTCCCATTTATTAATAATGAGGCTGTGTAGAGTAGAGGGTAGGGTGCAGATTTTGAGTAGACAGAAGAATGGTCCAAATTCCAGATTTTCTTTTAGTGACCTAGGGCAAGTTAATTAGCATCTGAGTACAAATTATGGATAAACTTGTGAGAACCTCTCAAATAGTATTATGCATATAAGAGGCCTAGTTCACTACTGGTCACTGTTGTATCACTTAGGAGAGTCATGCATTTCCACTTCAGTGTCTCCTAGACATCCCCAGTTTTACACCCCAATACTAGACTCCTGATCTCCAGCCCCTGCAATGTTTTATCTCAGTTGATCTTAACTCCATCCTACAATTGCTCAGCCTCACTATTTTCATTCCCCACAGAAATGTTTGCAAAAGCTTTTAGATTTCGTTCCCCACTTGCAGCTACTTTGTTGCAAGCTATCACCATTCTGCTAGCTGACTGCAATAGGTCCTGAGTCTTCTCTGTGCATTCACCCTTCAACCACTAGAGTTACTTTTCAATAGAGCCACCATAGTGGTCTTTCAAAAATGTGTGACAGATCATGTCACACCTCCTCATGAACCCCCAGTGGTTCTGCATTTTCCTCAGAGTAAATGCCCAAGGCTCCAAATAGCTCACATGGCTCCTTCTGCTTTGTCCCAAACTGTATCTACTGCATCAGCACTCTGTGATCTTATATCTACCTCTTCTCTCCTAACACTTTTTTTTAGAGAGAGTGAGAGAGAAAGAGAGCGAGGGGGGGGGTGAAGGGGGGTTGCTGAGGCTGATGTGGGGCTTTATCTCATGACCCTGAGATCATAACTTGAGCCAAAACCAAGAGTCAGATGCTTAACTGACTGAAACACCCAGGCATCCCTCCTCTCTCTCTCTCTCTCTCTCTCTCTCTCTTTTGCAGGCTCACTCCCTCTCTCCCTTAACTTGTGCTCACAAATCACCTTCTCAGGAAGGCCTGTCTTGACCATGGTACTTTGAATTCCTGTGACTTTGCTATACTTCTCCATATTATTTACCACCTACTAACACATCTGATAATGTATTATTTACCATGTTTGTTATTTATTTTATCACATTTACTGTCTCTCTCTATATGCTAAAGTATAAAGCCCCCAATAGTAAGGTATTTATCTTTTTCATGGACACATATACCCAGTACCTAGCACAGTGTCTATACATGGTAAGCTGATACATTATCTTATATATAATCAATATCATGTTGGTTCACCATCAATTTAAAGATACACAGAACACTTTCATTTATATTATTTTCTTTGAATTATAACTTGTCTTCTCCAAAAGTACACTGAGTAAATTATGTAATCTGGATTCAAATTCATGTTCTCATGCTCTTCCTATTTTTCTTCCTCCATTACTGCACTTTCCTAGGAAAGGCAATGGGAAAGCATATCTGGATTTAGATCAAAGAGTAATATGATTTAGTCTGTGCTTTAGGAAGGATCACATAGGGAAATTATGTAATGATACTGGGGGAAAAAGAGGCTTTACAAATGTCAAGGAGGCTTGAACTAAGAAACATTGTGTGAGTCTTTTTAGTGTAGAGTCTACAGGACTTTGAAACTGGGCTTGAGTGGCTAGAAATAAAGAGAATTCAAAGATAACTAAAACTTTGAGCCTGAATAATTAGACAATGGAGCTACCAAAAAAGTATTCACTTTCAAGAGGATCAAGGAAACAAGTTTAGTCAATGGGACAAAGTCCTTTCTTTGCTTAGAAGTTAGTTACTAGTGAGATACAAGAACCTCTCTGTTCAGTCTAGACAACTTTCCTAACATTGTAGCAGATTTAATGATTGAAATACTCTGTTGATTTAAGATATACTTCAAAATACTTGGGGAAAAGGAGGTGAGAATCCTTTTGGATAAGAAAATACTGTGTTTGATGTAGAAATGAGAATTGTGGTACATAAATACACATTCTATTTTCTGATAGGTGAGGTCATTTTGGGGATCACCTTATCAACTTTTTTTCTATATTGATTTCTATATTGATTGATTGTTTGGTTTTTATTTTGCCCTTATAGCTTATAGTTCAAACTATGAAACTTGGTTAATTAATATTCTATAATTTACCTTTAAATGCTTTTTTATTATAGAACTGGAAGAAATAGTACAATGAATGCCATACACTCGCAATTTGTCTTCAACAATTATCAACTCTTGACTAACCTTATTTCATGTATTCATCCATTCCTTTTTCTCTCCTCAACTGGGTAATTTTGAGTTATATTCTATACATTATATATTTTGTCTATCAATATACAGCATATTTATTAAAGATAAATATGCTTTTAAAGAATCACAATGTGAATAATTTCTTAATATCAGTAAATATCCAGTTTTGTCAGTATCCTAATAAGCATTATTTATTCAAATATGATTGAGTACCTCCACTTAAAGCTAACATTTATCCTCTTATTCCATATTTTATTTTGGCAATATCTGTAAGGTGATTTTCCAAATTAAGTGTTTTTTCAAATAACCTGCAGTCTCCTCAAGTAATAAATGGTATATGAAGTTCAATAAAAGAAGGGACCGTTGTATATTCGTTCATCAGTTATCATCAGCTCTTAGAACATTATTGGTACATAATTATCAGTTATCACCAGCTCTTAGAACATTATTGGTACATAATTATTGACTGAATGAGTGAAGATTCTATCCATCATTTGTATATTTTGTCTTTTTAGCTCATATTAATTATCATATATACTAGGTTTGTCTATTAGGCCATAATGTTCTTCCATTACTTTGATTCTTTTGATTTTATTGTTTTAGTGACAATGCTTTCACTTTGATTAACTCTCTTACTTATTTCTCTTTTCATAAAAAACTTTGAAATCTTTCCTATATATAAATGTATCCATTTATATAAGTTATATATGTATATAAATTTTCTTTCTCTCTTAAGGAGGAAAAGACAACTTTCTTTTTGACAGCTATTTCCCCTTTAAGTTGTAGGATTACCATAAGTAGCCAAGTAGAAGTATGTATCTTTCTGTAGCCTTTAAAAAAATAAAAGACTTATTTATTTATTTGAGAGAGAGAGAGATGAAGCAAGTGCGCTAGTGAGTAAGAGGAGGGGCAGAAGGAGAGAACTCTTAAGCAGACTCCTTGCCAAGTACGGTGCCCAACGCTGGGCTCCATTTCATGACACCTGAGATCATGACCTGAACCAAAACCAAGAGTTGGATGCTGAACCAACTGAGCTACCCAGGCTTCCATTTTTGTGGCTTTCTTAAAAGGAAGGAGGTTTTTTGTAATTCCCCAGCAAAATTCTCTTTGCATCATTAGTCTTATGTGGGTCATTTACTTATTCCTGAACCTGTCTCTGTTTCCAGAGAGATCCCAATGATGATGACTTAAAATCACAACCAAGACAAATGAAGCCAATGATTGTTTTAGATGAACACAAGGCTTGCTCCGAAACTGTAATGTTGATATGTAAAATGTGGTGGGGAAAAGGTATAAGGGATATTTAGAAAGAGTGAATTACAATGGTGAACACAACGTCTTTAACAACATTTTTTTAGTATTAAATATGTGTATATTTATCATATACATATTTAATATATTTTTACAATATATAAACATGCATTATACATGAGAACTTACATATTCATATTCTGATGGGAAATATGAAGTCTCTGGATGAGAAAACAGATCACTTATTAATTTATTTATTATCTTAGTGCTGCTCCAGAGCTCCCATTTCCATGAGGCAATACAGTAAAAGCCTGATGTACATATAGTGGGATTACATCTCAGGAGATGAACTTTGAAATTATGAGACTCCAATCTCACACAGAGAGGCTGGCCTCCCAACCCATCTGGCCTGTGCAGGGAGGGAGAAGGAAACCTTTATACTGCAGAGTATACAATTCTTCTCCAGGGAGATGGAGGAAAAGATCTCCAGACTCCCTGCAATATAAGCAAATGGCTCCAGAGGAGATATCTCTAAATCTCTCTGGAGCAATACACCGTCTCTAGCTTCTAGCATATTTGTTCTCCCATCACCCTTTAACCAATACCCTTTGCTCAGAAAGCTCATATTGCCCAAAATGTAAAAATACTTTCAGAGAATCATCTCCCAACATTTAATAGCTCACCAAGATTCTCAAATAGAGATTGTAGAGCTTCATGGAAATTTCAGTCTGGTGTATTAAAAATACTACTTACTTTAATTATTTTTAAAGATTTTATTTATTTATTAGAGAGAGAGAGAAAAAAAAAATGAGCAGGGGGAAGGGCAGAGGAAGAAGGAGAAGCAGACTCCCCGTCTGCTACCATAGTACTGGATCACCCAGGAAGTCTGTGTCATTCTACTCTTCCTCATTAATAAATTTGAGAATATAGTCAATTGTCATGGTTATTTGTTTCATTTACCAGAATCTACTCTAAACCCTTAGTTTGGGTTCTCATTTGGTGAAAGGTTGTAAGATTCACTTGTGGCTCTCTTGTTCTTTATCACCAGTGACTCTTTCCTCTGCCTGGTACTGTAATTGTGATGTTTACATGATGATGTCCTTGACTACATTGTGATCTCCTTGAAGGGGTAATGTGGCTATGTATTTTATTCACTTTTGTATCTCTGATGCTAAATCCCAAGTCTAGGGTTAAATCCCTCAATAAATATCCTTAAAAATATTTTTAGGGGATCCCTGGGTGGCTCAGCAGTTCAGCGCCTGCCTCTGACCCAGGGCGTGATCCTGGAGACCTGGGATCGAGTCCTGCATCAGGCTCCCGGCATGGAGCCTGCTTCTCCCTCTGCCTGTGTCCCTGCCTCTCTCTCTCTCTCTCTCTCTCTCTCTCTCTGTCTATAATGAATAAATAAATGAAATCTTTAAAAAATATATTTTTAATTAAGATATTCATTACTTAAAGTAACATTCACCCATTATCACCCATTTCATTTTTAATGAATCTTACTAATTATATATAGTCGTGTAACCAGCCCACCACCTAGATATAACCCAGATCTCTCTCCGTTAAATATGTCTTTATGGCCCTTTGCTGTTGTTGCCCACCCCTGAACCCTGGCTAACGTAACTACTCATCTGTTCTAAAAAAAAAAGCAATTTTGCCTTTTGCAGAATTTCATGTAAAAAAAACCCCAATACATGGCATTCAGGGCTTTTGTGTTGTGTTGGACTGTTTGATATTCTCTATCAGGTTCCTGAAGTGTATGTTCTCTCTTTTTTGAAATTTATTCATTCTATTCCTCATCTTGAGTAGTGTCATGGTCTGTCACACTTGGAAGTTGAAGTCTTCTATCAGCACTGATAAATAAAATCTGAATTGAATTTGAAGAAGTTAAAGAAGGACTTTGTATAGGAAGAAACAAAGTTTCATATTAGAATTTTATGTACATATAGTCAATAGGACTTGACTGATGAAATATGAGAGATAAGTAAAGGCAGAGAATTGAAGTATAATTCTGAACTCCTTGACTTTAGCAATGATAATGAAAGTCATGGAATTAAATGAGCTATTACAGAAGAGCAAATTGAAGCAGGCTTTTAAAATAATGCACTTTTAACCTATTTAATGAGCCTTTCTAAATTCTTGATCAAAGGAGTACTATGATAAGAATTTCATGTTAAGAATATCTTAGAATCATAAGAAAGGTCTGGAAGGGGCTTTGGATCATTTCTAGTTCAATTTCTGTATTGCATTAGTAAAGTAGTTAATATCAGAATAAGCTCTTCTGAATCTAGGATTGATCATGTTATGCTGTAATTGTCATTTAATCAGATTGAATGTCTCCTTATGGTTTCATTCTATACGACAAATTAACATCTTCTCCTTCTTCATTAAAATGATTTTCCTTTCTCTGCTCTCCTTAGAAATCCTGTTCCTTTTTCTCCATCAAACCATGTCTATTTCTCAAAGGCTTCCCAGACAACTGCACATGCTCTACTCATTCTAAAAGTCCATCCTTTCCGTTGTATGAATTTCTGATTCCAGAGAGCTATGTAATTGCCTCTGTATGTTTTTGTACTTCTGCTATTTATGCTTTATTAGATTTTTAAAAAGGTAACATTTATCAAGTACCATGTACAAGGCTTTCCTTTTTTTTTTTTTTTTTCTTTTTGGCTAAGTCTCTCACTTAATCCTCACGATGGCATTAGAGGGTAGTATTCTACTTCTCCAATTGAACATAGAGACAGGAAGAGATTAGGTACCTGAACACTGATCACACAATTAACAAAAGGCAGCATTTGTATTCATCAAAGAAGAAAATGCACATAGAGTTCTCTCTGCAAGCTGTACACCTCCATGTATGTAGTTATGGTAAGAATCATTTATACTTCCATCTCCTCTGTTAGATATGAAATGACTTTAGTGGTAGAGCGGTATTTTTTTTCACTTTGCAATCTCCCAGGGTTTATTCCTATGTTCCCAGTGTTATTCATACTTAGTTTTGAGTGACCAGATGATTATCTTTTCCTAGAATAGCAATTGTTTCATGACTTGATGTAAAGCAATAGCTGATCTGACATTTGCTAGCAAATGCTAGCAGCAGTGCAAGCCAAACCATACTGCTTATCAAGGTCCAGCAGAGCCCTGGTCACTGAGGCAGTGACTGTTCTTTCAGCCAATTACTTGCCACTTCACCGCCACCGGCAGTTACTTTACGTAGCTTGGCCTGGCTGTTCTGTAGCTTGCTCTTTAATATAGATCATTTACCAGAAGTAAACCTATCTTACAATGGTCATCTTTCAAATGACTTTGAGAGAGACTCAACGCAGTAATTATTCAACTTTATTGCCTCACTGACTAAAGAATTTTTCGCTTTCATGGGCTGCCAAGCTATATACAGAGAAAGTGCTGGAAAGAGAAGAGCCAGAAAAGCAAACTCCTCTCCCTGGAGCCTCTACTAAATAGCTGGCTTTTAGATTTCTGTGTTTCAAGTAACTCTCTGATATTGGCAGCTCTGATTAGGTATTTGACCCCCTTTATCACCTGTTCATGTTAACACGGAGGTTCACAGTGTTGCTTCTTGTCACAAGAACTACACTAAGATAGAGGAGCCTAATTGCGTATTTTGTCATGCTGATATTAACGACCCAGAGGGAGGCAGAGAACCAAAACAAATTGAATAGAGAGAATATTTTACAAAGGTGGCAACCCATGGCGCGGAGTGCTCTGGAAAGATGTGATTTGGGCACAACCTGCCGGGTCTCAGATGTATTTGTTACCACGTGTTTATGCTGTCTGTGGGCAACAGGTGCCTGAGGTATCATTTGAATGGGGACAGACAGCTATTTTTTTGATAATCCAGGGTTACCATTATCAACAGATACAAGCGTATTAAGTGCATCTTAAAAGAACACACCAAGTAAGTAAGATAATAGTTATTTGATCCTTAATGAAGACTTTTATCTCATTTTCTATTACTCTGACAGTGTATTATATTGCATTAGGCCAATTTGACTTACAATATTGTGGAATACAACAGCATTTAAAATCATTCCAGGAAATCTGGTCTGCCTTACACGATTTTGTACTTAGCTGTGGAGAATATAGTATAAGATTTAAGGCAGTTGAAAACAAAGTACCCAGCAGGCGATTTCAAGGCTATGGGTTCTATTTCGTTTGAGGATGAAATGAAAGAAATATGTTCCTGTGAGATATCTGTATGAGATTCAGTGATAAGTATAATCTCAACACAAGAGGTGAGGAACTAATTAGAATTAAGGAGAGGGGAGGGTTAATGCTGCAGCTCTGAGTCTTCCTTTGCAACTGATAGCAGAGGGATAGGTAATAGGGATGGCTTGCCAAAGTAGGGATGCTAAAAAAGCTGATGTGGCTGAGCCAACTTAACAACAAAAACAGAAGAGTATTATTTGCTGTATAAAAACTTTATCATATAAAGCTGTTGAAAGCAATGAGATTTCACATCAGGATTTTTAGGGGTCTATATATTCTTTTCTTGGGTAATCTTAAAAATGAAATCATCAAATGCACTGTACGTGTATGTACGTGTATGTACGTGTATAATATAGTAATAATAATTCTCCCAAAGAATTATTGTGGGGAGTTAACATATGGATGTTATAATTGACTTTCTTATATATTTTAAAGCAACAAACTTTTCTTAGGTTTCTAACATTATGCTTGACTAATAAATAAACTAAAATTTGACTAAAAATAAACTAAACCAAGAAGGTAGTATGTGATTTTTATATAAGACAAGATTTATGGCCACATCCCGCACATGATGGCTTCTTTAGTCCAATTTCAAGATATAGGCAATAAATCCCCCTTCCTCTGAAAACATCTTTTAAAGCTCATAGACAAGACTAATATATAACCTATATATATAGGCTATGTAATATTTTAAAAGAAGGGGGCTGTTGATAGGAAGCCTAAAAGGAGTAGCAATAATAAGACACGACAGGGCAGCCGGGGTGGCTCAGCGGGTTAGCGCTGCCTTCAGCCCAGGGTGTGATCCTGGAGACCCAGGATTGAGCCCCATGTCAGGCTCCCTGCATGGAGTCTGCTTCTCCCTCTGCCTGTGTCTCTGCCTTTCTCTCTGTGTGTCTCTCAAGAGAAATATTTAAAAAATCTTTAAAGAAAATAAGATATGACAAATAGAAATGTTTGTACAGGGGATCCCTGGGTGGCGCAGCGGTTTAGCGCCTGCCTTTGGCCCAGGGCGTGATCCTGGAGACCCCGGATCGAATCCCACGTCGGGCTCCCGGTGCATGGAGCCTGCTTCTCCCTCTGCCTGTGTCTCTGCCTCTCTCTTTCTCCCTCTCTGTGACTATCATAAATTAAAAAAAAAAAAAAAGAAAAGAAATGTTTGTACATACTCTCTGTTGAGAAAATTGTGTGTAGGTTTGGTGGGGGAAGAGTTCAGAGACTGGTTAGTTCTGCCTTTCATGCACCACGGAATAAGGGAAGGTGGAATATTTGTCTTTTATTTGCTGAAGTTGTAAGTGAAATTGTGTCTTTATTTTAATCTAAATCAGAAAATGCAGTTCATGCTGACATAAGGTAAATATTCTACAAGTGGCTGCACTGTTTTATGTTCCCATTGAAATAGGGTTCTTTTTGGTTTCCCCGAATCCTTGCCAATACTTGACAACTGTCTGGTGTTGAATATCTTCATGTGTGTATTGGCCACTCCTATATCTTTTTTGGTGAAATAACTATTCAAATATTTTGACCACTTTTCATTGGGTTGTTTATCTTCTTAATTATTGAGCTGTAAGGGCTCTTTATATATTTTGGATAGAAGTTCTTTATTGGATATGTGATACTCAACATGTTTTTTCAGTGTGTGGCTTGTCTTTTTAATTACTTTTTAAAAAAGATTTTATTTATTTATTTGAGAAATAGAGAGAGGGAGATACCAAGCGAGCAAGAGAGAGAGAAAGGGAGAGGGCCCTCAACCGCACAAGCAGGGGAGGGGCAGAGGGAAAAGCAGACTCCCTGCTGAGCAGGGAGCCTGATGCAAGCCTTCATCCCAGGACTCTGAGACCGTGACCTGAGCCAAAGGCAGACACTTAACTGACTGAGCCACCCAGGTGTCCCTACTTTCTTTCTTTTTTCTTTTTTTAAAAAAAATTTTTTTTTTTTATTGATTTATGATAGTCACACAGAGAGAGAGAAAGAGAGAGAGAGGCAGAGACACAGGCAGAGAGAGAAGAAGGCTCCATGCACTGGGAGCCCGACGTGGGATTCGATCCCGGGTCTCCAGGATCGCGCCCTGGGCCAAAGGCAGGCGCCAAACCACTGCGCCACCCAGTGATCCCCTCTTTTTTTCTTTTTTTTAAGATTTCATTTATTCATTCATGAGAAACACACACACACACACACACACAGAGAGGCAGAGACACAGGCAGAGGGAGAAGCGGGCCCCCTGGACTCCAGGACCACACCCTGGACTGAAGGCAGTGCCAAACTGCTGAGCCACCTGGGCTGACCACCCCTACTTTCTTGATGATGTAGTTTGATGTACAAAAGTCTTGAATTTTGATGAAGTCCAAATTATTGTTTATTTTCTTCGTGTATTTGATGAATTCAAAAAATCATTACATAATTCGAAATGACCAAAATTTACTTTTACATTGTCTTCTAAAAGTTTAAAGTTTTAGTTCTTATATTTATATTTATGATACATTTCAAGTTACCTTTTATGGAGTGAGGTAAGGGTTCAGATTCATTCTTCTGCATGAGGATGTTTAATTGTCTTCGCACCATTTGTTGCAAAGACTTCCTTCCTCCATTAAATTGTCTTAGCACCTTTGCTCAGTGATAATTACTTGTTGGGCATGATTCTCATTGAAAATTAATGTGCATATATTTGGTTACTGTATACTGCAGTCAATACCCTCATCATGTTCAAAAAACAACCTAGAGGTCAATGTTAAATCTATAAATTTAATAATATTCAAGACATTGTGCAATTGTATTAAGTGTTTGCTATTATAGAGGCCATAACAAATGCAAGAAAGATATTAATCACTTAATAATATAATGTATATATAGTTATGAACTATGATAAGTACTAAAATGATTTTTATTATCAAAACAGTAGTTCAATAGTAAAACTACTATCAATTGCACTTTTCTTATAGTACTGAAATATTAATTTTTGTATTGATTTTATAAATTTTAAAGCTAGAAAATATTATGATCATATTAACAACTGGCTATGTGGGTTATAAAAAGAAACTACATAACAAAAGTCATTTGCTATGGTCTGAATATTTCTGGCTTTCTAAAATTCTTATGTTGAAACATAAGCCTTAAGGTGGTTTTAGGGGATGGGTCTTATGGATGGTGATTAGGTCATGAGGATGATGCACTTCTACATGGGATTAGTGCCCTTATAAAAGAGACCTGAGATAGCTTCCTCATCCCCTTCTGCCATGTGAAGACACAATAAGTCTGCAACTTCGAAGAGGCCCTCTGTGCTGACACCCCAATGTCAGATTTCCAACCTTCAGTATTGTAAGAAATATATTTCTATTTTTTATTAGCTACCTAGTCTGTGATATTTTGTTACAGAAGCCCATGTGGACTAAGGCATCCTCTAACAGTTCAGTGAAGATGAATTTATTGAGCACTGAGATAAGCACTGAGGATTATGATATTCTTTTATAAATGTTTGCATTGTAATTGTCCTTTGAAGGTTAAAGCCAAGACTTTATTCGTATGACTCTGGGCAAGTCACTTAACTTAACTTAACTCTTTTTACCCCAGTTTTCTTTTTCTCTTGAGTGGGGATACTAATTATATTGATCTCACCAGGTTGTTGTAAAGATTAAATGAGTTAATAATAATAACATACTAAAAATGACACTTCACTCACAATAAGAGTGAAATGTTATTGCTCACTTAAATGTAAGCTTTTTGAGAGCAAAGATTTTTGTTACTTTAATTCATTGATATAGTCTAATTTCCTAGAAACACATCTGACACAGATTTAGGGTTTAACTATTCATTGAATGGGTAGTAGAAGATATGAAATGCTAGTTTTCATTAGGGCAAATTGTAGGAATTTGTTAGACTAATGGTTTATGCCACTGAAAGTCTTTCCCATGTCCTTCACCTGTTATAATTTCCAAAGTGTATGACATGTCAACAGAATGCACAGTCATAGAATTACCTTTGTAAGTCATAGATTTGGAGCAATGTTACATTGTGGAAGTTTTATACAGACACATGGACTAAACTGAGGTAAGTAAGTGTAGAGAAAGACACAAATGGATTTGGAGCAAAACAAAACAAACAACAACAACAACAACAAAAAAAAACAAAACCCCCTACTCTCCCAGAATACCTGTTTAAAGGATTTCAAAGATTTTAGGGGAAAATCTTGTCATCACTTTCAGGTGGTAGTTGATGTTGTGAAAAGAGTTTAAGAGACAAAAGAAGAGTCAGAATGGGAAGTCTCCTTGGTTTCCACAAAGCTTCCTCTAAAATTATTGAGTCTCCAATAACATTTAGGATGGTTTAAGAGAAGAGTCAGTTTCTAGAAACAAATTTAAATGTGAATACCACTGTAAAAGATGCCTTGGAAACTCTCATTGCTCTCCACTCTGAGCTAAAGATCCAGTCAAGTCTAGATTCTATCAAAGGAAGATTCTTACTTTAAAAGGAAAAAGAAATTTGATCACTTCTGGGAGTAGGCAAAGTCAATTGCTGAAATGAATCGGAAAAGGACACAGTTTCAAGAAGAAAGTGAGAGTATCAAAGTTGGTTCTTTCAATATGCTTCTTGACAGATGTGCCATCTCTGAGCTGCTTTTCTTGAGGTAGTTACAAAGTGAGTCTCTGACAAAGAAGGGCTCTCATGTGCCTCCCAATGTGGAAGGTGGCTTCTAATTGCATTTGGTTACTTTGAAAAGCTATAGTTCTTGTGGTTTGAGCTTTTGTGGTTTTCAGGAAAAAGTTTGAGGAAATCTAATATACTTATTTCCAGAACCTGGAGAGACAGATATCATCAAAATACGTCCAGGGTATCCTTTATGAAAACTAAAATTTAATGCTAACTATCTCAGGAGTGAGTCATTTAATGATTTAAGATGTTTCATTGCAATCTAGGTGAACATTAATTTATCATCATCTTTTCCCCATTATCTCAATGGGCTTGTTTCAGTTTAAATATATGTATATCGATTTAAGCTTTGTTTTGGAAGAATTATTCTTTTTTCAGATCAGTTCTGTGACCCTGTCCTCTGCAGGCAGCAAGTTAATGAACAATATGGCTGAGAGTTTCCTGAGAAGCTTACTATTTGCCATACTGGATACTGAGTGAGAAGAGATGAGGATCCTAGATCTAGTAGTTATCATAGAACAAAACAAAACAAAACAAAAGCCAAAGGAGTAAGAGAAAGCATAAAAGTTGTAAAGCAAATGAAAGTTTGAATCACTGTTTTAACTGGAGGAAAGAGAGTTTGTGGATGCCACATAACGATAAAAATAATGTTATATGTGCAAAAGTATTTTACATTGTTTATTTTCACACATACTATTAAATTTGATTCTTGCAGCACTATTGTGACATAGGCAGGCCAGGGCGGGTTTATATGAACCCCATTTTGTAAGTGGTGAAGCTGTGTGTTGCCTAAGGCTTCCATAACAGATGGCCATAAACTCAGTGGCTTAAAATGACAGAAATGTATTTTCTTGCCCTTCTGGAAGCTTCAAGTCCAAACTCATGTTGTCAGCAGGTCTGCACTCTTTCTGGGGACTCTAGGGGGAGAATCCACTTTTTTGTCTCTTCCAACTTCTGTTGGCTGTCAGCATTCATTGGCTTACGGCCACATCCATCCCGTCTCTGCCTCTGTGGCCACATTGCCTCCCTCTCTTCTGTTCTATATCTACTTTATTCTATCTATATATCTATATCTACTTTATTCTCTACTTTACTCTTACAAGTATGGGTTCATGGCCCACTCAAATAATTCAGGATGATCTCTTTATTTCAAGGTTCTTTACAAAATTTTATTTGCAAAGACCTACCATGCCCATGTACAAAGTACACTCACAAAATTGTTTGGTTTCCATGTATGTTAAAGAAAAATGAAATGATGTCATTTTAGAAAATTAAGACCTTGGAATAGAGAGTACAAAGACGGACCAACAAAGATGAAGAAGAGAATGTGAAACTCAGAAGTCAAGTAGTCTTAAGGATGTGAGATTCATGAGCTTAAACCAAAACTTTCCAATTGTTGATCTTTAAAAGTTTTTAGTATTTTAGTTTCAGTGCATTTTGAATTCTCAAGGAAAATGCAGTGTTTTCCAAGATGGTGGGAAGAAGACAATTCTTTTTTCTGAACTTCAGGGAATAGAGGGCTTCCAAACACAGTATGGGAAACAGTGCATCTGCTGCTCAACAAAGAGAAATGTAGCTCAATTTCTATAAATAACCTAGGGGAAATGTAGTATGAATAGCTAGTATTTGTTGAGAATTCGCTGTGAGTTAAGTACTGTGTTCAGTGCTTTAGATGAATTAACTCATTTGATCTAACACATCTGTGAGAAAGGTTCTATTACTTTGTTATATTTATATAATACATATAGTATATGAAATTTATATTATTACTTCCCAGCTGAGGATACTGAGGCAGAGGTTTGTTCAGGTTTACACAGGCTTGGCATCTAACGGAGGCAGTCTACCCCATCAAGCCTGTTGTATTCATCCCCATGTCATTCTAATATTAAAATGTTCTAACAGAGCAGTTCCAGTGCACTCGGGTAATTAAATATATATGCAAATCAGGTCTCAAGACTCTGGAAAGCAGCAGCCTGGGTTACTTTGGTCTGTATCTGGCATCAGGGGAGCGAGGCTTGCTTTCAATCAGTCCATCATCGTTTCTGTCATTCACGGCTCTGACATGAAACGAAGCTCATGTTCTGAAGAAGGAAAAGAAATATGTTGCCCTGTTCTCAAGACTTATGTCAAAAATGCCTCAGTCCTCAGGTAATTCACTTGGGCTGGTTCTATTCCTATTTACTTCAAAGCTTCAGTAGAAATGAAAGGGATGCAAAACGGTATTTGGTCTTGCAGAGAGACATCTGGATTCTTCTCCTGGATCTGGCCTTGCTGACAGGAAATGTCCTTTGACAATCACATGGCTCTGCTGAGGTGGAAGGTATTTATTTTCTTTTCTCCTAAATAAAATTCCAATTTTTTTTATAAATATCCTCCAGCAAATTTTCTATGGAGCATTTAAAGTTTTTCCCCATAGTTAACAACTACTGCCTTGCTCACCATTTAGTTTGGGAGCGAAAGCTGAAATATTTTGCAATGAAGAAGAGGTTTTTAGGTAGAATAAGACTACAGGCCATATTCCAAGGGATGCCATCAAGCTCATAGAATTAAATCAGTTATTTTTTGTAAGTGCTTTACCATATACAAGTGCTTGTCGGCTAACAAAATAAAAATACCACTCAGGAGAGTTTGTCTTCTCCAGAACTAGTCCTGGTGGCATGTGAGAAAATATGAAAGGGGTCAGCTAGTGCAGTAAGAATACATGTTTGTAGGTGAGCTGAGCTCAAAGTGTAATATGTGATGATTTCTAACTTTTTTAAGCCTTGGAAATTTGGCACGGTGACGGATGTTCCTGAATGATGGCTGGCTTCTATTTAGATGGAAGAAGGGCTCTAAGGAGCCTCAGGAGATATAGAGAGATATTATTATCATTGTTTTTCAGACAAGGAGATGAGCCTCAAAGAGATGAAGTTTCTTGCCCTAGGTCAGGTGGAGTGTGGAGGCAAAATCATCCCTCTAGGTCCCATGTTAACAGTTCCATCTCAAGATGCTTCCACTGTGCTACTCAAGGCAAATAGGCATGCTCAACAAATATTCTCACTAGAGCAAATATTTGTTTACTTTACTTTTTTGAACCTAACAAATTCAGTTCCTCACAAGACAGTAATTCTTGTTGCAAAATTTAAATTGACAGTTTTCCTTTGCTCAAACTAATGTTTTCCATGATAGACTCAGAGAGGTGACAAAATGCTTATTAGCCCGTATGAGAACTAGGGGAAGTTATGTGCTTTGGGAGGATGGGAATTTATATCTTCTTTTTAAAAATAACTGATGGGAACAGGGAAATAATTTAAAGGTTTTGCTGTATGGGATCTGGATTCACTCACTTAGCAAGTAATTTTTTGAAAGCAGACTTTTATACCAGTAGCTGTACCGGGCTTGGGGAATACATGTGTCTTGTATTCAGGAAATTCAGGAAGACATGTATTTTGTAATGAGTTTACAACCTAATGTACACACAATCTAATCGAGCAACTTGTAGCTCTCAAAGGCACCAGATATTGTAAAAGAAAGCAAAAACTATTTATTATTCAACCACTAAGCTAATGTGTTCAATCGACAGTTAATCTTCTACATTCAAAAGTTATATGTATGTATATAAATAGATATAAATGCATGTGTTATATATATCCATATTTTCACTTACATTATGTCAAAGTCTGGCCATGAGGAGGAAGAAAAGACTAAGACAATTTATATAAGATCTGAAATAATAAAGCTAATAAAAAGCAGACAAAATAAAGCCAATCAAATCAAATTATACTTCTACTATGATCATGATAACTAATGACCATATGTGTAGTCGCTATCTGGGTCAGTTACCATGTGTTTTCATACAATGTCATTTGCTTACTTATTGTATATGTTTTCCACTTCAGTAATGACAGAGTTGTATCTTTCACTTAATAATTATGACTAGCTAATACAATAATATAGGTACTAGGTTCCATTTAATATTAGTCTTCACTAAACAATATTCATGAAAAACTCAGCCCACAGAAGCATCTTACTTATTCTTTCTCTCCATCCCTTGACAATACATATAGGACATTTACCATTAACTGTGGCATGTGTCTCCTAACCTTTTCTTAAGACCTAACTATCAGGGAGCCAGAAATAAAACATTGTCAAAGGCCCACAACCTGCTTCCTGTCCAAAAAACACCAAATTTGCATAGCGTGGTATATACATTCCAATTTCATAGTTGATATGAGGAAGTGTCATGGAATTAATTTTAAATTGCACATGAGAAGAGTATTCCTAGAGAACTTAAACCTAAATGTAATTTAGAATAACCTAGTAAATCACAAAATTCCAGTAATGGGGTTCACAATTCCCTCATTTTTATCTTTCCGTGAGTGTTCTTTACTTTCCCTTTTTTCTAAAACAGATTTTTACCCCCTGTTCAGTTCTCTGAATCTATTTTTGCTTTTGTATAATGGATAACTTTTAGTTTTAGAAACCAGCAGAGCCTACACCTTATTCTTCAAGATAAGTGGATAAGCATTGAGTGCCTTCAGGCTGCAGTTTTAGAAAAAAAAAAAAACCCTCAGTATGAATTTGTAGAACAATCTGCGTCTTTCGTGTCTGCTATTTTTCACTGAGAGCAAATGGATCTACTTCACCCTTAGACCCCCATCAGGCAAGTTTGCCTTCCTTCTTCCCATCCCCAAGACAAATTAAGAATGCTGAAACCTTTCACTCATAACAAAACAGTGATAAAGCAGGTAACAAGACCTCACATTAATCAGGTCTTTCAAAGAAGAGGCCCCAACCTGTATCCTTTGTCTAGCCTGCTGGTAGGTGGGTTTTTTTCAGACTCTTTTTAGGGTCCTAGCATTCTTTAGTCCCGAAGCACATTCTCCTTGGAAATGTTTCACTTTTCAGACAGCCTCTGTGTTGATCAAAAAACCCAGAGAGCACTACAGAAATCTGAACTTCTAATGATCTTCTTTTATATTTTCTTACAATGGACAATGGCTCTCTCAATACTAATGGCATCAGTACACAAAGAGGCAAGAATGCAAAGGGATGCAGGCTGGAGAAAGAGTAGCCACTGTCACAAGATGTGCCGTATCATCTTGGTGGTATATATATAAAAAAAAAATCCTGTTTTCTGTAGCCAAATTGTTGCTATCTCTTCTTGAAAATATTCAAGGTCCCTGCAAACCAACGCTGAGATGAGAAAAGATAAGAGTAGTTGAACAATTTTCTTCTCAGGAAAAAACATTACTGTCACTTAAGTGTAATACGGATTCTGTTAGTGCTTTTCTATTTCCTTTCACTACCAACGCAACAATAGACATTCAACTCACTAAATCTGTGAAATTTCCTCCACGCAGCGCTGGACCTTTTCAACGAGGCCATTGCGTGCAATTATGTTGAATCAAGCGCGCCCTCTACTGATCAATTGAAATATTACCAAATTGGTCCCGGATTCACCACATTGCTGAAACCAGAAAGGAAAGATGTTGGGGCAGTTTTATTTGTATGTATGTTTTCTGAAATATCATGTTGTAAGAAAATTATTTTAAAAATTGTATCAGAATTGATAGAAACATAATTAAGTATAAGTCGGTTTTTATGATTTAACGGGTATAAATAATTTACAAATTGGCAGGAAGTTTGTGGAAAAATTAAAATAGCTTTCTTTAATTCTGCTCCCAAAATTTTTGTGATAAACACTAACATTTTAATAATACATGGTAATAAGTTATTATTATAAAGCATAGATTGGCAAGCTTTTTATGGAATGATACAGGTGGTAAATATTTTCAGTTTTGCTAGGCATCATGTCTCTTTTTCAACTACTCATCTCTGCCATGCACAGGTACTCAGTCAATAGTGAATGAATAGAGTCATGTGTTACATAAAACTCTGTTTACAAAAACAAACTTTAGGCCAGATTTGACCTATAAAGCAGTAGTCCTTCAGGTAAAAGTTAATGCAAACACCTCCAAAATGTTGCATTATTTAAAAAAAATTACCATGCGGCAGTGGCTGTGATTTTTGCATGAACATTGCTATCACTTTGAAACATTTAGGAGCTTTTCTTTTTGATTAGTTTCCAGACTGAACTGACAAAAAACATAATGAAAAAAAAATTATTCACTAAAAATAATGAAAAATTAGAAGTGGCAGAATCTTCAGAGGTTATTTAATACAAATTAAATATAAATTTATTTAATTTACAGAGGAGGAAGCTAAAGCCCAGAGAAATTCCTGAATGCTACTCTAATCACCTGTATTTTTTTAAAAGATTTTATTTATTAATTCACGAGAGATACAGAGAGAGAGAGAGAGAGGCAGAGACATAGGCAGAGGGAGAAACAGGCTCCATGCAGGGAGCCCGATGCAGGACTCGATCCTGGGATTCTAGGATCACGCCCTGGGCCGAAAGCAGGTGCTAAACCACTGAGCCACCCAGGGATCCCATAACCATATGGATTGTTGACTGAATCAGCTTTAGATGATTTTTGGCCATTTTTATAAGATAATGTGTGAAATATGCTTTGAAACTAGAAAGAATTAAACAAATATTATTGTTATTAATATGTTAGGAAAAGAGTGCACCTGGGTGGCTCAGTCCAGTTAAGCATCCTACCCTCTCAATTTGGTCATGATCTCAGGGTCGTGAGACCTAGTCTCATATCAGGCTCTGCACTTGGGTGTGTAGCCTGCTCAGCATTCTTTCTCTCTCTCTCTCTCTCTCTCTCTCTCTCTCAAAAAAAAAATATATATATATATAATGAAATGAAATATAGATATATATTTACATGTTAGGAAAAGAAAATAAAGGACATTTTCATTTTCTCTCCCTTTGAAGACCAAATCTACATAAATGATAAAACCACAAGTTAGTAATGTCTTCTTTGATTGGAACCACCCCAAGATTTTTTTAGTATAAACTCAAATAAGGGGGTGGCTCAGCGGTTTGGCACCTGCCTTTGGCCCAAGGCGTGATCCTGGAGTCCCAGGATCAATCCCCACATCGGGCTCCCTGCATGGAGTCTGCTTCTTCCTCTGCCTGTGTTTCTGCCTCTCTCTCTCTCTCTGTGTGTGTGTGTGTGTGTGTGTGTGTGTCTCTCATGAATGAATAAATAAAATCTTAAAAAAAAAACAAACTCAAATAAGTGTTTCATATAAATATCACAATTTCATAGATTTTAGAATTTTTATTGGCAATCGAGTGTCAAGGTGACTGTAATTCACCTTGGTGCATATGAGCAAAATTGTGACTTACAAATGTTGATGCATGATAACCAAAGATAGTTATGTTTTTACTACTGAAATATTTTTAGCTATGAATGTCATTATATGAAGAGAGAATTTTTGTGACAATCCGTAAAACTAAAATTTCCCTGAACTTGATTCATTGCTGCCTAGTCTGACCAAATAGTGAATTTTAAACGTCTCTCAAATTAAAGTTAACAATGAAGACTTGAAAAAAATCAATTCACCAATTATTCATTTATTCAACATTCATTCACAGTAGTGACAGGCTCTATGTTAAATGGTAATGATACATTTCTGATTAAAAAAAAAAAACCTACCTGGTCATTGCTCTCAGTGAGCTTTCAGACTAGAGAGGAATTATCATTGACAGGGCCTTGAGCTCTGACTTTGGAAACACAAAAATAATCATGTCACCAAGTTTGTGCTCAAGGATTGTACATAGGGATAGAGAGAGAATAAGTGAGAAATAATGAGGTGAGGGTAAAAATAGAACAATTATGAAATGAAAATAATAATTAGCTGGCACTAAAACATCATACAGAGAGAATATCTCTTTATGAGACAACTTTGTAGTAGAGTGACTATTTGATCTAGGCCTTGAAACCTGAATAGGATTGAACAAATATAGATGAAGCAAGAGAGGAAAGAAGGAATAGACTTTCCTAACAGCAGAAGGAACATCATTAAAGATCTAAAATGGGTGTATTGGGGGTATAATGAATAAATAATTGGGATTTGAGCATTATGCTTTTGTGAAGGGAGGGTTAATGACAAGAGGTTGTTTTGACCTAGACCATGGGGAATATTAAAGATAACGAAAAGGTGTTGAATAGGTAGTGGAGAGCCATTGAATGCTCAAAACTGTGTTTTTGGACAGTAAACTTAAATGGATCAAGTTCAAAGAAATTTCACTTATAATCATAAGACTGGCTATTGTAAACAATGGGAGAAAAGTAACAAAAGCCTGAACTTCCTGGTGGTGTGTGTGAATACACAGAAATTCAATCTGATTCCAATGGTGGAGAGAAGTTTTCAAAGCCGGATGAGTAATTAACTAATGATGAAGGAGAAATGAAAGTGGCTTTTAGGATTGGTCACACACATGCCTAATTGGTTGGTAATGGCATTAATAGATGAGGAAACAGGAAAACATATCTATTTGATGGGGAGAACACAAAGTTTTCTTTTGGCTTATACAGTTTGAAGTAAGAATAGACTATCTACATAAATTGTAGGAATTTGCCAAAGTTTCTGATTCTTAAAAGAGGTTTAAATTTAGAAGTCGTCTGTACAAAGTGGTAATTGAAGCAGTGGAAAGTGATGTTTTTCCCTTATGGCTTTAAAGTTTTAATTTTAATAGGATGAAACTTTTCATTTTAGTCAAACTGGAGCTATGAAATCTTTGGAAACCTAAGATATAAATTTATATGCACTGCATATTTGATAAGAATCTCTTTGGTGCTTAAATTGGAAGAAATTCCTTTAGAATGATAGCATGTTGGACTCAGCAACTTTTTTCTTTTCTTTAAATGGGTAGGAAGGAAGAAAAATCAGCTATTAGTTTGGAAGGAATGCTTAAGACCTTGATATACTGGACATGTTAACTACTTGTCAATAGGATGGAATCAAAAGAAAAAAAGAAATGAAAGTCTCTTAAAGGTTCTCTGCAGCCATTATTACTAAGGAACAACAGCATTAAAATCATTTTCAGGAAGTTGAGTTTAATGAGCGTGTAGAGTTTAGAAGAGATGTACATCATCTCTGGTTTTCCAGCTTGTATTTTCATTCCAAGATAATTTCTAACCAGATTTACTAATTTAATCCCTCATAATATTTTATTAAAGCATTTACAGAGCAGGAAAAGATTAATGGCTAGGATGAAAGCCTCTCATTTAATTGTAGGTACTTAATATTCAGCTAAAAAGGAAGAACAAAGCTTAACCAGAATGGGTAATGTTTTATGGAGTGAAGGCCCAGCAGCTCACTCCGAATGAAGGGAACAAGTCAACATATTAGTGAACAAAATAAAACGTAGTCCAGGATTTTATGAAATGGAAAAGAAAATGGAGAAGGGACCAACATCATCCATCCATAATGCCCACAGCTGCATTTCCTCCCTCTTGTCACTACCTGTTTCCAGGTGAATGAAAAGCAGGGGAATCCAGCCCAATCTTTACACAGGTGCTCAGAAGGTCTCAGGTAAGATAGGAAGGGTTCAAGAAAAGATCACACATGTGAAAAAAGAAGAGCTACCTATGTCTAATGATTGGAATGAGAAAAGATAGGATAACAACTATGAGAAATTATTTTCTTTTAAAAATAAGATAATTAAACTTCCCATGCAGAGCAGTCTGTGTATGATTACATACCCTGGAAAAAAAGGAAAAATATTCACAACTAATGCTTTGCATTTTCAAAGAAATTAAAGAGAATGTAGGATATATGAAATCATAAAACAGAGATGAAGAGAATATTCTAGAGGATAATTTGAGATAGCTAGAGAAATAAATTGAATATAAAAAGACATAATTTTGGAATGAATTGAAAACAGCAAGATGGTGTTAAATAGTGTTGAAAATTGAGCCAGTGGTAAAGAGTCTCGGAAGATAATTCAGATTATATAAAGAAGAAAAACGAGACTGAAAGACTGAAAGAAATTAGAGAAAATATAATACATATGAAAGATAATGAACCTCATCCTGAAGTTAAAAAAAAAAACAGAAAGTATTCCAAAATACAATTTAAAAAAGTTCTTAAAATGACATTGGTGTTATAATATCTGAAAATTGACTAGGGGTGGTGGAAGGGGAGGAGGGCGGGTGTTGGAGGGGAATGGGTGACGGGCACTGAGGTGGACACTTGACGGGATGAGCACTGGGTGTTTTTCTGTATGTTGGTAAATTGAACACCAATAAAAATTAATTAAAAAAAAAAAGAAAAAAATAATATCTGAAAATTGAAATGTATGCCATCCAGAACACTCAACACTAATCTATATCAAGGTGAAGTTACTGATCCTCAAGGAAAACTAAATGATTATTTAGAATTCAAGGAAAAAAAATCACCTAAATATCAGGACACTGTTTTCACAATAGCCAGAAGACAGTAGAAGAATATCTGAAGTGTTGTGTAGGAGGTGGGGGGCAGTTTTTTGAAGAAAAATATTTATACCTGAGACGTTTCAGTTGAGGTGTAAATGTTACAGATGAATGGTTTCAAAGATACAAGGACCCAGGCAATACAGCATCTATGAATTCTTCTTGGATAAAATATATAATAAAGAAATCCAATCCACCAAGAGATTAATCAACATACAGAATTCAAGGTTGGATTTGTAACTGAATTTAACCAGGGCTGATGTTTTGTTAGCTGAGTATAGTGGAGAGAAAGAAGTTCAAGGAATCGATGATATAGGAGTTAGTGATTATAATAATAGGCCATAGAACCTAAGCTGGGTAAGGAAGGAAGGAAGGAAGTGAGGACTTGAAATATGTGATAACAGCATAAAAGAGTGGTCAGGTCTGTGGATTGGAAGTTGTAGTAAATTTTTGGAATGAGGATTATTGGAGTGACAGTTCTAGAGTGTGAGCTCTAAAAACAGGAAATAATGATCACAGAATGTGTTGATTGAAAAAGATTCTGGAGATGATATAGTTATTAGTGGAAGAGGTAGGATGGAGTACAAATGTTTGGAAGCTAAGAGGTCAAGAAAGGGAGTAGTCAAAATGTTGAATCTATAGACATAGTGAGTCTGTCAAATTGATGATAGGGCTAGTGGTTGAAAGAAAAACACTATGTAGGTGATAATATTCTCAGTGAATGAAGGATATCAAGATTGGATGGCATGTGTTCAGAATTTTCAAGTTTTAGGAGGTGAAGATAAATTGTCTAGATGCAGCAAGGAGGAGCAAGTCTTACACCTAACTGACCTCTGGGTTTGGTAGTATGTGTGGAAGTGGGACAAAAATCTCCTGAGAGCTGCAGAAAATCGGTATCCTCAGGAGATAGCCTATATTCATGAGCAAAAAGGAGAAATACATGTTTAAAAAAGAGACTGAAGATATAAGAGATTATGATGATGAATAAACATTATTTTTAGAGGAGGAATATAAAAGGTTGAGAAGTGAATTATTGAGTTCACATGTAGATATACAAAGCCATATGAGCTTAAAAGTCTGAGTAGGGAGGGATGCCTTATAGGATGGGACATATTTTTTTAAAGATTTTATTTATTTATTTATTCATGAAAGACACACAGAGAGATGCAGAAACACAGGCAGAGGGAGAAGCAGGCTCTCTGTGAGGATCCTGACACAGGACTCGATCTGGGGACCCCAAGATCACACCCTGAGCCAAAGGCAGATGCTCAACCACTGAGCCACCCAAGTGCCCTAGGATTCAACTTCTTATGGTGAAAAGGAATGAGGGTATAATGTTGATCTCTCAGGGCAAGAAGAGGGCGGTGGATAACATGTTCTAATAAGACTCCTTCTTGGCACTGACCTGCTAGTTACTTTATTATCACAAGGGTTTGTAGGTACGATTGGATAGGAAAGGAGGTTTTACTAGAACACAGGTTTTTCTCTGGTCCTCATTTAAGTTTTATCTTGGGTAATAAGACCAGAAGAAGCACAGTTGTACTTGGGTGATGAAGGAAAATTTTTTGTGCAAAGCCAATGTAACACCATTATCAAAACCCTAACAAGGCTTACACACATATGTGAGCACATGTGTATTAACATGTACACAGACACACATGCCTACATTAAGACCAATCATATTTATGGATAGTAATTCAGGTCTTAAAGCAGACATATATATATATGATTTTATTTATTTCGGAGGGAGAGAGTGAGCAAGTGCAAGCATGAGCAGGGGGAGAAGCAGATTTGAGCCCAATGTGGGGACTTAATCCCAGGACCCTGGGATCATGACCTGAGCCCAAGGCAAATGCTTAACTGACTGAGCCACCCAGGCACCCCATCATTGATATTTTTGATGAATGCTCAAGTCTGATTCATTTTTTAGTGTACATTTGTGGGTTTTTGGATGCCCCACTTTGCAGTTTTCTGACATGGGTGATGCACTCTCCAGCTAACCTTATGTGACTCATCCTCAGAGCCTTTTCTTGGTGGGGTGTGGTTACCTTGGCTGACTCTCCTTTTTGGAATTGATCTTTTAAGAGGACTCAGCCTGCTTAAAATCCCATGCATAAAGAAAAAGAAGTCGATTCCTTAGCTTTTCTCTTTGTCTTAACATTGCAGACAGCTCATAGCACAGATCTTTTGCATTTATTCTTCAGGCTAAGGTAAAATGTCAGTCTTTTGCCTTTTATATGATGGGGAGTAAACTTTTAGCTCTACCAATGGTCTTCTTAAATCTCCTTCTAGACTACTATAAGGGTTGATGGGTGAGAAGAATAACACAGTCCTCCAGTTTTCATTATTTCAGCCTCTTAAGTTGCAAACTGTTTCTTATCCTTGGGTGATAGTAAGCTAAAAAAATCTAAAAGAGTTTATGACCATCTCTTCTGCAAACTTTGTACCTTTTATTTTGTTTCTAAGCCATTTGTAAACTCAGCAAAATTTGGGGCAAAAAAAGATGTCCATTTTAACATGCCATTATACAATTATTTCTCCAAAGACTAGACAGTCCTTAGGAAAACACTTCCATTCTCTTTATGACATTCTCAGTCTTAAGTTATGGAGCTTAAATGGGATTAAAAGATATGTGCTATTTATATGTGAAAAGAATTTATTTCATTTTATTTGACTATAACAGAAATCAGTATAATTAATTGGCCTTTGATATCAGACAGCCAAGGTTCTAATTCTGGCTCCATGACTGTGACCCTATAGACCATGACCCTTGAGCAAATTGACTAACTCTTTTATAAAATGGTGATAATAATGGCCTACCTCATATTGTTTTCATAAAGAGATTAAGATGTAAAATGCTAATATGTTATTAATATTAAAGAAATAATATGAGTTTTATAAATCTCTTCCAGAAAATTCTTCACAATATATTTAAATACTATGCTGATGCTGAAACCAGACAAAAAATTACAAGAAAACTATAGACCAATGACTCTCATGAACATGAATGCAAAAAAATTCATAAAAACGTTAGTAAATCAAATCCAAAAATATTTATAAAAGATAATATATCATGATTAAGTGGGGTTTATGCAAGAGTGCAGCTTTGTTTAATATTTGCAATTTAATCTACATAACCTGCCACATTAACAGATTACAAAAGAAAAACAATATGAATGTCTAATACAAAAAACGCTTTGACAAAATCCAACATCCATGTCCAATAAAAGTTCTCAGCAGAGAAACAAGTTTCCTTAACCTGATAAGGGCATCTTTGAAAATCCTGTTGTTAACACAAAACTTGATGATGAAAGACAATGCTTCTCTCAAAAATAGAAACAAATCAAAAATATCTGCTTTCACTATTTCTATTCAATCTTGTACTAGAAGTACTTGCCAGTGCAATTGGAAAGAATAACAAATAAACGGTATATAAATAAGAAAGAAAGTGGTAAAACTAATTTTATTTACAGATTACATGAAACTGAATTCAATTGTATTTCTTTTTTTAAAAGATTTTTAATTATTAATGAGAGACACAGAGAGAGACAGAGACATCGGCAGAGGGAGAAGCAGGCTCCATACAGGGAGCCTGATGTGGTACTCCATCCAGGTCTTCAGAATCACGCCCTGGGCTGAAGGCAAGGGCTAAACCGCTGAGCCACCCAGGCTACCCCTCAGTTGTATTTCTACATGTGGTCAATGAGCAATCAGAAATAAAACTTTAGAAAGTACATTAAAATAGCGTTGAAATAATTCAGAATGCATTTAACAAAAGATGTGTAAGACTTATACCTGGAACACTATTGAGTGCTAAGATAATTTAAAGAAGACTCAATAATTGGAGAAATATATTATGTTTAGATTTAGATGACAATATTGTCGTCATCAATTCTTTCTAAATTGCTTCATATATTCAACACAATCATAATCAAAATCACAGAAATTCTTTTTCTAGAAATCTCAATTTATATAGAGATGCAGAGGATCTAGATATTATTAAAAAACTGAAAAAGAAAAAGAAATTTGGAGGTCTTCTCTACCTGCTTTCAAGACTTACTATAAACCTTCTGTAGTCAAGAGAGTGTGATATTGTAACAGATCTGAAATTAATAGACAATACAATAATAGTAGTGGACTTTAGTACCACACTTTCAACAATGGGTAGGTTATCTAACCAGAAATCATAAAGAAAACATTGGATTTGGACTATACTTTAGACCAAAATGGCCTGAAGACATACACAGAACATTCCACTCAATAGCAGGAAAATACAGTCATCTCAGGCACATAGAACATTCTGCAGGATAGATTATACATGAGATCATAAAACAAGTATAAAATTTAAAAGGATTGTAAGCATACCAAGTATCTTTCCTTGACTATAGTAGAATGAAACTAGAAATCAGTAGCAGAAGGAAAACTAGAAAATTCATAAATATGTGAAAATTAAACAACACCTCCTGAATGCCAGTGGCTCAAAGATGAAACCAAACAGGAAATAAAAGTGTATCTTGAAACAAATAGAAATGGAAACACAACACAGCAAAACTTACTGGCTGCAGCAAAGGCGGTACTAAGAGGGAATTTTATAGTGATAAATGCCTATCGTTGGTAAAAAAAAAAAAAAAATCCTCAAATAAACAAGTTAACTATACAGCTGAAGGGACGAGAAAAATAGGAACAAACTAAGCCCAAAGTTAGGAGAAAAAAGGAGATACTGAGATCAGGATAGAAATAAATGAACTAGGGACTAAAATGACAGTAGAAAAGGTCAAAGAAACTAAGCTGATTTTTGAAAAGATAAACAAAATTGACAAACCTTTAGCTAGACTTACCAAGAAAAAAGAATATTCAAATAATAAAGTTATAAATGGAAGAGGAGATATTACAACTAATACCACAGAAATACAAAGAATCATTAGAGACTATTATGAGCAATTATATGTCAACCAATTGGACAACCTAGAATAATTGGATAGGTTCCTAGAAATATAAAATCTTTCTTTTGAATCATAAAGAAGTACAAAATCTGAAAAGACCAATAGCAAACAAGAACAAAAACCAGTAAATAATCCTATTAAAAATGGGCAGAGGTCTTGAATATTTTTCCAAAGAAGACATAGAAATGGCCAACAAGTACATGAAAAGGAACTTAGCATTACTCATCATTAGGGACACGCAAATCAAAATCATAATCACTCTCTCAAAGAGGTACCTCATGTTCACTGCAGCATTATTCACAATAGCCAAGATGTGGAAACAACCAACCTAAGTGTTCGTGCCAGGTGAATAAATAAAGGAAAAGTGATATATATATCCAATGGATTATTACTCAGCCTTAGAAAGGAATCCTGATGTTTGTGACAACACAGATGGTACTTGGAGGGATTATTAGATGAAATAAGTCAAACAGACAAATTACTCTATGATCTCACTTATATGTGGGATCTAAAGACATTGAATTCATGGAAACAGAGTAAAATGTAAAATGGTGTTTACTATGGGCTGAGGGGTTGGGGATATGGAGACATGCTGGTTAAAAGATATAAACTTTTAGTTCTTAGAGGAGTAAGTTCCGAGGATCTAAAATACAGCATGGTGACTGTAGTAACCAATGTTGTATTGCATACTTGAAAGTTGCTATGAGAGGAAAACTTTAATTATCTAATATAATGACAGTAACAACAAAATGATAATTATATGAGGTGAAGGATGTGTGGACTAACCTTACTGTGGTATACATTTCACAATATATACATGTATCAAATCATCACATTGTACACCTTAGGCTTACATAATATTATACACCAATTATATCTCAGTGAGGCTGGAAA
This sequence comes from Vulpes vulpes, assembly GCF_048418805.1. Taxonomy (NCBI): domain Eukaryota; kingdom Metazoa; phylum Chordata; class Mammalia; order Carnivora; family Canidae; genus Vulpes; species Vulpes vulpes. Next base: position 44,497,151 of record NC_132786.1, on the reverse strand, counting down.
AAAAGTGTGATATTGGTGTAAAGATAGACAAATGGATAAATGGAATTCGGTGAGGATATAAATTCAATGGGGAAAAAGGACAAGCCTTTCCAGAAATGGTGCAGAACAATTGTATAGTCACATGCAAGAAACTGAAGGTCAAGCTTACCTTATAACATAAGCAAAATTTCCCTTGAAATTGTTCAAAAATTTAAATATAAGAGCCTACACCCCAGAACTTCTAGAGGATCACACAGGAGAGAGCTTAAGTGATGTTGGCCTTGGAAAAGAGTCCTCAACAGCATCAAAAACACAGTTCATAAGAGAAAAATAATCAATATAGTCGATGGTTATCAGAACTAAAAACCTTGTACTCTGTTAAGCAAATAAAACTAGGAGAAAATATTGCAAACATTCATATGAAAAAGGACCTGTACTTAGAACATAAAAAAAAGTATTACAACTTAAGAAGAAGAAAACAGTATAATAGAAAATATGCTAGACATTTGAGCAGATATTTTTTTTCGTTTTTTAAAGATTTTATTTATTTATTCATGAAAGATAGATATACAAAGAGGCAGAGACATAGGCAGAGGGAGAAGCAGGTTTCTCACAGGGAGCCCGATGCGGGACTTGATCCCAGAACCCAGGGATCACGACCTGAGCCAAAGACAGACACTCAACTGCTGAGCCACCCAGGTGTCCTGAGCAGATATTTTTTCAAAGAAATTATATGGATGGCAAATAAACACATAAAAAGATGCTCAAGATCATTAGCCATTATGGAAATATAAATTTAAACCACAATGAGATGTCACTACTCGCCAACTTGAATGACTAAAATGTAAAAAGTTTGACCACATCAAATGTTGGCAAAGATGTGAGCTGTGATTTGCTACTGGTGGGAATGATAAAGCCACTTTGGAAAAAAGGTTAGCATTTTCTTAAAAGGTGTACATACACCTACCATATGATCCTACCATCCCATTCCTAGGCATTTACCTAGGAGAAGTGGAAGTACATGTTCACAAAAAAGGCTTCCATGTGAATATTCATAGAGGTTCTATTTGTGATAGCTTAAAACAGGAAATGGCCAAAATTTCTATTAAATGTTCAATGGATAGAAAATAGAATATCCATACGATGAGAAGGAAAGAATCATTGACACATGCAACATTATGAATGAATCTCAAAATGATTATATTAAGTGAATGAAGCTAAGCCAAAAGGGAATATGCTGTAAAGTTCCATTTATATAAAGTTATAAAAAATGTAGACAATCTATCATGATAGAAAACAGTTCAGTTGCCTGGGGATGGGAAGACAGGAAAGGTGCAGAGATCAATCATACCATGAGTGCTCAACAAATTTTAGCTATTATGGTAATGTAGGTATTGGGAATGTGCAGAGTTCTGCTGACATTTTAAAGGTAGGAGCCAAAGCTGTTCATTCTCTTGTCAAAACCATGAATTGCCTCATTGAAGGCACTACTGTGGGGGAAATACTGAGTTCTAGTCTCTGTTACATAGCAAAGAAAATGGGAGTCCGAGGATGCTGCACCAAATGATCTTCATGCTCTCTCAAGTGTGTTTTCCTTATAATTGGAAGTTTGGGCTCATTGTTTATGGTCTGTTATGATTGTCTTGCAGTGGGAATGGGAACATATTTATCCATATTAGAGATGACCCTGCTATATACCATCGACTTCAGTACAACACCAAATGGCTTCTAATCTAGAAAAAGAGGCAAGTCATGTCATTACAAAGCTTCAAGAAATGGTCAACGGTTAAAAGGGAAGAGAAGTCAGAGACAAAGTGAGAGCCCAGGACTCCTTATTGTTACTTTAGTGCTTGTGGGAACAGTAAATTAAGATGTTAGTAACTTCTTAAAAATTCTCAAATAAATAATATAAATTAGAAAAGGATGCAACTTATCCTTGAAAACATTGAGAAAAGTGCATTTGCTTTATATTTTACTCACTTGATTCCTATTTTAATTCAGAGATTGAGAATGCGGCCCCTGGAGTTTGACCAGCTAGTTCACATTGCAGTTCTGCTACTTGATGCTGTTTATTCTGATGGCCCCGTTTCTTCATCTGTGTGAAGGGGAATTTAGGATTGTTTTGGGGATTATATAATAATTTATATCAAGTTTTTGCCAGTAACTAGAACATGTCAAATCCCCCAAAACTAGCATAATTTTTGTTTAATCTCTACACAGGTGCTGAGATTCTAATAAATACATTATACAGCAGAGTTATAAACCTCAAATCTGTTCTTCTCTAGAATTTAGTACACTCATAATAAGTCATACAATTTGGAAACTATTATATATGGTTATAAGAATCCTACAACTGCCTTTGAAAGTGACATAATTTAATTTTTTTTAATTATTTATTTATGATAGTCACAGAGAGAGAGAGAGAGGCAGAGACACAGGCAGAGGGAGAAGTAGGCTCCATGCACCGGGAGCCCGACGTGGGATTCGATCCCGGGTCTCCAGGATCGCGCCCTGGGCCAAAGGCAGGCGCGGAGCCGCTGCGCCACCCAGGGATCCCTGAAAGTGACATAATTTAGAGACACAATCACTTTTTGTCTCTGGACCCCACAAAACCTTGGCTTATCCACAGGTCTGATGAGGAGAATGCCCCAGATACTGATGGCTTATCTTCCATGGCAATGCATGTAGTGTTGAGTATTTATGATCCAGAATCACTGCTGCTTTGAATCATGCACATTTTTAATCATCTAGCTAAATGTTCTCCGTATAACTAAAACTTTGCTTTCTTTCACTATCTTCCATTATCTAGATTTACTTTTAAACATATTATTGGTGACTGCCCTCTCCCTGTCTCCATGAAAGATTGGGGGATTCTTTTCAAGTTTTGCTAGGCTTGAAGCATAAACAAGAATGAATTGCTGACATTTCTATTTTGTCTCTCTTTTAATAGATCTATTGTGATACTTTACTGTGTAAACCCCAATTTAAACTGCAAAAAACAAATTCTTGAATTATCCACTAGGTGGAAGCCTTGTTCTTCTTTTAAACATAGATTTTTTTTTTTTTTTTTTTTAAGTGAAATTTATATATTTTCCCCCTTGTGAAAAGTTGAATGCATCTGTCCTGGTATTAGGAACTCTGCTTAAGAAGTAATGGTTGTATCTCGGATTTTTTGAGGTTGACAATGGAGGATTCATTTAAGGAGGAGAAGTGTGTGGATCTGTGAACAGTGTTTAGTTTCCTATTTTCTCTTTATCCTTCATGGACTACTCAAATAAACAATCTCACATGAAACATTGTTCTCCACAGAGATGTCATGTTCCTCTAAGGACTAAATCTGAAGACTCCCTTTTATCTCTTTACATAGGTGATTTACGGGAGGATCTCCCCAAATTATATTCCCGTATTTCCTATCAGTCTTCATCGTTCCACCATTTTGATGGAACTTTTCACAGCAAATGGAACAGTGATACGTATGTTTCTGACATTTTTAAAGCAGATCTACAAAAAGAAGGATAACTTTCAATGGTTCATTTGTATTTGACTTCTCTAATGGTTCCAAGTAACCAGGATTTAATTTTATCATATATACCATTTTAGCAGTATATAAGGATGATGAAAATTATGGAATGATGGGAATGCATTAAATGATAAGCGCTGGTAGGAGTTTAGAGTTGGGAAATCTCAGCTTGTTCAAAGCACTGAGATATTTATCTAGTAGCCAGGAAATTTCAAGTTAGGTAGAATGATGATACAGCCACTTTGTAAAACAGTTTGAGTTTCTTAAAACATTAAACATAAACGTATCAGCGACCCAGCAACTTCCCTCATCATTATCTAACCAAGAGAAATGAAATTATATGTCCACACAAAGACTTACACATGAATGTTTATTAGCAGCATTATTTATATTAACCAGGAAAGGAAAATGATCCAAAGTCCATCAACTAGTGAATAGACAAACAAAAATGGTATATCCGTGCCGGGGTGTACTGCTGAACAATCAAAAGGCAAGTAGTGATGTGTACTAGAGCAAGGATGAATTTCAACAACATGTTAGGTGGAAGAACCCAGACGCAGAAGATTACATATTGTATAATTTCATTTCAGAAATCACATACAGAAAAGGTAAATTTATGACAGAAGGTACATTAATGCCTGAGAGTTGGAGTGGGAATAAGGAATACCTGCAAACAGGCATGAAGTTTCCTTTTTGTGGTGATGGAAGTATTTTACAATTGAGTTGTGGCGATGGTTGCACAACTCTGTACATGTATTAGAAATTACAGAATTTATACACTTAAATTTTATTGTATGTGAAAATCTGTTAAAAATTGATAGAATAGAGCAACCCAGGTGGCTCAGTGGTTTAGCGCCACCTTCAGCCCAGGGCATGATCCTGGAGCCTGCTTCTCCCTCTGCCTATGTCTCTCCCTCTCTCTTCTCTCTCTCTCTCTGTCTCATGAATAAAATAAAATTTTTTAAAACATTAATAGAATAAATCTGAAAGTGAAAGATTCTTATAAAGTCCAGAGACGGAAACTCAAACTCATTAGATAATCCAACTTCCAGGTCATGCCAGCTTGTCTTAAAGTTTCAGAAAAGAGTGAGAATACATGTCTTTCATTTCCAGTATCCTGAAAAAAATAGCCAAATGCTCCTGAATCAAAGGATCAGGATTCAAGCTATGGGGCTTTTGTTTGCCAGTGAGTTATGAAACTTTTCCCTAGTTCACATGATCTACCACACATCAAATGCAACCAGACTCTATTAAGTCTGATCCTTTTCTCTCAAGGAGCCTGGACACTCTGTTGTTTGTATATCTTTTGCAATTTAATATTATTGGGAAATGAGATGGATCCAGAAAAATTTTTTTTTCCTGGGTGACTTTTGATGGACCATAAACTTTGTCTACCTTCTCAGAATGCCTTTGAGATGTTCTTTTGCCATTGTCTGACCAGAACAATGGGTTGTTTTTTCTGACATCAGTGATGGTGAATTTATGGCATGACATAGGTCTAAAAACTGACTCACTTAAGACGTATTTGGAAGAATCTTCACAAATATATTGATTAATTTCACTTATAGAAATGAATTTCTTCTTATCTCCTCTCCAAATACTATTAATAATTGTTACTATTTTGAGCCATTGAAAATGCCTAGTTTGTTTTACAAAACCCATCCCAAACCTGTTTTTTTTTTTTAAAGACTTTATTTATTTATTCATGAAAGACAAAGAGAGAGCAAGAGAGGCAGAGACATAGGCAGAAGGAGAAACAGGCTCTCTATGGGGAGCCTAATGTGGGACTCGAACCAGGACCCTGGAATCACGACGTGAGCCAAAGGCAGACACAACCACTGAGCCACCCTTGTGCCCCTCAAACATGCTTAGTTATAGAGAGAAATGGTGATACGTTTGCCTACATAATGCATCTGCATTTTCCATTTTGAAGGGCAAATACCCCTTCCTTTGTGCCTTTGGGAAATTTTCCTTGATGATACTACATTGTGGGTGTTCTTGGACTCACCTCTTTTCCTTCCTTGCCTGGGCCAGGCTTTCAGTGGCTTCAGAAAGAGGAAAAAGTTGATGCTTACAGTGTTGACTAGAAGATGAACTCTGCTTCTGTTTCTCACCTATTTTTGAATGTGAGGTATGATCAACAGCTAGTTTTTCAATGATAGTATCAAGCTTGGTTCTTCCCTTTACCGTGAAAGGAGGACCAAAGTTACCATTTAGATCAATTTAGAGCAGAGAAGTTGTCTTTTGTATCACGAACATACACCAGCTTCATTGGAAGAAATTTTTCATTTGTTCCATACAAGAAGCTTCTGGATGAGGATTATGGGTGAGTTTTAAGAAAACTATTATTTCCTAGGTTCTGCAAATTATTTTCATGGTTGGGTCAAACATCTCACCAGTGGGATTCTAACAATCATATATATTTTTAAAAATTTTATTTATTGATTTGAGAGAGAGAGACAGAGCATGATCGAGAGAGAGCACAAGCAGCAGAGAAGGGTAGAGGGAGAGGGAGGAGCAGACTCCCCACTGGGCAGGGAGCCCAGTATGGGACTCGATCCCAGCACCCTGGGATGATGACCTGAGCTGAAGGAAGATGCATAACTGACTAAGCCACCCAGGTGCCCAGCTATCATATTTTTTAAGCTGCCATGATTGTGGCCATTCTCTTCCATGGCAACAGTAGTTACTATGATGGTTGCAACTAACTATAGAGGCTAAATAAATTTTGCTTGTCTAGTCTCTCTACTTTCAATGCAGTTTCTCAGTGTTGCTTGATGAAAAAATCCTTTCCACCTTTTTTTTGGGGGGGTGGTTAGCTGAACAGTTTCTTCACAAGCTTGGTGAAAGACTCCCTCTCTTCTGCAGACCCCTCTGGTATTTTATTACTCTTCAATAATCAATCTTTTTTTAAACAACCAAAATTTGGTAACATGGTTATATTAAGGGACAATTATTTTTTCTGAACCATTACTCTGAGAAGAAAATTCTTACAAATATTTTTATTTTTTTTAAAGATCAAATATATTTCTTCCTTTTTTTTTTTTAAAAAAAGATTCATTTATTTATTTTAGAGAGAGAGAGAATGAATGAGCAGGGAGAGGGGCAGAGGGGAAAGAGAATCCTGAAAGACTCCCTGCTGACTTTGGAGCCCAATACAGGGCTGGATCCTGGGACCCTGAGATCATGACCTGAGCCAAAATCAAGAGTCCGTGGCTTAACTGACTCAGCCACCGAGGTGCGCCTTACAAAGATTTTTTAATGAAACAGCTTTTAGATGTATCTTATGTGCATTGTCATTGAAAATAAGAAAATCATAAATCATATAACATCTGAACTATTGTGAAAAATCCAAAATTTATCTGTACTATAGTAATAGAAGGTATTTTATTCTATTTGGCTTGTATTTATTTACATACTTATCCTTACCTCCTCTCTGGAGTTGGGCAGTGAAGTCTCTGAGGGCAGAAAACAACGCTCAACCAAATTTGTAACTTTCACTGTTTTTTGCACATTAGATGTTCTCAGTGATACAAAGCCCGAGAACCCCCCAGAAGAGTGATTGACACAGAGAAGTCAGAAAAGATGTGTCCTTCTTCTTTCTGTTTTCTCAACTTAAAGCAGCTGGATTTAGTTTTAACCAGAGACACAGTGATGGCAAATGCCACAGAGCTACTAGGGATTCTGTGTTTTTTTGTTTTTGTTTTTGCATCCTGGCTTCACAATGCTTTTGGTTTCAAATGGAAGAACCAGTATGTTATTTTTGTTGGTATAATTGGTTAATTATATATTATATGAAGCTAGGTAGCAGATTATCTTTCTCTTCAAGGACCTTTCACTTTTCCATTTGGTAATATTCTCCCTAACATTTTCCCAACTAAACCTTCCTTCTTCTCAGCCACTTTTTGTCTATGGAATACCAAAGAATCCTATTGGGGATTAGACCCCACCCTATAAATTCCATTCCCTGGTCCAAACTTTCTGTCTTTCACTCAGTAACTGAGTGCTTACTATGTGCCAGGCCCTATACTAGGCCTAGGTTTGGTGTTAAAATAGCCAATTCATTACAGTTTCTGTCTTCAAAAACCATTTTAAAAGTGATCTTCAAACAGAATCAACAGATAATGATCAACTGAGATATATATGGAAAAATTTTGAACCTCTATCTTTTCAGAAAAAAATTCCTTATTTCTATTTCTTAGAAGATACATCATACATTAGCATAATAGAACATGTATATAGTTTATGAACTGTAAAATCCATAAATATTAAAGGTGCATAGAGCGGGGATGCCCTCAGGCTCCCTGGGTCAGTAACAGAGGAACTGGGCCCCGGGGGAGAGTGCGCCGAGCTCCCTAAGGGCTGCAGCGCTCGGCGGGACCCGGAGCAGCTCGGAGGGGCTCGGACGGCGGCTCCGCGGAGGGGGCTGCGGGGCGGGAGCGCGAATCCAACAGCGCAGGCCCCGGAGCACAGGGCGCCGGGACACAGCCCAGGATCCGGCCTCCCCCGGGACAGGCAGAGGCCGGGAGGGCCCAGGACAGGGAGGACGCTCCTGCCCCGAGCTGAGCAGATCAGCGGCCCCGCCCCGGAGCCTCCAGGCCCTGCAGACGGAGAGCCCCGGAGCTACTGCGGGGGCTGACTCCAGGGTCCCAGAGCTGCCCCCGCCACTGTGGCTTCCTCCCGGGGCCTCACGGGGTGAACAACCCCCACTGAGCCCTGCACCAGGCAGGGGCAGAGCAGCTCCCCCAAGTGCTAACACCTGAGAATCAGCACAGCAGGCCCCTCCCCCAGAAGACTAGCTAGACGGACCAGTTCCAGGGGAAGTCAAGGGATTTAAACTATAGAGAATCAGAAGATACTCCCCCGTATGTTTTTTTTTTCTTTTTGATTTGCTTCCACACCCCTTTTTTTCCTTTCTTTTTTTTCTTCTCTTTTTTCCTTTTTTTCTTCCTTTTTTCTTTTTTCTTTTTCTCTTTTCTTTCATTTTTTTTTCTCTCTCTTTATCTCCTTTTCCCAATACAACTTGCTTTTGGCCACTCTGCACTGAACAAAATGACGAGAAGGAAAACCTCACCTCAAAAGAAACAAACAGTCCTCTCTCCCACAGAGTTACACAATCTGGATTACAATTCAATGTCAGAAAGCCAATTCAGAAGCACTATTATACAGCTACTGGTGGCTCTAGAAAAAAGCATAAAGGACTCAAGAGACTTCATGACTGCAGAATTTAGATCCAATCAGGCAGAAATTAAAAATCAATTGAATGAGATGCAATCCAAACTAGAAGTCCTAACGACGAGGGTTAACGAGGTGGAAGAACAAGTGAGTGACATAGAAGACAAGTTGATGGCAAAGAGGGAAACTGAGGAAAAAAGAGACAAACAATTAAAAGACCATGAGGTTAGATTAAGGGAAATAAATGACAGCCTGAGGAAGAAAGACCTACATTTAATTGAGGTTCCCGAGGGTGCCGAAAGGGACAGAGGGCCAGAATATGTATTTGAATAAATCCTAGCTGAAAACTTTCTTAATCTGGGAAGGGAAACAGGCATTCAGATCCAGGAAATAGAGAGATCCCCCCCCACCCCCCAAAATCAATAAAAACCGTTCAACACCTCAACATTTAATAGTGAAGCTTGCAAATTCCAAAGATAAAGAGAAGATCCTTAAAGCAGCAAGAGACAAGAAATCCCTGACTTTTATGGGGAGGAGTATTAGGGTAAAAGCAGACTTCTCCACAGAGACCTGGCAGGCCAGAAAGGACTGGCAGGATGTATTCAGGGTCCTAAAAGAGAAGAACATGCAACCAAGAATACTTTATCCAGCAAGGCTTTCATTCAAAATGGAAGGAGAGATAAAGAGCTTCCAAGACAGGCAGGAACTGAAAGAATATGTGACCTCCAAACTAGCTCTGCAAGAAATTTTAAGGGGGACTCTTAAAATTCCCCTTTAAGAAGAAGTTCAGTGGAACAATCCACAAAAACAAGGACTGAATAGATATCATGATGACACTAAACTCATAGCTTTCAATAGTAACTCTGAACGTGAACGGGCTTAATGACCCCATCAAAAGGCGCAGGGTTTCAGACTGCATAAAAAAACAGGACCCATCTATTTGCTGTCTACAAAACACTCATTTTAGACAGAAGGACACCTACAGGCTGAAAATAAAAGGTTGGAGAACCATTTACCATTCGAAAGGTCCTCAAAAGAAAGCAGGGGTAGCCATCCTTATATCAGATAAACTAAAATTTACCCCAAAGACTGTAGTGAGAGATGAAGAGGAACAATATATCATACTTAAAGGATCTATCCAACAAGAGGACTTAACAATCCTCAATATATATGCCCCGAATGTGGGAGCTGCCAAATATTTAAACCAATTAATAACCAAACTGAAGAAATACTTTGATAATAATACACTTATACTTGGTGACTTCAGTCTAGCTCTTTCTATACTCGATAGGTCTTCTAAGCACATCTCCAAAGAAATGAGAGCTTTAAATGATGCACTGGACCAGATGGATTTCACAGATATCTACAGAACTTTACATCCAAACGCAACTGAATACACATTCTTCTCAAGTGCACATGGAACTTTCTCCAGAATACACCACATACTGGGTCACAAATCGGGTCTAAACCGATACCAAAAGATTGGGATCGTCCCCTGCATATTCTCAGACCATAATGCCTTGAAATTAGAACTAAATCACAACAAGAAGTTTGGAAGGACCTCAAACACGTGGAGGTTAAGGACCATCCTGCTAAAAGATGAAAAGGTCAACCAAGAAATTAAGGAAGAATTAAAAAGATTCATGGAAACTAATGAGAATGAAGATACAACCGTTCAAAATCTTTGGGATGCAGCAAAAGCAGTCCTGAGGGGGAAATACATTGCAATACAAGCATCCCTTCAAAAACTGCAAAGAACTCAAATACAAAAGCTCACCTTACACATAAAGGAGCTAGAGAAAAAACAGCAAATAGATCCTACACCCAGCAGAAGAAGAGAGTTAATTAAGATTGGAGCAGAACTCAATGAAATCGAGACCAGTAGAACTATGGCACAGATCAACAGAACCAGGAATTGGTTCTTTGAAAGAACTAGTAAGATAGATAAACCATTAGCCAGCCTTATTAAAAAGAAGAGAGAGAAGACTCAGATTAATAAAATCATGAATGAGAAAGGAGAGATCACTACCAACACCAAGGAAATACAAACGATTTTAAAAACATATTATGAACAGCTGTACGCCAAGAAATTAGGCAACCTAGAAGAAATGGATGCATTCCTGGAAAGCCACAAACTACCAAAACTGGAACAGGAAGAAATAGAAAACCTGAACAGGCCAATAACCAGGGAGGAAATTGAAGCAGTCATCAAAAACCTCCCAATACACAGAAGTCCAGGGCCAGATGGCTTCCCAGGGGAATTCTAACAAACGTTTAAAGAAGAAACCATACCTATTCTACTAAAGCTGTTTGGAAAGATAGAAAGAGATGGAGTACTTCCAAAATTGTTCTATGAGGCCAGCATCACCTTAATTCCAAAACCAGACAAAGACCCCACCAAAAAGGAGAATTACAGACCAATATCCCTGATGAACATGGATGCAAAAATTCTCAACAAGAAACTAGCCAATAGGATCCAATAATACATTAAGAAAATTATTCACGATGACCAAGTAGGATTGATCCCCGGGACACAAGGCTGGTTCAACACTCGTAAAACAGTCAATGTGATCCATCATATCAGCAAGAGAAAAACCAGGAACCATATGATCCTCTCATTAGATGCAGAGAAAGCATTTGACAAAATACAGCATCCATTCCTGATCAAAACTCTTCAGAGTGTAAGGATAGAGGGAACATTCCTCAACATCTTAAAAGCCATCTACGAAAAGCCCACAGCAAATATCATTCTCAATGGGGAAGCACTGGGAGCCTTTCCCCTAAGATCAGGAACAAGACAGGGATGTCCACTCTCACCACTGCTATTCAACATAGTACTGGAAAGTCCTAGCCTCAGCCATCAGACAACAAAAAGACATTAAAGGCATTCAAATTGGCAAAGAAGAAGTCAAACTCTCCCTCTTCGCCGATGACATGATACTCTACATAGAAAACCCAAAAGTCTCCACCCCAAGATTGCTAGAACTCATACAGCAATTTGGTCGCGTGGCAGGATACAAAATCAATGCCCAGAAATCAGTGGCATTTCTATACACTAACAATGAGACTGAAGAAAGAGAAATTAAGGAGTCAATCCCATTTACAATTGCACCCAAAAGCATAAGATACCTAGGAATAAACCTAACCAAAGAGGTAAAGGATCTATACCCTAATATCTATAGAACACTTCTGAAAGAAATTGAGGAAGACACAAAGAGATGGAAAATATTCCATGCTCATGGATGGCAGAATTAATATTGTGAAAATGTCCATGTTACCCAGGGCAATTTACACATTTAATGCAATCCCTATCAAAATACCATGGACTTTCTTCAGAGAGAACAAATTATTTTAAGATTTGTGTGGAATCAGAAAAGACCCCGAGTTGCCAGGGGAATTTTAAAAAAGAAATCCATATCTGGGAGCATCACAATGCCAGATTTCAGGTTGTACTACAAAGCTGTGTTCATCAAGACAGTGTGGTACTGGCACAAAAACAGACACTTAGATCAATGGAACAGAATAGAGAACCCAGAAGTGGACCCTGAACTTTATGGTCAACTAATATTCGATAAAGGAGTAAGGACTATCCATTGGAAGCAAAACAGTCTCTTCAATAAATGGTGCTGGGAAAATTGAACATCCACATGCAGAAGAATGCAACTAGACCACTCTCTTTCACCATACACAAAGATAAACTCAAAATGGATGAGAGATCTAAATGTGAGACCACGATCCATCAAAATCCTAGAGGAGAACACAGGCAACACCCTTTTTGAACTTGGCCACAGTAACTTCTTGCAAGATACATCCACGAAGGCAAAAGAAACAAAAGCAAAAATGAACTATTGGGACTTCATCAAGATAAGAAGCTTTTGCACAGCAAAGGATACAGTCAACAAAACTAAAAGACAACCTACAGAATGGGAGAAGATATTTGCAAATGACGTATCAGATAAAGGACTAGTTTCCAAAATCTATAAAGAACTTATTAAACTCAACAACAAAGAAACAAACAATCCAATCATGAAATGGGCAAAATCATGGAAGAGAAATCTCACAGAGGAAGACATGGACATGGCCAACATGCACATGAGAAAATGCTCTGCATCACTTGCCATCAGGGAAATACAAATCAAAACCACAATGAGATCCCAGCTCACACCAGTGAGAATGGGGAAAATTAACAAGGCAGGAAACCACAAATGTTGGAGAGGATGTGGAGAAAAGGGAACCCTCCTACACTGATGGTGGGAATGTGAACTGGTGCAGCCACTCTGGAAAACTGTGTGGAGGTTCCTCAAAGAGTTAAAAATAGACCTGCCCTACAACCCAGCAATTGCACTGTTGGGGATTTACCCCAAAGATACAGATGCAATGAAATGCCGGGGCACCCGCACCCCAATGTTTCTAGCAGCAATGTCCACAATAGCCAAACTGTGGAAGGAGCCTCGGTGTCCATCGAAAGATGAATGGATAAAGAAGATGTGGTTTATGTATACAATGGAATATTACTCAGCCATTAGAAACGACAAATACCCACTATTTGCTTCAACGTGGATGGAACTGGAGGATATTATGCTGAGTGAAGTAAGTCAATTGGAGAAGGACAAACATTATATGTTCTCATTCATTTGGGGAATATAAATAATAGTGAAAGGGAATATAAAGGAAGGTAAAAGAAATGTTGGGAAATATCAGGAAGGGAGACAGAACATAAAGACTCCTAACTCTGGGAAAGGAACTAGGGGTGGTGGAAGGGGTGGAGGGCGGGGGCGGGGGGGGTGAATGGGTGACGGGCACTGAGGGGGGCACTTGGCAGGATGAGCACTGGGTGTTATTCTGTATGTTGGTAAATTGAACACCAATAAAAAATAAATTTATTAAAAAAAATAAAGGGGCATAGAGGTTTCAAGCAAAAATATTTTCAGGCCACTGGTTTAGCACATTAGTGGTACTAACCTGTGGCTTAGGAGAAGTCTTAGACCTTCTACCTACCCGGAGTATTTATTAATCCCCCCACAGGCAGTAAACAGTAAATGGTAAATATAAGTAAAAAATAGTATGCTTATTATTTAAATTCAGCTTCAAGAGAAGTCCCCTATCACCCTATCCCACAAATTACTTTTCTGCTTTTAAATGCCTTTATAGATAGGAAATTTGCAGCTGGCATGATCTCATGGTCGATAAAATAAGAAACTAAGCAATTACAGTACCACAGGGATAAGGATACATATTAGGTGTGTTGGCAGCACGTTGAGGGGCATACTAGCCCTTTCTTAGGGTTAGGAGAACTTTTCTAGGTAGCATCTAATCTGAAACTTACAGTTTACATAGAAATGTGGTAGCAGAGAAGTAGGAAAAGCCTCTAGGAGGACTCAAGAGTGTGCAAGCATTCCAGAATCAAGAGACAGTATGTGAACTTGCAGGAAATAAGCCTGTGGTAGACGTGTGGTGTGTGAAGGTAATGGGTGAGAGATGAAGTATGAGTGCTGAGCAGGACCAGACCATGAAGAGCCTTGTGGAGAAGTTTGGTTTACTTCCTGAAGGCAATGGGGGACCATGGATACCTTTTAAGCAGAGACATGACATGGTGAGGGATGTGTTTTGTTTTATTTTATTTTAGATTTTATTTATTTATTTATTTATTTATTTATTTATTTATTTATTTGTTTATTTATTATTTTAGAATGAGAGAGAGCGAGCAGGGGGATGGGCTGAGGGAGAGGGAATCTCAAGCAGACTCCTCACTGAGTGCAGAACCTGAGGTGGGGCTCCACCCCAGGATCCTGAGATCATGACGTGAACCTAAATTAAGAGTCAGACACCTAACTGAATGGGCTCTCCAGGTGTCCTGGGATGTGTTTTAGAAAGATGTCTAACTACAGTCTGATAGTATGACCATATGTGCTAGTTTTCTAGGACAGATCCAATTTCTGTCTATGGTCCTGCTATAAACATCAATAGTGCCCCTTTTCAATAATAAAATTTTATTTTGATGATATGTGGTTTTCCAAAGTGTGGACTGAAGGAGACAAAGTAGCATAAGGATCTTGGCTGCACTTGGCCACAGTCTTCTGGAAGAGAGGTGACATCAGCATTAAGTGAGTGATAGTGAGGATGGACAGAGCAGAAGATAGATGTTAGTAGCAGTGATATGTATGATACCCAGGTTTCTCCTGTGGCAGCTGGGTAGCTAGCAGACTGTTTACTGAGATACAGAATACCAGAGGATGGATACGTTTGGGAGATGGAGAATAATAACTGAATTTCGGGGACTGTGGAACAAGATGTCTGATGGATGTCTGAGAGGTCCGGTAGACATTTTGCTGTACGGATCTGAACTTCTGAATAGAACTCTGAGCTTCTGATAGAGATTTCAGGGTTGTCTGTATACATATGGCAGCTGAAACAACATGAGTGGACGAGATGGCCCAGAGTGAAGACAGAGAGAAGAGGAGAGATGTGGGGTAGAGTCCTGAGGAACTCCAACACTTGATGCATGTATGAAAGAGTAGCTCACAGGAGAAATGGTGCAGAAGAGGCACAGAAATAGGAAACAAGGAGATGTGGCGTCCTGGTACCAAAGAAAGGGGGCATTTCAAATGAAGGAAGATGTCAACAGCGTTGAAGACTGTACAGACTGAGTAATGAAAATAACCAACGGGTCTGACAATAAGGTGACCTTGCAAGAGAGTTTTAGTAAAAAAAAAAAAAAAAAAAAACCAGGCACGTGTAGCACCTGACAAAGTCGAGTGGGAAAACATCGCTTTCCAATAATCTTAACACTTCAATGCGTGTCTCTGTTAATTAAAAAGAGATATTAGTGGATGAATTAAATCCTTCATTTTATGAGCTAACGTGTTCCATTTCCTAGAAAACAGATCAATCCAGTAAAGATATGTGTGTCCTTAAAAAAAAAAAAAAAAGCCTACAAGGAGGTTAAGAGTAAGAATGTCTGCTCTAAAGAAGACTAGTGAGAAAGATCTTTACTACCTGTGCGGAGGAAGTTTTAAGGTCTCCTTAAATGTCATTACATAGTCAATGGCCTGCTTTTCCTACAGAGAAGGCAGGAACTTGCTGTAACTTTCCCTTTCCTTGCTCCTATAGCCTAAATGCAATCAATTACCTGCTGTCATTTGCCCTACACTATTTTTAGTACCTGCTTTTTATAATTATCAGTCAAATGCCCTGACTGTTAGCTGGTGGGAAGCCAGATGGCAGAAACGCAAACTATGAGGGCTGTGACCTCAGACAGGCAGCATAGGAGTTCGGACCCTGATCTTAGATAGAACCTGTTCTGCATCAAACCTCAGTTTCCCCATCTGTAAGATGTGGATGCTAATTGTTATTCTTATCAAGTTGTTCTAAGGCTTAGGTGACACAAGAGGTAGATAAAGCACTTAGTTGACTGGTTCACAATAAACACTCATATAAAAATTCATCACCAGATAAAGTTTTCTTTTTCTTCCTTCCTTCCTTCCTTCCTTCCTTCCTTCCTTCCTTCCTTCCTTCCTTCCCTCTTCTTTTTCTTTCTTTCTTTCTTTCTTTCTTTCTTTCTTTCTTTCTTTCTTTCTTTCTTTCTTTCTTTCTTTCTTCTTTTTCTTTCATTATTTATTTATTTATTTTGATGGAATGTCATTTTAAAAAGGCTTTGTGTGTAGGAGAAGCCATTTCAAGGTCAAGATTAAAGTCGTTATCAAGGCTGTAAGAATAAGCTGATAGTGCGTTTATCAGCAATATTCATTTGCCTGCTGTATTGAAAAACCAGGGATAATCTTCTTATTGTCAATCAACCCACTTCCTCTTCTGCCACTGCATTAGCAAAAACTCAACTGTCCTTTCCTGCTTTATGTTGTTAATTGATGATTGTTGGCATCACCATTTCCTGCAGAGGAATGTTGGCCTTTTTGGGTATCATTTAAATGTGACAAGGTTTAGCTGAATCTGAAAAAAAAAAAAAAATTCCAAGTCACTAGGCACAGGATTTCTTAATTGTGTGATGATGATTGCAGCACATTTAGCCAGAGCTGTCAGAGGCTGGGGGCGTATCCCCTATGCTTAACCATGTTGGACCTTTAGCTCACGATGTTTTGGGGAGTGTTAGATGGATTTGGTTTAGGGTTATTAGCACTATGAATTTATTAGGCACCAATAGCAAATGATTAAGGTCATCGGGGTCAGAAAGAGAAGGGCATATACTTTTCTCAGCAGCCAACCAAAGATGACAGTGATAAAAGGTAAACATGTGGGGCACCTGAGTGACTCAGTCAGTTAAGCATCTACCTTCAGCTCAGGTCAAAATCCCAGGACCCTGAGATGGAGCCCCACATCAGGTTCCTGCTCAGTGGGAGCCTGCTTCTCCCTCTCCTCCTCACTCATGCTCTCTGTTGCTATCTCTGTCTCTCTCTCTCTCTCAAATAAATAAAAATATTTTTTTAAAAAAGGTAAAAATGCATATAGTATATTTTCACTGTGCAGAAAAATTACAAATTCCTGGTTTGGCTAAAATTACTCCAGACGAGGACTATGGAAACATTTGACAAAAATGTTTTTTTTTTTTTTTTTTTTTTTTGCCAGTTCATAGAAAGGCCATTTTTAATAAGAAAAGAGAAAAACAATTTGAAAGGCCCCGATTTCCGCGGTCAAAGGACAGAATCCGAAGTACCGGGGGTGCGGTGCAGACACCTGGCTGGTCCCCCGCGGCTGGGGAGGCATCGCCGAGGCCGGGTCCGCCCGCCTGCGGCGAAGGCGAAGGGCGCTCGGGCTCGGGCTCGGGTCGCGGCCTCAGGGCGCAGCGGCCTCAGGCGTTGGGGTTGGTTCTCATGAGCTCCACGTCCGCGTCCACCATCTCCCGGACCAGCTCATCAAAGGCGACCCGGGGCTTCCAGCTCAGCTTCTGTTTCGCTTTGGTGCAGTCGCCCTGCAGAAAGTCCACTTCAGTTGGTCGATAGTACTTGAGATCCACAGTCACGTGAATTTTGCCGGTCTCCTTACATCTGCCCACCTCATTTTCATTCTTCCCTTCCCACACAATGGTTTTTCCAATGTGCAAAAATGATTTCTCTACAAATTCTCGAACACTATGGACTTCCCCAGTAGCAATGACAAAATCCTCTGGCTCATCGTTCTGCAACATCAGCCACATAGCCTCTACATAGTCCTTGGCATGGCCCCAATCTCGTTTGGCATCCAGATTTCCCAAGCTGAAACATTCCAGTTGTCCAAGGTAAATCTTAGCCACTGACCTGCTAATTTTTCGAGTAACAAAATTAGCTCCTCTTCTAGGACTCTCATGATTGAAGAGAATGCCATTCACTGCAAAGAGATTATAGGCCTCCCGGAAATTCACCACAATCCAAATTATAGCTCTTATTTATTTATTGAGAGAAAGAGCATGTGCACAGGGCAGAGGGATAGAGGGAGACAGGGAGAGACTGAAACTCAAGCTGACTGAAACTCGCTGAACAGGGAGCCCAACTCGGGGCTCCATCTCATACCCTGAGATCATGACCTGAGCCAAAATCAAGAGTCGATGCTTAACCACTGAGCCACCCAGGCACCCCTACCAGCCTGATTTTAGCATCTCACTAATTTATTAATGACTATACCTTGGGTAAGGAAGAACAATGACGCAAGGGATTTAGGGCTATTGACAAAGTGTGAAAAAAGTGACAGATGACAGAATTTAGATAATTAGTATAGAAAATGAAGGCAGAGTGAGTTTGAAAAGGTTCTGAGAAAGGAGAGAGGACAGAAGTAAAAAATGTAAGAGTGGGAATTTAATGCATCAAAGTCAGACCAGTTCTAGATAATGCCTGACCAAGATAGGAGCCCCTCCTCTGGTCCAAGTGTTGGGTTCTTGCTCATCTGCACTATCGCTACATGACTACAGCTTCTGGAGATGGGACTGGAAGTAAGTTAACTTTATAGCATTTGAAAAATGTGGCAGGATGCTAGCTTACCCTTGGGGGAATGAGTCATTTTCCCTTTTATGGTGAGGAGATACCGATCTGTCTTCCTACATAAATTTTCACACTCATTTAACTGTTTTATGATGTGCTTTGGGATCATTTGGATTCAGAGAATACTGTACATGAGTCAGTATTTTGTGATAATATTTCCTCACTTAGATTTTTTTTTTTACTTTTTTAAAATGTTTCCAGAATTACCTTAAGAGTGGCTCCAGACTGTGTTCTACAAAACCGTGTATTAAAAAAATTCATTGCACACTCAATTGCATAGTAATTCTTAGAATTTTTAACGGCAGGAGTTTGTGAGCTACAGACTGAAATATGATCCAAGACCTATTAGAGCTGACGTTACTTCTATTAATAGTCATCGAAATGGCCCCCAAGCCCCGATGGCTTCTCATGTTCAACTCAAGTCACCCTGAACCGATCACCGAAATTTCAAAGGATTGGCTTATTCTCTTACTTAAAGTTTCACTGATGAATGTTTTTCCCTATTTGGTGTCTGCCTTTGGAAAGATAGCTGCAAGCAAGGAATACTCATTAACTCAGTTATATGGGAGGGTGTGTGTGTGTGTGTGTGTGTGGAAGCGCCAAAGAAAGGCAAACTTTTCTTACTGATGCAAAGTCATTTTTAGAGCTATTAAACCTCTAAGAGAGGAGAAAATGATTTTTAGTGCATGGTCCTTGCCTTGTAGAGTCTGCCACAAACACAGCCACTGACTTTTTAGGATACTATTAAGACAACAACAACAACAAACACAGCTGGTAGGCCTAATATTTAAATATTGCCCCAACAGGATGCCCAGCAGCTGGTGCTGAATAGCAGGCGAAGTGCATAATAGTGAGAGTGTAAACTGGAAACTTGTTCCTTCTTTCTCTCCCTGGTGGCAGGCAGTGGTGACAGGAGGGAGAGACTGGAGAAGGTGGACTCTTCTAGTTAGGTGAGTGGATGAGATAATGAAGTAAGTTAATTTGGGCTCCACTGGCTTATCTATCTGTTGCTGGCACTTTTGTCTGTACAAACACGGGAAGCCACCTCCTTCGTGAGGGTCGTAATGAAACAATTTACTTGAAATAAGAAAAAAAAAAAAAACTTCACATGCTGTTCACATTTAAATTAGAGTCCTTCCTCTGCAAGGTTGGGTCTTTGAAATCAATGAGTAACAATGGGATAAGAATATACTGCCTGTCTCTGGGAAAGCTGAATTAATTCACTTGTGGTCCACCAGGTGATTTGGATTATTTTGCTCCTTCACTTCAAATGTGACCATGACAGGCTTTGAGAAGGTTATTATATGTATTGTACTTACAAAAGAGAAAAGCAATTAAAAAAACAAAAAAAACAAAAACAAAACAAAACAGAAAAATACTATTAGTCTTACAAAACTGTGACTAGCGTTCCCCTACAAGTTTAAAATTCCATTTACTTATGTATTTATTTATTGTTTTCAAGTTTTAATTTAAATTCTAGTTATTTTGCATATACGGTAATATTAGTTTCAGGAGTGGAAGTGATGAATCACTTCCCTACAACACCCAGTGCTCATCACAAGTGTCCTCCTTAATGACCATCCCCCATCTAGCCCATTTTCCCACCCATCTCCCCTCCAGCAACCCTCAGTTTGTTCTCTATTGTGAAGAGTGTCTTATGGTTTGCTTCCCTCTCTTTTTTCAATTCAACTTTAAAAGTGATTTCTGACTTAAACTTCAAAACGGATGTGGATCAAGTTTTTGAAATATTAGTACTGTACTGTTCTGTACCCAATATGAACTCAGGGCAAGCACTTTAATTTGGGACTGTTTGCTTAGTGTCAGGTACATGGGAGTACCAAGTGTTAATTGCTGGTGTTGACTCAAGAGGGACTTGTGCAGGATTGTAATTTTGAACACTGACTTTGTTTGAAAAACCATTTTGGATGGAAGCATATAGCTTTTTGGGTTTAAACCTCCAAAAGGTTATTCACTTTTCTAATGACTGGTGCCACCCTCTGAAAATCCCCAGTGCTAGGAAACTATTATATTTAAGTATGATCAGAGAATCACAGAACTCTTTAAGAGATTACTTCTTTGTGTCCAGGTCACCCCCAGAGAGCACATTTCAACATTTAAAAAACCTAAAATCCTGTGGATGCAACATTGTCATTTTCCTTTAGATTATATTCCAGTGTCAAATAACTTCTACGATGGAGAACTTTTTCCTGCCCAAACTAAATTCCTCCCCTTACATTTTAAGCCTATATATCAGAACCCTGAACCAGGCACTGTCTACCCACCTTGTATAAAGCTATCATTCTCTCCTTCTCGTGGAATGGTGGGATTGAAGAAAAAGCTGTTAGGTCTCGTGTAAAGTGCTAATTTTTCACCTTGACAAACTCAGGAGATTACTGTATTTACTGACATGGTTTTATGACCAATCTTTGAGCCATCCGTTGGAGATTTTACCACTTTTGACTACAAGGTGAAGAGAAAGTTATATGGATCTATGGCTCCAAGAGCATTGAGTACTTGGAGAATAAAAACTGTGGGATAATGATTTCACCCAGCAGGCTCTAGGATCCTAGCAGCAGCTTTCTAGGTGATTAAAATTTCAAAGAACACAGATAGCCATTTAAATGTAATGGGATAGAAGATGAAAGTGCTGAGGCTCTTTGGTTATTTACTTAGGATCTGGTCTAGACTTGTTACAGTTAATGTCCAATAATGGGACAATGTCCATTATTAGTCTAAAGCTTTTTCTTAATTTCCATTTTCAATGCAAATCTAATTATCACATTATCACAAACATATTAAACTATTGGGGTGAATAGAACAAACAGGAGGTATAATCGTAGCATATTAACCCTTGCTTTCATTTATATAGTCAGTGCCCTGTTGGAGATCAAGATATGTAATATAGTGTTCTTGCTTTTAAAGAACTAAGGCTCTGAAAGGGACAAAAAGTCAGTACAAAAGCATGTGTTTCACAATGTGAGAAGAGAAGAAACACGGAGATGGAAGAAAAATAGTCATTGTTGAGGGGAGACCAGTAAACCCCATGATGAGTATTGACCACAGTGCTGATTCCCTGGGATGGGGAGAGAGCATGTGGAATTGAAAAAGGAAAGATATTACTTGCATTAGAGAGAGATCTAACCATTTAAAAAAGCAGCAGGAACTGAACATAAAACTCTAAGTGACATGAATGAGAAGATATAGCCAGATTTTTATTAAAAATATTCCAAGTCTTTCCTTGAATTTATAATGACTATTTTTATTGCTTCAAGATTTAGGACTACTGCCATACTGAAAAAAAAAAAATGAGAACAAAAACTTTTCAGTATTCCCAGAAAATTGCCTGGAAGGAGAAAGGGAAGCTATAAGTGATGATGACAAGAAAATGAGTCAAGGTGATAATAGAATTTTCCCATTATTTTAAAGCTGAGGCTGATTTTATATCTTTTTGTATTGCCTGGTTGTCTTAGGAACGGATCATTTAATTTACCTCTCAACTAAAGAAGAAATGATCATAAGAACTGTGTATTTTCATAGTATCTTTCTCTAAAATTTTTATTTTGATTTTCATGTTATCAGTAAGATGAAATGATTAATGCATGGCTTAGGAGGGAAGACCATGCCTTCTAGTTGAGGGACCAGTTTGAAGTCCTGTCTCACCACCACTCTGGGCCTCAGTATCTCATCCTTAGCATTTCAGGCTATTAGAGAAGAGCTGACTGAAGGCATCTGAATAATGGTTCTCTTCCTTGGATTGACCCTAGTCTTGCTAGGTCACCTAAGAGCATCCCACCTTCTCATGAAAGAGGTTGTTCAGGTTACAGGGGAAGAAAGAGGAGAAAGGCAAGCAGCACACATATAGAACATACAAACTAAAACAGATAAACAATCACACTACCCAAGTGTGTATGCCAAAGAGAGAGAATAATTGAAAAAAAAACAAAAAAACAAAAACAATAATCCAGGCAGCCATTTCAGATAGCTGGTTGATTAGTTGATTCATTTATTCATCCCAATCTTATGGAGTATCTACTGTGGATCAGACACTTCTTTAGGGACTAAGACAAACAAGGACTTTTCATTCATGGAGCTTACATTTTAGAGGGGTGAGAGAACCAATAAACAAGTAAATGCATAGCTAAATAATCTAATTTTTTATTATCCTAATAATTATGAAGGAAGTGAAATATGGCACTGTGATAGTAAAGGGAGGGGGGCTAATTTAAGCAAGCCTGCATCTTTAAGGAAAGCTTCACCATTCAATGAATATTGATTTGATATCTGTGAGGTACTGGAATTGACACCCATTGATCACTGCATCTTTTACCAAAAGTTCTTCTTCCCTTGGTTTCCTGGCTGATTTCCATTTCTGTGATGCCACCTGAGGTGCTGTCCTTTGGCTTCCACCTAGAGGCTAACGCAGGTGACTGGTATGTGCTCCTCAAGATAGCTGGGTCAGTGATATCACTTGAGATCATATACAGGAAATTGTTTTGTAAACTCTATTCAGCGAATATTCACTATGTATCTTTTCTATGTCAGCCATGCATCAGTGAATCTCTCTCTCTCTCTCTCTCTCTCTCTCTCTCTCTCACACACACACACACACACACACACATAGCCCTTATGGAATTTACATTCTCATAAAGATATATTACGATTCCTTTTCTTTTTTTTTTTAAAGGCCAGAATTTCTGTAATGAAACCATTTTTTTTTTGTGGTGCTCTGTTAATTTGAGATTTCAAAAATTTGTGAAGCAAATACTGCATTGTGTTTATTCATAGGCATTTCTACCCACCATTCTGACACTTTTCATATTTGCTTAATCGGGCTTGGTCACTAAGCAAAGTGAGGTATCTCTATTTCAACTAGATCAGTTAGTGTTTCATATTCTTTGCCTTTTGGCTTACTTCAAGATTTTATTTACCAAGAATCTGTCCATTTTTGCAGTTATTTATTAGACCATAGCGAGCATGAAGCTATCTCTTCCACATGCCTTATAGTTCAATCCTCTACCTCAAAACAGTTAGGTGGGTCTATTTATCTTTCCTACTTTTTAATGCATTTCAGCAGACTAAGGAATATTGGTTGAAGATGCAGAAACATACATCTTATGAGAAAATGGTTCGGCTTAACATCTTCCACTTTAAGATGGGCATTCTGCCCAAAACATTCACAGCAATAAAATTAATCCTTAGCTTACAATGATTAATGAGAAAAAAGCACCTTTTTACCTCAGCTAAATTCTACAGATGACAGAGCAAATAAGAGAGAAGAAATAAAAGTTGTTCATGGTTTTTTCATGACCCGGTCGAGGTTAGAATAACCAGAAATGGGTGGGTCGTAGAATTCCTTCTTTCCAGTTGGTGAAAAAACTTCATACCACTATCAACTTGGAAATTGCCCATAGGCAAATGAATAGCACTCAAGTTTTCCTAGGTAAGTGATCTGCAGGGAGAAAATGGAACCCCCCCCCCCTTTTTTCAAACACTGACGCGATGATCTGGGCGTCATGATTTTCTGCAGTGGAAATGACTTAGGGGATATAAAATTAACACAGCACTTTAAGATTCCCTTGAAAAGTGCTTTGCTCACTTAATCATAAAAGAACACACAGTTTCAAATTAGAAAAGGGACACAGATAAGAACTATAAAATGTCAGGTACAGTGGTCAAACAAATGTTCTTATTGAGGAGACAATAAACTTATCTTGCATTGATGCAAATCTCCTATTTTCCCCCTAATTAAAACTAAGTAAGCTATGAAATTCAGTGAAATTCATACTTTTTTTTTAAAGTGGGCTATACCTTTGTGGTAATTTACAAAGGGTAAGAAGATCCCTTTTGGAGATTATAGTGTGACCAGGCACTTATAGATACTGGCTGTGAGGCTGCAGAGCTTCTAGGGAGGGACAAATGGATGCCTGATAGAATCAGTGGGTCAGCACTGGGATGGTAAAGACAGAGGGACGTGATGAAGTAAAAATATAATTCAGACGGGAATCTTTTATTTCAGACAATGGTGCTGTTTTGTAGTGTATTTGTTTTTCCAAAATGTCACTTTCTAATTGTATGTGGCAAGCTAGGCTGCTCTGCGTTTTCTGTTTCCTAAGTTTATCTAGAGCAATCAGGCAGGTGCATGCAATAATTTTTCCTTTTTTTTTTTTTTTTTTTTGCCATTGAATCTATTTTCTTTTTTTTTTTTTAAGATTTTTTTATTTATTCATGAGAGACACAAGGAGAGGCAAAGACACAGGCAGAGGGAGGAGCAGACTCCTGCAGGGAGCCCGATGCAGGACTCGATCCCAGGACCCCAGGTTCACGCCCTGAGCCAAAGGCAGACGCTCAACCACTGAGCCACCTAGGGGTCCCTTGAATCTATTTTCTATCCAAAGATTGACTAGACAATGAACCTATGATAGGGAGATGCATGATGACAAAACATTATATTTTAGCTATCATAGCATTGGTTTTGCTGCTCTTTCTACCGCTGTGATAACCACTGTATTGAAAAGATCCAGATTATGCCCAAGGACAGAGTTGTGGCTGAATGGGTTAGAAATCAATCAATCTGAGGTTCTGCAAAACTTAATTCAGAAACTGCTGGATTAAAGTTAGAATCTTGATTTCTTTTTTCCCTTTCAGGAGGCTCTGAGCAAATTTTTCATATTCAAGGACACTAATTAGCCCTTGCCTGTCAGAGACAGAAAATTCTGCTTCATTTAGTAGGCCCAGGAGAAGGGCTCCCTGAACTTACTTCAGCATCCAGCTGGAGGGAGTCAGGATTCAGTAGAGCAGCATCTGGGCTGCTAAGGGATTGGGGAGCACTTGGGAGATTTCTTCCTAAGGACTAAAATACTGCTTGTTGTAAAGATTTCTATGATACCAGGGTCAAGGGGAAAGCAAAACGAGGGTAAGGAATCAATTCTGTGCAGCCAGAATCTCATTTCTTCTGCTGATAAATGCAGTGCTTGGGAATTACTGTTAAGCATGGCTTGCTAAATGTTTTCTCCATTTCTTCCCATTACAATTAAATATGAAAGAAGGAGTTGCGTATTTGCTCAAGGATATCAGGTTCCAGATTAAGATACTCCTAACATCTGACTATTCAAAAGATGCTCCAAGGCCAAAATAATTTCTATGAGAATGTAGTAACAGTAAAGCAAAGGGCCAGTTCCATTTTTTTCTCTCTTCCTTTCATTTTCTGGCGTGGCAGCATAATGAGGCTAGTGTATCTTAGTCAATGCTATCCAGTAGAACTTTCTGTGGTCATGGAAATGTTCTATATCTGCACTGCACAGTAGCCACCGACCATAGGTTGAAATGGTTAATTTCAAGCACTTGAAATGTGGCTAATATGACTGGGAAATCAATTTTAAATTTTATTTAATTTTAGCTAATTTAAATTTAAATAGATACATGTTGCTAAAGGCTACCACACTGACCAGATTAGAGAGATAGAATAAAGCCATAGGTGTTGCATTTATCTTTTTTTTTTTTTTTGCATTTATCTTTTTTGACTAGACTTCTCAGAAGCTAGCATTACAATTGCAATGTCACATGGTGTCGCCACTCCACAAAAATGAATTTACTTTGCCTTTTACTTCTTAAACCAAGGGAGGAATGTACATTTTCAGATAGGGTGAGCAATTCAGTGAATATGCCTTCATGAATACTTTAGCTTCTCCCTATTCTGTGTAGACAATTGATCTCTGAATCATGTGAGGAGAAGTATCGGCTCCTGTGGAAGAAGTATCATGATACTCAGTAGTAATTGAACACGAATTGTCTGAAAGTTGCAATATCTCAGCTTTCTTCAGGATTCAACTTGCATTCTTCAATAGGCCAGGAGAACTGTCAAGTTATTAGATGAGAAGTACTATGTGAGGTTTTCAAGTGTGGTTAGTTAGTTCTTTTGCATTACATTTGTATTTGTAATTAAGCATCAAATAACAGATTTTTAATATTTTTCCCCTGATTGTTTATTATTCCAGTGGGTTTTGTTACATGATTTTTTTTGTGTTCATGTTTTAACTATATCATGGCAAACCAAAGTGACACTTTAGACCAAGAACCAGAAATGTCACTCTTTCAGGATGAAAGGGAGAACTTAGCCTCTCTTTTTTTTTTTTTCAATTTCAATGACTTTTTTTTTTTAATTAATTTTTATTGGTGTTCAATTTACCAACATACAGAAAAACACCCAGTGCTCATCCCGTCAAGTGTCCACCTCAGTGCCCGTCACCCATTCCCCTCCAACACCCGCCCTCCTCCCCCCTTCCACCACCCCTAGTTCGTTTCCCCGAGTTAGGAGTCTTTATGTTCTGTCTCCCTTCCTGATATTTCCCAACATTTCTTCTCCCTTCCTTTATATTCCCTTTCACTATTATTTATATTCCCCAAATGAATGAGAACATACACTGTTTGTCCTTCTCCGATTGACTTATTTCACTCAGCATAATAGCCTCCAGTTCCATCCACGTTGAAGCAAATGGTGGGTATTTGTCGTTTCTAATTGCTGAGTAATATTCCATTGTATACATAAACCACATCTTCTTTATCCATTCATCTTTCGATGGACACCGAGGCTCCTTCCACAGTTTGGCTATTGTGGCCATTGCTGATAGAAAACATTGGGGTGCAGGTGTCCCGACGTTTCATTGCATCTGAATCTTTGGGGTAAATCCCCAACAGTGCAATTGCTGGGTCGTAGGGCAGGTCTATTTTTAACTCTTTGAGGAACCTCCACACAGTTTTCCAGAGTGGCTGCACCAGTTCACATTCCCACCAACAGTGTAAGAGGGTTCCCTTTTCTCCGCATCCTCTCCAACATTTGTTGTTTCCTGCCTTGTTAATTTTCCCCATTCTCACTGGTGTGAGGTGGTATCTCATTGTGTATTTCCCTGATGGCCAGTGATGCAGAGGATTTTCTCAGTGCATGTTGGCCATGTCTATGTCTTTCTCTGTGAGATTTCTCTTCATGTCTTTTGCCCATTTCATGATTGGATTGTTTGTTTCTTTGGTGTTGAGTTTAATAAGTTCTTTATAGATTTTGGAAACTAGCCCTTTATCTGATATGTCGTTTGCAAATATCTTCTCCCATTCTGTGGGTTGTCTTTTAGTTTTGTTGACTGTATCCTTTGCTGTGCAAAAGCTTCTTATATTGATGAAGTCCCAATAGTTCATTTTTGCTTTTGTTTCTTTTGCCTTTGTGGATGTATCTTGCAAGAAGTTACTGTGGCCGAGTTCAGAAAAGGTGTTGCCTGTGTTCTCTTCTATGATTTTGATGGATTCTTGTCTCACATTTAGATCTTTCATCCATTTTGAGTTTATCTTTGTGTATGGTGAAAGAGAGTGGTCCAGTTTCATTCTTCTGCATGTGGATGTCCAATTTTCCCAACACCATTTATTGAAGAGACTGTCTTTCTTCCAATGGATAGTCTTTCCTCCTTTATCGAATATTAGATGACCATAAAGTTCAGGGTCCACTTCTGGGTTCTCTATTCTGTTCCATTGATCTATGTGTCTGTTTTTGTGCCAGTACCACACTGTCTTGATGACCACAGCTTTGTAGTACAACCTGAAATCTGGCATTGTGATGCCCCCAGCTATGGTTTTCTTTTTTAAAATTCCCCTGGCTATTCGGGGTCTTTTCTGATTCCACACAAATCTTAAAATAATTTGCTCTAACTCTCTGAAGAAAGTCCATGGTATTTTGATAGGGATTGCATTAAACGTGTAAATTGCCCTGGGTAACATTGACATTTTCACAATATTAATTCTGCCAATCCATGAGCATGGAATATTTTTCCATCTCTTTGTGTCTTCCTCAATTTCTTTCAGAAGTGTTCTATAGTTTTTAGGGTATAGATCCTTTACCTGTTTGGTTAGGTTTATTCCTAGGTATCTTATGCTTTTGGGTGCAATTGTAAATGGGATTGACTCCTTAATTTCTCTTTCTTCAGTCTCATTGTTAGTGTATAGAAATGCCATTGATTTCTGGGCATTGATTTTGTATCCTGCCACGCGACCAAATTGCTGTATGAGTTCTAGCAATCTTGGGGTGGAGACTTTTGGGTTTTCTATGTAGAGTATCATGTCATCGGCGAAGAGGGAGAGTTTGACTTCTTCTTTGCCAATTTGAATGCCTTTAATGTCTTTTTGTTGTCTGATTGCTGAGGCGAGGACTTCCAGAACTATGTTGAACAGCAGTGGTGAGAGTGGACATCCCTGTCTTGTTCCTGATCTTAGGAGAAAGGCTCCCAGTGCTTCCCCATTGAGAATGATATTTGCTGTAGGCTTTTCGTAAATGAACTTAGCCTCTCTTAATCTCATAAAGATACCAACATTTTTTTCAAAGCAGATCATTTATGCAATGGCAAGAAAAAATGCAAAAACATGCAAATATAAATATGAGCTATTGAAATGAGTTTCTATTCCTATGAACATTTTTAGTTATGCACCCTTGTAACTATTCTCAGCATTCTGGCATTATCCAGTGGCTGAAGCATGCATTCCATAAGACATAAATGTGGCTTTTATAAAAGAATTATGGCATTTAAGAATAGTAAGCATCACAGTCGCCAACAACATGGCCATCATTGTCCTGTCATCTTCATTCTCCCTGTTGCTGTGCAGAGAAGATTCTGTTGGTAATGTGTTTCAGTGCTGGCAATAGTTAACCAGAGCTGATTATACATCATTTCCCAACTCTGTGTTCAGTACCATTATGTTGGGAGCTTGAAATTGGCCACATGAGGGGGTATTTCTACCAAATAATTGTCAAGCCCTACAATTCAAGGTTGTTTTATTTTGAGAGAGCAGATTGTTAAACATTTACCAGCATATCACTAGACATGGAGGTGACCAGCTTGATGCTAATTATAATGGTGAGATGAGGAGTATTGAAGACAGGAGATCCAAGAACTTTGTCCTCTCTCTGATCCTGTCTTCTCATTTCAAATGACAATTTTCTACATGCCAACAAGGAGGAAATAATATGTATGTCAAAATGTGCCACACTCTGTATAGCCTTTGTGGTAAGCTTTGGATAATATTTAAAAGGCTCTTATATAAGTAGAGCCTGCAGTGTGGGGAGTTAAAAGAAATTCATAACTGAAATGAAAACATTGCAAAGCTGCAGATAAGCTTTGTCACTGACCCATCTCATTTGGGATCCTCCAATCATTGTAATAGTTGCCAAATCCTACCACATTCATGAAGAACATTGAAATGAATAACTTAAAAATGGCTTTGTACTAGAGCCATCCAAATTAAGCCCTTTAGGAGTTTATAATGGAATTCAACAATACCTAGAGGCAAATATGACCCCTTTCCTGTAATAAAATTAGGTGAGGTTCATTAAATCCTATGCAAGGCTGAGTGCTCCTTCCTGACTGTTAGGTATGGCTGACTACTGCCTATAATTTCAGCCTCCACTCTAGTTGCATGTCCTTCTACACTTGTACTTTTCACCATTCACACAGACTACAATCTCCTCTTGACTCCGGAAATAAAGAGAAGATGAAACTGGGAAGGATTCATAGGTTATGAAGGTTTATAAAGTATTCACACCCTCTGCTCCATGTCCTTCTTGTCACCTTCCTCCTACAAATCTTTTACCAAGATAGAAAGGCCAGTCAGTTTAGATACACAAAATGTGTAAAATATTGTGAGCCTTAAAACTTACCCTCTAATACCATTACTTTCTGGAAAGATGGCAACTACGCTTGTAGTGAGCATATAGAAATATTGAATCACTCTGCTCTATACCTGTAACTAATGTAACATTGTGTGTCAATTATATTTTGATAAAAACAACAACATTACTCTGGAGATGTTTTTATAAAAAAGAGGTGAAATTGCAGGCCAGATGTCTGAGTGACTTGTTGCAACACTTTTTACTGGAGAGAACTCGCTCATTTCCCCCCTCTCCTTTCTTCATTTTGAACTTTACACACTTCAGTAACCCCTCCCATTTTGTTGTACCATAGTTCTCCTTTTTTCATTTAAAAACATCTTAAAACTCATGTTTCCCAGAATATTTGGAGAGAAAGTATCAGGTGAAGTTACCTACCTTACTTGAATATATATTCAGAAACATCTTTCTCCGGGTGCTGTCCATAGAAAATCTCCCTAATGTACGTCAGTATTGCCAATATGAACATATACAACAGTGGACAATCACATTAAGTCAAGAGATCTTTGGGGTGAGTGTGTGTTCAGGAAGGTGCAGTGCCAAATTCTGGAAGCTGATTATGTGGATAGACTAGGAAAGCAGGCAGCACTGAAATAAAATCTCTTTGGAAAGTTTTTTCTTTGCAACAAAATTCTCTTGTAGGTAAAAATCAGCATATGGCAAAATAATAATCCTGTAATTCTGATTCTCTAATGTGGGTAAGCAGGGTTAGAGATAAATAACATTTCAACTTCCCTCTCTCCAGTGGAAGTTCACACATTTCAGAAAGCAATCTACCTTTTGGAGAACATAGCAACAAAAACAAACAGTCTTACTTCAAGTAAAATCCGAACGGTAACAAGTTATCCTACAGTGCTTTGTTTCAGAGCACATTTTAAGAGACTAAAGGAGAAGCAGAAAGAAAGAAAAAACTCTCATAAAACCTCCTCCCCTCCCCCCACCCCGCCCCGACTCTGACAACCTACAAGACTTAAATAAAACAAAACTGGAGCTGCTTCATGTAACAGATACACAACAGATGCATTCTTACATAATGTTCCATAGTGTTCTGTTTGATTCTAAACAGGCAGGCTTATGAAGCATTAAAGTGAATGCTATTTTCCCCCACAAACCACACATCTTAATCTAACCTCTAAATGGGCAGAGTCAGAAATCCTATACTTGAACCCCAGTTTCTCTTTGACTAAGTTTGAAATTCCACAAGCCTTAGTTTCTTTAGCTACAAAATTAGGATAACTATCATACCTATTTCACAGGTTTATTACTGCTACTTATTTTTATCTCCAGTCATATTGTGATTCGACATGTTTATCTGCACATCTATTGCCATCATCCTACCCTAATTGCTTGTCCTCTCTCTTGCTTGGACCCTGCTTTAATTCCCTATTGGTCTTCCTCTTTCCTGTCTTTTCTCTATTTCTCATCCTGTCACACAGCAAAGTGATAAAAAAAAAATAAAAATAAAAATAAATACTCATAAAAACAACTGAATCAGATTATGTTACTTTCTCATCTAAAATTATTCAACATTTTCATTTTGCTCTTAGAATAAAACCTAAACTCCTTTCTTTTTTAAAGATTTCACTTTTATTTATTTTTTTTTCAAAGATTTTTTAACTATTCATGAGAGACAGAGAGGCAGAGACACAGGCAGAGGGAGAAGCAGGCTCCATGCAAGGAGCCCGATGTGGGATTCGATCCCGGGTCCCCGGGATCATGACCTGGGCTGAAGGCAGCGCCAAACCGCTGAGCCACCCGGGCTGCCCCTAAACTCCTTTCTAGGACCAACAAGGACTTCAGAGATCTGGCTCCTCCTCTACTTCCATCTCCTTTGGAATGTTGTACTCATTGTCTCTTCGGCCTAGAATGTTCTTTCCCCCCCTGGCTTTGAGTACAGGAGGCTCACCGTCATTCCTTAGGTCCATCCTAAATTATCCTTCTACCTATAGTCCTTGCTCACTGCTCTTCATCTTGGTTGTCCTCTCCTAGCTATTGCCCATCTAATTACCATGCTTATTTATCTTTATCGGTTACATTTATTGAGAGTTGTGGTAGGCAACCTGTCAAGTGCTTTACATGCACTTGCTCTTTGTGTGTGTATGTGGTTTTTTCAAATCGAAATATAATTGACATACAATATCTTATTTTAGGTGTACATAATACTGGCTTGATATTCGTATACATGATGAAATGATCTGCACAATAAGTCTAAGTTACCATCTATCAACATAAAATTATTACGATGTTATTTGCTATATTCCCTGTGCTGTATACTACATTGCCATGATTTAGTTATTTTATAACTGGTAGTTTGTACCTCTTATTCCCTTCACCATTTCACCCATCCCTCCAATCCTTTCCTCCTGCTCTGTACCCTACAGTTTGCTCTCTGTATCTAGGAGTC
This sequence comes from Vulpes vulpes, assembly GCF_048418805.1. Lineage (NCBI taxonomy): Eukaryota > Metazoa > Chordata > Mammalia > Carnivora > Canidae > Vulpes > Vulpes vulpes. The sequence continues at coordinate 44,464,410 of NC_132786.1, read as the reverse complement.
TGTTTCTTTTTTGTTTTATATTTTAGATTCCACATATAAGTGAAACCATATAGTATTTGTCTTTTTTGTCTTATTTCACTTAGCATAATACTCTATATCCATGTCCTCACAAATGGCAAGATTTCATTTTTTTATGGCTGAGTAATATTCTATTATATATATAGAAGATGTGGGACATATATAGATAGATAGATATATCCATATGTATATATCTCACATCTTCCATTTCCATTCATCTATCAATCGATATATAGGTTGCTTCCATAGCTATTAAAAATAATCCTGCAGTGAATAATGCTATTACAAATAATGCTACAGGGCAGCCCCAGTGGCGCAGTGGTTTAGCGCCGCCTGAAGCCTGGGGTGTGATCCTGGAGATCTGGGATTGAGTCCCACGTCAGACTTCCTGTGTGGAGCCTGCTTCTCCTCTGCCTGTGTCTCTGCCTCTCTCTCTCTGTCTCTATGAATAAATAAAATCTTAAAAAAAAAAAAAACCCCACAAATAATGCTACATACATTTCTTCAAATTGATGTTTTCATTTTTTTTCAGATAAATACTCACAAGTGGAATTGCTGGATTATATGGTAGTTCTATTTTTAATTTTTTTGAGGAACCTCCATACTGCTTTCCACAGTGGCTATACCAATATATCCTCCCATCAACAGTATGAAGGTTTTCTTTTCTCCACGTCCTTGCCAAGACTTATTATTTTTGTCTTTTTGATACTGGCCAGCCTAGCAGGTGTGAGGTGATATTCCATTGCAGTTTCGATTGACATTTCCCTGATTAGTAATGTTTAATATATTTTCATTTTCCTGTTGGCCATTTGTATGTCTTTTTTGGAAAAATGTCTATAAGTCTTTTGCCCATTTTAAAATCAGGTTGTTTTTTAAAATTTATATTGTGTAAGTTCCTTTTATATTTTGGCCATTAGCCAAAATCATGATATGATTTGTAGTTATCTTTTGCCATCCAGGGGGTTGCATTTTCATTTGGCTGGTGGATTACTTCACTGTACAAATGCTTTTAGTTTCATATAATCACATTTGTTTATTTTAAAATTTGTTGTCCTTGTACATGAAGAGAATTGGTCCAAAAAATATTTTACAGAATGATCGATGTCAAAGAGCTAACTGCAGGGGCACCTGGGTGGCTCAGTGGTTGAGCATCTGCCTTTGGCTCAGGTCAGATCCCAGGGTCCTGGGATCAAGTCCCTCGTGGGGCTCCCCACAAGTAGCCTGCTTCTCCCTCTGCCTGTGTCTCTACCTCTCTCTGCATCTCTCATGAATAAATAAATAAATAAATCTTTAAAAACAAAACAAAACAAAAAACCAAAGAACTAACTGCTTATATGTTATTCTATAAGTTTTATGCTTTCAGGTCTTACCCTCAAGTCTTTAATCATTTTGAATGTATTTTTGTATATGATATAAGTAAGTGGTCCAGTTTTCCCAACATTATCCATCCAGTTTTCCCAACATTATCCATTGAAGAGACTGTTTTTCCCCATTGTATACTCTTGCTTCCTTTGTCATAGACTAATTGATCATATGTGTGTGGGCTTATTTCTGGAATCTCCTTTTCCATTGATCAATGTGTCTGTTTTTATGCTAATACTATGGTTTTGATTACTATAGTTTTGTAATATGGTTTGGAATCAGGAAATATGATACCTCTAGATTTATTCTTCTTTCTTAAGATTGCTTTGGCTGTTTGGGGTCATTTGTGGTCCATATAAACTTTATTTTTATTTTTATTTTTTTAAATTTATTTATGATAGTGTGAGAGAGAGAGAGAGAGGCAGAGTCACAGGCAGAGGGAGAAGCAGGCTCCATGCACTGGGAGCCCGACGTGGGGTTCATCCCGGGTCTCCAGGATTGCGCCCTGGGCCAAAGGCAGGCGCTAAACCGCTGCGCCACCCAGGGATCCCTAAACTTTAGAAATATTTGCTCTACTTCTGTGAAAACTGCTATGGATATTTTGATGAGTTATTGGATTGAATCTGTAGATTGCTTTGGGTATTATGAACATTTTAACAATATTAATTCTTCTAATCCATGTGCATATTTATTTATTTATTTCATCTTTAATTTCTTTCATCAATGTATTATAATTTTCAGAGTACACATATTTTACTTCCTTGGTAAAATTTATTCCTAGGTACTTCATTCTTTTTATTTATTTTATTTTATTTATTTATTCATGAGAGACACAGATGGAGAGAGAGAGAGGCAGAGACACAGGCAGAGGTAGAAGCAGGCTCCATGCAGGGAGCCCGATGTGGGACTCGATCCCGGATCTCCAGGATCATGCCCTGGACCGAAGGCAGGCGCTAAACCACTGAACCACCCAGGGATCCCCTGGTAATATGTTTTGAGAATTTTTGTGTTTATGTTCATTAGGGATGCTGGCCTGTACTTTTCTCTCTCTTTTTTTTTTTTTTTTGTGGTACCTTTTGTTGTTTTGTGTCAGGCTTTGTAAAATGAGTTTGGAAGCATTTCTTCCTCTTCAATTTCTTAACATAATTTGAGAAAGATAGATACTATCACTTTTTAAATGTTTGGTAGAATTCACTTATGAAACCGTCTTGTCCTAGACCTTGGTTTCTGGGAATTTTAAAATTACAAATTCCATTTCATCATTTATAATCAATTTATTTGATTTTCTATTTCTTTATGATTCAGTCTTGGAAGATTGTGCTTCTGTCTTGAAAGATTGTGTCTTTCTAGAAATTTATCCATTTCTTTCAGTCTCCAATTCGTTGCATGTAGTTTGTAGTAGTCTCTTATGAGCCTTTGTATTTCTGTGGTATCATCTGTAACTTCTACTCTTTTATTTCTAATGTTATTTACTTGGTTCCTCACTCACTTCTTCTTGATAAATCAGGCTACAGATTTAGCCATTTTGTTTATTGAAGTTATAGTTGTTTTTGCTACTTCTGTCTTTTAACCTTCATGCTAACTTATTAAGTGGCTGATCCACTGCCTTTGCTATATATTTGCCTTTAACAGTGTGATTTTTTTCTTTCATATATTTTTAAATTTCTCCTTGTGGCATTTTCTTTTCCACTTAAAGCAGACCTTTTAACTTTTCTTGTAAGGCCAATTTAATGACGATGAACTCTTTTTGCTTGTCTGTGAAACTCTATTTCTCCTTCAATCCTGAATGGTAATCTTGCTCTGTAGAATATTCTTGGTTGTAAGTTTTTCCCTTTCAAGGCTTGAAGTATATCATTCCACTCCCTTCTGGCCTGAAAAATTTCTGCTGAAACATCAGTCTTATATGATTCCCCTTGAATGTGACTATTTGTTTTTTTTTTTCTTTTCTTGCTGCTTATAAGATTCCTTTTTTTGTCTTTAACTTTTGCCATTTTAATTATAATGTGTCTTGGTGTGGATCTCTTTGGGTTCATCTTTGTTGGAACTCTCTGTATATCCTGGACCTGGATGTCTTTCCCCAGGTCAGGGAAATTTTTAGCCATTATTTCTTTAAATTTGTTTTCTGCCTTTTTCTCTTCTTCTCCTTGTGGGACTCGTATAATTTTAATGTTAGTGCCTTTGACGCCCCGGGGGTCCCTTAAGCTATCCTCATTTAAATTTTTAATTTTATTATTATATTTAATTTTAATTTTTCTTAAGTTATCTCTACACTCAACATGGGGCTCAAACTCACGACCTTGAGAACAAGAGTGGCATGTTCTATCGACTAAGCCAACCAGGCATGTCAACTATCTTCATTTTTAAAAATTCTTTTTTCCTTTTTACTGTTCTGCTTGGGTGATTTCCACTAATCTGCTTTCCAGATTGCTGATCCTTCTTCTGTATTATGTAATCTGCTGTTGATTCCTTCTAGTGTATTTTTCATTTCTGTTACCATATTATTTAGCTTTGATTTGTTCTTATATTTTATAACCTTTTCCTGAAGTTTTCATTATGTTCTTTCATTCTTCTGAGTTTGGTGAGCATCTTTATGACCATTATGTTGAAATCTTTATCAGGTAAATTACTTACTATTTGTTTTATTAGTTTTTTTCTGGAGTTTTGTTCTTTTGTTTAAAACAATCTTTTGTCTCCTCATTCTGTTTGACATTCTGTGTTTCTTCCTATGAATCAGATGGAACAGCTACTTCTCCTGGTGTGGAAGGATTGGTTTTGTGTAGGAACGTTCCCTGAGTATATCGCATGTGCCTGGCAGTTTGGTGGGATGGAGCAGGGACCCCAGAGTGTGCCCAACTATGGCACCTTGGATGGATAGCTGGGGCTGGAGGAGGTGTGTGTAGGGGATCTTGGGCATGGTCACTGTGGCTGCCTTGGTAGGATGGCTAAGACTATGTGCACTGGAGCTGTCCTGGGGTGTGCAGTACCAGGGTTGCCCTGGTGGATAGCTAGAGTTGGAGTGGTCATGGGTAGGGAGACCTAGGGTACATCGTACCAGAGCCACCTTGTGGGGATGGTGGGGGCTTGGGTAGGCCAGGCCTGGGGTGAACTAGGGCAAACCTAACAGGCTGGACAAGGCACCAGGACCGTGCTCCCACCTGTACTATCAAGGTGGAGGGGGATGTTAAAAAAATAGCACTCACCAGTGCCTTGGACTCTGGAAAGAGTTCCAGCAATTTTCTCTTAGTTTGGTGGATGCCCTGGGGTTAGTAAATGGATCTACTTAAAAGTCTAGTTTCCCTTTAAACAGCTAGTTTTTTGGGTTTTTCCCCCTCACTGTGCCCAGTATGAATGAGTCTGCCCATCGGCCCCTCAGTGATATTCCTCTCTATTGCATTCTCCCATATTGGGCATGGGGTTCCCATCATTACTTGTCTCTATCTCTTGTACCATCACTATGTGACCCCGCTATCATTTGTTGTGTAAAAGTTGCTCTGTCAGCCCTCAATTCTTCCTCAGGAAGAACTGCTCTATTCGTAGGTATAGATACAGTGTGTGTGTGTGTGTGTGTGTGTGTGTGTGTGTGTGTGAAGAGATGGGTTCAGGGTCTTCCTGAACCTTGACACCTGGGAACTTCCTCTTGCACATGCTCTTGTATTTCTCACAGTTTGTGAAGTAGGAATTATTTTTCATCCCATTTTACACATGAGAACATAAATATTATGGCCAAGATTATTTAGTTAAAAGTGGTAGATCTGAGACCACAACCAAGGGAGACTAGCTGCAGAGTTTAATAACTCTGTAATCATTTTTCATATTCTGATTAATATTTGTTGTATGTTTAGTGCATAGCATGTGCCTAGAATCTAACAAGTGCTAAAAAATAAAGCTGTAATTAATACTGATATTATTTATATTGAAACAATTTTATTCTACTATTGGCTTGTTTCCTTGGAGTTATAGTGGCCAGAGTCTGAGATAAAGCTGTTAGGAAGTTGAATGGGGTGGTTGACTAGTCTGTGAAAGTTCTCTGGAATTAACTGTCTGTCTATAATAATTCTGTGGCAGACATGCCTTGAGTCAAATCAGCTGATTTGGCTTAAGGCTATCTCAAACAGCCTTGTAGAATACGAATCTTCATTTTAAATTTGAGGATCTAATGCTACTTGATGTTTCACAAATCTTACTTACAATCAATGTTACACTTCTATGGAAGCTATAAAATATATTTCAGTGACTGGAAGCCATTCAAAAGATTATCTAGAGATTTACTACTTTTAAATTGGAAGCAGAATAAGTGCAGTGGCTGAGCAACAGAGGAGAAACTTCAGGGCTGAATCTTCATCTGATCCTTACCACCATTTTCTGCTGGTCTTTCCTCATTTTAATAAAGTTGACCTTTAATAAAAGATTTATGGTAATAAAAGGAGGTGAATATCCATTTAAATCTAAAATTGTTGTACTGATTTAGAGTAACAGCACATCCATAAAGATTAGGTGATATGCCAGGAAATATAAAGTGTGTTGGACACACTTGTTCACAGAGTAGTGGGTTCTCCACCTTAACTCCAATGGTTAGATAGGGGGTTTTCATGATCTTACAGATTTTGCAGATTTGAGAATCATGATACATATGCAACACTTGTGCAGGGCCACACAGTAAATAGTATTTTTCCTAGTCCAACTATTAATATAAAAATATTTTGAGACCTTTTTTTCCCTTATTAGAGACTTCTAGATACTTAAAGGGATGTGTTGAGGATGACTGAACCTCTTTTTTAAAAAGGGAACAATATACAAATTACTGAATTTGTGTGTGTCTACAGCAATATGTGAGGCTATGGGTAGAGAGAAGGCATTATTTTCTTGTTACAAATCTCTGAGGAACTGGCAATATCCCAACCTCTGTGGCTAAGGTAACAGCCTAAAAAGAAAACAAAACAGAGAGTGGTCTGGATTCTCTTTTGTTACCATGTAGTCTGGCCTTGACCAAAGAACTTTTCCAAAGAAATTTTTACTATATTAGGTCCTTTATTATTGAACACAATTGTTCTAATTCTTAGTTTTTAATCTGTCAGTGATGTCTGGCTAACTTGATACCTGCAAATGTGCTTTTTTGCTTTGTTTTACATGTTACAGAAATGACAAGATAGAGGAGTGTCTTTTGTTGAGATGAAGCTTTCATCTCTTTTCTTGGAGCTTATACCCTGCTTTTTTTAGTACTTTGACATTTCCTTCTTAAGAATATTAAATATATAAAAAAAGAATATTAAATATAATATTAGCACTGGCAGTAAATAGTGAGAAGTTCAGAATTCCCAAGGGGAAATATTTTTTAAACTTCTTTATCTCCCGCCCCCCATCCCCTTCAATTGAAGTAGTCTATTCATTATTCATTGACTTACAGTAGAGATGCAGTAGGGAAGAAAACCAGGTAAAAAAAAAAAAAAGTCCTGGAATTGGTTTCTGAAGAGTGAATCCATTAAAGAGTTTAGACTGGGTCGATCTGCAGGAAACATCAAAGCAAGGATAAATAAATTCTGAAGACCTAATAATGTACAGCATGCTGACTCTGGTTAATGTATTATAGACATGGAATTTGGTTCCAAGGGTTTTTTGCAGATTCTAGAGGTCACCTACATTCCTTGGTTTATGGGTCCCTTTGTCTTCAAAGCCAGCATCAGTGTGTTGTATTCTTTTCATGCCTCACTATTCCTGTCTTCCCTTTTGTATTCTTTCTCTCCACAGACAGCTAAGGTCCTCATCTTTTCAGAGTCCATGTGATTAGATTGAGTTCCTCTGGATAATCCAGGCTAATCTCTTTATTTCACCTTAATCACATCTGCAAAGTCCTTTCTGTCATGTAAAGTAACATATATACAGGTTCTTATGATTAGGATGTAATCACTATTCATGTGGTGATTTGGGGAAATCATTCTGCCTACTACAGAGCTTTCTTTTCACACTTGGTTAGTCATGTGGGATTAAAGAGAACAGGGCTCACTTCCATTTTATACTCATCTACAATGCACAGATTCTTAGATTCCAGTTTCATTTACAATAATCTATCTAAACCAGGGCTTCTGAACCTCGGTATCCATATATTGGACTAGATGGTCTTTCTTACGTAGCTCTGACCTGTGTGGACGATGTTGAACAGCATTCTTGGCTTTTACCACTAGGTGTCAGTAGTTCTTCTTTCAGTGTGACAACCAAAAAACAAAAAAGCTCCAAATACTGTCAAAAGTCCATGTCCAGACAAAATCACTCCTCATTGGGAACTGGTCATCTAGACTGACCAGATAGATACACTTGACTAAAAAGAGGATTTTTGTCTTTGTTTTAATAGGAGCTCCCCGTTTTTCTTCATGTCCGTAAAATTCCATTGGCATGTGTACAAGGAGATCTGATCAAAATAAATTTTTCTTCTTGTGGGACCCCAAAGGAGGAAGACAATTACTTTCTATTAAGCTACTAACTTCTTCCTTGCTAATTTGATAGATAAGAACTACACATTATTTCTTATTTTGGATTTCTTTGTTAATAACTTGATTAGTATTTTTTCAAGACAATCATAGTTTTTCATGCATTACCTATTCATATCTTTTGCACATTTTTCTGTTCCAGTGATTGTTTTTTGCTTATTAGTTTCATAGTTTTTATATTTAATATATTAACTTATTCTGTAATATATGCTGTGGATACTTCTTTCAGATTTTTTGGTTATTATTAATGTACTATGAAGACCAATCTATCAGGAGAAAATTAAGATCCAACCTGTAAAGTTATTCTGAAGGAAGATACCAAAATAAGAGAATGTAAGCAACAATGTGGGATAAAAAGAAAAAAAATTCTAAGTTAAAGTCCATTAAAGTATTGAGAATTCATTCATTTGGCAGGTAATAATTACAGAGTGCTTTTCCTGTCCCTGGCACTATTCTAGGCACTTTGGATATAATAGTGAACATACTGGGGAATGTTTTCTGTCTTTTTGGAGTTTACATACTAGTGAATGGGGACATAATAATAAAAATACTAAGTAAATTAAATGTCATGGCAAAAGGTGAAAAGTACTATGGAAAAATAAGACAAAATAAAGACAGGCAATCAGAAATTCTGGGGGCAGTTTGCAGTACCCCAATAGCATTGTCAGGTATCATTGTGAAGGTGAGATCAGAAACAAGACTTGAAAGAGGTGAAGGAATAAGCCATGTGGGTATCTTGGGGAAACACACTCCAGGTAGAGGAAACACCAGTGAAAGCCTCTAATGTGAGAGCATGCCTGGCTTATTTAAGGAACAGCAGAGAGGATAGTGTGGCTGGAACAGAGAGAGAATAATGAGTGATGAGCTCAGCTAGTTATTATGTCTGAGGAAATCTGGAAACTGCAGGATTTGGGGCAGAGAAGCAGCATGCTGTGATTTTCTTTTTTGTTTAATGTTTTATTTTGAATGAATGTCAATCTTAGAAAAGTTACAAAAAATAGTACAAATAGTTCCTGTATATTCTTTACCCAGCTTCCTTCAGTCTTATTACACCATATAGCCACAGTATAATTATTGAAACCAGGAAATTGATATTGACACAATACTAAATCTACAGACATTATTTAAATTTTCCCAACGTCACAGCTAATGTCCTTTTAGGAGATCCTTTTCTACACTCTCACACTGTATTTACTTATCACCATTTTCGAAGAGTACTAGCTATTTATTTTGTAGGATGGATCTCAAATTTTGTTTGTCTGATATTTTGTCATGACCTGATTGACGTTGTGCATTTTTTGTCAAGTCTATCACAGAAGTGATGTGCTCTTCTGGGTGGATCAAGCCAAGGAATACATGATGTTGATATGTCTCATTATTGGTGATGCTTTGATGAATTGATTAAGGTGGTATCTGTCAGATTTCTGTGCTATAAAGTTACAATTATCAATTTTAAAATAATAAGTATATTGTGGGGAGGTCCTCTGAAACTATGCAAATATCCTGTTTTTTGTAATACTTTCACCAAATTTGTTGATGATTCTTGCCTGCAACAAATATAATGGGCTGTTTACTAAATGATTTTTCTAGTTCCATCATTATTTTTACATTTATTGACTAGAATTCTATAGTAAGGAAGGGTTGTCCCATCTCCCCCATTTGTGTAGGTATTCGGTTATTTATTTATGTAAGTGTGGACTCATGGATTATTATCATCTTATTTCTCATTTGTCCTTGATTTGGCCAGTGACAGATACTTAAAATTAGTTTCTATGTCCTTTGGTAGGCCTCATTATTTTTCAAGCATTTCCTTAATTTACTGACACAAGATAGACTATAAGGATAGATATAGGGAGATCAGTTATGAGGATATTACAGTTATTTAGGTGAGATAAGACAGCTTGGTCCATGGGAGTAGCAATGGAAGTGAAGATAAATGGTTACATTTTAGATATATTTTGATGATATAACTGAAAGCTTTCCTGGTGGATGAGGGTATGGTGTATGCTGAAAAGAAAGGGGTTGAAGATTGTTACAATTTGGCTATGACACATAAAGGTGGTAGAGAGGGAGGAGGGGCAGGATGGCGGAAGAGTAGGGTCCCCAAGTCACCTGTCCCCACCAAATTACCTAGATAACCTTCAAATCATCCTGAAAATCTACGAATTCGGCCTGAGATTTAAAGAGAGACCAGCTGGAATGCTACAGTGAGAAGAGTTCGCGCTTCTATCAAGGTAGGAAGACGGGAAAAAAGAAATAAAGACGCAAAAGGCCTCCAAGAGGGAGAGGCCCCGCGAGGAGCCGGGCTGAGGCCGGGGCGAGTGTCCCCAGGACAGGAGAGCCCCGTCCCGGAGGAGCAGGAGCTGCACCGACCTTCCCGGGGGGAAAGGGGCCCGCAGGGAGTCAGAGCAGGACCCAGAAGGGCGGGGATGCCCTCAGGCTCCCTGGGACACTAACAGGCACCTGCGCCCCGGGAGATGCCCCGAGCTCCCTAAGGGCTGCAGCGCTCGGCGGACCCGGAGCAGCTCGGAGGGGCTCGGGCGGCGGCTCCGCGGAGGGGGCTGCGGGGCGGGAGCACAGGGCGCCGGGACACAGCCCAGGATCCGGCCTCCCCCCCGGGACAGGCAGAGGCCGGGAGGGCCCAGGACAGCGAGGACGCTCCTGCCTGGAACTGAGCAGATCAGCGGCCCCGCCTGGGAGCCTCCAGGCCCTGCAGACGGAGAGCCCCGGAGCTACTGCGGGAGCTGACTCCAGGGTCCCAGAGCTGCCCCCGCCACTGTGGCTTCCTCCCGGGGCCTCACGGGGTGAACAACCCCCACTGAGCCCTGCACCAGGCAGGGGCAGAGCAGCTCCCCCAAGTGCTAACACCTGAGAATCAGCACAGCAGGCCCCTCCCCCAGAAGACCAGCAACACGGACCAGTTCCAGGGGAAGTCAAGGGACTTAAAGTACACAGAATCGGAAGATACTCCCCCGTGTGTTTTTTTTTTTCTTTTTGATTTGCTTCCACACCCCTTTTTTTCCTTTCTTTTTTTTCTTCTCTTTTTTCCTTTTTTTCTTCCTTTTTTCTTTTTTGCTTTTTCTCTTTTCTTTCATTTTTTTTTCTCTCTCTCGTTATCTCCTTTTCCCAATACAACTTGCTTTTGGCCACTCTGCACTGAACAAAATGACTAGAAGGAAAACCTCACCTCAAAAGAAACAAACAGTCCTCTCTCCCACAGAGTTACACAATCTGGATTACAATTCAATGTCAGAAAGCCAATTCAGAAGCACTATTATACAGCTACTGGTGGCTCTAGAAAAAAGCATAAAGGACTCAAGAGACTTCATGACTGCAGAATTTAGATCCAATCAGGCAGAAATTAAAAATCAATTGAATGAGATGCAATCCAAACTAGAAGTCCTAACGACGAGGGTTAACGAGGTGGAAGAACAAGTGAGTGACATAGAAGACAAGTTGATGGCAAAGAAGGAAACTGAGGAAAAAAGAGACAAACAATTAAAAGACCATGAGGTTAGATTAAGGGAAATAAACGACAGCCTGAGGAAGAAAGACCTACATTTAATTGGGGTTCCCGAGGGCGCCGAAAGGGACAGAGGGCCAGAATATGTATTTGAACAAATCCTAGCTGAAAACTTTCTTAATCTGAGAAGGGAATCAGGCATTCAGATCCAGGAAATAGAGAGATCTCCCCCCACCCTTAAATCAATAAAAACCGTTCAACACCTCAACATTTAATAGTGAAGCTTGCAAATTCCAAAGATAAAGAGAAGATCCTTAAAGCAGCAAGAGACAAGAAATCCCTGACTTTTATGGGGAGGAGTATTAGGGTAAAAGCAGACTTCTCCACAGAGACCTGGCAGGCCAGAAAGGACTGGCAGGATATATTCAGGGTCCTAAATGAGAAGAACATGCAACCAAGAATACTTTAACCAGCAAGGCTCTCATTCAGAATGGAAGGAGAGATAAAGAGCTTCCAAGACAGGCAGGAACTGAAAGAATATGTGACCTCCAAACCAGCTCTGCAAGAAATTTTAAGGGGGACTCTTAAAATTCCCCTTTAAGAAGAAGTTCAGTGGAACAATCCACAAAAACAAGGACTGAATAGATATCATGATGACACTAAACTCATACCTTTCAATAGTAACTCCGAACGTGAACGGGCTTAATGACCTCATCAAAAGGCGCAGGGTTTCAGACTGCATAAAAAAACAGGACCCATCTATTTGCTGTCTACAAAACACTCATTTTAGACAGAAGGACACCTACAGGCTGAAAATAAAAGGTTGGAGAACCATTTACCATTCAAAAGGTCCTCAAAAGAAAGCAGGGGTAGCCATCCTTATATCAGATAAACTAAAATTTACCCCAAAGACTGTAGTGAGAGATGAAGAGGAACAATATATCATACTTAAAGGATCTATCCAACAAGAGGACTTAACAATCCTCAATATATATGCCCCGAATGTGGGAGCTGCCAAATATTTAAACCATTTAATAACCAAACTGAAGAAATACTTTGATAATAATACACTTATACTTGGTGACTTCAGTCTAGCTCTTTCTATACTCGATAGGTCTTCTAAGCACATCTCCAAAGAAATGAGAGCGTTAAATGATGCACTGGACCAGATGGATTTCACAGATATCTACAGAACTTTACATCCAAACGCAACTGAATACACATTCTTCTCAAGTGCACATGGAACTTTCTCCAGAATACACCACATACTGGGTCACAAATCGGGTCTGAACCGATACCAAAAGATTGGGATCGTCCCCTGCATATTCTCAGACCATAATGCCTTGAAATTAGAACTAAATCACAACAAGAAGTTTGGAAGGACCTCAAACACGTGGAGGTTAAGGACCATCCTGCTAAAAGATGAAAAGGTCAACCAGGAAATTAAGGAAGAATTAAAAAGATTCATGGAAACTAATGAGAATGAAGATACAACCGTTCAAAATCTTTGGGATGCAGCAAAAGCAGTCCTGAGGGGGAAATACATCGCAATACAAGCATCCCTTCAAAAACTGGAAAGAACTCAAATACAAAAGCTCACCTTACACATAAAGGAGCTAGAGAAAAAACAGCAAATAGATCCTACACCCAGCAGAAGAAGAGAGTTAATTAAGATTGGAGCAGAACTCAATGAAATCGAGACCAGTAGAACTATGGCACAGATCAACAGATCCAGGAATTGGTTCTTTGAAAGAACTAGTAAGATAGATAAACCATTAGCCAGCCTTATTAAAAAGAAGAGAGAGAAGACTCAGATTAATAAAATCATGAATGAGAAAGGAGAGATCACTACCAACACCAAGGAAATACAAACGATTTTAAAAACATATTATGAACAGCTATACGCCAATAAATTAGGCAACCTAGAAGAAATGGATGCATTCCTGGAAAGCCACAAACTACCAAAACTGGAACAGGAAGAAATAGAAAACCTGAACAGGCCAATAACCAGGGAGGAAATTGAAGCAGTCATCAAAAACCTCCCAATACACAAAAGTCCAGGGCCAGATGGCTTCCCAGGGGAATTCTAACAAACGTTTAAGAAGAAACCATACCTATTCTACTAAAGCTGTTTGGAAAGATAGAAAGAGATTGAGTACTTCCAAATTCGTTCTATGAGGCCAGCATCACCTTAATTCCAAAACCAGACAAAGACCCCACCAAAAACGAGAATTACAGACCAATATCCCTGATGAACGTGGATGCAAAAATTCTCAACAAGAAACTAGCCAATAGGATCCAACAATGCATTAAGAAAATTATTCACCATGACCAAGTAGGATTGATCCCCGGGACACAAGGCTGGTTCAACACTCGTAAAACAATCAATGTGATCCATCATATCAGCAAGAGAAAAACCAGGAACCATATGATCCTCTCATTAGATGCAGAGAAAGCATTTGACAAAATACAGCATCCATTCCTGATCAAAACTCTTCAGAGTGTAGGGATAGAGGGAACATTCCTCAACATCTTAAAACCCATCTACGAAAAGCCCACAGCAAATATCATTCTCAATGGGGAAGCACTGGGAGCCTTTCTCCTAAGATCAGGAACAAGACAGGGATGTCCACTCTCACCACTGCTGTTCAACATAGTACTGGAAAGTCCTAGCCTCAGCCATCAGACAACAAAAAGACATTAAAGGCATTCAAATTGGCAAAGAAGAAGTCAAACTCTCCCTCTTCGCCGATGACATGATACTCTACATAGAAAACCCAAAAGACTCCACCCCAAGATTGCTAGAACTCATACAGCAATTTGGTCGCGTGGCAGGATACAAAATCAATGCCCAGAAATCAATGGCATTTCTATACACTAACAATGAGACTGAAGAAAGAGAAATTAAGGAGTCAATCCCATTTACAATTGCACCCAAAAGCATAAGATACCTAGGAATAAACTTAACCAAAGAGGTATACCCTCTTTAGGTATACCCTAAAATCTATAGAACACTTCTGAAAGAAATTGAGGAAGACACAAAGAGATGGAAAATATTCCATGCTCATGGATGGCAGAATTAATATTGTGAAAATGTCCATGTTACCCAGGACAATTTACACATTTAATGCAATCCCTATCAAAATACCATGGACTTTCTTCAGAGAGTTAGAACAAATTATTTTAAGATTTGTGTGGAATCAGAAAAGACCCCGAGTTGCCAGGGGAATTTTAAAAAAGAAATCCATATCTGGGAGCATCACAATGCCAGATTTCAGGTTGTACTACAAAGCTGTGGTCATCAAGACAGTGTGGTACTGGCACAAAAACAGACACTTAGATCAATGGAACAGAATAGAGAACCCAGAAGTGGACCCTGAACTTTATGGTCAACTAATATTCGATAAAGGAGTAAGGACTATCCATTGGAAGCAAAACAGTCTCTTCAATAAATGGTGCTGGGAAAATTGAACATCCACATGCAGAAGAATGCAACTAGACCACTCTCTTTCACCATACACAAAGATAAACTCAAAATGGATGAGATCTAAATGTGAGACCACGATCCATCAAAATCCTAGAGGAGAACACAGGCAACACCCTTTTTGAACTTGGCCACAGTAACTTCTTGCAAGATACATCCACGAAGGCAAAAGAAACAAAAGCTAAAATGAACTATTGGGACTTCATCAAGATAAGAAGCTTTTGCACAGCAAAGGATACAGTCAACAAAACTAAAAGACAACCTACAGAATGGGAGAAGATATTTGCAAATGATATATCAGATAAAGGGCTAGTTTCCAAGATCTTATTAAACTCAACACCAAAGAAACAAACAATCCAATCATGAAATGGGCAAAAGACATGAAGAGAAATCTCACAGAGGAGGACATAGACATGGCCAACATGCACATGAGAAAATGCTCTGCATCACTTGCCATCAGGGAAATACAAATCAAAACCACAATGAGATCTCACCTCACACCAGTGAGAATGGGGAAAATTAACAAGGCAGGAAACCACAAATGTTGGAGAGGATGTGGAGAAAAGGGAACCCTCTTGCCCTGTTGGTGGGAATGTGAACTGGTGCAGCCACTCTGGAAAACTGTCTGGAGGTTCCTCAAAGAGTTAAAAATAGACCTG
Organism: Vulpes vulpes; assembly: GCF_048418805.1. Lineage (NCBI taxonomy): Eukaryota > Metazoa > Chordata > Mammalia > Carnivora > Canidae > Vulpes > Vulpes vulpes. The sequence continues at coordinate 44,448,942 of NC_132786.1, read as the reverse complement.
CCCTATGACCTAGCAATTGCACTGTTGGCGATTTACCCCAAAGATACAGATGCAATGAAACGCCAGGACACCTGCACCCCGATGTTTATCGCAGCCATGTCCACAATAGCCAAACAGTGGAAGGAGCCTCGGTGTCCATCGAAAGATGAAAGGATAAAGAAGCTGTGGTCTATGTATACAATGGAATATTACTCAACCATTAGAAATGACAAATACCCACCATTTGCTTCAACGTGGATGGAACTGGAGGGTATTATGCTGAGTGAAGTAAGTCAATCGGAGAAGGACAAACATATGTTCTCATTCATTTGGGGAATATAAATAATAGTGAAAGGGAATGTAAGGGAAGGGAGAAGAAATGTGTGGGAAATATCAGAAAGGGAGACAGAACATAAAGAGTCCTAACTCTGGGAAACGAACTAGGGGTGGTGGAAGGGGAGGAGGACGGGGGGTGGGGGTGAATGTGTGACGGGCACTGAGGGGGGCACTTGACGGGATGAACATTGGGTGTTATTCTGTATGTTGGTAAATTGAACACCAATAAAAAAAAAATAAAGGTGGTAGAGCTGGTTTTGGGGAAATGGTTAGGAGTTTAGTTTTGAGTATGCTGAGCTTGAGATGTTCTTTAACCATCCAAATGGGGATTTTATTAGTCTGATTAGGCTGCTATAACAAAGTGCCACAGACTGGCTGGCTTAAACAATAGAAATTTATTTCTCATAGTTCTAGAGACTAAAAGTCCACAATCAGGATGCTGGCAAATGTTTCTGGTAAGGAAAATGACCTGCAGATGCTGTCCTCTAGCTACATCTAATTGGCCTTTCTTTGCATGCTTTTAGAGAGAGAGAGCAAGCTCTCTTGTATGTTCTTATAAGGGCACTAATCTTATTAGATCAAGATCCTACCCTTGTGACTTTATCTAACCTTGTAGGCAGTGGGAAAACAGTCCTGTATTTGAGAGAGATGCTTGAACTGGAGATATAAGTGATACATCTGGGAGTTATGTGCATGTTGATGAGATTTGTAACTCTGAGACTGATGGGATCGTCAGGACAGGGAATGCAGATTGAGAAGACAAGAGACCAAAGACCGAGTCTTGAGTTCTTAGAGTGAGTTTAAGAAAGAAACTGGAGACCAAGTAAAAAGGCATGTCTTTTGAAGAACTTTGGTATGAAGGAAAACAAATGTAGTGCTATCTAGAAGAAAGAATGGCATTTTTTATTTTACAGGTGGAACATCAATAGAATATAAAGTGATAGAAATAATGCAGTGGTTAAAGGAAATTGATAATATAGCAAAGAGAAGAAAGAATCATCTGAATAATATCCTTGGATCGATTAAAGGGAATGAGTTATAGTCTACAAGTCAAATAAGGGAAGGAATAATTTATTTCAGGGGAAAGTTAGGACAGATGAGTAAGTGAAGATGCTAGTTAAAGGATCAATATGATTGTGGGAGTCTGTGAGGTTTCTTTTCAGATTGTTTGAATAAAGTAGAAATCCAGATCATTTTCTGAGGATTAAGAAGGGGAGGGAGGATTGGAAGTTTGAGGATGGAAGGAGAAGATGGGAAATAGTCATCTAAGTAAGTGGAGTATAAATGGACTGGAGAAAATGTAATATGACTTCAGAAAGCATTAGAGAGTTCATTCATGCTCATGAATATAAACCAAAAAAGACCAGCCAACCTGATTGTGGGTTTTTATTTGTCTAAATTCACTCACCCAAGTTCAGGTGGAAGAGTAGGCAGAGAGTTGGGTTTAACCCATATTTAGTTTTGTCAGAGAAAGACAAGGAGGAAGAGCTCATTGGAGTTGTAAACAGCAATGTGATTATAATAATCAATCATGGCATCTCAATGGGGTAAAGAGAGAAGTAGGATCCAGGGGTTCAAAAGTAAAAGGTAGAGGTGATGATGGATTGGCAGTTCTGTGAGGACTAAAGATTGTTTGAAATGGGGTCCTATAGGAAGTGAGTGAAAAAATTAAAAAGTGGTAGTCAAAGAATGGGAATCTTGAAATTGAGACTATAAAGAAAGTATTGTTATCGCTAGTGACAAAGTCTAGCTATGGCTGTAGGAATGATTGCAAATTCATAAGTTCTGTGTGTGTTTGTTAATATATACTCTATGTAAAGAAAGAATAGTATGGTATCACCATATCAGGGAGTATTTGAACTATATAGAACTTCGAGAATTTTTAGAAAAGTGAGTAGCAAAAAAAACAAGTACCTGATAGTACGTGATTTTATCCCATCTCTATTAAAGAATGGTTTTGATGAATAATAATGACTTTTCAAGAGTTTAATGTCATAAATAGATCCATGACTGATGATAGCAGTTCTGAATCTATAAAAAGGTAAAGATTTGAAAAGTGTCTTAATCTCAGCAAACTTTGACACACACATACACACGCACACACTTTTTTCTAAGTTCTGAAATGTGTGGTCATTATGCAGATCACTGACCATCTGGAACCTACTCAATCATAGACACTTTCAATCTGGTTTCTAGACAGTTCTCCTAGCAATGAAGCAGTTCCTCCATGAATACAAAATGATTTATGGATAAACTGTAACCATAGCTTTCCTGCTATTTTTCTGACCTTTGAGAATCCAATGCAAAATCCAATATCACAGACGACAGATTTTTATAGGATCAAGACATGACCTGGAATTATTTTCATTGCATTTAAGTGCAATGTGATCTAGAAAATCATGGTTTGTTCAGATCAATGGGTTTCCATTATTTCTTCCTTGATTTAACTGATTTAAGTTCAACTTTAACTATATCTCATTCATTAGAAAGATGTTGATTTTTAATGTATATTCCAAAGATCTTTTGCTATCACTGAAATATGTTTTTAGTAACATTCAGACCAGAGGACTAAGTCAAAGATAAAATTTAATTGAACTACTTCCTATTTCTGGTTCTTGGCATTTCATTTTTTTAAAAGGATTACTTACCTGCCTATCTACCTATTTCTTTTGATTTCTCTGAATCTATCACAATGTAGAACTTTGAAAACTGTCTTATCTCAACTAACCATTTTACAGAAAAGAATTAAGGTAGTCTATGGCAGTCTGTAATTGTTATACAAACATATTTGCCTTTTTTTTTTTAACACATAATCCTCTAACTGCGCTTATTTTCCAATTAGGTTCAGTCAGTCTTCTCCAGTACGTAATTGTGCTTCCAGATATAACACCTTGCTTTCTGAGGCTTTCATGAGAAGTTCTGGGTCCATGACTTTTGGTCTCTTTCTGGTCCCCAGATTCAGGACCAACCAGGTTAAGCTTGGCAACAATGCTCCTTGGGTAACAGTGGTGTGGCATTTATATTCATTTATGCCATCCTATGATCTGTGAAGCTGAATATGAATATGTACTGGAATGAGAAATCCAAGTAAGTCAAGTGATGCAGGAACTTGGTAGAAAATTAAATCTGGCTGAGTTGTTTCTTTGCTTTTATTGATTTTGAGAAGGAATTTAATTTTTGGTCTTCTCCAACCCTAAGAATCAGAGGATAGAAAGTCTTCTGTTGTATTTGGAAACTTTGAATGCTTTTCCTTGAGCATGGTTTTAACGCCTTTGCAAATTTTGACCAAATTTCTGGTTCTAGTCTCAAAAAGTAGATGGATAGGAAAGGGCAGTTATATTTTTTCAAAAAAATTATATTTTTTTTCTTTTGAGAAGAGTGAGTGTCCACTATCTACTTGGTATGATTTCAGAATTCTCAGATCTCTGAAGTACTCTCCACTAATTCCTTGTCATCTGCTATTTTCCCATTAACTTTCTTCTTCACTGATTTAAGGCTTTCTCATAGTTAAAATACAAATGCCTATATTTCATTTAAGTAATCATTTTGAGCAAGTATGGCATGCTTTGCAGCTTGCTGCCCTCTGTGCAGGTTTTGAGAGCTAACGGAAAAGGTGGAAACCACTGGCTCTCATGTTCTTCTAATCAAACTCTCTCCTCAACTTATTGGTGTATTCAAGCCTGGTTTTCTCCCTGCCTCGTTTTTTTCTCCTTTCTTCCTTGTTTCCTCCTGTCTTTCCTCTCTTCTTCTGTCATTACTTTTGCTTTCATGGGCTCTTTTCCTGTTGCTTTTTTTTTTCATTTATAAATTTCAGAAAATTTTCCAGTATATATCTTAGTTTTGATGATGCCATTCATATTTATTTTTAAACATGGTAAGCTCCTTTAATTAGCAGATCCACTTTTTTCCCCCTTGCATCTTGTGAAAAATAGTCTTTAATATATAAATGCACTATGGTTAGCTGAGGTCGTGATCTCAGGGTCCTGGGATGGAGCCCTGCATTGGGCTCCCCACTCAGTGGGAGTCTCTTTCTCCCTCTCCTACCCCTGCCCTGCTTGCTCTCTCTTCCTCAAATAAATAAACAAAATCTTAAAAATATATATAAATATACTGTTTTCCCCTCTTCCATTTATAGGACAGAATACAAGATTTCCCCAGAATGAAAAACAATTGATTTTCTTTTGCTGGATCATCATTATCTGTCTGAAGTATCTATTAACTCTCTCCTCAGAGATTCACGATCTCTGTTTTTTATTCTCTGCGTTTGTTTGGCCTCTAATTCAGTATTTGGCCCCATATATTGTTTTGCGCTATTTCAAATGTATTTATTTTTTTCTGTAATAGTATTGCTTTGATCCCCAGTTTGTCTTTTGAGCTTTGCAGTCTCGTTTTTCACTTTATTCTGTTGTCTTATTCTCTCATCTTGGGTGTCTCATTTTATTGATTTCGTGTTGTTTGTGAGTTCTTCTAAAGTACAAATGACTCATCGTGGAGATTTTTTTCCTCGTTCTTTGGGTAGGGTTTAATTCGGTAATTACTTCTTTTTGTTGTTCCATTTCTGTCTCTGTCTCTTCTCTTTCTGTTTCACTGAACTTTTTCTCCATATTTTGTTTAGAATTTAAAGCAAGAATTACATGTTTCTCGTAATTAGAAAACGCTCTGGAGATGTATAAAGAATTTTTTCTTTGCTATGCCTCAAGCCCCATCCCCTGAGGTTTCTATTGCCAAGTTATATGTATATGTTCATATTTTTCTTTCTGCTGCTACTGTATATGTACATCCACATATACATGTATGAATAAGCTTTTTTATTTGTTTCAAAAATAACATTCTACTCCATATAATTCTTTAAAATTTGCTTTCTAAAAAATTTGCTTTTTTAAATTTTATTTTTTAAATAATCTCTATACCCAATGTGGGGCTCAGACTCACAATCTAGAGGTTAAGAGTCACATGCTCCACTAAGGCAGCCAGGTACCCCCAAATTTGCTTTTTTTTAAAAAAAAAACTTTATATTTTATAGTAAATCTCTTTCTACAACACTGATCAAACTCATTTTTATTTATTTTCTAAAGTGGGCTCCATACCCAGGATGGAGCCCAACACAGGGCTTGAACTCATGACCCTGAGATTCAGACCCTGAGCTGAAATCAAAAGTCATACTCTTTAAGCAACTGAGTGGCTCAATTGGTTAAGCATCTGCCTTAGCCTCAGGTCATGATCTCAGGATCCTGGGATGGAGCCCCAACATCCCATCCCGGCTCCCTGCTCAGCAGGGAAACTGCTTCTTCCTCTCTCTCTGCCCACCTCCACTCCCCCCCCCGCCCACAACTCGTGTTTGCTCTCTCTCACTCTTTGTCACAAATAAATAAATAAAATCTTTAAAAAGAAAAAAAAGAGTCAAATGCTTAATGGACTGCAGGGCCCCTAACTCATTTTTAAACATAGCTGCCAGATACTCTATTTTATGGATGTGCTAAATTTATTCAATTATACCACTATCAGGGACATTTTCTTTTTGCAATTGTAAACAATACTCCAGTATATACTAAGGTGCTACATTCATGTATGCTAATGCTTTTGTACCTGTTGAATTGATTCCAAAAGGAGAATTACTGGGGTGGAGGGTTTGTGCATTTAGTTATTGACAGACACTATTGAATTGCTTCCCAGAATGCTTCTAAAAGTTCATACTTGCTTTAGCATTGCATGTGAGTGGCTATTTTAGATATTCTAAAAATAATCTTTCTGGTGTCTATGAACTCTGATTTTCAAATTCTTACATTTTATGCTCAAATTAACTCAGGTTAATAATTAAACCACTTTAAAAGTTACTATTTTGCTACCACGTAAGTTTTGTTTTTGTTTTGTTTTGTTTTTGTTTTTGTTTTTGTCTCCTGAGGTTGATTTTATTTTGGTTGATATTGGGCTTTTTAAAATTTTTTTCATTTTTGGGCATTTTTGAACAATTATTCAGCAAAGACTTTTGAACACTTATTGTGCCCCAGGCACTCTTCTAGGCACTGTGGATACTGTCAGAAACAAAACTGACAACTATGCCCCATGGAGCTTTCATCCTGGAGTGCAAAAAATATATATAAGTAGACAAAAAAAATAAATATAAGAAATTGTTCATGGTACAAGTACCATGAAGAAAAATTTGGAAACTTATTCATATGATAGAGAATGACTAGGTGGTCAGGGAAAACCTGTCTAAGGAACCTGAGACTTTAAAGAAAAAAAAATGGTGGCTATCCATGTGAAGATCTGGGGAAGAGCATTTCAGGCAGCAGGAAAGCAATTATAAATGTGCTGAGGTTGAGACAGTCTTCGGAAATCTCTAAAGAGGGATCCCTGGGTGGCGCAGCGGTTTAGCGCCTGCCTTTGGCCCAGGGCGCAATCCTGGAGACCCGGGATCGAATCCCACGTCGGGCTCCCGGTGCATGGAGCCTGCTTCTCCCTCTGCCTATGTCTCTGCCTCTCTCTTTCTCTCTGTGACTATCATAAATAAAAAAAAAAAAAAAAAAATTAAAAAATAAAAAAAATAAAAAAAATAAAAAGAAATCTCTAAAGAGCCCCAGACCAGAGTGTTTACAGCAGAGTGAGAAAAGAAGAGGTATACATGAGATGAAGTAAGGAAAACTAGCAGGGCAATGTCACTCGAGGCCCTCTAGCCTTGGTAAAGGGTTTGGATTTCATTGTGAGTGAGAAGGGAGTCCTCAGGGTGGATTTTAGGAGGGATATAACTTTTTTTTTTTTAAGATTATATTTATTTATTCATGAGAGACACAGAAAGAGGAGAGAGAGGCAGAGACACAGGCAGAGGGAGAAGCAGGCTTTATGCAGGAAGCCTGATTTGGGACTCAATCCTGGGACTCTGGGATCACACCCTGAGCTGAAGATAGACACTCAACCACTGAGCCACCCAGGCATCCTTAGGAGGGATATAACTTTTGATTGACATTCTAAGAAGATCATTCTGGCTTCTCAATGGAGAATGCATTGTAGGGAATCAGAATAATTCTGAATGTTTTGTAGGAAATCCAGAGCTGAGGTGAAGGTAGGGTAGTTAAGAGGTAGTTAAGATAGTTAAGAGGATAATTAAGAGCCTAAGGAAAAGTGGCCTAGTTTGGGGTAGCTTTTAGAGTCAAACTTGTCAGAACTTGCTTATGGGTTGAGGGGAAAAAGAAGCATCAACAATGACTCATAGGTTTCCGCTTGAGCAGTTTAGGGGCTGGGTGTGCCAGTTACCAAGATAAGAATAGAACAGCAAAGAGATTTGAGAGATGGTAGATTAAGAGTTCTTTGCTTTTTGAGATTTAAAAATAGTAAAAAACTGATATTGTGGTATAGATTTGAGAGATACCAGCCTATCAGTGGTACTTGAAATAATGGAATTAATTTTTGTCCACATCAAAGGATAACTTAATAGAAAACTTGACAAGAGGGTTCTGGGTATGTGAAGTGGGGCTAGTGGGATATAAGGCTTTTTTCTAAAGACAACAGAACGGGAGCTGGTTTTAATTTTGAAGCACAAAAGCATGAATACTGAGGAACTTACTCTTGGGTATCAGCCCTTACATTAGCTGCCCTAGTTCTCTGCAGGTAATTCATTCTACTATTGTATTATTACTAGCAATGACCTTTTATTTTTCCCTAGAGTCTATATGTTTGGTTTTACCACTCTGGGTGCAACAGATCTAAGTCAATATAGGCTAAAAATCCCATATAATGGAGCACCTCGGTGGTTCAGTGGGTTAAGCATCTGCCTTTGGCTCAGGTCATGATCCTGGGGTCTGAGAAGGAGCGCTCAGCAGGGCTTCCTGCTCCGTGGGGAGTCTACGTCTCCTTCTCCCCCTGCCCCTCCCCTCTCTAGTGTTCTCTCTCTTGCTCTCAAATAAATCAATAAAATCTTTTTTTAAAAAAATCCTATGTAGAGACTTTTAACCCATTTTCTTGTGCTCAGTTTCTTACTGTTATGCTGTCAGACCATACAGATATCCAGATCATTCTGAGATTCCTGATGAGCAGGCTGATGCTCTTCACTGCTTTAGGACCCTTTGCTTCTTTTTCTCTCACACTTGTAGAACATTTTAGAATCATCTCCTTCACCACAGGCTTATACCTTTTCTCTTACTGTTGATGTATTATATCTTTGTGAGGCTCTTATCGTTATATTCAAGATCTCAACAGGGAAAGAGAAACATAGTATGCAGTTGGTCATCTTGAAATGGAAAACTGTGGATCCCTGGGTGGCTCAGCGGTTTGGCGCCTGCCTTTGGCCCAGGGTGCGATCCTGGAGTCCCGGGATCGAGTCCTACATTGGGCTCCTGGCATAGAGCCTGCTTCTCCCTCTGCTTGTGTCTCTGCCTCTCTCTCTCTCTCTCTCTCATGAATAAATAAATAAAATCTTTAAAAAAAAGGAAATGGAAAACTGTAATTTTTATGCAGACAAAAATGTTTGTCCTTGACAGTTGATTCTTCATCTTTCTAAATATTTCTAAATATTTATTTATCTTTATTTTTGTAATATTTTTGCATAGTTTTCATCCCATTTTATTTAATTGTATTGACATTTATCATGGGCAGTACTTTGTAGATCTTTCATGTAATATTTTTCAATTCTTTTAAACACTTTGCCCATCTTACCTGAGACATGTCAATGTCACTCTTGAAGGATGTACTTGCTTTTTGTTCTCCTTTCTGTATAAAATAAATATTCTTTGGTCCTGCAAGTTTTCACTTCATTTAGAGATTATGATCACCAAATATTAATTTCTGAAGGTAGTATTCATTTTTTTAATCCATCTCTGCATTCCCAAAGGATCTTCCTCCAAGCTTTAATCATAGGGATTCAAGAAAGGCTTGATGAAATGATTAGCTGGACAGGGACATACATTGCTCTTACTCACTTCTACTAACTATACTTGTTTTTTTCATTCAGCCAACATTTATGGAGGAACCCCTGTGTTTCAAGCTTTGAGTACTGCTATGATATGGGGATCCAGAGCTGAACAGGACTGCCAATGCCTTCTAGAAATTCAAGAATGCTAACACTCAACATCTATCTTGTTTTATGATCTATTAAATTGTGAATATTTTTTCTCCTCAATACAAAGGTGGTTGAGGGTGAAAGCTATTTTATATATTTCTTTGGAACTCATTCCCTTCCTTTAACAACAACAAAAAATACATGAGTACCATATTAAAGGTCTATAGTTCCTCTTAGTCTGTGTTTTGCTGCCATCAAAGACCTTAACCTACTTACCCTGAAACAGAATGTATTTTCCATGGATTTTTTTCTTAAAACCACATTTAATGGCTCTCTTATTTATGTGATTCCTCAAAACTTTTTAAATAGTAAGGTTCAAAAATATTATCCAGCTAAATATCATGGTAGGGATGGTGCAAGCTGTATCAGGTAGTGTCTGGAATAGAATTGTTCACTTGAACAGTATTGAGGCAGAACAAGACAAGTTCAGGGTTTAAGGCACTGGTTTTCAGGGGTGGCAGAAATGAAGGTTTGGGTTTGGAAGTGATCTTTCAGCATTTTTGAATAGCTCTTTCCATTTCCTAAAGCATAGAAGACCAAGACAAGAGACACAGTGAGTGGTAGAAAGTAGCTAGGTTCTATTGCCTGTTTAGTTGTCTTCTCCTTGTTGGCATTTTGCTGTACCCTACATTTTTGTCTTTCTTCTCCAGTGAGACTCCTAAAAGATCAATTTGTTATCTCATTGTTTTTTTTTTTATTTCTCTCTGCTGAGCATCTGAGTGTGTTATTATGAGTGTGTTATTATGATTATCTGAGTGTGTTATTATGAGTGTGTTATTATGAGTGTGTTTTTATTTCTCTCTGCTGAGCATCTGAGTGTGTTATTATGTCTTAAGTTTTTATGTGTATATTTTTATTTTTATTTTATTTATTTTTTTATATTTTTAGTTTTAAAAATATGTAAGGGTGGGAGCAGATCTTGAGTTAATTATACAGATTATTTCACTATGGTGTGTATGTCTGATGCATATATGTATGTATGTATATACATAAACACACGTATACACTGTAGGATACAACATAGTGTAATGTAGCCCACAACAATGCATAGAATCCTTCCCACTTATTAATTTAACTCTTTGATTAACTATCTAGAATTCATCTCACTCACTTATCTATAATATGTAGGAGCACTTAGCTGACAATACAAGGCAGTTTATGATATAATCTGTTTAAGTAATAGGGGTGATATGAATAATAATAGGTCTCAAGTATTGAGTATTCATTTTACGCCAGGCACAATGGCAGGCAAACCCAACTATAAAATCCCAGTAGATAAGAATGATGTAGCCCCATTATATCATGGTGTCTACATCAAAAGAACACTGAACAAAATAATTAGATTTTTGCTTGAATTTTTAGATAACTTCAGATTTCTAATCTTTAACTTAAGAATTTTAGAATTATTATTATATCATTAGCTCTCTTAAGTGCTTGAAAATACATGCAACATTGGATTTTATTTATTAGATATTCAGAACTTTAGTATGATTAGGATGAAATATATTCTTGTCATAGAATATTATTAAATATTAGTAACACATTGATTATTTAATATTGATAACACTTATAGATCACTTATTATGCACCAGAAGTGTTGTAATAATTTTGAAGGAATAGATGTTTTTATCTTCAAGCTAAGTATCCTTATTACCCCAATTTCAGAGGAACAACCCCCTCCAGTGCTATGTGACCTGTCGATAAAAATAACATTTTGATTTTATGCCTGTGTTCGCTTTGGTAGCACACATAAGATTTTATGCTTATATAACTTACTTTTTTTCAGTAAATTTCAGTAAAATTACTTTCAGTAAAGTATCAATGTTTAGTTGTAAAGCATTTAGTTAGTCAAAATAAGAAGACTGGACAGGGAGATGATCCTATAAGTGATGAATTAGACAAAGAACAAGAAGATATCAGCAATGCTACTCGTAAAGAGCTTCAAGAACTTTCTTCATCCATTAAAGACCTTATTCTTAAATCCAGGAAATCATCTGTGACAGAAGAATAATGATCATAATTTACTTTTGTCATAATAATAATCATTTTTTCCAAAGTTTAAGGTGACTGGTTACCAAAAAATACTCACTTCACAACCCTCGGTTCTCCCCAGTCACCACCCCCCTACACACACACACACACACACACACACACACACACACACACATATAATTCAGTTTAAATAGTAGTGTTGTATTTAGTGTAAATCTTATAAAAATGTGAAAGTTTTGTAAATTGGGTTCAACCATGGAAGATTTCTTTTTCACATTATAATTCTAAAAATTACCATTTCAGGTTTATTTTATTTTCAGATGCTGAATGAAGAATAAATTTTCTGATATCTTTCAAAAAAAAAGTGTCTAGCATTTGCTATCTTATTTGGATAATGTAATATATATCAGCCTATATTTTTATAAGAAAGTAAAGGAAATACGTGGGAGAAAATATATTCTCAATAGTATATGACCTCTTTATAAGGATAGTCACTGAAAAACTGCACCAATGTAACCAGTGTTGAGGGGCTCTCCTCTGGTTCTAGAGATACCTGAAATTGATTGGTTGCTTCATTCAGGTTCAAGTAACTAGAACAAAAAATTGATCCCAGAAAAATCACAGAATAATCCAAATGCTAGTGTGATCAACTTTATAAAAATAAAATAATTGTTATTACATCTGATCAAAGAATGAAAGAGAGCTTAGTCACGCATGAGATGAAATAAATTTTTTAATGTGAAGTTCCAGTAGAAGTGTGTTGATCCAGGATATTTATCACATGGTTTTCCTTATTGAAAACCCTCTTCCTCTTCAAATCATTTCCTTGTCTGTAAAGTAGTTAGCCACGGATGAGAAAGTTGAGATACCTAGAATTTTGGAGTTTATTTGAATATGCTGATAACTCCAAGCATATCTATGCTCCTCTTAGCTTCAACATAAATTATGAGTTAACAATCACAGCATCCTAGAGAGCTGGGATCTAAATATTATTCTCCCTTTGTAGGTTGCTATGGGCACAGACCAGATAAGTGCCTTATCAGAGATGGCTGGCAAGCCAGGGGCAGAGTGGGAATTAGATTGTCAAACTCTGGATGCTTCATCTTGGGTTTAGTAGAGGGATTCTCACCAGCTCCTGTGCAGACCCTGTGGCAATTGAGGAAGTTGAGAATCCGTGCTACCTGGGTCTGCTTACGGCTCTCACTATGAATTTTGGTGTCTTTTGAGGGGAGTTAAGAACCTAAGAGCCCATAAAATAACCTTCAGATAATAATACAAACAATCTATTTTTTTCAAGTCCATATATTTCTTTGAGCTGGCAGCCTCAACTCCCTAGTTTAATGCCAAAGGCCAGTACTATGCTGCTGAGCTTTACCATGAAAATCTTCATTCTAGAAAACAGCTAAGAAAATAAAAAGACATTTTTTTTTCAGTTAACCCTGTAACTCTGTTTACTATAGAAAAGTGCAATGCTAACTGAAAAAAAGTCTATGATTCTGTATAGTCTTATAAAACTAAACTGTATTAGATATATAGGAGGTATTATTACATAGGAGGTATTATATATAAGAAGTATATTAGATATATGAGTGTAATTCTGCAAAACTGAAAAGGGAAGGTGGTATAAGAGGAGAGACTAGAGGTGAATTTGCAGTTCCAAAATATTTATGGCTTTATACTGAAAACAAAAATCATGACTGAATAGGTCTACATATTGAAAACTCAGCTTCTGGAGATACACAGCTTTGAAAGGAAGTTATTAAAACATAAATTGCTGGGTATTTTCTTGACAGATGCAAAATAGCAAATTTGATTTATGAAGATTGTCACTTGCAATAAAGCAGATAAGAACATAGTCGTTTTACCTATTAAGTGATATAATGTTATAAATTCTTATCACAACTCCAAACGTTACCAAAAGATACAGAAAGGAAGCTTTCAAAACCACCGTGAAGACACTAGAGCTGACACACAAGAAATTCCCCCCAAAAGGAGGAAAGTGGAGATGTGATTAAAAATACTATTCATTTTTCATTTATTAGAGAAAAATACAAAAAATTTTGAGGAACAGAAAAATTACATACCTTAAATCAGAGTAAGTATTTTGTTGTATTTTGTTCAGTATTTTTCTATCCACTTACACACATTATTAAAATAAAATCAATCAGCACATCCATTTTATAATTCTTATTTCATTTATAATACATGGCAATGATTTCCTACATTTTTCACTGTTTTTCTAATGTATGACTTAAAAAACCTATATCTTAGTCTATCATTTCTGGTACTATATAATTCATTTAACTTTTGATTAATTCTTTAATTTTTTGATTAATACTTTGAGAATTTGATGTTTAACTTTTTCACATTGAAGAGTAAAATTGACATTTCAATTCTTGCATATCTGATAATATGCTTGTTTGTTCTTCATATATAAAAAATATTTGATGTGCTGATATATTGGTTTTAAGTTTTACCATCTAAAACTCTATCAATGTTGGCCTACTTCTTCCTGATATTTGATATGGAGAAGTCTGAGTTTAGTCTGATTATTTTCCCCTTTGGAGGCAAACTTTCTGTCTAGTCAAGAACTACACTTATGTTATTTTCATCACCCTTGAAATTATGAATTTCAACAGAATCACTTCGTGTTTTTGCCCTTATTAATGTTGTCTGTTAATCTCTTTTTCATCTGTAGACTCAAAGCTTTCTTTTGTTTAGGAATACATCATCCTATCATAACTAAAATTTATTGTTTTAGTTAAAATGGTTCCTTTTTCAGGAGCACAAATTATGTTGCACATCATTTTTCCATCAACTTGCATCTACTTTTTCTTCTCTCATGATTTTAATCTCTGTTCATTTCTCATATCTTGGAGGCAGCTGTTCAAATTTGTTCTACACATTACTATTCAATTTTCAGCAGTGTTGGCTTTGTTCTTTAGCGAATCTAATATTGAGTGATTCTAATCTCATGAAGATATTAATTTTGCCATCTTGCTTTTAATTTATTTCCTTTCATTTTGACTTACCTTCTAGCCAAATTCCTTTTCATGCCAGTATGCTGTCTTATCCTCTCATCTGTGCTCTTATTTCAAAGGGTTATCCTTTGAATTTCATTGCGAAGAGATGACAGTGTTTCTAGAATTTTATTTCCTGTAGTATCCTTTAAAGGAATCTGTTCATGAAGCTATGTTCTCTTGTGGTACAGAAAAATTTTCTAATCTCCATACTTTCTTGGCATTTTTAATTCATTCTGTGGACAGGAAGTGAATCCAGCCTCATTGTGGCTAATAAGCAGGGATGTTATGTCAGTTAGAATTGCTTTAGTCTGAAAGTAAGGAAAAGAACCACAGTGGTTTAACTGATGGAGTCTTGTTCTCACATGACCAGAAGTCTAGAGCTAGGAAGTCCAGAGCCGACACAGGGGGTCAAGGAAGTGGCTGAGAACCAAGGCTTCTCTAGCTGCTGAACCTCAAACCAATGTGACTTATTCTTTTTATTTATTTTTTAAAGATTTTATTTATTCATGAGAGAGGCAGAGATACAGGCAGAGGGAGAAGCAGGCATCTGGCAAGGAGCCCAATGTGGGACTCAATCCTGGGACCAGGATCATATCCTGAGCCAAAGGCAGATGCTCAACTGCTGAGCCTCTCAGGCATCCTATCCATGTGGCTTATTCTTATGATTGAGAAATGGCTGAACCAAATCTAGGCACAATTATATATATGTATATGAAGATTATATATATGGTATACCATACTTACCCATGTATATGTATATATACATATATATACATTATATATTATATATTTTATATATTAAATATATAAATATTTTAAAATATGTAATGGATACATATTATATTTAATGAGTATATATACATACACACACATACATGTGTATTTATAATGAGTATCTTTAAGAGGAAAAGGACAAAGAGGAAAGGTGGGTGTCCGATTTCTTTTTAACTTGGAAAATGTTTTATTTATGAAAGTTCCACTTAGGAACTTAGGAACTTTATTTATGAAAGTTCCACTTAGGACATTCCTGTTTCTGTTTCATTGCTTAGAACTGTGTCACTGTGTCACATGGTCACCAACAGTTGCAATGGAGTTGGAGGAAAGAAGTATTTTACCTGGTGCAAACCATCATATTTTTAAACAAGGGATAAAGACCAACATTCGCAGGTGCAAAGGCCTTTGCTGTTTTGAATTACTGGTACATGCATGGCTGTCTCTTGCCACATGAGAAAACAGGTCCCAGTGAAGACAAGTAATCTTAGAACATCTTCTCTAAAGCAGAGGGCATTGCCTAGGATGGTGATTTTTTAAATTATCTTTTATTTCCAAATTACCTTAAAAATTTTTTTTATTAGTTTCAGCCTAGGATGGTGATTCTTATTGCAGCATTTTAAGTCTCATTACTAGGAGAAATCACTTCCAGATCTTGCAAGTAGGATGTTAGCTTTTGGTTGGTGTGAGTTTTTTCTTCACCGATGTTTTAGTAAGATAGAATTGACTTAGGAATTTCAGTATTTATTCAGACATGATCATAGAAAAAGACAGAAAATGAAGAATAGCATGGCAATCCTTGGTTAGATTTGTGGTCTCTGAAGTGAAAAAAAAAAATCCATGGGTAGATTTGAAAGTAATATCAGTAAATTACCTGTAGAGTGGTAAGTACTAAGATATATACAAAGGTGAAATCTATTGATACTGCCTTTAAAAAAAAAAATTATCAAGTAGAACAAGTAAAATAAGAATGTAAATAATTCCAGACTAAAAACTCTTTGAGGGCATTGCATATGGTTTGGTCAAAGTTTTTCTTCTAAATGTGTTTATTGCCTTGTGGATAGAAGTAAATCGCCATTAAAAGCTTGCTAAATTAGCAATGCAAAATTAAATGCTCTAGATAAATTCAATTATACAGATACATATGCTGTGCTCTGGGGCACAGAGTGGAAACAGAGCTCAGATCAAGTAATTGGTCGACATGGTGGCCTTGAGCTAGGCCCTCCCAGGAAGTACGTCTTGGTTAGGGAAGGGAAGTTGCTGAATGACAGGAAAATAGAAGAGGGAGGACTGGGGTGAAGGGGCACAGTGTTGAGTGAAGGAAGCAATGAGAGGAGAAAGGAGGCAGATCCTACCTGCATCACACAGGCCCTTGACTTGGTCTTCGTGAAGCTTTTGAAGTTCTGAGAGAAGGTAGCAGGGACATGTAGACCAAAATGGAGAAGGAAACACTGGAGACAGGGAAATTAATCTGGATTTTCTACTTGGTCTCCCTGATTCCAACAGTGAGGATTTAAATAGGACGGTAAGATTATATATTAAGAAACTTTACGTGGTCAGGATTGGGAAAATTGTAATCCTCAATATGAAACGCACTCTTCGTTTTTGAAGTTTGGCTGGCTTTCATTCATTCACATATTTATTTATTTTTAGTAAAATAATGAAATAAGCACTATGAACAGCAAATACAAACTAAACAGATGGTTCTCCCCAACCACCTGGTACTCTGACTTCTTCCCAATTGATTTCTGTAGGAAACATTTCTTGATTTCCTTTTTATATGATTTTATTTCACTTATATGTATCTCTTAAAAAGCATATATTTTTTTAGCTGTTTTTAACTTTCTATAAAGTTATAGAACTGTATTTATTATTTGGGGACTGCTGTCACTCATTTAGTATTATTTTGCTAAGATCCTAGCCATAATTTAAAATGCAACTTCCTTTTGGATTTTTAATTATTTTTATTTTAGTCATAATGAACTTAATAATGACCCAATGGTATTCTAATTAATTAATTAATTAATTAATTAATTTGCCTAGTTGTCACTGGGATGAATTCATGAGAAACCTGGGTCCAAACTGAGTTTCACTTGTCATAGCTGTGAATTAGTTAAATCTGTTAAATTTAATCCTAACTTAATTAAAATGTCTTTGCTACCATCCAGTAAATATCAGTTATAAAATATGAATATAGCTTTTTTGGCTATGCACGGTAGGACATTTTCTCAGATGCACCATAGTGAGACAATTTCAGGAAATATCATAAATTTCATGAATTTGTAGTTATCAACTCCCTAATCAGAATATTCATTAAAAATGTGCTAAAGTAGTAAATATTGGATGTGCCAGTTACAGATGCATATAAAGATGATAACTCTGGGTGATGCTTAATCTCTCAGATCAAGCAAAGCTAAGTATAGGAATTTTGTCATATTTGACTATTTAAACATTGTTTTTGTTTAAACATTTTTTTTAATATCACTCCATGTGAAAGATCCTGAACCAGATGGATTTTTTTTAGTTATTCTCCATCTCTAGGAAAAATTTGGGACCTGATTAAGCAGAAAAAAAAATATAATTGCCTAACTTCACAAGAAAGCATACATTCTGACATGCATTTTTCCCATATTATATCACATCATAAAGATGTTTCTCCAGACATTTGTGTCTTTCGTGGACCGTGGCTTTCCTTGCTCCAGAGGTAGGACCTCTGAGAAGGGGACCTCTCCAGAATTAGGGGGACAAGCTTATCCCAGTCTGCCTGGGTGTTCCAGTCATTGAAAGCCCTGTATCCCAGTAGGTGCCATACCTATAAATGCTTTGTCAGGCACCTAGAATTATGTATAGTTAGGTTATGTCATGTATCAGTAATACACTCTCTTCTAGTGATGAATTTCAGATATATTAGATTCTCATTTACATTTTAATATAACATTTGTACTATTTCAAATTTATATTTTGTAGTATGTACAAAAAACCTAAAATATAAATATTTAAAATCCATCATTTTTAACTAATTTGAATTATAGAATATTTATAAAGTCATTTTATTTCTTTTAAGTGTATATAGTAATTTGAACTAGAAAGACTTTCTCATTATGCTTTAATGAAGAAATGAGAATGATTTGTGACTAGCATTTCAGTTGTTTGTATGCATTGCATGAAAATAATTTGTTTTAGCAATACTTCGATTGGGAGAGCTTCCTGTTTTAATTTTCTTTCTCTAAAAGGGCTTAGAAAAACGTACTCTCTCTTAGAGAGGAAATAGAGGGCAGTACTTTCAAGTATGTCTTCTGAAATCAAAACTTGGGAGTACAAAGACTGGCTCTTCCACATACTAACTACCCGATCTTGGGCAAGTTGCTTAAGCTCAGGAAAATGTAGTTTTCTGATCTTGGCATGGTATGATAATTATTACCAATTAGACTCTCTCCCCACTACTCCTTGGTGACTCCTCTCTCCTTCTCCTCCCCTCTGGGGCTGCACCAGCATGGGTCCTTGGCCCTGCTGGCTGCCCACTGCCCTCCTGCTGCTCCTCTCTTTTTTTGGCACCACACACTGCCACACATGCCAAATGCACCCACCCTGAGCTGCTGGGTATCTGGGTCTTCCCAGTGGGCCCCCTTGGTTCCCAGAATGACGTCAACTGCTCAGTTATGGGACCATCAAAAAAAAATGTAGTATCAGATACAGCATGTGATAATTTTGCCAATAATGAACATTTCATCATCATTTACAGTCAAGGCTTTGGGATTGTGATGAATGACTACACATGGTTTGCCTTTTTTAAGTGTAAAGAAGAGGGCAGCAAGGTAACCAGTTACTGCCTTGTGGCATGGTCTCATGACCATGGCTGGATCAATACATGATGTGCTGGGTGGGAATGAAGCTTGGTTCACTGGAACTAAGGTGGGATCTACCTCTGAGAATGTGAACAAACACTGCACATCTTGAGAATCTCCAGGAAAATTATCCTAATGGGCTCTACAAATATAACCATGACTTTGTGGAAGCGATCAATGCCATTCAGAAGTCTTGGACTACAACCACATACATGGAATATGAGACTCTTACCCTGACAGAAATGATTAGGAGAAGTGGTAGCCACAGCCAGAGAATCCTAATGCCCAAAGCTGCACCACTGACTGCAGACATATATGAAAAAATTTTACATTTGCCAGCATCTAGGGATTGGAGAGATATTTGTGGTACCAATTTTGTTACTTCTAATTAAAGAAAGCATGAGCCTATAATGTAAGGTATATCTGTACTTTTTAACTCTTAAATGTTGTGTACTGTGTACCAGATGCTATTTGAAGAACACCAAAATAATAACTTAATCCTCATAATAACCCTGAGGTAGGTAGTGTCCTCATCTTATGGATAAGAAAGCTGAGGTACGATCTCCTCAGAATCTTGTGAATTAGAATTCAAAGCCAAATGTTTTAGCTTCAAAGCCTGTGCCCTTGGTGACTAAATGATATTGCCACTCTGTATGAGAATTTAATTTTAAAATAAAATATGCCACATCACCCAACGTTTAATACAGCCCCTTCAAAAAAATGTAAGAAATGCATGTTTCTGACTAGTCATGCCATGGGTTTTTAAGTTTTAGGACTCAGAAAATTGTACTGGGTTTTCTGCAAATGAAAAGTATTTTGAGGGCTTGTTTGGCAGCGTGGCCCTTCTTAAAGAGTTGAAGAATTCTCTTAATTTCCCTCAACATGGGCTAATTAATGCATCAAAGATAAACCAAACTCAGTCTGCATAATTAAGCAAACTCTACCAAAAATTTCTGAGCCTTATTTGCATTCATACCACACCACTGGTATATTTACTGAACATCAGCAACATAATTTTACCTGAGAAGATGGATTTTACCTGATGATACCAAGTAGATATGTCCTAAGAGAAGTTAGCACTAAAACCAGGGAAAGCTCAATACTTTTATTACAAATATAGCAGGAAATAATTATTTAAAGCCACTTCCATCCAACTGAAAAACACAATGTTAACTAAACAGGTCTTTGGATTTGAACAGAATATGTAAAATAGCCAGAGATGGCCATTTGCTGTTTCTCTCCAGCTCTTGATTGGCTTATGCAGCGAACACTATTTGTTGTCCCCAGCAGCCAGCTCGACCCCATCCCAATCTTCCCCATTAATAGAACTCTAGTTCTGTTGAGGTGACATCAGGCTCAGGGAACAGGCACAGCTCCAGGGAATTAGTCAGTCATGATGGGTCCCTGCTTATCACAGAGTTCTTTCTACCTCTTCCCGGATCGCTGTCAGAGAATGGATTGGCTGTACCCAGTTTTCAGCAGTTAGGTCTAAAGGGAAGTTTGCCATCTGGGGCAGAATTTCTTCCCTGGGAAAAAAGGAATGTGCAGAGCCCCGATACCACTGAGCATTAAACCAACCTCAGAACTGCTTCTGAACTTCTTTTCATGTGAAATTAAAGTCTCTTATCACCAACATTGCATTTAGTATGAGATGTTATCACTCCCAGCCAAAAGTACCCTAATTTGTATACCTTCCTTCACTTGCCTCCAATTCTCAAAGCCATTATCATAAGTATGTGCATGTTACAGTATCCTAACATTTACATTAGCACAATTTCTCCTGATAGGTACCTGATTCTTTTCTTTCTTTTATATGTAAATCACATTGATTTAAATGAAAATATAATAGTTATGATATAAAAATATGTCAGAAAATTTTTGATGTCTAAATTGTAATGATAACCACCATTACTAATTAGGATTGGATTACATTGTCCCCAGTAGCAAGAAATCTAGCAAATGTCCTGATTATGCATATTCAGGTTGCACTAGTATTCAGAAATGAGGTTATATTTTTTGTCAAGCACTTCCACAAATCCCTGTGAGCACATTGTTTTCCTTCTTTGAATTCTGAAGCATACTTATCACCTGCAGATACTGAGGAAACTGACAAATAGCTTCTGACAAATAGGCAACTATTCTATAGCAACATGACACTGGGAAACATATACTGTGCCAAATGGCATTTTATATGGAAGAAAATATACTAAATTTTCACGTTGCAGGTCAAGTTTATATACTTCATGATATCACATTTGAGGAAAAGCTTTCCTCTTCCCTTTTCTTTTATAATACCCTTGTAACAACTTCAATCACAAATCCAAGGGGAAACTAAATGATATGCAGTGACAGTCTTAAATTAGAAAATTGTTCCCTGGCTGGACCTCTTACTGAGTTTTCTAGGACTGTGTACCTCAATTTGAAGAGACACCAATGATCAGAGAAGACATGCAGGATATTGTAATAGGTCCATGTTTCAGCAACAAAACATCAGGAAGGAGAAGCAAGGTCATTCAAACATGAAAGAATATTGTTAGGGGCACCTGGTTGGCTCAGTGGTTGAGCGTCTGCCTTTGGCTCAGGTCATGATCCCAGGGTCCTGCGATCAAGCCCCGCATCAGGCTTGCCACAGGGGAGCTTTCTTCTCCCTCTGCCTGTGTCTCTGCCTCTCTCTCTCTCTCTCTACATCTCTATGAATTAAAAAAAAAAAAAAAAGAATATTGTTAGAATATATTACAGCAAAAACAAAAAACCCTACTATATATTAGACTAGTAAGATCTAAACAGAGTTTAGATTCCAAGCAGATTAAAGTGCTTCCTAAAATCCATAAAGTGTAAAGAAAGATTGGTTCTTGAAGGAGAAAACCGCTTTGGAATGAATAGACTCATTCTATTGGAAGGTCGTGACCAGGCAGGAATGAACAGAGATTCTAAACAGAACTTGACTGGAGAAAACATTTTCCTGCATTAAATCTACCCTATATCACTTCAGTATACAACTTCACAGATTCAGAATACAATTCTCCAACAGAGACTTAATAGGAGCTGAAACACTAAGATTAAGCCCTTAGGCTTACACATTTATGTTACTGTCACGATAAGCCCCTCACATAGATACAATAACATTAAACATTCATTAAAATCTTTCTATCAACTGCCCACTTCTTCAAAAGGGATTTCATTTTTATCTTGAACAGATGGCAAGCCTATCACAGAGTGTTCTTTATGACTGGAGCATAAACACTGATTAAATCATTCTGAAACCAATTAAAAACTCAACATTTACTCTGGTAAAACATATCTGCAATGAGTGAACATGAGCAAACATAGTCAATGGATTGCCTCTAGCCCCATCTCCTGAGAAAAATTTGACCGAAGACAATGGGTTAGAGAAGAAATAATCTACCTCAGGTTAGCTGTTCCATTTCTACCCAGGCTCTCAATTAAAAGGCACTTGGAGGTGGCTGGGTGGTTCAGTGAGTTAAGCCTCCAACTCTCATTTCAGCTCAGGTCGTGGTCTCATCGGTCCTGGGATTGAGTCCCAGATCAGGCAGGGGAAGTGGATTAATGGATTGTTAAAAGGCAGTGCTCAGAAGGGGAGTCTACTTGAGATTTTCTCCCTGTGCCCCTCCCTGTACTCTCTCTTTCTCTAATAAATAAATCTTTAAAAGAAACCAAAAAAAGGGCATTTGGCCGGAGATATTAGAATTCCTTTATCAAATATGTTTTGTAGTCCCCCAATGATGTAGCCATCAAATACACACACAGACACAACAAAAATTAATTCTAAAATCTTGATTCCCATTACAGAAAAAATAAAATAAATAGAGCAGATCTTGCTGAAGCACAAATTTGGGCTCAACTTACTTGCAGCTACTTACAGCCAAAATACTGAAAACTTCCAAGTCTCAGACACTATCGTACAGGACTACCATACATTATTTCATTTAGTCTTTATAACAAACTAAAAAGTACTAATTACCTTCTTGCAAAATACTTATTAAAAATTTAACAATCATTGCCATATGTTCTTATGATTTTTACAATTTAAGAATAAGTCTGTGTTGGGGCATCTGGGTGGTATATTTGGTTAAGGGTCCAGCTCTTGGTTTTAGCTCAGGAAGTAATCTTAGGGCGCTAAGAATGGGCCTCACGTCAGGCTCCAAACTCAGTGCAGAATCTGCTTGAGATTATCTCTCCCTTTCCTTCTGCCCCTTCCACTCATGCTCTCTCTCTCTCTCTCTCTCTCTAAAATAAATAAAATTTTAAAAAATATATAAACCTGTGTTACACAGACTTAAAAATATAGCATGTTCTAATTATAAAAGACTGACAAAATCCCACGTATTGTTATTGCATCAGCTGCAAAGTAGGCCAGTGGTCATTGGGAAGGTATATTCAAATCAAGGGCAGTTTTAATTTTAAAGGCAAAAATCGGGATCCCTGGGTGGCGCAGCGGTTTGGCGCCTGCCTTTGGCCCAGGGCGCGATCCTGGAGACCCGGGATCGAATCCCACGTCGGGCTCCCGGTGCATGGAGCCTGCTTCTCCCTCCGCCTGTGTCTCTGCCTCTCTCTCTCTCTCTGTGACTATCATAAATAAATAAAAAAATTAAAAAAAAAAATTTAAAAAAATAAAAAAAAAAAAGGCAAAAATCTTCATAAGAATCTATGTGTAATATTCTGAATTGCTACTATAAAAGTCCCCAGTCTGAATAAATCAATCCCCTTTCATGACTGAATGTGGTCGGTATGAAGTACTAGGACATATACCCTACAATTGAGGAATTAGCCACCATTGCTATGCTTTCAATTGTACCTTCATTGGTTCCTCTGCAGATCCAGAAGAAACCATCTTCACCCCAGCTAATGCCCCAGCCATTTTTAACAATCCATTAATCCATCCCAGAGGCTGCGTCAGTGCCAGAGCCTACCAGCTAAACGGCATGATTAGTCAGTTCAAAGAGGTTGAAAGGGCCTCTCAAACCAGTGTGGTAGTAGATCCCCTTGTGGCAGTGGAGGAAGTCTTTATAGACTTCAAAAGCAATTGCCATGGGCCTGTGAGGAGCTCAAACTTCCTCAGGGCTTCACTGCAGCCCTCCTAGCAGCCTCCCACATACAGTACCTAGAGGTGTAGTGACAAAAGCAGTCCTCCTTTGATTGGCATGATGAGTCAGTGCCTATGTAGGGAGAGCGTACCTCTTCCACTGGCCCAAAATCTTGAGCATATTTTTCTGCAGTGAGGTAAAAGAAGTCACCTTCACAGCTTTGAACATGCTGGCTGTAAAAGACAACCTCCTGAAGACTCAAGATTGGGGTCTGAGTATTGTTGGTTAGGATACAGATTCTTGCTTCCAGCATATCCTTCAGAAGCAAATGCCTGGTTTTAATAGAAATATTAGAAGTGGCTCAGTTGGATTTTGGGTCATAATCAGGATCAGGAGATCAAACCCCACTTCGGGCTCCACACCAGCCATGGAGCCTGCTTAAGATTCTCTCTCTCTCCTCTCCCTCTACCCCTCCCCCTATACTCTCTCTCTCTAAAAAATACATTAGAAAAAAATAATTTAGAAAAATTTAATTTTCTAAACATAGCATTCCTGTGGCATGTAACATTTTTTCACTTACACATATTCAATAAAATTTTACTGAGTTTATATTATTTTTTCTAGATGTAAGTTTATTGAGAATAACAATAACTTCTAAATGGTCAAGCATATAACACATTATATACCATTCAATGATGTTGATGATGGAGGATAATATTATGTAATGTGGATGTAGAAGTCCAACTTGGCAGGTCCATTGTCAACATCAACATGTGTAGATAAATGAAATGTATATTATGCTACACCCTGTGTTGTGAGGAATAATTATGTCACTTAAAAATGTAGTGTTTCAATGATTAGTTAAGTATGGACATGGAATAACCATGGAGAGATGGACAGGTATATGAAAGAGAAAGATATTTATTTAACTCTCAAGTCCTAGAAGAGGGAGGCATGTGCACCACACAAAAGGCTATATGTGAAGGAGGAGCTCCGTGATAGTGGGCTCAACCAAGCAGGTGGGGAGGTGAAGGCAGAGTGAGAACCTGTGAGAAGATGCCTTTACTGGGATGGGGTAGAATGTTATTGGTATGTTTGAATGTCACTAGTCACTAGAGGAAGGAAGGAGTGTGACTTGTGGCAGGGGCCAGTCTTATCATACTAGGACCCCTACTGCCTGGGCAGGGTGCTCACAACCTGTTTGTGGGGATGCTGAGGCAACAGGAAATGAGGAACTTTTAAAAGTTTACAATACATACCCCAAGACTTTCACTAACTGTCCATTAACACGTTACTATAATAGCCAAAGTTTTAAGGATCAAAGATGGTAGGGTTTGTATTTCAGGGCTATGTGTCTTATAGCAAAAAGAAACAAAATTATCATAAACTAAATAAAACTAAAGGAAATATAACTGAAACCCACTAGTAGGCCAGTGGGACTAGGTAAAGGACTACATTTTGGAGGGTGAGTTTTCCATGGAGATGAGTTGGTCTCAAGGGTCAGATTTAAATAAGGGGATGCAGTGGGGTTAGGGTGAGGAGGACATTGCATGGGAGGTAGGGGACTCTAGCCAAGGGACCCTATGGAACTTGTCACTATCCTTGTGGTTATCGACATGGACTTCGTTATTAAAGGAACTGTAATTATTGAAGCTGAACTGTAATGAAATTGAATTAGGTTGAATATGATGGGCTAATGGGAAGTCTGAATACGTGTGCTGGGGCCAGATCCTAGAGGCCTTGGAAAGTCAGGAGGACGTTAATCACAGGTGTTTATAGGTAAAAATGATGCTCAAGGAGATGGTCTGAAAAATGAATGAAAGGGGAGGAATCCCTGAAGTCTGCAAGGAGAGAAAAAAGGCTTTGTAGCAAAACTGAAGTGATAGGAACCTGAATGGCAGGGAGGAGTGGCAGTAAAATAGAATGGAAGCAATAGATGTGAAAGATACTGAAAAGAATGTGTTAATACTGATCTGTATGCATCTGAATGGATTTATGTGCATGTATTATTCACTGTTTTACATGCTACTGTTCCCCTTGATTAACACAGAAAATGAAAGGCTCTTCATTTGGGTCCATGCTTCATATTTCAATCTAGGGATGTCTGACTCCTTTAATCATATTTATTCATGGGTTTAGAACAGGTAGCAACTCAAAAATAAAATTATGGCTTTTAGTTCATGCAGAAAGTGAACTACCTGTGGATTCAGTTGAGAACATAAGACATTGTCCCCCCTCTGATTTTGGGGACTGAGCATATATTTCTGTGTTTTTTTTCCTTTCGTTATACATAATCACACTCTAGTATACATAATCACACTCAATTCCTGTAAACTGACCAACGTGATTTTGTTCTTGTTCCTTGGAGGAGTAAGTTGGAAAAAAAAATAAAGTAGAAGGAAATTTGCTTGGATTTGGATGGCCACAAAATTCTCCTCAATGTTGTGGATTGCAGTTTGGCCTAAGGCATCAAATAAAGTCCATTTGAGGTTAGATCACCTGTCTTTGCTGCCGTCCACAGTGAAATGATGTAGATGGTTAAGCCAGTATGCTGTGATAAGTTATAATGCTAAAAACTTGTGTCTTAAAAGTACATAGTGAGAATCCTCAGGGAAATGCTGTAACATTTTTATTCCTATCAAGGAAAGGGAAATAATCATAACAAAAAAGTCAAAGCAGATAAATCCAACTTGTAAATAATAAATAATTTTAAACCAGATATATACACCAAAGAAATGCTCACATAACTCCACAAGAAGAAGACTGTAAGAATGTTCATGGCCCTGTTTGGCTACAGAGTGTTGGAGGCACACTGGATGTCCATTGTGCGAAGAATGGATAAGAAGATGTGTGCCCTGCTTGGAATATTATGCAGCAGTTAGCAAGCAGGAGTGGACTAGCTACACATGTGGAAATATGGGTGCATATTTGAAGTTGGAATGCTAAGTGAAAAAAGAATCAGCTTGAAGTATGTCACACAACACTGTTTATGAAAAACGAAACATGCAAACCAACCAACAATAAGCATTTTACAAGAGCACAATGACAAAAAATTAAAATATTTGAAAATGGTTGCCTGTAGGGATGGGGTAAAAGTAGGAATGGAGACTGAGGAAAGAGTAAATCAAGCAAAACAGGAGACCAAAAGTGACAGTATTTTGTGTGAAGAGTCTGCTTTCCTGAACTTTCTCTCCCCTCCCCCAGTCTTGGCCTCTGCTCTTCTCTCCCAAATACACAGAAATAGATGAAATATACCAAAAAGCAAAGCTTGAGTGCATAGAGTGTGCTTTGTTTTTAAATTTGCTTTGAACTGATTTCGGTCTTTTCATAGCTGGTTTGAGTATGCTTATTTTTATGTAAACCTTTGTGTTACTATTTGTTCAATAACAAAGTTCACCTCTTCCTTAAACTTTAAACATTTTAAAAATACTGCTCTGAAGCATCTATTTTCTAGAAGCAAAAAGTCTTGGGGCAAGAAACACTTTCTCTGCTTTCTTTCGCTGAGGCTGTTTTTCTCCCTCGGAATCTTGCTCAGGGCTCTCAGCAGAATATTCCCTAGTAACCAGACTCTCATCTGGATGCTCTCCATCTCTGGGGCCTAGTGATTTCAATCACTTTAAACTGAAAAAGGCAAAGGACATTACCAGTCAGAAACTTAAGGATTCCTACTCCCTTTTTAGAATCAATCTGTGGTTATTTCTAAGTTGACAGATTTCTTCAAAATTATTTTAGTGTTAAGCTTCTAATGTATTCATGCTTTTTTAAATGTCTACTATCCATTTTAACATAGCTATCTCATGTTCTCACCGGCTATGCTCCCTGTTTAAATACATCTTCCTGCCCTTGTGCAATAAGAAAAACTCACTTTTGATATTTACTAGCCTCGTGTGTAACATTTACTTGACTTTCATGGAGCAAAAAATGGATTCCTTTTATTAGTCCTTGAATAGAAAATAATGCAGATTGAAACAACTGAAATAAGAATAATTCTGTTTTAACTGCTTGATGTTCTCTTTTGATCGTCTTGGAATTCAGTAACAGATCCAATCTAGGTAAAATCTGGTTCATTATGGACTCCTACAGAACATTTCTGGCAATAGAAGGTACTTTGTTTAACTTATAACTTTCCTATCATTCTTGGCCATCAGTAATGTAATTTTGAACATCACTTTTGCTATTTTTATAGTGCACATTACCTATATTCAGATATAAAGACTCAGAACTTACCTGGAGAGAATATAGTGTGAGCAAGACTTTTACTACTAAGCTGTAGAGTTATGTTGACAGGCAAAGAGAGAGACATGTTTCAATATTGAATTCATCCTGTAGTTTTTGCCAGTTTTAACAGGTAGTCATTAACAGCAATTAGGTTATTCTGGTCAGAACTGCACCATTAATCACCCTAACAAGGGAGGTATGTATCAAAACATTAGAAGATAATAGAATAAATTGGGAATTGTACTTAAATGTCAGGTAGATCATTGAAAAACAGCCAGTGTTTCTATTTTGAATTGTGTGGCCTCAGAGGCTTAGAAGAAAATTCAGAAAACTTTTGTTTAATGTACTGTCATTAAACAAGTTCTATAGAACTAAGGTTTCTTATTTTTGTTAGTGATATAAAGGTAACAGACTTGATAAACAAGAAGCAGAATTTTCCGTTATTACAAGTATGTCTTTGTTAAATTCCCATAGGATTATATTCTCTTAATCGCAGTGTGTGTCATCGTTCATTCATTCAAGAAATATTGAGCACCTACTATGTTCTCAGTTCTGTTCTAGATGTTAGGAGGACATTAGAGCCCAAAACAGATCTTTGTCCTTCTGGGTATTTGATCCTATTAAGGGGAGAGAGAGAAAAATAATGAACATAATAAGTGAGTGGATAATATTGTAGGCTAGAATGAGATAAGTGCTATGAAAAAACAAATGAGGGCAGAACAATGGAAATTAAGAGAGCTGGAAGGTGTGGAGGAGAAGATTGGAAGTATCAAAATTATTGATTGTTTTTGAGCAGGTAAAATTCATGACAAGACTTGAAGAGGGTGAAGAGGTTGCCAAGGAATATTTAGAGAAGAAGCTTTCCAGGCAGAAAGAAGAGCTTAGGATACAGGCCCCAGGGCAAGGAGGGTGACTGGTATGTTCCCACAGTAAGGAAACCAGTCTGACTGAGCCACATTAGGGAGAGGGATGTAGAATTGAAGTCAGAGAAGTAATGGAGGAGCTAGAACTTGTAGAGTCTTGTGGGGCATTGAAAGAACTTTAGATCTATTTTAAGTGAAGCAGAGAATCTATTTGGTTTGAAGTTGGGAAGTGACATGATTTAACTTATGTTTTAAAAGGTTCATCCTTCTGGCTTCCGTGTAAAGAATAGACTATAGGGAGATGGTGCAGTAAACCTTGGTGAGAGAGGCTGGTGGATTGACTAGCAATGAAAAGTGGTAAGACTTGATTGGATTTTAGAATTATTTTAAGGGTAGAACCAGTAAAGTATCTGGTTGGATTAGATACAGAGTGGGAAAGAGAGGAATCAAAGAATATGTCAGAGCTGTGACTTGAACAACTGGAACAATTAAGTTACCAACAACTGAGCTAGTTCAGACTACAGGTTGAGGCATGTTGAAGGAAGACGATCATGAGTTTGGTTTTAGAAATATGAGTTTGCAATGCCTAACAGATATTCAAGTGCAGATAGTTGGATATATGAGTCTCGAGTTTAGAATAGTAGTCTAGGCTGAAAATACAGATTTGGAATCTGCCAACATAATGATGGTAATTAGTGCAATAAGACTGTATGGAGGTCTAAGGAAGTAAGTATAGACACAGAAGAGAAGAGACCATGGGGCACCTGGGTGGCTCAGTCAGTTAATTGTGTCCCTTCAGCTAAGGTCACAGTCCCTGGGTCCTGGGAGTTAGCCATGTGTTGGAGCTCCCAGCTCAGTGGGGAGCCTCCTTCTCCTTCTCCTCCCCACTTATACTCTCTCTCACTATCTCTGTATCTCTATCTCAAATGAATAAATAAAATCTTTAGGAGAAGAGAAGAGACCAAAAGCTGAGCACTCCAAAATTATGTACTCTGAATAAGAACACCAGACACACATAATTAGCATGGCAGAAGGGAATTCAAGCAAGCATGGTATCCTGAAGACAAGAATGCAGTCAATGGTTCATCAGAGATTGAAACAAGAACTTGTTATTTTGAACCAGCTCACCACAATTGTCTTGGTAGATATTGTTGTTTGTATTGCTTAGTGAACTTTGTATATAAAACCACAAGACAGTCCATTGAGAGTAGGACCAGAGGAAAACTTGTTTCTTTTGAGAGATTAATATGGCTTCCCTTTGAAAAAAATGACAAGACTCCCTTTATATTATATATTTATTTATATACTTTGTTCCAGAAATTTTTTTAAAAGGAGAAAATTTGAGTTGACTTTCAATATACATGAGGTAGGAGGGAAGAAGCAGTAGGATGGCAATGTGAGGTCAAATGAATGACAAGGGGACAAAAGTATAAGACTCACTTTCATTTGTAAGAGGGAATCAAAACTTTAGCTTGGACCTTCCAGTAGCTAAAACAAACGGAGAAACATAAGCAGTTAAAAGAATGATTGTATCTGTAAAATAAAAATAATTAGTTCTGGTACTGAATTCATAGAGAAATTTTTCTCATGCATACTCATAAAGGGTCCTGTATGTCTTCATGGATGGTGCAATCAATAACACCCTTATGATATTCAGCATATCATATTCATTGCTTCTTCTCATTATTCCTGTTCTTTTGAGATCAATTATATCATAGAGAAATTTCTTGAAATCATTCTGTGAGGAACCAAATCAGTTTTATTATTGTCTGGATTGAGCCAAACAGCACATTAAATGTCTAAATTACAGTTTTCCTCTCTCGTCTATTCCCTTTTGATTCAATTTATATGTGTGTGTGTAAAAATTGTGTATGTCTAGCTGTGTGTTTATCATAATGGGGGTGATGTGAATGTTTAATAAAGACAGC
This sequence comes from Vulpes vulpes, assembly GCF_048418805.1. Lineage (NCBI taxonomy): Eukaryota > Metazoa > Chordata > Mammalia > Carnivora > Canidae > Vulpes > Vulpes vulpes. The sequence continues at coordinate 44,417,890 of NC_132786.1, read as the reverse complement.
TCTTTGGGCTTTTGTTTATATTTCCTTTGGGGAAAAAGGAAAGATGGCAATGTTAAGACAAGGTATTCCTGGAAGGAAAATGGCAGTTTCATGTACAGGTAATACATTTAAGTCACATGCTTCCTTCCAGATTTGATGACACCTTTTATACTCTTCAGGCTAGATTTTCCCACCGTCAGGACTGGACCTTTACACAGAGAGGTGCAGCAATTATGGTGCCACTTTGAAGGAAGGAGATTAAATTCTTCTAGCCACTCAGCCATTAAATTATGTTCTAATGTTCAGTGGTGTTTTAAAAGTGAGTCTCACTATTTTAATATTAATGCATTCAAATTTGATTTTGTACCAGTCTTAACCAGTTCTGCTACTAGAGTAGGAGCCTGGGAAGGAATTTCTATAGCTTGCTTTTTTGTTTTTTAAAATATTTTATTTATTTATTCATGAGAGACACAGAGAAAAAGGCAGAAACACAGGCAGAGGGAGAAGCAGGCTCCATGCAGAAAGCCTGACGTGGGACTTGATCCCTGGTCTCCAGGATCTCCCCCTGGGTTGAAGGCGGCGCTAAACCGCTGAGCCACCGGGCTGCCCTGTAGCTTGCTTTTTAAAGGCAAACAATGTTATTGCTAGAAAGCAGCTTGCCAAAATGCCTATTTTTTAATCATATCTTTTTTTTAATCATATCTTAATTAGGGGCTTGAGCAGAGATGACTTGGAGGAATGGCAGGAATATAAGGAAGGGCATTATATTATTTCCATCTTGTGTGGCTTATTGCATTTAGAGAAAACATAAAATGCTGAATAGGTGATCACAGGAAACTAAGGATTCATTTTTTTACTTGTTGGGTAGTTCTTAGTGTAGTCATATAATTATTGCAAATACACATTTGAGTAATAATAATAGTATTTCAAATCAGTACACAAGGAGCTAAAATATAGAAACAGTGTGTTTTGTCCCTTATCTCCCAAATACACACCAAATACTGAATATACCTGATATATTCTTCAGAGGCCAGCAGAACCATTTTTTGGGGGAAGTAGCATATGGCTCTTGAAATGGAGAAAGCATTATATAGAATTTAAAAGATGTCCATAAAATAGCACATTCACTGATGCACATAATAAAAGTCAAACGTTCTGAAAAGAAATAATGAATTAGATATTATTTTACTAACATAACATAATGTAGAAATATTCCATTAGGATCTACTTGTATGCTGCTATGTTTTATGTATCAGGGCAGCTATGCAAACAGTAATGACTTGTTACAGTTGATCCTTGAACAACATGGGTTTGAACTTCGTGGATCCCTTTAGATGCAGATTTTTTTGATAAAATAGTACAGCACTGTAAATGTATTTTTTCTTTCCTATATTTTCTTAACATTTTTCTTTTCCATAGCATACTTTACTGAAAGAATCTAGTATATATATATCCTGTGACATATAAAATATGTGTGAATTGATTGTTATCAGGAAGGTTTCTAGTCAACAGTAGGCTATTAAGTTTTGGGGGAGTCAAAGTGATAGGTAGATTTTTCAAGTGCGCAGGGGGCCGGCACCCCAACCCCTGCATTATTCAAGGGTCGATTGTACTTGCCATGATAAATCTAATCCAGGCAGTAAGACAGAGGATAAATGCAAGTATCTATTTAATTATTTGTGAATTATGGATATGCACATTAGTTTACTGACTTGATAGTCATTCAGCTGCTGCCATATGATGTACCCCTGGATAATGGAGAACACTTCATCAGTATTTGACTGAACAACATTTTATTACCTTTAGTTAAGGTGTTCCTTTTCACCTCATTGAGTTCACATTTTCTCCTTGTTCTCCCTGGAGTTCCTCGGGGGAGCACTTCATCTCACTCTTAAGTAGCTCCAATTGTTTCAGTATATAGTTCAGTGAATCAAGCTGATCAAGCATTAAGACTGTAAAACATTGTGGGTGATTAAAAAAAAAAGTAGTATTTAGAGGAGAAATATTCCTGAATAGACATTGAGAAACACCAGATTACAATAGAATTGTAGTTTCACGTGACTTCTCAGCACAGCCAAGACTGGTTTAGTTTTTAAGCTGCCCCATCTAGATATGGATCCCTCTGAGTTGGTAGTTAAATCCCCTATTTATTTATTTTTTCAAGTAAATTTTGGCTCTGTTTCACATCTTTCCCTTCTGTACTTAGGCAATTACTTTTTGGAACATAAATACAGGGTTTTAAATTCATCTTTTGCGTTCAAGATCCAACTTCACACAGTGATATTTGATCTAAGTTTCATTATATTACACTGCTTCTCAGCTCCATGAAATCTGCATTTTTGATGAGAATAAATTTTACGTTTTAAGTATAGTTAAAATAATTATGCTAATTGTTAAGTATAAGTGTGCTTTGTACCTGTAAAGTATTCCACTTCATTTTCATAGTATGGGTAATGGGCAAAGTCAACAGCTACTGCAAGAAAGAAGACACTTTTGAAACCCAAATGTTGGATCCTGTAAAGGCAATTGAAAATATGTCCAAAGTGTGAAAGGTCGGAGTAAACAAGTCAGAGTGAAGGAGAATTTGAGCAATTTCTTGCGAAGTGCTCAAAAACAAACTGTAGGAGATCCTTAGGTAGTCAAGAAAGGAAGCTAGCCAGAGAATCAATAGGATCACTTGTTCAGAGTCAATTTTGGGTTCAGCAATGAAAAGTGGATAGACTAATATACTTTTTGTCTATGTTGTGAGGATGTGAGGAATAGAATGTTATTATTAAAATGTCCCCTGAAGATGTTTATATTTGGCACTTTCTGCTACATTTTAGATCTTAGCTACTTCACATGCTACTATTCGCACAGCTACAGTGAACATGACCTATTAATCTGGAATACCAGACAATAATCATAAATGTGTTTGGTAAAGTCACAAAGTAATTTCTAAAATGCCTTCTGGTTTAAAGTACTTTTCTTTATCACTGGAGAAATGATTGTCTAAGATTACATGAAGTATATCCTCAGAGCCAATAGGGAGCAATAAGGAACATAAAATGCTAGCTTTCACTATATGGGTCTATGTATTTATTCTTTCATTCCACAGGCATTTATTTAGTATTTTCTATGCTGGGAATACCTTCCTTGAGCATTTCACCATCTGCTGGTGTTCACAGTCTCTTCTGTAGCTAAAGCTGTTTGTAACTCCTTGCTCTGACTAGGCCGTCATCCCCCTATGAGTGCGTCCACTACTCTCGTGGTCTAAGTGGAGGCATGATATTATCATACATTGTGAAAAAAAAAAAGTTGTATTGGATGCTGCAAGGTATATAAAGCACTATCAGTATGCAGATGATTGGGCCAATGCAATGATTGGGTAAACCTAGCATCTCCTTTGAAAGAAGAGTTCATTCACCCTACCACTACAGAGGAATTACATCTTAGGAATTACAACATTTTGGTTGATCTCTGTTTTATTAAAATATTTCAATGACTACCCAGTTCCCTGGCCTAAAATGCAACATAGAGAAAGGGAACGATAGCGTGTTTAAAATGCTATCTTAAAGTTTAGAGGCAATGTTGAATACGTTATTTTTGGAAATTGCTCCTTTACTAGAATGCGTAATTTTTATTTATTTCCTTTTCTTCATTTTTTTGGTGTGCCAGAATTAGAATGTAAGGATCATAAAAATAAAGATTTTGTGTGTTGTGTTTATTGCTTTATCCCCAGGGCCTGGTGCAGAGCAGGTGCTCTGAAAATTTCTTTTCCCAGTGATTGAAGTGGAAAATAAAACTCTCTTTAGCAGGAATTAAAGCAAATCAAAACAACTTCTCCCACATATGTTAAATGATTTAGGAGTCACAGAAAGGTGAGGTAGGACAAGGTACTACAGCTAATACTTGGGTATTGAAATGCATTCTGCATTTCTATTGTATGTAGGATAGAGTTATTTGAAGGGCAGAGAGGATCTCCTTTTTTTTCCACTACTATTTTCAGAGTTGTTGGATATAAAAATGAGGTCTAAGTATATGAGTTGAATCTTGTCATTGCTGTATCCCAAATCTTAAGGTTATGTGCCTTAATAGACAAGCATTGTCACATATGCCTGAGAAGTCAACATCCATTTGTTCAACTGATGCTATCTCTTAAAGGCAAGCAGAGCCTGAAACAGGAATTTGGGTGCCTGTCATTTGTTGAGGAAATACTCCTGAGGGAAAAATCTTTAAGGAAGAAAATGAAACAAAGTAAAGGCAGGAATGAGAAAGGAAGAAAGAGCCCAGCAAGGATGTGGTGTTAGATGAAGCCTGACCTTGATCCGACACATGGTGGCTGGATATATGTAATGGGGGCTTGGGCAGTGTGGAGGTCTGGAGTATTAACTTCCCAAAAGGTAAGGTGGTTGACCTTTTGAACCCCAGACTCATTCAGTCATTGTTTGGGGGCTGTGGTTGGGGTGTAGTTGGGGAGGACAAGGTAGCCCCTGCCAGCTGAGGGCAATTTCTGGAGAAGGTGGTAGCTGTGGCCCTTTAACTGCCAACGCAACGCAATTCTACCCTTGGGCTTAGGGTAGGGTTAAGATGAAGTACTTTGAATTAGTCACGGTCTTTGCAAATATCAGGACCAAAAGAGTTTGCTGAAGCATCGTTAAAAAAAATAAAAAAGAAATTATAAGAATTATAGCTGCAGATACTGACTCTGCCTTTCTTTTGACACAGGTTGTATTTCCTATAAGACAATAAAGTTATAAATGATTTAACTGGATAGAGATAGAATTTCTGTGTTGATTTATATAAAAACTCATGGCACCTCATACTTTATCACCGGTTGCTTTACCTCTGATTACAGCTTCTGTCAGGCCCCAGCTCATCATGTGTCTGAGGTTGGAATGCCTGGAAGTGACAGTTCTATGATAAGAACTTTCTCTAAATCAAAAGCAGGATCAAGTTCAATTTCTCTGACAATGGGCTCTTGAAAGGCTCTGAAGAACAATAGTTGTAGGAGGTAAGGTTGTCTGGCCTCGTGGATTTTCCTCCTTGCAAGGAACACTGAATTTTCATACAAGTCTCTATTTTCATACAAGTCTCTATGTGAGTTTTATCAGATTCAACAGAACTTGTATTTGCTTGATTGCTTTGGTTGCAGTACACCCAGTCTCTGGGTGACTGTCACTCACCGTTAGCTGTGAAATTTGCCTCATTTGAATTAATATTTATTACATGTAAAATTCTGATGATGCCAATAGTCCATCAGTGGTTACTACTACCCTCTCTAAAAAGGGTTGGTCCAGAAAAAAATGGTCATTTGGAAATTATCTCCAGTTTAAGTCTCCAGTTTTATTTTATTATTTTCCAATGCACTATATTTTTAAAAACACTTATAATATGTATTAAGATTCATTGGTCATCCTGTACTCTGTTTAGAGGCTTGAAAGTGCTATGAATACGATGACACGTAAGTCACAAATATCATTAGTTTATATTGCACAGTGATTGGATACAACTTATGTTTAAAATGCCTTTCTTTTAAAGATTTTATGTATTTATTTGAGAGAGAGTGTGTGTGAGCACAAGTGGGGGTGAGGGGCAGAGGGCGAGGGAGAAGCAGACTCCCCTGCTGAGCAGGGAGCCCAATTTGGGGCTCAATCCCAGGATCCTGAGATCATGACATGACCAAAGGCAGACGTGTAACCCCTGAGCCACTCAGGTGCCCCCTAAAATATCTTTAAATGATTTAATGTATACTCATACTATGGAATATTTAGACATGAGGAAATAAACAATCATTTATAACTTTACTCTCCATATCCTTTTGTGTTTTTTTCCTTGCAAACTCACTTGTTCCTCAGAGCTGTAAACTTGTTCATTTTTATAACCTGCTTAGCACTTATACTATGAACATAGCCCAAGTTATTTATTATCTACAACCACCATTTTTAAAAACACTTTCTTTTTTTCCTCTGAATAGAAACATCACATGTGATCACTGGAGAAAATAAGAAAGAATCCAAAAGTGAATAGATATTTCTCTGATAGCCTATCCCCACCCTCCCACCCCTGACCCCATGGTTCACAGTCTGAAACTTCTTGAGTGTGGGTAACAGAGGATATTGTCCTGATGACCTCTTCTGGGCCCCGGTTAAGCTGGGGTCAGGTTTCAAGTATTTAGGGGAAATCATTAGGTTGGCTCTTGTAGCAGCAGTGAGTGAAGCTATATACTTCAGCACTCTACCTCCAGCCTCCTCATGTTGTTGGCTTTACCTTGTCCCCTGTCAGAACAGTCTAATTCTTTTTTGACTAGTCTGTTTCTGCCATAGGTGTTACAGTAGACCTTGAGTTTTCTCATTGGTTCATTTCCCTAGAATTTCTAGGTAGAGGAGTGGAGGGTCCACTGCGTTCGACTGTTTTGTTAAGTAAATATTCTCTGGCCAAATCTTACTGATAAGTGCACAATAATTCATTATGAATTTTTAAATTAAGTATATTCAATATATAATCTAACTGTAATCATTTTGACTGTTTTTTCTCTTTCTGTTCTTTTTTTTTTTTTTTTTTTTAATTTTTTTTTTAATTTTTTATTTATTTATGGTAGTCACAGAGAGAGAGAGAGAGGCAGAGACACAGGCGGAGGGAGAAGCAGGCTCCATGCACCGGGAGCCAGATGTGGGATTCGATCCCGGGTCTCCAGGATCGCGCCCTGGGCCAAAGGCAGGCGCCAAACCGCTGCGCCACCCAGGGATCCCCTCTCTTTCTGTTCTATTGAAAATCCCTGATATACTGATGGGTAGTTGGTTCTCCTTTTCCTATACAACAAGCTAAGATGTTGAAATTAGAATTTTAGAAATCTCAAAAAATGGTTATGTGGCTTTTTGGTAGGGAGAGTTGCCTGTTTATTTACTTTCATTATTAACTACAGTATTTATTACTGAGATATAATAGACATAATATTATTTTTTTAATTTTTATTATTTTTTAAATATTTTATTTATGAGAGAGAGAGAGAGAGAGAGAGAGAGAGAGAGGCAGAGACGCAGGCAGAGGGAGAAGCAGGCTCCATGCAGGGAGCCTGATGTGGGATTTGATTCCGGGTCTCCAGGATCACACCTTGGGCTCAAGGTGGCACTAAACCACCAAGCCACCCAGACTGCCCATAATAGACATAACATTGTGTCAGCTTACGGTATACAATAGTATATGACATGATTAGATATACATATATATTGTGAAATGACTGCCATAAGGTTAGTTAGCACTTTGCATCACTTCACATAATTACTATTTTGTGTGTGTGCGTGGTAAAAATAGTTAAGATCAATCCTCTTAAAAATTTTCAAGTATATAACTTTAACTATAATCACCATTACATATATGCTGAACATTATTACATCACCAGACCTTATTCATTTTATAATTGAAAGTTTGTACTCTTTGCAAACCCCGTTACCCTCAACCTAAGCCCAGGTCAACTGCCATTCTAATCTCTGTTTCTGTGAGTTAGGCTTTTTTAAGATTCCACATATAAGTGATACCATCCAGTATTTGTCTTTCTCTGTCTGGCCTATTTCACTTAGCACAGTGCATTCAAAGTTCATTCATGTTGTCACAAATGGCAAGATTTCCTTCCTTTTATGACTGAATACTATTCCATTAGGTATATAGATATGACATTTTCTTTATCCATTCATCCATTGATGGACACTTGCTTGGGTGGTTTCCATGTCTTAGCTAATGTGAATAATGCTGCTACAAACATGGAAGTGCAGATATCTCTTTGAAGTAGTGATTTTATTTCCTTTGATAATATACCTAAAAGTGGATTGCCGGGTTATAAAGGTAGTTCTATTTTTAAGATTTTGAGGAATTCCCATACTGTTTTCCATCATGGCTGCACCAATTTACATTCCCACCACAAGTATACACGTTCCCTTTTCTCCACATCCTCATTAATATTTATCTCTTGTTATTTTCGTAATAGCCATTCAACAGATATGAGGTCCTCAGTGTGGTTTTAATTTGCATTTTCCTGATGATTAGTAATGGTGAGCATCTTTCATGTACCTGTTGATCTTAAGTAGAATGTTTACACTTAATCATTTATAAGTGGGATTAACAAAAAAATTGTTAAGATTTGTTAATGGTTTGTTAATCTGCAAATATTTCCCACTGCAAATATTTCCTTCCACCTCATTTTCTCTATTCCTGTGTTCTTTATTTTAGTCTTTCTAATGGTTACTTAGAGTACGTCTGTAAGTAGTTCTTTTTTAAACATAGGCTTGCTTTATGAGAATTTTTGAGAATGTTCTGTTGATTGCCTTCGTATGTGAACATTCACGTTTGTTTTGTTATAGAATATCTAACTTATAACATTTTCACCTCTCATAAATCTACATACTTGTTTCATAGTGGTTTTTTTTTTTCAAATAATGCAGAACAGCCTGGTGCTAGTTTAACATATTTTTCTTTCTTTTTTTTTTTTTTTTTTTTTACCTTGATGCTTGTATGATTCTTTTTTCAGATTTGATGCTCAAAATTTTTTTTTTCACAAGCATACATTAGGTTTTTATCTATATTCATTAATTTTTTTCTGGAAAAATTTGAGTCTCTTTATATATGCAGATTGTAGCCTTCATATCAGGGACATATATATGTATCATATATTTGATTATGGCTTCTATTATATTTTATATAATTTCTCCTTCTGTGATGTCAAATAACCATTTTGTCCTAGATTTCTATCATATACATATTTCAGTGGATTCTGATAGCTCTGGTAAATTGATTAATTTGTTATCTTCGAGTAAATAGTTCTAGGAAATTGAGTAAGTTTTTATCTTGGGTTAAATCTTCTGATGCATTTCTGTCTATTCTGCTGCTTTTATTTGTGGCATTTGTGATTTTTTTACTTTTTTTCTCTGCTCTATTCAGCTCCATTTTACTTACCCATTTATCATCTGATTTTTTTCTCTTATTTTAAATACTTTATGTTTCATAAAATTTTATTGAGAACTTCATAAAATGCCATCATTTACTTCTGTTTTCTCAGTAAATATCACTAACAGGCTATATTCTGTTCCTTCTTTAACTTTGCACAATAAATATCCAGGCCCCATGTTAATATATCCAGGATTTTGTTAATATGCCAATCCATGCCGATATTTATCACAAACAGTCAGATGCAGTTCATTTGCATCCTGTCACTGTCCACAGGATGTTATTAGAATTCTGTTCTGGCGGGTTTTGCAGAAGAACTGATGAAAGGCGACATTATCAGCTCTGTGATCCAGCAGCTTAGGATAAGGACATTCTAAATAAATGGACTTTTATTTCAGTGCAGTGAGTTCTCTGTATCTGGTGATGCTTATTTGGGAGGGGTCAGCTTTCTACATCTAATTCTTTACTCAGACTTCTTCCTGGGTATATGTGCATTGGGTGCTGGCATAATGTCTGCTTCATTCCTGGTACTACTGGCCCCATGTCACAGAGATGTCCCATCAGTGGTCCTTTCTTGATTCTGTGGGGCTGTATGTGCCTCTGAGTACAGTAGCTGTCAGAAAGGTTTATGAAATGTTTCCTCTGTTCTATATTCATCCCAGGCTCCCAGCACTCATACTTCAAATTCTAGGTGTTCAAAAAATTTACTGGATCTTTTGGACTTTAGGTGACACTTTCTCAAAGACTGTGGCATGGGAATGTCATCTTGCCTTTGTGCTCAGTGTTGCTGCAATTTCTTCTTGATTTTATTTTTCTCTGATCAGTTGAATAGGGATTTGAGGGAAACAGTAATTAGATCCCAGTGGCAGTGTCTTAGCTAACCTAGAAATACCCTTGCTACCATTTTTAATACTTGCATGTTAATATTTTTGAGGTCCGGGCAGGCCGGGTGGCTCAGCGGTTTAGTGCCGCCTTCAGTCCAGGGTGTGATCCTGGAGACCTGGGATCGAGTCCCACGTCAGGCTTCCTGCATGGAGCCTGCTTCTCTCTCTGCCTCTCTCTCTCTCTCTCTCTCTCTCTCTATCTCTCATAAATAAACTCTCTCTCTCTATCTCTCATAAATAAATAAAATCTTTAAAAAAATATTTTTGAGGTCCTTAGCCTTTTATAATTTTTGTATATTTAGGTTAGATTTACTATTTGTATGAATAACTTTTTTCTGATATGTGAATTTTTGACATAACTTTTTTCTTTGTTGAGTTTTATTTTGTTGTTGTTGTTTTTGGTGGGGACCCAAGAATTGCTTGTTTTATTTCCTTAGATGGTTCACTTTTTGAAGAATGAGATTTCATTGTTTCTTAGTACAAACTCAACACTCCAAGGGACAAATAATGTATATTAAGACAGTGGTTTGCTTGTTTGGAGTTCTGGTAGGATACAAATCAGGCCACTAGATCTCTGAGAAGTATTGCTCTTTGTCACAGGGTCTGATTTTTAAGTGTAGTGCTCAGATTCATCTGGCCTGCCCCTAGACTCCCCAACTGGGACCTCCTTTCTTATTCCCACATTATTATCTTTGCAGAAGAAAGGCATAGATATTTTTTCTAAAAGCTTGGGGTTGTAGGAATCCTGAATAGCTCAGCGGTTGAGCGCCTGCCTCCAGCCCAGGGCATGATCCTGGAGTCCCGGGATTGAGTCCTGCATTGGGCTTCCTGCATGGAGCCTGCTTCTCCCTCTGCCTATGTCTCTGCCTGTCTCTATTTCTGTGTCTCTCATGAATAAATAAATAAAATCTTTAAAAAAATAAATTAAAAAATAAAAGCTTGGGGTTGTAGACTATTCATCAGAACATTGATCATTAACCTTTTATCTGCAATGCTTGTTATCAAACATGCAAGGTAGAAATTTCTATTCTTCCATTGGTATTCAACTATGTGCAATTTCAATAGTTCCACAAAAACAAAATGCTGTAAAGAAAATACCCTGACCTCCCATGTCAACCAACCTTATAGAAGCAGCATATAAAATGTACATTTCCTAAATCCCTTAGTATTATAAGCTGTAAAAAGTAATACATTGCCTTTCTAGATACTTTTAATTCCCCAAAGATTTGAAGAGAGTCAGAATGCCCCTATTTTTAAACTTTTCAGGGACTTGTGCTTTTGTTTCATGCGTCTCCAAAGGCTTGTGGCATCGGGTGATATATGAAACTCTTTCATTTGATGGATTACCTTCTGCATATTGCAGCATATGTTTTCTGTGCCCGTTTTATCCAAATGAAAAGATCACAGAAGACAAAAATTTTCCCTAGTGGTTTGCTTATGTTCACATATTGTTTGTTGTTTATATCCAACACTAACTGTGCCCATTGTTTTTTTTTTTTTTTCCTGGAGTTAATTCGACTCTTTTCTATGGGCTTAGTTACTGAATTCTTTCTGTCAAAATATATTAAAAGCACCAAGAATCAGACTTGTGGAACCAAAAAGTCTTTAGAAGAAAACCAGATATGAGATTTTTGACCACATTCACAGCAGTGATTGGGAATGGGATATGCAGAGTGAACCCTTTGTTTAACTGATATCTGGATCCCCCTTCTCAGCTGATAATTTGGGCTTGATAGAGATACTGGGAAAAGGACAATGGTATGCCTTGCAGATTCTAAAAATACACTTTTATGCTCAAAATACAGAAAGCATTTTGTTAGTAGCACATGCATACCCACCTTGTAGTACTATGTTTTTATAAGAGATTGTAGATCCGAATTGTCTTCATTTTAGTATCATTTGTTGCTCTTGCCCTTGCTGATTTCCCTCCCTTGCACACTATAAGGAATATTTGTCATGATGCATAATACATATTGAGACCATGATCCTGGGTCTCAGGACCCAGGTGTTTTGATGTTAGTTCCCCATCTTTTTTTCCTCTTCTGCATCATCTTTCCCCCTGAATTACTTCTTTCTTTCAGACCTGTACACCCCTGATATGGTAAAATGAGGTTGGAGCTGTCTCTCCTTTGGGGCAAGTCTCCTTCAATTCTAGAAGTCAAACATGGCCAACTATAGGGCACTATAGAGGTGAGACTGAGGAACTGAAGTCAGAAACATTTATGGGTTTATCTTTGTATGCTTGATATCGCCATTAGAATAGTAAGAGCTACAGAGTCAGAATCAGGAATGAGCCTAGGGAGTAATACAAATGATAACTCACATTTTTTTGTGTGCTAATTTCCAGTTCGTAACTTTCCCTTTTGGTGAAATATTCAATCCTCTCTGGAACTTGGCCTATTCTCATTATTTGCTCAAAGGACAAAAAGAGTTTTTGACCTATCTCATCTGGACTTCTTGCAGCGGTAAGTGTGCCTTTACTCTTCGGTATCTAGTAGGCAGATAATCTATAGGCTGAGGATTTGAGAATTTAAAATTTTGCCCAATGTTTTCTGTGTCTCAGAGATGTTCCTACTATGGAGATCAAGAAAATTTGCAATCTCAGGATGTATTAATTAAGTTCTCTACTTTCTAGTAAAGGGCTCTCCCCTACCTCACACTCCTATGTTATTATAAAAGAAATCTCAGGGGCTACTCAGTGGCTCAGTGGTTGAGCATCTGCTTTGGCTCAGGTCGTGATCCCGGGGTCCTGAGATCCAGTGCTGTATTGGGCTCCCCACAAGGAGTCTACTTCTTCCTCTGCCTATGTCTCTGTCCCTTTCTCTGTGTCTCGAATGAATGAATGAATGAATGAATGAATCTTAAAAAAATAAAAGAGATCTCATAGCAATTTTTAACCCCTATGCACAGAGGTAAAAGACCTTGTAATCAGTTTTAGTACAACTCAGAAGCGGAGACCTTGGTTACTCGTTTCCTTTAGTCAACACTAGAGAAAGTTATTGAAAATGACTTTTCCCTTTTCTTTTCTAGGAACTTTCTGAATCTTTTTGGCAGTTGAAGTCATTCAGCAACCATTTCAAAAATCTCTAATTCATCTTCTCCCTTAAAATTCTATCGAAATACTGTTATGATTAATAGATGCTATAAATGAGTATACACATTGAAGTATTTCTCACAGAACAAACTTGACATGTGGTTTCAAATGATATTCACTGATAATTTTGGATCTTGGGCAAATTTGGGATTCAGAGGATATTTTCCTGTGCCCTTGGACCAATTGGATCACGTAGTCTTCTACAAGATTCTGCTTCATCTGTGAGGATTTGAATAAGCACATACATACATACACATCACACTTGTGACCTACAGTTCTTAGTGCCTGCAATGGTGTGGAAATCTTACCTTTCCTCTTGAAAATTATCTTTGTGACCAGGGAAATAGAGCAGGTTATTAATCTAAAGATACTTTATGGCAGTATCTTGGTAAAATCTCAAATAACAGAAATTTATTGTTGCTCAAGACCTTTTTGTTTTCTTGGATGTTACTTTAATGTTAAATACTCACTTGTTGCACTAATTAGTGCTCTTTGGCATCTACTGGCATGACTAGCCTTCCCTGCTGCCCAAAGTCTAATCTATTACTGTTTTCCATACCATCATCCTTCTCAGCTTGTCTACATTTAGAGGAAAAGTTTCATCATTTACTGTATAGACCAAGAAAAATATTGCCTTACCTTTTTTTTAATGGTATTATTACAGTTCTGCAGAAACTTAAGAATGATTAAAACATACACATGAGTTTTCTGAATTCAGGAAATACTTAGTTGGCTTCTTTTGGGGAGATGCTAGGCCATGAAGGTACAATAAAGTCAAGAACTGGGTAGTTGGCATTTATAAGCATCTCATAGCAATGACCAACTGGCTGGAGCCAACTGGCTCCATAGACCAACTGGCTAATTATAACAGTCCCAAACAAAACAGTCAGCATGTCCCATAGAATGAATAAATTAATTGTTACATATTCATACAATGGGATGTAGTGTAACAATGATATTAAAAATGCAATAACATAAAAAATAAATAAAAATGCAATAACATGGACAAAGCTGACAAACATGTTAGATAAAAGGACTCATAAACTGAAGAATATATATATCCTTTTATATTACATATCTTATTATATAGTAATTATATAATTTATATATATATAATTTTATATATATATATAAAATGTTTCTATTTATATATAATTCAAAAACTAGCCCAAACTGATTGATTTTGTTAGAACTTGAGGTAGTGGTTACCACTGGGGCCTTCTGTCTGGAAGGGGTGCTGGGACTTTTGGTGTTCTGGAAATGCTCTTTCTAGGTTCTTATTTCATGGAGGGATTCACATTACAAATATCATTTTACAAAAAGAAGTTCAGCTTGATGAGCTTTACTATTTGTGCTTTTTAATTTGTTTGTTATATTTCCACAAAATACTTTACATTAAAGGGGCACCTGAATGGCTCAGTTGGTTGGGCAACCAACTCTTGATCTCAGCTCAGGTCATGATCTCAGGGTGCTGGGATCAGGTTCCATGCTCAGCAGGAAGTCTGCTTGTCCCTCTCCCTCCCACTGCCTATTCCAATTTAAGTGACCTATGATTGACTTGCTTTCTTTTTTTGACAATCTCTTAAGAGGAAAGTTAAGTTAGGCTTAAATGGCATAAAGGATAGAAACAGGACTAATTTTTTAGGAGCCCATCTATGATTAGAAATAGGATAATTGCAGGAAATGACTAATCTAGATGAATAATGGTACAATCCTATCAGCCTAGATTTCCTGGATAATTTCTGATTTTTCATTTATTCTAGACAAATTGTCTTTTCTGAATAAATTGCACATTTTCAGTGTTTGTTAGAATAAAGAAGAAAGAATCTTCATGGATAAAGAATATCAATATATTCTCTTTGCAAATGAGCAAGAAAAAAATCATTTATTCATAGCTAATGTCTTATTGAGCATATGTTGGTGGATTTTATGTCTGCACTTGCTTTTTTTCCAAGTTGAGGAATTTGGGGAATTTTTACAATAATCTTCATATTTTAGGGCAGTTTTGGATTTATAGAAAAGTTGAGAAGCTTATACAGAGGGTTCTTTTATATTCCAAATCCATTTTTCCTATTATTGACATATTTACAATAGTATGGTATATATATTACAAATAATGAACTGATATTTGTACATTATTATAAATAATGTTCATAGTTTACTCAGATTTCTTTAGTTTTTCTGTTCCAGGATCCCACTCAAGATGCCACATTACATTTAGTTGTTGTGTCTCTTTAGGCTCCTCTTAGCCATGACAATTTCTCAGACTTTCCCTGTTTTTGATGAACTTGACAATTTTGAGGAGTAATGGTCAGAAGTTCTGTAGGATGCCTATTATTAGAATTTATCTGTTGTCTTTCTCATGATAAAACTGGAGTTCTGGGTTATTGGAAGACCACAGAGGTGCCATTTTCATCATATCACATCAAGGGGACCTACTGTCAACATGACTCAGGACTGTTGATGTTGACCTAAACCAGCTGGCGAAGAGAATGTTTGCCAAGTTTCTCTACTACAAAGTTACTCTTTTTTTCCTCCTCCCCTTGTTTTAATAGGTAGTAAGCCACAAAATGAATTACTTTCCCCTGTATGATGATCAACTCATACCATTTGAAGCACAAAACCCTCTTGCTTTTAAGAAGATAGAAATGATAGTCATACGAATGACATGATCATCAAAGTCTCTAACATAAAAAAAAAGTCTCTAACATAATGTTCATGTGCCTTGTGTCATTTCTCCATAGTGTTACTGTTTTTTTATTACCATAGGAAAATGAGTAGAGGAGAAGCTACTAGTTATCATACTCCCTGACATTTGGAGAATGTTTGTGTAATGGAAGTTTTATTCAGCTAATCTATTTGGATATTATTTTAAATTATCCACAAAACTAGACTAATGTATAGATCTTTAAGAATAGTTGGTGGTACTAATACTTTTATTTCAGATTATTCCATTTTATACAATATGAAAAATGTATTATCATTACAGAAATGTTTACCACTTTTCCATAATATTAAGTAAGTGATATTTTAGGATAATTCAACAGAAAAAGAGAGGGCAGTCCTGTAATAAGACAGAGAAAGCTCATTCTGTGCCGTGTGGGAGGAGAACTTTTCTCACTGTTACCTCTTCTTGGTAAAATTAGAGAACTTGGGGAGAAATTTCAAGTGCCACAAGGGCTGACATGAAAAATAAAAGTGATTATAGGGGTGCTGGGGTGACTCAATCGGTTAAGCAAGTGACTCTTGATTTTGATTCAGGTCCTGGGATGGAGGCTTGCATCAGGCTCTGTGCTCAGCATGGCGTCTTCTTGTCCCTTTCCCTCTCCCTCTGCTCCTTCTTCTACACTTTCTCTCTCAAACAAAATCTTTAATAAAATAAATAAATAAAAGTGATTATAAGTTTACCCAGAAAAAACTGATTATCAGGTTTCTAGAGTTGAGCTACAGGATTTTGAATAAAGGTTGGTGAGTCATAGCATTCTACAACAAAGCTTATCACTTTTTCAAAATAAGTTCTTGATGATTTCTAATTTTATTTTTTAATTTATGACACAGCAGAATTATGTGTGATGAGTCTTCTAATTCCTTTCGAATAAATAATTCCCATTACGTTTAAAAACACATAAAATACACCCACATAATAAAGCAATTCTTAAAAAAACAAAAATAAAAATAAAGCAATTCTTTTCAGGAAATTCTGTTTATTCAAAAAAGACTATATAAATGAAATTGATTTAGGCAGGATCAACTGATAGACAGATGCAATTGTTCAGAATAAAACCAAGTAATGAGGGGATCCCTGGGTGGCTCAGCGTTTTAGCGCTGCTGTCAGCCCAGGGCGTGATCCTGGAGACCTGGGATTGAGTCCCATGTCGAGCTCCCTGCGTGGAGCCTGCTTCTCCCTCTGCCTCTCTCTCTCTCTCTCTCTGTGTCTCTCATGAATAAATAAATAAAATCTTAAAAAAAGGTAATGAAAGACTAAAATAAGAGAAGCTGAATCGATTGGCAAATAACATAGTTTAAAGCAAAATGGTCTCCTCTTTATTTTATATTAACAATATATCAGAAAATCGTGTTGTTTCTGACAGCACTGATTCTAGCTAGGTTGAGCCTGTCAGGGCTCACTATAGCTTGTTTACATCTGATGGCTGAGTCACCTGGTTGACTTATACTCTAATTTTCACCAATGGAGTTAAGGTGATTTTATTCAAAGCTAGTAGGTTTATTTGCATAAGTAAAGCTGGCAGAGTTTTGCATGCCCTACTTGCAATTACCAAATTAAAAAAATTTCCACGTGATAGAGTGCTGGTTAAATGAGCCCCTATCAAATTTTTGACTCTGGCTGCCTCCCTCAAAGCCCCAGGCTTCCTTATAGCTGAAGAAAATTTAGTATTGGGAGAAAATCTTCAGAAATATGGATACCATGGTGTAAGTAAAAGAGAATAAAGTTTCAAGGAAAGACAGAAACAAAATATATATGTGTACATGCATATACACTATATAAAACATGTACATTATATATATTATATATACACAGCAGAATGGAGGACTGAAGATTGAAATAAGGTGACACATAGAATATTGATTTGCTTCTTGCTCTCCAAGGCACAAAGCAAGTCATTCCCTTGACTGAAATTCGTTAACATTTATAGTATTTAGAACTAAAAGGAAAAGAACAAGTATTTTTTTACAATTCTGAAAGCACAAAATCATATAGTGTCAAGGATTCCAGATTTAGGAAACTGCTTCTTTTAGATTTTTTACCCCTAGATCTTGGGCCATTAGTAAATCATTCAAATCTTTTTTTTTTTTTTAATTGTATTTATTTATTTGAGAGAGAGAGCACGAGAGAGAGCATGAGCAGGGTGGGAGGAGGGAAAAGCAGGCTCCCTGTTGAGCAAGGAGCGCAACTCCGGGCTCATCCCAGGACGCTGAGGTCATGACCTGAGCTGAGGGAAGGCCGATGCTTAACCGACTGAGCCACCCAGGTGCTCCCCATTCAGAACTTTAGTGTGTTGATTTGTTCATTAAAACAAATGAAACTACTTTTGGATCAGATGATAAGTCCTTATAAGTGCTTGCTGTTACTATGTGCCTACCATACATAAAAAATGATATACACCAAAAAAAAAAAAAGATATACATTGTTATACTTACTTAACATAAAATAATGTATATATTTTCACAGATAATCCTTGTAAGAATTCTATGAGATAGTCTACAAATGAGTAAATTGAGGCTGAATAAGCCTAAACAGTTTGCTCAAGGTCACCTGGCTCACCTGTGGCAGAACACAGATTAGAATACAGGTGGGCAGTCCTCCAGGTCTGTGCTCTTTAAAATAACAATAGCCTTTATATGCCAGATACTGTTTTGTTTGAGGACACCGCAGGGAGCACGAGAGACAAAGGTCCTGTCTTCCCAGGAGGCATTTGCTAGTACAAGTGTTCCCCCAGGGCAAAGGCAGGCTCTACAAGGAAACAAATTCACAGGAGCCCACGAAACAATTTAACTTTTTGAGAGAAACACCGTGACCTCTGTCAGACCCCATACAAACTGTTATTTGGATGTGGTTGCTCAGTAAATTGAACTCTTAGGTATTTGGTTGTGAGAGTGCCATGAGCTGAAGAGTTTGAGAATTTACGCTCTGGTGGTTTTTGGTAAAGGGTGGGGTAGATGAAAAGCCTAGAACATTAAAAACTATACAAAATCAAAGGTACTTTCTAGCTGTGGTATCTGACAGTCAAAGCACCTGGGGTGCTTTGAGGGTGAGGGATGCTTTCGATGAGGTGGTAGGTGAAATTTCTGAGAGATGGCTTTGGAATTCAAAGGCTGAGAAAGTGGCAGCATTCAAAAGCCAGAGAAGATGCTTCCAGGCCCAGAAGCTGACAGGGGAACTTGGCGTGGGTGAGAAAGGGCACGTCTCCACGTGGAACAGAGGGGGCCCAGAGAGACAGAGCTGGGTCATGCGGACCTGAAGGATATAATGGAGAGTGTTTGATCCTAAGTGTCGTGTAAACTGAGCTTCCTTTACAATCCAGTAAGTCATTTATTTGTCATATTCTGGCTAATACATAAAATATCAATCCACAAATGTTTAGATTTATTTGTGCTCTTACAAATATCTTCACACTTAAGATGCATTATTTTCTGTCTATGGCCACATATAATCAAATGATAAAGATAATAGATCGATGCTGTGGGAAATGTCTGTAGCTGCTCAAGGTCACCTGGGTGGGATGTGGCTGAGTCCAGGAAAGTAAGGGGAATATTATTTCATTCACATGCAAAGTTAGCCAGTTTCTCTTTTTTTGAAACTAATGAAAGTATTTATTGTGGATTGCATTGTGCTCTCTGAAAAGATAGGTGGCAGTCTTAACCTCCAAAGCTGTGGACGTGATGTTTTTTTGAAAATCAGTTAAAATCAAGTTGCTATGTGGTCATGATGGGTGGGGATACCCTAAATGCAGTGACTGTGTTTATGTAAGAAAAAAATGTGAAGATACAGAGACATACATGAGGAGAATACCAGGTAAGAAAGAGCATATGACAATCTCTTCCTCAAAGCCTACAGAAGCAGCCAAGCTTGCTGACACCTTGATTTGGATTTCTGGCTTCCAGAAAGATTAAATTTCTGTTGTTTTAAGTCACCCTGTTTGTGGTACTTTGTTTTAGCAGCTCTAGAACCTAATATAGAAGCATTTGTGGTTTTTTTTTTAACTTTTTGTTATTTTAAAATAGATTATTAGTGCAATAATATGCACTCAGGTTACCATCTTCCTTTTTTTTTTAAATTTTATTTATTTATTCATGAGAGACACACAGAGAGAGACAGAGACATAGGCAGAGGGAGACACAGGCTCCATGCAGGGAGCTCGATGTGGGACTCGATCCCGGGTGTCCAGGATCAGGCCCTGCACTGAAGGCAGCACTAAACCGCTGAGCCACCCAGGCTGCCCTTCCTTTTCTTTAAATACATCATATTTTGATTCTAGAATTTAGGAAAAGTTTATTTTGGCATGTTGGTAAGCACTTTAACAGAATCTGATGCAGAATATAGATGATCTTATAGAGTACAGAATAATGTTAACAGCTAATATTTTTATTCTGTTATCTCAAAGATTTCTCGTGAAATGTTCCATTATTTTAAAAATTAAGGGAATTAATTTTTTGTTTGTTTGGTTTCGATAGTACCGTAAGAAGACAATGTATTTGTCTCTCCTATCCTGAAACATCAAGAAAGATAAATGGTCTCTCTCTTCATGCTTTGTCAGCATTAAAGAAGTAAACAGTGGCTTTTCACTCTGTTGGGTGGTGGTATAGTCTCCTCAGAAAATTGATATTTCTCATGTACTCACAGAAAATACTGTTGACATCTGAAGGTACAGGAAAAACTGTCCATTTAAAACAAGGCAGCAACATAACCAGAATTGGCACTTTAAAACATGATCAAATTTGATGCAGTGTATGGTTAACAACTCTCCGCCACGTGGAAGTTCATTTTGATGAGAAGGCATCAGTGTAATGTGATGATTTCAACTTTTTAGACTGTCTGTTTTCCACAATGGTAATACATGAGAATTACCTGTAATATTTTTTAATATGGTACAAATAAATGCCTGAGCCTACCTCTGACATTCTTATTTAGGAGTGTTAGGTGAGAATTGGATATGTGTAGTTTTAAAAAAATTCCTATGTGTGGTTCCGATGTGTAGTCTAGATTGAGAACCATGGGTTCAACAGAAGTGAGGATTGTTATAAAAAAGAGGCATCAGTGCAGGGGCAGGTATTCATGCTTATTTGCATGAATATTGCATAAGATTCAGCATCTTAAAAAATGTTTTAGTTTTTTAAAGGATTTTCTTTTTTCTTTAAAAGATTTTATTTATTTATTCATGAGAGATACACAGAGATACATAGGCAGAGGGAGAAGCAGGCTCCTTGCAGGGAGCCCTATGTGGGACTCTATCTCAGGACCCTGGGATCACAACCTGAACCGAAAGCAGACATTCAACCACTGAGCCACCCAGGTGCCCCAAAAAATGTTTTAGTTTTTTGTAGAACTTCCATAACTGATTCTAAATGTCCTTGTTCAATTGGAGGTCGGGGCTGGGTTTAGAAACTAAACCAAACTAGTCATCTCTTCAATAGGCCTTGATGATTTACATCATGTATGTTAAATGATTAACTCACAAACTTTCACAACTGGAGAGCCACATAAAGAATAGTGACAACCCTACCATTAATAAAAGTAGGGCTTATGCAACCAGACTCCTTCAATTTTTAAAAAAGATTTTATCTGTTTATTTGGGAGAACATGAGCAGGGGAGTGGGCAGAGGGAGAAGGAGAACTATACTCTCCACTAAACAGGGAGCCCAAACCAGGGCTGGATTCCAGGATCCTGAGTTCATGACTTGAGCTGAAGGCAGACACTTAACTGACTTAGCCACCCAGGCACCCCAGTTTCCTTCAATTTTTGAGGACAACTATGCTTATTATATCTCACTCATTAAAATATATCCATATCACAAATTAAATAGAATTAATATTTAACTAATAATTGAATTGCAGCTTACAGAATGACATAATACTATGTTTGTGGAAATTATATAATTTAAAATGTAAAGTTTTAGTTATTTTCATAATTCAGAAAAAAATTTTTTTCTAGATCTTATGTGTTTTCTTCAGCCACTGTGAAACTGATGCCACATAGAACCAAGAGGGTCTATTGGTAAAATAATCTTGGAGGATTAAAATATCTCTGGAATATGGTCTAAGGTATTTGCTGATATCTTTTCAAACCACTTTAGCATTCTTTATTCATTTTCATATAAAATATAATTAGATTTCAGTCAAACTCTGAATTGAATATAAAGGACATATCAAGACTTCTGAGAACCTAATCCCTTGAAGAAATGGCCTCAAGACACCAAAAGCTTGAGAAATAGCTTTATTTCCAGCTCCTTGCAATTAAAGAGAAGTCATGGGGCATATGCACAGGATTACTAGTCAGTGTTATCAGAAATGTGTATATGCATTGATTAGGCCAGACTATCACATAGCACAATAGCTGTGTTTAATTATTAAAAAAATTATTAAAATTTAATTATTAAAATTATTATTAGACCAACTCATGGCAGGTGCACACACACAGAGAGCTTTTCTCTGACCTGCTACTTTAGATCTATTGCTTTGTGTGTCTGAGGGAACATTTATCTCACCTCAACAAATGTCAGTAATGTAAGTGCAATTGTTTTATTGCTTAGTGAATCTGATGTTATTTTTTTGAGAATCCTGAAAGCTGCTTGTGGTGCAGATCAATGATTTTATAGACATTTAACTGAAGATTGTATCTTTTTTTGGTACTACTCTCTTAATTCCAAAATATTGGGCTATGCATGGAAGATGTGCTGTTACTAGAGAAACAAACAGATCAATTGAAAGGACACCCTTTGCCTAAAGCATTTTTGCAGGACTGAAGTGTGAAGTTGGGTGATGAATTGGGGAAGATACTTTGAAGGACAGATACACAACATCACACACACACACGTGCATACACTGTTATGAATGCATGTTTTGATGTTATATAGTACTTAATACTCAAGGTGATAAAATGTTTTATTATTGTTCTTGACACTGACCAACTATTCACTTCTGAATCTGATATTCCCTCTGTCATTCCAATTATTGGATACATTGAATAATGTACCACAGCAGATCCACTAAAAGTTAAAACTAGAGACTCTCTGATGGTATCAACATACAAGCAATTTGTTTTGTTTAGCTCTAACGGAAGAGGACGTGACTTTCTTTTAGCAAAGGCTGAGCTATTGAAACTTACAGGTTATTCTGCTGATGCTCTTGATGTGATGAGATAGCATTGTGACTTGGCCAAATGTGCAGGTAGGGGACAAATAGTATCAGTATCAGAGGGTTGACTGAGGATTCAGTAGGCTGTGACTACTGAGCAATGGACAAGGACTGGCACAATGAGCAATGCAAAACTGTGTGATCCTGTAATTACTTAAAATATATTTTTCAAAAAAAAATATATATATACTTTTCATATCCATTAAAACAACCTTTTCACCTTTAATTTTCTTACTCAAAATTTCAGTTCATAAAAACAAAGTTTGAAGCTAGTGACTCATTTATTATGAAAAATAATCATAAATGTAAAAATGAATTTCTGGTTACTTATCCACTATGCATGTGGGTAAGGTTTTGTACTGGGGGGAAAATAGTAGTATAAACCAAATTGGAAGCTTAGGATGAATAAGGGCATTTCTTTAATATGAAACTTATTTTTCAAATATTTATGAAGACATTGAATGAAAAAGTTTGTCAAGTAAAAAGAGAAGTGAGAAAAAATATTAGCAAACAGCTACTGGGATCAGCTCTGAGCTGAGAAAATGAAGACTAATTATTTTCTGACCATCTGCTGAGTTTTAAAGTTTTGAGTTTGGAGGACAATAGTCATCTTAGTCTTCACGATTTTGAATGTATTATTGGTTTTTAAATTTTTTTTGGTAAATTATGTACAGTGTAGAAAATGTAGAAATGTAAAAACATTATAAAGAAAAAATATGATTTTACTTTATAGTTTTATCAATCTGGCATATATACTGGTAATAGTTTAAAATATTTTTATGTGAAAACATATTTTCATGTGAAATTTAATACCCACTCACAAATTGGATCCCACTGTTACAAAAGAATGTCATAGCCTAGTTTTGTTTTTATTTAGAGTCTCTACAGAAGTTTGTCAAATTTTCTATATAAATATTAATTTTTTTGAATAGTATTTTTATGATATGTCAATTATAAATATAATTTTAATTCAATACAGTTAGAATTAATTGAACATATGCTCAAAAGATAGAATAGTAGATATTAAGGTCTATCCTCAGAGGGCCTGGATGGCTCAATTGGTTAAGCATCCAACTCTTGATTTTGGCTAGGTCATGATCTCAGGGTCATGGGATTGAACCCCAAGTGGGGCTCCATGCTCAGCAGCAAGCCTGCTTGAGATCCTCTCTACTCCCCATGCCAGCTGCATGATCCTGCATGCTCCTGTTCTCTTTCTCTCCAAAATAAATAAATAAATCTTTAAAAATAAATGAATAAAATCTATCCTGGAAATGGCATACTTCCAGGAAATAGGATCTTCTTTTTAAGAGTTAACTTTCTAAGGATCTGGTGTCTATGTCTACTTTTTTGGTAGAAATTATTTTTGATGAATAGCTTTCAAATAAATATTGCATTATTATTTTTATTGATATAAAATTGGTATGTAATATAAATTTCAGGTATACAACAATATAATTTAACATTTGTATGCACTACAAAGTTATGAAAGCTTAATTGCTACCAATCACCATATAATTGACCCTCTTCCCGTTTCATTCACACCCCCCACCCTGCCTCCTTTCCTTCTAGTAACCACCAGTCTATTCTCTGTATCTATGAGTTTGTTTTTGTTCTGTTTTATTTCTTCATTTATTTTATTGTTTTTTAGATTCCAGATATGAGTGAGATCATATGTATGGGATTTGTCTTTTTCCATCTGAAAGATGCTTCTCCATTATGCTTGTTTCGTTTAGCATAATACTTACAAATTCCATCCATGTTGTCACAAATAGGAAGCTTTCATTCTTTTTTATGGCCAAGTAGTATTTCATCATATATATGTATAACATATATAATATATATTTATCCATTCATCTATTTAATGGACATTTAGGTTGTTTCCATATCTTGGCTATTATAAATAATACTGCAGTGAGCATAGAAGTGCATATACCTTTTTCTATCAGCATTTTGTCTTCTTTGGATAAATACCCTCTTTGGATTTTTTTTAATAATAAATTTATTTTTTATTGGTGTTCAATTTGCCAACATACAGAATAACACCCAGTGCTCATCCCATCAAGTGCCCCCCTCAGTGCCCGTCACCCATTCCCCTCTTTGGATTATACGGTAGTTCTACTCTTAATTATTAAGAAAGCTCCATACTGTTTTCCATAGAATTGCACCAGTTTACATTCCCACCAATAGCGTCAAGTGTTCCTTTTTCTCTACATCTTCTCCAACACTTATTTCTTGTCTTTTTGACACTAGCCTTTCAAATGAGTGTGAAGTGATATCTTACTGTATTTTTGACTTACATTTCCCTGATCATTAGTGATGTTTAGAATATTTTCATGTGCCTATTGGAAATCTGTATGTCTTTTTTAGATAAATGTCTATTCAGATCCTCAGCTCATTTTTAAATTGGATTACTTTTTCTTGTTGCAGAGTTGTATGAGTTCCTGATATAGTTTGAATATTAATTTTTTGTCAGATATGTGAATTGCAAAAACTATCTCCCATCCAGTTGCTTGGCCTTTTGTTCTGATGATGGTTTCCTTTGCTGTGCCGAATTTTTTTTTTTTTTGCCATAGTTCTGTTTGTTCTTTCTTTTGTCCCTTTGCCTTTAGAGTTAGATCCACAAAAGATCCCTAAGACTAATATCAAATGCTTACCAAATGTTTTCTTCTAGGAATTTTATAATTTTGAGTCTTACATTCACAGTTTTAATCCATTTTGTCTTAATTTTTGTTTATGGTGTAAGAAAGTGGTTGTTTCATTCTTTTGCAGGTGACTATCCAGTTTTACAGTACCATTTGTCAAAGAGATTATCCTTTCTTTATTGTACATTACTGGCTCTTTTGTCATAAATGTGGGTTTAATTCTGGGGTCTCAGCCCAGTTCCATTGCTCTGTTTTTAAGCCAATACAATTCTATTTTGATTGTTATAGTTTTGTAGTATAGTTTGAAATCAGGGAGCATGATACCTCCAGCTTTGTTCTTCTGTTTCAAGGTCACTTTAGCTATTCAGTTTTCTGATGTTCCATACAAATTTTAGTTTCTTTGTCTTAGTTCTCTGAAAAGTACCACTGGCATTTTGATGGGTATTGCATTAAAGCAATAGATTGCTTTAGGTAGGTAGAATGAGCTTTTAAAAAATATTAATTCTTTCATTCCATGAGCATTGAATATCTTTTCATTTATTTCTTCTTTGGTTTCTTTCATTGGTTTCTTATAAATTTCATCTCCTTGGTTAAACTTATTATGAGATATTTTCTTCTTTTTGATGTAATTGTGAGATTGCTTTCTTGATGTCTCTGTTACATTGTTCCTAGAGTATTGAAACATAGTGGATTTCTGTATGATTTTGTAACCTTCTACTTTATTGAATTCATGTATTAGATCTAAAGTTCTTAAAATAGTTCTAATAAGTTTTTAATTGATTTTATTTATTCATTCTAAAAGTTTTTTAAAGACTGTAGGGTTTTCTGTGTATAGTATCATGTCATCTGCAAATAGTGACAGTTTTACTTCTTTTCTAATTTTAATGCTTTCAGTTTTTTTTCTTACCCGATGACTCTGTCTAGGACTTCAATACCATATTGAATAAATGTGAGACTGAACATCTTTATCTTTTTCCTAATCTTAGAAGAAAATTTTACAGCTTTTCATTGTGTATGATTTTATGTATGTATGTATGTATGTATGTATATTTTTTTATTGGAGTTCGATTTGCCAACATGTAGCATAACACCCAGTGCTCATCCCGTCAAATGCCCCCCCAGTGCCTGTCACCCAGTCATCCCAACCCACCACCCACCTCCCTGTCCACCACCCCTTGTTCGTTTCCCAGAGTTAGAGGAGTCTCTCATGTTCTGTCTCCCTCTCTGATATTTCCCACTCATTTTCTCTCCTTTCCCCTTTAATCCCTTTCACTATTATTTATATTCCCCAAATGAATGAGAACATATAATGTTTGTCCTTCTCCGATTGACTTACTTCACTCAGCATAATACCCTCCAGGTCCATCCACGTTGAAGCAAATAGTGGGTATTTGTCATTTCTGATGGCTGAGTAATATTCCATTGTATACATAGACCACAGTTATCCATTCATCTTTCGATGGGCACCGAGGCTCCTTCCACAGTTTGGCTATTGTGGATATTGCTGCTATAAACATTGGGGTGCAGGTGTCCTGCTGTTTCACTGCATCTGTATCTTTGGGGTAAATCCACAGCAGTACAATGCTGGGTGGTGGGGTAGTTCTAATTTTAACTCTTTGAGGAACCTCCACACAGTTTTCCAGAGTGGCTACACCAATTCCCATTCCCACCAACAGTGCAAGAGGGTTTCCCTTTCTCCACATCCTCTCCAACATTTGTTGTTTCCTGTCTTAATTTTCCCCATTCTCACAAGTGTGAGGTAGTGGTTTTGATTTGTATTTCCCTGATGGCAAGTGATGCAGAGCATTTTCTCATGTGCTTGTTGGCCATGTGTATGTTTTTTTCAGTGAAATTTCTGTTCATGTCTTTTGCCCATTTCATGATTGGATTGTTTGTTTCCTTGCTGTTGAGTTTAATAAGTTCTTCACAGATCTTGGATACTACCCTTTATCTGATATGTCATTTGCAAATATCTTCTCCATTCTGTACATTGTCTTTTAGTTTTGTTGACTGTTTCTTTTGCTGTGCGGAAGCCTTTTATCTTGATTAACTCCCAATAGTTCATTTTTGCTTTTGTTTCCCTTGGCATCATAGATGTATCTTGCAGAAGTTGCTGTGGCCAAGTTCAAAAAGGGTAGAACCTGTGTTCTCCTCTAGGATTTTGATGGAATCTTGTCTCACATTTAGATCCTTCATGCATTTTGAGTTTATCTTTGTGTCTGGTGAAAGAGAACGGTCTAGTTTCATTCTTCTGCACGAGGCTGTCCAATTTTCCCAGCACCGTTTATTGAAGAGACTGTCCTTTTTCCACTGGATAGTGTTTCTT
Organism: Vulpes vulpes; assembly: GCF_048418805.1. Lineage (NCBI taxonomy): Eukaryota > Metazoa > Chordata > Mammalia > Carnivora > Canidae > Vulpes > Vulpes vulpes. Next base: position 44,390,172 of record NC_132786.1, on the reverse strand, counting down.
GCTTTGTCGGAATTTAGTTGACCATAGAGTTGAGGATCCACTTCTAGATTCTCTATTCTCTTCCATTGATCTACGTATCTGGTTTGTGCCAGTACAACACTGTCTTGATAACCACGGATTTGTAGTACAACCTGAAATCTGGCATTGTGATGCCCTAGCTAAGGTTTCTTTTTCAATATTCCCCTGGCTATTTGGGGTCTTTTCTGATTCCACACAAATCTTAAGATGATTTGTTCCAACTCTCTGAAGATAGTCCATGGTATTTTGATAGGGATTGCATTGAACGTGTATATTGCCCTGGGGAACATGGACATTTTCACAATATTAATTCTTCCAATCCGTGAGCATGGAATATTTTTCCATCTCTTTGTGTCTTGCTCAGTTTGTTTCAGAAGTGTTCTGTAGTTTTTTGGGTATAGATCCTTTACCTCTCTGGTTAGGTTGATTCCTTTCTTCAGTCTCGTTGTTAGTATACAGAAATGCCACTGACTTCTGGGCATTGATTTTTGTATCCTGCCACACTGCCAAGTTGCTATATGAGTTCTAGCAATCTTGGGGTGGAGTCTTTTGGGTTTTCTATGTACAGTACCATGTCATCTACAAAGAGGGAGAGTTTGACTTCTTCTTTGCCAATTTGAATACCTTTTATTTCTTTTTGTTGCCTGATTTCTGAGGCTAGGACTTCCAGTACTATGTTGAATAGCAGTGGTGAGAGTGGACATCCCTGTCTTGTTCCTGATCTTAGGGGAAAGGCTCCCAATGTTTCCCATTGAGAATGATATTTGCTGTGGGCTTTTCATAGATGGCTTTTAAGATGCTGAGGAATGTTCCCTCTATTGCCACACCTCAAGAGTTTTGATCAGGAACGGATGCTGTATTTTGTCAAATGCTTTCTCGGCATCCATTGAGAGGATCATATGGTTCTTGTTTTTTCTCTTGATGATACGATCAATCACATTGATTATTTTACGAGTGTTGAACCAGCGATCTGCACAGCATGGGCCGCCCGGCGGCAGGAGCCACCAGGCGGTCCTGTGTCCTCCAGACCTCTGTCTGACCCGGGGGAGCACCTGATCCTGGGCTGTGTCGCCCAGTGCCCTGGGCTCTGGGGCCTGTGACACTGTGATGGACCTAAAGTGTAGGTCCATGATGTATAATTTAAAAGCATCAGAGTGAATTTTGTTTGAGGTTAACTTATACTTTATTACAATAAAACTCATAAGCCATTATACAGGTTAAAGAAAAACTCAAAATGTAGAAACAGTCAAATGACAGGGGAGGGCAAGCCTCCGTTGGGCTGCAGCCATCACGAGCCCTGCAGTGGGAGCTGGGGTGGGCTCCCAAGGTAGTCAGGGGGCTGCTCACGGGTTGAAGCCAGTTGTTCCGGAGGCAAGGGGCAGCTCTGGCACTGTGGGGACCCCGACGGCAGGTGCCGGGGCCTGCTCCTCCTCCGGGGTGGCCACGGGTGTAGGTGGCTCGTCCAGGGTGTAGTGGTGAACTAGAGCAGTGACCACTATCTGCAGGGGATTAGCTTCCCCAGCTGGCACCTCAGCTGGAGCCAAGTCCTCAGCCCCAGCAGCCAGGATGGCCTCGAGCACTTCAGGCCCTACCGAGGCAGCAGGCCCCAGAGTTGGAGCTGGGGTGGGCTCCTGAAGTGTTTCAGGGTCTTTTGCTCGGGCCAAAGCTGTAGCTACAAGAAGACAAAGTATCACCACCAGGACGGACTTTCCCCATCCCTCCCAAATCAAGGACACTCTTCCCACCACTCAATGTGGGGGGGGGGCAGAGCCTTGGGAGGTGTCCTCAGCCTACAGCTCGTGGGATGGGGTGTGAGCCTAACCACTGCTCCCGGCCCAGCTGCACGGACGCTGGATCCGTGGGGCCCACCCTGTACCCAGCTCAGCCACCCCCAGGCCTCCTCACCCCCAGCCTCTGGCTCCGCTGCATGGAGGCATCTGAGTTGTTGGAGGTAACGCTGGGCTCGGAGCTCCACGTCTGTGCCTGGCATGCGCTGCCGTATGAATTCCAGAATCTTCTTCAGGGAGGCAAATTCTGGGAGCTGACAAAAGTCCTCCCCATAATAATCCATCCATATTTCCAGGATGCAGCAGATGGCCCTGGGGAGGACAGGTGGACACAGGCGTCAGAAGACAGGGCTCCCTCCCACTGAGGTGTCCCGGGGAAGCCCTGCAGGACCCGGGGCCTCGGCCTCCCGCCCGGGGCTATTGGAGGCCAGTCCTGCTCCTCGTCCACCTGCCACCTGGCGGTCCTGCCTGCCCAGGCCTGCTCACCGAGGAGGGGCTGGCACGAAGCCTCTGTGCGGGGGAGCCCACACCCAGCGATGTGACCATCACTGTCTTTGCTGGGGAAGCGGGGCTCCCTCCTCAGCCTGGCTCCCTGCCCACTTGCCCCTTGAATCCACCGGCAGGCGTCCGGGGCCGGGGCGGGGGGTGGGTGTCTGGCCTGTCATTGCCCTCACTGCACACACTGTCGCTCTGGGAAGGTCCAAGCGAGGAGGGCTCGGGCGCTGTGTCCTGCCAGGCCTTGCGGAGCCACCCGGGACCTCCACTTTCCCTCCTGTGGCTCTGCGCTGCCTTCCTTATGAGGGGCCCCAGGGGGTGTCCTTCCACTGACTAATCTCCCGTCTCCCACGGGGCGAGGGACACCCGGTCTGTGAGCCCTCAATGGCCCTCCTGGCAACTTGCTGTGCACCTGGGTGCAGGTGCCACCAGATTGGGGAGTGCGATGCTCCCCACCCCCTCTGCTCTGGGTCCCAGGTGTGGGGCAGACAGAGGGTTGGGAGGGGCGGGCATGGAGAAGATCTCCCTTCAGGGTCCCAGGGCTCTCCCACCAAGCCCACACCCTATTCACGGCTCTCCTTTCCTCTTTTCCTGAAGGGCCCTTAGACCTTTACCCTGTCACGGGAATTGCAGATGTGTGGGGTGAGGGTCCAGCACCCCCCGACCCACAGCCCCCTCGCTGCCCTCCTGGAGGGGAAGGCCCGCCTGCAGGAGCCGGAGTCACTCACAGTTTCCAGCGCTGCACAACCGCGTCGTTGCCACCACACGCAGCTGCGATGCACCCATATCTAGAGGAGGGCGGGGGCATCCCATGAATCGTCCTGTGGCCGCGACCTCTCACCATGGGGGCTGTCACCCTCTGACCCCCGCCTAGGCCGGAGCCCTGGGGGCCGTCAGCTCTGTGCCTGGGGCCACGGGCAGGTCCCAGAGAAGCGCCTGCACCTGCTGGGGCCTCCTGAATGCTTGAGCATGAAAGGGCTCCGGGCAGGCCCATGGCCGATATCCGAGTGGGTCTGGGTGCCCCGGGGTCCCCGTGGTCCCCCTGTCTGGTAGCCACAGGACACAGACCCCCGATGGACTCTCAAGCCTCCCTTTCAATGGGAAAAGAGGCCAAAACAAGACCCTGTTGATGGTGGGGAGGAGGCACAGGCCCCGTCATGAGGAGAGGACGGCTGCTGAGCACTGGCACAGCCCCTCTGGCCGACCTGCCACAGGCCAGGCCCCGGGGCTGCCCTCCAGGACCCTGCTGTGCCCTGGGTGACTCTGCTCCAGTCGGGGGAGCAGCCCGAGGCCCGGGAAGCTCAGAACCATTCCCCAGCCTCCCCACCAGCAGGTGGGCCGCCCCTGGGCTGCGGAGGGGCAGGTGCTCACTTCGTGAACAGCAGATCCAGCACCTCCTCGGTGGTGGCAAATCCATGATAGTCGTCTAAAAAGCTGAAAACAGAGATGACATCCCTGCGCAGCAAGGCAGGCAGCAGTTGTTGGAATTCCCGCTCCAGCAGCTCCGTCCGGCTGGGCTTCGTCGGGCAGATGGGAGGCCCCTTCCCGGCCGAGGCCCTTGCACCCTGAGGTGGGACAGAGGGGACGTGCAGCCTGCATGGAGCCGCCGGGAGGCCTGGGGTGGGAGCGCAGACCGCAGCCCGAGCTCTTGGGGGCTGCGGGGAGCAGGAGTGCCCACGGCAGGAACCCGGGCCTTGATGACTGTGGCTCAGTCACTTAGCATCTGACTCTCGGCTGTGGCTCAGGTCGTGGCCTCAGCACCCTGGGATCCCGCCCTGGCAGGCCCTGCGCTTGGGGCCCAGTCTGCTTGAGGAGCCTGGATCTCCCTCTCCCCCTCCCTGCTCTCTGCCTGTCTCTTACACAAACAAGACAACTATCCAATAAAGGAACAATCTTAGAGGATAAATGTTGAAAACATTTTGGATCAATACAAGGACCTCAAGAGACACAGAGAGACAGAGACCGAGAGAGGCAGACACACAGACAGAGGGAGAAGCAGCCCTGGTGCAGAGAGCCCAAGGCAGGATTCGAATTCGGGCCTGTGGGGTCAGGCCTGGGCGGAGGCAGGCGCTAAACCACTGGGCGACCAGGCCTCCCCTGAAGGCTCTACTCTGATATTCCTACACATCTGTGCACAGGGACTCTGCATCTGGCCCAGGTAGGGGCAGGGCCCTGGGCCAGTGTGGGGAGGAGGGGAATGCAGACTCATGTGGGAGCAGGAGTGTAGGGGGGAGCCCAGGGAGTAGCAGGCTGGCTTCTGGGACCCAGGTCCTTCGTGCCGCATCGGGGCCCCGGGTGTCGGGGGTGCCCCAGCCCCTGCACTCACCTTGAGCCCGCGCTGGCCTCTGTTAGCTGCGCAGGGTGCTTCCCAGGTCCTCGAGGCGATGGGGCAGACGACCCCTTCCTCCCGCTCGCGCCCCATGTCCCGGGTGGAGCTCTGTGGAGACAGTGCCTGGCAGCCAGGCAGGAGGCCTCAGCGCCCGGTCCGGCCGCCTTGGTTGGGCCCACCCCCAGCTGCCCCCACCCAGACACACCACAGCGCAGGCGGCACCCACCTCCCCCAAGGAGAGCAAAGGGATGCGGCTGCAGGGCCTGGGGGTGACTCTGGGCGGGTAAGAGGACCTCAGGAACCCTGTTTCCACCCTGCCCACTCGACCTCAGGGTGACCCTGAAGGGATCACCGGGGAACCTGTCGCCCTGCAAAGTCCCCCAGCCTGGATGCGACCTGCCCACACATCCCTGTTGCCCTGAAGCTGAAGAGGAGGGGATGGGGCCACCCAGGATGGCTGGCACAGGGGGCCTGGCCTGGCCTGCTCTGTGTTACCTGATGGCGCCTCCTCATAAACGCCCTGAGGCCTTGGTTTTTATGCTGGAGCCAAAGCCTACAGCATTGGAACAAGCGGCACCCCTGGGGTTCCTGGGAGCCAGAGCCCCCAGAGGTGGGCCGGCAGCAGGAGAACATCTTCCAGGAGCGGATGCCTCCAGCCAAGTGAGCCTGAGGTGGGGCTGCACTTGATGCGGTTGCCTGGTTACGGGGGTTCCAAGTTCTGTTGGGCTCTGTGTCACGGGAGTGACCTCACTTCCTGGGACCCCCTCCCTGACCCACTCCTGGAGGAAGTTGCAGGGGCAGCGCTCGGGTGCCGACGGCTCCCCCCTCCCTGCAGGCGATGGCCTGTGCACACAGTGACACACCCGCACCCCTGTCCACAGGCCCCAGGGAAGGACTGTGTGCAGCCAGGGCCCCAGCCTGGACACACGCCTGGGTTCAGACACAACTTTCCATTCTTCCCCGGTTTGACTCCAGAGAAGCCGTTGTGCCCGTCAGGGATGGTCTGCATCTTGCCTGTGGGACAGGGATTATCCTAGCGGGTGCTTCCTCCAGACGTCCCCAGGCCACTGTGGCATCCTATCTATGACATTGGAGGCGGGTGTCACATGCAGGAAATACCTCCAACCACACGTTCTTCCTTGGTGTGTACATGCGCCCAGGCCCACGAGGTCCTGTGTGCACACACGTGGGCACCAGTACTCTCATACTGGAGGCCCAGAAGATGACAGTCCCACTGGGGGAGGGATGGGCAATAGCTCCCCACGATCCAAGTCTCCTGAATCCAAGGCAAACCCTACAGAAGGTGTCAGAGTCTTGGCCTAGAAGGTGTGAGGCCGTCCTTATCCTGAACCCCTGCCTGTCGTGTGTTACGCGCCCTTCCCTCCTTTCCACTGGGTGAGCTGTGGACAGCGGTGCACCCAGTGGGTCGCCCTGGCCTGGGCTCTAGGAAACCTGCTGTCAGCCACAGAACTGAAAGTAGACAGGAGCCACTGACTCTCCAGCTTGACCCCCAACTGAACTGAAATCATGTTGTGTGTCCACGTACACTGACACAGAAACAGAGACACGGATATAAATGTAGACACAGATGCAGAACTAGGAGTTAGCAGAGGAGAAGCAACATCATTGAAGATCATTAAATAAAAAAAGAAATAAACCTGAATCTCCAATGGAGAAAATGGAGTAATTAAAATAGAATCATGAGGGGATCCCTGGGTGGCGCAGCGGTTTGGCGCCTGCATTTGGCCCGGGGCGCAGTCCTGGAAACCCGGGATCGAATCCCACATCGGGCTCCCGGTGCATGGAGCCTGCTTCTCCCTCTGCCTGTGTCTCTGCCTCTCTCTCTCTCTCTCTGTGACTATCATAAATAAATAAATAAAAATTAAAAAAAAATAGAATCATGAAAAAATAATTCATCAAACCAAAAAGCAGAAAGAGGGATAAAGAAGAAGGAGCACTTTGGTGACACAAAGAAACGGCAAGCCTCGAATGTAAGGATGATCGTGCCTCACGGATTCCATGGAACCTAAGTTGAGCAACAAGCAGCACCTTCCAGCAAAGGCCTAAGCGAATTATTTTGTTTTGTTTGTTTTTATTTAAAGATTTTTATTTCTTTATTCATGAGAGTGACAGAGAGTGAGAGAGGCAGAGACATAGGCTGAGGGAGAAGCAGGCTCCATGCAGGAAGCCTGATGGGGGACTCGATCCCGGATCCCAGGATCAGGCCCTGGGCCGAAGGTGGACGCTCAGCCCCTGAGTCACCTGGGGGTCTAGACTAAGCTAATGAAAATGTACAAGTGATTGTGTCATACTGTGTTTGTAATGTGGTAAAGTTTCTCTTTACTAAGAACGAGAGGGCAGCCCGGGTGGCTCAGCGGTTTAGCGCCACCTTCGGCCCAGGGCCCGATAATGGGGACCCGAGATCGAGTCCCCCCTCGGGCTCCCTGCATGGAGCCTGCTTCTCCCTCTGCCTGTGTCTCTGCCTCTCTCTCCATGTGTCTCTCATAAATAAATAAAAATCAGTATATGCCACATTTTCTTTATCCATTTGTCTCAAATGATGGACATTTGAGTTGCTCCCACCCCTTGGCTATGACACAGAATGCTTCTATGAAGATGGAGGTCTCTTGGAGACCCTGCTTTCAATTCTTTTGACTACACGTAGCCCAGAAGTAGGATTGCTGGGTCATATGGTAGTTGTATTTTTAATTTTTTTGAGGAACTCTCATACTGTTTACATAGTGGTTGCACCATTTTACATTCCTATCAGCAATGCACAAGTGTCCTGATTTCTCCATATCCTTGCCAACACTTTATTTTTTAATAGTGGTCATCCTAATGGATGTGAGGTGACCCTCATCGTGGTTGTGATTTGCCTTTTTTAATGGTTAGTGATGTGGAGCATCATTTCATAGGCTCATTGGCCATTTATACATCTTCTTTCAAGGAATGTCTGTACAAGCTCTTCGTCCTTTCTTCCATTGGGCTACTTGTTGCCTTGTGACGAAGTTCGTAGGAGTTTTTTGTATATTAACTTATTGTCAAATACATGATTTGCACATATTTTTCCCATCTATTCGTTGTCTCTTCACTCTCTAGACTGTATCCTTTGATGCATTTGAAGTTTTATAGACCCCATTTGTCTATGTTTACTTGTTTGCTGGTGCTTTGGTATCGTAGTCAGGAAATCATTGCCAGGTCCGTGGATCCTGGGTGGCTCAGTCAGTAAGCATATGACTCAGTGTCAGCTCAGGTCTTGATCTCAGGGTTGTGAGTTCAGGCCCCATATTAGGCTCCACCCTGGGTATGGAGCCTGTTTAAAAAAAGAAAGAAATCATTGGCAGATCTGATATTGTGAATCTTTTCCCTATGTTTCCTTGCAAGCGTTTTATAATTTTAACTTTCACGTTTAGTTCTTTGATACATTTTGAGTTAAGCCTTTGTACATGATGTGAGACAAGAGCCCACTTTATGGTTTTGCATGTAGATACTCAGTGTTTTCCACAGCATTTGTTAGAGAGACTCTCCTTTCCCTATTGAGTAGTTTTTACGTCCTTTTTGAAGATTACCTGACCATATACATGAGGCTTTCTTTCTGGTTCGGTTACACTTCACTGGTCTGTGTAGATCTACCTTTATACCAGGGCCATGCTATTTTGACTTCTTTAGCTGGGCAATGTATCGAAATGAGGACATGTGAATTCTCCAACTTTGTTCTTTTTTCCCAAAGTTATCTGGGCTATTTGGCTTCCCTTGATTCCAAATAATTTTAGGACGGATTTTTTGATTTCTGGGGGGAGAAAAAATGGTATCGGGATTTTGATAGAGATTGCCTTGATCCTGTGAAGTACTTTGGGCAGCATTGACATTTCAGCAATATTAAGTCTATCATCGGGACGCCCGGGTGGCTCTGTGGTTAAGCGTCTGCCTTTGGTTCAGGGCATGATCCTGGAGTCCCCAGATCGAGCCCCGCATCAGGCTCCCTGCATGGGGCCTGCTTCTCTCTCTGCCTGTGTCTCTGCCTCTCTCTGTGTGTGTCTCTCATGAATAAATAAATAAAATACTTTTAAAAAATATTAAGTCTATCAACTTATGAACGCAAGATATCTATATTTGTTTTTTTTTTAAACATTACTCTTACATATGTTTTCTCATTTTCAGTGTATGATTCTTTCACTTCTTTCGTTAGTCTTATTCCTGAATATCTTACTTTTTTCGGTGTTGTGGTAAATGGAGCTGTGTTCTTGAGTTCCACTTCAAATTGTTCATTGTTAAGATATAGAGATCCAACTGCTTCTTGGTGTGTTGGTTTTCATTTCTGCAACCTTGTTGAATTTGTTTACTGCTTCTAATTTTTTTAATCCTTACGATTTCTACGTATAAGATTATGTTATATGCAAATATGATTATTCTTCTTCCTTTCCAGTTTGGATGTTTTTTGTTTCTTTTACTTGCCTAATGGCTCTGGCCAACTTTTCTACTATATTTGATGGAGAGGCCAGAGTAAAGAACTTTATTTTGATCCTATTTTTAGAGGAAAAGTTTGAGTCTTTTGCTATTTTGTACATTAGTTGGGATTTTTTTTTTTTCATATTTGGTCTTTATTATGTTTAGTTAGTTTACTTTTACTCCTAACTTAGTAAGAGTTCTTTTCATGAAAGGGTATTAAGTCTCGCAAAGTGAAAAAAATAAACAACACACAAAGGCAGATGCTTTTACCATCTGAACCACCTAGGTGCCCCCCTTTGCACATTCTTTCTTTGTTTCTTAAATTACACTTAGGAATGAAATCATATGGTATTTGTGTTTCTCTGACTCACTTATTTCACTCAGTATTACTCTTTAGCTCCATGTACGTCATTCCAAATGACGAGATTTCATTCTTTTGTATAACTGAATAATACTCCATCGCATATGTACCACGTCTTCTTTGTCCATTCATCTATTCTTTCTAGAGTTCCTTGCAATATTTATATATATATATTTTTTCTGTATGTGTTTATAGCATTAAGCTCTCCTAGAAATCTTTTGCTGCAGCCTAAATGTTTTGGTATATTGGGTTTCCTTGTTTCATTTGTATCAAGATACTATGTATTTATGTAAGAAAGAGAACCCAGGAGTGGGTTGGGGCAGGGGGAAAGGAGAGGGAGACTCTTAAGCAGGCTCCACACTCACTGCAGATCCCGGCACAGGGCTCGATCTCAAGATCCTGAGATCATGATCTGAGCCAAATCAGAAGTTGAAGGCTTAACCAACTGAGCCATCCAGATGGCCTCAAGATGCTTTTTAATTTCCCCCTTAAGTTATTCTATGAAAGAATTTTTTCTCCTTTGACCTGTTGGTTGTTAAGAGAACGTTGTTTCATAATTGGTTCTTTATACATCTGGGACTTCACTAATACGGTGGTCACTGGCCAGGCACATGTGACAATTTACATTAAAATTAATTAAAATTATATAAAATTAAAAATTCACTTTCTCAATCACACTTGCCATATATATCAGATATGTAATAACCACATCCCATATTGGGCAGCACTAGTCGACAGTATTTCCTTTTTACAGTAGGATCTAATGGTAGTTTGATATAGAATAATAGTTGTCAACCAGGTGCAATTTTGTCCGCCCCCCCCCCCCCATGGGACGTATGGCAATGTCTGGACACATGTTTGATTTCACAGGTAGGGGATCCGTGTTTTACTGGCATTAGTGGGTAGAGTTCCGGAAAGCTGTTAAAATCCCGTAATTCACAGGACAGCCCCCCAACAAAGGCTCATCCGGCCCACATGCCAGTGGTTTTGAAGGTGAAAACCTTTGCCCTGTAATATGTTTCGGCAGGAGGTGGAGGGCTCGTTGTTTTTCCCTCTGATTGGACAGTTTACCAGACCCCCTCTGCTGTGTGTATTCAATCCATCCTCTGCTTACTGCTGGTGAACTTTAAGCTAAAAATGTGTTTTTGTTTTTGTTTTTGTTTTTCACTTAAATGGTGGAGAAGTTCCTATTCCTTGCTAATTAGCATACAATTTTTTTTAAAGTGAAATTGATAGTTAAGGCCCTTTACAATGAAAGAATACATATTTTATTTTATTATTTTATTTTTTAAAGATTTTCTTTATTTATTCATGAGAGAGACACAGAGGGAGAGAGAGGCACAGACACAGGCAGAGGGAAAAGCAGGCTCCACGCAGAAGCCTGACGTGGGACTCGATCCTGGGTCTCCAGCATCACACCCTGGGCCGAAGGCAGTCGCCAAACCACTGAGCCACCCGGGCTGCCCAGCATACAATTTTTAAAAATCGACCTTTGCTGTCTTACAGGTTCTTTGACTCTGCACATATAGACAAGTCTCTGTTCCTGGCTCATCATGGCTTCAACTTCAAGGTAAGTGCCTTTGATGAAAGCCTTTATGAAGGGCCACACCCAGGACATTTTTAGCTCTTGGTCCTGCTGGCCTCACTAAGCATATGGTGTCTAGGAAAGAAAAAGGAGGAAGAGAGAGCAGAAAAGGGAGATTGAGGAAAGATGAGGCAAGCAGGGTAGTGTATGTGGTATAGGTGAGGCTTTTAGCTCCAGGGTTTGCACTGTGTCTGAAAATGTGATTTATTTCTCTCATCTTATTTTTTTTAAGACTTATATATATATAAATCAGAGAGAGGGAGAGAGAGCACAAGTGGGAGTTAGAGAGAGAGGGAGAACACGCTCCAGATTGAGCACGGAGTCCGATGTGGGATTCGACCTCATGACCCTGAGATCAGGATCCAAGCTGAAACCAACAACTGGTCACATAACTGACTGTGCCATCCAGGCGCCCCTTCCTCATCTTTTAATGCACAAGGTGCTTGCTACTGGACTACCATGGTCCCTGCAAGCTTTACCATTCCATGAGTCTTCTTTCCTTATTTTTTTCAAGTTTTTACTTAAATTCTAGTTAGTTAACATATACTGTAATATTGGTTCAAGTCTAGTATTTAGTGATTCATCACTTACCTATAACACCCAGTGCTCATCACAAGTGCCCTCCTCAATGCCAATCACCATGCCAATCCCATGCCCTCCTTCCCTCCAGCAAGCCTGTTTTCTCTGTACTAAAGAATCTCTTATAGTATACCTCCCCCTCTTTTCCTTCCTTCCCCTCTGTTCGTTTCTTTTTTTTAAAATTCCACATAAGAGTGAAATCATCTGGTACTTTCTCTGAATGACTGACTTTGCTTAACATATAGAATACACTCTAAGTCCTTCCATATCATTGCAAAAGAGAATATAATCTTTGATGACTAATATTCCATTGTCTGTCTATCTATCTGTCTATCTGTCTATGCACAACATCTTCTTTGCCTGTTCCTCAGTCCATGGACATTTGGGCTCTTTTCATAGTTTGTCTAATGTTGATAATGCTGCTGTAAATATTAGGGGGCATGTGCGCCTCCGAGAATATTCTTGTATCATCTGGGTAAATACTTAATAGTGCTGTTGCTGGATCACACATAGGGTAGTTTTATTTTTGACTTCTTGAGGAACCTCCATAGTGTTTTCACAGGTTTGCATTCCCCCAAGAGTATGAGAGGGTTCCCCTTTCTCTGTAACCTTGCCAACATCTGTTGTTTTCTGTGTTGTTAATTTTAGACATTCTGACAGGTGTGAGAAGGGATTGCATCATGATTTTGGTTTGTATTTCCCTGATGATGTGTGATGTTGAGTAATCCCATGTGCCTGTTGGCCATTTGTAGGTTTTCTTGGGAGGAATGTCTATTCTGTCATGGGCCCATTTCTTAAATGGATTATTTGCTTTTTGGGTGTTGAGTTTGATAAGTTCTTTGTAGATTTTGGATAAGAGCCCTTTATCTGATAGGTCATTTGCAAACATCTCCCATTCCCTAGGTTGCCTTTTAGTTTTGTTGATGGTTTCCTTTGCTGTGCAGAAGGTTTTCATCTTGATGAAGTCCTGGTAGTTCATTTTTGCTTTTGTTTCCCTTGCCTTCATACATGTATCTTGCAAGAAGTTACTGTGGCCAAGTTCAAACAGGGTGGTGCCTGTGTTCTCCTCTAGGATTTTGATGGATCGTGGTCTCACATTTAGATCTTTCATCCATTTTGAGTTTATCTTTGTGTATGGTGTAAGAGAATGGTCCAGTTTCCTTCTTCTGCATGTGGCTGTCCAATTTTCCCAGCACCATTTATTGAAGAGACTGTCTTTTTTCCAGTGGATAGTCTTTCTTCCTTTGTCGAATATTAGTTGACCATAGAGTTGAGGGTCCACTTCTGAAATGCCACTGACTTCTGGGCATTGATTTTGTATCCTGCCACACTGCCAAATTGCTGTATGAGTTCTAGCAATCTTGGGGTGGAGTCTTTTGGGTTTTCTATGTAGAGTATCATGTCATCAGCGAAGACGGAGAGTTTGACTTCTTCTTTGCCAATTTGAATGCCTTTTATTTCTTTTTGTTGCCTGATTGCTGCGGCTAGGACTTCCAGTACTATGTTGAATAGCAGTGGTGAGAGTGGACATCCCTGTCTTGTCCCTGATCTTAGGGGAAAGGCTCCCAGTGCTTCCCCATTGAGAATGATATTTGCTGTGGGCTTTTCATAGATGGCTTTTAAGATGCTGAGGAATGTTCCCTCTATCTCTACACTCTCAAGAGTTTTGATCAGGAACGGATGCTGTATTTTGTCAAATGCTTTCTCTGCATCTATTGAGAAGATCATATGGTTATTGTTTTTTGTCTGCTGATCTGATCAATCACATTGATTGCTTTATGAATAGGAGCCTTGCATCCTGGGGATAAATCCCACTTGGTCATGGTGAATAATCCTCTTAAAGGACTGTTAGATTCTATTGGCTAATATCTTGTTGTGATTTTTTTGCATCTGTGTTCATCAGGGATATTGGTCTATAATTCTCCTTTTTGGTGGGGTCTTTGTCTGGTTTTGGAATTAAAGTGATGCTGGCCTCATAGAACGAGTTTGGAAGTATTCCATCTCTGTCTATCTTTCTAGACAGCTTTGGTAGAATAGGTATGGTTTCTTCTTTTAAACGTTTGCTAGAATTCCCCAGGGAAGCCATTTGGCCCTGGACTTCTGTGTCTTGGGAGGTTTTTGATGACTGCTTCAATTTCCTCCCTGGTTATTGGCCTGTTCAGGTTTTCTATTTCTTCCTGTTCCAGTTGTGGTAGTTTGTGGTTTTCCAGAAATGTGTCCATTTCTTCTAGATTGTCTACTTTATTGGTGTATAGCTGCTCATAATATGTTTTTTAAATCGTTTGTATTTCCTTGGTGTTGGTAGTGATCTCCCCTTTCTCATTCATGATTTTATTAATTTGAGTCTTTTCTGTCTTCTCTTTAATAAGGCTGGCTACTGGTTTATCTATCTTATTAATTCTTTCAAAGAACCAACTCCTGGTTTTGTTGATCTGTTCCACAGTTCTTCTGGTCTCTATTTCAGTGAGTTCTGCTCGAGTCTTTTTTAACTCTCTTCTTCTGCTGGGTGTAGGATCTATTTGCTGTGTTGTCTCCAGCTCCTTTAGGTGCAAGGTTAGCTTTTGTATTTGAGTTCTTTCCAGTTTTTGGATGGATGCTTGTATTGCGATGTATTTCCCCCTCAGGACTGCTTTTGCTGTATCCCAAAGATTTTGAATGGTGGTGTCTTCATTCTCATTAGTTTCCATGAATCTTTTTGATTCTTCTCTAATTTCCTGGTTGACCCTTTCACCTTTTAGCAGGATGGTCCTTAACCTCCACGTGTTTGAGGTCCTTCCAAACTTCTTCTTGTGATTTAGTTCTAGTTTCAAAGCATTATGGTCTGAAAATACACAGGGGACGATCCCAATCTTTTGGTATCAGTTAACACCTGATTTGTGACCCAGTATGTGGTCTCTTCTGGAGAAAGTTCCATGTGCACTTGAGAAGAATGTGTATTCAGTTGCGTTTGGATGTAAAGTTCTGTAAATATCTGTGAAATCCATCTGGTCCAGTGTATCATTTAAAGCTCCTGTTTCTTTGAAGATCTTCTGCTTAAAGGACCTGTCGATTGCAGAAAGGACTACATTGAAGTCACCAAGTATAAGTGTATTCTTATCTAAGTATGTCTTAACTTTGGTTATTAATTGATTGATATACTTGGTGGCTCCCACATTTGGGGCATAAGTAATCATGATTATTAGGTCCTCTTGCTGGATAGAACCTTTAAGTATGATATAGTGTCCCTCTTCATCTCTCACTACAGTCTTTGGGACAAACTTTAGTTTATCTGATATAAGGATGGCTACCCCTGTTTTCTTTTGAGGACCATTTGAATGGTACATGGTTCTCCAACCTTTTATTTTCAGGCTGTAGGTGTCCTTATATCTAAAATGAGTCTCTTGTAGACAGCAAATAGATGTGTCTTGCTTTTTTATCCAGTCTGAAACAACGCGCCTTTTGATGGGGTCATTAAGCCCATTCATGTTCAGAGTTTCTATTGAACAATAGGAATTTAGTGTCATCATGATACCTATTCAGTCCCTGTTATTGTGGATTGTTTCCTTGGAGAATTCACATGTCCTCATTTCGATACATTGCCCAGCTAAAGAAGTCAAAATAGCATGGCCCTGGTATAAAGGTAGATCTACACAGACCAGTGAAGTGTAACAGAACCAGAAATAAAGCCTCATGTATACGGTCCTTCTAGTCATTTTTCTCAGTGCAGAGTGGCTGTATGAGCAGGCTGCATCAAGAATATCAACCACTACCTAAGCAAATTTCACCTTAGATGATTCTGCAGAGGTCAGAGACCAAAAATTGAAAACAACGATCAGAACAAACTAAAACAAAAGGACCACTAAAGTGAAAAAGAAATTTTAAAACAAGGTAGTAAAAAATAACAGGCTAGGAATACTAAAGAATAAGAGAGAGAGAAAAATGAAAAGAAACAGAAAAAAGAAAAAAAAGGAGAAGAAAAAAAAAGGAAGGGAATGGGAGATGGTTGTGGTGACGAAGTTGTAGTGGAGGGAGAATGTAGTCTACCTGAGGGGTTCTAGAGAGTGAACCTCTTGTTTCTGAGTATATTCAGTTCTGTATATTAGGAGATGTTGAGTCCCAAATTTATATAAACCAGAAATAGTTATAGAAAGCCCCAACATTAACCACCAAAGATAAATGAGATAAAAGAGGGGGGGAGAATGGGAATGAGGAATCTCACAGAATGAACCAGCATGATATACCACTTGGTTCTGGGTGATGTGGGTCATGTTTTAGAAGGTATTAACTTCTGCCATTGTAGAACAAAATGAGGCAGAGAAAAGAAAAAACACAAAACAAAACAAAAAACCGTATATTGTATATCTCCCAAAATTGAGTATGTTGAAGGGAATCTATAAGTGGAAAATATATCTAGGACCTGAATTGTAGAAGTATGAAAGTCAAAAAGGAAGAATCTTAACAGTGAAGAGGTGGTAAAATATTGTAGTTAATTAAGGTGGGAAAAGTGAAAAAAATATTGGAAATTTATAGTGTGATATAAAAACGAGTTGTACTGGGAAAAGGAAGAAAAAAAAGGAGGGGTACCCTCCGGTTCTGTATACTGTAAATCCCTCGACTTCCCCTGGAGCTTTCCAGCACTGCTGGGTCAAGAACTTGCTCTCCCCTTGTCCTTCCAGCTGGTCTTCTGGGGGAGGGGCCTGCTGTGCTGATTCTCAGGTGTGTGCACCTGTGCACCTAGGGGATGCCCCACCCCCTGCCAGGTGCCGGGCTCCATGGGAGCTGTTGTCCCCGTGAGGCCTCTGTCTCCTGGTGGCCCCCGCTCCATCCCAGGCATAGAGTGACACCAGGAGGAACAACCCCACTGGCAGCGGCCAGCTCCCCAGCCCGGGAGTCAGCTCCCCAGTAACTACCGCAGCTCCCAGTCCGGGGGCCTGGATGCTCCGGGGCGGGGCACTGACCTGCACAGCTGGGGGCGCCCCAAGCAGGAGCGTCCTCACTCTCCCGGGCCCTCCCCGCCCCGCCTGTCCCGGGGGAGCGCAGGATGGGGCCGTGTCCCCCGGCGCCCTGACTCCACCCGCCCCGCTAGCATCGCGCTCCCGGCCCGGCCCGGAGGCAGCAGGTGCAGCCCCCTCCGCGGAGCCCCCCGACCCCCGGCTCCTCCCGAGGCCCCCCGGGCGCTCCAGCCCTTTACCCGCTGGGCCGCGGGGTGCGGCGCTATCCTCTCCCCGGGCGCCCCTGCTCTGTGAGTGACCCCGGGCTGGAGGCCCCCGCCCCCGCGGTCCTGCCCGGGGCCCTGCGAGCACTTCTCCCCGGGAAGGGTCCGGGGCGGATTCCTAGAGTCCCGGCTCCTGGGGAGGCCCTCGCCGCCCTCTTAGCCCGGCTCCTCGCTGGGCCCTCCCTCCGGGTTCTTTTTTATTATTTATTTATTTATTTATTTATTTATTTATTTATTTATTTATTTATTTTCGGCCTTCCTACCTTGTGAGAAGCACAAACCCTTCTCTCTGCAGCTTTCCGGCTGTTCTCCCTTTTTTTTTTTTTAATAAATTTATTTTTTATTAGTGTTCAATTTGCCAACATACAGAATAACACCCAGTGCTCATCCAGTCAGGTGCCCCCCTCCGTGCCCGTCACCCAGTCACCCCCACCCCCCGCCCTCCTCCCCTTCCACCACCCCTAGTTTGTTTCCCAGAGTTAGGAGTCTCTCTTGTTCTGTCTGTTCGGGAACCTTTAAATCTCAGGTTGACTTCACAGGTGTTCAGGATGGTTTGAAAGTTATCCGAGTCAGTTGGCGGGGCTGGGGGAGGTGAGGACCCCCCTCCTCCGCCAGCTTGCCCTCCCCCCTCGGTATGATTTTAGCTATAGGTTTTATAATATGACCTTTAATATGTTTTAGGTACATTCCCTCTCTATTTTATTAAGAATTTTTTTTATCATAAATGGATGTTGAATTTTGTCAAATGCTTTTCTAGATCTATTAAGATGATCATATGATTTTTATCCTTTATTTGTTAGTGTGGTATTTCACATTGATTAATTTGCAGATGTTGAAGCACCCTTATATTCTGGACTAATTCCCACTTAATCATGGTTATATAATCCTTTGAATGTAATATGGTTTACCAATATTTTGTTGAGGATTTTTGCATCAATGTTTATCAATGATAATGGCCTGTAATTAACTCTTTTACCACCACCAGATAGTGGTGTCTGTGTGGCTTTGATGTCAGGGTAATTCTAGACTCATAAAGTGAATTTGGAAACATTTTCTCCTCTTCAATTTTTTGGAAGAGTTTCAGAAGGCGAGGTTCCAATGTTTGGTAGACTTTACCAGTGAAAACTTCTGGTCCTAGACTTTTGTTTGTTAGAAGGTTTTTGGTTACAGATTCAACCTCCTTACTAGTAATCTGCCTATTTGTATTTTCCATTTCTTCATGTATGCCTTGGAAAATTGTTTCTAGGAATCTCTCCATTTCTGCTAGATTGTCCAATATGTTGGTATATAATTCTTCATAGTTGTTATTTATAATCCTTTGTATTTCTGTGATGTTAGTTGTAACACACTTTCATTTCTGATTTTATTAGAACCCTCTCTTTTTTTCTTAGTTTAGCTAAAATTTTGTTAAACTTCTTTATCTTTCAAAGAACTAGCTCCTAGTTTCATTGATCTGTTCTATTGTCTTTTTAATATTCTCATTTATTTCCATTCTAATACTTATTTCCTTCCTTCTACTAGCTTTCAGCTTTGTTTGTTCTTTTTTTCTAGATCCTTAGATGTAAAGTTAGATTGTTTTAGATTTTTCTTGTTTCATAGGTAAGCCTGTTTTGCTATGATATTCCTTCTTAGAATAGCTTTTGCTACATCCCAATAATTTTGGTGTGTCATATTTCTGTTTTCATTTGTCTCTAGGTATTGTTTTTCTCCTTTGATAATCTTGTACTGTTTTTTTCAGTAGCATGTTGTCTAATCTCCCCATTTTTGTGTGTTTTTTTCCAGTTTTATTCTTGTAATTGATTTCTAGTTTTATACTGTGGGTTGAGAAGATGCTTTATATAATTTCAGTCTTTGATTTATTGAGACTTGTTTTGTGGTCTAACGTGATCTATCCTGGATTTGTGCCATGTGCACTTGAGAGGAATGTGTTTTCTGTTGTTTTGGGATGGAATGTTTGGTATATATCTAGTAAGTCCATCTGGTCTAATTTGTCATTTAAGGGTGTTTTCTTATTAATTTTGTTTGGATGATTTATCCATTGATGGAATAAGGTGCTAAAGTCAGTTTCTTCCCTTAAATCCATTAATACTTGTTTTATATATTTTGATGCTTCCATGTTATTTTAGTGCATATGAATTTATAAATTTTCTGTCTCTGTGTTTGGAACGACCCCTTTATCATTACATAATTCTCTTCTATGTCTATTATTATAGTCTTTGTTTTAGTGTTTATGTTGTCTGCTATGATTTTAGCCATACCAGTTTTCTTTTTGTTTCCATTTGCATGGTATATGTTTTTCCATCCCTTCATTCTCCATCTGTGTATGTCCTTACCTCTGAAGTGAGTCTCTTGTAAACAGCATATAGATGTGTCTTGTTGTTTTAAACTTTAAGCCACTCTGTGTCTTTTGATTGGAGAACATAGTCCATTTACATTTAAAGCAAGATTAGGTATGTACTTATTGCCATTTTGTTAATTGTTTTCTGGCTATTTTTATAGTTCTCTGATTTTTTTCCTCTCTCTTTTCCCTTTTGGTTTGATGACTTTCTTCAGTGTTATGTTTAAATTCTTTTCTCATTTTCTTTTGTATATATAGTGCAAATTTATGCATTACATTGTGGTTACTGTGAGGTTTGCATATAAATTTCTGTGCATATAATAGTCTGAATTGATATCAACCTGATTTTGAACATATTCCAAACCTTTACATTTTCTCCCCTGACTTAGGTTTTGTATTTTTGATGTCATGTTTTATATCCCTTCTATTTCATACATCCTTTAGCTAATTATTGGAGTTTTAGTTAATTTTGCTATTTTTGTCCTTTAACCTTCATACTTGCTTTATAAGTGATTAGTCTACTACTTTATATTTACCCTTTCCAGGGAAATTTTTACTTCTTTATGTTTTCTTGTTGTTAATTAGAGTCATTTCTTTTTAGTTTGGAAATATCCCTTTAACATTTCTTATAGGGCCAATTTTGTGGTGATGAAATCCATTAGCCCTTGCT
The DNA here is from genome assembly GCF_048418805.1 of Vulpes vulpes. Taxonomy (NCBI): domain Eukaryota; kingdom Metazoa; phylum Chordata; class Mammalia; order Carnivora; family Canidae; genus Vulpes; species Vulpes vulpes. The sequence goes on along the minus strand of NC_132786.1, from coordinate 44,370,367 downwards.
TGTTTGGCACACTCTTTATCTTTTTTTCAGTTGTGAATGATAACCTAGCTGGATAGAGAATTCTTGGATGGAAGTATTTTTCTTTCAGCACTTTGAAAATGTCATGACACTCTCCTGGTATTCAAAGTTTCTACTGGAAAATCCGCTGAAAGCCTTATGAGGTTTCCCTAGTATGGAATAAGTTGTTTTTCTCTTGCTGCTTTTAAGAATTTCTCTTTAACTTTTATTATTTTAATTATGTGTCATGGTTTGCATCTATTTGGGTTCATCTTATTTGGAATTCTCTGGGGTTCCTGGACCTGTATGTCTGTTTTCTTCTCCAGATTAGGTAAGTTTTTACCCATTACCTCTTCACCTAAGTTTTCTGGTCTTTTCTCTATTTCTTCTCTTTCTAGGATCCGTATAATGTCAATTTTATTCTGGTTGATGTTGTCTCAAAGGTCCCTTAATTTATCTTCATTTTTTAAAAATCTGAGGTTTTTTTTTTCCTTGCTCTGTCTGGAAGAGTTCTATTGCTTTATCTTCCAGCTCACTGATCCAGTCTTTGGCTCCATCCAGTCTGCCTTTGAAACCCCCTAGTGTATTTTTACAGTTCAGTTGTATTTTTCAGCTCTGTAACTTGTGTTTTCAACTTTAACTTTCCTTCTCTTTGTTGAGAATCTCAATGTATTCATCTAGTCTTTCCCAAGTTTAGTGAGCATCTTTACGACTTCATCACTTTGAACACTTTTTCAAACAGAATGCTTATCTCCATGTCATTAATGTCTTTTTTCTGATATTTTGTCTTGTTCTATTCTTTGGAATATATTCCTTTGTCTCCCCACTTTGTCTGACTCTCTGTGTTTATTTCTATTTATTAAGCAAGGAACAACCTCTCCTAGTCTTTAAGGAGTGGTTTTGTATAGGAGATGTCATATGGAGCCCAGAAGTAGAGTCACCTCTGACCACCAGAGGTAGGAGCTCAAGGGGCATACCCTATGTGAGCTGCGTTCTTGTCTAACATGACAGGGCCATATCTGTAGTATGGAGGTTGACAGGGCTAGTCCCTGAACTAGCTGTGTCACATAGTTATACTGTGGTGGTGGCTGAGTTCTCACCTGAGCATGCTGACTACCTCTAGCATGTAGAGGGATAGTTCCAAAATGGTGCTGGGGCCATTTAATGGTGCTGACATTAGCAAGATTTGACAAGGTCATAGAAATGGCACCCACCAGTGTCTTCATCTGTGGAAAAAAAGTCCCAATAGTTTCCTATACATCCAGCAGCCATTTTGAAGTTAGTAAATGGATTTCCTTTACATCTTGTCAGGGCACTTTTCAAATTGGTGTTTTTTTGCTGGGTCTCGGGCAGAATGAGTCTGCATGCAAGACCTATTAAAGTGGGTTCTTTGTTCCCTACAGTTCTGTAATGTTCCTGTACATAATCTCCATTTGTTCTCAAAGCCAAGTATTTAAGGGGCTTCTCTTTCTCATGCAGGATCTAACTGTTGGAGTGCCTGATGTGACACAGATCCCGTACTCCTCAAGGAAATGTTTCATATTTATGTTATCCCTCCTGTTTGTAAATTGCTGTGTCTGGGATGGGTTTCACTTTGTTTTGTTTTTTGGTGAGATGGTCTTTCTATCTCTCCTACATGTCTCAGTGCTGTCCTTTCTGACCTTTTTGTGGAGGCTCTTTCATCCAATATTTTTGTTTCTTTATGAAGAAAGTATTTCTTAAAGTAGTTGTATAATTGTTGTGTCCATAGGAAGGAGTGAGTTCAGCATCTTCCTATGCTGTCATCTTGAATCCAACTTCTTCATAATGGAGTTACAATCAATTAAATGATTACTGTTCCAATATTTGTCTCCTTCATAATTCTTTATATCATTTCTCTTGTTGGACATTTGGATTTTAAAATTTTTGCTATTGTAAATAAAATTGCAGAGAGCATTCTCTTATGAAAATCTTTTACCTCATTTATTATTGTTACCTTAAGATAAATTTCTAGAAATGGAAGTACTGCAACAAAAACAGTATATGCTAATATTCTAGAGATATAGGACTAACTTGTTTTTCTAAGGTTGATTTCAGTTTATACTCTTCCCCACAGTTTATAGGAATGCACATCTCACTGAAATCATGATGATAGCAGGTCTGATAATTTTTTAGAATATTTTTAATTTGATAGAAATATGTATATTTTTATTATTGAATGTTTTGTCCCCCTAAAACTTATATGTTGAAATCTAATCTTCATGTGATAGTATTTGGAGGTAGGAATTTTGGGGAGTTATTAGGTCATGAGGGCTTTATCGGATTAGTGCCCTCATGAAAGGAAGCCAGAGAGCTAGTTTGTTCTCTTTCCCCTATTTAAATATGGGAAGTTGGCCACAATCCTGATGAAGGTTCTCACCAAGACCTACACATGCTGGCACCCTAATCTCAGATTTTCAGCCTCCTGAACTGTGAGAAATATATTTCTGTTGATGATAAGACACCCAGTCTAAGATAGATTGTTATAGCATTCTGAACTAAGATATACATGATTACTTTCAATTTGCAGTTCTTTTTTTTAAGATTTTGTTTATTTAGCATGAAATTTAGAGATTCCGTGCTGAGCACAGAGTCCCATGCAGGCTCAATCTCATGACTCTGAGATCATAACCTGAGCTGAAATAAAGAGTTTGTTGCTTAACTGACTGAGCCATCCTGGCACCCCTCAATTTGCATTTCTTACATTACTAAGTAGATTTAATTTAAAATACTTTTGATGACTTTTCTTTCTTCTTTCTAGAAATTTTTGCTTATGTCTGCCCATTTTTCTTTTGTGGCATTCATCATTTTTATTACTTGTCTATATACCTTATATAGGTTATGTAAATTACAAGTTTTCTCTCAATATCCACTGAACCCTATTCTCCAATAATAGACTTTTGGACCCACTGCAACTAAAGCATATCTCTTAGCCTCTATGTAGCTAGATATGTCCATGAAACTAAACTATAACCGATGAGATCTGGATGAAATTGTGCTATGAAGCTTCAGGCTATGCTTTAAAGGAGAGTAACATGGCTTTTTCTTCCTTTCCCAGAGTGGAAACTCTTATTCATATGACTTTTATTTTCAGTTGATTCTCTTGCTTTTTAGTTAAAAAAATACATTTATAGATAAGAACAATATTCACTTTTGCTTCTGAAATTAATGGAATTTAAAACAATGGTTTCTGGATTGCCTTAGTGAGCATAGTGGCAACTCAAGGCCTGCATTGAGAAAAGAAACATAATGTTTTTATTTGTTAATGTTAAATCACTAATTAGATTTTCAAATAAAGTGGTTGATATGAAAGAACAAAAAAAAATTGTCTATCTTATTGACTAATCTAGAAAATCCAGGCAGTGTTAAATAGAGATTTTAATAATAGAATAATAGAAAAATTGTCCCTGAAAATATGCCTCTTCAGTATGGCTTTGCTCATGATTTCTTAAGAAAACATTTTGTGTCATGTCATGGTTGTGTCTTTGTATTGTATTTCAATTTTGGTGTACATCACTTAATAATTAGGAATATTTGTTGAATTATAATAAATGTCTCCAGCATCTATTAAGATGATTCTATGCCTTTTTTAAAGCAATTGGTATATCAATACATTAATAATATTTGTATTGTTGAATGATCTTTACAATACTAGAATTTATCTGGGAATTATTATTTCAATGTATTAGAGGATTAGATTTGGTGATATTTTACTAACCTTTTTGTATATGCTCTCTTAAAAGAAATCGACAAGTAATTTTTCCATTTTGTGCCCATGTTTTTGGGTTTTTATTTTTAGAATATTTTTTATGCAAAAATTGATTTTTTTTAATATTTCTAAGATCTGGGAAGAATATTTGTACCTAAAACTATCTAGACCTGGTGTATTTCCTGGAATTAATATTTTTTTGTCTATATAAATTCTGTTTCACACTTACTGGTTTATTGTTGAATCATTTTGCTTATAAAATTCAGTTATATATACTTCTTAATTTTTTAGAGTTTCATAAAATATTACTTTAAACCTTATACCATTTCTGTATTCAGTTTGTCACTTTTCTTACTCATTTGTTTTTCCTCTTGCTTTACTTGATGAAAGATTCTCTGTCTGACATACTTTGCTGCAACTACCCAGGAAAGCAGGAAGCCCTAAATAACACCATGGTTATTTTTAATTTGCTGATTATAAATTCCTTTCCCAATTTTCTGAAACAGAAGGTCCTGGACTCTTCTGTTAGGATTTCCTATTATGTGGGATTGAGTAGGAGTTCCTGCTTGTAGCTGTCTTGGACTTATTGCCTCTTTCATTCTGATCCCATATGTGCTCTCTGAAGGAATAGTTTTTCAAAATTTGTAAGAGTGCATAAGAACCTTTTTCAGTGCTGAACAAGGCTTTACTTATTTTTATATTTACTTGTTGCTTTTATTAAACATCTATGGTGGTGATGGTGGTGAGTTAGTATTGTAGCAGGGGTTTGGTGAAGAGTATCAAATGCTTTTCTTACCTAGCCTTTTTATCAGGATTTCCACATTTAATTTTTCAAAACAACTCAAATCAATTTTGGAGTACAGAGTCAAGCTCAATTTTTTTTTTAACGATTTACTTAAGCATGCAGAGAGAGGGACAGGGGGAGAGGGAAGGAGAGTCTTAAGCAGATTCCCTGGGGAGTGCAGAGCCCCACAGAGCTCAATCTTATGATCCTGAGATCACAACCCAAGGTGAAACCAAGAGCCAAATGCCTAACTGACTGTGCCTCCCAGATGCCCTAAACTCAATTTTTTCCTAACTATCCAATTTTTCCAGTACAATTTCCTCCATAATCTTATCCATTTTGGATTGGGTGGTGATGCTTCTTCCCTCATGTACTAATTTAGGTTCCATTCAGAATTTTCTTCTATTTGCATTATTTTTGGACAAGGCATGTGATAGTTTTATAATATGAATTACATTAAACCTAATTTTAAAAGACAGACTCATCTGCATTTTTATAATACATTTTATTCTGTCCTCTTCTAAACATGGTTCTCTCCATTAGATTTTAAGTCCTTGGAGGGTTCATTTAATCTAGACTCCCCTATGCTAGCACAGCGTCTTTCAAATCATAAACACATCATGGTCAGTTTAGGTGTCATTTTGGCTAGAATATAGTACTCAACTATTCCAGCAAACACTTGTTGCTGTGAAGGTATTTTATAGATGTGGTTAACATCTACCAGCAGCTGACTTTTAGAAAAGGAGATTATCCTCGACAAGCTGGGTTCACTTCATCCAATCAATTGAAAGGCCTTAAGAGCAAAACTGATGTTTCCCTGAGGAAGAAGAAATTTCAGTGGTGTGGACTGCAGTGTTAGTTCCTGCCACAGAGTGTCCAGTCAGCCCTACGGATTCTGACTTGCCAGTCCCATGATTGAATAAGCCAATTCCTTGATTTCTTCCTTTCTCCATCCCTCTCTCCCTCTTTCCCTTTCTTCTTTCTTTCCTCCTGTCCTCCCCACCTCCCTCTCATTATCTCCCACTTTTTTTCTTTATTTCTTTCTCTCTGGAGGTTCCCTAACTGAAACAGGCCTATAAATGTTTCTTCAGTGACAAAGAGTATTTTATCTCTAAATCTTTTAAACTTCATTGATATAATCTACTGCATAAAAACCCAGATACTATTCTCTCATCTTACAAATTGTGAAAATTTATAGTACTGGCCTTAGGATTTAAGCAGGGGAAAAAAGGTATTTTTCCCACTCATTATGACACTAAGTTAACATATGCCAACACCTTCTGTCTATACCAGCCAACACCATGATGAAAAGTATATTATGACCTTCCAAGGTGAGATGACAATCATTCATAAGTAAATGAAAGTAAAGAGTCTATTTTATTTAACTTCTATTGAAATGTATTTATTGTGCCACTAGCACAAATTCCTTATTATGGTAGTGGATTGCTGAATAAGAGAATGAGTATATTCACTTTAGAATAAATTTCTCTCCACCAGTGTCTTCTCTCAATAGCCTGGAAACTCATAGAAAAGTGTTGTTTACATCTTTTATGATAAGAAGATAAAGCATGTGTTTTACTGATTCACAGGAATAGATTCCCAAAAATGACTTTCATTATTTTCTAGGGGATACAATTTTATGTGAGAAACAATTCTGCGAATTGAGATACCATTTGCTTCTCTTTTTAGATTAAACACCAGACTCCTGTGGATACACTGTGTTTTCTCTTCCAGTATAGATTCACATTAACGCATATCCATTCTGAAACTCATTGGTATGGCCTCTTGTAACTAAAAAACGATTCCAGCAATGCTGAAAATCCAAACGACTGCTCTGTAAATGTAGGCACATTATCAGAAATTGTTACCACTAGTGCTACACAAATGGGTATACAGAGCATTAAACTTGTTCTTGCTCTCTTTTCCTGCAGTTGTAATGACATTCTGAAATACTGCTTAAGGGATGATTATTGGAGGATAAAATCAATATCTCTACACTTTTACCAATCTTCAAAAGAAATCAACTAATGAATAGTAACAGAGTTATTATCTTTACTCTGAATTTTTCTTCAAGCTTGACAATAAACTATTCTTGCTTCAGAAAAAAGGCATTAGCATCAGCCCAGTTACTGAGTACAGAACAACACATTTCTTTTACTACATTTATGTGTTTTATTGTTTGTTTTTGTAATGAATCTGTTTTACCTTATGCTCACATTTCTTTTGTGTGTGTGTGTAAAACTATCTGTATGCTAAATGTCCTGTTAATTGGATATAGAATATAAAAATTGTGCATTACTCCTTAATTTGAAGAGAGGGTTCTTCCCTCTGCAAGTTATTTTCTGAACTATAAATCTATTCGCTCTATAATTCCTATATAGGTTAATTAGAGCTGATAAAGATAGAAGAACTTAAAGATATATGTGTATGTATGGTGTGTGTGTGTGTGTGTGTGTGTGTGTGTGTTATGTGTTTGGTGGGAAATTTGTGAAACACACAAAGCATTAACTATATTGAAAGTGTTATTTGTGGCTATTTTATTGATCATATGCTTCACAATTTTTATGTCATTTTGGAAATGCTGCAAGGATAAAAGTGTTCTTTTATTTTAGATAGGAATACAAAATGAGATAATTTCTGAAAGATAAATAGGCAGCCCAAAGTACCGAGTTTACATTTGGCCTAAAATGCTCACACTCCAGAAAAATGTTTATGTGTATATACACATATACCATACTATTTCGTCCAGATTAGAAAATTTAACTTATTCATTTGTTAATTTTGGTAACCCTTCTTGTTTTTTATTTACCATGAGCTTCACTTCTAGATTTGTCCACAAACCTTTTTCTTGAATTATACTATAATTCCAGAATTTCTTCTTTAGTAAATCCAATAATCAACATTCAGGTCTCATTGTCTTGCATTTTCAGTAGCATTTGGCACCATTAATTATTCTTCCATCTTTAATTATTTGGCTTCCAGAAGAACTCCTGCTCCTAATTTTTCCCTCTTCACTGATTGCTTCCTGTGTTATTTTCCCTTTGCTACATAACAAATTATCAGAAAATTAGTGGCTTAAAATAACATCTATTTATTATCTCATGGTTTCTATAGGTCAGAAATGTAGCTCATAGTCTCATAAGGCTAAAACTAAAGTGTTGGTGAGGATGCATTATCATCTGGAGGTTTGTCTGGGGAAGAACCCACTTCTTTACTCTTTTATGTCAAACCGCTCATTTTAGGTGGTTATGTATGATTGAGGTCCCTATTCTCTTCTGGCTGTCCAGTTGGGGTTATTGCCATTCCTAGGGTTGTTCTCTGGTCCTTGGTATGTAGCCCTCTCACAAACCTGTCTCAAAACATGGCTGTGGGATTCCTGAGATTCACAGGGGACTTTCTTACACTTTGAGTATCTTTCTTAATAGCTCCCCATATTAAAGTGTTTGCTTGGTGAGGTTGGGCCTACACAGGGTTATCTTCCTTTGATTAACTTTTAGTCTACTGATCAGAGACCGTAATTATTTTTTTTAAGATTTTATTTATTTATTCATGAGAGAGAGAGAGAGAGAGAGAGAGAGAGAGAGAGGAACAGACATAGGCAGAGGGAGAAGCAGGCTTCCATGCAGGGAGCCCGACATGGGACTCGATCCTGGGTCTCCAGGATCACACCCTAGGCTGAAAGCAGCGCTAAACTGCTGAGCGGCCCGGGCTGCCCAGAGACTGTAATTATATTTGCAAACTTCCTTTACCTTTGCCATTCAATGTAACCCAATAATGGGAGTGAAACTGTATCGCAGTCAAGGGGAATGGATTATGCAAGCCTGGTGCATAAGTAGAAATCTTGGAGCCTTTCTTAGAAATCCATCTATCATGTTTCTTCTAAGTCAGGCTTTCTGACCCTTTCTTATCTCTCTAAATCCTTGGTGCTCCAGGGTTCAGCCTTTGGTATTCTCTCTTTAACTTTGCTCACACCCTAGATAATTATATCATTCTGATCTGTTTAATGCTGATGAATCCAAATTTATACCCCAGCCCTCATTTCTTCCTTTAAGTCAAATTCATGTATCCAACTATATATTGGACTTGGATGTGTAATAGACATATCAGTATATTAACAAATCCCAAACTGGCCTTTTTTCTCCTTTTCAAATCTGCTTGTTTTATGGCTTTCTCTATAACTCTTCATTTTCAACAAATCCCATCAAATTACATTACTAGCTCTCTTTCCATCTTTATAAAAGCAGGATGCTTTACCACTCCTCCTTCTCAAATCCCTCTTCTACATCTGCTTTATAGACTTTCAACCCAAGATTAATCATTTTATCTCTTTGTACTACCTTCTACCTAGGAGACTGAATAGTGAGAAAAAACATATTTAGGTATGCACTTCTGTGCCATTTTGTGCTATTACAACTAAATCATCTCCAACTTCACAGGGGGGCTTCAATGCTTTTGAGGAATGAGTTTACTTATAGATTCTAAGTCCTCTCTTTCTGATATAAATTCCTTTATACCCCTGTCATTCTTTTAAAATTCTGTGTACCAATGAAAGTCCCCTACAAACAGGAGATGCCTTTGCCTCTTACCTAATATCGCATGCCCCCTACATGCTTGTATATATTCATGAATATTCATTCAACTCTTTTCTCAGGGCTCAGATAAGTAATCTTTCAATTATCCAGTATTTCCTCTATATTTTCAATGTTTTCTTTGCCAGTGGCTCTTTCCCTTCACTGATAAACATGCACAAATCTATTGCATCTAAAAACAAGCAAAAAAAAAAAAGAACACACCTTTTTGTCCTTGAGTACCTTTCTGCTTGCTGCCTTGATTTTCTTATTCATTGCACAATCAATCATCTTGAAAGAGTGGTTTTATTTACCCTCTTTATTTCCTGACCTTCCCTTTATTGCAAGACTCTAAAAATCAGGCTTCTACTCCCACAATGCTGTTAAACTACTCACTCTCTAAAGTCACTAACAATGGCTAAATTGTAAAATCCAATGGCCATTTTTCAGATCTCTCCTACTCCCATCTGACTGTGTCAGTTTCTTCTTTCTTTTTGAAACTATGTAATTCCTTGGCTCTTGTTCTACTTTTACTTCTTTGATTACTTTTCATAATTCCTTAGAAATTTATTTCCTAATTTTGTGTCTTCTAGTTTTTTGTTTCTTTATTATTATATCCTCTTATTTCCTCATCTCTTCCCATAGCTTTAACTATGTTGAATAAGCTGATGAACCTGACATCTGACTTTACTTTTTAGATCTGTCTCATAAATTCTAGATCCTTATTTCAAAACTAGATATCAGACAAACTGAAAAAACTTAATTAGATCCCTGCTAATGCTTTGGGTCCACCCCCCCCCCCCATATTTGTCCTTCTGTAATGATGATCTTGGCTATTTACAGAGTGACAAAGCCAAAAAAATTGCTGGCAATCTTCATTTTTAAGTTTACTAATTCATCAAACATGGATCTCTGAGTATCTATTATGTGCTATGTATCGACTGTGGTCAGTGTTGGCAGTATGTTAATGAGCCAAAGAGATATAGTTTTTCTGCCATCTCGGAACTTATATTCTGTTGGGAGAGATAAAAATAGGTAAACATGAAAATCAGAAATTACAGCTTTGGTAATTATTCTAAAAGAAATCACACTCAGCTATCACATACTAGTGAAAAGGCAACTCTGGATAGAGCAATGAGGAATAGACTTTCTAGGATAATGAATGTACAAGATGTGGTAAGATGCTTCTTAGTGGACAGGATGCCATGTACTTAAGGCTCAGAGTCATACGACTACTTGGCCTGTTTCAGGGCCTGACCAGTTTCAAGAAGAGACTATCATTAGTCTACTAAAGAGACTACCCAGACTAACTCTGGCCTGCCTTTCATGCTTATGTAAAATAAATCTTTTTTTTTAAATTTTTATTTATTTATGATAGTCACAGAGAGAGAGAGGCAGAGACACAGGCAGAGGGAGAAGCAGGCTCCATGCACCGAGAGCCCAATGTGGGATTTGATCCCGAGTCTCCAGGATCACGCCCTGGGCCAAAGGCAGGCACCAAACCGCTGCGCCACCCAGGGATCCCTGTAAAATAAATCTTAAAGGAAGCTTGATTCCTCCTCTCCCCCAGTCCCACATCACCCAGAAGTTCATGCCTCTTTGGCTCTGATACAATCTCCCTGTGCTCTAATCTCTCCAATTCTTTCCTACGCTTTCTGGAACCCATGATTAATAATTAGCCCATGCCATGTATCTTAAACCTCCTCTCCAAAGTTCCTCATAACTTCTTGCTCTAATTGCAACTCAATTGTATTCTGATTCAACCATTTACCCGAAATTCCTGAAAGTGATGGTTCACTTCTTTATATCTTGAGTACAATGGAAGATGGAGGCAGTATAGCTGTTAAGCTCACTCCTCACTGCTACTTCTGACCTCATGCTTCTCTTCTTTCCTCATCACTCCATCTCTCTAGCTCCTTTGAAATTCATGTTATGAAACTGCATAAAACTTGATTCTTCTTTGCTTCAGTAGTTTCCAAACTATTGGAACAATATTTCTCAAATTACTGGTTTCTTGACCATCTCATCTCCAATTAGCATCCACTCCAGGTCATATTTTAGCCATGTTGGTTGTGTGGTAGAGCTAGGTTGAACTAGCCTGCAAGAGTTCATTGTTACCTTTTCAGGAATTTTACAAACTGATTACTAAAGAGCCATTATTAAAATTTTAATTATATAAGCTTACAATTAGGTTACATTAAAAACAAGTGAAATAGATAGTTGAAAGTAATAAAAACTCATTATGTCTTATCATTTTTACTATGACTATGCTTTTGATGTTATTTGTGTTATTGTGCCTATGTGTTGAAAATACTACATAATATTGGTAGGCATTTCTTATTAGTATTTCTTCCTAGCACTGCATTTGGTGAGGACATATTGTCAGCCTGACACTGACCATAGAGTATTCACATAATTGGAAATTGGAAATTGGAAAACTCTACAAATCAGGGCTTGAATTGTGGTTTTGCTGATTGCTTAGATATAAAAAAGTAATAGAGCAAATGTTAATGATGTAGCTTAAACTTTAAAGTGTGTTGTGTCTGCAGGTGTTGCATTGTGAAAAAATGAGGAAATTCTTTCAGAATTCAAAAACTCTTACCTGATTCAGCTGTGAGGTTGCTTGCATCACTTATTAACAAGTAAAGTGCCAACACACATTTCTGTTACTTTGCTTCCATCTTGCACATTAACAAACAAAAATAACAACTGAAATTCATGTGAAGAAAAAGGACATTTATTTGTCAATTGTAATCACAATTTGGCTTTGGATACAAGAGTTTGGCAAAAATCAACAAAAGTGTTCCATGAGAATCACTTATATATAATGAATTCATAATGAAGAGTATTATACATTGTGTTATTATTTGATAACCGTGTATTACATACACATCTTTTATATGAGCATAATTTGTGACAAAATTACATTGGCATATACATATGCATATATATATGCCATATATGTGTGTGTGTGTATATATATATATATATATATATATATATATATATATTATGGAGAGCCCTTTGTTAAATATAAACTATCACACCATTGGTCATTTCCTTACCATTTTTACTACTCCATGCATTGAATTAATTTCAAGCTTTTCTTTCTCTAGAAATTATCTGTCTTTGACTTCATTCCCTCATCCATTTAACTTCAGTATTTTTAGGATCCTACCTGTACCTCCTCCTATGGATTAATCCTACCAACTTCTCATTTTCTACCACATTTCTCAAATTCCTATTTAACTTATTATCCAGTTTATTTTCCTGTTCTGTCATTGTAATTATTCCCTTCCATATGCTCTCTATTCCCTAGTGCGTCTCTCAGTTCACTATATTTGCCATAAAAACTCTTTTTCTATTGCAGGTCAACTCTTCACATACTTGATGCCACTACCTAAGCAGCTGCAAAATATAGAAAAGCCCATAATTTTGCTGACGGTTTGTATTAAAACTGATGACTCTAGTTCAAATATGCATCTAAATTTCTGCTAGGCAATCCTGCAATATGAAAATTGCAGTCCTCCATGACTCTTTCCAATTCTCCTCACTCTTAGCTGGTTAAATTGTGTTTATTTTAGTCAAAGAAAAAATGGAAGCAACCAGGAGAAGAGATTCACTGGTCCCAAGAACAAATCAACCACAGTGCCTCTTTATGCACAAGTTTCTTCTTCCCTTCGATTAAAGTGGCCTCATGAAAGGAGTTGGGAAGTGGCCCTACTTATTTTTCTTGAAAGAATTTGTGTAGGATTAATTTTTTAAAAATACTTGATAGGGTTACCTGGGTGGCTCAGTGGTAGAACAGCTGCCGTTGGCTCACGTCGTGATCCTGGGGTCCTGGGATCAAGTCCTTTATGGGGCTCTCCTCAGGGAACCTGCTTCTCCCTCTGCCTATGTCTCTGTCTCTCTGTGTCTCTCATGAAGAAATAAAAAATCTTTCTAAAAAAGTACTTGATAAATGAATTTGTGAAAAAAAAATCATTGTTCCTGAGTTTTCTTTTTTTGGAAGTTTTGAAATTGCAAATTGTATTTCTTTAATAATATGACTCTTCAGATGATGACCTATTTTTCCTTTTTTCAGTTTTGACAATTTTTCAATTCATCTAGGATTGTGAATTGATTGGCATTAAATTTTTCATTATGTACTTTTATTATGTTTTTGATGTTTATAAGATCTACAGTGATAATCCTTCTTTCAATTGACATTAGAAATCTGTGTCACCTTTGTCTCTCTCCTTTATTTTACTTTATCAATCTGGCCAGAGATTTATTTCATTTCAAAATATCAGATTTTTGTTTCATGGATTTTACCCTGGTTTTTTGTCTATTTTCTATTTCATTGATTTCTGCTCTCATCTTTACTCTTTTCTTCTTAAATTGCTCTTTTTACTTTTATTTTCTTAGGATAGAAACTTGGATCATTGCTGTTAGACATTTGTTCTCTTCTAATATTAGCACATAAACAAAATCTCTCTAGGAACTATTCTAACTATACTGCCCATTTTTTATATGTTTTCATTTTCAAAATATTTTCAAAATTTCCTTGTGATTTCTTATTTGACTCACACATTATTTAGACGCGTGTTATCAAATTTCTAATTTGGGGGAATTAAATTTGAAATTTAATTTCAAAAATTTACAGATTTTTGTTGTCATTCCTATATGATTGAATTCCATTTTTGTTCAGGAATCTTATTTTATATATCAATTTTTTTGAATTTTTTGAGACTTTACGACTCAGTATACAGATTATCCTAATGAATATTCCATATATAGTTGGTTGCTGTTTATTCTACAAATGGCCATTTGGTCTACTTATTTAGTAGTGTCTGCAACAGACATGAAAAAGCACAGTTTAGATTGTTTTTTCAGAGAAGATGCTGCCAGGTAACAAATGATTAGCTGTGAGCTTCTAGCTATGAGCACCTTGTGGGACCATCTTAGTTTTTGAGTAGAGGTGATTTTCTTATTGCCATTAACTGAGTGAGACAGTTGTACAAGGAGCTAGGCATATGTATCTGACACAAAACTCTTCTAAGGGTCTTTGTTCCAGGGCTTCACATTGGGTTGGCCAACACTTGGTCCTTACATCATGGCCTGATGCTTTCCTTCTTTGTAAGCCTTTCACCTTGTTTTTGTCAGGTGTTTCCTCCTCACCCCTACCAAAAAGTAAAACAAAACAAAACAGAAACAAAAAACTTATAAATTTGACCTCACCTTAGTATCTGCTTGCTGGAGAATCCAACAGCCAGAGCTGTTGTGAGGAACGAGGCTTGATAATGAAGAACTGAATGGAGAAAACAAGTAATTGAAAACTAAGTATGAGAACCAGAGTAACTTGGGCAGCTTACAAAGAAGCTCTCATTGCCAGGCATAAGAAATGTATTATAAGAAATTGAAGACCAAACCCTTACTTAAAAGAACAATTGAATTTCCAAGACAGTTCAATGCCCAAACTACATAGCTCTGTGATGTAAATCAGGGCCCTAAATTGCTGCAGGGATAATGTCACCTGAAGGTACTCCCTGCTCCTGCAATTTTACTTCTCTGACTTTTTTGAACCTTTTGAGCTTTCAAAATTACCTTCCCTCCTATTACAGCAAGAGCTAGCACTAACCTCATGCAGGAAGAAAAGAGAGAGGTGTGTTTCTTCCATGAAGGTCAGAGAGGAGGGAAAGTATGAGTACCAGTTGTTTTGACTGTGGAAGAATAGCTAGTGTGGTACCAATGACACTGTCATGGCTAAAAATAAAATTCTGCATCCTTTAATAGTTCTTTAAAAGATTATTTTTTACAGCAATTTTAGATTTTCAGCAAAATGAAGTAGAAAGTACAGAGATTTCCCATATGTGCTTGCCCCCTATATATGTATGCATAGCTTCCCAACTGTCAAATTTAATACCAGAATGATAATTGTTACAGTTGATGAATCTACATTGACACACCATTGTCACTGAAAGGTCACAGTTCGCAGTAGGGTTCAGTCTGGGTGAAGCACATTCTTTGGGTTTTGACAACAGTATAACGGCATATACCCACCAGTATAGTGTCATAAAGAGTATTTTTCACTACCCTAAAAAATTCTGTGTGCTTCACCGGTTCATCCCTTCCTTCGCTTTAACTCCTGGCAACCATTAATCTTTTTACTGTCTTCATAGTTTCATTGTTTCTAGGATGTCATATAGTTGGAATCATAAAATATGTAGCCTTTTATAGATTGGCTTCTTTCTTTTAATAACATGCATTTAAGTTTCCTCCATGACTTTTCATGGCTCACTATTTGATTTCTCTTTTAGTGCTAAGTAATGTTTCATTGTCTAGATATACCAGTTTATCTGTTCACCTACTAAAGTATATCTTCATGATTTCCCAAGTTTTGGCAATTACGAATAAAACTGCTATAAATATGTATGTGCAGTTTCTTTTTTGTGTGTGGACATTAGTTTCCAACTCATTTGAGCAAATACCAAAGAGGGTAATGGTTGGATCATATGGTAAGAATATGTTTAGTTTTATTAGAAACCGGCCAGCTGTCCTCCAAAGTAGCTGTGCCATTTTGCACTCTCACCAGCAATGAATGAAAGTTCTGTTGCTCCACATCTGCTCAGCAGTCAGTAATGTTAGAGTTTTGGATTTTGGACATCCTAATAGGTATGTGCTGGTATCTCATTGCTTTAATTTGCATTTCCCTGACAATATCCCATGTGAAGCATCTTTTCATATGCTTATTTGCCATCTATATATCTTCTTTGGTGAGATATCTGTTCAGGTTTTTTATCCATTTTTTAATTGAGTTGTTTGTTTATTTAAATTCAATTTGACAACAAATAAATAAATAAATTCAATTTGTCAACATATAGTATAACACCCAGTGCTCATCCCATCAAGTGCCCTCTTCAGTGCCCGTCTCCCATTGTTTGTTTTCTTATTGTTGAGTTTTAAGATCCTGTATATTCTATATAGCAATTTTTAATCCATTATATCTTTCGATCATATTTTCTTCCAGTCTGTGGTTTGTCCACTGATGCTCTAGCCGTGTATTTTAAAAAGCATATATTTTACATTTTAATGAATTCTGCTTTTCAATTCTTTCTTTCATGGATCATGCCTTTGATGTTATATCTAAAAAGTTATCGCCACACTCAAGTTCATCTTGGTTTTTTTCTATGTTATCTTCTAGGAATTTTATAATTTCACTTTTTCCACTTAGGTTTAGACTTTTTTTTTGAGCTTATTTTTTCTCAAAGATATAAGATTTGTGTGTGGATTTTCCTTTTCATGTGGATATACAGTTGTTCCAACAGCATTTATTGAACAGACTGTCTGTTCTCCTTTATATTGCCTTGTCTTCTTTGTCAAAATTCAGTTGACTTTATGTATGTAGCCTATTTCTGGGTCTTCTGTCTCTCTATATAGACTTTAGAATTAGCTTCTCAGTATCCACAAAATACTTGCTGAGATGTTGATTGGGATTACATTGAATCTACAAACTCAAGTTGAAAAGTACTGACACGTTGACAATACTGTGTCTTCCTGTCAATGAACATGGTATATCTCTCCATTTATTTATTTATTTAACATTTTTTTTAGATTTTATTTATTCATTTATTCATGAGAGACACACAGAGAGAATGGCAGAGACACAGGCAGAAGGAGAAGCAGGCTCCCTGCAGGGAGTCTGATGTGGGACTTGATCCCGGGTCTCCAGGATCATGCCCTGGGCTGAAGGCAGTGCTAAACCGCTGAGCCACCCAGGCTGCCCCTCTCCATTTATTTAGAGTTCTTTGATTTTATTCATTAGAGTCTTATAGTTTTTTTTTTTCTCATATTGACCTTGTACAGATATTTGAAGATTAATACAAAAGTATTTCATATTTGAGGGGAGCTAATATAGGTGGTATTATGTTTTTAATTCTAAGTTACACTGGTTAATTACACTGGTTAATTACACTTGGTTAATTATATAGGAAAGCAAATGTCTTTCATATATTAATCTTGTATCTTGAAACTTTGCTATATAGTCACTTACTAGTTTTAGTAGTTTTTTGTTGATGCTTTTGGCTTCTCTGTGTAGATTACATGTCACCTGTGGACAGAAACAGTTTTATTTTTTCTCCCCAATTTGTATAATTTTATTTCTTTTTCTTAGTGCATTATCTAGGACTACCAGTGGTGAGAGGGTACATAATTGCCTTGTTCTTAGTGAAAAAACTCCAAGCTTCTCACCATTTAAATCTGATATTATCTGTAGGTTATACTTAGATATTCTTTATCAAGAGAAAGTAGTTCCTCTCTATTCCTAGTTTACTGAGAATTTTTATCTTAAATTGGTCAATTTTGTTAAATGTGTTTCTGCATCTGTTAATTGATCATGTGATTTTTCTTCTTCAGCCTGTTGATGGATGTGATTGATGACTTAAACTGATTTTCAAATGTTCAACCAGAATTGCATATCTGGGATAAATCCCACTTAGTTATGGTGTATAATTTTTTAAATATATTGTCAGATTTGATTTGCTAATATTTTGTTGAGGGTTTTGTATCTATATTCATGAGAGATATTTGTAGTTTTATTTTCCTGTGAAGTCTTTGCTTTTGGTATCTGGGTAATGCTGGCTTCATAGAATAAGTTAGAAATTATTTTTTCTGCATCTATCTTTTGAAAGAGATTATAGAAAGTAGATATAATTTCTTCCCTAAATGTTTGGTAGAATTAACCAGTGAACCATTTGGGCCTAGTGCTTTCCTTCTGGAGGGTTATTCATTATTGATTCAATTTCTTTAATAACTATAGATTTACACAAATTGTTTATTTCTTCTTCAGTAAGTTTAGACAAGTTTTGTTTTTCAAAAGATTGGTCCATTTGATTTAGGTTATCAGATTTGTAAGCATAAATTTTGTCTTGGTCAGTGTGGACTGCTATAACAAAAACCATAAACTAGGGCAGCTTACAAACAATAGATACCATCACCTTAGAAAGTAGAGTTTAAACAAATAAATTTAGGGAGAGACAAAAACATTCAGTCCATAACATTTCACCCCTGGCCCACAAAGTTCATGCCCTTCTTACATGCAAAATTCATTCATTCTATCACAACAGCCACAAATGTCTTAATTTGTTCCAACAATTTCTCTAAAGTCTAAAGTCCAAAGTCCCATCTAAATACTACATGAATCAGATATGAGTGAGACTCAAGATAAGATTCATCCTGAGGGAAAATTCTTTTCCCACTGTAAATCTGTGAAGCCAAACAAGTTATGTGATCCCACAAAACAATATTAGGACAGGTGTAAAGTGGATATTTCCAAATCAAAAGGGAGAAATAAGAAAAAAAGGAGGCATGATGGGTCCCAAGCAAGTCCAAAATCTAGCAGGGCAAACCACATTAGACTCTGAAGATTGAAAAATAATCCTCCTTGGTTTGATGCTCTGCCTTCTGGTCCCACTGGCATGGTAGTCCTGTTTTCCAGATGCACTGGGGCATCAGTCCAACCCTATGACTTTGGGTGGAGACTATCTAGCCTACTGAATGCAAGACAGTGGTCTTGCCTTTTGAAATTGAGGAGGCAGCCTTGATGATCTCCAAATAACCATGGTGACCTTCTTCCCTGGTCTTAAAGAATAGCAAACAAATGTGGCTGAATAGCTCCATGGTTCTATTTTGTAAAATCCAAAAAGTCCAACAGCCTTCTTTCATACCTCCCTGTCTCCTTCCTCTTTAGTTTAAGCTATCAGTTTTCCTGTAGGAATGGCTGATTAAATCCATGGTTCATATCCATGCCAGTCTCCTTATGGAACTGATTGCTTGGTCATATTTTTAGTGTTCTCATTTCCTGCAACATGCATAGGCTCAGATTTTTCCAAATCCCTATTTCTTTTTGATTGAAGATCTTATTTTTATGTCATTTTCATCTTCCTGTTGCATTTTATAATGAGCAGTCAGAAGGAGCCAAGGCACACCTTCAATACTTGGCTTGAAAATAGCTCCAGCCACATATTCAATTTCATTTTCTACAAAACACTAACCTGTACAATTCAGCCAAGTTCTTTACCACTTTACAACAAGGATAACCTTTCCTCCAGGTTCCAATATGTTCTTCATTTTTGTCTCAGAAAACAACCTCCTCAGAAAATCATTTACCATCCTTATTTCTACCAAAATTCTCTTCAGGATTACTTAGATAGTCTCTAAGATGATTGAGACTTTCTGCAGCTCTCCTCTTTTCTTTCTGAACTATCTTCTTCAGTAGTAGTTCTTTCTGAACTACTTAGAATTATCATTTAAGATCTATTTAAACAATGTAGGTTTTTCTTTCTAGCATGCACCTCAAAACTCTTCTAGCTCCTACCCATTACCTAGTTCCAAAGCTGCTTCCACATGCTTAGGTATTTGTTAGAACAGCAACTCAATTCTTGGCCCTAACTTCTATTTTAGTCAGATTACGCTGCTATAACAAAAATACCATAAACTGGGTGGCTTACAAACAACAGAAATTTTATTTTTCACAGTTCTGGAGGCTGGATATCCAGGATCAGGGTGGCAGCATGGTTGAATTTTAGTGAAAGTTCTCTTAAGGGTTGTTTACTGCTGCCTTTTATTGTATCCTCACACAAAAGAAAACAGAACAGAGCAGACAGTGCAAGTTCTTTCATGACCCTTATAAGGGTATTAATTTCATTCATGAAGAATTTCCCCTTATTACTTTTTTTTAAAGATTTTATTTATTCATGAAAAAGATAGAGAGAGAGATGCAGAGACATAGGCAGAGGGAGAAGCAGGCTCCATGCAGGAAACCTAATGTAAGACTTGATCCTGGGACTCTGGGACCATGCCCTGAGCCAAAGGCAGATGCTCAACTGCTGAGCCACCCAGGCGTCCCTCCCCTTATTACTTTATCAGTTCTCAACTTTTTCCCAAAGGCCTGCCTTCTAATACCATCATCTTGAGCAATAAGGTTTCAAATTATGAATTTTGGGGCAATGCAAATATTTAGTCCATAACAGAGTTATTAAAATTATTTTTTTATTATTGGCATGATGCCTAGGGGATCTGTAATGAAAACCTCTCTTTCATTTCTGATATTGGTAATTTGTGTCTTCATTCATTCTTCATTAGCCTGGCTAGATAGAGGCTTAAGGATTTTATTGGCCTTTCCAAAGAACCAGCTTTCAATTTTGTAGATTTTCTCTACTGATTTCCTATTTGCAGTTTCATTGGTTTCTGCACTAATTTGTATTATTTCTTTCATCTGCTTACTTTGGAATTTGCTTTTCTTTTTCTTAGTTTACTATGGTGTGAACTGAGGGTATTGATTTTACATCTTTTTTTTAAAATTTTTATTTATTTATGATAGTCACACACACACACACACACAGAGAGAGAGAGAGAGAGAGAGAGAGGCAGAGACATAGGCAGAGGGAGAAGCAGGCTCCATGCACCGGGAGCCCGACGTGGGATTCGATCCCCGGTCTTCAGGATCACGCCCTGGGCCAAAGGCAGGCGCCAAACCGCTGCGCCACCCAGGGATCCCTGATTTTACATCTTTTAAAAAAATACTTATTTATTTATTTTAGAGACAGTGTGTGTGCATATGGGGGGAGCAGAAGAGAGGGAGGGAAAGAGAGATCCCTCCGTGCTGAGCATGGAGCCTGATGTGGGGCTTCATCCCTGGACCCCAAGACCATGACCTGAGCCAAAATCAAGAGTTGAACACTCAACTGACTGAGGCCCCCAGGTGCCTCACATCTATTTTTTAAAATCATCTTTTCTTATATATCCACTCAAAGCTATATATTTCCATTAAAACACTGCTTTGGCTGTATCCTACCAATTTTGATAAGTTGCATTTTCATTTTTATTCAATTCTAAATATTTTAAAGTTTCTCTTGAGATTCCTTATTTGGCCTATTATTATTTAGAAGTATTTTGTTTAAATTGCAAATATTAGGGGATTTTCCAGCTTTTTTTCTGTTTCTGATTTCTAGTTTAAAATTCTACTGAGGTCTGAAAGCAGTCACTGTATGACTTCGATTTTAAAAAATTCATTAAGATGTGTTTTATGGTCCAGAATATGGTCTACCTTGGTGAATGTTCAATGTTAGCATGAGAAAAGTGTGTATTCTGGAGTTGTTGGATGAAATAGTAGACATATGCTAATTATATCCAGTTGATTGGTGGTGCTATTGAGGTCAACTATGTCATTACTGACTTTCTGCCTGATTAATCTATTTCTGACAGATGCAAGTGGGAGTCTCCAACTATTAATAGTGGACAGTAGACATATCTATTTCTCTTTGTAGTTCCATCAGTTTTTTCCCCCTCTTTTGTTTGATGCTCTGTTGTTAGATGCATACGCATTAAGGATTATTAAGTCTTCTTGGAGAATTGATCCCCTTACCCATCTGTATTGCCTCTCATTTTTCCTGATCATTTTTCTTGCTTTGAAATTAATATAGCTATCCCTGATTTCTTTCAATCAGTGTTAGCATGTAGTATCTTTCTCCATATACTTACTTTTAATTTACATGTGTCTTTATATTTAAAGCAGGCTTTCTTGTAAACAGCATGTAGTTGGGACTTGTTCTTTTGATTTACTCTGACAATCTCTGTCTTTTAATTGTTATATTTAAAACATTAATGTTCAAAGTCGTTATTTATATCGTTGGATTAATATCTATCATATTTGTCATCATTTTCTATGTATTGCCCTTTTTCTTTGTTCCTATTGTCTTCTACTCTTTTTCTACAGTTTGTGGTTTTTATATGATTCCATTTTTTCTCCTTTCTTAATACATTAGTTTGTACTACTTTTGTTACTTTTTAATGGTTGCCCTAGAGTTTGCAATATATATATTTACAACTAGTCTGAGTCCCCTTTCAAATAACACTATACCACTTTACTAGTACAAGTACTTTATACTAACAAAATAATCTTAATTTCTCTCTCCCATCCCTTGTATCATTGCTATCATTTATTTCATTTATATACAAGCACATGTAAGACATATATATATATACTATATAAAGTATATATATATATATATATAAATGTACACATGATTGAATATACAGTTGCTTTAATTATTTTGGACAAATCATTACCTATTAGATCAATTAAGAATAAGAAAAATACAAGTTTTCATTTTATCTTAATTTATTCCCTCTCTAGTATTCTTCCTTTCTCTCTGTAAACCTGAATTTTGACCTGTATCATTTTCCTTCCCTCCAAAGAGTTTTAAAATAATTTCTTGCAAGACAAGTCTATTGGCAAAACACTCCTTCAAAAATCTTTTTTTTTTTTTTTTTTGGTCTAAGGAAGTCT
Source organism: Vulpes vulpes (assembly GCF_048418805.1). NCBI lineage: Eukaryota > Metazoa > Chordata > Mammalia > Carnivora > Canidae > Vulpes > Vulpes vulpes. Next base: position 44,347,964 of record NC_132786.1, on the reverse strand, counting down.
TTATTTCTCCTTCACTTTTCAAGCATAATTTCTCAGGAACATAATTCTAGGTGGATGGGTTTCCTTTAAATATTTCACTCCACTCTTTTGCTTATGTGGTTTCTGAGAAGTTGGATGTTATTTTTGCTCCTCTGTATGAAGGTGTTTCTTTCCCTGACCTCTGGCTTCTTTCAAGATTTTTATTGCTCTTTGATTTTCTGCATTTTGAGTATCATATGCCTATGTTTAGTTTTGTTGTTTGTTTCTGTCATTTATCCTGTTTGGTGTTCTATGGATTTCCTTGGTCTGTAATTTGATGTCTGACATTGATTGAGAGGAAATTATCAGTCAGATTGTTTCAAATATTTGTTCTATACATTCTCTTTTTCTTCTTCTAATATTCCCATTACACATATGTTACACCTTTTTAATTGTTCCAAAATTTTTGGATACTCTGTTCTTTTCTTTTTTTTCAATCTTTTTCTTTTTTCTTTATTTTTCAGTTTTAGAAGTTTCTATTGAGATATCTTAAAGCTTAGATATTTGTTCTTCTGACAAGTTCAGTCCACTAATGAACATTTCAAAAGCGTAGCATTCCTTATTTCTGTTACAGTGTTTTCAATCTCTTGTGCTTGTTTTGATTCTTTCTGAAATATTGCTCTTCTACGTGTGTGCTCTCTACCTTATCCATTATAATATCTAGTGTAGTAATCATACTTTAAATTCCCAGTCTGATATTTTCAACATTGTTGCTATACTTGGATCTGGTTCTTATGTTTTATCTGTCTCATCAAACTGTGTTTCTCACGTTTTAGTGTGCCTTTTAATTTATTCTTGATAGCAAACATCATGTACTGGAAGAAAGTACTGGAGTAAAGAGGTCTTTAACAATGTGGTGGTAATTTGTTGGAGGAAAAAGTGTAGGTCTTAATTTTTTAAAAAATGATCCTATGTCTCTAGACAGTGAATTTCACAAGTGCTTCTCAGTTCTCCCTGATTAAGGTGGGATAGGGTGGATAAAGTGAGCTGGAGTTGGGTATTTCCTTTCTGCCCATCAAACACCAGAGAAACCCAGAGCTGGATATTTTTCTTCCTCACATAAAAGGCTAAAACTGGCTAGAGTAAGCTATTTCCCTTCCTCCAAGCAAGTTAGGCCCTGATAAAACTGTTGTAGGTTGTGCTTTGTTTAGTTAGTTTTTTCTGAGTGCAGACTTTGTTAAGAATAGAATGTTCTAGGGATCCCTGGGTGGCGCAGCGGTTTAGCACCTGCCTTTGGGCCAGGGCGTGATCCTGGAGACCCGGGATCGAATCCCACGTTGGGCTCCCGGTGCATGGAGCCTGCTTCTCCCTCTGCCTGTGTCTCTGCCTCTCTCTCTCTCTGTGTGACTATCATAAATAAATAAATAAATAAAATTAAAAAAAAGAAGAATAGAATGTTCTAAAGATGTGGTTTATGTATACAATGGAATATTACTCAGCCATTAGAAATGACAAATACCCGCCATTTGCTTCAACGTGGATGGAACTGGAGGGTATTATGCTGAGTGAAATGAGTCAATCGGAGAAGGACAAACATTGTATGTTCTCATTCATTTGGGGAATATAAATAATAGTGAAAGGGAATAGAAGGGAAGGGAGAAGAAATGGGTAGGAAATATCAGAAAGGGAGACAGAACATAAATACTCCTAACTCTAATGAACTAGGGGTGGTGGAAGGGGAGGAGGGCATGGGGTGGGAGTGAATGGGTGATGGGCACTGAGGGGGGCACTTGACAGGATGAGCACTGGGTGTTATTCTGTATGTTGGCAAATTGAACACCACTAAAAAATAAATTTATTATTAAAAAAAAGAATAGAATAGAATGTTCTGACATATTTCAAGAGGTTTACTTTCCTCCTTCCCATCCCAGAAGATGAAGGGATTTTCTCGAATATTCACTGTGAGAACCTAGTTGTGCCTCTGGAAGTAATACTCACAAAAGTATACGGACCCTCTATGACTGGGTCCCCCTGGAGTTTTTAACTCTCAGACTTGTCTGCATTGAGTCACCGGCAATCTTTTATCTCTTTACATGTTGGAATGGGTACCAGAAGTCCGTCCCCACCCGCCCTTAAATTTTAATTCAAGTTTTTTAAATTATTGCTACTATAATTTAAAATCTGTCTTCCAGTTCATTAGGTAAGCTATATGTGATTTGTTATTTAACCTATATTTTAAGTATTAAATTTGAAATCTTCTTTATTTTTTTTTAATTTTTATTTATTTATGATAGTCACAGAGAGAAAGAGAGAGAGGCAGAGACACAGGCAGAGGGAGAAGCAGGCTCCATGCACCAGGAGCCCGATGTGGGACTCGATCCCGGGTCTCCAGGATCACGCCCTGGGCCAAAGGCAGGCGCCAAACCGCTGCGCCACCCAGAGATCCCCTGAAATCTTCTTTATTTATAGGAGTTTATTCTTTCACAAATCTATTTAGTTGTTTTCCATAATTTCCTGCTCCCAATTTCTTTTCTTTTTTTTAGACATGCAAAATAGTCTGATAATTCTGATATTTACATTCTTTGTTCAAATTTTGTCGTGTATTTTCTTCCTGGTTCTCACTTGGGATGCTTTATCCCTTTTATGATTTTATGATTTTTAACTGTAAACTGGTCATTTCCCTTGGAACTTTATATGTGGGAAGTTTTTGATTCCTGGGTTGATGCCACATTTCTCAGGAGGTGGTATTATTTTCTTCTGACATTCATCAGGGAGCACTACAAACCTAAGTATACTTTAAATGAAATTTTCTAGTTGAAGTTTTATTTCTGAAAATGTGAGTAGCATAAATTCAAGCAAAAATCTGTGCAATATCATTTATGATTAAAAATTCTTGCAGAGGAATTTATTTCCATTCAGTTCCAAATTTAAAATAGGAAAGTATTTTTACTCTCTCTTCTTTTTTTTTTTTTTTTAAATTTTTATTTATTTATGATAGTCACAGAGAGATAGAGAGAGAGGCAGAGACACAGGCAGAGGGAGAAGCAGGCTCCATGCACCGGGAGCCCGACGTGGGATTCGATCCCGGGTCTCCAAGATCGCGCCCTGGGCCAAAGGCAGGCGCCAAACCGCTGCGCCACCCAGGGATCCCCTACTCTCTCTTCTATATAATGGGTTTATCCTTAATTCTTTCTCCAAATTATAGACTTTAGGGGTGCCATATTCATTAGGCCTGTTATATGTGTCATTGTGTCACTTTCGAATCTTTTGTTTTTCTAACTCAGACCAAAGGGAAGAGGAAACTTCAAAGTCTCTTAAAATTTGACAGAACTCTTCAAGAATAAAAGCTGGATTTGACATACTCACTTTGCTTCCTTGTTCCTATTTTCACATAATTTTAGTCCTCTGCAGTTTCCTCACCATGTCTCTAGCTTGGTAATGCATTTAAATATATTTAAATTTTTCTAGCATATGGAAACAAATATATAATTCATCCTATAATAGAGTTATTTTGTCATTTGTTTCAACTGACAAAATTTGTGTTGGGTATTTATTTTTCCTACTTATCTTTATTTACAGATGATTAAATTATGCTTGAATTTCATTTTGTTAAATCCATGCATTCAATCATGTAAATCAGAATGCTATAGAACTTTAATGAAATTGTTCTGCAAGTAAATTTAATTAATGACTTATCACCTGTTAATCAATTTCATTACATTATTTATGACGTTTATTCTGTAAATGTGTTTTAATTAAAAATCTTTACATCCATGTTTGAACAGAATTATTTCTCAAAAAGCAACTTCCCTGAGAACTGCAACAGATTTTCCTGATAGCAGGATGGTTTTACGCTCATGAAAGAAACTTTGGCTATAAGTCCCTATCAGGATTCTACAAAGTCATTTTTATACATTGCTGTAAAAATGTCATCTAATGTGCTGTGTTGTGATGGTGTTTATTTAGTTTGCTGTTATTCTCTTCTTTCCTACCACTAAATAGGGTTTATTGCTGAAGTTATTTCTTTATGGTAAATTATGGTGCACTTCCAGTGTTTTGTTCTGTCAGGACACTGGAGTGTAATTCAGTAAGTAATATAACTATGAGTACTCTCAAGGCCTCATCAGAGCAATGCTATATCTGAAGGAATCTGATTTACAGCCAAAGAGGCTTCCAGGCAAAATTTTGCTGGGTGAAAAATTTAAACTCTAAATAGTATATAAAAAGAAAAATAAAAGAGAATGTATTTCATTGCAAACGATTATTAATGGGACTTTAAAAAAATTAAAATTTGCAAGAGTAAGGATACTTGAATTATTTGAGAAAAATCACGAAATAAATCTAAGCAGTTGTGAAAAATTTGAAAGATACAATATATTTCTCAGAAAAAAATGGAACAAATGTACTTGGACATAAAAAATAACATTTCACAAGAATTTGAAATAAATATCTGGAGAAGTATTTTGAAGATTTCTTATTTTACTAGTGCTTTCTTCATTAAGTACATATTCAAAATGGAGATAATCCTACAATTAAGGGATAATCTTGAAATAAAATTATATTTAAACTTCCTATAGATACAAAAGAAACTTTATAATCTCACATCTGTGGAAGATGAGTTCCCTGTACTCTTCCTTAGCCTACATTGTAGAAAATAAAATTTTCTACTAGCACATTTGAAGGACATTTCCATTTATTTATTTATTTATTTATTTATTTATTTATTTATTTATTTTTGGACATTTCCTTTTAATATGATAGCAAGAAATCTTTTTTAAAAAATATTTTATGTATTTATTTATTTACAGAGAGCAAGAGCAGGGGAGAGGGAGAGGGAGATTCCTTCACATCTCCCAATGTGCAGCTTGATCCCACAACCCTGAGATCATACTTTAGCTGAAATCAAGAGTGGGCTTAGCCGACTGAGCCACACAGGCACCCCATGGACAATAAGAATTTTATACAATGATAATCTTAGAGTAGTAGGAGTAAATATATTTTTGTCACTAAAATCAGTTTATCATATTTTGATTTATAACATGATGATAAACTAGTATGTGCCAATATTTTTCTTCCCTGAACCTGAAACCAACCATATATGTGTCTCAAATGAAAGAGGGGCAGGTGACTAGTTTTCTTAAGGTAACATTAAAATAACACAACACACACACACACACACACATACACACCTACACATATGAACCTAGATATACAAAAAGTGTAAGAGTCATTGTTTTGGGAAAAAATAGCAGTCCAGAGAGGAAGAGTGATGAGGAACATGCAGGTAGAGTGGAGAGAATTTTTTTTAAATTACATGAAATGAATAGCTCAGTGATACTCTATGGTTACCCTAAGGTAGGAGAAAACAAACCCAAGTCCCACATACTAATTAAAAAGGGAGGTGTTTGCAGAGAGAATCCTGATATACTTCAAGTGGTCACTACCTGAATATTATCTGTGTAAGCATGACAGAAGAGACCCAAAGCCTAGCCACCTCCACAAAAAAAACCAAAAAAACCAAAAACAAACAAACCAAAAAAAAACAACCAACAAAAAAAACTATGTAAAATAATTAGAAGGAGCCATCCCTGGCAATCTCACCAAGCCAGGAATAGTACCTGTTTATATCAGTTAGATTGGAAAGTTCGTATCTCATAGGCCATTGGGTAGAGTACTCATGAGGGTCTTTTCTCAATAAGTAGTGAGGAATAATTAACCCTTGACTGAGCACAGGTCCAGGCCCACCAAGAAATAAAAATAATGCCTAAAGAGGTAAAATTATTCCTTTAAAAAAACCATTTTATTCATTCATGAGAGACACAGAGAGAGGCAGAGGGAGAAGCAGGGCTCCCCATGGGGAGCCCAATGTGAGGCTCAGTACCAGGATCCCTGGATCATGACCTGAGCCCAAGGCAGATGCTCAACCGCTGAGCCACCAGATGCCTGTAAAATGATTCCTACATAACTTAAAATACATTTCAAAAATACCTCAAGAAATTATATAAGAATTTTAAAAATCCAGTAACTGAAAAGATGCAATTCATAATGTCTGGTATCCATTCAAAGATTAGCAGTCATGAAAAAAATAACAAACAGAAAACCCATACTAGGAGATAAATCAATTAAGTCATAACCACTAGAGTTGCTGGAATTATCAGAGAAATATATTCATTGTTATATGTATTTCAATGTTCTAAAGTTAAATGGAGACATTGAGATACCACTTCAAACTGTCTAGAATACCTATAAATAAAAAACTGATAATGCCAAATATAGCCAATAATGTGGAGTAAACATGATTCTAATAATTTCTTATTGAGAATATGAAGCATCACAAATCTTAAATATTTTTGTGATTTTTTAAAATTGAGGTATAATGGACATACAATATTAGTTTTATGTTTATAATATAGTTATTATTTGTGTATGTTGTAAAATGGTCACCACAGTTAAGTCTAGTTTGTATCTATTACCCTATAAATGTAATAAAATATTATTGCTTGTATTACCCATGCTGTACAGTATATCCCCATGAGTTATTTATTTTATAACTGGAAGTTTCTACTTCTTAATACCCTTCACCCATTTTGCACTGCCTCCTCTAAGCCCCCTCCCCTCTGGCAATTACCAATATGTTCTCTGTATCTATTAGTCTAGATTTTCTTTTGTTTTGTCTTTAGGGTATACATATAAATGAAATCATGTGATATTTGTCTTTCTCTGTCTGACTTATCTCACTTAGCATTATACTCTCAAAGTCCATCCATGTTGTCACAAATAGCAAGATCTCATTCTTTTTTATGGTTGAGTAGTATTCTTTTGTACATACCACATCTTTGTTATCCACTGACAGACAAATTGTTTTCATATCTTAGCTATTGTAAATAATGCTGCAATAAACGTAGGAGTACAGGGAGGCATGGGTGGCTCAGTGGTTGAGCGTCTGCCTTTGGCTCAGGGCATGATCCTGGGGTCCCGGGATCCAGTCCCACATCGGGGTCCTTGTGGGGAGCCTGCTTCTCCCTCTGCCTATGTCTCTGTCTTTGTCTGTTTCTCTCTGTGTCTCTCATGAATAAATAAATAAAATCTCTAAAAAAACATAGGAGTACATATTTCTTTTTGAATTGATGTTTCAGTTTTATTTGAATAGATACTCAGAAGTGAAATTATTATATCATATGACAGCTCTATTTTTAATTTTTTGAGGAACCACCATACTCTTTTCCATAGTGACTACCCCAATTTACAGTACCACCAAGAGTATACAAGGGTTTTCTTTATTTCACATTATCACCAACACTTGTTTTTCGTCTTTTTTTTTTTTTTTTAAGATTTTATTTACTTATCCATGAGAGACACAGAGAGAGAGAGAGAGAGGCAGAGATGCAGGCAGAGGAAGAAGCAGGCTCCACGCAGAGAGCCCAATTTGGGACTCGATCCTGGGACTCCAGGATCACACCCTGGGCCAAAGGCACCCTAAACCACTGAGCCATCTAGGGATCCCATGTATTTTGTCTTTTTGATTTTAGTCATTCTGACAGGTGTAAGATGATATTTCAGTGTGGTTTTGATTTGCATTTCCCTGATGATTAGTGGTGTTAAGCATATTTTCACATGCCTATTGGCCATCTCTGTTTCTTTGGGAAAAAAACTCTATTTAGATTTTCTGTCCTTTTTTAATCACTGTTTTTGTTCTGTTTTGTTTTTATAGAATTGCATGAGTCCTTATATATTTTGGATGTGTTAACTCCTTATCAAATGTATGATATTTAACTATCTTATTCACTAGGATGCCACTTTTTTTTAATGGTTTCTTTGCTGTGCAGAAGTTTCTTGGTTTGATGTATTCTCATTTACTTATTTTCACTTTTGTTTCTCTTGCCTTTGGAGTCAGATCCAAGAAAATATGTTAAGACTGATGTCAAGGAGTTTACCATTTATGTTTTCTTTTAGGAGTTATATGGTTCTAGGTCTTACATTTAAGTCTTAATCTATTTTGAGTTAACTTTTGCATACAAAGTAAGTTTCATTCTTTTGCATGTAGCTGTCCTGTTTTCTCAGCACCATTTATTGAAGATATTGTCCTTTTCCCATTGTTTATTCTTTTCTCATTTGTTGTAAATTAATTGATCAAATTTTATGGATTTATTTGTATGATATCTCATCTGTTCCATTGATCTATGTGTCTGTTTTTGTGCCAGTACCATACTGTTTTGATTGCTATAGCTTTATAGTACAATATAGTATTTAAAATCTGGAATTGTGAAACTCCAGCTGTGTTCTTTCTCAATTTGGTTTTGACTACTCAGGGTCTTTTTTGGTTACATACAAAAATGTAAAATTATATATTCTCATTCTGTAAAAATGCCATAGGAATTTTGGTAAAGATTGCATTGAATCTGTAAATTGCTTCAGGTAATGTGGGCATTCAAAAATATTAATTTTTCCAATCCAAGAGCATGGAATATGTTTCCATGTATTTGTGCCTTCTTCAGTTTCTTTCAGCAATGTCATTGTGTAGATCTTTCACCTCCTTGGTTAAATTTATTCCCAGGTATTTTATTCTTCTTTGCTAGTGTAAATGGGATTCTTTTCTTGACTCCTTCTGATAGTTGATTATTAGTGTGTTGATATGCAACAGATTTTTGTATATTTATTTTGTATCCTGCAACTTTACTGAATTGATTTATCTAAAAATTTGTTATTATTATTATTATTAGTAGTAGTAGTATAATTTTTGGAGTCTTTAGGATTTTTTTTTTAAATTTTTTTAAATTTTATTTATTTATGATAGGCACACAGTGAGAGAGAGAGAAGCAGAGACATAGGCAGAGGGAGAAGCAGGCTCCATGCACCGGGAGCCCGACGTGGGATTCGATCCCGGGTCTCCAGGATCGCGCCCCGGGCCAAAGGCAGGCGCCAAACCGCTGCGCCACCCAGGGATCCCGACTTTAGGATTTTTATATACAGTATCATATCATCTGCAAATAATGGCAGTTTTAATTTTTCTTTTCCATTTTGTATGACTTCATTTCTTTTTCCTACCTAATTCCTTTGGCTAGAATTCCAAAACTACATTGAATAAAAGTGGCAAGAGTAAGCATACTTGCCTTTTAAGTTTTTAGTTTTTCACTACTGAGCATGATATTAGTTGTGGGTTTTTGATTTATGGCCTTCATTATGTTGAGGTACATTCCCTCTATACCACTTTGTTGAGGGTTTTTATCATAAATGAAAGTTCAATTTTGTCAAAAGTTTTTTCAGTATATTAATATTAAGAAGATATAATAGCTAATGTGGTGCATCATATTGATTGATTTATGGATGTTGAACTATTTTGCCCTCTGGAATAAATCCTACTTGATCACAAAGTATGATCCTTTCAATGTATTTTCCAATTTGGTTTACTAATATTTTGCTGGTGAGTTTTCCTCTATATTCATCTGGGATTTAGTATTATTTCTTGTGTGTGGTGTTCTTGTCTAGCTTTGGTATTAGAGTAATGCTGGTCTTGTAAAATGAGTTTGGAAGCACTACTTGCTCTTCAACTTTTGGAAGAGTTTGAGAAGGATAGGCGTTAAATTTTCTCTGAGTGGAAAAATTCATAATTGAAGCTATCTGATCCTGAACTTTTATTTGTTGGGAGGTTTTTTTTTTTTTATTACTGATTCAGTTTCACTGTCGGTAACTGGTCCGTTCAGATTTTCTATTTCTTCATGATTCAGTCTTGGAAAATTGTTTCTAGGAATTTATCCTTTTCTTCTAGATTATCCAATTTTTTGGTATATAATTGTTCATAGTCTTATGATCCTTTGTATTTCTGTGATATCAATTGTAAACTTCTCTTTCATTACTCATTTTACTTATTTGATCCCTCTGTCTGTTTTCTTGGTGATTATAGCTAAGGATTTGTCAATTTGATTTATCTTTTTATAGAACCAGCTCTTAGTTTCATTGATCTTTTATACTGTTTTTTATTCTCTATTTTATTTATTTATTTCCACTCTAATATTTATTATTTTCTTCTTTCTGTAACTTTGGCTTGTTTTTCCCCCACCCCACAGTTCCTGTTGGAAAAAAGTTAAATTGTCTATTTGATATTTCTCTTGTTCTTTGAGTTAGGCCTGTATTGCTCTGAACTTTCCACTTAAAACTGAATTTGCTGTGTTCTGTAGATGAGGTATGGTATGTTATATCTTGTTTTTATTTTTCTCTAAGTATTTTTAAAATTTATCTTTTGATTTAGTTTATGAGATGGTAGTTGTTTAGTAATGTGTTGTTTAATATCCACATATTTGAATTTTTTCCACTTTTCCTCTTGTAATTGATTTCTAATTTCAAGCTATTGTGGTCACAAAAGGTGTCCAATATGTTTTTGTTCTTCTTAAACATTGAAACTTGTTTTGCACCCTCACATGTGATCTATCCTAGAGAATGTTCCATATGTATTTGAGAAGAATGTCTATTCTGCTTTGGGATGGAATGTTCTGTGTATGTCTATTATATCCATCTAGTCTAATGTGTCATGTAAGGCTCATGTTTCCTTACTGATTTGCTGTCTGGATGATGTTTGCATTGGTGTAGGTATGGTATTAAAATCCCCTACTGTCTTGCTGTCAATATCTCCCTTTAAGTTTCTTATATTTCCTTTGTCTGTAACAACTTATTCTTCTCTTGCTGCTTTTAATATTATTTATTTATTTATTATTATTATTATTTATTTATGATAGTCACACAGAGAGAGAGAGAGAGAGGCAGAGACACAGGCAGAGGGAGAAGCAGGCTCCATGCACCAGGAGCCCAATGTGGGATTCGATTCCGGGTCTCCAGGATCGCGCCCTGGGCCAAAGGCAGGCACTAAACCGCTGCGCCACCCAGGGTTTCCTATTTCTCTATTTTCCTAATTTTTCCTTACTATGTGTTTGTTTCTATGTATTAGATGAAACACTTCCCTCTCTCGTCTTGAAGGAGTGGCTTTGTGTTGTTGATAATTCTTTTCTTTTAACCTTGCCCTAGTTCTTGCTTATCTCTTGAACTTTTGCCATTGTCTAAACTTCCTGATTTATTCTTGATATGCCCTCATTGTTGAGCATGTGCCAATATCTGTCAGTGATCAAATGGGAGGAATTTCATTAGCACCTAGTTTCAGGCTGATTGGAAGCCAGACCTTCAGACAACAACTTTTAAAGTATGCAAATGTATCCAGCCCTGTGGGGCTGCAATTGTAATCCCTGCTGACCTCCAGACCAGGAGATCTGGAGGTGTCCCCTGGGTGACACTTGCAAAAATTGGGACTCCAAATGAGTGTATAAGCTCTTTTTTGAAAAATCTCAAAGAGCTGCAGTGAGGCTAAGGAGATGAACAAGGATGGTGACCCTCTGATTATGTACACTGGGTACACTTCTTTGTCCTCTAGATTTGTGGGAACCCTGAAGCCTATCCCTCAGGCTGAAGCTCCAGGCTAAGTAAATAGACTTTTTTTATAGAAAGGATTGTGCTTCAGTTTGCCATCTGTGCATTGCCTGGGGTTGGTGGTTTGCCAAGAACTATTTTTCCAATTGTTACAGTCCCTTGAAGCTTTGGAATACCAGTCCTTTTGGTTATTACAACTAGGCAGTCAAGGGGTGTCCCCTGTGATTTCCCATGCCCACTGGCTATACCAAGGCAGCTGGAGAGTGTTGGGTAAAGCTCACACTTCCTAGCTTCAGAAATGTCATGGGAAAATGTCTTAGCTGCACACAGCTGTGCTGTGGTTTTTAGCAATGCAGTGGGATAGTGTTTTGCATGTATGTGCATGATAGCTTTAGTCTGGAAGTGGGAGAATGCTATGATGACTCATGCTTGCCAGCCCCAGCCAGAGGACAGAGGAGTAGTGCAACCACTGTGCTCTAAGACTTTAGCCAGAGAGTGGGACAGCTCTGAGATCACTTGTTTTCACCTGCCCAAGCCAGGAAGCTGAAGAGTTCTGCATGGTTAGACCTCACCAGGCACCACATCCACTCACCCCTAACCCATACCATGAAGATGGTGGGAGCATGCCATGTCTGAACTCACTTATTTGTTCTGGCAAACTATATGGAGACTGCATCAATGTCTTCCTCTAGCATCTCTGTCTGTGGGGAGTGTCTCAACTATCTTCTGTCCCTGCAGCTGATAACCTATCAGCAAATAAATTTCCCTCACATATAATCTAGGCACTTTTTTCCCTTTCTTCTTTCTTTCTTTCCTTTCTTTTCTTTTTTTTTTTAAAGGGCTCAATGCCCAATTTGGAGTCCTAGGCACTATTTACTTATTTATTTATTTGAGAGAGAGAGAGAGAGGCAAGAAGAGAGAGAGAGAGAGAGACAGAGAGAGAGAGAGAGAAAGCACAAGCGGGGGAGGGGCAAAGAAAGAAGGAAAAGCAGACTCCCTGCTGAGCAGGGAACCCGATGTTATGATGTGATGGGGCTGGCTGGATCCCAGGACCACAGGATCATGACTTGCGCCAAAGGCAGACAACCAACTGAGCCACTCAGGCAACCCCCCAGGCACTTTTTAAGTTGCTGGGTTTTTTTTGCAAGGTTTCAGGGACGTTGAGACCACACTTGACTCCTTAAGAGGGAAATATCAGTTTCCTATAGCACTTTGGAACATCTAGATGTATGTCTCTTGGTTTTCTAAGCTGATATTCTGGGAGTTCATTTCTCTGGTGCAGATCCTGAGGTTGGAATGCCCAAAGTGGGGCATTAAACCATCCATCCTCCAGAAGGGCCTGTTTGGAAAGATCCCTTCTTATTGTGTCACCACCTTATTGTTTGTCTTTACCAAAATGCCAGTGGTGTATTTTTACCAAAATAGAAAAAATAATAATTATATATATACTTCCTATGAAGCCACAAAAGACCATGAATAGAAAAATCAAGTTTGAGAAAGAGCAAAACTAGAGGCATTACACTTCATGATTTCAAAATATATTCAAATCTATAGTAATTAAAACAATATGATACTGATGTGAAGCTAGACATATAGATCATTAGAACTGGATAGAGAATAGAGAGCCCAGAAATAAATCCACATGTATATAGTCAACTGATCAACAGAGTGTCAAGAACACACATGAGGAAATTGTAATGTCTTTAATAAATGCTGTTGGGAAAATGGATATCCACGTGCAAAAGAATGAAATTTGATACTTATGCTATATACAAAAATCAACTCAAAATGGATTTCATGCTGAAAAGATCTGAAACTATAAAATTTCTAGAAGAAAAAGTAGGGAAAAGCTTTATGACACTGATTTTGGCAATAATTTTATTAAAAAGAGACCAAAGTACAAATAAAAACAAAAACATGCGGAACTACCTCAAACTAAAAATCTTCTGCACAATAAAGGAAACAATTGATAGAGTGAAAAGGCCATCTATGGAATGGAAGAAAATATTTGCAGACTTTATATCTGACAAGGGATTAATCTCCAAAGTATATAAATATCTCTAATTGAATAGCAAAAAATCCAAACCAAACCAAACACCTAATAATCCAACTAAAAAAGATGATCAAAGGACCTGAATAGATATTTCTCAGAAAATACATAAAATAACCAACAAGTATATGAAAAGATGCTTCAAGTCACTAATAATCAGGGAATAAAAATCAAAACCATAATGAGATATCACCTCACACCTACTAAAATGGCTATTACCAAGAAACCAAACCAAAACAAAACAAAATGAAAACCCTTGAAGACAAAAGTGTTGATGAGGTTATGGAGAAATGGAAAATCTTCACATTGCTGGTAAAAATGCAAAATGGTATAGCTACTATTGAAAACAGTATGGTGGTTCCTCAAAAAATTAAAATTAGATTAAAAGTATGATCCAGCAATCTCAAATCGAAGATTTAAATCTGGATCTTGAAGAGATATAGCACTCTTGTTCATTGACATTTTGTACACATAGGCAAGATGTGGAAACAACTGAAGTGTTCACTGACAGATGAATGAATAAATAAAATGTGCATTCATACCATGGAATACTATTCATTCTTTAAAAAGAAGGATAATCTCTAATATTGACAAAGAACCTTGAGAACATTGTGCTTAGAATGAGTGAGTAGAATGGTGGTTGCCAGTGGCTGGGAGGTGGGGATGTGAGGAGTTATTAATCAACTCTCATAAAGGTTCAGTTAAGAGAGATGAATTAGCTCTAGAAAGATAGGTACAACACTTATCTAAAGTCAACTGTAGTGTACTATTCACTTAAAAGTTTGTTAAGCAGGTAGACCTCATGTTGTGTTCTTACCGCATATAGTTTTAAAAAGAGGAACTACTGACATACTCAAAACACAGATGAATGCCACAGACATTTTACTGACTGAGACCAGAAGCAAAAAAAATTGTAATTTATGACTTCATTTATGTTAGTTCTAAAACAGATGAAAGATGGAGATCAGAATAGCAGTTGATTTTGTGATATGTGTGGTATTGCCTTCAAATGGGCATGATTTAACTTTCCAGCATGATTGAGATATTCTATATCTTGATAAGGGTATGTCCACAAAACAACCATATACATTTTGGAAGAATATATATAAACAAAAACATTCATCTAAATACTTTACAATGGATGTTATGAGGAAATGGTATTGGAGTATAGGAATAAAACATAATAAATGATTATGTAAAGTAAGATGTTTGGCCTTCCCCAGACCAGTGATCATAATGTGACCTGGATGATGGCCCTGACCAGTTTAACTCTTTGTATAAATCAGGAAAGGAGGGGCACCTGAGTGGCACATTAGTTAAAGAGCTGACTTGATTTCAGCTCAGGTCATGATCTCAGGGACATTAGATCAAGCCCAGCACTGGGCTCCATGCTCAGCAGAGAGTCAGCTTGAGATTCTTTCTCTCCCTTTCCCTATTCCCTTCCCTCCACTCACATTTTCTCTCTCTAAAATAAATAAATAAATATATTTTAAGAATCAAAAAAGGAAAAAAATAATTTCTCCAAAGAACTTTATTTCACCCCATGCAAATTTCTACAAGTTCATTAGGTACCTGAACAGAGTGCCATGTGAATAATACCTGTTTTACTTCAGGTAAGTAGAGCACAGTCACCAATGTGTCTATGCACACACACACACACACACACACACAAACATTTTTTATTCATATTGGCACATAAGTTAATAATTTTGATAAAGTTGATTATCATTTCAATATTTTTAAAATGGTAGTAATAATTTTTTAAAAGATCAAATTTTTTAGAGCAGATTTAGGTTCACAGAAAAATTAAGAGGAAACTAGATATTTCTCACATACCCACTGATACCACACATGCATAGCATTCCCCATTATCAACATCCCCCAACAGAGTGTAAACTTGTTCCAATTGATGAGCCTGCACTGACACATCATAACCACCCATTCATTACTCATAGTTACATTAGGGTCATTGGTACTGAACATTCTATGTTTTGAATAAATGTATAATGACATGTACCCATCACAGTATAAGCATACAGAATACAGAATATTTTCTTAGATCTAAAAAGCCTCTGTGCTCCACCTATTTGTCTCTACCATCTCCCCCCAATCCCTGTCAACCACTGGTTTATTTACCATCTCCATAGTTTTGACTTTTCCAGAATGTATATCATACAGTATGCAGCCTTTTCAGGTTAGCTTCTTTCATTGGCAATATGCATTTAAGTTTCCTCCATGTCTTTTCATGGCTTGACAATTCATTTCTTTTATTTTTAATGCAAATCCTAATATTATTTTTAGCTTAATTATTTTATTTGAGTATAGTTTACACACAATATTACATGAGCTTCAGATGTACAACATGGTGTGCTGCAGATACAGGGTAGTCAGAGACAACAATATGAAGAAAGATTTGGAGTCTCACTGAATTTTAATCTGGGGGACAGGGGGATGGAGACTTGGACTAGGACTCAAACCAGACTCCGAGTCATACCCTAAAGCTTTGTCTCCTCCAGTTTTTATTAAGAGAACTAACAGGGGGATGCTTGGGTGGCTCAGCGGTTTAGTGCCTGCTTTTGGCCCAGGGCATGATCCTGGAGTCCTGGGATCGAGTCCCACATTGGGCTCCCTGCATGGAGTCTGCTTCTCCCTCTGCTTGTCTCTGCCTCTCTGTCTGTGTCTCTCATGAATAAATGAATAAAATCTTAAAAAAAAAAAAAAAAAAGAGCTAACAGGTTGGCTATAGGAATGATTAACTTTGGGAAACAGAAAAAAACATGTTTTACTTCAAAAGGTAAAAGAATAGGCATTGACTCCAGGAGGGGGGGGACAAAGGAGCTGTATCTCTAGAGCAATGTGGTCAAGAGTCAGTGTGCTGACTCAGGACCTCCCATATCCTAGTGTGTTGAGGAGTAGATCCAGTTCTCAGATAAGCTCTGCAACTGGTTTCCCACAATAGTGATTTGACAAGTTTATACATTATGCTATGTTAACAAGTGTAGCTACCATCTTTTCCATTACATTTATATTATAATATTATTGACTGTGTTCCTTATGCTGTGTCTTTTATTCCTGTGACTTATTCATTCCATAATTAAAAGCCTGTATCTCCCACTACCCTTCACCCATTTTGTCCAACCTTTCAACTCCTCCCCTCTGGCAACTAGTTTGTTTTCTGTTCTTATAGATCTGATTTTAACTTGTTCATTCTTTATTTTTTTAAGATTCCACTTCTGAGTGGAATCACATGGTATTTGTCTTCGCCTGATTTATTTCACTTAGCACAATACCCTCTAGGTCCATCTATGTTGTCCATCTTTTCTTTCCCCAGGTGTATACTTTCTTCTTCCCTAACTCATGTTAAAAGAAACAAGCAGTGAGAAAAGATGTTAAAAGAAATAAGAATTCTATAGTTCATTCAGATAGTCTGTCATTAGCATAATTATTCAGCTTTTCTCAATAGTGGCTTGCTTGTTTTTGCCAACCTGTTGGCTTCTTCCCAGTGATTTAATAGCTTTATTCTATCTACTAGCCTGTTCCCAGATACTTGTTCTGAGACTAACTACTCTACGTGGCTCTTAATTGATCTTTGCTTAAACCATTTATCTTACTGATAGAATTTCTAAGCCTCTACTTACTTTCACTTCATTCCTAATTGTATCAAGTAGATCTGGATTATCTTTTAAAAGGAATGAATGTAATATCATTGCATTTCCTGATAGCTATTCCCATTGCACTCATTCTGCATCATTACTTCTGGATGAATGAGCTCTATTTTAACACAAGAATTTTAAAGAGCCACGTTTTCCTCTTCTAGTAATGAACCAAGCAGTAAGATATAGACCAACAGAGTTAAATATTTAATAAATTAATAAAACAAAATACATTTTTTATCTTTATTTTGTAAAGTCTGCATTAGACACTGAAAATTGCAATGTTGACAACCCAGCTATTACTACTGCATTTTCCCCCTGTAATATTTCCTCTAAGTCTGTCGTTGTATTAGAAACACAGACTCCATTCATATGGAGTTTGGTAGTTACATTTCGCTTTACTTTTTTTTCCATAAAAATATGTGACTGCAAGAATACCCTTTCAGATACATGGTCTAGAAACACTGAAGGTTTATATTGATCTCCTTTGCTCTCTCCTTCTGCATAGTAATAACTGATAAATTTGAAAAATTTAAGAAATAAAAGCTAAAAACAATAATTAATATCTATTAAGGTGAATAGAAATGCACAGCAGTAAATAATATACTGGAGCTCAAAACCAAATGGGTTCTATATGACCAAAGATAAGCAAAGTTGGCCTAGGATTCTATAAAAAAATGGGAACTGAAGTGTATGATCCTTGCCAGAAAATGGAGACAATCTTATCTATGAAAATAGTCGTGGTCACAGCTCCCACCAAAAAAAAAAAAGGAAACTTAGAAAGAAAAAAAAAAAAGCTGGAATCTATTTCTCAAGGATAAGGAAAATTTTGCATTGAGTTGCTTGAGATAGTGGGAAAAAAGTGAGACAGCTGTATAACCATGGCAGGTATCTCAGGAACTGGATTGTAGGCCTCACTGAAAATAGAGATTTGAGTTGTTCTACTTAAGTCATAAACTTTGGCTATCAATAGCCAGCAAAGAAAACCCAAAGAAAGTAGAAGGAAGGACCTTATAAGTATTAGAGGTAAAAATCAATGTTAAACAAAAGTAAAGTATAAAAAAAATCCCACAGATATGTGTGTGTGTATAAAAGATTTTGAGAGAGAGAGACTTTTTTTTTAAAGATTTTATTTATTTATTCATGAGAGACAGAGAGAGACAGAGAGAAAGGCAGAGACACAGGCAGAGGGAGAAGTAGGCTCCATGCAGGAAGCCTGACGTGGGACTTGATCCCAGGTCTCCAGGATCAGGCCCTGGGCTGAAGGCAGTGCTAAACTGCTGAGCCACCCGGGCTGCCTGAGAGAGAGGATTTGAGTGAGTGGGGCAGAAGGGTCAGAGGGAAAGGGAGAAGCAGGCTCCCCTCTGAGCAGGAAGCCCAACATGGGCCTTGATCCCAGGACCCTGAGATCATGACATGACCTGAGCCAAAGGCAGATGCTTAACTAACTGAGCCACCGAGGCACCTCCTAAAACTATAGTTAAGCTGTTATTTGTAAAACTTCTCAAAGGAGCACAAGATAGCTTCACAGGTGAATTCTTTCAAATATTTCAGAAAAAAATTACATCACTTCTAGAGAATGGAGAAGGGAAAATACTTCCCAGTTCATTTTGGGAGATGACAATAACTCAATACTGAAACTTGATGAAGACATTGCAAGAAAGGAAACCTGCTGAACAATATCTCTTATTGTGCAAAAATCTAAAGACATCTTATAAAAATGAATCCAGCAATATATACATAGACCAGTACATCAAGGCCACAATAGGTTTTATTTCAGGAATTCAGAGTTGTTTTTAACTAGAAAATCAACCAATGTACTTTCTAATTTCAATGGAAAATGGTGAACAAATTATGATCATTATCAACAGATGTAGAAAAATGTGGAAAGTTTAGCATTCATTCACAATAAATGTTCTTAGATAAGAAATGAAGGAATCTTTCTTAATCTAACAAAGAGTGTTTAAAAGGTAACCTACAGGGATGCCTGGGTGGCTCAGCGGTTGAGCATCTGCCTTTGGCTCAGGGCATGATCCTGGAGTCCCATGATCAAGTCCCACATCGAGCTCCCTGCATGGAGCCTGCCTCTCCCTCTGTCTATGTGTCTGCCTCTCTCTGTGTGTGTCTCTCATGAATAAATAAATAAAATATTTTTTAAAAAGGTAACCTACAGCAAAAGCCATATTTAATGGTAAAATATTTTTTTTATTTTTTTAAAGATTTTTATTTATTTATTCATAGACACAGAGAGAGAGGTAGAGACACAGGCAGAGGGAGAAGCAGGCTCCACGCAGGGACCCCGATGTGGGACTCGATCCCAGGTCTCCAGGATCACACCCCAGGCTGCAGACGGTGCCCAACTGCTGCGCCACCGGGGCTGCCCTAATGGTAAAATATTGATAGATTTCTCCTTCAATTCAAGAATGAAATTAGGAAATTTGCTATCACTGCTTATATTTAGTGATGTGCAGGATTTCCTAGCCAGTGGCAAAAAAGATTGATCTATCGACCAGGTTTAAGGATTAGAAAGCAAGAAATAAAACTTATTTATAAAGCAAATGACATGGCACTATATACAGAAGATTCAAAAGGATCTACGAAATTTTAAAGTTAATAAGCAATTTTTAAGTTTGCTAAATATGTTTGCTGAAACAAATACACAATACATTTTATATACCATCAATAAGCAAATAGAAAACAAATCTTGCAAATAATATCACTAGAAATTCATAAAAATATCAAATATCTTGATCTTTGAAATAAAAAAGTTTGGGAGATCAATATTGAAAACAAATCATTGTTGAAATATTGAAGACCTAATTAAATTGAGTGATATACAATGTTCATATAGTAAGAGCATCAATATTATAAAATTGCCAATTCCTTTCATAGTGACTTACACATTCAATGTAGTCTAAACACTATCAGTTATTTCTAGTGGAAGTTGATGAGTAGATTTAAAAATTTATATGGAAATGAAAGAGGTAAAAATTATCTCGGCAGTGTTGACCTAGAAGCCTCACAGTAACAGATGTGAAGACCTAGTAAAAGCTATAGTTATCAAGAGGCATGCTATTGGCAAAAGATAGAAATAAATAATTAGAATAAAGAGGCCACAAACCAATATAAGCAGAACAGTCACTTATTTTATGACAAAGTGTAATGGTGAAAGACTGTCTTTTAGATAAATGAATCTGAGGCAATTGTATAATCTATGCAGACAAAAAATAAACTTGCCTTGCATCTTTTATAAAAATCAGTACTAGGGATATTTCATATCTAAATGTGAAAATTCAAACAATAAAGCTCTTATAATTAAACATAGGTAAATTTCTTTATGAGCTTGAATCATGCAGATATTTGTTAAATGGGGCCCAAAATATATTAATCATAAAGAAGAAGTGATAAATTTTTATCATATTTAAATTATGTCCTTCAAAAGATACCATCAGGAAAGGGAAAGACAAGCCAAAATTTGGAGGATGTACATACAATACATACTGTCTGAGAAAAAACTTACAAACAACACATAAAAAGAATTTCTACTAATTAGTAAGTAAACAATAAGTCAAACTGAAAAAAAAAAAAAGAGTGACATTTTGAATAGGGACTTTACAAAAAAATTACATCCCAGTATGCAAAAAATATATAGGAAGGCATTTAACATTATTAGTCATTATAGAAACACAAATTAAAATCAATGTGAGGGGGAACCTGGTTTGCTCAGTGGTTGAGTGTCTGCCTTTGGCTCAGGTTGTGATCCCAGGATCTTGGGATTAAGTCCTGCATCAGGCTCTCTGAAGGAGCCTGCTTCTTCCTCTGCCTATGTCTCTGCCTCTCTCTCTGTGTCTCTCATGAATAAATAAAATCTTAAAAAATAATAAAATAAAATCAATATGAGATACCACTACATGATCGAATGACTAAAGTGAAGTATGCAGACAAGAAGGTGGAGCATCTTGAACTTTCACATACTGCTGGTGGATAGAGTCACAGAAGATCAAATTACTGAAAACCAAAGTTAGAGTAAAATCTTCAAAAGAATCAGGTGAGAAAATAGTTACAACACTTAACAGAGAAACAAAGATTAGAATTACAGCAATCTTCTCGTTAGAAGACAAAAGAACAATACTTATAAACAAGAAAGGAAAGAAGAAAAGCAGGAGCAATGTCAGCCTAGCATTCCCCATGTAGCAAAGTAATCTTTAAAAAAATGAAGGTAAAATAATGAATTTTCAAGATGAATAAAAAGCTGAGGTAACATGTTGAAAGCTTTGTATAATCTCCTAAATTTATTCAAAGGGAAGATTTGTAGTCACCATCATATAATTCAAGAACTGATATAACTCAAGTGACTTGGGTAATAATATCTCTAATACCTAGAAATGCATAAAGACCATAACTAATATTTTGAACAATTCTACATTGATCTGGGTAGATTTCTGAGCCTATTCATCCTTAAAATGGTAGACATTGGGTCTGTGCTCTACAGATTATCATGGGTCTAGATTGATTGTAGTTCATAAAAGAGGGATGCATGTTCTCATCGACATGGGATACTGCTCATACATGCCTTGTGGTTCATATATTCCTTGTGTTTTATCAATTCTCATCTGAAAAGAAGTTAACAAGATATCCCAGACTTAAAGCTGGGATATATTGTCATGTCCTGGTAATCTCTGCGGAAATTATTAAGTGTTTGCAGTAATATTACAAATAATAATTTGATTATATGTGGCAGTAAAGTTTATAAAATATTGAATAAATTGTGGTTTTAAGAAAAAAGCAGTATTGGGGCAGCCCAGGTGGCTCAGCAGTTTAGCGCCACCTTCAGCCCAGGGCGTGATCCTGGAGACCTGGGTTTGAGTCCCATGTCAGGCTCCCTGCATGGAGCTGGCTTCTCCCTCTGCCTGCATCTCAGTCTCTCTGTCTCTCTCTCTCTCCTTCTCTGTGTCTCTCATGAATAAATAAACAAAATCTTAAAAAAAGTAAAAAAATAAAAGAAAAAAGCAGTATCAAGAAGTATTTCTATAGGTTCCTGGGTGGCTTGATTGGTTAAGCATCAGGCTTATGATTTTGGCTCAGGTCGTGATCCCAGAGTCATGAGATTGAGCCCCATGTCTAACTCCATGCTGGGCGTGGAGCCTGCTTAAGATTCTCTCTCTCCCTCTGCCCCTCCTCCCATTCACACATTCTCTCTCTTTAAAAAACAAATATATCTCCAAAAAATGCTATGAATTTAAAAAACACTACATATTTAGAAATAGGCTAGAAGAAATCTCAGAGACATAAAAGAGATAATTTTATGCAGATCTAGTTTAAGGTATGGTGATGCCAAAAAGAGACCAAAGAAAAGAATACAGAACTATAGAGGCAAAAGTTTTAAAATCATAAGCCTATTTTTTCTCAAGGTAGAAATATAATCCCTACACACACACAGACACACACACACACATGCTCCTTTTCCAAAGATGGTTAATAAAATCTCACTGAGAGTTTGGAAGGCTTTTAATTATAAGACCTAGTGAGAAAGCTTTCTAAAAATGATTTGATTAATCCTACTTAATAAAAAGTAGGATTCTAAGATATGTAGTAATTTGGGAACTTTTATGATAGAACTAGAGGCTGAAAATGTTCTTGAAGTCTTTGGAGAAACAAAGAATATAAATCCTAGTCCATGTTGAAAAATAAAAACTCTGTTGTCAGATTTATATTTGTGCAATAAGGTTTGATGGATTATTTGTTAGATAAAAATTACTTATAGATATCCAGATCTCACAAGCTGTATATTCCTTGTGAAATGCAACCATCAATCACCTTACTAATTGATAGTCAACAGTATCCAGCCTAGGGTTTATAGGTGCTAGCATAATGAGTTTCTGATGTTATGAATTAGGCAGTGGAGGTTCAGTTCAATGTATCTATCTCTTCTCCTTTAAACTTCAGGATAATTAATACATAACCTTAAGCAAATTCTTTGTGTTAACAAATGTAAAAGAGATGCATTGTTTTCCAACTACCTAAATAAAATGACAAAACAAATGTAAAATGGAAATATGAAAATAAGAACACCAAACAAACAAAAAGTAGGAGGCCACCAGAATTATAGGCTAAAATTAATAAGCTAGATCAAAAAGAACTGTTCATGATAATAGTGACATTTTTAACCAAAATATCAGTCATAAATCTTAAATCAAGAAAAATCAGAGTATCGAAGGTTATAAACTATTAAAAAGATATTAGAATATAAGAATTAGAATTGGAGTATAAGAAAGGACTACATTAGAATATAAGTAGTAAGAAACAGGAATGAAATTAGATAAACTATGATGTAATACTTTTGATTTTTATAGGAGCAAGAAAGAAAATAGATTGAGAATTATAACATTAAACTATGCATTTGATATATATTGAATAAATATTCAAGGTCAAGCTCAGTTCTTTACAAGAATATGTCTCTTTTAAATTGCCCATAAAATGTTTTTAAAAAGTAATCACGTCATATTTAAAAAGTTAATAAATTAAAAAGGTAAACTTTTTAATGATAGTTCTATTTTATATATTATGTTCTCTGATACAATAAAATCAAACTGAATATTAGCAATAGACTAAAAATTGCTTTCTAAAAACTTTGTGGAAGACTAAAATATATTGCAAAATAATTTCATGCTCAAAAAGTATACCAAAATACAATTACAGCATATTTTTATTACAATATTTAGTGTTAACACCTATAAACTGTGATAAACTAATAGACCAGAGGCAAATTTTATGTCATTACACTATTTTCATTATTAAACAGAATTAAAAATGAATGAAGAAAATGTGAGCTAATATATCTAAATCTGGAAATTGTAATAAGAACAACAGAGGTCTTGAAACCTTGAAAGAAAAACCTAATGGAATAAGAAATGAGAAGTTTCATAAAGATTCAAGAAGAGTTTAAAATTATATAATAGAAAGTTGAGGATTGGTAAATCTTATTTTCCATACTTTTTCACACAGCATTATGCATTTAAGATTTGATTTGGGGGGGGGGGGGTTACATTTTACCCTTTCCATCAAGGCTCTCTGTACACTGTTTCAGAATAATGACCACCATATTTTGTTAGGCTAGGGCTAAGGGTGGGCTGCTGCAAGCTGGGCCACTTTGGCATTAAGATTATTTTGAGTTAAAAGTAATCAAAATCCAGAAAGTACAGAAAAAACCCTGTGCCTCCCCATTCACTGCCTAAATGTACATTGGAAAGGAAAGCCTGTACCAGGATGAGAGCTATTAACAAAGACTCCCTTTTGGGACGCCCAGGTGGCTCAGCGGTTGAGCTCTTGCCTTTCAAGCCCAGGGTGTGATCCTGGAGTCCTCGGATCGAGTCCCACATTGGGCTCCCTGCATGGAGCCTGCTTCTCCTGCTGCCTGTGTCCCTGCCTCTCTCTCTCTCTCTCATGAATAAAAAAAGAAAAAAAAAAAAGATTTCCTTTTACTTAAGAAACTTATCCACATGCTAGGGCAAACTTCTTTTTTTGGAACATCTCCTTTTACCTTCCTGCTAATGGTCTTCTCTCCTCTGTGTTCTCAAAGGCTTCCCCTCTCCTTAGCTCACATTAAGCTTCCCATTGCCTCCTTGTCTTTGGAATCTCATATATATGTGGATTTCCCCATAAGTCCGCCTATTAAATTTGACTTTCTCCTGTTGATCTGTGTTATGTCAAATTGATTCTAAGACCAGGTAGAAGGAGCAGAGGACAGAGGAAGTTATTCCTTCCAACAGTCATAATTCTCTAATCCATGATAGATACCTGTCTTCTTAATAAATAAGACTTTTATTAACACGTTTATATCTGCTGGTCTGGTCCTCTTGGAATTTTCTGTAGCTTGTACCTGGGGCCTTGATTTCTACCTTATTCTTTATATTGTCAAAAACAAAATAATTCTGACTCTTAATAAAGATGGTAAGGCAGACTTTAATCTGGATTCTACAACAATGGGGATTTGTGGCGTGGTGGGGAGAGGTTGGGTTCAATTCTGAATACAAGGAAGAGTGGGGGTTTCCAGGCAAGAAACAGACTGGGGGCTTGCTTGGTGAGTAGAAAATCACTCAGAGGGTAGAGTGTTTGCTAAAGAGACCCAACACGACCTTTGCTGATGGCAGGCCAGATGACCAGATGTCACCTGAGGGGGAAAAGGGAGGATTAGGAATTTGTTCAGAGGTTCTGACTGACCGGATCTCATGGTGGGGTGCCTGGCTGGCTCAGTCAGAAGAACATGTCACTCTTGATCTCAGAGTCATGAGTTCAAGCTCCATCTTAGGTGCAGAGATTACTATAAAAAAACAAAAAACCAAAAAAACAAAAACAAAAAAACCAAGTTTCTTCAGATACTATGGGTGGGGAATTAATTCTGCCCAAATTGATCCAATGAGATTCTTGCTAAAAGTGGACTCTACAGGATGAAGACCCAAGCCCAAGATCAGCCTCGAGGAGCTCCCAATGAGCCTGAATACAGTTTGGTCAAGAAGAGAATCTTTGTCAATACCGAGCCCAGCCAGATGGTCTCTACTCCCAGAGGTAGTGATGAGGGTTTCTCCCTCCCACATCTCTGTCAGTATTAGTCATTATTCAGTTTTATGATGTTTGCCAATTTTATGGAAATAAGGAAATACCCTTCCTTACAAAAGGAAAAATGTTCTCTTCTATCCCCTAAAGTTTAATAGCTGAGATGTGGGAGTGAAACTGTCAAGAGACAGATTAACAGCAGAAAAAGATCTATTCATATGTACACAGGAGCCAACAAAAGAAGTGGCTAGCTCTCTTAATGGCTACATTTAAAGACTTTTTAAAAAGGATTTATTTGTTTATTTTAGAGAGAGAGAGAGAGAGAGAGAAAGCAGGTGTGTGAAGGTCAGAGGAAGAGGGAAGAATCTCATGACTCTGAGATCACAACCTAGGCCAAAACCTGGAGGCCTAACCAAATGCACTATCCAGGGGCCCCTGTATTTAAAGACTTATATACCGAACCTAGTAAGTAAGAGAAAGGGAGTGGAGAGAGAAATGACTTCTATAGAAGAACAAATGACTTTTTTTAGGAAAGACAGTTGGGTTTTCAGAACAAATGAGAAATAAGAGAGTTTGTGATAATGTTTGTCTATGAAGCCGTGAATGATCTTTCTATCTGCTTCAAGGTCATAAAAGAACTCCTGGAGAGGGCATTTATGAAAAGTTTACCGTGGTGTCTCTCTGTGGTCTCTCTCCTGGAATAGACACTGCCTCAGGAAGAGAATTTAAGACAGTCCTCATTTCTCAGAAATCTTTGCTTTTAGTCAGTTAAGGGAAGCTTTGAGAGGGCTTCTTTTCTTTCTGTATCTGTTGAATATCAAATACTTTGCTCTTGGGATCCCTGGGTGGCGCAGCGGTTTGGCGCCTGCCTTTGGCCCAGGGCGCGATCCTGGAGACCCGGGATCGAATCCCACATCGGGCTCCCGGTGCATGGAGCCTGCTTCTCCCTCTGCCTGTGTCTCTGCCTCTCTCTCTCTCTCTCTCTGTGCGACTATCATAAATAAATAAAAATTAAAAAAAAAAAAAACAAATACTTTGCTCTTAAAATAATTTCTATACCAACTCTGTCTGAGTAGGTCTCTACAACATTTTGCTCTTGTCATGTTAAGTTGCAGTGCTCCAACTTTCATTAAGGTTGAGCATAAACTTCTTCAGCCCGGCAGGCTTTTGGGTCTCCTGAAGGACCTATTCCTATCTCCTTGTGGAGCATGTCTGTCTTTGGAATTCAGTTATTTCATTATTTTGTGACCTCAGGTCCCAATGAGTTCAAGAAAGTTATGATTTTGTAATTTATCTAGGAGAGGTGGTAGTCTCACAAAGGGGGAGCTAGTGTGGTGGTGAAAAGTGCTACAGCAGAGAAGAATAGTCTCTAAATTTGGCTTGATATGATGTGAGAGACCAATGTTAGGAAAATGAAGTGAATGAAAGCCAGAATGCAAGGAGATAATTATAATCATGGAGATGATATGGTTATAGTTCAAAGGATAGGACAAATTCACAATTAAGATAAATATACTGGGTTTCTTATTCTTTCCCTTGCATGAAAGCTCACCAATGTATATATAGGCTATAGAATATGATGTGCAATGTTGGGGTTTGGGAAAGAATGCTCAAGAAAGAATTCTCAAGATGTCTTTGGTGCAAAAAGAATAGTTTTATAAAACATGGGGACAAGACCTGTGGGCAGAAAAGAGAGCTGCTTGGAGGTTGCGAGGAGTGACTGATTATATACTTTGAAGTTGGGATGGGGGCGGGGGGGGGGGGGGGGTGTTGTTAGGGAGAGTGCCTAAGTCTCTAAGGAATTTGAAAGCAAGGTTTCCAGGACCTTGAGGAGCTAGCTGCTGTTAGGATGAGATCATTTACTACTGTGTAGTAAAACCTTAGTCATGAGAGTCAGGAGATCCTTTATATATATATATAAAGGCATATATATATATATATATATATATATATATATATCAGTGGGCCATATGCTTGGAGGATGATTGTTAATATATATCTTCCTGGAGGCAGGGGGTAGAGATAAAGGAAGTTTCCAAATGGATTTTTTATAGGATTCTCGAGGTCAGGCTAATTTCAAGTTAAGATTGCCTTTTGCCCCTATCAAAGCATTAACATTGACACAGCTAAGCTTCTTGAGGAAGGTCACTCTGCCTGTCCCAAGTACTTGACGATGGACTGTAAGTTTAAGGAATTTTAATTTTTTCTATATTTCTTTTGCCTTTTTCCTCATTAGTATATATAGTGGTTAAGTGACTGTGAAACCAGGCAGCCTGGCTTTGGATAGTGATTCTCCTTCCTCTCAGCCACATTATCTTGGGCAAGTTTGTTCTCTATGCACCAGTACCTGATCTTAAAATAGGGAAGTAAATACTACCTGCCTTGTGAGATTGTTGCAAAAATTAAAGGAGTTCATCCATAAGTCACTGTATCTAAATACATATAGTGTGTCTGTCACTCATTTTATCTTCCTAAGCAATTTCATCTCCATTTTTTCCCACTGTTTTAATGTAGAAACTTAGAGAAGTGGCTTTCCCAGGGTAACCCAACATTATATATTAAAGACTGGACTGGAAACTTCATGCTCTTCATCTCCAGGAAACTGATTCCTTTCTAATGCAGTTTTGCTCTGGTCACTTTTGGGGACTTTTCCATGTCTTTAAAATTAAGAAGTTTGTTAATTATGTTCTATATTCACTTCTAGCAATAAAATCATGTGATCTAAATACAACATGAATTTACAAAATACACGGGTTCATATTAGATTTAATTGTCTGTGGCAATTCACTATTATACTTCATATGCCTAACCATATGCTTATATAAGGCAAATCTTTTTATTTATTTATTTATTTAGGTTAAAAATCAAAGGAAATTTAGGTAATTTAATGCTTTAATCATGATTCCTACTCCACAGATTTTTACCAGCATTCAACAGTTAATATCCCTAAAATAAATACCACTGAAGCCTTCTCTTCATGTTACTGCTTATGGTAGGTTTATTGGCTGCTTTTCTGTAAGACATATTTTCTTTTGCTCTATACTAAAAAATTTTAAAGTCATCTACTTATAAAATCAGCTGTCAATAGACCTAGTTTAAATTCTGTATCACATAATCATAAAACAGGTATATTTTGATTAAAGAAAAAAAGATTAAAACTCAGCATAAAGCTAAGTTAATTACTACTATGGCAGTGAATATACATGATTTATAACAGATATTCAAATGAGTTTTAAATTGATCAGAATTAAAAAAAATAATAAATTGATCAGAATTCAAAGTTTTCATTCCATCTTTATAATACTCAGCTTTAGAATTCTCCTATGGCAATATGGTAATGGTAGCATATTAGTGAATAAATCTTGAAATAAGAAGTAAGCATTTATCTTGTAAATACTGTGTCAGCAACAATCATTAAATCCCTTCTTTTCGCTATAACTACTCCAATGACTCTTTAAATACTCAAGTTTAGCATTTGACCTTTTATACCTTTAGGTTGAAAAAGTATAGTTAAGTAATTAAATGTAGTAAAATGAGTTCAATCCATCAAATTATTTTAAAAGAGAAACAGTAAATGCAGGGCTGATTATAACTTTTAACCCACTGGTGCTACTATTTGAATAGTCATTCACCAAAGAAAAAGAAGTAATGAAAAAATGAATCAAAACACAGAAGCACAGTTTACTAGGGTATTCTTTTAAACTTCACTACATAGTTTACGCTTTTTTTTTTTTTTTGCAATAAATAGCCAGCTGAAGTAGAGTCCAGAGTGATGCTAAGAGCATTTATTTTCATGGATTATTAAAAGACATGCTTATCATAGTAAGGGATAGTAGAATATACCACCCCAAAATATGCCACTTTGGCAAAAGGAATATTTTGAGTTAAAGGCACTTGAGAAGAAGCAGATATAAGAAAAGCTCTCTGCCCTCCTCTATTTACCTAAAAGCAGGATATAAATTTGTAAAACTGTCCCTTTCCCCTACTCCACTCTCTACAAGAGAAAAACTCTAAACCCAGGGTAGCTCTGAGACAACACCAAAGGAAACTACATAAGAAATCTTGCTGAAATTAGCCCTTAATTACCATTAGTTTCCCCCATATTATTTGCCCTCCCAAATTTGCTCCCCCTAGAATATCAAAGTCCTTTTTCTTTGTTTTGTTATTTCTTTAAAAATGTATTGTGTTTTTTGTTTTGTTAAGATGCCTGTATAAGTCCAGCTTCTAACTACCCATTTGAGTTACTCATTATTGAGCATTCCAAATGAATGTGGGCGTGGTTAATAAATTTTTGTTTTTTCCTTGTTAATTAATCTATTGTCTAATTAACAGGACCCCAGCAACAGAACCTATGATGATAGAGGGAAAATATTTCTTTTTCTCTCCTCTACAATAGAATGGCAATACAAAAAAGATTGGGATTAGTAGATCTATGGATTTAATTTAGATTTGTATGGAAGGAGGAGGAAGAGATACTTGACTTCCAGCAAAGAGGCTGAAATAAAGGGAAGAAATCTAAAATTAGAAAACAATTTTAAAAAATGAGTAAAACATCCCAAATGATGATTCTTTGAAGGATTCATAAAATGGACACATTCAAGGGATTGACTAGTTGAAAATAAAGAAAGGGAAGATGAAAATAAACCAAATGGAGGATTGATTAGTTCATTCATTTTCTCAGTTATGCACTGAGCACATGCAAAGTGCTAGGCTCTCTTTAGAGCAGGTAGGGAGCAATAGCAAAAAATAACAGACCAAACTCCATGTCCTCAAGGAACTTGAATTAGGGTAGGCAGAGACAAAAAGAGTTCAAAATAAGTACAAAACTATGCAGTCAATTGGAGGATGATGAGTTCTGTGGTGCAGAGTAGAGTGGTAAGGGCGAGGGACCAAGAGCCAAAGTTGTAATCCTAATTGTTCAAGAAGGCCACAATGAGGGAATGATATTTGAGTGAACATTTGAATGAAGTGAGGAGTAAGTCAAATGGACATTTGAGGGAAGAGTGTTTCAGGAAGGGGAACAGTGTAATGAATTGGGGGAAATTACCAGAGAGAGAATTATAGGTAAAAATAATGAAAGTGTGTTATGAAAATATACATACCACTAAAATTCTAGTGAGATAGGTTTATTTCCAGAAATTGGTGAAACTCTGGTTGAAATAGGTGGATTTCTGGAGAACTATAAAAATTCCAAAATATGCAAGGATTAAAAACTCTGAATACATCAATGCATGAAAATAACTAAGGGACCTCCCACCACAAAAGCAGAAGCCAAAATGGTATTACACATAATTTTTGCCAGATATTCAGAAAATGTCGATATTAAGTTTCTGGGGCTGCCATAACAAAATACCATAGACTGGGTGATTTAAACAACAGAAACTTACTTCTCACAGATCTGGAGGCTGGAAGTCCAACAGCAAGTGTTGACAGATTAGGTTCCTCCTCAGGCATCTTTCCTTGGCTTGCAAATGGTTGTCCTCTCTCTGTGCACCTTCTGCACATCGCCTTTTCTTTCTCTGTGCACGTACACACACACACACACACACACACACACACACACAACTGGTGTTCCTTCTTTTTAAGGACATCAGCCCTATCAAATTAACATCCCACCCTTATAACCTCATTTAATTTTAATTACCTCTTTGAGGATCTTATCTCCAGATACAGTCACATTAGCAGTTAGGGCTTTAACATCTGAATTTTTGGGGAAAATAAAAGGCTCATTGTAACAATTTATTTCTTACATTTTAAAAGTCATTCCATTAAACACAAAAGAGAGAACTCTGCCCTGTTCATGTATTTATCTATGTACTGTTTATTCAAAAACTGGACAATAAAAATAAAAGAATACAAATTATTTGCATGTGTCACTTAAAAATCCATGAAAATATCCCAAATAACATATTACCAAATGCTATTCTCCTGGATATTTGGAAGATGCCATTATGTTCAAGGAAGATTACTCCAGGAATGCAAGAGTGATTCAACATTAGAAAATTCTGTCAATGTAATTCACCACATTAAGAACTTAGAAAAAATAATATGATTATCTAATGCTGAAGAAAAAATATCTAATGCCGAAGAAAAGCATGTCCTTATGACCAAGGATCTTAGACAACTGAAAATAGAAGGGAATTTCTTTAGCAGTTACACAAAAGTCACCTATTTAACAGAGAAAATGTAAATACCTTCTCTTTAGTAGTATTGTAATCAAACTAATGTGAGTTTAACTTTTTGGTAAGTCACAGATAGAAACACACCAGGTAGGTTGTTGCAAAAAGGGAAACTTATTTGCAGCAAATAAGAATTTGGAGAATTACTTCCAAAGCTGTGACTCTTTGAGCAAGGGTGCATGGATTCCTTTTATTTAAAATCAGGAAACATATTCAGAAAGGAGAGCCTTGTCATCAGATGTAGAGGTGGGCAAAGGTCATGCATGCACCCTTAAGGAAACATGTCTCTACATATATTGCATGTCATGGAAAAAAGGCTTGTGCTCCTTCTTGGGCAGAGATTTTAGTATTATAATGAGGTAGAGGTAATTGTTGGTCCCTCCCTTGTCCATCTGCAGAGGCATGATTTGGGGTTCAGCCCAGACTGGTGTACTGGGCAGTCCCCTAGATCATTTTTGTATTTAAAAAATGCACTCTAGGGGTACCTAGGTTGCTCAGTGGTTGAGCATCTGCCTTCGGCTCAGGTTGTGATCCCAGGGTCCTGGGATCCAGTCCTGTATTAGACTTCTCAAAGGGAATCTGCTTCTCCCTCTGCCTATGTTTCCGGGTCTCTCCCTGTGTCTCTCATGAATAAAATCTTTAAAAAAATAAATAAAAATGCACTCTAAGCTGCGCTATGGATTATAGATTCTAGGGAGTTGTCAAAAATATTTCCACCAAAATATATAAAATGTGGAGAATCTTTATATTATACACCTGAAACTAATGTATCACTGCATTTTAATTATATTTGATTTAAAAAAATAAAAATTTAAAAATCTATCTATCTATCTATCTATGAATCTAATTGTGGGAAGATAGTTGGAGATGATAGTATCATCCTGGTGAAAATAGATGATAACATTCAGTGACGCAGGGGTAGCATTGAAGCTGGAAAGAAATGAGCAGGAGATAGTAAAAAGTTTTAGTAACTAATGAGATTTTTGAAATGAGGAAATTATGTTGTTTTGGGTTTGGGCAACTGAGTATATGATGATGCCATTTAGGAAGGGAACCAGAGCAGAGGAGGTATTGGGTGGAATATGATAAATTTATTTTGGAGGCACAAGAAAGATAAAATATCATCTATTCAAGATAGAGATGATCTTTTCAGTCACTTAGCTATTATGTATCTTTTTAGTTATATATGCTGATGTTTGCATTCTGTTTATTCTGTCCTGAAATTCTGTCCTGGTCTAAGTCTAAGGCTGAGATTGTCAGTCTTTGCTGTTTGGTATACAGAAAATCTGAATACATAGAAATGAAAAGCAATTTTAAAAACCCAAAGTGGAGGGGCAACTGGGTGGCTCCGTAGTTGAGCATCTGCCTTTGGCTTGGGTGGTAATCCTGGAGTTCTGGGATATGAGTTTGACCTCAGGCTTCCTGCAGGGAGCCTGCTTCTCCCTCTGCCTATGTCTCTGCTTCTCTCTGTGTCTCTAATATATAAATAAATAAAATCTTTTTTTTTAAATCCCCAAATTAGAGATTAAATATACCCAAATTAAAGAAAGATTGTGTCTTTCAAGGGTTAATGGTTCTGGGGAAGGAAGCTATTATTGATTGATGGTGCTATAAATATACTCTTTACACTTAAAATATTGTTTTAAGTCTTGGTTAGAATTTATGATGTCTTAAATCTTAGATAGAATTTATGATGGCAACAGATTGTTAGTGTGAAAATAAAGAGCCACAATGAAAGGCAAATGAATATTTATTTGGGACTGCAGACTTGCAAATTGGGGAGCACAGATTCAGGTAGAAACACAGTGTCCTGCTTGTAGGGTCACAGCATAAGAGGAAAAGGAAAGGAGCCATTACTTGGGTTGAAGAAAAGAAAAAAGAAGAATTTTCCATGGGTGTTAACAAGAAAAGTTACTCAGGGTTTCATGCTGACTTCTGATTCTGTCTATAGCATGTCCACAAGCATTCTTGTGATTGGGATGTCCATTCTCCTGCTTAAATTGCTTAAAACAATTTCTGTTTTGTCAGTTCAAAGGTCCTGGCCCTGTTCAAACAAAGATGAGTAAAGCAGTTTCTCTGCAGTGGTTGCTCTGGCTCTATCTTGAGATGGCTCCAGTCATGTCATTTTTTTTCACAAGGTATAAATGCTGCTATCCCAAGTACTTCATGTTCTCTAAAATTTGGTATAGGCCCTAAGAAGTAAGGTCATTCAAGAGCTTAATAAATATGTTTTTAATGACTCCTGTCTTTTACATTAATACATGCACCTAGCTATTAAGTTTAATTGTAAGGTCAAAGAAAATGAAAAAATAATGCCCCATCCTGAAGTTAATGAGATTTTAAGTTAAGTTCTAGTCTCAGTATCAGCCATTCCTTATAGCTAAATGTTAGGAATGAAATGCCATGATGTGAACAGTTACAATGTGATTTCTTTTACAGGGCAAAAGGTTAAATTGGAAGTCGGGAGGTCAGAGTTGGTTCCCCATCTGTGAATAACTTCCAGTTCTGCTCTGGGTAAGTGGTTTAATCTCTATGCCACACAATCTGAGCACTATGAATAAAAATATATAACTCTGCCCTCTATAATGCTGGGATTTTGTAATACTGCCAGAAAAGAGCTTTAGGGTTTTTTTTTTCTCAACTACATAGTGAAGCAGGATAGCCAAATTTATCTCTCAAAATAATTGAAATTAGCTGAGTTGTGTTTGCATATGGAAAACTGGGTTTGTGTATGTTATAGAGATTCCTTTTGTTTTTTTCTGCAATGATGCAAGTGGTACTTTACTTTGTTGAAAATCTTGAAAATGGGATCCCTGGGTGGCGCAGCAGTTTAGCGCCTGCCTTTGGCCCAGGGCGCGATCCTGGAGACCCGGGATCGAATCCCACGTCAGGCTCCCAGGGCATGGAGCCTGCTTCTCCCTCTGCCTATGTCTCTGCCTCTCTCTCTCTGTGATGACTATCATAAATAAATAAAAATTAAAAAAAAAAAAAAGAAAATCTTGAAAATATGAAAAAAGTGAACCATGAACAGGCAATGAAATGCCATGTAATTCCTAATTCTACCATCCTGAGATATTGGTTAGTTTCTTCCATTTTTTCCTTTTAAAATAATAAAAATATATATAATGTTAATACACATCAATACTTTGAATTATTTATTTTCCATTTAACATTATATCATAAGTATTTGTATTTTCTTAGAATTTCTTGGAAGAATATAGTTTTTAATTGTTGCAACATACTTGGAAATAATACTTTATCTGTTAATTTTGCTTTTAATTGTTACCTTTCACAAATAATGTTTTAGTTAACAATCATTCAATCATTTATTTGCTTAAATCTATTTTTCTTGGGATATACTTCTGGGTATTGATAGATTTCTTAAAGAATAGTATGATTGATTATCTGACTCCAGTAAAAAGAGTAATTAGCAAAATGTAAAAATTTAAAATATTTAAGTGTATATACCATTCCTTTGATACATGGAATACATTGATCCTTTTAAAATTTATTAAATGTTTGTTCTTTTGTTTTTGAATTTTGAAACTTTAAAAATTAACTCAATACTAAAACTATGTTAAACTTAGGAATTAAAAAAAACAAAGTTAGGAGAGAGGTTGTTTCTGGTGTTGTGATCTTGACACAGTGTGATCAGTGAGGAGAAGGCCCTATTTCTAGAGACTGAAGCAAGAAGCAGATTATAATGTGGTGGTACAGTGGGTATACACTGAGCCATGAGCTCAGTTCTTGGCTGAAACTGCTATGGGGCTTTATCTTCTTAGATCACATGGTACTTCTAGGTGAGATTCCTCCTTCAAGTAAATTAGTGAAGTTTAAGTTCCAGCAAATAACTTGTTTCACAGAAGGGATTACTAGCGTAATACCTGTTATGAGCCATCAGCCATCATGATTGAAACCATGATAATATTTATGGCACAAAGCATTGGGCATGAGGGCTTTCAGGTTTGTGGTATACTTTTTCCTTTGTCCGTTCTATTGCTGATAGACAGGTCTATATCTCTAGAGTCTGAGAGTTAAAATTGCACAATTCAATATATCCATATAGGAGGATTAAGATGTATTATTTCTCATAAAAGACTTCTAGCCATCTGTAATAGGTTGGAATTAAAACATCGGAGTACGAATATATTAAAGGAGTTAGATTTCATAGTATTTTTCTCTTCTCTTTTCTCTTCTCCTCTAGGGAGAGAGAGAATATCAAGCAGACTCCATGCCCATCCCCAGAGCCTAGTACAGGCTCAATCTCACAATCATGACCTGAGCCAAAAACAAGAGTTGGATGCATAACCACTAAAATCACCCAGGTGCCCCCATCATATTTCTAAAGTATTTTTCTGATTCCAATATTTAAATAGGTATTTTTGGTTAAGTGCAGAAAAACAAAAAGTGGGATTTCCCATGATCCCACCTCTTCAACATATTAGAATTACTGCCAACACTTCAATGTATATTTTTTCCAGTCTTCTAAATACACATTTGATTATTTACCTAAAGTTTTTTTATGCTAAAATAATAGTACACTGAAAATAGATCGACAGAGTTTTCTTGGTCATATTGCACATCCATTACAGATCAGCTGAATGTCAGATCTTCAGTATCTTGATTCCAGAACCCAGGCTGATGAGCAACTTCATATAGGCTCCTCTTGTCATGGAGGGACAAGTTGGAGAAGAAATAGGAGTTGTCTCTTCCACCTTCCACTTGAAAGTGACTCATGTCGCCTCTACTTACACGTCATTGGTTAAGTCAAGTCACATAGCTGAAGAGGCAACTTAAGAGTGTCTCAAGCTATTGAATAGATATGATGATTCATATCTATTATTAGCTTATCCAGTCATCGGAGAGCAGCTCTATCAGGATTGACTGTTCAGAGACAGTAACAGCAGAAATGTTCCTGTTTAAAATTGAGTCACAAAAGCCAGATAGCCTTTTATAGAGTTTATTTATGTTTATGCTCACTTTTTTTTTAAAAAGATTTATTTATTCATTCAGAGAGAGTGAAGAGAGAGGCAGAGACACAGGCGGAGGGAGAAGCAGGCTCCATGCAGGAAGCCCGCTGTGGGACTCGATCACGGGTCTCCAGGATCACACCCCAGGCTGCAGGCGGCACTAAACCGCTGCACCACCAGGGCTGCCCTGTTTATGCTCACTTTGAACCTTTATATTCTCTGCAGGTAATGCAGTAATAGGATGTTAGGATCAACTAGAATGAAAATAGTAAATTTGAATGTACAAGATATTAATTTCTAAAAATAATTTTGTTATGTAAAGTAATATAAATTTTTTCTTCTTTTAATTACAGCATTTTTAGTCAAAACATACATTTTGTGGGCTAAGCAGTATAGGATATGGCACATGGCTTAAATTTAGCAAAGAAACTTGTCACCAACTAAGTAAAATGCAACAATGTAACCTAATCTATTTACAGCAGTTCTTCTCATTGTCAAATACTATTCCATTCATTTCATGATAAATTATACTCTCGGGGTCAGAAAAAGATGTTTAAACAAATAACTTTAGCAGGTCTCTGATATCACTCTGTGTTTTGTCTTCTGTGATTTTAATTATTTTTTCAGGATGTATATCACTATGAATTCAAGCCCTATCACCAAATCAGGTTGCTAACTAATTAGTTTCATATTATGTTACCATCATCATCTCCTTTGATATGATATCTTTAAGACAATTTCTATTTGGCTAATGCACTCTTTATCTCTCCTACTTTAGGCTTCCTCTAAGTGAATGGATAATGAATGTATTATTCTATTTTCATAATTTCTAAAGAAGAAATCTAGTAACTCATGAATACATTAGGCTCCTTTACCAGCACTAGTACAGGTATAAATGAAGAAATAGAATAGGAAGAAAAACTACTTTTTGATAAACAACAAAGTGATTTTTTTGTACTGTTTACCTGAGCCAGCAACTGGGTCATAATTATTTTGAACCTCAAAAAGGAGTTTGAAATCAGATTCCTATACAAACACTAAATGACACTGACCTGGAGTTCAACAAAGAAACATTTGAAAAGATAAAAAGAAAGATGATTAAAATAATGTCCGTATCTCTCTTCAAATTTATAATGTTACTAACATTTCTGCAAAGTTTCTGTATTGTATAGTACAGACATTGTACATTTCCTGATTATTGCTGATATTACCTGTGTTTTACAGAAGTCTGAGGGATCCAGACCAGCTGTTAAATATGCACAGCCAATGGGTCTGTGTCTTAGATATCTAGGGATTAAGAGTCTAAGTAGAATGACTATAACTGAAAATAGAGCTTACACTTGGGAATTCTGTTGACCTCTTTTACATGGATCACTCAACATTGTACAACTATTAAAATGGTAGAAATTCAAAGTTGGCATTAGGGGTATTATGATCTGAGAGAGGGGAAAATATTCCCTGTATATGAACATATGACATTTTCCCCATCACCTGACTCTTAACTTTCTCTTCTGAGAAAAGTGCAGGGAGGTGTTTAAATGACTAGCTGGGAAAGGTGGTATTTGTTAGCATCACAAGTTATAATCCTGTCTTTGGGATTTATGTTAAGAATTTCACAGGAAGCAATTCTTTTTCTTGGGCACAGATGGGTCTAAATGAAAGTTGAAGAAGGTAGTTACCATCAGCATATTCCTACTTTTTTTTTCAAATACTTTCTTCTTTCCTCATTTTAGCAAATGATCCTAGAGCTGCTGCTAGCACCCATGGATCTCCTGGTATCCCCAAACCCTTCCTTTACCAGATTCCTGTTCTCTTTTTTTAAAAAAGATTTTACTTGAGAGAGAGAGAGAGAGAGAGAGAGAGAGAGGAGAAGCAGTGGGAACAGCAGAGGGAGAGGAAGAAGCAGACTCCCTGCTCAGCAGAGAGCCTGACATGGGGCTCAATTCCAGGACCCTGGGATCATAACCTGAGCCACAGGCAGACTTCACTGACTGAGCCACCCAGTCAACCCTCTTTCTATCCTCTTTGATTCCTCTCCTTCAATGTCTGATGAATCCTGCTTTCAAAAAGTCAATACCATACCAAGGATGTTATAAAATAATCCACAATTACACACTGTCAGGTGAAAAGATTTTTCTTCCTAGGGGTTTTTGCATCTTAATGCAGAGCAATGATTAGCCTAAATGAATCTAATATGGTATAATTTCAGGCAACAGGGGGTAGCCCCCTTAGGAAGAGAAAAGGAGTAGATTTCTAGGAATTTCCAAATACCTGTGTACTTAGCTTTCATTAGATGTGAGTTCTATACCCAGGACTTTAATTAAAACCAAAACTTAAGATGCATCTGGAGGCTGGCATTAGGATATTATGAGATTGGCATTAGGACACTTAGTGTTGTTCAAAAATAAAGGATTAAATACACTTTGATTTGTTCCACTGCCAGTGCCAGTAGAGAGTTACATGATGGTTGCTTCAGAACTGTGGATTCAAGCAACTGCACCACACACTATATTTGAAGAGCTACAGATGGGTTTTCTCAAATCAATATCCCAGTTCAAAGTAGGAATTTAGTTATCTTTCTTAGAATTTTGCAATCTGGGGATCCCTGGGTGGTTCAGTGGTTTAGCACCTACCTTCAGCCCAGGGCATGATCCTGGAGTCCTGGGATCGAGTCCTACATTGAGTCCTACATTGAGTCCCGCATTAGGCTCCCTGCATGGAGCCTGCTTCTCCCTCTGCCTGTGTCACTGCCTCTCTCTCTCTCTCTCTGTGTCTCTCATGAATAAATAAATAAAATCTTAAAAAAAAAGAACTTGCAATCTCTAGTTGACCTGTATTTAAATAAACTTATTTCTCATTATTTAAATCAACTTACCATTTTAAATCAATTTTGTTTTTTTTTCAATTTTGATTTAATAATCAAAATTTAAATTAATTTAAGCTACAAAAATTTCCTTCTAGTTTTTGCATATTTTAAACTAGCTAGACCATTCACTTGAGAAAACGTCATTAAATGAAAGAACAGTTTAAATACATTCCAGCAGGGCAGTCAAATGTAGAATTAGATGTTTTAAATTCTTTCCAGAATTCTGATCTTATACATCTCAGAAGACTATTCTATAGTCTACTTTGATTCTATTACAGAGATGCTGTCTTCTGTTTCCTGTTCATAAACCTGCTTGTAGGAGAGAATTTCCAATTTATGCCAAGACCGCAAATTAGCACAAGCTGCTGCCTCCCTCCAGCAAATCAACCCTAGGGAAACTATGGAGAAAAACACAATATGGCTTCATAAAAGTGTGAGAAATCTCTAAGAAAAAAGAAGGCTACTTAGAACTGGCATGTGGCAAGGCAGGTAGATGACTGTAGCCAAGAGTAACAGGGTTTTGGCTCAGCTGTTACATCATATATGAGAAAAGAGAAGTTTAAGTAATATTCTTGCTACTCCCTTGCCTTCCCTCTTGTTGTAGAATTTGGCAATGGTCATCCAAGCCAAAAGGCCAAGACTTCTAATGGCTCAAACCCCTATTGGGGGTGTCCTCAGGAGTAAAAATCCAAGGAGGGCAAAACTATGACAGGGTAAAAAATTGGGAAAAAATGTACTGTAAGGACTGACCAGACTTTGCTTCCCTTCTGTCAGTCATTTTCCTTGAAACTTCCAAAGCTGATGGATGACAATCTAAGGAGATGCCTTTTCCTTGGTATTTGAAGATAGAACTTTTAAAAGGTTGTTTGGTGTGGTGAAACCAAATGGGAGTGATTAATTCTGGCTTGTGGTAAATTAAATTCATCATCCAAAAATCTATCCCTTCATCTATGCTTGACCTCAGAAGACTGATCTATGTAGGCATTTTCTTCTGCCTCTCCCCAATTTATAGTAACAGATAAGCTATCCCTTCTGAGATAAGCCAAAATATTAATAGCAGTAATAAACTAATAGCTAAATTTCTTTAAATGAATAATTACAGGAATATAAGATCTTTAAATTAAAAACTACAAAGTGTGTCAACATATTATTAGCAGAAGTATTAAAATTGATGAGTCAGAATTTGCAATCAAGTTAATAAATATGCAAATAGGGTCAAGGAAAGGGATTATTGATATGGAACTAGAACAAGATCTGATAAAATAATAATCAGGTAGAAATACTAGGTACAAAAACATTAACAGAATAAGGGAATAACAGATTGAATTTAAAAATGGATACAGATAAAGAATAAATTAATTAATCATTTGTAAAATAGTATAGAATAATTTTCCTAGAAGGAGAAAAATAAGGTAGAAGAGCAGAAAATATGTAAAACACAATAGGTACAAACATTCC
Source organism: Vulpes vulpes (assembly GCF_048418805.1). Classification (NCBI taxonomy): domain Eukaryota; kingdom Metazoa; phylum Chordata; class Mammalia; order Carnivora; family Canidae; genus Vulpes; species Vulpes vulpes. The sequence continues at coordinate 44,306,865 of NC_132786.1, read as the reverse complement.
AGATAACAGGAGAGAAAGAAAAAAATTAAAACGGTCAAGGTAAATTTCTAAGAATTCAAAGAAAACATTTCTTAAAACTCAGCATTCCATGCAGGGTCAAATAAGTCTCAGGCATTTTGCAATGTCTGCAATGGAGCGGCCTAGTGGTTGTGTGAAAACTTATGAAAACTTATGAAACTTTGCATATCACTTAGATATGCATACTCAATGTTTAGGAATTCCTATGGGGGATAGAGATAATCCTTTGAAAGGCACAAGAAACCACATTAGGGATAAATTTTCAAGTTGGAAAATATGGCTGGGGACTAGTTTGGTCACAAATAAATGCAGAATCCCAGGAAAGTAACAAGATATTGTTCTGATTAAGAAAATGATGAGGGGACACCTGGATGGCTCAGTTGGTTAAGCATCAGACTCGTGATTTTGGTTCAGGTCATGACCTCCAGGTCATGAGATTGAGCCTAGCTTCTGGTTCTGTGCTAGGCAGGGAGTCTCTTTGAGGATTCTCTCTCTCCCTCCCTCTGTTCCTCTTTTGGACATGTGCGCTCTCTTTCACTCTCTCTAATAATTAAAAGGTTAGATGAGATGAGGTAAGATTAGGTAAGTCTTCATATCCATTACCTTTACCAGGACAGAGGACTCTGACTCTACCTCCAATCCATTCTCCTACTCCGTGCTGTGTTCTGCACCACTCTAGGACTTACTTTGAGGTCTCTTTTATTCACACTGAGTCTGGAGCACATGACCTCTGTTTCTAAGTGAGACCTTTTTCATATCCTCTGGGACTTTCTCAGTGGCCTGGAGGGCATACTATGCTTTCTCCAAGATCCAGTGATGTATCAGTTCTCTCTTATTTTCCTGCTCTTCTCTCTTCCTCTTTCATTTATTCTGGGCTAGGGAAGGTTGCTTTTGATAAGCTAAGTAGTCTCCCAGACCTTTTCTTATTTCTGAAACATCACTTTTACAAGTCAAATATTGTGTGTGTGTGTGTGTGTGTGTGTGTGTGTGTGTGTGTGTGTATAGTGCTCTTTGAGTTTGAGGGAAATCAGTAGGGTCCTCCACAACAGCAGCAGCCTGCATTTTGTGTGTGTGCTAATTCTGGATAGCAACTTCTGTTCTGACTCATCTATCAACTTGATGCTACTATATTCTTTCCATTGCAAGAAAATTATCTAAGCATAAATTATTTTGATATAGGGCAATCTATTCTCCCATCACAGCTCTCTGATAGGGTTCTTCTACTATGTAAAATTTTAGTGTGTTTTCCCTCTAATTGAGGCCATGACACATATATTGTAAAAGGACATAAGGTATACTAGTTGGAAATACATTAGTCATAAATTAAACCTCAATGAATTTTTATGTAGGCATATGCATCTTGATAACTCCCTGACCCTAAAATGTTCTCTTGTGCTGCTGTGTCATTTAATATCTTCTTCCCATTACAAAAGTAACCTATATTCTCACTTCTTAACAATATAGTTTGTCTCTTCTTGAACTTTGTATGAATGGAATAATAAATTCATAATTTTTGTAACCAACTTCTCTCACTCAATATAATGCATGCAAGACTCAACCTTGCATATGTCAGTTATTCTCTATTGTACTGCTGTGTGGTATTCCATTGTATGAAGATGCAGTACTATCTTTACATAAACTGAAAAGAAAGAGGGCAGAAGCTCAGACTTGCTCAACCTGCTGTCTGCATGAAAAGGTTACATGGTTCTCATAATAGAGTACATCAAATCTGTCTTATGTTGTATGTGGTTATATTGTCACCCATTAAAGATTGTGAGTTACTGGAGAAGAGGAATATGTATTGTCATATTTTTTGTGTCTTAAAAGTATCTGATATAGTATACAGTTTACTGTTTGTTTCTTCAAAGGTTAAATATAATTCTCTAAAACTGAATGGTATAATAAATTAAATGTTATTTATGTGTGCTATTCTATATCTTTGCCCAAATAATATCCCATGTTGAGGATTTACTTAAAGTCTAGCTGTACTGAAAAGAAAAATTTCGAAATTTAACAATTTTTTCAACCTGTATTATAGAGACTTTCAGAGAATGTATAAATTACAGAAATATTTACAAAGCAGGATTGATTGGGTAGAGAAAAAAAATCTAAAATAATTTGTAGAAAGAATTGTTATTACTTGACCATTCATAATTACTGTCACTGAAATTTTAGATTATGAAATGATTTAAGTAAACTTTTCCCCAAGTGACCTATTTTCATAAATGGATTATGAAAGTAATTATGGCATTTGGATAAAACATTAGTGTTTAAGAGAGCATAAAATTTTGCTTTGAACAGGCCATGTATGATGGTTGAATTTGACCTGAGAGGCATACCAAGGGGGAATAAATGTTCAGAAATATGCACAAAATGGTATATACCAAGATGGTGTATATATATATATATATATATATATATATATATATATATATATAAGCCTTCTGCTTATATTGTGATTGTGTCCGTGGTTCATTATTTTAGGTATTTTCCCCTTATATATAAATATATCAAGTAACTTCTATTTTTGTGTAGATTTTCTAGATACAAGAAGAGATTTTAGTTAAGACAACATATGCTTGTTCCTAGTGCATTACATTCAGGCACGTTAAAATCTGGAGATGTGCTGAGGAAAACAAAATGCTATTAAAGTTTCTGTGTCTCTGATATCCCCAGGGAGATTTCTCTCAGTTGAAAAGTTAGCTTTCACAAAGCTACTTCCAAAGCCATTCTGCGGCTTGCCTCCTGTTAATGGAACTTTAGTGGAAATAAAACCAAGTGCATGAGAAAAACAACAACGAAATTTCTGTTCCAGACTTTCAAAAGGCTAAAGTATAAATGAAATGCTGAAAGGAATGTGAAGAATGTATACAATGTATTAATAATGGGAAATTTACATGATATTTGAAGGAAGATTTGATGCAAGAAATGGAAAAGTCCCTTCAGCTGTGGGCTGTGCGGTCTTTCCTATGGCCATTGAAAGAGATAACTTCATGTTTACATGTGAACACGATACTTTTCAATAGCAAATGATAGGATGTGGGTTGGAAAAATTCTTCATGTGAAGAATCATTTAGGGAGAAGCTGTAAGATTAATCAGAATACTGTAACTGTTAAATGTAAGTAAAATCTCCTCCCCTTCCAGAAAAGAGAGATGGAATTCCTAACAAAAGATTAAATTAATTAAGGAGAAAACTATATATGATTTTTATAATCAGAAGTTTCTTTTGGTTCCCCATATAGCAGTGTGATACTTGAGATTCATTCTAACATTCTCTATGCCAGAAATAGAGCTAAAACAGGAACTAATCTGGATATTCCAAGTCAAGCATTCAAGATTGTGGTTGATTCATGAATAGGTGCAAAGACCAATTGTGTCTTGTAGTCTATCTGTATTGATTTTAGGCAAATTAATTTGTTTCACTGTCATTTGTAAGAATAGCTAGACTCCTAATTTTCAGGCAGGTTTTGCTAAATAAAAGAGCTAAGTATGAGGCATGTCTTCAGACAAATGCCTGAAGTATAAAAGGCTTTCACGTTGTTTTCATTTAGTTCTGCTTTTCTGCATATTTTTGTTTTGTTTTAAATACATACTTTTTATTCACAGACAGACATTTAATGAATGGCTCAGTTCTCAACTATACTTTGATAAAAATGTAAATCATTTTCTGAAACAATAAACAATGAGGATGAAACACAAATTCTTTAGGAAAATATCTTTGAATAAGAATGATTGAGTGTCTTGTTTTCAAAAAGGTCTTTTCATGGAACACACTAGAATGTGTTCTTGGAGACATCTGTCTGGGGATGATAATCGCATGATAAATGTTGGTAATTTTTCATATCAGAACAATCTTCATCTATGGGAAGTTATCTCCTTTTCTAAAGTTATCTACTTTTCTACAAATTGGTAATTTGTTGGGATTTTCCAATAATCACATTCTTAAATTAAAAAAGAAAATAAATAAAATCTTCCCTTCTCCCCTCTAAAAATACTGAACAAATTTTTGTGGATCTGAGTTGGATTCGGATAGAAAACACCTTTAGCAATATACTCACTAAAACTAAGATCTATTAATAAATAGATCCTAAATCACTGGAAATTTTCCCATTCATTCCATAATGATTGATTCATTATTCATATGATTCATTCCATAATATACTAAAAACAGGTAAAAATTCTGAGAGAAGTCGCAATATTCCTCATACCATAAACAATGAGAGATTGTTTAGACTGAGACAGTAACTTATTAAATTTTTACATTATTGGAAATTGGTGTCACAAACATGACCCTCCCCTAAATTTACAAAACCATGTAGAATAGTTTGGTTTTAAAGGATATTCCTTTTGTAAATATATCCTTCTGTTCCGTAAATGTGTTTTTGTTGAGACTGTGATTTATAGTGATTGGTCAAAATGACAAAATAGTAAACTAAAAGAGAATATAATCAAAATGAATATTTTGATAAAATTAAGTAAATCGAATACAGAATTAAAAATGAAATGAATTCTTGCCTGCCAAATTCCAGAAATTCAGTAACATTTACATTTTATTTGAATTGTGTAACATGGTACATATATACTTAGACATGGGATAAAAACCTGCTTTGATTCGAATCCTCCCATTTATAGCTGTGTGGTCTTTGGCAAGTTACCTATGCTTTACGTTACTTTGATTTCTCAACTGTAAGATGTAGATAGCAATAATACCTACTATATAGTACTATTGTGAGGATTACATAAATTAATAAATGAAAGCATGTAGAACAGTGTTTGGCATTTAGTAAATGCAGAACAAAAGTGAGAGTATTAGCACTTTCTTATTTTATGAAGTTTCAGTTCTAATTTAACTCTAAGGAGAGTCTTAATTTTGCTTTGCACATTTTAGCTTCTTGGAAATCCTCCTTCATGAACTCCATAATCAGCTCAATCTATATTTGCATTTCACTGATGGGAAGAAAAGTGCTCTAGTGTGAAGTGGTGGCCTATGGAGCCAGAATCTCTGGGTGTAAATGCCAGCTCTGCAAAGGCACTTGTGTACAACCTAAATTGTCTGTTTCTTAGTTTCCATACCTGCATGACCAGGTGAGAAGTAGCATCAATCTCATAAAGCTGAGCTCGGAGGGGCTCGGGCGAGGGCTCTGCGCCGAGGGGGCTGTACGGCCAGGAGCGCGAATCCAACAGCGCAGGCCCGGGAGCACTGGGCCCCGGGACACAGCCCAGGATCCAGCCTCCCCCCGGGACAGGCAGAGGCCGGGAGGGCCCAGGACAGCAAGGACGTCCTGCTCCGAGCTGAGCAGATGAGCTGCCTCGCCCCAGAACTTCCAGGCCCTGCAGACAGAGAGCTCTGGAGTTACTACGGGAGCTGAATCCAGGGCTTCAGAGCTGGCCCTGCCACTGTGGTTCTTCCTCCTGGGGCCTCAAGGGGTAAACAACCCCCACTGAGCCCTGCACCAGGCAGGGGGCAGAGCAGCTCCCCGAAGTGCTAACACCTGAAAATCAGCACAACAGGCCCCTACCCCAGAAGACCAACTAGAAGGACAAGTTCCAGGGGAAGTCAGGGGACTTAAAGTATACAACTTGTTTTTGGCCACTCTGCACTGAGCAAAATGACTAGAAGGAAAACCTCACCTCAAAAGAAAGAATCAGAAACAGTCCTCTCTCCCACAGAGTTACAAAATCGGGATTACAATTCAATGTCAGAAAGCCAATTCAGACAAGAAATCCCTGACTTTTATGGGGAGGAGTACTAGGGTAACAGCAGACCTCTCCACAGAGACCTGGCAGGCCAGAAAGGGCTGGCAGGACATATTCAGGGTCCTAAATGAGAAGAACATGCAACCAAGAATACTTTTTTTTTTTTTTAATTTTTTATTTATTTACGACAGTCACACAGAGAGAGAGAGAGAGAGAGGCAGAGTCACAGGCAGAGGGAGAAGCAGGCTCCATGCACCGGGAGCCCGATGTGGGATTCGATCCCGGGTCTCCAGGATCGCGCCCTGGGCCAAAGGCAGGCGCCAAACCGCTGCGCCACCCAGGGATCCCCGATCCAGCAAGGCTCTCATTCAAAATGGAAGGAGAGATAAAGAGCTTCCAAGACAGGCAGGAACTGAAAGAATATGTGACCTCCAAACCAGCTCTGCAAGAAATTTTAAGGGGGACTCTTAAAATTCCCCTTTAAGAAGAAGTTCAGTGGAACAATCCACAAAAACAAGGACTGAATAGATATCACGATGACACTAAACTCATATCTTTCAATAGTGACTCTGAACGTGAACAGCTTAATGGCCTCATCAAAAGGCGCAGGGTTTCACACTGGATAAAAGGGCAGGACCCATCTATTTGCTGTCTACAAGAGACTCATTTTAGACAGAAGGACACCTACAGCCTGAAAATAAAAGGTTGGAGAACCATTTACCATTCAATGGTCCTCAAAAGAAAGCAGGGGTAGCCATCCTTATATCAGATAAACTAAAATTTACCCCGAAGACTGTAGTGAGAGATGAAGAGGGACACTATATCATACTTAAAGGATCTATCCAACAAGAGGACTTAACAATCCTCAATATATATGCCCCAAATGTGGGAGCTGCCAAATATTTAAATCAATTAATAACCAAAGTGAAGAAATACTTAGATAATAATACACTTATACTTGGTGACTTCAATCTAGCTCTTTCTACCCTTGACAGGTCTTCTAAGTACAACATCTCCAAAGAAATGAGAGCTTTAAATGATACACTGGACCAGATGGATTTCACAGATATCTACAGAACTTTACATCCAAACGCAACTGAATACACATTCTTCTCAAGTGCACATGGAACTTTCTCCAGAGTAGACCACATACTGGGTCACAAATCGGGTCTGAACTGATACCAAAAGATTGGGATCGTCCCCTGCATATTCTCAGACCACAATGCCTTGAAATTAGAACTAAATCACAACAAGAAGTTTGGAAGGACCTCAAACACGTGGAGGTTAAGGACCATCCTGCCAAAAGGTGAAAGGGTTAACCAGGAAATTAAGGAAGAATTAAAAAGATTCATGGAAACTATTGAGAATGAAGATACAACCGTTCAAAATCTTTGGGATGCAGCAAAAGCATCCAATACATCGCAATACAAGCATCCCTTCAAAAACTGGAAAGAACTCAAATACAAAAGCTAACCTTACACATAAAGGAGCTAGAGAAAAAACAGCAAATAGATCCTACACCCAGCAGAAGAAGAGAGTTAATTAAGATTCGAGCAGAACTCAACGAAATCGAGACCAGAAGAACTGTGGAACAGCTCAACAAAACCAGGAGTTGGTTTTTTGAAAGAATTAATAAGATAGATAAAGCATTAGCCAGCCTTATTAAAAAGAAGAGAGAGAAGACTCAAATTAATAAAATCATGAATGAGAAAGGAGAGATCACTACCAACACCAAGGAAATACAAACGATTTTAAAAACATATTATGAACAGCTGTACGCCAATAAATTAGGCAACCTAGAAGAAATGGACACATTCCTGGAAAGCCACAAACAACCAAAACTGGAACAGGAAGAAATAGAAAACCTGAACAGGCCAATAACCAGGGAGGAAATTGAAGCAGTCATCAAAAACCTCCCAAGACACAAAAGTCCAGGGCTAGATGGCTTCCCAGGGGAATTCTAACAAACGTTTAAAGAAGAAACCATACTTATTCTACTAAAGCTGTTTGGAAAGATGGAGTACTTCCAAATTCGTTCTATGAGGCCAGCATCACCTTAATTCCAAAACCAGACAAAGACCCCACCAAAAAGGAGAATTACAGACCAATATCCCTGATGAACATGGATGCAAAAATTCTCAACAAGATACTAGCCAATAGGATCCAACAGTATATTAAGAAAATTATTCACCATGACCAAGTAGGATTGATCCCTGGGACACAAGGCTGGTTCAACACTCGTAAAACAATCAATGTGATTCATCATATCAGTAAGAGAAAAACCAAGAACCATATGATACTCTCATTAGATGCAGAGAAAGCATTTGACAAAATACAGCATCCATTCCTGATCAAAACTCTTCAGAGTGTAGGTATAGAGGGAACATTCCTCAACAACTTAAAAGCCATCTACGAAAAGCCCACAGCAAATATCATTCTCAATGGGGAAGCACTGGGAGCCTTTTCCCTAAGATCAGAAACAAGACAGGGATGTCCACTCTCACCACTGCTGTTCAACATAGTACTGGAGTCCTAGCCTCAGCAATCAGACAACAAAAAGACATTAAAGGCATTCAAATAGGCAAAGAAGAAGTCAAACTCTCCCTCTTCGCCAATGACATGATACTCTACATAGAAAACCCAAAAGCCTCCACCCCAAGATTGCTAGAACTCATACAGCAATTTGGTAGCGTGGCAGGATACAAAATCAATGCCCAGAAATCAATGGCATTTCTATACACTAACAATGATACTGAAGAAAGAGAAATTAAGGAGTCAATCCCATTTACAATTGCACCCAAAAGCATAAGATACCTAGGAATAAACCTACCAAAGAGGTAAAGGATGATCTATACCCCAAAAACTATAGAACACTTCTGAAAGAAATTGAGGAAGACACAAAGAGATGGAAAAATATTCCATGCTCATGGATTGGCAGAATTAATATTGTGAAAATGTCAATGTTACCCAGGGCAATTTACACATTTAATGCAATCCCTATCAAAATACCATGGACTTTCTTCAGAGAGTTAGAACAAATTATTTTAAGATTTGTGTGGAATCAGAAAAGACCCCGAATAGCCGGGGGAATTTTAAAAAAGAAAACCATAGCTGGGGGCATCACAATGCCAGATTTCAGGTTGTACTACAAAGCTGTGGTCATCAAGACAGTGTGGTACTGGCACAAAAACAGACACATAGATCAATGGAACAGAACAGAGAACCCGAAGTGACGCTGAACTTTATGGTCAACTAATATTCGATAAAGGAGGAAAGACTACTCATTGGAAGAAAGACAGTCTCTTCAATAAATGGTGCTGGGAAAATTGGACATCCCCATGCAGAAGAATGAAACTAGACCACTCTCTTTCACCATACACAAAGATAAACTCAAAATGGATGAAAGATCTCAATGTGAGACAAGATTCCATCAAAATCCTAGAGGAGAACACAGGCAACACCCTTTTTGAACTTGGCCACAGTAACTTCTTGCAAGATACATCCACGAAGGCAAAGGAAACAAAAGCAAAAATGGACTATTGGGACTTCATCAAGATAAGAAGCTTTTGCACAGCAAAGGATACAGTCAACAAAACTAAAAGACAACCTACAGAATGGGAGAAGATATTTGCAAATGACCTATCAGATAAAGGGCTAGTTTCCAAGATCTATAAAGAACTTATTAAACTCAACACCAAAAAAACAAACAATCCAATCATGAAATGGGCAAAAGACATGAAGAGAAATCTCACAGAGAAAGACATAGACATGGCCAACATGCACATGAGAAAATGCTCTGCATCACTTGCCATCAGGGAAATACAAATCAAAACCACAATGAGATACCACCTCACACCAGTGAGAATGGGGAAAATTAACAAGGCAGGAAACCACAAATGTTGGAGAGGATGCGGAGAAAAGGGAACCCTCTTACACTGTTGGTGGGAATGTGAACTGGTGCAGCCACTCTGGAAAACTGTGTGGAGGTTCCTCAAAGAGCTAAAAATAGACCTGCCCTATGACCCAGCAATTGCACTGTTGTGGATTTACCCCAAAGATTCAGATGCAATGAAACACTGGGACACCTGCACCCCGATGTTTCTAGCAGCAATGTCCACAATAGCCAAACTGTGGAAGGAGCCTCGGTGTCCATCAAAAGATGAATGGATAAAGAAGATGTGGTTTATATATACAACGGAATATTACTCAGCCATTAGAAAGACAAATACCCACCATTTGCTTCAAGGTGGATGGAACTGGAGGGTATTATGCTGAGTGAAGTAAGTCAATTGGAGAAGGACAAACAGTGTATGTTCTCATTCATTTGGGGAATATAAATAATAGTGAAAGGAAATATAAGGGAAGGGAGAAGAAATGTGTGGGAAATATCAGAAAGGGAGACAGAACATAAAGACTCCTAACTCTGGGAAATGAACTAGGGGTGGTGGAAGGGGAGGAGGGCGGGGGGTGGGGGTGAATGGGTGATGGGCACTGACGGGGGCACTTGACGTGATGAGCACTGGGTGTTATTCTGTATGTTGGTAAATTGAACACCAATAAAAAATAAATTTATGAAAAAGAAAAAATCTCATAAAGCTGTCAAGAGAATTCAGTATATAAATCACTATAAAAGTACCTTATCTTAGTGTGTAAATTTAACTGCTACTTGCACTCTTTTTAATAAGTGTTTTATTTCTATACATGTTTTTGTGTTCCTGTCTCATAGATAGCATGTCTTTTGCATCTTACTAAAGGAGGACCAAGCTGACATTTTCTTAAGTTTCTTCTAACTTTATGTAAAAGCATTTTCATTAGTCTGCTTTTAAATATGATTCATTTACATGATTAATTTTTAAGACGAATACTCACTTATCTATGAGAGGGAAGAGATTTGTATCAGGCCCACAGCTTTTTCTTGAGGTGTTATCAGATTTATAGGTCACACTTTACCTGATTGTTCTACTCCCGAGTGGGTTAAATCCTTTATTAGATTTATGGATGTCTTTTTTTGGAAAAATGTCTATTCATGTCATCTGCCCATTTTTAAACTGGATTATTTGGGGGTGTTTTTTGGTATTGATAAGTTTATACATTTTGTTTTTGTTTTTGTTTTTTTTTTTTAGATAGCCAGTAGGAATAGTTTTTTATTTCCAAACATGAGAGAATGTGTGTACCTTAATAAATACCTGTTCTAGATCTCAATATATAACTTTAATTTCTAATTAGATTTAGATTTCAGTTTCTAATGTTGGTATGCAATTCAAAATAACAACCAAAAAAGAAACACTTGAAATTGATGGACGTAAACATCAGTACTGTTTACATAACAGTCAGTTCTTAAAACCCTCAAACTTCAAAACACAAAAATAAATTTCCATTTATAGATTCCCCCTTCCAGCTCCAAAAGTGGTTATTCTAAAGTATTCATCATGTAAAATGTAGGTGAAATAAGTAACAATCACCCAGGGCAGGTATCAATTTAACAGACAGATTTTGTGTACTGCTTTCATATTTTCCTTTTGCTTCTCTTCTAGGTAAAAAAAAGCAGGATGTCGTAAATATATTCTCACAAGAAAATTCTAATACAGGATACTGGCCTTTTTGAGCACTTCAGAAAAGGTGAATCATCAAGAGAAACTCCTGAGACACAGCAATTTTCAGCATGCTACAGGAGCCACCAACCATAAGCTTCAGGAGTTCATCCCACTCAAGATGGACCAACTGTGCTATTCATACAGATAAGCTCAATCTCCTTGACCAGATAAGCTGCAAACACTCCACTACCCACCATTTAGTTCAGAACATTTTTCACCGTTTTTAGCATAGTAATCTCCCCTCTCAGGAGAGGCTAATTCAAACCCACTCATTAGCATCTTTGGTTACCAGGGCAATACAGTGAGTAGATGTTGTTCATAATGGTTCTCCCATGGCTATGTAAAGATTGGAAGAAATCCTGTAGGTAGATATAAGTGCTACCTGCATTTTCCAAGCTCCTTGTAAGTCTTACATAAAGTCCAGTTCTTTTTGAAATTTTGTACATGTCCATAGCCGCCATCTCTCCATGGGACCAGTCATTAACTTCCTGTAATGCAGGTCATGTGATTCCTCTAGTCCCCCTCCAGGGCAGGCTAGGTCTCCAAGGGGCACATAAAGGACAAGAACATGTCCAGCTGGTTCTTCACAATAACTTCATCTGGATGTAGCTTGTGGGGTAAATAATGAACCAAGGTCATCTCCCAGGCATCAACAAGATATACTCCAACCCCTGAGAACATCTTCTGAAGGATAGTGTCCAGCTGAAAGTTGTACCAGTCACTGTTGAAAAGGCTCACCTCAGGTCTCAGCTCTTGGGCATTAGCTGTTCGGATGACTACCACGGTCTTAGGGCTTCGATCCAGGAGCTGGACCACTGCTTGATGGATATTTCTAAGCCGACGGATATACACTTCCAAGGGGAAGGTGCTGAAATGAGACCATATAGCTATGGCAACCACCGTGTTCTTCCCTCCCACGATGCCATTCAGCTCATTTGCCACATAACGGAGCTCACTGCTAAAGACAGTTGTAGAACGGATGGGTGGACCATGGCGGCGATATTTGAGCAGGATGTTGTGCTTCTGGTCCACTGCAAGGAAAGGACCCACATTCTTGGGACTACCCAAGTTAAACTCCACTAAATCTGGAACAAAGGCAGTAAGGTATTCAAACCACTGCCTGATTGTTGAGTCACCAAATAAATACACCACTTTTCCTTGTAAGCATTCTGTAATGTTGTCAGGGTCATTAAACTGGCGCATCTTAAACTTTCTGGGCCTCCATCGATCTTTATAATAATATCCAGAAGGAAAAATTCCTGAGCCTTGAGATAGTTCTGAATTCTTCGCTTCTTTAATGCTTGTGGGAATCACAGTCACCCAATCAGGTCCACTGTAGTTGATTGGCATTTTGATATTGACACCACTCAACCTGATTACAGAAAAGCCTAGTTTGAAGAAACCGATCCACATTGCCTGGCTGTGTCTTGATCACCGTGGCCGACGCCATGCTACCTTCACTCCTCAGAACTCCATTTCTTTGTTCTTCTGATTTGCAGGTGAGCTTTTAGTTTTGCAGGTGAGCTTTTAATTTGCTTCTCTTCTGCTAGTATCAGTAAGAGTTCTTTGTATGGAGGAGAAGCTGGGGTTGATTTAAGAAGTACATTCTTCAAAGGACTCCTTTTTTTTTTTTTTTTAATGCCTGGTTCCCAAGGAGAGATGCTTATTAGAACTAAGAAGTTAGAACTTACATCTAACTTTCCTTCCAGTGTAACGTCCTGAATTCAAGCAATCGTGAAAGCAGCACTTATTGTCTTGCCATATTCAAACCACAGGTTGATACTTTTTTCATTTGTTACCATTCTTCCTTGCTGGGTCCTCAGGACAGTGTGACGCCAGGTGACGGGAAAGCCACCTCACACCTCACTTCGGTCTGTTCCTGCATCTCCTTTCTCAGCATGCGTCAGGCCGAGGCACCGCCAGCGGCCTGGGATCCCGGCGAGGGCCACCGCCCAGGGCGCCACATCACACCGGCGAGGTCGCTCGCTCGGCCCCCCACGACCTGAGCCCGGGGTCCCGGGGCGTCAGCTCAGGGACGCCAGGAGAGGTCGGGGCGCGACGGCGTCGCCGGGCAAGTGGGCGCGGACCTCGGCAGCGGCCCCGGCGCCTCAGGGGTCGGCGCGTGCGGAGGTGGAGCTTCTCGGGCCGCGCCCGGCGCCTGCGCACAGCCGCACCCCCTCCCCCGCGCTGCCCGCCGGGCGCAGCCGTCCGCGGGGTCCCTCCGGCCGCCGGGCATCCGCACGCGCAAACCCCAAGTTCACACATTTTGAATACTAATCCTTTATCACATGTCACTTGCAATTATCTTTTCCCATTCCATAGGTTGCCTTTTAATTTTGTTGATCTGTTTCCTTTGCTTTCAAGAAGCTTTTTATTTTGATGTAGTCCCAATAGTTTATTTTTGCTTTTGTTTCTCTTGCTCCAGGAGACAGATTTAGAAGAATGTTGCTATGTATGTCCAATGTCAGAGAAATTACTGCCTGTGCTCTCCTGTAGGATTTGTACAGTTTCAGGTTCACATTTATGTCCTTAATCCATTTTGAGTTTATTTTTGTGTATGGTATAAGAAAGTGTCCAGTTTCATTCTAAGGTAGATAGCTGTCCGGTTTCCCAGCAACATTTGTTGCAGAGACTTTTTCCATTATATATTCTTGCCTCCTTTGTCAGAAATTAATAAACCATATAATTGTAGATTTCTTTCTGGGCTTTATATTCTGTTCCATTTATCCATGTATCTATTTTTTATGCCAGTGTGATACTGATTTAATCACTACAGCTTTGTAAGATAACCTGAAGTCTGGCTTGTGATGCCTCCAAGTTTTTATTTAAAAGTTTTTATTAAAAAAAAAAAAACTTTTAAAAACTTTTAAAACTTTTTAAAAACTTTTAAATAACATTTTTTATTAAAAACACTTTTAAATAAAAAAACTTTAATAAAAATACTTTTTTCATCTGTATTCATCCAGCTTTGCTTTTCTTTTTCAAGGTTGCATTTGCTATTAGGAGTCTTTTGTGGTTCCATACAAATTTTAGGATTGTTCTATTTCTGTGACAAATGCTGGTGGTATTTTGACAAAGATTGTATTAAATCTGTAGATTGCTTTGGGGAATATAGCCATTTTAACAATATTTGTTCTTTCAGTCCATAAGCATGGACTGTTTTTCCATTTCCTTATGTCATCTTCAATTTCTTCCATCACTGTTTCATATTCTTCATAACCTCTTTGGTTAGGCTTATTCCTAGATATCATATGGTATTTGGTACAATTGTAAATGGGATCAATTCTTTGATTTCTCTTTCTGCAGCTTCATTATTGGTGTATAGAAATGCAACAGACTTCTGTATATTGAATTTGTATTCTGTGACTTTACTGAATTTGTGTATCAATTCTAGCAATTTTTTGGTGGAGCGTCTTGGGTTTCCTATATAGAGTATCATGTCATCTGCAAAAAATGGAAGTTTCACTCTTTCTTGCCAATTTGTATGCCTTTTATTTCTTTTGGTTGTTTGATTGCTGAGGCTAGGACTTTCACAACTATGTTAAATAACAGTAGTAAGGGTGGACATCCCTGTCTTTTTTCCTAACTGTAGTGGAAAAGCTCTCAGCTTTTTCCCATTGAGAATGATATTAACTATGGGTTTTTCATATATGGCCTTTATTATGTAAGGTATGTTCCCTCTACACCCATCTTTGTTGAGGGTTTTTATCATGAATGGATGATGTACTTTGTCAAATGCTTTTTCTGCATCCATTGAAAGGATCATATGGTCTTATGATTTCTTTTATTAATATAGTCTATCACATTGATTTGCAAATATTGAATCACTCATGCAGCCCAGTAATAAATCCCACTTGATTATGGTGAATGATTCTTCAATGTACTGTTGCATTTGATTTGGTGGTATTTTATTGACAATTTTTGCAGTTATATTCATCAGGGATATTTGCCTATAATTCTGTTTAGTGGAATCTTTTATTTTGATATTATGGTAATACTGGTCTCATTAAAATGAACTTGGAAGTTTTCCTTCAATTTCTATTTTTTTTGGAATGGTTTGAGAATAGGTCTTAACTCTTCTTTATACGTTTGGTAAAATTCCCCTGGGAAGCCATCTGGCCCTGGACTTTTGTTTGTTGGGATAGTTTTGATTACTGATTCAATTTCTTTGCTAGTTATTGGTCTGTTCAAGTTTTTTATTTCTTTGTGTTTCAGTTTTGGTAGTTTATGTTTGGTAAGTTATATGTTTCTAGGAATTTACCCCTTTCTTCCAGGTTGTCCAATTTGTTGGCATGTAGTTTTTCATAATATTCCCTTATTATTGTTTGTATTTCTGTGGTGTTGGTTGTTTTTTCTCCTCTTTCATTTGTGATTTTATTTATTTGTATCCTTTCTCTTTTCTTTTTGGTAAGTCTGGCTAGGGGTTTATTAATTTTATTAGTTTTTTAAAAGAAGCAGCTCCTAGTTTCACTGATCTACTCTTTTTTTGTTGTTGTTGGTTTCTGTATCATTTATTTGTGCTCTAATCTTTATTATTTCCTTTCTTCTGCTGGCTTAGGCTTCATTTGTTGCTCTTTTTCTAGCTCCTTTAGGTGTAAGGGTAGCTTATTTATTTGAGATTTTTCTTGCTTCTTGAGATAGGCCCATATTGCTATAAACTTCCCTCTTGGAACCACTTTTGCTGTATCCCAAAGGTTTTGAACCATTGTTTTAATTTACATTTGTTTCCATGTAATTTTAATTTGATTTCCCAGTTGAATCATTCATTGTTTAGTAGCATGTTCTTTACCCTCCATGTATTTGGTCTTTCCAAATTTTTTCTTGTGGTGGACTTCAAGTTTCATAGTACTGTGATCAGAAAATATGCATGATGTGATCTCAGTCTTTTTGTACTTGATAAGGCCTGATTCATGATCTAATATGTGATTTATTCTGGAGAATGTCCCATGTGCCCTTGAAAAGAATGTGTATTCTGCTGCTTTAGCACGAAATGCTCTGAATATATCTGTTACGTCATCTGGTCCAATACACCCTTCAGAGCCATTGTTTCTTTGTTGATTTCTGTTTCCCATTGTTTCTTTGTTGATTTCTGTTTAGATAATCTGTCCATTGTTGTAAGGGGAGTGTTAAAGTCATCTACTATTATTGTATTATTATCAGTGAGTTCCTTTATGTTTGTTTTTAGTTTTGTTTTATCTATTTGAGTATTCCCATGTTGGGAGCATAAATATTTATAATTATTAGATATTCCTGTTGTATAGTCCCCTTTATTATGATATAGTGCACTTTTTCATCTTGTTACAGTCTTTGGTTTAAAGTCTAGGTTGTCTGATATATAAGTATTGCTACTCTGGCTTTCATTTGGTGTCCATTTGCATGACAAAATAGTTTTCTATCCCTTCACTTTGAATCTGCAGGTGTCTTTAGATCTAAAATGAATCTCTTTTAGGCAGCATATAGATTAGTTTTGGTTTTTGATCCATTCTACACCCTATGTCTTTTGATTTGTAGCATTTAGTCTATTTACATTAATAGTATTTATTTTTTGTTTCTAAGATTTATTGTTTATTTTAGAGGAGTGAGGAGGAGCAGAGGAGATAGAGTCTTAAGCAGACTCAGTATGACCTGAGCCAAAACCAAGCTTGGACACTTAACCAACTGTGCCATCCAGGAACACCATTCACAGTATTTATTGATAAATTTGTATTTAGTGCTATTTTATTACTTGTTTGTAATTGTCTCTGGAGATTTCCTCTGCTACTTTCTTATCTTTGTCTCCTTTGGTTCTTCCTTTTCACTCAAAGAGTTTCCTTTAATATTTCTTGCAGAGTTCATTTAGTGGTCATGAACTCTCTTAGTTTTTGTTTGTCTGGAAAATTCTTTATCTTTCCTTCTCTTCAGAATGGTAGCCCTCCTGGATAAGATATTATTGGCTGCAGATTTTTCCCATTCAGCATGTTGAATATATCATACTACTCTCTTCTGGCTTGCCAAGTTTCTGTGGAGAGATCTTCAGCTAGCCTTTTGGGTCTTCCCTTATAAGTTAAGGATTTATTTTGTCTTGCTTTTATGATTTTTTCCTTTGTCACCATATTTTGCAAATTTAATTAAAATATGCCTTGGTGCTGACATACTTTTGTTCATTTTGATAAGAGTTCTTGGTGCCTCTTGGATTTAGATGTCTGTTTCCTTCCTCAGACTGGAAAAAGTTTCAGCTATTATTTCCTCAAATAGATTTTCTTCCCTCTTTTCTCTCTCTTCTGCTGGGACTTCTATGATAGAAATGTTGTAAAAAAAAAAAAAAAAAAAAGAAAGAAATGTTACCTTTGATGTAGTCACTGAGTTCCTTAAATCTATTCTCGTGATCCACAAGTCTTCTTTCTCTATTTTGTTCAGCTAAACATATTACAGCATTGAAAGGCTTTAGTGAACAATCTTTCTTATCTCTAATAATTGCTTCCTTGAATCTATGGAGGAACTGAAAAAGCTTTATTATTATTATTTTTTACAAAGCTATTTACTTATTTTATTGAGGTAAAATTCACACAATGTAAAAGTAGCCATTAACCATTTTTTTTCTTTTTTTATTAACCATTTTAAAATGACCTATCCAGCAGCATTCAGTACATTCCCAATGTTGTTACAAGACTTTTTTTAAATATTATTTTAATTAGTGATTATTTACAAATAACACCATAAGTGAGTGCCCTCCTTAAGGAAATAAAAACCTTTAATGCTTGAAATGAGATACTGTTAAGACTCTTCCTCATGTTTCTGAGGAAGAACAGTTTCTGTTTTCCCCAAGTTTCTAGATAGTAACTCTAAAATAGAAACTGTCACTGTCTGCAGATTTTAGAAAGCAGGGTCCACACTTCTGTTCACTCAATAATCTAAATTAGGAAAAGGGGGATCCCTGGGTGGTGCAGCGGTTTGGCGCCTGCCTTTGGCCCAGGGCACAATCCTGGGGACCCGGGATCGAATCCCATGTCGGGCTCCCGGTGCATGGAGCCTGCTTCTCCCTCTGCCTGTGTCTCTGCCTCTCTCTCTCTGTGTGACTATCATAAATAAATAAAAATTAAAAAAATAAAATAAAATTAGGAAAAGGAATAAGGAGGAGTAAGTGGATGCATACAGGGCATAGACTTTTTTTTATATTCTGACTTTGGAGCAGCCTGTCCACAGTATTTAATACTCCTCATTCCTTCCTAATATAAGCTTGTTGAGGCAGCTCAACAAGAGACAATATACCACTGCCCATGTACTCTCTTGGTGAACATAGGGTAAAATTAGTTGTGGGGACAAATTATGTGGAAGTTAGATTCTGGCCATGTATCAAACTGTGTTCTGCAATCTAGTTTTGAACAGCAATAAAGTTAATATTTTTCATACTTCTGAATTTTGTGCCCTTTTCCTTTTTCTTTTTTCCTTTCTTACTTTTGTCTTTTTTTTTACTTCCTCCTTTTCTCCCTTTTCTTTTGTAAATATTCCATGTATACTTAGAAGAATATTTGTTATAATGTTCTAAATATGAATTAGATAGAGTTGTTGAATAATGTTTAAATTCCTTATAAATAAATCCTTTATTGTTTTTTATTTGGTTGTTCTGTTAGTTACTGACAGAAGTATATTAAAATTTCCAACTCTGATTAAGGATTTGTCAATTTTTCCTCTTAGGTCTCTCAACTTTTGCCTTAACTATTCTGAAGCTATGCTATCAGATATTTTCAAATTCAGGATTGTTATTTCTTCCTGTTGAGTTGGCCTTTCAATCATTATGGAATTTATTTTTTCAATTTTTTGTCTTAAAACCTATTTTATCAGATATTAATGTATCCACATCAGTGCTTAATAAATGTTTTCATGATAGTTGCTTTGCTTTTCCATACTTTCTTTCAACATATGTCCTTATATTTAAAGGATATACCGTTGTAAACATAATAGATTGACTTTGTAAAGAGCCATACTGAACATCTTTGTCTTTGCAGTGTGTAGTATAGGGGAGGAAAACCTTTTCCTTTACTTTTCTAGGGTTGATAGCTGGGTTTGTGAAATAAACTGACAACACGCAGATTAACAGAGAAAACTGACAACACGCAGATACACAAATTTATTAATTTTTTATGTGCACAGGGGCACACATGGAAAAAAAGTGAAAATTCAAACAGTAAGATTTGAGAGCTTATATATTCTCTTAATAGGGGAAACGGGGTGAAATGCATGTAGATAACTTAAGAGAGAGTCAATGATTTCCAGAAAAGATGAATGGGCCTTTAGAAGAATAGATGGAAAGTGTGATTGTAACTAAGTTTGTTTTTTGGTGTGGTACTGACTTTGAATCTCCTCTCCTATGGTTAGAGTCACATTTTGCTGGTTGGTGCAACTCCTGGGAAAGGAATTATGGCATTTAAATTCCTTCTGGAGGATCTGTCTTTAGGCAGGTAAAGAGAGTCCTTGCCTGCAGAATTATTACTGTGGTTTTCTAATGGTGTGTTTTCTATTTACCACATTCCTTCTATATTCCTTAGTTGGAATTATTCCATTAGAAAGAGTTGCCTCTTTTCATTTACTTTGTTTGTTGTTTATTTACTCTTTTATTTTGTTATTAGAGGCTCATAAATACTTACTGTATTTGTTGTGTTATAATCCAATATTATTATTATTTCTTTTATTGCTCAAATTGTTCCAGCTTTGTTGGGAAATTGGCAACTGTGTCAATTTGACATGCTTCATCCTTCTTTTGTCTTTTATCCTTTTTTTTTTTTTTTTAGCACTTCCTTTTTTACCACAAGATGTTCCAGGCTCATCTTATATTCTTGCATAGTGTCTGTTCTAGTCTCTAATGAACCATCATTCCAAGTACTTCTGATTCTTTTTGTTAGGGAAATGCACTTAGAAATAATTTATTAGAGTCTAGGTGTCAGTATCTCACCAAACATGAGTCTTATACATAAGTCTGTTATGTTCTGCTCCATGTTCCAGCCTTTTATTTACCAATGAACCATTCATGTAGAATTAAGCATATAACATAATCTATTACTGCTATTTTATATTATGTACTGCTCCCACGTATACTTTTTAGTTAGATACTGATTTAGATAACAAGCACTAGTCTAATGATTTGGTTGAACTAGAATGGCCTCAGAGTATCTAAAAATTTTTAAGGAGCAGATACATTTTCTTGGAGACAGTTTATTTGACATTCAGCTACGTGACTGACAAATGGTTGAAATAATGAACCCTGAGGGTGTCTCTATGTTTGAAATCACATAAAATAACAATTAATTATTAATGAATAAATCCTAGATATTGTTTTGACAGGGATCAATATTTAAGTTAGCAAGAATAGGATGAAAGGAATTGATTTGTGGTCAAGCTCAGATGCAATTTCATTCAGGTACTGTTTTTGGTGAGACAGGAATTCCTAAAAAGCACACAACATGTAGGGCTGACAAGTTTCACTCAAGCATAGCAAAGAGAGGAAAGAAAATGCTATAGAAGGAAAAATAACTCACTAGGGTTTGAGACTATAGAAGAAACAGAGATAATAACTTCAAGCATAGATTTCTAACAAAAACATAAGCATAGAAGAATATGAAAAGAAATCGAAAGAACTGAAATATAGGATCTTAAGAATAGTTAAATTGTTTACCAACATATGCTTTCATCAAAAGAAATAAGTCACTTAGAATACTGAAGTTCAACAATCACTTTTTGAGCACCAGCTATAGGTCAACTAATGAGCTAGGCAATGGGGATGCAGTGAGCATTATAGGAACTGTCTAGCATTACACCCACCTGCCAGTCTCAGCCATAGGTGGAAATGTGGTCTCTGCTAAGCCTGTCAGACTCCCTCCTGGGAATATAAATGCTAAACAAAGGTTAAGAAGGAGAGAAATTTGTTGGGGCTAAGCCATTTTAACAATAAAGTTCATGAGTTTTCCTAGTTAGAGAAAAGCTGCCTTGATTCCAGTTTTTTTTTCTAAGGCCTGATAATTTTGTTAGCATTTCTTTCAATATTTTAAGCTTCTCAGTATCTTTTAAAATATACTTCCATTAAGAAATTATTGCTAGCCAGAATCAGCTTGCCAAGAACCCTAAATAACACAGGGTCATTGGATGAATTTTGTCATTGTGAAATCCAAATACATGTTTCTAACTCTTTAGAATACAGCTCCCTATGAAGTTCTAGGAGACGGAAGCTCATTCAAGAGAAGAAATGAGCCAGTGTTGATAGAGAAGTAGGCAGAATTAGTCTGAGTCAAGAAAAGTGAGGGTGACTTTCTATAAGACTGGGAGGGGGGGATTGCAGAGATATATGTCTTCACTTGCAAGTTGGTTTTGGATAAAGGTGACTGAGAGATGTCTGTAGAAGAGAATTATCACACAGACCTTGAGTAGTAGAGGCACTATATGGTAAGGTCTGTAGTTACTGAAGAAGACTGAATAAAGAAGCATTCCTTAGTCCACACATAGCCAAACAGACTTCCCAGCAACTCTGAAGAGCAAAAGAAGCATTGGTTATTATGGTGATCAGCATGGACTGGAAGCAGGCTTCTCTGCCATTTTTATGCAAGCATATATGCCCTCTATTCCTTTACCAACCTTGGCATAGCGGAGTCTTTCAACATTACAGCTGAAGTGTCATTCTACATTAATATAATGGGTAGAAGCTTAAGACCATATTTAATTTGATTTAAAATAAACTAATAAAAGCTAATATGTATCAAGCACTGATTATAAGCCAGGAACTCTTCTGACAGCTTCATATCTATTGACTTATTTAGTCCTTACTTTATTTTATAGATGTAGAAGGTCAGGTATAAACAATATAGCTCAAGATCATATGGTGCATATTCCAGTGCAAGCAATCTGATTCCAGAGTACCACTCCCACACACTGTGCTATATATATATTTTTGTGTTTGTGTATATGTTTTAATTGTGAAGTATTTTAACCATACCACAAGAATATAGAAAACACATAAATTCCCTGTTTTCCTAACTTTTAGTTGTATTAAATCTTCATTATATGTCACATTTTCTTCAGATATCTTTGAAATGACCACCATCATGAATTCAGAGTATTTTTACTACATATTTATGCACCCATAAATATTATTTTAAATAGTTAAAACACTTTAAACTTACTCAGAGGGGGCAGCCCCAGTGGCGCAGCGGTTTAGCACCTCCTGCAGCCCAGGGTGTGATCCTGGAGACCCTGGATCGAGTCCCACGTCGGGCTCCCTGCATGGAGCCTGCTTCTCTCTCTGCCTGTGTCTCTGCCTCTCTTTCAATCTCTCTGAATAAATAAATAAATAAATCTTTAAAAAAAAATAAACTTACTCAGAGGGCATCGTATTAAATATAAAATTCTGCAAATTGCATTGATGGAAACAATAATTTTCAATTTCATGCATCTTAAAATAGATAGCATTACCTCATAAAACAATTACTATAGTATGTCCATTATAATTCCTTTTTTTAAAATCAACAGGCAAGTAATTTATCCTATTTTTAATTTTTTTTTAAGATTTCATTTTTTTTTATTTCAGAAAGAGAGACAGCATGAGTATGGGTGTGGATAGAGGGAGAGGTAGAGAGAGAGAAAGAGTGAGAGAGAGAGAGAGAATCCTAAGCATTATCCTAAGTATCTCTGTGCTGAGATCATGGAGCCCCAATTTATCCTATTTTCATTTTATTTTTTTTTAATTTTTTAATTTAAATTCAATTTGCTAACATACAGTATAATACCAGTGCTCATCCCAACACAATTTATCCTATTTTTAATGCTTGGTTTCAGGAACTGTATTTATTTAGCTTTTATTTTTCTGAGTGCATATTTGATAATACATATAATTGATGAATTGTATATTTTAATTATAAAAATATTCTATAGAAGCTAAAAACTTTTTATAATTGTGAGTCACCACAAACTCAAAAGCGGTGTGAACAAATTAAGCATTTGTCTTTTCTCATGAAACAAGAAGTCTGGAGATGTAATTACTGGCACTTGTTCAGACTCAGGAATATCAGAATTGAGGCTTCTGTCAATTTCTCTGAGCTGAAACTAACACACCTACTTTTCAAGCAGGAACAAAGAGAAGGGGAAAAGCAAGCAAGCAAGAAGATGAATGCATCTAGAATCAGGAAAACAAAATCATCCCTATGTTATCCAAAGGAAAATGAGTGTTGAGTGGCAGTGATAGCCAGGTTTTTCACTCCTCAGTTGAACCTATACCACCTTCCTCCCACTTCTTAAAATCTTTTATGCAGAATGTAATGATTTTATTGTGTGGGCAGTATAATTGTATTATACAAATTAACGATAATGCAAACTATTTGAAAATCTCTCTGAAAAGGACTACTGAGTTTGATTAAAATTCTTAAAATCAATAACTAAGAGATGTGAGAATTATACCCACATTTACTGATACATTGATTACCTAAAAATTGTCTCCTACTTATACACTAAATAAATTTCTGATAAAATATTGGCATAAGCATCATTAATATTAATGTGAAAAATTTAATAACTCTCCAGCACTACGTAGGCAAGTTATTACATAGCTATACAATTAATATTTTAACCATTAAAATAATATTTTGCAGAAATAATATTTAAGCCATCACAATATATCATGCAATATGATACAGAGTGAAAAAGGAAGACTATGATGTTTTTATTTGAAAAAAAATACATGGAAAATGGATGGTAATAACATGCATTAAACATCAATAGGGTTGTTTTTTTTTTCAGTAAAATAATGCACTATTTTATGGATATTATTAACAACAAGAGATTCCACCACTTAGAACATGTGCTGCATGAATAAAATAAATGAAAGAAATCAATAAAAAATTCACAAACTTTAGAATTTTTATGACAATTCCATAGTCACAAATAAAACTAGATAAATTTAGAGGTGATATTTGAGCCATAGACTACACAGTTTTAAAAACTGTTAGCATTTCCCAATGACACAGGATGTGAAAAAGATAAATATTCTTTTATAATATAAATGATGCCAAATGTAACTACACATGAAGTATTAAAGTTTATGTTGTTTTTCTTGGAAATATTTTTCCCATTCTAATTAGAAAGGCTATCTTCAATATGCTGTTACATCTGCATATGTCCTGGTCTCTTAGATTCCTAAAGAAATGTGGATGCCATAGAAATGATTAAAGAATGCTTAAAATATTGCTTCTCAGGCCATGTTCTTCATGCATAGGTTATAAGCCAATATGAAAATATTGGCTTGCCTAAGATTTAAAATCTTTCCTAATCTGATATCATGCTTGATAGAGTACATTCCAAAAGACTAAAACAGCTCTTTTTGCCAATTAAAGTTGCTGAGACAGATACAATAAGAAATAATACAAAGTCTGCTCAGTGGTAGAAGAGTTTTTCCACAGGAGAAGAAAATGTTATGATGCATGAAGATGTTCACTAATGTGTTATTTTCAACAGCAGAAACTGAAAATATGAATTGTAAATGCATTTTCTTCTTTTTGTCTGGTTCAGTATACTGAATTTTACTATTTTAAAAAATTTATATATTTTTCCCTCAATTTTTCATTTATATTCTATTTAACTAACATATCATGTAATAATGGTTTCAGGAATAGAATGAGTTTTACCATTATAGGAGGAAAAGAATTAATGAATTTTCAGAAAATTCCATTTAAAATTTAGAGCCCAATGTGGGAAGTATCATTTTCTTATTAAAGATTTTTATCTTTATTCTATCTGGGCATGATATTATTCATGATTTTAAAATTATATTTTCTTTTAATGTCAAAACAAGGGACTGATACTTTGGATGTTAAAATATTTTTAACAGAATATTTAGTCAGATATTTTATCAGAATTTTTAAATCTACAGTTATTTAGAGTAATGATAACATGTTTCATCTGACTTTGAGTAATTTAGAAAAATAATCTTTATAGTGTTCAGATATTATTGTAGGAACATGTATGGTTGGCATGGCTCTTAGTCCACAAGTTTAATTATGAAAAAACAATTGCTGGCTTGATGTTCATTCCTAACAATCTTTGAGTCAGAATAGTTATCACTGTGTCCTTTTATCCCTTACAATGTCTCACCAATATTTGGGAAGTTTACTTAGCCCCTGGAAGATGAAAGGCCTTTAGTTTCCAGGACAGATCATAGTTCACTACAGGTAGATTATACTGTCCCAATGGCAGTGGACCCTTGACCTTTTGTTCCGCTTGTGTATCATCTTTGAGGTCCTGCTTTCCTGGTGGACAGAAGCATCTCTCTGAGGTCTGGATACCTCACAGACACTGCCTTGGAGGACTGCTTTAGATTCAGATCCAGACTTTTAAAACCCCCTTTCCCCCCATTTGGCAGAAACCTGTATCTGTGCTGTTAAGATCCTCTCTCTGTTCTCCCCCTTCCCCAGGGTCTCCTATCATATTCTATTCATTTTGCTTAGGCTTTTATAAAAGACAGGCTACTTGGAGCTATTCTTGATTTTATAGCTGCCAAAATCTTTGACTCAAGAAGCTAAAAAGTCTGGCTACAAAACTGAAATAAAAAAGCATATGCAAATATGAGGGGAATTTAAAAAGCAAAATAAAATCTAGTATCTCAAAGAATAATGTATTAGAAATTAAGTGCCAGACAGTACTTAAATGCAGGGATTTAAAAATAGTCACTCAGTAAAGGTTGTTAAAAGTTGAAAGATGAGAGTGTTTGTTGAATTTATGGCTGCTGACGTTCACCTGCCTCTAAATGCCATGTTAGCATCCACCTATAAATGTGGGCCAGCCCTTCAGTCTGGAATGATGTTGATCTCAGATAAATCGCTCTCTTGGAGAGCCTGGTATGTTGTCCTGGAGCCCTTCTTGTTCTGATGCTCTGGTCTCTTGGTTCTTGGACTCTAATTTGGTTGTCCAGTTCTTTATGCTAAATGAAATCCCTGATCTCTGTTGCTAATACCTTGGCCCTTTGAAGTTCTGGAACTGCTAGTTGTTAGAACTCTTCTGGTTGGGATCCGGCTAAACTTTTAAGCCTTGATCTGCAATCTGGATTTGTGTTCACAAATCCATCCGTGGATTAGCATCATCTCTGTCATATTCCTATAAGACCCTTCATCATTTGAGATATTTGGAGTGGACTTAGAAAACTATTTTAGTCAATTCTGCCAGAAACAGCAGAGTGGTAATTTCAAAAATATTTAATGGACGCTCCTTCTCTGCTGGCCTTATGGATGCCCTCACTTCTGCCCTTATTCTGATATTTAGGTAAGGTATTAAATAGAATGTAAAGAACACCTTGATGGAGAAAAAAAACTAACTGTACCTTTCATATTGGAAATTCACCAGTTTCAAAGACACTGTTGCCAAATGGACGTGATTTTTATTGTTGTTGTTGGTTTTTTTTTTTTTAATGTTGTTGTTGTTTTTTATCATTTCATACTGGTCGTAGTGTTTAGGTTTCTTTATTAGAAGATAATTTCAAAAGGGCAGCACAAGTTTGTCTTGTAACAAGAAAAGCAGATGTTAAGGTCAAGAAGCCACTGCCAAAGGGATTGTTTGCTGAGAATTGAAGATAGGCTTCTTGTTTCAAATGGTATCTGGGGAAATTTCCATTAACTCCAATGCCAGTAGAATGAAACTGAGTGAAATTGGCAGGTCAGAAATGTTATGCCAACATCACAATAGGTAGTAATATCCTTTGTCTCTCCTTTGCTGTCCACACATTATCCAAAATTTATTCATTGCAAACAAAAAAGCAGAGTAGCCATTCTTCCAAAGCAAAAACATATTACTTATTGGGATCCAAACCCACATATCACATTCTAGATTCATTAGGTGAGTATGGCTCTCATTAAGTGGGTACAGTGCTCTGTATGGCAGTGATAAATGAGAACTATGCAGAATTTATCTATATATCTACTCCCATAACACTCAGTGGATAAAAAAAGAATCTTGGTAGCAGACAGAAGAAAAGATTTTCATTTTTCACAAGGTTCAGAGTATTTAATAAGTGATAGGAAGAAATCTTATTGATAACACACAAATGGCTTTTAGAGACTGGAAATTATAATAGAAGTCATACTTTTCAATTGTGTGTCTGAGAAATATTTTGAAAAACACTTGAGTGGTTAAAGCATGTGACAATGGTGATTACATGCTCCATATTTTGACAAAACCTGTGTCTGAATAGATTTTTACTATTTGAGGATAAGTATAAAGAAAATATCATGTTGGAACATAAAACAACATTACATAAGGTGAAATTAAAAGGGTATATTTTTTATTGCTGCAGTAACAAAATACCACAAACTTAGAGGCTTACAACAACACAAATTTATTATCTTATAGTTCTGGAAATTACAAGTCTGGGATGGGTCTCTCTGGGCTAAAATCAAAATATGGCCAAGGTATGTTATTTCTAGAGGCTCTACACACAAATCTGTCTCTATCTTTTCCATACTCTAAAGGCTGACTGCATTCCCTGGCGCATGGTCCCCTTTCTCCGTTATCAAAGCCAATATACAGTTGAGTATCTTCCACGTTATCAACTCTCTGATTCTCTCTCCGTGTCCTCTTTTCAATTATATGGACACTTGTAATTACATTGGGCCTGCCCTATTAATCCAGTATAATTTTTCCATCTCAAGGTCAATTAGCAGCCTCACTTACATCTGCCACCTTAATTCCCTTTTCCTCATAATCCTAACATATCACTGAATTCTGAAGATTTATTCTTGGACATATTTGGGTGCCTATTATTCAATCTGCCACAGAGGGTAATATACTTAATACTGATTGTAGATTCAAGGGTGGATAAATTAAGAATCAGAATAAAAGGGATGCCCGGGTGGCTCAGCAATTGAGTGTCTACCTTTGGCTCAGGGCGTGACCCCCAGGGTCCTGGGATCAAGTCCCACATCAGGCTCCCTGTAATAGTGCTGATGAAAAAAGGGACAGGAAAACAAAAATAAAAATAAAGACAATGCCAACAATGTAAAAATTCAATAAGGATACATCCAGTTTTCAGTTCTATATGTAGGGAAATTTGGAGGTTGGCACCTAGTGCTGACAAGTAAAAAGCTGAGCAGTCTGATAAATCAAGACCTGTTATAGAATCTATAAGAAAGCCAAGGACACAGGGCAAACTACTGCTCCTGAAATTGGAAAAACAAGTGAATACAGGGAGTCACAGAGAGCCACGAGCAGAAACCACCACGAGAATCAGCGCCAGGGTAGAGAAACCAGAACTGTAATTGGAAATTGCTGAATTCTCAGTGTGGACAACCTTGAGAGTTCAAAGTCTGAGGGGAATCCTATGAAATTTAGCTCTAGATTCTCATAGTCAATATCAGAGCAAAATCCTAGGTGGTTGTCAGAGGTGGGGTGCCAGGGTGTATGGGGGATATGGGTGAAGGTAGTCAAAACAAACTTCCAGGTATGAGATAAATAAATTCTGGGGGCCTAGATATAGCATGGTCACTATAGTTAACAATATTGTGTTGTACTGTATATTTAAAAATTGAAGAGAGAATTTAAAGTTTTTCTCCTCACAAGAAGTAAATTTATAACTATGAGGTGATATTAACTAAACTTATTGTGGCAATCATTTCACCATATATAGGCATATCAAATCACTGTGTTGTATACTTTAAACTGATAGGATGCCATATTTTGATTATGTCTCAATAAAATGGAAAAATTATTAAAATTCATTAAATGGGTATATAAATATGAAAAATAATGCATATAAAATTATATATACATATACATATATATGGTATCTTGAAATAAAAGTCCTCATGAAACTTTGAGGAGATACCTCATTACCATATTTATAAGGTGGTATACGAAAACAATATTCCAAGAGGAGGCAAGATGGTGGAAGAGTAGGGGACCTCATTCCATCTGGTTTCTTGTAAGTTAGATAACTATCAAATCATTCTGAACACCCATGAATTCAACCTGAAATGTAAGAAAAGAATTGCTGGAACTCTACAAGTAGAAAAGCGACCACTTTTTGCAAGGTAGGAGGTGCAGAGGAGTGAATTTGAGGGGAGATATGGGAAGATAAATGGCAGGGGGAGGAAGCCTCAGTCAGAAGGCTACCAGAAAGTGACATAGCCCCAGAGCACAAAATTGGTAACTTTTCAAAGTCTGCTCCAGTGAGAGACATCCCTGCCTGAAAGGTGCTCAGGTGGTGAACCGGGCATAATCTTAGGTGGGAAAGTGTGGTCTCAAGATCCCCAGTCACAGAAAGAATAGGGGTGCCTAAGCCAGTAGGGAAACTTGTTTAGGTCAGTGAGCCCGGGAGGGGGTTCTCACCTCAGTTTGCCGTAAACTGAGAACTGAGGCCCCACTTGGTGACCCTTCTCTGTTTGGGGGCTCTGCAAAGGACAGGAATGCAATGACCCTCCACCATCCTTCTGGGAGGGGTGGAGCAGGAACGCACATCACCAGGTGACAGCTCTCAGTGTGACAGAAAAGGAGTGATCCTTTGCCTTTCTCTGGAAGAGGCAGGGCAAGTTTGGGTACCTGCGCAATCCAGTGCTCTCTGAGCCAGTGACCTACAAAGTGCAGGACCATGGTGACCTTCTGCTTTTCCCCCAAGGGGATCAGTATGGGAGTGCATTGCAGGAATCTGCAGAGTGTGGCACACACAAAAGTGAAGAGCGCTGAAGGTTTACTGACGAGAGGGGATCCCAATCTTTCAGCTCCAGAGCTGGAGATGGAGGTGCAGCCCTTTAAAAAGAATTCATCTCTAAAGAAAGCCTTTAGGAAACAAAAACCACACAATGCAACCAGAGACATCTTACACGGAGCACCCCCCCCTGGCTAGAGGAGGTGCAACTCCCTCCAGGCAAAGACACCTGAGAATCAGCACAACAGGCCCCTCCCCCAGAAGACCAGCTGGAAGAACAGGTCTACAGCACCTTTACAGACCACACAGGACTACAAAATTCCAGTGCCAGAGGAAAATAGTATATAGAATTCACATTTTTTTCTCACTATTCACTTATCTTCCAGTTTAAAATTTTCCATTTCATTTTTTTCTTTTTTCCCCTTTTAACTAGTTTATTTTATCAACTCTTTGTTTTCAAGTCTTTTTTTAACTTTCATCTTTTCGTTTACATTTATTCACATTTATTCATTTATTTATATCCTTCACTTTTCGCTTCCTTTCACCGTATTCAATTTTATTTTTGTATATATAAGTTTGGATTTCTTTATAATTTTGGGATTTAGTGTCTTCTGCATGCAGACCAAAATATATACATGCAGACCAA
Source organism: Vulpes vulpes (assembly GCF_048418805.1). Classification (NCBI taxonomy): domain Eukaryota; kingdom Metazoa; phylum Chordata; class Mammalia; order Carnivora; family Canidae; genus Vulpes; species Vulpes vulpes. Next base: position 44,276,266 of record NC_132786.1, on the reverse strand, counting down.
AATATAATTTTGGGATTTAGTGTCTTCTGCATGCAGACCAAAATATGCAGACCATGTGGATCACCCTGTTTTGTCCACCCTGTATGATTATATTCTCTCCCCCTCCTACTTTTTTTCCTTTTTCTTTATCTTTTTATTTTTTGGATTCTGACCTCTTTAGAATTATCTAATGTGTATTGCACTTGGATCATGGTTGACATTTTTGATTCTGTTCACTCCTTCATCCATTCGTCTCTGGACAAAATGTCTAGAAGGAGGAATTCACAGCAAAATAAAGAACGAACCATAGGTAATACTCTCTTCCATAGAATTGATCTATATGCGTAAGGTAAGGTGTCAGAGCTGGAATTCAGGATAACAATTATAAAATTATGAGCTGGGTTTGAAAAAAGCAAAAAAGACTCTGGAGAATCTCAGTGCATAAATGAAATCTAAGCAGGTCATAGGTAAAAATGTTCTGAGATGCAGGATAAATTGGATGCTCTAACAGCTAGGCTAAATGACACAGAAAAGAGAGTAAGTGACATAGAAGACAAGTTGATGGTAAGGAAAGAAGCTGAGGAAAAGAGAGAAAAACAAGTAATGGATCATGAGGGAAGGGTTTGAGAAATCAGCGATGCAATAAAATGAAACAACGTTAGAATTATTGGGGTCCCCGAGGGAGAAAAAAGCTAGAGAGAGAGGGACAGAGGTATATTTGAGCAAATCATCGTTGAGAATTTCCTTAGTCTGGGGAAGAAAACAGGTATTCAAGTCCAAGAGGTAGAGAGGACTCCTTCCCCCTAAAATCAATAAACATAGACCAATACTCTGACTATAATAGTGAAGCTTGCAAATCTCATAGATAAAGAGAATATCCTGAAAGCAGCTTGAGACAAGAAACAAAGACAATCTACAGAAACAAGGACTTTACAGGAAATACAATGGCACTAAATGCATATCTTTCAATAGTTACTCTGAATGTAAATGGGCTAAATACTTCAAAAACACAAGGTATCAGATTGGATAAAAAAGCAAGACCCATCCAAATGCTGTCTAAAGAAACTAATTTTAAACCTAAAGACACCTCCAGATTGAAAATGAAAAGGGTAGAGAGCCATTTATCATGCTAATGGATCTCAAAAGAAAGCTGGAGTAGCAATCTTCACATCAAATTAGATTATAAACCCAAGACTGTAGCAAGGGATGAAGGAGGCCACTATGTCATACTTAAAGGTCTTTGGAACAGGAAAATCTAACAATTATCAAATATTTATGCTCCTTACTTGGGAGCAGCCAATTATATTAACCAATTAATAACCAGATTAAAGAGATACATTTATAATAATACAGTAATAGTAGGGGACTTTGACACCCTACTCACAGCAATGGACAGATCATCTAAGCATAAGATCAACAAGGAAACAAGGGCTTTGAATGACACACTGGACCAGATGGACTTCACAGATATAGTCAGAGCATTCCATTCTAAAGCAACAGAATACACATCTTCTCAAATACACATGGAACATTCTCTAGAATAGATCACATACTGGGTCACAAATCAGGTATCAACCAGTACCAAAAGATTAATATTATTCTCTGCATATTTTCAGACCACAGTGCTTTAAAAATTGAACTCACTCACAAGAGGAAATTGGGAAGGAACTCAACCACTTGGAGGTTTAAAAAGCATAGTACTAAAGAATGAATGGATCAACCAGGAAATTAAAGAAGAATTTAAAAAATTCATGGAAATGAGTGAAAATAAAAACATAAATGCTCAAAACCTTTGGGATAGTCCTAAGAGAGAAGTACATTGTAGTACAAGCCTTTCTCAAAAAATTAGAAAAATCTCAAATACACAAGCTAAACTTCTCCAACCAAAAGGAATTGGAGAAAGAACAGCAAATAAAACCTAAACCAAGCAGGAAAAGAGAAATAATAATGATTAGAGCAGAAATCAATGAAATAGAAACCAGAAGAATAGTACAACAGATTAATAAAACTGCAAGCTAGTTCCTTGAAAGAATTAATAAGATTGATAAACTCCTAGCCAGACTTATCAAAAAGAAAAGAGAAAGGACTCAAATTAATGAAATCATGAATGGAAGAGGAAAAATCATGACCAACACCAAGGAAATACAAACAATTTTAAGAACATATTATAAGCAACTATATGTCAAATTAGGCAACCTGGAAGAAATGGATGCATTCCTGGAAGCTTATAATCTTCCAAAATTGAAACAGTAAGAAATAGAAAACCCAAACAGACTGATAACCAGCAGGAAACTGAAATAGTCATCACATACCCTGAAAACACGAGTCCAGGGACATATGGCTTTCCAGGGGAATTCTAACAAACATTTAAAGAAGAAATAATACCTATTCTTCTGATTCTGTTTCAAAATATAGGAATGGAAGGAAAACTCCTGACTCGTTCTATGAGGCCCACATTACCTTGATCCCAAGACCAAACCACATCAAAAAGGAGAATTACGGACCAATATCCCTGATGACCACGGATGCCCAAATTCTCATCAAGATACTAGTCAACAGAATCCAATAGTACATTGAAAAGATTATTCACCACGACCAAGTGGGATTTATTTCTGGGCTGCAAGGGTGGTTAACATTCACAAATCAATCAACGTGGTATATCACATTAATAAAAGAAAAAGAATAAGAACCATATGATCCCCTCAATAGATGAAGAAAAAGCATTTGACAAAATACAGCATTTTTTTTTGCATTATTTTCTTGATTAAAATTTTCCATACTGTAGAGATAGAAAGAACATACCTCAATATATCATAAAAGCTATATACGAAAAGTCCACAGCAAATATCATTCTCATTGGGGAAAAGCTGAGAGTTTTCCCCTCATGTCAGGAACATGACAGGGATGCCCCTCTCACCACTGTTGTTCAACATAGTACTAGAAGTCCTAGCCTTAGCAGACAACAAAAAAGGAAAGGCATTCAAACTGGTAGAGAAGTCAAAATCTCACTCTTCACAGATGACATGATACTTTATGTGGAAAACCCAAAAGAATTCACCCCCAAATTGCTAAAACTCATACAGCAGTTCAGCAACATGTCAGGATATAAAATTAATGCACAGAAATCAGTTGCATCTCTATACACTAACATTGAGACATAAGAAAGAGAAATAGAGAAATTAAGGAATTGATCCAATTTACAATTGCACCAAAAACCATAAGATACCTAGGAATAAACATAACCAAAGAGGTAAAGGATCTGTACTCTAAAACCTACAGAACACTTAACACTTCTGAAAGAAATTAAGAAAGACACAGAGAAATGGAAAAACACTCCATGCTCATGGATTGAAAGAATAAACATTGTTAAAATGTCTACATGACCCACAGCAATCTATATATTCAATGCAATCCCTATAAAATATCATTGACATTTTTCACAGAGCTGGAAGAAATTATCCTAAAATTTGTATGGAGCCAGAAAAGACCCCAAGAAGCCAGAGGAATGTTGAAAAAGAAAATCAAAGATGGTGGCATCACAATTTCAGACTTCAAGATGTATTTCAAAGCTGGAATCACCAAGAAGTATGGTACTGGTACAAAAATGGACACATAGATCAATAGAACAGAATAGAAAACCCAGAAATAGACCCTCAACTCTATGGTCAACTGGAAAGACTCTCCAGTGGAAAATAGTCTCTTCAACAAATAGTGCTGGAAAAATTGGACAGCCACAGATAGAATAATGAAACTGGATCATTCCTTTACACAACACACAAAGATAAACTCAAAATGGATGAAAGACCTAAATGTGAAACAGGAATCCATCAAAATATTAGAGGAGAACACAGGCAGCAACCGTTGTGTCCTGGGCTACAGCAACTTCTTGCTAGACACATCTCCAAAGACAAGGGAAACAAAAGGAAAAATGAACTATTGGGACTTCATCAAGATAAAAACCTTATTCACAGTAAAGGAAATAGTCAACAAAACCAAAAGGCAATCTATGAAATGAGAGAAGATATTTGTAAATGACATATGAGATGAAGGGCTAGTATTCAAGGTATATAGAACTTATTAAAGTCAACACCAAAAAACAAATAGCCCAGTCAAGAAATGGGCAGAAGAACAGACATTTCTCCAAAAAAGATATGCAAATGGCCAATAGCCACATGAAAAATGCTCCACATCAGTTGGAGTCAGGGAAATACAAATCAAACCATAATGAGATGCCACTTTACACCAGTCAGAATGGCTAAAATTACTAAGACAGGAAACAACAAATGTTGGTGAGGATGCAGAGAAAGAGGAATTCTCTTACACTGTTGGTGGGAATGCAAGCTGGTACAGGCACTCTGGGAAACAGTATGGAGGTTCCTCAAGAAGTTAAAAATAGTTAATCTGCAATCCAGAAATTGCACTACTCAGTATTTACCCCAAATATACAAATGTAGTGATCTGAAGGGGCACCTGCACCCCAATGTTCATAACAGTAATGTCTGCAATAGCCAAATTGTGGAAAGAGCTGAGATGTCCTTTGACAGATGAATGGATAAAGATGTGGTATATATACACAAAGGAATATTAGCCATCAGAAAGGATGAATACTTACCATTTACATTGACATGGATGGAACTGAGGAGTATTATGTTGAGAGAAATAACTCAGGGAAAGACAATTATCATGATTTCACTCATATGTGGAATATAAGAAACAGCACAGAGGATCATAGGGTAAGGGAGGGAAAACTGAATAGGAAGTCATCAGAGAGGGATAAAAAACATGAGAAACTCTTAACTAAAGGAAAAAAAACTGAGGGTTGCTGGATGGGAGGTGGGTGAGTACATGGGGTACCTGGGTGATAGGCATGAAGGAGGGCATGTAATGTGATGAGCACTGGGTATTACATGCAACTGATAAATTATTGAACACTACATCTGAAACTAAGTATGTACTATATGGTGGCCATTTGGATTTAAATTAAGAAAAAGGAAACCATGTTCTTTGAAATGTCATTATAACAGGGAAATAACTGGAAATAACCTAAAAAGTTGATCAATAACCAACAATTAAACTGATAAGGAATAATTTTTTTTCTTATTCCCGATTCAAATGTCAATACTTCCACTTTCCAGAATCAAATTTCCTGCTGACTTTTGCTCTAGAACTAAATTTAGTTTAGGACTAGAAAAATAGAAAAAGCTCCTTTGCTGCAAACCCAAGTCTATGAATATAAATTTTAGATGCAGTCATACATATGCATTAATTAAGATATTGATGTCATATAGGCATAGAAGACATTGTATTCACAATAATATTAGCAGGGTTTACTTATGGTGAATATAAATTTGATTTCAGAAAAAAGGGGGGAATTAATTTTGCAGCAATTTCAATTCTGAATTTTACCCTCAGTATGATTAATTTTAAAATTAAAAGGTTTCTAGGGGTACGTGGCTGGCTCAGTCAGTTAAGTGCCCAACTCTCTATTTCAGTTTAGGTCATGACCTCAGATCCTGAGACTGAGCCCTGTGTAGGGGTCTGTACTGGGCATGGAGCTTGCTTAAGATTCTCTATCTCTGTTTCCTTCTTCCTCTCCTCCACTCTCTTAAAAATTTTTTTTAAATTTTTAAATAATTATACTTTAAAATTCAATAAAAATATTGCAATGCACATTTTCTATTAGTATGAAGCAGAAATGATACTTCTAATAATCAAAACAGTGATACAAATTATAAGCATGAAATTTTCAAGCAAAGAAAAGTCACAAATAGTGTTAAAAGAGTAGAATAAGTCAAAACAGAGCTAATAAACTAAATAAAACAATGCTGTTTCTAAAGTAGGCTAAAAACACAAATATAAGCAATTATCTAATACTAAATAGAACATTTTATTTTTTTAAGCAAAATCTGCATATACAAATTGATGAATTCACAGCGACCTAGCAAAATTAATGAGCTACATCTATGTACCTGTTCTTAGCATTAAAAAAAATCTAAAAGATTTCAGTTATATAAAAACTTTATGTATGAAGTAATGTATGAATTGGATTTCTTTGGATTATCCAGGAAAAATTCAAATTAGTTAATTCACAGAAGTAAGGATCAGAAATCAATTACTTCCTACAGTTTTGAGAAAAGCAAATTATGGCCTTAATTTTTTTTTCACTCAGGCTTTATGTGCTAGGCAATGTGAAAATATACTGAAATAGCTAAGGTTACTGTTACTATCCCCCTGTGGATGGGTCTACAGGATGGTAAGTATAAAAAAAAAATTAGAAATCATAATCATCATGTCACCTGATTATTTAGCATCACAAGGCAAGTACTTGAAGTGAGTACCATCATTTTTAATTCTGAGTACTTCATTTTACTTACTTTCCACATTTGGTAGAGTCAAGAACTCTATTATACTTAAGATATGCAGAATTTCCTTACAATATCCCACATGCAGTGTATCTAAATTTTTTTTAACCATTCTGCATGTCCTACACTTAAAAACAATAGAGCCATGATCTATGATCTAGAGTGAAAAACCAATGTTATGTAAAATGTATCATTATTAATATAAGCTATTAATAACATACATATCCAAATATATAGAATGTGGTTTTTCATGCTCAAATTACTTTTGTGTAGTCCTACAGTTGTGTATGATTGATTAACTTTACATTGAACATAGAGAATGACAATATGGATCTTTGGGTACTGAAAAGGCACTTTAAAGAAAAATGAATAAGAACTGAAGTTTTAGAAATAAATTCTTGAATTTAATAATGTGGGTTTTAAAATTTTTTAAGGCATCTTCCTCTTTAGAACTATAGTACTACCTTTTACCTCAATTTATTGGGACATGTACTATTTCACAGAAGTACATCATACCCTATGGTATGGCAATTATCTTATTACAGAACATTTCTGAAGGATAAATTGTGCATATCATTCTTACAAATAATCTAAGACAGTCATTTTACCTCAATTTATTGGAATGTGTACTATTACACAGAAGTACATCATACTCTATGGGTTCCACATAAATGAAATGTACTTTGTTATGTCTGTGCTGATGGTTCAAGGATATGTTTTTGATGCCACTAGCAGTCTAGAAAGCATTGAGCACCAAGATGCGCTTGGGCTGTTCTCTTTTTCATAATCGCCATTAGCTATACCACTCACTTCCAACTGTTTGATGTAACTAGTAGTTTCACAGTCTTAGCTAAGGATGGTAGAGATGCAGATTCAGGAAAAGTCCCTTACACTAACCAACACACCAACCAGACAGTCACTACAAGACTCTCCTATTTATCAATTCTAAAGCTGCCAATGACTACAGAAATGACTGTCTCAGGTTATTTATAAGAATGATATGCACAATTTATCCTTCAGAAATGCTCTATAATAAGATAATTGCCATAGTCAAATAGAGGCCAATGTCCTTGAAGCTTTTAATAGGGTATTTTGTCCTTAGTTGCACCAGAGGAGTTGAAAATGTGTCTAAAAATAGTGGTGGTTTAATGCATATACTTTTTCTCTAGTACAGGTTTGGTGGCTGCAATCAGTGGAGTAATGGCTTCTAAATCTTGACGTGTTATTCCTAGAACTTAATGAAATAGGCAAGATAATTAATTTGTTCTGATTTCTGCAAGAAAATATGTGGTGTGGGGCTTTCTAACCTTATTGTAAATTTTTTTTTCTTTTTCTTTCTGAGAGGATTGATAGTTCAATCCTTTCAGATATTGATCAGAAAATATGCTCAGTAGAGTGTGATGTGGGCAGAAGGAAAGACAATAGGAAAAATGGTCCTAAGAGAGGTGAGAAATTAGCACAACTTACAAGAGTTTAAGTTGCCATAGGAGTGCAAAGAAAAGTTCATTGACAGAATTAAATAGGGTATTGGGAACCAATAAAATAAACAGACACAGATAAGCTCCAAAAGGGCAAAGGATTTCACACATCCCCTTTTTTAACTGTTGTATTTCCAGTGCTTTCAGTTCTGATGTCAGACCAAGTCACTCTGGAATTCTTTGTCTATATTTGTCAAGTCATTTTCTGCTTAAACAGATTTTAAAAATATCAGACATTTTAGGATCAAGGGTGAGGCTTCCCCTGGTAACAAGAGGCAAAAGTAAAAACCAATAAACATGAGTGACACTTTTTAACTTTTAAAGATACATTTTTTTTCACATTTAACATCTCTAAAATTAGGATGCATCTTAGAATCAGCAGTATATCATATATGAATTTGCAGTGTGTAAAAAAATTGGTGGAATTCTTAGATAAAAGGGCATTTTGTAACTAGTGAGGTTGAAGAAGTGATAAAATAGGGTTCTTTTGGAATGTGCAAGATTTCTTTGGTTTGCAATTTATTAATTTTTTACTTCTTTTCTGTGGCTGCTGATGCAGTTGCCTGGTGATTTATTTCAATTTGAGTATTCTGAATTTGAAGGTGAACTCATTAGCCCTGTAAGTGCTTATCCATCTCACTCAGTGTGGTATTCACAGCATCGGATGACTAAAGCCTCTGACTCGGCAATCCAACACATTGAAACTAATCATTTTCTGGAAAATTATGTTTAAGATGCTTAGATTGTGTTGCCAAATTTCAAAATCATCAACTGCTTCATCGACTTCAATATGGTGGAATTAAGTTTATTTAAAGGTCACCTTTATGTCTTCATGTGCCCTTTGTATGTTTTTCTTTTATTTTAAGATTATTGAGATTCCAAATATGCCTTGATTCTAAAGTGGTAAGGAAGGATGGCTGATTCCAAGACTCAGATGAGAAAGGAGCACTGGACAGGGCATCTGGGTGGCTCAGTGGCTGAACTTCTGCCTTCGGCTCAGGTCGTGATCCTGGGGTCCTGGGTTTGAGTCCTACATCCGGCTCCCCGAAGGGAACCTGCTTCTCCCTCTGCCTGTGTCTCTGCCTTTCTCTGTCTCTCATGAATAAATAAATAAATAAATAAATAAATAAATAAATAAATAAATATTAAAAAAAAAAGAGAAAGGAGCACTGGAAATCTGAAGGCTAAGGAGAGGGTTGATGGTGTTAATCATGCAGACACTTTAAGGAGTTATGCACTTGACAAAAATTTTCTAAGACATGGCTTTATTTCAGAAATGGTTTTACATATTTTCCCTTTGGGGTGTAAATATCATCACCTTTTATAGAAAATGTATGCATTTATAATACAATTTAATTAAATAACATGCAATTGGCAGCTGATTTCTGCTTGTTTGGAAATCACATTTTTTTCTGTAAGGTGGTAGAAAATTTTCAGAATGCAGACAGTAATTTGATCCCTTTCTAAAGCAGTTACAATTCACTTAAAAACTCAAGTTGAGTTGCAATTTTATACTGTCTGCTTTGTTTACTTTTCCTCTTTTGTTAAAATACATTATGCTTCTTCTGTAATAGATACAGCCAACTTTTTTTTTTTTTAATCTGAACTTAAATTCTTGTTCCATGTTATTGCAGCCACTGCTTCTTTGTTAGGGAGAGCTCATAGTTTATAACTTACTCACATTTAACAATAATAGGACCTGAGATAAATAATGTGCATTTCCATTATTATCATATTTTCCATGGCCTGATTTTCCACTTGTAATCTAAAGAATTGGTTGTGGGTAGAGAGACAATGAATCGCTTGCTTGAGCCAAGTGAGAGTGTTTGCCTCTCCAACTACTTTGAAAGATGAGAAAAAAGCACACGTATTTCTGTTTTGCTTCAACTTAAAGGGTGAAATAATACATTAAATGAATGGAGAGAAAAAATATAGAATGTTTACGTAGTCAGAGGTAGTTCAGACATGAGAAAACTAATATGTGCTGACCTTTTGCAACCTCATACTATGTGCTATAGATGTTATTGTACTCCTTATACTAAGTATTTTTTTAATCTTTAAAACAACTTTATATATTAGATGCTAATATCATGCTCACTTTCGAGCTTAGATAATTGGAAGGAAGAATTAAGCAACTTTCCCAAATTCATGTAACTATTGTTAGAGTGAGAGAGAGAGGCATAATATATGGTAATATATTTATTTAAAAGCAAAGCTATAAAACAGTAAAAAGCAAAGTTATAAAATAATAACTTATTAAACTTATTAATTAAAATACATCATTAATTTTATATTGAATAACACCCACCTTATGCCTATGTAAGGATATGCTATCTATCTTGCACACGATCTACTACCTGATAAATCCTTAAGCAATAATGATGGTGACACAAAATATCTCATACAGTTCTTGCCCAATAGATGTTAGATTTTCATATGAAGGTATATACATAACAGATAAGTTTATTAACTGAACAGTATGATGCTTATTAACTGTTCATTGAGTGGAAGTGGGTCATCATAAAGGTCTTAATTCTCATTTTCTTTACATTAAGGAGGCCGAGGAAGGGAGGACTAGAAGGCATTGGTCTTGCTGTCAGGGGTCGGGGCACAGAGGGGGAAGATGTAGAAAGGGAAGCAGGAGACGCAGACACACTTGGTGTAAATTTACAGAAGTACATCACAACTTTTTTGTGACATTTTTCCTTTTTCATTTCTCTAAACATGTTTCTATATGGTACCAGTATTTCTTCCATCATTTGCTTTAGTATCACTGCCTGTGTTATAGTACAGTTCATGTTGCAAAGAAGTCAAAGCAGTCTTGCATAATTGGATTGTCTTCTGCCAAATTATCTAATGTCAATTTATTTTCTGGCAGTTTCTTATATCTCTTCTTTCTCATCATCTGACACTGGTTTGGAAGCAATCAACTCCATTAAGTTGTCTTCTGCTAATTCCTCTGGTGTGGTGTCTATTAGCTCTTGAATTTCTCTAAGATTCATATCCTGAAGCCCTTCATACTCACCTTTTTGGCATAGCCAAAATTTCTTTCATCATTTCCTTGATTGGCTCTGTTGTCAATCTTGTCATATATTCTGTGAAGTCATACAACATCTGGACACAGTTTTTTCCAGGAGAAATTTATTGTTTGGGACTTGGTATTGTTCATGTTTTTTTCTATAACAAAGCCATCCTTGATGCTGTCATCTTCCCAGACTTCCATGATGTTCTGTCTGTCATGGTCTCTTCCATTGTGTTGACAATCCTTCCCAAAAGGACCATGTGTAATGAACCTTATATGTCCTTATGACCACTGATCTAGAGGCTGAGTTAGAGATGTTGTGTTTGGGAGCAAGTAGACCACTTCGGTACCTTCAGTGTTTAACTCATGAGGTTTTGGTGGATCAGGGGCATTGTCCAATATTAAAAGAACTTGAAAAGACAGCCCCTTACTAGCAAGGTACTTCCTGACTTCAAGGACAAAGCATGAATGGAACCAATGCAGAAAATGATTTCTCATTGTCTAGGCCTTCTTGTGGTACAGAAAGACTGAGAGCTGGTTTCATTTCCCTTCAAGGTAAGGGGTTCACAGCTTCATAGAAAAAGTCAATCCTGATCATAAACCGAACTACATTTGCACAAAATGGTAGAATTAGCCTTTTCCTTCCTGCCTTAAATCCTGGTGCTTGCTTCTCTTCCTTATGCTTACTTCTGTTCTCTTTTGTGCCATTTTTTTCCCCCCGGAATACAGTACTTGTGTTGGCATTAAAAACCTGTTCAGGTAGATATCTTTTCTCCTTAGTGATTTTCTTAATGGTTTCTAGAAACTCTGTTGCCCCTTGGTGGGCATAAGTTGTTTCTTCTGTTATCTTGACCTTTTTAAAAAAACATTTATTCATTGATTTTAGAAAGAGAGAGCATGGGGGTGGGTGTGAAGAAGGAGAGGGAGAGAGAGAATATTGTTAAGTAGACTCCTCATTGACCAGGGAGCCCCTGGTGGGACTTGGTCCCATGACCCTGAAATCATGACTGGAGTCGAATTCAAGAGTCAGATGCATAACTAACTGAGCCACCCAGGCACCCCATCTTGACATTTTTAAAAGTCAAATCTCATTCTAAAATGATCAAACCATCATTTGCTGGCATTAAATTCTCAGCTTTAGATCATTCAACTTCATTTTGCTTCAAGTTATCACATAATGACTTCACTTTTGTCGAGTTATATTAAAGTCTATAGGTATATCTTTTTAAAAATAGATATATCTTTTCTCTAGCAATACTGCATCCACATAAAAGCTGCATTCTCAATATGAGATAAAAAGTATTTTTCAAAAAGTGGAAGGTTTTCATGCTTGCTGGTGTAGCTGGAGCAAACTTCATGAATTTCCTTTTCTTCTTTTATGATGGCTCTTATTGTGTATTCATTTATCTGGAAATGGCAGACAACCACAGCCTCAGACCTCTGACTGAAGTAGAGTTGAAGAAATTCAACTTTTTTCGTAATGTCATGACTTTGCTTCTTGGCAGTACTTCCAGCGTCACTTGTGACACTTCATATGGAACCCCTAGTGTTATTCAAAGTTTATGGTATTGCACTAAACATGATGAAAAATACATGAGAACTTCTTCCGTGATATACATTTTACCAGAAAGATGAACTGCTCACACGGAGATGATTAGTTTCCCAAGCATTTTAAATGGATAGTTGCAACATTTGAGCTTACTACAATAGCAACAGGATGTAGTTATGAAAATATTACTTATATATTAGTCTATAGGTATAATAAGTTATTATTTATAAATTTTTGTTGAATATCAAAGATTATATATAGAAGAAGAAAAGAAACTAGGATAAATTGTATTTACATCTACCAATAAGTACCTCTCTTCCTCTGTCAAGCTGTTAATACTACAGGATTGTGCCAATCTAGTAAGTAATTGAGCTAGGTTTTATTTCTGTTGTTTCTATAGTTACCTTCAGTGCACCACACATTTTATATTTTTCCATAGTCCTCTATTCATTCCTGGTGGTTAGTGTGGATTCTGGGGTGTTACAGTGGTCTTCTCCATGCTCACGTCCTGCTTTCAGATCTCAGGACCCCTGTAGCCTCATCTCATACGGGGATCCCCCTCTATGCTTATGCTCCTGTACCAGTAATAAACCATTTGATATTATTGCTGGGCTGGCACTGGGATGAAGGGGAACCAAGGCGTAGTCATAAGTAGGATTTTTAAAAATTGGCTCTTAGGAGTGTGGCTTTCTCAGTGCTTCTGTCTTTTTGCATCATCTCCTCTTTCCCTCATGACTGCCAACCTCTGCCTTGTATCAGTTGGAGGAATTCTGGAAGAGATAATTTTCTTTCCCCTCGTTGTTAGAAGTTCCTCTTCTTCTTGTACTGGTACAAAATTAGGGTACTTAGATTATTTCTGGTGCCCTACTCAGAGAAAGACAACTTTTGCTTTTACCCTTCCACAGAAAAAATAGATATTTTCTCAGGTGCAACAGAAAGGATTTCTTAATTGTTCTCCGCTGTCTTAAGGCATTTGTTAGTATGTGAAAAGAGATCAGGGAAGCATTGGTAGCATGTGACTATAGAACCCCGGGCAGCCAATTGCCACCTGAAAGCCAGTGCTGCTCCGGGCTGCTTTTGCTGATACCTTGCCCACTCCTAGTCCTTCTTGTTAAGAGGAGAGTAAGATCAAGAGCTTGAAAATAGGTGCATGCTTTCTCATTAATGAGACTCCCAATTATTCAGAATTGTCATACAAGACTATATTCAGCCTTTAAGCAATCCCTAAAATTTTAGCTGTTTTCATCTTATCTGGTTTTGTGTGTGTGTCTGTGCGTGTGTGTCTGTGTGCTTTAATGGCAACTGCTCCTTCTTGTGTTCTGCCAAGGGTAAAACAATTTGTGTGTCCTTTCTGTGCTAGAAGGGGCTTGTTACTTTTTGTAATTTTGTTCACTTTGTTACCTTGTGACCTCCACTCTCTGAGGGACTCAACAAAAGTTATTATTCTGATTTATTTTTTTTCTTATTGTTAGGTTGGGAGTGACATTTCCTTGATCCTTTTTACATCCTAAGCAGAAGCAGAATTTCATGGGGATTTTTAATGTTTGAGACAGCCTTTGAAAAGGTAAACAAATTCAATAATTTCAGACCATAATTAAGTGCTTCAAAAGAGAACATGTGATTATGATTTAGGTTGGCTGACAGAGTGGCAAAGTTTGTGTTTATAGAAGGGTTGACAGGAGGTGAGGTCACTAGACTGAAGCCTGAATTTAAATTTGTCTAATGCAGTTTATGCTAGGAAGTCTTTATTAAATGGTTGTGGTGGTCCCAGGTTAGAGAGAATATGTAATCCACAATATAGGAGTTTTCTTTTTCTTCACTAAAAAAAAAAAAAAAAAAAAGGCTTTCCTGTTTAATTAATTAGAATTCAGCAGTTGTCACTATAAACGGTAAGACATACAAAATTTATGAAACATCAATTGCCAAAAATAAGCAGATTCCAAGTGTAGACAAATATTTTCTAAATCCATTTTCTAAAAAAATAAGACCTCAGGACTATCTTGTAGCTGTAAAGATGAACATATGTATTTATATATAGCAGTATTTTCTATGAATAAGTTCTAACTTCATTACAAGTCTACTAATAATATAATTCTTTTGGAACTGAATCAAGATTTCATTATATTAAAGATGTTTAAAATGAGAAAAAAGTTTTCTCCTCACAATCCTTATGTAGTAAGAAATTGGTTTAGTTAAATAAGCTTCTAAAAAAATTATAAAAAGCAAAAGAAAAGGCTATGTTTTTTGGAACACCATGACTCCTAAATTAATTAAGTCAGATATAAACATTTTTACCAATATGAATGTTATATAAAGCATGCAAGAATGGTGATTTTGACTGTGATAGGGATATGATAGGGATAAGAAGGGAAATATTTTGGTATTGCAGGACATTTGCACAGGGCACTGTGTAGTTGAGAGATAGGAATACATATTCTGAGAATACAATGTAATATTGAATAGCTATATTCTTACATCTCAGTGAGTATATTTTAAGTAGTGTTAAATGCTAAAGTATTTAGCTTTTTCAACTCAAGCCTAATCTTTTCAAATAGCACTAGTTTAGGACAGTTTTCTCCATACATCTCAGAATTATTTATGTAATTTTTATGTTGAAAGGAAAAATAAAAGAGAAAAACTATTTATGAGGCAGACAAGAAGACAATGTGAATAAACTATCTCTTCCATGACCATAATGTAGTTTTCAAAGAAATTCAGCTGGAATCATTACAGATTCCACAAAACAGCCATGTTATTCTACAGGAGATTTTAGTGCCAAAACCTTGCCAAAATGTATTTCAGTCACAAGATTTTAAAATGAAATAGAGGGCAGCCCGGGTGGCTCAGCAGTTTAGCACTGCCTTTAGCCCAGGGCGTGATCCTGGAGTCTCGGGATTGAGTCCCGCGTCAGGCTCCCTACATGGAGCCTGCTTCTCCCTCTGCCTGTGTCTCTGCCTCTCTCTCTCTCCTCTCTGTGTATTCTCATGAATAAATTAATAAAATCTTTAAAAAAATAAAATGAAATAGAGTTTTTGCACATGTTAAAAAGTCTTCTGAAACCAGCAGACTAGCACCACTGTATCAATCAGGGACCTTGATTGTGAGAAATATAAATACAACTTTGACTATTTACACCCAGAAGCAACTTATTTAAAGTATATTTGGTACTAATATAATATGCAAAAGGACTGGCCAGTTAGGCTTAGGAACCCAGAAAAGCTTTTGGGTGCATCCGGTAGAACTTTGTACCTTAGACATTCCTCAATATTGCTCAACATTGATGCAGGATTCTGGAATGGAGATTCTGACTATAATAGGATTCTTTATGCCACTATAATTAGTCTGAACAGTTTCAACTGCCCTTACAAATATATATTATTTCTGAAAAATTCAGTCTTGGACAGGTACATCCAAATGATTGAGCCTAGGTCATTTGTCTTTAATTCTGTAATATGAGAAGACAGTTATCTGGTACCCAGATTAGATCATCTTTAAATAAGTACCTTCTATATATATAAACAAAGATTTACATGTTTTGCTTACTACAAAAATCCTGGACTTATGCAGAGGTGTTTGATTTATAATTGCTAAAATCTTTTCACTCATTTATTCACCTAGAAAAGAAGCCTATAATCTGAATATAATTTTGGTAATGTTCTTTTGGCACCAAAATGTACTATAAAAAGTAATATAGTTCTTCCATGGAATCTATAAACTTTCTAGTTGAGAACATAATGAAAATTGCTAGATAACCAAAGAGAGAGAGAGAGAGAGAGAGAGAGAGAGAGAGAGAGATTGATTAAGGGAGAAAGAGACAGAGAAGTCCTCCAATTATTTTCTAACTCACTTCCTATCCTCTTGATTCTTTATGCTGTCTAATATATCCTTAAACTATTTTTTTGGAAGTGGGCAGGACTTGATAGGGTTTTCTGAGTTAACTGGAGTGTAGGAAAAAGAGGCAAAGAGGGTCTTAGGGAACCTGATGAGTCAATAACCAAAAAGATTACAATTCAACTTATTTTAAGCTTCCTCAATTAAAGAGCTTGCTCTAGGCACTGAAAGATAAACAAATAGAAAAATAAATCCCATAGAATTTAGGCCAAAGATGTTAAGGCACCTTCTGTCTAGTAGGAGGTGTTTGGAGTTGGAGGGAGAATGACAGGTGAAACAACAAAACCTTACAGTTTCAAGTGTCAGGATTGTATAATAAACTGATTATACTTACAGTAAGGAGATACTTGACAGTCATTCAAGTGACTTATACAAATATAAAGTATTTAATATTTTTCCTTATTTTCTTAAGTATTAAAAAATCAACACATATACACATATTTCCTAAAAATGACATTTGATTTCTTTCCTCACATTTACTATGGCTGGAAGAACAGCATTTTTCAAAAATGAAAAGTTCAAGAGGCATACTTAATGAAGGGAACAACAGCTCAATTAAGTGCAACACAAAAAACAAATTCCATATACTCTTCAGACACTGGTATGAAGCATTATTATCTGAATTGATTTTACTAAAAACTGCCAGGAGCAATTTTTCAATGAAGTATTTTATTCTGACATCATTTACTTCTCACTGTACTTTCATCAATCCTTAATAGTATCAGACATGTATCTCTTGACCTAAGGATATTTTTTGTAGGTAACTGAATATTAATATTTCTTTAAATTAATTTTTTAACAATATGTAGCTATTTAAAAAACAAAATGAGGTTAAATTATACTTAGGTTTTGTAAACTATATAGTAACTTGGTTAGGAAAAAAAAACTATTGCTTTCCTAGGTTTCAGGAAAATTGAGTGAAATTATAAGTCAATAAACAATGTATTCAATATATAAGTCTTGTTCTTGAAAACAAATGGAGTATTCTTTGAGTATTTAAAAGGTCCTTTCAAGAGTAACCTTCCAAAATACCCCTTCCTTTCTTTTATTGCTTAAGATGGGCCCCATTAGAATTTCTCCAGGTAGACAGTTCCTAGCATTTTGCACAAAGACACCAGAACATCCTGGGGGATAAAGTAAAAAGCACGATTAAGTTGGGAGACAAAGGCTCATTAAAGAACTCATTTGAAGAAATGGCATCTCTACTCTATTACACACAAATTGCTTCTAGGCACTAAATAAGCTCCCTCTGTGTGAAAAAAAGTAAATCAGTCATGTTGATTTTGTGAACATTTATCTTTAGTTCTTTAGTGCAATTAGAGAAACTAGGAAGGCTGCCCTACTTAAGATGAAAGACATGAAAAATCTCTCCTCCCTTTTCATAAATTAGAATGTATTTAAGTGAAGTAGAACAAACAGAATCTCTTACCATGTTTAATATTAGTTATCTTCAGCTTTCCTTCTCAAAGGAAACGTTTGAGTGATGTAAAATTTTAATGCCACATGTGAATTTTGAGAATGTTAAACCTGTTAGTCTTTGTGTTAATACCACCTAAAAAGTTATCATCTTCAGTATCTTGTCTATTTATCCAATTAATCCTGTCTTAGAGATATAAAGACAAGGTGAAGAAAACATGTAGAGCTTGATAAAATAAGACAAATAACTATCGGGGAGTTTATTTACTCTGATGAACAGGGCATGTAAATAACCTTTATATTGGCAAATGCCCACATTTGCTCTGGCGATGTTTAATTATGGGACCAAATATTTAAACATGAATTTTCAGCAGTAATTATGCTCCTTTTAAATGGGGAATGTAGTCGGTCATTGTTCTGTGACAAGATCACAAAACAAATTGTATATTTAGTGATAGTAATACCACTTGGCAAAAAAATTTATTGTACTTTTTTTTTAGATTGCAATGATAAGTTCAATTAAAATGGAAATCTAACTCATTGTCTCACCTACTCTTAGACTTGATATTTGCCTTCAAGGGAGAACATAATAAATTAGAATTGTGATAGCACATGAAAATGTATAATGACATAATCAGGGTATTTAGTTTCTGCCACGTGGCATTAAGTCACTACACAGTAATAGAGCAGAATCCTCTTTACAGACAGTAATGGGAAATTCTGTTCTTTTAAATAAAACAATTTTTTAAACAGTGAATTATTTTTTCAGTGAATTTTTCCCTTGAGATTTCCCCTTTGATGCTAAGTGAGGAAACGAACTTTTCAGAAATGAAACTCCAAACTCATCAGTTCTAATATTTTGGGCAACTCTCTTAAAACAGAATATAGGAGTTCTGTACTTGGAAAGAGTTATTAATTCATTTATTTGTTCTAATTCTCATATTATGATATTGTAAATTGGCTATTCGTGGGATACTTTGCTCTTGAACTTAAATCTTTATTAGTGTGATTTGGAGTTGTATTTATGTTACCATATAGAAGTTATTCTCCAAAATTCTCATTGAATTTTTGGAAAATGTCAGCTATGGTTTACCACAAAAAAATAGAACACAGAATATTTATTCTAAACCTGAGGTCTATTGAAAGCAAACTTAAAACAAACTGGAAATACAATGAACTTACTAAATGGCTGACATATCTGACCAACTCTGTTATGATCTTTTAGGACCTGTATTATAACATTAATGAAGCATATATGAACAAGGATAGATTAAATATTTAAAATTAATGACATTATGTTAAAAATCAGGAGGAAAAATTTTCATAATATGTTGGTCATTATCAAAAACATAATTGAAATTCATAAAATACCATATTAAAACAGGATTGCTTTCAGTGTCTGGCACATAGTAAGTGGCCACTGATATATGTCAAATGACTTACCAGATGTTATTGCTATAAAATAGTAAGTATGTGCTATACAGTCTAGAATTCCAGCCCACAAAATATTAGGAAGAAAATCACTAGTCTGACGAATCAAAAAGGTGATCTTTATTTTTATTTTAGAATACTTGACATAAAAATCAAAGTTCCTCCAAAAACTCAACAAATATTTAAGGAGCATATGTCATGAATCCAAGATTTGATTATGAATGGTAGAGATTAAAAAGAGGTAAATGGTGTGGCTCTTACTGTTAGCTCTATTTGTAGCTGAGCTAGTTTCCATGAATACAATCACCTTCCAGATAGAAATCTCTGGGACTGACTGATAATGAAATTGTCACTGGCATTATGGAAAGAGCAGAGACATAAATAGCAGACAGTCTGAATTTGAATCTCTTAGGTTGATTAATCATTCTGAACTCATCTTTCTTAACTGTGGAATATGGACAATAATGTTATATTGCAATACTATTTAAAATTATTTAAAATTAAAATTATTAAGATTTATTCACATAAATTGTGAATAAATGATCTATAGTAAGCACCCCCAAACCATTTTAGATGGTAAGGCACTTTAAGTAGAGATTGAGAGGTAAAAGAAAACTGAGGGTTCTATTGATCACAGAAGAAATATAGAAGAAATGAAATGTAAAGGACCATACAGTATCTTTCCATACATTGGATGTGATATATAAACATCAGTCTTCAAAATATGAAAAAAAAATAGTATATCACATAATAATACTTAAAAATATTATTATGATCCTACTGTTAGAGATAGTTATCTTTGGGGATCCCTGGGTGGCTCAGCGGTTTGGTGCCTGCCTTTGGCTCAGGGTGTGATCCTGGAGACCCGGGATCGAGTCCCACATCAGGCTCCCTGCATGGAGCATGCTTCTCCCTCTGCCTGTGTCTCTACCTCTCTCTCTCTCTCTCTGTCTCTCATGAATAAAATCTTTTTTTTTAAAAGAGATAGTTATCTTTGATCTATCTCAGGAAAGTAGTCATTTCTTGTCTTCTTTGCTTCAGGAAATTTTGTTACAAAGCCCTAAAATGAAGTTGATAATCAATAGAAGCCACTCATTTTCTCCTTTATCAATAAAAACAAAAGGTTACTAAGAAGAGTTATGTGGAACTAAAGGATGTGTGCAGGATGGGGAAAGGAGAACATTGGTTGTATGAAACCAAGTATATTTTCTATTCCTGTTGAACAAATAATTCTGATTCAAAATTTATTACCTCAACCTTTCTTTGGGTCAGGAATCTAGGAGCAAGTTCAACTAGGCTATCTGCTTTCACAAAGCTGCAATCAAGATGTTAACCTAGGGTCTGAAGTCACATCAGCAAGCTCAATTGGAGAAGGATCCTTTTCCAAAATCATTCAGTGGTTTTTGGTATCATTAATTTTCCCACGTGCTGTTGCCCCAAGGACCTCATTTTCTCCCTGTTGGCTAGTCCTGATCAACAGGCCTCTCACACATGGTAGCTTGCTTCATGAAAGCATGCAAGGCAAGAAGTCAATGGTGAGAGTCCAAACAAACCTGAGTCAGAGTCTTTCGTAGCCTTATCACACAAGTGATATTCTTTTTATTATTATTTGAGTATAGTTAACATGCAATATTGCATTAGTTTCAGGTGCGCTACCTGAATTGACAAGTTTATACATTAAGCATTGTTCACCACAAGCATAGCTACCATTTGTACCATTATATTGGTACTACAATATCATTGACTGTGTTCCTTATGCTCAGCTTTTTACTCCTGTGACTTTACTCATTCCATAACTGGAGGTCTGTATCTCCTTCTCCGGGCACCCATTCTGCCTATCCCCCTAACTTCCTTCCCTTTGGCAACCATCAGCCTGTTCTTTGTTTATAGGTCTGATTCTGCATTTTATTTGTTTGTTCAATTTTGAAATATTCTATTTATGAGTGGAGTCATATGGTATTTGTCTTTCTCAGTCTGACTTATTTCATTTAGCATAATACCCTCTATGTCTGTCCGTCTTTTCTCAAATGGCAAAAATGACATGATGTCATCTATTTTTATGGCTTTATATATTATGTGAACATATGTATATATGTGTGTGTGTGTGTATATATATATATATATATATATATATATATATATATATATATTACTTCCATATTAGGTTGCTTCCATATCTTGACTGTTATAAATAATGTTGCAATAAACTTAGAGGTGCATATATCTTTTTGAGTTACTGTTTTCATTTCCCTTGGGTAAATACCCAATGGTGGCATTATTGGATTGTGTGGTATACCTATTTTCAATTTTTGAGGAACATCCATACTAGTTTCCACAGTGGCAATACTAATTTACATTCCCATCAACAATGCATGAAGGTTCATTTTTCTCCACATCTTCTCTATTATTGTTTCTTGCCTTCTTTATTTTAGCTGTTCTAACAGATGTGAGGTGATAACTCATTGTAGTTTTGATTTGCATTTCCCTGATAAGGAGTGATGTTGAGAGTCTTTTCATGTGTCTGTTGGCCAATGGTAAGTATACCTTCTTTGGAAAAATGTCTATTCAGGTTCCCTGCCCATTTTTTAAATTGGACTGTTTGATGTTGAGTTGTATAAGTTCTTTATATATTTTGGATATTAACCTCTTACTGGAAATATAATTTGCAAATATCTCTCAGTCAGTTGTCTTTTTGTTTTCTTGATGGTTTTCTTTGTTGGGCAAAAGCTTTTCATGTTGCTATAGTCCCAATAGTTTATTTTTGCTTTTGTTTCCTTTGACTTAGGAGACATATCTAGAAAAATGTTGCTATGGATGATGTCAGAGAAATTACTGCCTGTGTTCTTTTCTAGGATTTTTATAATTTCAGGTCTCATATTTACATCTGAAATTCATTTTGAGTTTACTTTTCCATCCTTCCACTTTCAGTTTATCTGTGTCTGTTCCTGATGAAAATATTGTTAAATTTTTCAAAAACCTTTTTTGCATGTATTGAGATGATAATCTAATTTTGTCCTTTATTCTTTTAAAATGGCATATTACATTGAGTTATTTTTATAGTTCAAACAATCTTGCATTTCCAAAATAAATTTAACTTAGTCATATTCCATAATTATTTTTTATATGTTTCTGGATATGGTTTTCTAGTATTTGCTGAGAATTTTCTTTTTATTAATAAGATATATTGGTCTACAATATTCTTGTTTAAGGATCTGTGTCCAGCTTTGGAATCAGCATAATGCAGGATGAGTGGGGAAGTGTTCCTTCCATTTTTAATTTTGGGAAGACTTAGGGAAGGATTGATGATAGTTTTTAAACCTTTGGTAGTATTGACCGGTGAGGCCATTTGGTCTTGGGATTATCTTTGTAAGAAGTTTTTTGGTTAGTAATTCAATATCCTTATTTGTTATAGGTCTAACCCGATTCCTATTTGCTCTTGAGTCATTTTCAGTAGTTTGTGTCTTTTAAGAAATTTATCCACTTTACCTAGGTTTTCTAATTTGTTGACATATAATTATTATCCTTTATATTACCATAATATTAGAATTAATACCTCCTTTTTCATTTCAGTTTGAGTATTTTGAGTCTTCTCCCTTTTTTCTTCATATGTCTAGAAATATTTATTTTGTTAATCTTTTTAAAAAACTACTTATGATTTTATTGATTTTGTCTATTTTTTTCTATTTTGTATTTATATTTCATTTATCTCCATTCTAATCTTTATTGTTTCCTTATTTCTTTGGATATACTTTCCACATCTCTAGTTTCTTAAGGTAGAAAGTTGTATTACTGGATTTATATCTTCTCTTCAATACAGATGTTTACATCTATAAATTTTCTCTATGCACTGCATACCATAAATTTCATTTCTCTATTTTTATTCATTTGAAAGTATTTCCTAATTTCTCTGATTTATCCTTTAACCTATTGACTAAATCAACTCTGTTCTACCTCCAGTGTCTATTAGGTTACTGTTTTTTAATCATAAGTGATGGCTATTAATTCTCTAGGCTTCTATGGATTGGAAAGATTGGGATGAGACCATGGTAACTCAAAATGTCACAAAATTTTCCATTCTTCTAAGATTCAGGCATTTTTAAAAAGAAATGTCTGTGGATGGTGCAACCTTTGGTTAATTTCTAAGAGTTTTTTTTAATTTTTTCTAATTCTTATTTATTTATGATAGTCACAGAGAGAGAGAGAGAGAGGCAGAGACACAGGCAGAGGGAGAAGCAGGCTCCATGCCCCGGGAGCCCGACGTGGGATTCGATCTGGGGTCTCCAGGATCGCGCCCTGGGCCAAAGGCAGGCGCCAAACCGCTGCGCCACCCAGGGATCCCAATTTCTAAGAGTTTTTAAAAAGTTGATTCTGACAATCTTTGCCAGTTTCTCTTTGCTTTTGTAAAGGAATTTTTAGAAATTCTTACTCTGTCATTCCTGATCACATTTGAGTAAGTTTAAGTAAACTTATCTTCTACATCTAATGTGCCATCATTATTTTATATTGCCATGCTTTTATGATTTTATTGGTTATTCATTCTTGAAAGAGCCAATTTTATTCTTGCCTACTAAAATATAATATAGGAATATTTAAAAAAAAGTAAGCTACTTTACTTTTTTTCTTAGTGTTATTAGTGTTGTAAGGTAAGATGTTAAGCTGGCTGACTGGATGAATTAGTTTTAAATTATCATTTCAGTCAATTTCCTGACTCAGTGGTTGTAAGTTATAGTTTGTGGGCCTGGGTGGTATTGAACATTTTACAACACCATGAAGGGAATACTGTTTTGTTTTTATCGTCATGTCTAGTTTTATGAAAATAACTATATTTCTAGATGGAGAAATAATGGGAAGAATAACATTTTTTACATGTGCAAAAATCTCTTTAATGTATGGCTTAATAGGAGATAGCTTAATTCTAATATTTTCTTTTGTATTTAATCTTTTGAAATATGTTGTTTTGGTTGCACTATATTAAGAATATCTTCCCTTACAGAGATACATATGGAAGAAATATTTTAACAGAGTTTTTAATTCACTTTGGATATTCTTATTTGATACTACAACAAAACTATACATGGGGTACCTGAGAGGCTCAGTTAGTTAAGCATCTACTTTCAGCTCAGGTCATGATCTCAGAGACCTGGAGTTCAGCCTTGCATTGGGCTCCCTGCTCATGGGGGAGTCTGCTTCTCCCTCTCCCTCTGTCCCCCACCCCCATTCATGGTCTCTCTCTCTCAAATAAATAAATAAAATCTTAAAAAAAAACTATACATGTGGTAGTTTCTTAAATGCTAGTTGTCATGTGAAATAGGAAAACATCAATATATATTTGGTATTCTCTTACATTAAAATATACTAGGTTATCCTGAATTGTGAATGGTAATTTTTACCCAAGTATGATTTATAACATCATGCACTGGACATTTAGAAGGTATTGGTTTACAGAGTTACATATTTTCTAAATATTGATGTATTTCATTACATAATAGATTTTAAAGAACACTAAAAAACTACTACCCAACTCATCAGAAGAATTTTGAAGTACTGGGAAGCTATCAAACTCAAGTTGATTTATACAAGTGACAGGTGCATTTTTATTTCAGGAAAATGTCTGCTGTATATGCACTTTGAATAACCATAAGAATTTTGTTATTTTTTTTTTTCAAGTAAAAATGTGAAATGGAAAAACAGTGGCTGTCAGCTTGCAAGTTAAAGTATCCTGCAAGTGCTTTTCTGAAGGCAATCATCATATAAGCATTGTATGCAGAAGGGTTTAATATACACTTCCCATTTTGTAACACAGAGTACAAAAAAAATGTTTGCTCAAATGTCGAATAAAATAATCAATATTTTATTGGTAAATATCATCACTACAGACATCCTTACGTGAAACTGTCATTTTTTCCTATTTTTATTATTTTTGTGAGCATGTGAAGGTAAAGAATACAAGTTTGCTGCAACAACCTTGGTTTGTAGTAAGGCTTTAGCAGCTTTACCCACTATCCTTTGCATCGTCAGTGCAAATTTAAATACACTGGGAAAGCCAGATATAGGCATACCTTGGAGAAATTGTGAGATTGGTTCCAGACTGCCACAATAAAGTAAATACTGCAATAAAGTGGGTCAAATTATTTTTTTTTCTCAGTGTATATAAAATTTATTTTATGCTACACTATATTTTATTAATTATGCAGCAGCATTGTCTAAAAATGAACATAATAGTATTAAAAATACATTATTTCTAAAAAATACTAACCATCAACTGAGATTTAAGCAAGTCATAATCTTTTTGCTCAGAGAGGTTCTTGTCTCAAAGTTGATGACTGCTGACTGATCAGGTGGTGCTTGCTGGAGGCTGAGGTGGCTGTGGTAATTTCTTAAAATAAGACAACAATGAAGTTTGCCCCATATATTGACTTTCTTTCTTAAACAATTTCTCGGTAGCGTATGATGCAGTTTGATAGGCTATTACCCACAGTAGAAGTTCTTGTTTCAATATTGGAGTCAATCTTCAAAAACTTTGATGCTGCTTTATCAACTAAGGTTGTATAATATTCTAGATCCTTTGTTGAAATTTCAATAGTTTTCACAGCACCTTTACCAGGAGTAGATTCCATCTCAAGAAACCATTTTCTTTGCTTTGAATAAAGAGCTGACTCTTAATCCATCAAGTTTTAACATAAGATTGAAGCAAATCTTCAGGTCTTCAGGCTCCACTTCTAATTCGAGTTATCTTGCTATGTCCACCACATCTGCAGTTACTTCCTCTGCTGCAGTCCTGAACTCCTTACAGTCATCCATGAGGGTTGGAAACAACTTCTTCCAATTTCCTGTTAATGTGGATATTTTGGCATCTTCCCATGAATCACAAATGTTCCTAATGACATCTGGAATGGTGAATTCTTTCTAGGAAGTTTTCAACTTAGTTTGCCCAGATCCATCAGAGGAATCACTATATATAAGCAGCTATCGCCTTATGAAATCTATTTCTTAAACAATAAGACTTAAAATACAAAATTGCTCCTTGATCTATGGACTTCAGAATGAATGCTGTATTAGCAGGCATGAAAACAACAATCTCATTGTATGTCTCCATCAGAGCTTTTGAGTGACCAGGTAGATTGTCAATGAGCAGTAATATTTTGTTTTTTGTTTTTTTTTTTGAGCAGTAATATTTTGAAAGAAATCTTTCTGAGAAGTATTTCTCAGTAGTGGGCTTAAAATATTTAGTAAGTCTTGTTATAAACGGACTGTCATTTAGACGTTATTGTTCCATTTATATAACGTATAGATACTGCATAATTCTTAGCCCAAGGATTTCTGGAGTTCTGGATTAGGTTTTGGCTTAAGAGAATGCTGTGGCTGGTTTGATTTTCTATCCATACCACTCAAACTTTCTCTGTATCATCAAGAAGGCTGTTTTGCTTTCTTACCACTAGTGTTAACTGGACTAATAACCTTTATTTCTTTAAGAACATTTCCTTTGTAGTCACACCTTGGCTAACTCTTTGGTGCAAGAACAGGTAGCTTTCAGCCTACCTTGGCTTTCAACATACCTTCCACACTAAGATTAAATATTTCTAACTTTTGATTTAAAGTAAGAGATGTGGGATTTTTTTCCTTTTGCTTGAACACTTAGAGGCCAATGTAGGGTTACTCATTGGCCTTATTTCAATATTGTTGTGTCTTAGGGAATAAGAAGGCTCAAGAAAGGAGGAGAGATTGGGAACTGCTGGTTGGCAGAGCAGTCAGAAAACACACATTTATCAATTAAGTTTGCAGTCTTATATGGGTGCAGCTCACGACATTCCAAAGATATTACAATAGTAACATCAAAGATCACTGATCACAGATAGCCATAAAAATATAGTAATAAAAAGGCTTGAAATACCTTGAGAATTATCAAAATGGGCCATAGAGACATGAAGTGAGCAAATGCTGTTGGGAAAACGGCACTGACAGATTCGCTTGATGCAGGCTTGCCACAGACTTTCAATTTGTAAAAAAGCAATATCTGCAAAGTGTAATAAAGCAAAAATGCAATAAAATGAGGCATGCCTATATTTTTTTTTTTGCTATTATTACAAAATAGTTTTGAGATCATAGATCCTCTGAAAATGTCTCAGGTTGCTTTTTCATTTTGTGATTGTTTCCCTTTCTGTGCAGAAGCTTCTTTAGTTTGATGCAGTCCTACTTGTCTACTTTTTGCCTTTGTTGCCTATGCTTTTGGTGTCATATCTGAGAAATCATTTGCAAGACCAGTGACAAGAAGCTTTTCCCATATGTCTTATTCTATGAGTTTTATGGTTTCTGGTCTTACGTCTAACTCTGTAATCCATTTTGAGTTAATTTTTGTATATAGTATACGGTAAGGCTTCAACTGGGAAATGGAACTGCATAGATATTTCTTCAAAGGATGCAAATAGTCAACAAGTGTATGAAAATGTGATCAATGTCACTAACCATCATGAAATCAAAATAAAAACTATAATGAGACATCACCTCACACTTACAGGATGGCTATTGTTTGCTTTTTTTTTTTTTAAGTGTTGGCAAAGATGTAGAAAAAAGAGAATCCTTGTACACTGTTGGTAAGAATGTATTTGGTGCTGTCACTATGGAAAGCAGTATTCAGGTTGCTAAAAAAATTAAAAAATACCACTACCATACAATTTAGCAACCCCACTTCTGCATATATATCCAAAGGAATTGAAATAGGAATCTTGAAGACATATCTGCACTACTACATACACTGCAGCATTAATCGTGATAGCCAAGATATGGAAACAATCTAAATGTCCATCAACAGATGAATGGATAAATAAAACAAGGTATATAAATAGAATGAAGTACTATTCAGCTTTAAAAGAGAAGTAAATCCTTTGAGACAATATGGATGGAACCTGAAGATACTATGCTAAGTGAAACAAGCCAGACATAGGACAGAGACACTACATGATACCACTCACATGAGAAATATAAAATAGTCAAACCCATAGAATTAGAGAGTAGAATAGTGATTGTCAAGAGCTGAGGAGAGAGAAAAATGGGGAGCTATTACTTAAAGGGTACAAAGTTTCAGAGAGCTACTGTATAGTCTAATGCTTATAGTTAGCAATAGTGTATTGTATACTAATATTTTAAATTGTTTTTAACAAAAAAAATAACAGGAGGAAGCTTTTGGAAGCGAGATATATGTTTATGACATTGAGTTGATACATTAAAAATGTATATGTATAGTTTTTTGTATGTCAGTCACTCCTTCAATAAGTTGGCTTAAAAATATATCTCACGGAATGGAACAAGGTTAAAGATTACTTAAATGAGAAAACAGCAGAAGAATTTGCCTTTTCGAATATTTTAGCTAGAGTACATATAGGTAGAACACTATATTTAGGTTGTACAATTAGTCATATTTGGGTCAACTCATTTTATTCCAAATTTTATAATTACATTGCAGTCAAATTAAACATATATGATTGAAAGGCAGTCACTGAAATGAGTAAAAAAGGAAACAAATATTTCTGTTAGAAGAAAGCCAAATAGATCTACCTGAACAAGCATGATTATTTAAAGTTCTTGAACGTCAGAGAGAAGACATCAAAACTGGGCTAATTTGTGTTCTAGCAGGCAGCATTTTGTGTGTGTATACAAAGTTAAAGAGTTGGCTTCAGGACAAGTGTTACTGCAGGACCCCCAATAGCTCCTGGTCAGAGCCATTTCACAAGGGATTGAAGAGGTTAAAGTAAGAATCCAAAGGTCAAAGGACAAGTCAGAGCAAGTGCTTCCTAGCAAAAGGCATAAAGCACAAGTAGAAACAAAATAACATTGGACAGTTTTACTTAGTAAATTAATTAATAACAGTACTTTGGGCCAGCTCAAGGAATTTTGCCATGCTAGTAAACCCATAACTCTATGCTCATTCTGCCAGTTAGCCCCTATTGGCTTCAATATATTTGTCAGGGACATTTTATGAAGGGTTTATCATTCCACAATGTTGTCATAAATTCAGGTTGATGACAAGAACATTAAAAGTCAACTTGTTCAATCCCATGATTTTATTTTATTTAAAGATTATTTATTTATTTATTCATGAGAGACACACAGAGAGAGGCAGAGGCATAGGCAGAGGGAAAAGCAGGCTCCATGCAGGGAGCCCGATGTGGGACTCAATCCCAGAATTCCAGGATCATGCCCTGAGCCAAAGGCAGACGCTCAACCACTGAGCCACCCAGGCATCCCAACCCCATGATTTTATAGATAAAATGAGGTTCTTGGAGATTAAGTAGCTTAAAATATTCCAAATCAGGACTAGAACTCAGGCATCTCTGTATTGTTTCCTACAGAAGTAGGAATACCTTATTTAGTTGAATACCATCCAAGATTCCTCAAATGGAAAGTATTTCTAATCTATTTAAACAATTTTTTAAAGCATGAAAATTCTACAAAATGACATTTTTATTGCATCTGACTCAACCATGTCAAAAGCTGATGGACTATAAGAATATTAAGCTAATTAACAGGGAAGACTTTGGATTGTTTAATGACTTATACTGTCACAACATAAATAAGCTTTTATTTTTTGAACTGAAACCATGGGTATTTATTTTTGGTTTCTTTGTTCAGTCTTTTATTTAATCCAATAAAAAATAAATATACTTCTATTTCCAGAGTTGAATTCTGGAGCCATTCTACTAGGGTTTGAAAACTACTTCTATTATCTACCAGATAGGTGGTCTTGGGTAAGGCACTTAATAAATTGGTATCTCACCTACCACATCTCTAAAATGGGAGTAATGTAGGATATGAAGGATAAATGAGTTAATATATGTAGAAGATCTAATGTAGTGTCTAGTACAGAGTCATCACTATATTAAGTAATATCAATTGTTAAATTATAAACATTACTATTATCATATTTTATGCATTTTATTTGAGAGAAAATAATATACTTTTGAGATGCCCCTTAAATTCCATGTTATTTAATCCAGCCTAGGATGAATCAAATACTTACAAATTAGGATCCCATGTTGTCTCTTTTTAGAGTGTACTATAATTTTGCTGTCAATCTATTTCAGGTATCAAAACATGATAAATACCCACTGGGAAGAATATGATAAGAATGTAGGATACATATGATTTGGAGTAGAAATTTATTTTAATCTTATTGTTATAGAATGTTGATATTCTTTAAGTAAGTTTAATACACTCAGTATTCAGTTTAAAGGTTGGTCTTTGTGAAACCAAGTAGGTCTGTGCTGTATAAACTAATATTCCTATTTAAAGATACTGTTAATATACAAATGTTGACAAGACTAAACATTTTTCTGTTACTTAAATTTAAGCTGTATTTTGACAATACTTAAATACAGACCTTTAATCTATCACAAAAATTCCAGACTACTATGTTATCTTATTTTTCTAACATATACACGTTATCTATAAATTTTATTTTTTAGTAATATAATTGTTTGAACACAGACATCTAATTTTACCCAGTCCAGAAAACCTCAGTGAATTATCCAGAGAATTACAAAATTAGAAGAAATATCACTTAGGAAAATAAACCAAGAAAAATACAGGACACATCAGAGTCTGTTTTTTCCCCCTCAGATGCAATTTAGATCATATCATCCTAAAGAACGGCATCAAATACTCTACTAGGGAACAAGTAACATCTCAAAAATATTCGAGAATCCAGTTGTAAAAATTTATAATTATATTTTAGAAAAACAGTGACATAAGTAGCTGTATAACATACATAGAAGTGGAATACTTCTAGGTATTGCCACAAGCAAGATTTTTACCATAATGGAAAAAATAGGATTTATGTATGTGTCAGAATATATTCATGTTTCTCTTCAACTATAACCCAAACAACCTATCTTTGAAAAGTTCTGCTTTCAAGATGATTGAAAATTTGATTAATAACTTTGGAACATTTTATATTTATCAAGAGTAGTTCCAAGATGGAAAATTTGGATTCATTCACTTAATGCTTAGCTTTGATAGAAGATGGCATAATTCAGAACATATTTCAAATTTACTACAAAGAGGCTATTGTATCTTTAGGTAATGAAACTACAGTTGACTCTTGAACAACACAGGTGTGAACTGCATGGGTTTACTTATATTCAGATTTTTAAAAATAAATATATTAGAAAACTTTCTGATGATTTGTGACAATTTTAAAAAAACTCACAGATAAACTGTGTGGCCTAGAAATATTGAAAGCACCAAGAAAAAGTTAGGTATGTAGATATGTCATGAATGTGTAAAATACATGTAGATATTAATCTATTTTATCATATACCACCATAAAATATATATAAATCTATTCTAAAAAGTTAAAATTTGTCAAAACTTATACACACTAACACATACAAGGTTGTCATTTGCAGCCAAGAGAAATGTAAAAAAAAATGCGTGCTAATCATAACTGCATAAAACTAACGACAGTACATACTGTATTACTATAGTAGTTTCATATCTACCTCCTGTTGCTGGTGCGGTGAGCTCAAGGGCTGGACGTATCAATCTAAAATGCCATGTGATGATAATCATCTCCACATGAGCAGTTTGTCTCTCTGGTAAATAGCATGTCACACTAAAAGTGATCTCTTATGGTTCTCATGTATTTTTCATCATGTTTAGTGCAATACCATAAACCTTGGATAACACCATGGGATCCATAAAGTTCTACTACTGATGCTGGAGTAAAGAAGCAGAGAAGAGTCATGACATACAAGAAAGAAAAAAAAAACTGAATTGCTTGATTGACCATAAATTGAGGTCTGGGGCTGTGATTGCCCACCATTTCAACATGAATAAATCCAGCATAAGGACAATCAAAAAAAAAAAAAAATCACAAAGCTGGTGAGTCAGCTACACCAGGAAATGTGACAATGTTGCACTTTTTAAAAAAAGATTTATTTATTTATTTTAGAGCAAGGGAGAGTGAGGGAACGGGCATAGACAGAGGGATAGAGAAAATCCCAAGCCGACCCTGAGTGGAGCATGGAGGTGTATGTGGGCCAGATCTCATGAACATGAGATCATGACCTGATTTGAAACCAAAAGTCAGACGCTTAATCTACTGAGCCACACAGGTGCCCCAACAATGCTGCACTTCTTGCAAAATATCTTTGTACTGTTTATTGAAAATGCAGCTTTTATGCGGGTGCAATATTGCTATAAGAAATATCTGTAGACCCTAATGTGATTCAAGACAAAGTGAAAGTGAGCTGAATGATCTAAAGCTGGAGAATTTAATGCCAGCAAAAGATGGTTTGATATTTTTATAGAGGGGTTTAGCTCTAAAAACATCAAGGTAACAGGAGAAGTAATTTCTGGTCACCAAGAAGCAGCAAATGAGTTCCCAGACACCATTAAAAAAATCATTGATGAGAAAGGATATCTGTCTATCCAGGTTTTTCATGAAGAGGAGTGTCCTATTCTGGAAAAAAATAAAGCCACAAAGGGAATTTATTAGTAAGGAAGAAAAGCAAACACCAAGGTTTAAGACATGAAGAAATAGGCTAACTCTACTCTTTTGTGCAAATGTGTTGGGTACGATCAGGATTGCCCTTATTTATGAAGCTGCTAAATGCTGAGCCTTTAAGGGAAAGGATAAACCCTAGCTATCAGTTATTTATTGTACAAGAACCCCCTTTTTCCTGGATTGGTTCCACTGATGCTTTGCCCTTGAAGTCAGGAAGTAACTGAGCAGTATGTAACTGCCTTTTGAAGTTCTTTGGATGTTGGACAATGCCCTTGGCCCCCCACCAGACAATGAGGATGAAAATGTAGAACAAGCAGGGCCAAAAAATGAATTGATTTGAGACAATCTGGCAAAAGGGTTCCAATTATTCACGATGACTTTTACTTCTTTTAGAATATGGACCTTTCTATGATAATGGGCACTGAAAGTAAAGCTAATGGTAGAAGAAAGATTAGTAGTGTATAGAAATATTTTTAGAGAAATAAAAAAGCAAAAAAGATCAGACGGAAATTATGATGTATTTCCATAAAGTTACGCTAAGTATGCCTGCCTCTTTGGCCTGCCCTTCCACCTCCTCCAGCTTTTCTGCCTCTGCCACCTGAGACAGCAAGACCAGTCCCTCCTCTTCCTCAGCCTACTCAATGTGAAGACAATAAGAATGAAGACCTTTATGATGATCCACTTCTATTTAAGGAATAGTAAATTATCATCATGCTGTACAGTTAATAAGCTTATCTGTTGTATATGTGTCTTCTGAGCATCTAATAACTGTGGCAAAAACTACATGAGAGGTTTCTGCATTACTATTATCATCATCATCATCACCTAAGAATTCATTGTGTAGAATACCATGTGGAAGACTTGCATGGAAGTGGATAGCCTGTCCTTACGTAGGCATAAGGTATGTGATATTTCATATGAAATTAATAGTGTGTTAGTGTTTTACTGTTTTAACTTCACTTCCCCCTGCCCACCAACTTACATTACTATACTGACTGCCTCTTTCTCTTGTAATTGAAGAAACTGGGTATCAGCCTATTATCACAGGTAAGTGATTCTTTTAAAAATGTAATATTGGGGCACCTGGGTGGCTCAGTGGGTTGAACATCTGCTTTCAGCATAGATCATGATCCCAGGGCCCTGGAATGGAGCCCTCAGTTGGACTCCCACTCAGTGAGGAGTCTGCTTGTTCCTCCTCTCTCTCTCCCTCCCTCCTGCTTATGCACTAATAAATAAATATTTTTTAAAAAGAAAAAATATAAAAATGTAACATATCTTCTAATATTGTATTTTGAATATAACTGTAATACTGTACTCCATAAAAATTTTATAACAACTGATACATTAATGTATATAGGCTAGGCTACTGTGAAGCAATCACATTGTTTACAATAAGCTACCACAAAGCAGTCATATTGATGTTTCTTCATTATCAATACATAATTATAGCTATGTATAAGTATGAATTTCTCTTTAACTTCATCATTTCATTTTTGATTTCTAGAGTTAGTAATATGTGTAATATCTACAGTGTTTCGTATAAGACAATATTGATGTAGGTACTGACACAATTCATCTTGTAAACAGATGACATAAACATACAGTATTGAGTATTGCAAATGTATTTTTTCTTAAGATTATCTTAATAACACTTTCTTTAGCTTATTTTGTTATAAGAACACAGTATGTAATACATATAACATATGAAATATTTTTAATTGACTGTTTATGTTATTGATGGAGCTTCCAGTCAATGATAGGATAGTAATAGTTAAGTTTTGGGGGAGTCAAAAACTCTATTTGAATATTTGACTGTGTGGAGAGTTGGTGCCCTACCCCATGTGTTCTTCAAGGGTCAACTATACTATAGCAGTGACTCTGTCCAATGAAGGTGATGTGAATCATAAGAGATTCATAATGCTTGATGCAGCCTTCCTATTGAATTCTCTAGAAACTGACCATGAGGTTCATCCTAGGATTTGCAAAACCTTCTAATTTTAAGACACTGCAGTGATAATAAGAGATTACTATCCTACTACTGTTATCAGAAAGACTCATAAAAATAAAACCTTTTTTAGTTACGGGTATTAATTTTACCATATGTTTGTATATCAGAAGAAATTTTAGGTAAGAAGCCATAAAAAGAAAAATACTTACCAAGGTATCAGAATACCTAGATTATTTAACACTTCTCTCAAATTTTTGAGTGACTTTGGATGATCCTTTAAGCTTTCTGGTCTTTAGTATTGGTCATTTATAAAATGAAAGATTGATAAACTGGATAAATCAGCTTTAAAATTCAATATATATGCTTTTAACATAATAGAAATTTTACATTTCTAGCATAAAACTCAATTATTTATGTTTTACTAAAGGTTGTCTCTGAGTGTGTAGGATTCTTACTGAAGAGAATGAGTATAAAACCTTTAAAATTTTTTTCAAATTTTTATTTGATTAGCTTACCATTTTCCAACAGGCTAGATCCCTTTCCTAAGGGTAAAGTTCAGTTCTCAGACAGATTTATGATTTCTGTAATTTGGACTCATGGAGATTACAACTGCCAATGGAGAGTTGAGCAGAAATTGCTAATAATAAGCTCATATCTTGTTTTCAACTTCAGAGATTACTGGGCAAAGGAATACCCAGGTCAGGTGTTTGTTTCTGTACCAATGGAAGGGACTTTTCTTAATTAGTCTCCTGAGTATCTAGCACCTCATTTTGCTGGATATAGATTGTCAATAAAAAGGTTAAATCTGGGAGGGACATTTTGAGCTCTGATGGCTTAGCCTATTTAGAAATGCTTGACCTTACAGAGATGGATAGTAAAGCCAAAACTCTATATTCTTTAAGGTAATTCTTTGAAATGGAAAACCTGAAGGCCTAACATGCCAAAGAGCTATGGAGAGTGAAGAAAGAATATTTGAAACCCACCCTATCCATATACAGTGGCCCACTATTTAAGTGCCAACTTATCTGTGGAAATGAGGGCTTCCAGTTTCTAATACATCATTTCAGCATGCACAATAGAAACAGTGTGTTTTCCTTAGGAAGTGTTCCCTAGAAAGGTCCTTTCAATCGGAATATAAGTGTATCTCAATATAAAATTTCACTAGCCAATAGGAAGACAACTTTTGAAAGTAATTTGAATCACACCTTCCTCCCTTAAGATATTACTTCACTGAAACTTCACAATGCAAAGATTTGGTAAAAAGAAGCTAAGCTAGTTTTTCTGAATTATTTGAAAAAACAAAATGAATCTATGTCATTGTTCCTGAAAGAATTGTGATTTTTTTTTTCCAGTAATTTTTTTCCCCACTCCAAAAACGTGCCTAACCCAGCATCTCCAGCTACTGCATACTTTACCTCATTATCTATGAGGTAAATTTGAGCTAGGAAAGATTTCAGATGATTTATATGTTAAGCAGAATTCTCTTGAAAACAAATAAAAAAATACAGAAAAAGTGTGTTAGGGTTGTATAATAAAATCTTCAATATAAAAATCCTGGGCCTTCTTTCGATGTGCACTAAATAACAGAGCTAGTAAATTAGTGGTTGAAATGTTTTTGTCAATAAAATTGATGTTATTTCATACTACTTGTAGGAGGCTCACCTCCTTTTACAAATCGGAATAAGCAGTTAATTTGAACTTGTCAATGCAACAGAGTCTGTTGTAGTTCATTGATTCCTTTGATGATAGTAAAAGATACTTATATTTTTCATGGGTAGACATTTTGTATTTTAAGGTTATAGAAAAGCTCACATAAACCACATTTGTTTAGTTTGGTAGAAAGAAGCAAATATGTACAACTTTTTTATAGTCCAATTTTATAATAGAAATTTCTTTAAAACTTCAAAAAATAAATGTGAAACCATTATTTAAAAGTTGTTTACAAAGGTATAATTGGTCGAGGACAGTTATCCAGATCTTACAAAGTTTTTTTTTAACCTTGAGATCATCACAAAATATAATACAGCTTCAGAATCTAATGATTTTCTACTGAGCGTATTGCTGTGAGGGATAGAAAATGCATTCGTCCTGAATATTATCTTGGCTGCCTCACTGAGAAGTTGCAATATTGTTTGTTTGTCAAACAGCTTGAAAAGCTAGACAATGCTATTAGGAGTGGTATGGAAATAAAAGGTATAGAGATTATTCTTACCTGCTGCTTTGTTATTTGGTAAAGTCACAGCAGTAATGGTTTTCTTATCCTTTCATTCTTAATGAATTGCCATAATAAAATCTGCAGATTACTTTTTAAAAAATCATGTATTATCACAGCAGTGGAAGAAAATTCATTTCAGAAACACAACATCCAGTCATCTCTATGGAAGACATTTATAAGATGATCTGAGAAATGACAAACTCTCTGTATATTAGACAAATGAATTTTATATATTCCTCATCTAACAATTCTTTCAGTGCTTTCTGCTTCCCTGTTTAAATGCAACTTTCTATAAATGATTTTGATGTCCTGTTCAATTGAATTGTTTATTTCTACTTCTTTGCATTTTTTTGTATTTCCTTATATAAAATAAAAATATTAAGATTGGGATTTTTTTTGGTTTAATAGGCAATTAATACAGTTACCTCTTATTTGGTTTATGGCTTAATGGGTCAAATGTGTAAAATCTTGTGAATGTAATTAGGCTGGGATATAATTCTGCTTTAGTTTCTAATTATTTATTGATACCATCCCAATGTCTCATAATGACACTTTCCAGCCAATTAAAAAAAAAGACACAGGATTAGACTTCAAAACAGATACATGTAGGACTCTTTTGGCTAAGTTCAAGGAGAAGGAGAGAGAAGATAAATGTAACTTAAAATTTCTCATAGTTTGATTGTATCAGATAAATTCCACTGTCCCACGGGAAAGGTTTGGGGTATAGGATGTAAAAATAAAATTGGCTGAAATGTCATTCAGAGCTATGACACATATGATGTGAGGCTCAATAATGCAGGACCAAGAGAATTTCGAGACATTAATTGGTTAATTTTAAGTTTCTGTGTTGCATTAATATTTCTCTAGGCCTGCCTGAGATATATCTATCCTCTCAACAATGAAATCATCCCCAAATGATGCCAACATAATTAATAGTTTCTGCAGACCTAGTTTACTCCACAGCCTTGTGCTAAGGGCAAAACTGGGGAAGAATACAAAAATACTTTCCCTTTCCTCACACATCACAGCATAACACCTTCACCTTCATATTCCAAAGGGAAAAACAATAATAAGTTTTAGCAACAGAAAAGAAAATGAAACATGAGAGTATATAAAAACACATAAATATAGAAGTGAAATTCAAGCGACATTTTCATTTTGTTTGATGACAGTGTGAATAATGTCTTTTCTCCCTCTAATGACAAAACTTGTTTTCCAAAATTGTAGAGATAAAATACTTTCTTATTCATGTCCCAGCAAGAACTACCTGTATTACTGCAGAGTCTATCTTTCCAATCATAATGCTTCTTTTCCTGGTTCTGAATATACTTTGTAGTGGGAGAAAGGACATTTAGGAATTGAGAATTGAAATCCAGTTACTCTTAGAATAGCATTCTAAAGAACACCTACTCAAGTCATCCACAAAGGGAGGCACATTCTCCTCCCAGTTCCTAAAGAGAAAGTCTATGCTTTACTTTCAAGTATCTCCTTCAGTTTCATCCAGTTTATTTATAGTAAGTAGATCAGCAATATTGAACTGTATCCTAGAGCCAATGAGACCTATATGATACATCCAGAAGATATTTCCTGAACAAGGGTGAAGACTGACCAAATAGGAGGTTGTCTGAAGTGAAATGCAGCATCAGGGAACCCATCTCTCCAACTTATGTTTTCCTGAAGAAGGGAGAGTAGTTATTTGACTCTTGAAATATGTGGCTCCTTCCATGTTCTCTTTTCCTCCAGAATTGGCTACACTCAATTGGGCTGAACTCATCCTTCGGTTCAAAAGCCAGTAAGGTAAGCAAATCAGGCCAACCCATTTCTTTGCTTTCATTATTGTAGCTTCTGTGCCTCCCAAAGTATATGTTAATTCACAGTCCCATGGTCACCATGGTTTCAGTTTTGGTGCAGAAAGCAACAGGATTCTCATTTTTATTAGGTTTAGTCTGGGTTTCTATTGGCTTTATCATGGATCCCTGGGATGATGGGAGAGGCTCATCTGCAATTTTCTCTCTTCCTTGTATTACTACTGCTCCACTGCATAGAAAGTTTGAGGTTCACAGGGTGTCCGCTGAAGATAGCCATAAGTAGGTGTACAAGCATAAAAAGAGCATTATAACTGAGGATAATTACTTCACTTGAGGATTGTTTTGCATTGGTGTGTTTGTCATAGTTGGTTATAAGTAACTTTTCTGCTGATGTAAATGAACTTATGCTAGAAATAATGGGATATAGGTTTTTAAAAACCAGCCTTTTAATCACACAGAAACAGTATGAGTCTTAGTTGTTTATCTAGTGAATAATGAAATTAAGTACATAATAGTGTAATTAATTCTAATATAGTTATTTGTTTACTTGCAAATGCCAATATATAACTGACTATAATAAATTGTGGTACTCTGGAAGCTCAATAAATGTTAAACTAGAAAATTTAAGAATAAGGTATC
The DNA here is from genome assembly GCF_048418805.1 of Vulpes vulpes. Taxonomy (NCBI): domain Eukaryota; kingdom Metazoa; phylum Chordata; class Mammalia; order Carnivora; family Canidae; genus Vulpes; species Vulpes vulpes. Next base: position 44,237,027 of record NC_132786.1, on the reverse strand, counting down.
TGTTTGCATATATGTATGTGCTTGCAACTTGTATTAAATTAGTATGAGGACAGACATTATAGTATAATAATGTAGTTATTGATTTTTAAATGGTTTTAATACTGTAGGTCCATAGTCAAAAACGTTAGGAATCTCAAACTATAAACATGTCCCTAATCCATTCTACTTATAGATATATATAATGATTTTAAGAAACAATTTGACAAATAGTTAATTTCTAATAGTTTTCAAAAGATTGAGTTTGTGACCAAACATTTTCTAATTCATCAATTAGCATTCTAAAAAGCTTGAGGTACTTTATTATTATTCATTACTATTTCCCATGTTGTTTATATATATTTTGCTTCCATAGTTCTCAAATGCCAGTTTTAAAATAAATTTACTTAGCTCAGACTGAAAAATATTATAAATTAATCAACAGTCTCACATTAAAGAACTTTGTCTTCCTTCACCACCTTGTTTGATTTTCTAACTTTTGAGTCTTTAAAAATTTTATATACAATTTGCATTAATTTTATTGGTATAGTATTCTATGTATACTAATCTTATTTTTATCCAATTTGATTGTCAGCAAAGGGAGTTGTTATTAGCGCATTTTTAGGATCAACTTAGCATTTACATGTCTCAAAAAACAAAACCATGAAGTTATGGGTATATGACAAGGAAAGGAAAAGAGAGTGATAACCAAAACAACAAAGTAAACAGAAGTTTGTAGAATTGAGAATTAAACTTACATTGAAGCTCGTGGACATCCAATGTAAAAGGGGACACATGATCATTTGTTTTGCTCTTGCCAAACAATAAAGAACTTACTCGTTCAAAGGTAAAACAAAACAAAACAAAACAAAAACATTACTTTGATGCTGATTTCTAAAAAGATACTATTTGCCAAAATTTTAAAATTTTCTGTAAAAGCATATCTCTCATATATTGACAATCCGCAACAGCTAAGAATGAATTGTAACAGCATAGTTACATATTATATACATTTCTGAGGTTAATTAACTTAGGAATCATCCTTTCTTATCTTTCATACTTCATATCACTTAATTCACCAAATACTTTTCCAAATACTTCTCAAACTGTTTTCTATCATATTGCCACATCATTATCTTTCAACTTATTGTCACTCTAAGTATTTCTTTTCTACCTACTGTCCTCTCCGATTTATTCTTCCCATTGCAACCAAAGTGAATTTTCTTAATCTATAAATCTGAAAATAGTTTCGCTTATACTCATTTTTTTACCTGTTGTAGTTAACAAAAATCTGAATTCACTGATCTAACATACAGAATACTATCAACATTTACTCTTTGATGGCTTCACTTCTCACAGTTTTGAGTATAGACGCAACTTAATTTACTAAACTTCTTAAAGTTCCTCATGACTCTTCATATTCCTAATTCCTATATTTGAATCTTTTCCATTTTATCTTTTATGGTTACATCCTCCTAAAATAGTCTACTATCTCTTCCTAAGAGTTTCCTTGTAGATAACTATCCTTGTTAAAAGGTAGACGTCCCATCTATGTGCTATTCTAGTGTTATGTACTTATCCCTAAAACTGCACTAATTGCAATTGCCACATTAATGCCTGTTTCCTCTAATACACTATAAACTCCCGGTGAAACACTGAATGTTTTTACTATTGTTTATTGGAACTAGGAAGGTCTTTGAATCAGAGTCAGATTGTGTAGGTTCATATCCTACCTGAAAAGCTGTTCAGAGCTATATGATTGTGATCAAGTTCCTCTTTTTATGACTCAATATTATCATCTGTTGAATGGAAATAATGTTTACTTCTTTTTTTTTTTTTTTAATTTTTTTTTTTTTATTTATTTATGATAGTCACAGAGAAAGAGAGAGAGAGAGGCAGAGACACAGGCAGAGGGAGAAGCAGGCTCCATGCACCGGGAGCCCGACGTGGGATTCGATCCCGGGTCTCCAGGATCGCGCCCTGGGCCAAAGGCAGGCGCCAAACCGCTGCGCCACCCAGGGATCCCTAATGTTTACTTCTTAAGGGGTTTGGGAAGTTCACATAATTTAAAACATGGTGTTTATAACATGTGTTTAGCACATAGTAAATTCAAGTGCTTATAAATGCTAGGTGTTTTATTATATTCTTAGTGCCTAGCACAGAGTACACAGTACATACATAATTTATGAATATTGAATGAGGGATTATTCCCATTGTAAAGTATATTGATTCTATTTGATATAGTTTGCAAGTCCTGAGAAACTAAATAGATGAATTAATATGCCATTTAGATTACCTCTCTGCAATAGTTTTGTAAGGACGGACTTTTTTTTTTGTTAAGGACTATAGAGCAGAAAATTAAAAATTTATGTAAGTGCTAAAAACTAGGTAATAAGTCTATTTAAAAATACACTGTTTCAACAAAATCAATAATATATAAAATACTTTTGGTAGACTTTGCCAATAAATTGATAATTCTACATTAAGATACAGTTGATTTGATATCATAATAGATGTAAATGTTCTTTCTTTCCATTGCACTAGGAATGATGAATAGTGATACTGTATACTTCTTTGTTCTAGATATTGGAATTTCAGTAGGAAATATTTATTCAATTAATACTTGTAATTACCATTTTAACTTAAAAGGATTTTCATCAAATTTGGGAACTTTTTAGCTATTATTCTTTTAGATATTTTTCTGCTCCTCTCTCTCTCCCCCTCTCCTTGTCTCTCATTACACTTATGCTGTTGATTTTAGCCATTCTAACCCACCGGTTATATCTTATTGTGGTTTTGATTTGCATTTTCCTGATGAGTGATATTGAGCATCTTTTCATGTGTTTGTTAGTCATCTGCATGTTTTCTTTGGAAAAATGTCCATTTATGTCTTATTCCCATTTTTAAACTGGATTATTGTCTTTTGGGTATTAAGTTTTAAGAGTTCTTTACATAATTTGGATACTAACCCCTTATCAGATATGTCATTTGCAAATATCTTCTCCCATTCTGTAGGCTGCCTTTTAGTTTTGTTGTTTCCTTTGCTATTTAGTTCTTTTATAATCTTTTAGTGATTATTTTCTATTTGGTGAGACATTGTTCTCATTCTTTAATTCTCTAGGCATATATTCTTTAGTTCTTTCAACAATTTACAAGTGCTGATTTAAAGTTTTGTGAGTCTAACATCTGGGCTTCCTCAGAGAGTTTCTATTGACTGTGTTATTTCCTGTGTATGAGTCATAATTTCCTACTTTTCTGTGTGTGTCTTACAGTTGAAACTGGACATGTTATAATGTGACAGTTGCGGAAATAAAATTCCCCACTTTCCCCAGATGTTGTTGTTATTTGTTGTTTTGTTTTCTGTTTGCTGAATAACTTTCTTATAATAATCCTGCAAAGTCTATATACTCTGTCATGTACAGCTACTGAAGTCATGGCTCATTTCGCTTACTGGTCAGAAATTATTGATTTTCCCTAAAATTTCCTTGAAGAAATAAGTCTCAACGCTTTTCAAGGGGCTTAGTGTGTTTTGAAGCATGCCTTTAACATTCAAGTACTTTGAAACTAGTGCTTAGCCTTCATTTCCTGCTTGTTCAGGGTTTTAAGTTCTGTCACAGGTGAGAAATTAGAGCCTACTCAGGTCTTCCCAAGCCTGCACACACCCCTGCACATGCATGGGGGTTTCTAGATTCCCAGTATGTTGGAGCTCTTCAAAGTCAACTGTGGAATTTCATTCTCAAGATCATCCTTTTACCTTTTAGATTAGCCTCTTGTTTGCCTCAACCATTCCACTCCCAAAGCAGTTGTAATGGTAAGCAACTGTTTTCAACAAATGTCTTGGAAACAGGCTTTCCTAGTGAATGTACTCTTACCAGGTCAAATAATGAGAAGTGCTGTTAGGCTTTTGCAGGGAGCTACTAGACAGATGAAATATATGGGGCTGGGCTTTCTGAAGAGCTTCTAATCTCTTTGGCTGCGTGGCTGCTTTTTTCATTGTTATCTTAACTGCAAATCTGTTGCTTTCAAAGTTTTGTGGAGCTGAGTGGAGAGGGATAGAGATAGGGCAAGTCAGACTGCCACAGGGCTCTGCTGTTACTATCTAACTCATTGTCTTGAATAAATGCTCCTGAGATTGTTGGAGGTCTTTGGTTCATTTTTGGAGTTTTGAAAAACTTAATTTTGGCAATCTTTACTAGTGTTCTCATTGTTTCAGTGGAATAGCAGATTTTGGAAGTCATAAGGACTCTGACATATGAAAATTATCCCCTTCTAATTGTGTTTCGTAATTTTTTTTTCACCTTTCTACTGGACATGACACTAGTGCTGAACCTATAAACTTTTGGAAGCAGGTATTTGGTCACTTGCTGAAGGTGATCTTCTCTATTCCTGGATAATCTTTCTTTTAAACTCTATCCTCAAATAGCTCAGCTCTTATCAGTGTTCTGAAGTCCTCAGAGATCGTGTAGGTGTTTTAATTTGAGCTAGTTTTTTCTCCCCTAATATGCAGAACAAAGCCCTGGGATATTTTCTCGAGTGGCCTTGTTTAATTTCATCTGGAGTCATTTGGTGCTGATATAGAGCTTTTCAAAATCTGGGTCAATATGTTTAGCTTTTCTAACAAAATCAGTCTTTCTAAATTCTTTTATGGTTACAAGGATTTAAAAGATATTATATATTGCATAGTAATAAATATATTCTTGGAATAAGTCTATTTAAGAAGGCTCATGTGTTTACCCAGGATTTCTCCAATGTTTTCCATCGCAACCTTGCAACTTTAAGTTCGAGTAACTACAATATTATCATCATAGTTCAATAATGAATGGCAGCAGATCTTTTTCGTGGAACACTCTTTCAGAGCAGTAATTATTGGAATGCAGGCATGTGAGAGTCATTTGTATTTAAAAATGGAAAAGTATGATTTAGTAGTTCAGTGATTGTTTAAAACAGGGTAAGCATCACCATGAAACAGATGAATAATATCAAGTGAATAAAAGCATCAACTCTCAGTTGACTTCATAATCCGATTTAGCTTATTTTTTTTTGTAGAGTGAACTCATGGGGTGAAATACATATTTGTTTTACTATGCCATATTTTTGCATGTTCAGTTAAAACACAACACATATGCTAGTGGGCAATTCTCAGAGTTCTTTAACCAACGGAAACTCTCCTGATAAAAGTTTCTACATCAAGGCTGAGTCACTCACTCAATTCTTTCTCAATTACTTTCTTGGCAAGACAAATATGTTTTTGCATGCAAAAACTGGTGTTGTATTTAATTATCTCTGCAGATACAATACATCAATACAATTTTAATTAAGTTCTTCGTGTATCTTGGAAGTAATCTGTTCAGATGACTCTTGGAACTTTTAGGTAACAAAGATACCTCCAGGCAATGTTTCAGATTTCTTTTTCCTTCTTTCTTTTTTTTCTCTTTAGTCAAACAGAATGCTGTAGCTCTTTTGATGATGCAGTGATTCTATTTTATACAAAAACTGCACATAGCCCCACATATCTATAACAACGTTATCTATATTTAAGAACTACTTTTTCAATTTTAGAATAATAAATTCCAATTAAAAATTCAACATTACAATTATTCTAATTCACCCATACTCTTGGTTATATTTGTTTCTGTAATGTGTATGCAAATCTACTAGCATTTAGGCATGATTTACAACCATAGAACATAGTATAATGACTGGAGAATAACTCAGAATCATGATTTTGTCATTTTAGGATAACATTATTATAAAAATATAAGGAGTTAACTCCTTTTATAGTCATAATATCAAGCTAAATAGCATGTTAAAATACTTTAGAAACTCTCAAGCACAATTCAAATACTAGGTAAAATGACTAACTTTAATACTAAACTCAGCATTCTTACTAAAACGAATAGGTTTTTATGCAGAAAAATGGTGTAATTTTGAACAGATACCTATAATAAGAATAGTAGAAATTTTAGAAAATAAAGATTTTATTTTGAGATAAGGTGAAAGAAGATAAGTATTGCATTGCATTAAGAATAGGTAAAGTTCCCAAATATATAACTTCTTGAAAAATGAATTACTCAAAATAATCATTAAGGTAATGAAATTTTCATTAAAAAAATACATTTGTCAATATACATATTAATTGCATATATTTTTGTTCATTTTCAAAGAGAAGCATTGTTGCTAATCACTGCTTTTAGGGAGAAAATGAGAATTTGTTTTGGTTCCTTAAAATATCCTAGAAAAAAATAAAAGCTTGTGTAAGTATCAGTACAACATGAAAGTTAAACTATTGTCAAAGAAATGATCATTTCAGGAACAAACTAAGTGATAATTTAAGCTCATATATTTCACAAGATGACCAATAGCTTTCTTAAAAGTTATATCTTTACTACTAACATTATATTATTATTATGAAGTCTCAGCTGAATATATATTTCTATTTCTTAGATTTCATTATCTTTTTAAAAAAATTTTTTTTAAAAAAAGATTTTATTTATTTATTCGTGAGAGACACAGAGAGAGAGGCAGAGACACAGGCAGAGGGAGAAGCAGGCTCCATGCAGGGAGCCTGATGTGAAACTTGATCCCAGGACTCCAGAGTCACACTCTGGGCCAAAGGCAGGCGCTAAACCGCTGAGATACCCAGGGATCCCCTCATTTTCTTTCAGAAAAGCTACAACTAACCTAATCTTTTTGTCTATTCTGACCTCATCTTTCAAAACACATGTGAAAACTGCTTATCTTACCCCCATTGAAAAAGCTCCTGCTTTGGAAATGGAAAGCTCTAACTTGGGAAAATTGGTTAGAAAACTTAAGTACATATTGTCTACTGCCATTCTCTTCTTGACGTACCACTGTGATTTTTGATGAAATTTACTAAACATGCCTAGAAGGTAAGAAAAAAGGATGATTGTCCTATGTGCCAGAATTCTATATTCTGGTCCTAGCCTCATTCACTTAACCCAAACCAAATATATCACTAATGCAACTAATGCCTTAGGTACCAAACTTCCTCACAGTCTCTATATCATGTTGGGAGTGGAGATATTTGTGTACAGATCAGGAGTTTGGGGGGAGACGGGAGGGGAATTGAAATAGCAACAGTAGTCATAGTTGAATTTCATATAGCTTAGTTTTAGGAAGTGTATGAACATATGATCATGTGAAAACATTGCTAGGATCTCTCCAAGGACTTGAAATAGGCCTGTCCAAGAGAAACTTATGGTAACTGTATAGTAAATCTTCTGTAAATTACAGAATTAAAAATGAGGAGCTTTAAAAACAGAGCTGTATTGAAATCCCCAATGCCAACATGGTAATAGAATTCCTCATACAACCTCTGAGGTAGAATTCAAGATAATTTGAGATTCTGTTTGTAATTAGTTCAATCTATTTGTTACATTATTAGTAGTCATGCATTAATGCCAATATATCAGTGCTGTTAATACCCTTAGTATAATACTACAGTAATACAGTATCATTAATATTTGTGTGCTAATAATATTTGTATTATTAGTGCCATTCACACACAGGTATTCCTTGCAAAAGAACAGTTCTGGAGTAAACTATGTTACCAAACTGCAAATCAAGATTAACAGGTATTTTCTTAAACATCCTGCCTGAAGGAGTTCAGAGATATTTTCCAAACTTTCATCCTCAAAACTATATGGGCTGCATTTTCATCTCCAAAAAAATTATGGGACAATGTGTTTAAATTGGTACGTTTGCATATACTACAGGCTGAACTCCCTCATAAGAAAAGTGAAATGGTTGAATGGAAAGTACTATAGCATGCTAGAAAAACTGCAGACTTTGGAACAAAGGAAACATTAATTCAAATTCCATTGTGAATTAGAAATTTTCCATCTGCTAGCTATAAGTAGTTGCTCTTGGGAAAATGAAGAAAATAATGCCACCTTACAGCTTTATTCAGAGGGAGGGAGGGCTAAAAAGGTAATGCTTGTAAAGCACCTAGCTCAATGTCACAGAATGGATGGAAAATAAATATAACTTCCCTTTGCTATCTTCACATTAGCAGATAAAACCCCTGAACATTATCTTTGTAATCCACAAATAATTTAAATGTATGGTGCCTGAAGATTTTAATTCACTCAGTCTTTAGTGATTTCTTTCTCTTTCATTAAGTTGAAAAAAGCAATAATACAAAACACCATGCTATTTTAAAGTAAACAAAATTGCAGATATCAAAAGGGAAACATTCTTCTGATGTACTGTGAATTAAGTTGTTACCCAGGTAGTAGTGAGTTTGCATTCGGAAAATAACATTTTGAAAAATTCAAAGCTAATCATTAGGAGGGGGAAAAGAAATCAGAGATATTTCTGTTACCCTTCATATGAGACAGGAAACCATGTGGAAGAAGTAAGGTAAACACTAGTTCAATAGCTCAAATCTTAGAAATAAAATTTGCTGATAGAAATGACACCTATGGGAGTTAATGAAACACTAGAACACCTTTATTGTGGAAAACTCTAGAAAAGAAATGGAATTGAATATCATACTTGTAACATCAAAATGTAATTTTCAAAGTAGTCATCAAATCACATACTTGAATTTTGTCTTCAAATTTTGACAAGATCATAGCACAAAATTCTCAGAAAAAAATTTCACACAGTCCTTATCAGCATATAGACAGTGTTCTGAAAATAGGAGATCCCAAATCAGCCCAACTGAACATACTAGCTAGCAGATTGTTTAACTTCAAATACTGATTGAGAATGATTGTTACAGTGGACCTTTGAAAGTTTCCCAAGACAGAACCTCAAACACTATGCAGTATTCCCCAAGAAGATTGATGGAAACATTTACTGACATCCTATAAACTTTTTTGTTTGTCTCTGTAAATATCAGAAAAAATGACAGGTTCATTACTAATTGGAACCATTGCAGAATTTAAAATTTCATTGCTTTAACCAAAAAACGTTTTCTGCCTAAACATTATCACTTTCTTAGACTTTTTAACTTTCACTTATTTCAGTAATCATTACTAGGAAGGAACTGACATTTTTTAAAACTTTCAAAATTTTAAAATTATTTGAGAGAGAGAGAGAGAGAAAGAGAACAGGTGTAGGTGCTGGGGGAAGGGGCACAGGGAGAGGGAGAGAAAATCTTAAGCAGGTTCCACACTCAGTGTGAAGCTCTCACGATCCTGAGATCATGACCTGAGCTCAAAACATGAGTCAGATGCTTAACCAACTGAGCCACTCAGGTGCCCCACATTTTTTTTAAGCACAAGGACACACATTTTATACAAAGGGCAAATGTTTTTAATTACATTTTTTTTTCACAAAAGTTACTGCATTGGTACAAAGTAAATATATGGCCCAAGCAAGATGAAAGTACAGGTGACTTCTGGGTTAACATTGTAGCCATAGGTCTATATAGTACATGAGATTTAAATCTGAACTTTATCTTAGTTCTACATGACTGCATATCATGGGCCTTTATATTTTCTTTCTAGGAGGTAAAATCATAAATAATATACCACTATTTACTTTTAGTTTAATGGCAACATATTGGTAAAATTCAATGGAATAATGATCAGCACATTTGCAAATTTAGAGTCAAAGCATTTATTTGTACAGGTCAAAATTCCCTAAGAAACTAACAAACTATATATAATTGCTATTATGTTTTATTTTCATACAACTAAGAGTACCCTTTTATTACTTTTTTCTCAAATTGCTTAAAGAAAATGTTATCCTCAATTTGAAATAAAACATTGTTACAGAAAATAAGGGGGCTGTGATTTAACCCACAGTATCCCTCCAGTGTGCTAGTGCTTCCACTTCGGCAATCTAAAAACAAGATTGTTTTTTTAAACATAAGATTCTGAGAGGGCCATACTGTTTTCGTTTTATTCTCCATTTTGTTTTGTTTTATTTTTATTTTATATTTTATTAATTTAATATTATTTTATTTTCTTTATGTTTGGAGATGAAAATTGCTACTTGGTCATACCCTTTAAAGACAAGCTTTCTGCCAAGGCAATTGCATCATTTCAATGTCTTGATTATTGGATATATTCCTGCTGTCACTGTGCTTGTCTCAATTATATCCATTGCTATAGCTATTCTGGTTTCATTGTACCTTACTTCTAATAACTGATTTGTTTTCATACTGTAGTTGTAGTTTTTCTTCAAAATTTGTATTTTTTTTTTCTTTTTCCATTAGTATATCCATCCATTTCCTATCCATCCTTAATCTGTGAATCCTGGGGTTTCCTGGTCTTCTTCCTATTGTTTTTTTTTTTTTTTTTTTTTTTTTTTTTTATTTATTTTTTATTTTTTTTATTTTTTTTTTCTTCCTATTGTTTTGAATCATAATTAATTGCAAAATGGATTACCAGGTTACCAAAATAATTTATTAGAAATTCATTTCTGTATTTCTTTTATACTCTTTAACAGTATGATACCAATTAAAATAATCTTGATATAATTTACAGTTGGCTTTGCTGCCAGATTCTAAAATTATAAAATACTCAGAATACAATATACAACAACTGTGAAGATTTCTGTAGCAGTCTATATGGCATATATTTTTATTGATTATAATAATATAGGATATCTCTAAGGGCTACAATTAGTAGCCTATATCTGTTCTAACACCTATATCTGTTCTAATATATATCATACAGTTTGAAGTTACAAAGAAATAATGACTGTGAATATCTCTTTCAAAGATCAGGGTTTGCTGAGGATTCAGTAAGGTAATGTCAAGCACAGCTCCCCTTTCATTCTCTTACTTCACTCCAGTTAAGCTTTTGCTTCTTCAAAATAAAAAATGCTCTTAGCATTAATATCTGTGACCTTCATATTGTTAAGTCCAATGTTATGTGCAGTCTTCCTTACTTAACTGAAACATTTGGCAGAACTGGTTATTCCCTGTTCCTAATACTCTTGCATTTTTTGTCTCCCTGGACACCACACTTATTTTGCTTTTTCCCTTCTCAATAGTCTCAGTTGTTGATTTCTCCTTTTCCCCCTGATCTGTTCAAGTCACAGTGCCTCAGACCTCAATTCATGAGTCTTTCCTCCCCACCTTCTCCTCTTCCCTCTCCTGTCCTTCTCTCTTGTTTCTCTATTCACATGTATCCCCTTGGTGATCTTATGTAATCTTGTGGTTGCACATATAAATTATGTGTAGGTGACTCTCAAATTCATGTGTCTAACCCAGATTATTCCCTTGAAATGCAGACTCCTATATCCAACTGACAAGTTACCATCTTCAGCTTGATGTCTAATAGAAATTTGACACTTAATATTGCCAAATAGAATTCCTGAGCTTTCTTTTTTTTTTTTAAGATTTTATTTATTTGAGAGAGAGAGAGAGAGAAAGAGAGAGAGCGCGGGCAAGAGCACAAGCAGGTGGAGGGGCAGTAGGAGAAGGAGAAGGAGAAGCCAGCTCCCTGCTGAGCATGGACCCTGGGATCATGACCTGAGCTGAAGGCAGATGCTTAACCAAGCGAGCCACCCAGGTGCCCCCTGAACTTTCTCTTAAAGCTCTTTCCCCCTAGAGACTTCTTTACCTCCAGAAAATCCAATCTTTCTATTTTGGGGGGGCCAAAAACTTTGGAGTCATACTGGATTCCTGTCTTTTTGTCACACCCATTATGATGTGCCAGGAAATCTGCTAACTCCAGAATGTGACTACTTCTCATCACCTGTACGTACTCATGTTGTCCTGATCTGAACAACCATCATCTCCTACTTGAATCACTGGGCTTTCTAATTCTGCCCTGTTATCCTACAATCTGTTCTTAACACATAAGCAGGAATGCTTTTCTAAAGTAAAGTTAGATTTCATACTAATTCAGTGCTTGGTGTCATGCAGTAGCTCACATTTTACTCAATGTAAAAGTGAAAATTTTTCTGTGGCCTGCAAGACTTCACACAATCTTATCCTTGCTGCCTCTCAGCATAGCTGTTTTCAACTGGGGGTGATTTTGTCCCTCAGGGGGACAAAAAAGATAGCCTTTGGGCTATTCATGTACAAAGAAATATTGGGTATAAAATATCAGCATTTGAAAACCAGATTTAGATCCTCATTTCTAAACGTCCTTCTCTTAACTCCAACATCGGCATTCTTGTTGACCTTTGGAAACAAGGCTTTGGAGACCTTACAGCCCTTTCACACTCTGGAATATCTGCCTCCTAGAAATTTACATGGTTTGCTCCTTTGCTTCCTCCCATCTCTGTTCAAATGTGTGTGTCACTGAGATACTCTCTGATCACACGATATGAACTACAATGCCCTGGCATTCCTTCTTCCCTAAGCAGTTTATTTAGGACTCACTACCATCTGATATTCTCTGAATTATATTTGTGTTTATTGTCTGTTTCTCCTCCTTAGGATGTACACTCTGATCAAGTAGGTGTCTTACCTGTTTTTCTTTTCTTTTCTTTCTTTTTTCTTTCTTTCTTCTTTCTTTCTTTCTTTCTTTCTTTCTTTCTTCTTTCTTTCTTTCTTTTTTCTTTTTTTTTACTGCTTTTTCCCTTAGAGCAATGGCTGGCACATCGAAGACTTAATAAATATTTGTAGAAATATCATAATGTAATACAATAAAGTGGAGGACATCAGCAGGGTCTTTTGATAACACTGGAGGTGAATACTGAACCCAGCCATTGTCTGAATCAATCTGGGAACAGAAGGGTAAGTCTGAGCTATTTGGTGAAAAGGGTGGTGCTTGCCTCTTGTGTGTTTCAGATAGAGGGCATTAATATGCTCAGAGGCCCTGGAGTTAGAGGAAGTGTATTCCCTTGGAGAAATCACAGGAGTAAAGCCTCAGAGGGCACACAGTAAAATAATGACAAAGATATCAATCATACCACGAAAGAGATCAAGTGAGAGAGTTAAGCAGTTAAAGGAACATGCATGGTATCCTGAGTTCCTAGTAGTTTGAGCATTCCTTGCATGCAGTGGGAATAAGAAAATCAGCCAAGCAAACATTTAGGCCAAGGAATAACCTTAACACATCTGAAGTTTTGAGTGGCCAGAACTGCTGTGAAGTGGAAGCTGAGCTGGAGGACAGGCTGTTTTGAAAGGAAGATGGATTAGGGGACAGCACTAATACTTAGAAAGGGATGATTATGTTTTTAAATATTTTATTTCTATACAAATTCACATTTTAAAGGTTTTATAAAATAGACCTATAGTAATTTTAATATGAAAATAGAGTGCTTTAGATTTAAGTAATGCATAGGTTTAACAAAAAGTTTCTAGAAATAAGGAAACTATGAAAATAGTGCTACATGACAATCTTAGTGGAATAAATACTAAAATACTAAAATATATTTTCTTTGAAATTAGGTACCCTCATTAGTCACCGATTTAAAGAAAGTCAAGGTCTCCTATAGCATTTCTTGTGGGGGGAGTTTCCTCACTTTACATTTGCTTTCATTGGCTTGTTTGCTGATTGATGCAGATGTGTGAGTGTGCAACAAGAGAAAGGGAAAGAAAGCAAGAGGAGATTTTCTGCTCTGAATTAAAATGATTTTTCTCCTATTCTTATTTCATTGGTTCCTATGCCGCTGGTAACACTTTGGTGCTTAAAATAATAATAATAAACTCACCATTCTGCGCTTCCAGGGAGGAGTCCATATGGTGTTGTCCTGGATTCCTGTGGTAATTTAAAGGGAAGCTTTTTAACGTGGAGAGCCCTTGAAGTCCTGCAAATGATGAAGAAGAATATCTTCAAATTTCTTGTATTTAGATTTAGAATCCATTAAAATGGTATCTACCTTGAGCTCCAAATGGAACAGTACATCTACAAAAAGGAAAAACAGTGGCCTTCCACATCATAACTCTGGAGAGAACCTGGGGGAAGCTTCTGCTGGGAGCTTGCAACATTGCTGCCACTGAAAACCCGGTTGAGGCGATCCCTGGGTGGCTCAGCGGTTCAGCGCCTGCCTTTGTCCAAGGGCGCGGTGCTGGAGTCCCGGGATCGAGTCCCACGTCGGGCTCCCGGCATGGAGCCTGCCTCTCTCTCTCTCTGTCTCTCAGGAATAAATAAATTAAATATTAAAGAAAAGAAAACCCAGTTGATGTCAGGGTCCTATGCTTCAGTAGTTCTGGCCAGTGAGCCGCGCCGCAGTTTGCTGCTTCACAGCAGCCAGCCCTGTTTCTGGAACCTTCGCTAACCAGATCCAGGCGGCCTGATGGGAGCCGAGACTTCTGATGGTTTCTCATCCCAGGGCTGACCACCAGCTTCTCAGACGTCATACGTTAACCGGGCTGTCCTTGCTCGGAGTAAGACCAACTCTGCTCTCCGCTGCGTGGACACGGCCACCCGCGGCCACAGCCAGCCCCGCCACTACAGACGAGCCGGCTCCGCGGTGCGACGTGCTGAGCGCAGGGAGTTTCTGCGCAGGCGCGCTCCAGTTCTCACAAATACCCGCGAGAGGTCACACCTCGTCTCTACTGCGGCCCCCTGAAGACATTGAGGAGGAGGACCAGGCACCTGAGGAGAAGGCTGTGACCAAGGAGGAGCTTCGGGGTGGACGGGCTGCGCCACTTCCCGGGGCTAATGCTACTCAGCCGGAGGTTGCGGACTGGCCCTGAAGGTAGGCGGTTACCCTCCGTGCCTCTGCTCAGTAGGGCCTGCTCGGGGCTGTGACTGACGACGAGCAGCCTCTGAGGACCTGAAGCTCTTCTTCCACAGACTCTGAAACAGAAAAAGGAAAGAAGCTGGCGGAAAATAAGCTGTTTCTTTTTTCTTTCTTTTTTTTTTCAGATTTATTAATTAATGAGAGACACACACAGAGAAGCAGAGACGCAGGCAGAGGGAGAAGCAGGCTCCTCGCAGGAAGCCTGATGCGGGACTCGATCCCAGGACCCGGGGATCACACCCTGAGCTGAAGGCAGATGCTCTACCGCTGAGCTACCCAGGAATCCCATAGGCTGTTTCTAAAGCACACACTCGTTCAAACAGTATGACCCTTTTAGCAACTTTTGGTAGTCTACATGAATCGCTACAGAAATCTCTTTCCCAAACTCCCAGTTTATCAGGCCACTTTTTTTTTTTTTTTTTTTTTTTTAAGATTTATTTATTAGAGAGAGCACAAGCAAGCAGAGCAGCAGGCAGAGGCACAGTTGGAGAAGCCGACTCTCCACTGAGCAGGGAAACCGACACATGGGGCTCCACCCCAGGACCCCGGGTCACGACCCGAGCCAAAGGCAATGATGTTTAACCATTTGAGCCACCTGTGCGCCTCCATCAGTCCACTTCTTAGTGAACTAGTTTTTTAGTTGTTAAATCCTTCAGGTTAGGAAAAAAAAACAAAGTCTCCCTCAGCATTTAGGTTTAGAATTTTAGTCATAGCATTTATTAATACTTGAAATGATTGCATGTATTTGTTTATTTTATTGCTTGGTAGTTAGGTTTCGGCTCATCTGTCTCTCTTTCTAGAATAAAAGCTGCTTGAGTCTTTGTCTTATCCTTGTACATGAAAGAGCGCCTAGTACAAAGTGCCTGTTCCAAGTGAGTAAGTTTCGGCTGTGACTGAATTATTTTTTTGATGTTGGAAAATTGCCTTTGAAAATATACTTTGTTTTGAAGCAAAGCTAGGAGTTTATTATTTGGGCCTCAAAGTGTAGAAAAGTAATAGTAACCGCCAGAAAAGAGATTCCCCAAAGAATATAAATTAAGGCAGTGCTTTCTACGTACATGTGAAAACTTAGGAAGCATTTTCAGGGTTTCAGCTACTCTATTTGACGAACTCTGTTAAGTACTCTTCCCCCATTAAGCAAACCTGGTAACCACTATAACTCAATATGCTCATCTGTTAAATAAAGGGATTGAATTAGATGATCTTACTGCTCTAAAATTTTATCTTTGTAGGACCAGCTGGACAATAATCTGAGCTTGCAATCAGGTATTTATGTTCTTGTTCAAGTTTTCTCTTTAGGTTTATGACTTTGGGCCCAGTGTTTATATTTGGGAGGGGGGTCTTTAATTCCCTCATGTAAAGTGTGAGAGGGTTTAAATAGATGATTCATTTCAAATATCTATGAAATTCTGTAACATTTCTATTTCTTGAGTTCTAGCACGGTTTAAAGCTACGAAAATTAATTAATTGCACCGTCTTGTATTTTAGTTTTTGTGGTCTGGAAAAGTTAGGGAGTTACAGAAAAAGAAAGCTTTTTCAATGCACACGTTCTCAGGATCATTGTAAATGTGGTTCATGATTGCAGAAAAATGGTAGTTTATGAGGTAGAAGGGTGGTCTGACAATAAGTTTAATTCAGAAGCCTAGAAGCCCTAAAGATGTTGGAAACCAAAGATTAGTACTCTTAAACCTGGGGTTCTTTTGTTTCTGTTCCAGATACTCTGGCTTTCTCATTTTGACACAATTAACAAAAGCACTTGTATTGATTTTTTTTTTTTTTTTAGCACTGGTATTGATTTTTATTTGTCATATAAATTGCAGGAGTCAAGACTTGAGAAGTTTTGCTCTGAAAGCCAGGAATTTAATCCAGTGTAAAACCCTATTGATAAACTATTTAGAAAAGACGGTGACGGACACCAGGACTACTTTATTATAAGCCACAGATGGTTAACTTGATCTTGATTAATGTTATACTAGGACCAAAACCCACAAATCTTTATCAGGGAACCCTTGGGATTATGAGAAGGTATGGATCACAAAAGCTTTTGAAAACTCAAAGCTCTAAGTTATTATTGTTGAAACACAAAGATAAGAAAGCACGTATTTACTTCCCAGTTACAACAAATTATTTCCTCATAGTATTTAAGACAAATTTATACTTCTATCTTGTCATTCTAAAGTTGAGTTTCTGGTTAAGTCTGTTCACCAAAATGGACAATGGACCTTTCTCTTACAGTCAAACGTTTGTTGTTATAATGGCTATGGAAATATAAACTGGAAGATATGAAAGTTTATCATCAGAAACAGCATTTTAAAATAATGGCTTTCTATAAAAGCCTAGAAAACTGTTTTCATACTTTTTTATGTAATACCTGCCATTGAAATTGCTTATAATCTCAGAAATTGAGGTAACTAACTCACCAATTATTGTGTTGTTATCTTAGCTCTGGTAATCTAGTATAGGACTGTATAGAGTCCCTAAAATATAAAGGCATCTCCCTTAAAAAAAAAAAAACTGTCATTGAAGTAAGACAAGTAGCTCGTGATTAAATTTAGAATATAATGCAGAATTTTGATTATCTGTAACACTCAATTTTAAGAACAGATTTTTGCATCAAAATAGCACAAAGAATGTGGACATAAAAAGTTGGAAGAAAGGTTGAAATTTTAAAAAGAAAAAGAAATTTGAATCTGAATACAGAGTCAAGACATGTTTTGTACTGGTTATGGTCCTCATAATTCTTTTTCTCTAGGAGTTGGAATAGTATTTATTTCTATAGAAATATTTTATTTTACTTTATTTACTTATTTTATTTTATTTTAGGTTTTATTTATTTATTCATGAGATAGAGAGAGAGAGAGAGAGAGAGAGAGAGGCAGAGACACAAGAGGGAGAAGCAGGACTGGATCCCAGGACTGTGGGATCACGGCCTGGGCTGAAGGTGGCGCTAAACTGCTGAGCCACCCAGGCTGCCCTATAGAAATATTTTAAAATTTATTGAAATTAGAAATTCATATATTCCTCATTTTACCAGTGCTAAACAATATTTCCTTACATTGTAATGTTAGAAGTTGATCATTTATTAATGAATGTCTGTATAGCATAGTGCCAGAATACTTGGTAATTACAATGTTGATCCAAATACTGAATTCAATATTTGAAGTTTATATGTTGTTACCAATAGTTTAACTCAACTATATTCTATCATTTAATTTTTCAAGTTGTATTTATGTTTTCCTCAGATCAATAAGGTCTTTAGTCCCAAGAAATCTTCTGTGGTATCTGTAAAGAATAAAGTGCTATATGGGGAAAAAATGTAATGATTACAGTACAATTATAGGTGTTACTTGCTTTTATTCCCCTCACCAGACACCATGAGAAAAATCACCAGCTATTGTTGCCTTCCTTTCCTTAGAGGATTCCTCTAGGCTGTACCTCTCACCTTCAAATTTATAAATTTATTTTCATTCCTTGGTCCTCCTTTTCAATTCCTTTGTTTCACTGGTGATCTATTCTCTTTAACACCTTTAGATTGCCTTGGATACTGGATTCCCTGGTTAGATACTGTTTCTCAGGTCGATCCTTTGCACAAGTACTCTATTGCTGATAGATGACATTTAAATCTGCCCCAGATTCTCTGGTTATTTCATCCCTGTTGATGGCATCACTTTTCTGGGAGGGAGCACCAAGCATTATTATGAATTATGCTTCCCATCAGTGATAAATTTAACCCCGAGTAAAGGTCAATAGAGAGAAAGCACATAGGTGTTAAGCATACATTTTGAAGAAATGGTGAATTTCATGTATTATTTTGTCCTTAAATAAATGTATCAGGAAAAGAAGGTAAAGTCAATGTGTTTTTCATTGTTGATGACATAGTAAACTACTACTTGCTAGAGATTGTGTTATTTTCTTCATTTCATAATGAGCTGGACAGTCAAGGTTCAATCAAAGGAATAGGATGCTATGACTGATATGCATAGAAGACACTTAATTTAAGAATTTGACCTTGTGCTTTTGTGGAAGCTGCTTTAACAGTCTTTTAAAGCTAATGTTTTGTGTTTGGTATTGGAGTTTAAGGTCAACGTGGCAGGTAGTCAGGAAGAGATGGTATTACATAGGATAGAGAATGGACGGGCAGAGACCCATGGGGACAAACTAAACCCTTGTCTTTTTTGCCTCTAGGTCTACACATTTGATGATGAGCATATCTTCTGGAAGAACATGGTGTTCTTCCACACAGGGCTCATGAGTACCCAGCCCAATGAGAATCCTGCAAGAGTCAGAAGAGCCATTGGAGGTGTGGGCTGACTAGTGCCTCACACCACCCAGGTGAGTCAGCTGATAAGTGACAGTATGTGTAAGCTGTATCAGTGCTCGGTATTCTGAACTGATCTTTCAAGCATGAAGAACATAGCTACTGCTTTACTTCTGCCTACCAGCCTTTTATAAACTGTTTCTGGTGGCCTACATTAACTTGTAACTGTGCACGGGGACAATGTTGGGAAACATAATTCCAGTTTAGCTAAGTCAACAATACACATCCACCCAACTGCATACACAGTTTGCCATATAAATTTACATGGCCACAGACTGTGTATGATAATTTTTATTGTGCTCCCCATTCTTACCAATATTTGGTATTATCCAGCTTTGGTTTTATATTTTTTGCTATTCTCTTCAGTGTAAAATTGTATTTCATTATTCATTTTGGTTTTGACTTGTGTTTTTCTAATTAGTGAGAAGTTGTATATGTATTCATATATTTACTCATCATCTGTATTTCTTCTGTAAAAATGCCTGCTTATATCTCTTGCCTCATCTTTTATTGGATGATCTGTTTATTGATATGGTGAAGAACTTCATGTATTCTTATAATTAATTCTTTGTTGATATTTAATTGGCAAGTATCTTTTCCTAAATGTGTTTTATCTTTTCATTTTTAAAAAGTCCTTTAATGAATGCATTTCTTTTCAATTATACAGTGGTGAATTTTTGAGTTCTTAATATGATAATTATTTTCTGTTTTCTTTAGGAAATCCCTATACCAGGGCTATGAAAACATTCTAAAAGTTTCACACATTTGTTTCATACTTCTTTGTTTAAATGCATGTTGTGAGAGTGCCTGGGCTCAGTTGGTTAAGCATCCAACTTTTGATTTAGGCTTTGTAATATGTTTTAAAATCCAGAGGTGTGAGGAGGTTTTCAGTTTTTTTTTCCTTAAGAGGGTTGTTTGTTTGTTTGTTTTCTGGCTATTCAAGGTCTTTTGTGGTTCTATATGAATTTTAGAGTTGTTTAGAATTCAGTTTCTACCAAAAGAAGCGATCCGGTTTTGATAGGGGTTGCATTGAATATGTAGATCATTTTGAATGGTGTAGATATTTTAATAATATCAAGTGTTCTGATCCATGAACTTGGAATGTCATTCCATTTATTTGTGTATTTAATTTCTTTGAGCCATGTTTTATAGTTTTCAATGTACAGGTCTTTCATCTCCTTGGTTGAGTTCATACCTAAGTACAGTAAGTGCTACTGTAAATGAATTTAAAAACAATTTCCTTTGTAGATTGTCTTTGGTGTGTAGAAATACATTTGGTTTTTGTATGAATTTGTTCATTAGTTCTAACAGTTTGTGTGTGTGTGTGTTTAATCTAGGATTTTCTACATATGGAAGATCATCTGTGAACGCAAATTTTGCTTCTTCCTCCTAATTTGGATTCTTCTGTTCCTTTTATTGTCTAATTTCTTAAGCTAGAACTTCCATTACTATGTTGAATAGAAGTAGTAATTTGTTTAAGAAATAAATTCCACTTGTTTCTGGTGATTAATACTTTTAATGTGTTTTAAATTGAGTTTGCTAGTATTTTGTTGAAGATTTTTGTGTCAATATTCATCAGGGATATTGTAGTTATCTTTTTTTATTGTAGAATCTGTGTCTGATTTTGGTATCAGGGTAATTCTGGCCTAGTAAAATGATTTTTGAAGTGTTGCATTCTCTGTAATTTTTTAAAGGATTGATATTAATTCTTCTTTAAATGTTTGATGGAATTCTCCAATGAATCCATTTGGTCCTGGGCTTTTCATTCTTTTTTTTTTTCTCTCCCCTTTGATTTAAATGAACATCTGTAACTGGAAAAAAAAAAAAGTGTCTCTGTAGAGCATACCAAGACGCCTGAGAGATTTGTTCATCTGTGTACTTACAAGTGAATGGATGGGACGATGGAGGAGGTGGCAGAGCTAGAAACAGCAGAGACAGTGATGGCAGAGAAAGTACAGGTTAGTCTAGCAGTAAGTCAGCACAACTTTTCTGGCGGAGGAGGTGAGGGTAAAGGTAGTGAGTGGGGGTCTTCCTGGCCATATGTGCTGCAGCTGGAGGGACCATTTGCTCTCTTTGAAGAGAGACCAGAGTGACTGAGGGGAAGGAAAGGAAAGAGAAGTAGATAGACAAAGAAAATTAAAGAGAAAAAAAAAAAAGAAAATTGAAGAAAAGCATCTGCTGTCTTCCCTGGGAGACAAGATGAATCATGGACTTTTGTTCCCTTCCTGCTTGAGGGTACCTTTCCTGGGCCTTGGGAACAGCCAGCGCCATAGGCCATAAATACACATACCTCCCCCATTCTGCCACCATGCTTTTTTTTTTTTTTTTTTAATGTGTTAAACTCTGTAAGCTCAGGTAAGAGAAAGCAAAGACTTATGTTATAGGGTCACCTTTTGGAAAACAAAAGGAAGATTCCTATCAACTGGTTGAACAGTTGGAATCCAAATAAACAAAATTTTGCCTAAATAAGAAAGGTGTTTACTACTTCAAATGCAGTGAAAAAGGCACTTCTCAGCAAATACCATGAAAAATCATAATAATATGATATCACAAAAATAAAATTAATTTTCAGCAACTGATCCCAAAGACATGAAATATTGTGATATAACTGATAAAAAACTTAAAATAGTTGTATTTAAAAATTCAACCAGCTGTAAGAAAGCTTGGAAAGCAATACAGTGACCCCAGGAATAAAATTAATGAAGAAAAGGAGTACTTTATAAAAAAGATTAAAATTCTAAGAAAGATTCTAGAGCTGAAGAACTCCATAAATAAGATGAAGGTTATATTAGAATGCATTGGAAATAGAGAAAATCATATGGAAGAGAGATTAGTAAGGCCAAGGATAGAAACAGAAATAATTCAGGTGAAAGAGGGGCAAATTATGACTTTTAAAAAGTAAAGGAAAAAAAGATAAAAAAGTAAAGGAGCACTAGGAGAACTTTCTGGTTCCATTAGAAAGGCCAACATAGGGATAATGGGTATCCCAGAAGAAAATGAGAGGGAGAAGGGAATTGATCATATTTAAAGAAATAAGAGGTGAGAACTTCCCAAACCTGGAGAAGATATGTAAGTCCATGAAGCTTATTGAACACCTTGTTATCTCAACAAAAAAGGCCTTCTTCAAGACATTATATTAAAACTGTCAGAAGTCAATGGTAAGTAATTTTAAAGTCATCGTAGGATAAAAGGCAGGAACCTACAAAGTTATGCCCACCCATTAGGCTGTTAGCAGATTTCTGAGCCAAAATTCTACAATCCAGGAGAGAATGGAATGACATATTCAGAATATTAAAAGATGAAAATTTCTAGCCAAGAATACTCTATTTGGTAAAGTTATCTTTCAGGTATGGAATAGTAATAAAGGCTTTTCCAGACAAAAAAAAAAAAAAAAAAAAGAGTTCACCATTACTAGACTTGCCTTCAACAAATGTTGAAAGGAATTCTGTAAGCTGAAATGAGAAGACAAAAGTACATAAAACTTTGATTAAGGTGAATTAGAATACTATAAGCCTTTTTTAGAATATGTATTAAAGAACATTAAAAATAACTTGGTAATAAAATCACATAAAAATAATTTGTGACATCAAAAATACAAAAAGAGAAGAGTAAAAGGCTAGACTCCTTATAGGTTAATGAAGACTAAATTTCTGTCAGAAGAAAAAGCCTGTTTTATCTATGAGATGTTTTGTGTAAAATTCGGAGTAACCATAAAGCAAAAATTTAGAGTGGAGATGTGAGACATTAAAAGAAGGAGGAGGGGCCTAAGCATATCACCATGGAAAACTGCCAACATATACATGTAGACAGAAATAGAAGGAAAATGACAATGAGAGACAAAATAAACCAAAAGGCAAAAGATAAAATGGCAGTAGTAAATCCTTACATATTAATAATCACCATAAATGTAAATGGTTTGAACTCACCAATCAAAAGGCACAGAGTGGCTGGATGGATTTTAAAAAATAATAATAAAGACCCAAATATATGCTGCCTATAGGAGAATCATTTCAGCTCTAAAGACTAACATAGGCTCAATGTGAAAGGATGGAAGATGAATTTCCAAGCAAATGGAGATGAAAAGAAAACAAGCAAAGTCAGACTTATGTTACATAAATTAGATATCAAGCCAAGAAGTATAAAAAGAAAGTCTTCATAGAAGGATAAAAGGAGTCAATACATCAAGAATATAACAATTATAAACATATGTACTCCCAACACCCAAGCACCAAAATATATTAAGCAATTAATAACAGATCTTAAGGGAGAAGTAGATAGCAACACAATAATTGTAAGAGATTTCAATATGCTACTATTGATGGATACATTGTCCAGGCAAAATTAACAAGGCAAGTTTGGAATTGAAACACATTTTAAAAATGGACACTCACTTCTAAATAATCTTTGGGTCAAAGAAAAATTAATAGGGGAAATAAAAATATTTTCTCAAAACCAATGAAAATGAAAATACAATATATCAAATATTGTGATGCAAGAAAAGCAGTTCTGAAAGGAAAGTTTATGGGAATGAGTACATATATTAAGAAATTAGAAGTCAAATAAATAACCTAACTACATTTCAAGGAACCAGAAAAAGCAGAATAAATTAAGTCCAAAGTTAGCAAAAGGATGGGAATAATAATGATCAAAGCAGAAACAAATAAAATTAAGACCAGAAAACAATAGAAAGTATCAATGAAAATAAGTTTGGTTCTTTGAAAAAATAAGCAAAATTGATAAACCTTTAGCTAGACAAAGAAAAGACTCAAATGAATAACATTAGTAATGATGGAAGAGACATTAGAACTGATATGAAATACATAGAACCATGTAGAAGAGATGGATACATTTCTAGAAACATACAACCTATGAAGACTGAATCAGGAAGAAAGAGAAAATATAAGCACAATGATTGAATCAATGATCAAAGATTGAAGCAATGATTAAAAAACAAAACAAAAACAAACAAAACCTCCCAACACAGATAAGTCTAGGACCAGATAATTTCACTGAAGAACTCTACTGAATACATTTAAAGAAGAATTAATGCCAGTTCATCCTTAAGCTCCTAAAATATTGAGGAGGAGGGAACATTCTCAAACTCATTCTGTGAAGCTAGCTTTACTTTGTTCTCAAAACCAGATAAAAGCAGCACAGGAAAATAAACTGTAGACCAATATCTCTGATGAATATGGATGCAAGATTTCTCAAAAAATATTAGCAAACTGAATTCAAGAACATATTAAAAGGATTATACACCGTGACCAAGTAATTTTTATCCCTGGAATGTAGGGATGGTTCAACATATGCAAATCAATAAATTTAATACATCACATCAATAAAATGAAAGATTAAAATCATGATCATCTGGGGCACCTGGGTGGCTGACTCAATTAAGCATCTGCCTTTGGCTCAGGTCATGATCCCAGGAGATCATGATCAATGGGGAGCCTGCGTCTCTCTCTCCCTTTGCCACTACCCCTGCTTGTGTTCTTGCTCATGATCTCTCAAATAAATAAAAATCTTTATTTAAAAGAATCACATGATCATCTTATTAAATGCAGAAAAAGCATTTGACAAAATACAACCTTTCATGCTACAACCCTTAACATGTATAGAGGGAACACACCTCAACATAAACATCCCATGTTTATAGGTTATAAGAATTACTATTGTTAAAATGGCCATATTACTCAAAGCCATCTACAGATTTTGTGCAGTCACCATCAGAATACCACACACATTCCTCACAGAACTAGAAGAAGAAATCTTAAATTTGTTTGGAGTCACAAAAGACTTTAAATTGTCAAAGCAATCCTGTGGAAAAAGAACAAAGCCAGAGTTATCACGCTTCAGATTTCAAACTATAATATAAAGCCATAGTACTAAACACAGTGTGATGCTAGCACAAAAATAGACACACTGACCAGTGGAACAGAAGGGGGAGCCTAGAATTAAACTGAAGCATATACAGTCAACTATTTGACAAGGGAGACAAGAATATCCAATGGGGAAAACATAATCTCTCAACAAATGGATTGGGAAAACTGGAGAAACATGCAGAACATGAAATTGGACTCTTCTTTTTTTACACCACTCACAAAAATTAACTTGAAATGTATCAAAGACTTAAACATAAGACCTGATACCATAAAACTAGAAAATATAAGGAGGAAGTTCATTGATACTGATTTTTTAGGCATGATGGCAAAAGCAAAGACAACAAAAGAAAAAAAATCAACTAATGGGACTATATATCACATTTAAAACTTCTGCACCGCAAAATAAACAACACAGTAAAAGGACAATATATAGAATAGGCGAACATTTTTGCAAACCATATAACACCTAAGGGTCTAATATCCAAAATATATAAAGAAGTCATGCAACTCAATAACAAAAACAATAATCCAATTAGAAATTGGGCAGGAGAACTTAATAGACATTTCTCCAAAGAGGACATCATAATGGCTGACAGACACATGAGAAGATGCTCAACTTACTAATCACAATAGAAATCAAATCAAAACCACAATGAGACATCACCTCAGACCTGTTAGAATAGCTATCATTATAAGACAAGATACAGCAAGTATTGATGAGGATGTGGTATAAAGAGAATCCTTATACCTTGTTGGTAGGAATGTAAATTGGTATAACCAAATGGAAAACAATATTGAATGTCCTCAAAAAATTAAAAATATATTACTATATGATCCAGTAATTACACTTCTGGGTATATACTCAAAGGAAATGGGAATGTGATTTTGATGAGATATCTGCACTCTCATGTTTCTCTCATGTTTACTGCACAATGCCCAAGATATGGAAACACTCCAAATGCCTATTACTGGTTGAATGAATGAAAAGTATATGAAATATATATACAATGGAATATTATTCAGCCATGAGAAAGATATTTTCTTATTTGCAACAACATAGGTGGACCTTGAGTATATTATGCTACATGATTAGATAATTCAGACAGAAAAAGACAATTACTGTATGATATCACTTATATGTGCAATCTAAAAAAAAAAAAAAAACATGTGGGCAGCTCAGGTGGCTTAGCGGTTTAGTGCCGCCTTCAGCCCAGGGCCTGATCCTGGAGACCTGGGATCAAGTCCCACGTCAGTCTCCCTTCATGGAGCCTGCTTCTCCTTCTGCCTGTGTCTCTGCCCCCCTCCCCCTGTGTCTCTCATGAATAAATGAATAAAATCTTAAAAACAAATTTTTTTTTAAAAGCATGTAAAAAAAATGGTGGTTACCAGGTGACGGTGGGGCAAGGGAGGGTGCGGATCAAAGTGATGGTGTTTCAGGGTATACACTTAGAACAAATAGTAAAGAAACCATAGATATCTAATACACAGTATACTGAATGTAGAAAATAATGATTGTACTGTAATTATATGATAAATATTGTGACATCAACCATAGTATGGTATATAAATGTATCAAAGTAACACTCTCTGTACTTTAAACGTACACAACATTACATATCAAGTTTATTCAATAAAAAAGAAAAAAAAAACAATGGATTACCAAAGTGTATAAATCTGTTGAACTCAATTTAGTTTATCATATGTCCAGATGAACTACAGGTTGGTTATAATTACATTTACTTGATTAACATAGCTACCCTAAAAATTAGATAATACTATCTTCATTTTGAAAATGGGAGAAATAATCTCATAATGTTTAAGTAGTTTTCCCAAGGTTATACATTAGGAAACTGGAGGCATGAAGAATAGGTACTTGAAGTTAAAGCAAGACTCTCATTGTATTTGGAGTCTGAGCTCTGCCTGAAGGAGAAGCTGTAACATCACGAAAGGAGTGAACTCCTTCTTTACTGGTCAGGACTGAACCTTCTGTTCGCCTAGATTGAATGTGTGGAATTAATTTAACAAATAATTTTGAAAAGCTTCTTTGTAACAGACTGCTAAGTCTCAGAAATAAGGCAGTAGGTATGAATGATGAGTCTGCCGATACAGTTCTGGCCCACTCAGCACCAGATCTGGGGATTGTCAAGGGTTAGCTTTCTAATCAGAAGGAAAACAATACGCTTTCACATTGTACTTCCTTTTAAAAATCATCTTAGCAATTTTTTGGTCAATATACAGAACAAAGTATTCTATAACTTTATTCTGATTATAAAAACAACACATGCTGTTTGAAGAACTATAGGCAAAAGCAAAGAAATATGATCAAATAATGTAACCATATAATCTTAACTTTTTTAGGTTCGCATTTTGCCTCTCAAATTAACATAATTCTGAGTTTGTGTTTTGCTACTTTTTCCATTTGGTATTACATTTAAATAAATATAAAATTATTAAATACCTACTGTGGAAAAACTTCAAATATCCACAAGTATAAAGAAGAAAGACCCATTAGTTACAATGTTACCATCCAGAGTTTAGCACTGTTAAAAGTCTTATCAGTTTTTTCAGTAATATTTATATACATGCGGTATTTTCAAAATTTGCTTTATATAAAAGTTGACATCCTTATTTTCTCATTTAAGTTTACATCATTTGGTTTTTCTTTTATGCATTTTCCTAATTGAGGTTGACAAAATTTATAAAGTGGCTTGTATATGCTTTATATGTATATCCTGCTCCATAGTTCTATTTTTTGAATGATAAATTTGTTGAATTGGAATATGTTTAGGTGAATGAATCTAAATTTTCAGTGCACAGGCACACAATGTCTAGTGGCTTTTCAGAATATTCTTAAAATAACCAAAAGTAGTGTCTTGAGAGATTTGCTGCCCTATATTTTGCTAATATTGGGTTGTAAAATCTTTTAGAAATATCATGATATTTTAGGGAAATTGATATCTTTTTCTTATACTAAATGTCATGTTTCTTTTTTTTTAAATGTCATGTTTCTATTTGTAATCTCCTTAAATCTTTTTCCATATCTTAAATAACTATTAGAATTATTCATGTGGATGACACTCTAAAGGAGTCTTCTTAGTGTAAACTTCTACTTTTGGGATTGGCCAGTACAGGTGATGTAACCAGTGGGCTCTTATGTACAGTCAGGTTGACAGGACAGATAGACCATGAACCTTATGCAGGTTCAAATTCTGGCTCTCTGTCCTAGCAGATATGTAAACTTGGCTCTCTGTGCATCAGTTTACTCATAGGACATTTCAGTTATTATACTTTTCAGGTCCAGAATTTCTACTTGATTCTTTTTTATATTTTTTCTTTATTCACATTGTCTATTTTTTGAGACATTGTTCTCCTGGTTTCCTTTGGTTCTTTGTCCATAGTGTCCTTTAGCTCTTTGAGCAAATTCATAGGTCATTAGGAGATAATTTAAAGATTACATTAAGGGAAAAATGATAATACATGTGCAGCATTTAGAGTAATATTTGGCCCATTCATAGTAAGCCCTTAACAAATATCAGCTTATTATTATGGAAGACCAGCTCTGAGCCAGCCTTAGGGGCATTGGTAATGTAAAACTTTCATGTAATCCCTGAGGAATGTTCTTCCAAAATTCCTGTCAATCAGTTTGCCATTGTTATGTCTATTGTTATGTGTTTATCCTTCACTGATACATACAAAATGAATCAATAGTGTATAAAACCCATTACAGAAACCACTAAAAACTGTTCTCAGTATTGGTTAGGCAAGGTTAGTCTTTTTACAGTGCCACGGTTGGTATTGGTGGACGATGAAAGAGATGGAGTAACAACAACAACAGCAAAACTAGAATCACTTAGAGAGTCATAAATTAATGGAGAAGAGAATCCTTACTCAGTAACTTCTCTGAAATATTTGTTAACCAAGTGGCAAAAACCCCCCAAAAAAGCAAAAACAAAAAAACAGCCCATTCAGAACCACTTAAATTCTTACCTTGAAATTATAAATTTATATTTCTTTATGATTGAAGAATTATATTTTTAAGCCTGCAAAAATTAAGAAGAAAGGTAAAGCAAATTTTTATCAAACATTTCAAATGAATGCCTCCTTAAAAATATGTATTTCAGTCTACATTTAACATAAACAAAAAGCTTAACATTGAAAAACAATTACTGCAGCTGTGACATGATTAATATAATAAGCAAAATAATAAAGTAAATAAATAGTAATAAAGTAAGTAAAGCATTTCTCTATGATCAGCCAATTTTCAAAAAGAACACACTCTAAGTGGAGAAGAGAAAGTTGAAAAGGAGATGAATTAGCCTCTAGATGTTGGGGTCCACACAGAGTCCAAGCTTCACAAAATCCACGTGAAGTAAAAACATGTTTCCATGTAATTGGTAAAGAGACTGAAACTAAGGGAGGTTCAGTACCTTGCTCAAATCTACACTTTGGTAATAATAGGGAAGTCACAGCTCTTCTTTATAAATATATGTCAAATTGAATCTCACTAAAAATCTTATTAAAACAAAATAAAATAATAGTATGATACTCTGCTTATTAAAAAGTCTCAAAATATCAAAGCTTCTATAGGTATTATAGTGTCATTTATAAATTAAAAAAGGAATACAAATATAAATAAACATGGAATATACCTTTGATTAATTATTTTGCATTGTTAAATTAGTCATTGTGAAGTTGGCAGCATGGAAAATTATTTGATAAGAATGTTAAGTTAAAAATAAGATATTATATAGAATTAACTTCATCTAGCTTCCAAAAGAGTAATAAACAAAAAATAATATAAAATAAATCATGTGCAGATGGTGATTCTTTATCCCATTTCCCCAATTTCCTGTATTATGCATTTTTTTCTGAAGTGAAACTCTAAGTGTCAATTTAAAAAAAGAATGTAAAAGCATGGCATGAATCTCTTAGGTTAAAAAAAAATCTGTTAGTATTAATTTCTTTCCATCCCTTCCTTACCAAGGCAACACACTTTCTTTTCCAACTTGAAATGTAATAAGGGCCACTTGGGTTATATTCATATTCTCTGCCAGCTGGCACAATGGGAACATAGATTCATATTTACACAGGGGGTTTGGGGACAAGTGGTGACAGATACTGCTTTCCACAGAAACAGTTTACTGCTATGACTCCTTATGATTGTTAAAATTACTTCAACAGTGTAAATTATGACAACTTAGAATTCTTTGATATATATTCACTGGCCAGTGAGTATAAATGATATATTAATAATAAGATCCTCAGTTTTACTAATTTACTCACACCTATGCTAAGTGGAAACTTGACACTTCAACCCTAAGTCTTCAAATGATTCTGAGCATGTTCAAGGGTGCCCAGTGACATGTGTGACCAATTAAAGTGCTCTTGGAAGATATATGAGAATTAAATATTTATGTATAGATTAATGTAGAATACTAATAGCTTACACTTTATTGGGTCATACAGATGACTGCCTCATCCTTTTCATTCCTCACTTGTTAAATCGGCTAGCCAGTAAGGAAAATATAATCATAAATTCTTTCTGGACATTTTTATAACTTATAATTATCTTCTTTGTTTTTGCTAGCTACTTTTTCTAGAAGGGATTTGTCATTTTTAAAGGATGTTTCATCTGCAGTCTTATGTTGTCATATTGCCAGTTGTCACCTTTTATGAATGCTATTCCATGACAGTAATGTCTTTCTAGACACATACTTGGCCATTGAATTTTGATTATCAAAGTTTAGAGCACAAAGGTGAAACTTGCAACTGAGTCCCAAGATTTATAAAAAGAAAAACTTGAAACTCACTTTATCACAAAAATGATTTAGATTATAATCAGTTCTACCTATTGAATATGTGAAAATAAGTGCCAGTCCAAAATAAAAGTGTTATTTTAAAAGAACAGATAAAAATAGTGCCTTACTATATTTTTTTAAAATTTTGACACTCAAATGATAGCCTCCCCCAAAAATGTGACTACTTACAGGAAGTTTTTGATGCAACTATCATTTTTTGTAAAGGAGAGGTATTCAATCATATTTGGAATGAGGACCATTTTAGAGTTTGTCATGAGTTTTAGTATAAAGAACTATAATAGGGATAATAAACAGTGTATTTATGCAATTATACAAGTGGAAAAAAACGATCTATTTTCAAAATTGTATTTTGGGTCCCAGCTATTTATTCAATGGAGAATGTGGGCATTTTAATAAATAAAAATAATACTAATAACTGTGTATTGAAGGTATATTATAGGACAGACTTTTTAAGACAGAGGACTTCTAGTTTTCATAAAAACTCTATGAATAAGAAAACTGAAATTGAGGCGGGATTCAAAAAATTGACCCAAGGTAAAAAGAATAAATATGGTATGATCCAATTCAAGATGCATTGATTCAAAGATGCACCATTATCTTACATACCACTAAATTGATGCTATTAATTATGCTGTGGCACAATACTTTCTTCTGACTTGAAATTGTGTGCATACTGAAGGATCTTCTTTAGGCTTAATTTGACATATATTTGCTCATATATGTATGTTTTACATATTTAAAAGGAAAATATGAGTGAAATGGATTGGGTAAGACATTCTTAAATTTTCTTTGTATTCACAGTCTGATTTTTCTGAATCAACATATTGATGCAGAATAAGCCACATTTGTGTTTCCATATGTATCATAGTCCTCAGTAGCTCTATAATACTCTGTAATTCCATAAAGTTAATGGAACAGCATTTTTTTAAGGAATACATAAAGGAATTCAAAGTTTTTTTATTATGAACTCTAAAGCTAGCTTTGTAAGTATGTACAACTGTTCTATTCCATCATTATTATTAAACGTATCAAGTCACCACTGATCCCACCTCTTCCTCACAATCACTTGCTTCTAGAATTAAAATGTATTTAACCATTGTGTTTATTAGGTTCCCAGCCACAGACATCCGTTCTGCTATTTTTGACTAAAACTTCTGATGCTTACTCATGTTCAAGCAATAACAACTACATCATGACTGGATGACAGTAATTGCTGAATTTTTTCTTCAGAAATCATGAAATATGAAAAAAATATGCATCATAGATTATATATAGTATAATTGAACAATTTAAACTTCAATCCATGTTATTTCAAAGTCTACTATACTTTTCTCCACTATGTTGACCCTTTAAAATGGCAGTCTACATAATTAAAGACTGGCAGATTATAGTGTAGGGCTCTTTTAGATGTATTGGGTACTTTTCTCCCTCCCAACAGTAAAAACTAAAAACTTAAAAATGTGTTATTTTCATATCTTACAGTCTAAGGAACATGTTCTTTCTCAAGACAAACTTATTTTTGTAGTTTATATTTAGGAGACTATAAAGGTGTTCTTCAGTCAGTGCTATCTTATCTCCAAAAGTGCCTTTGATTGCATATTTCTTTCAAGTTATAGGATTTAATAATAATAAAAAAGAACAACCAAAACAAATACAAAACTGCTGTTTGTGAGAAAATCAGTTCTGAATATTGAAGCTTTTTGTTAAGACCTTTCCCAAATTTGAATTTCCAATTTTAAAAAAGTCCCACCCTTGTTATTGTGTATTTTATTCATAGATTATAAATGATGGATTGCTATTATAAAAATTCTAGATCTAACATAATAGATTAACACATTACAGTATATTAATATTTGCAATAATTTAATATTTATGTGATTATCTGCTATAAGGTGAAGTACCTGTATTATCTTAAAATAGAGTTTAGATAATTGAAGAAAAATGTGGACCCTTCAAAAAGGAAATATTTCATTTAAATAGGAAAAAGAATATGAATGAAAATTTAAACATCATGGTGGGAGAAATATCAATGTAACTATAGCAGTAATTCAAGTCCCAAAGTCTTTATGATTAAATAAATTAGTAGATCTTCCATTTTTAATGAATATTCTAGAGTGAAATTCAGGAACATTGGACAAGAGTGCATATATTCCAGGTGATAAATACATTAAGCTATGTAAAAGGACTTCAGGTGGTTATAACTGTCACTGAATTAAGTCGATAGTACTATATTTAAAGAATAAAATCATGAATATTTTTATCAGTTAAGAATATGTGATTGTGGCAACTGAACTTGATTCTGGTTAAGTGGAAATATATTCCACATTTAATGGTATGGGGAAGGAAAGACAGTGGAAATAAGGTAAGAAGCCACACCCTGGTCATCTGCTGGTATGGAATAGATGAGCTGGTTTTCATGACCCTATATAGTGAAATTACATGTTGCTTTGACAGAGCCCATGGGTAGCTCATCAAGTAGTTCATTGCATTCACAGGGCAGTAAACAGCTAAACTCCAGTGCCTGACTCGCTGCACATGGCCACACTGGGTTACCTAGTTTATTTGATGTGGGCATGCTCTCTCTCTCTCTCTCTCTTTTTTTTTTTTTTGGTGGTGGTTTCGGTGGTTGTCATTAATGCTGCAATAAAAATGGGGGTGCAGATATCTCTTTGAGATAGTGATTTCATTTCC
Organism: Vulpes vulpes; assembly: GCF_048418805.1. NCBI lineage: Eukaryota > Metazoa > Chordata > Mammalia > Carnivora > Canidae > Vulpes > Vulpes vulpes. The sequence continues at coordinate 44,203,719 of NC_132786.1, read as the reverse complement.
TTGGATATGTACCTAGAAGTAGGATTGCTGAATCACATGATACTGCTATTTTTATTTTTTTGAGGAACTTCCATGCTGTTTTCCATAGTGGCTACAGCAATTTACATTCCTGCCAACTGTACATAAGGGATTCCTTTTCTCCATATTCATGCCAGCATTTGTTTTCTCTTGTCTTTTTTTAAAAAAATAAAATAAAACTTATTTATTTATTCATGAGAATGACAGAGAGAGGCAGAGACACAGGCAGAGGGAAGAGTAGGCTCCCTGTGGGGAGCTTGATCCATTCTAACAGGTGTGAGGTGATGTCTCATGGTAGTTTTTTAAAAGAATTAATTAATTTCACAAGAGCAAGGAGAGGGACAGGGAGAGGGACAGAGAGGGAGAGGGAGAGAGAGAGAGTCTCAAGCAGACTCTGCACTGAGCACAGAGCCTAATAATGCAGGGCTCCATCTAAGACCCTGAGATCATGACCTGAGCTGAAATCAAGAGACTATCTTTTAACAGACTGAGCCACCGAGGCACCCCTCTCATTGTGGTTTTGATTTGTATTTTGCTGATGATTGGTGATGCTGAGCATTTTTTTTAAAGATTTTATTTATTTATTCATGAGAGACAGAGAGAGGCAGAGACACAGGCAGAGGGAGAAGCAGGCTCCTCGTAGGGAGCCCAATGTGGGACTTGATCCTGAGCCGAAGGCAGATGCTTAACCGCTGAGCCACCCAGGCATCCCCTGAACATCTTTTCATATACAGTTGGTCATTTGTATGTCTTTTTTGGAAAACTATTCAGAATTTCTGCACATTTTAAAATCAGGTTACTTGGGTTTTTTAAATTGAGTTGCATGAGTTTTTTATATATATTTGGGTATTAATCCCTCATCAGATAGATGATTTACAAATATGTTTCCTATTCTATAGTTTTCCCTTTCATTTTGTTGATTATTTCTTTTGTTATGCAGAAGGTTTTTAGTTTGATATAGTCCTACTTATTTATTTCGTTTTTGTTGCCTGTGCTTTGGTGTCATATGCAAAAGATTATTGCCAAAACTAATATCAAGGAGCTTTTTTCCCTATGTTTTCTTCTAGGAGTTTTATTGTTTTAGGTCTTATATCTAAGTCTTCAATTCATGTTGTGTTAATTTTTGTTACTTGTCCAATTTCTTTGCATATGAATATCTATTTTCTTAGCAACATTTATTGAACACTATTCTTTCCCCTCTGAGTATTTTTAGTACCTTAGTGAAAATTAGTTGACGACATGTGGTAGATTTATTTCTAGGTTGTCAGTTCTGTTCCATTTGTCTGTACTATTTAGATTATCAAAGCTTTGTAATATAGTCAGAACTTTGGAAGCATGGTGCCTCTAATTTGTTTATCTTTCTTAAGATTGTTTTGCCAGTTCAGGGTCGTTGAAGTTCCACATAAATTTTAGGATTGTTTATTCAATTTCTGTGATAAATGTTATTGAAATTTTGATTAGGATTCCATTGAAACTATAGGTGGTTTTGAGTAGTATGGACATTTTAACAATACTAATATTTTCATCCATGAACACAGAATATATTTCCATTGATTTGTTTCTTTTTTAATTTCTTTCATCAATGTCTTAGAGTTCAGTGTACAGATCTTTCACTTCCTGATTAATGTATTCCTTAGTATTTGATTATTTTTGATGTTATTAAAAATGGGATTTTCTTTATTTTGTTTTTTAGGTAGTTTATTGTTAATGTATAGAAATGCAGCTGATAGTTGTATATCAATTTTATTTATTGAATTAGCTTATTAGTCCTAACAATTTTTAGTGGAGTATATATTATTTTCTATATAAAAGAACATATCATTTAGAGAGTCAATTTTACTTTTTTCTTTCTGACTTGGATGCTTTTTTGTTTCTTTTTTCTTGTCAAATTGATTTGGTTAGTACTTCCAGTATTATGTTGAGCAGAAATGGTTAGAGTGGGCACTCTTGCTTTGTTCCTGGTTCCTTGCTTTGTTCCTCATCCCTTCACCTTTGAATATTATGTTAACTAAGGGCCTCTCATATGTGGCCTTTATTATGTTGATGTACATTACTTATATACCTAATTTGCTGAGAGTTTTTAACATGAAAGGATGTTGAATTTTGTTAAATACTTTTCCTGCCTGTATTGAGATAATCATATGATTTTTATCCTTTATTCTATGAACGTGGTGTATCATATTTATTCATTTGTGTATGTTGAACCATGTAGCATCTCGGGAATATTTCCCACTTGAATGTGAAGTATGATTCTTTTTTTTAAATGGTCTGATGGTTTCAGTTTGGTAGTATTTTGTTGAGAATTTTTGCATCTAATATGTACTTTAGTCCTTTAATTTAGCAATGTCCTTATCTGGTTTGGTATTAGGCTAATACTAGTGTCATAAAATGATTTTGAAAGTACTTTTTTATTTTTAATTTTTTGGGGAGAGTTTAAGAAATATTGCTGTTCATTCTTTAAATATTTGGTAGAGTTCACCTGTAAAACCATCTGATCAACAACAAAAAAAAAAAAATAAAAAAAAAAATAAAACCATCTGATCCTAAACTTTTCTTTGTTGGGAGATTTTTGATTAATGCTTCAATTTCAGTCTTAACTAATCTGTTCAGATTTTCTATTTCTTCATCCTTCACTCCTGGGACCTCATATATATTGAAGTCTTCATCCATTTCTACTAGGTTATCCAATTTTTTGCGTATAATTGTTCATAGTAGTCTCTTACCAGCCTTTGAATGTTTTTATTTAATAAATATTGTTTTATTTTTTATTTTATAAAATGTACAGTTGATGGGATCTGTTCATGCATCTTCACTATCAGCTGGGAGATCTCCACCCTTCATTTTCCTGGTGTATATTACTTGAGCTCTGTGCTCTGAACCAGTTTAATAATTCCTTTACTAGGGAGCTCCTGAAGGACTGCCCTGGCCAGGGAACCTCAAATCTTCTGTCTCGGAGACAATAGCTGGAGTTATAAGCTTATAGTTGGGAACTTCCTTACCGAGTTTGTCACATGTTGCTTTGTCAAAGAAGACCAGGTTATGGAGCTTGTGCCGAACTTTGCCTTTGGACCACTTTTTCTTTTTGGGATTGCCCCAGATTTGTTCACTGGGTCTCTATCTTTTTTTTTGACTGACTTTCCAGCATCTTTCTTTTTCTTGTCATCCTTGAGTGGCATTACAAAGCTAGGAGATTAATCAGCGCCCACCTCTGCAGCCTCTCTAAGATGTCAGACGAAAAGCTATCCTTCAATTTTTGTAGTACTGAAATTGATACTCTTTCTATCTCATTTTTTATTTGATTATATACAATCATCTTTTATGCCTCATTTATTTGATTATATAAAATCATCCTTTATGCCTCATTTTATTTATTTGAATCTTCTTTCTCTCCTTCTGAGTCTAGATAAAGGTTTGCCAGTATTTGCTTATTTTTTCAAAAATCAGGTCTTAGTTTCATTGATATTTTCTATATTGGTTTTATGGTCTCTATTTCATTTGTTTCTGCTCTGATCATTATTATTTCCTTCCTTCTGCTAAATTGAACTTAGTTTGTCATGATTTTTCTAGTTCCTTGAGGTATAACGTTGAGTTGTCTATTTGAGATCTTTCTTTTTTCTTAATATAGACACTTATCTGTATGAAATTCCCTCTTAAACTATTTTTGCTGCATTCTGTAAGTTGTGGCATGTTATGTTCCACTTTTGTTTGTTTCAAGACATTTTCCCTATTCATTTCATCTTTGACTTTTTCCACATATTTGTAATTTTTAAAATTTTCCTACTGTTATTGATGTCTAGTTTCATACTATTGTAAGATAAAGTTGTTATTATATTTTCTATAACTTATTTTGTGACATAACATATGATCTATTCTGGAGAATGTTTCATGTACACTTGAGGTGAATGTGTATTCTCTTGCTGTTGGATGGAATTTCTGTATATGTCTGGTAGGTCCATTTGGCTTAATCATAATTCAAGTCCAACGTTTCCCTATTGATTTTCTGTCTGGATTACTTGCCTTTTTAAAAAAAAATATTTTATTTATTCATGAGAGACATATAGAGAGGCAGAGACCCAGCCAGAAGGAGAAGCAGGCTCCATGCAGGGAACCCAATGTGGGACTCGATCCCAGGACTCCAGGATCATGTCCTGGGCTGAAGGCAGGTGCTAAACCTCTAAGCCACCCAGGGATCCCCTGGACTACTTGCCTTTTGTTGAAAATGCTATATTGACATCCTTTACTGTTATTGTGTTGTCTATTTCCTCTTTCAGATCTCTTCGTATATGCTTTTAATGTATTTAGGAACTTCAAAGTTGTGTGCAGGTATATTTGTGATTGTATATCCTCTTGATAAACTGACCCCTTCATCATCGTATAATAATCTTTGTCTCATTAGAACTTTGTGTTAAAGTCTGTTTTTTTTTTTTCTGATATATAAAGTTTAGCTACCTCTGCTCTCTTTTGGTTTTTCCTTGCATGGAATATCTTTTTCTATCCCTTACTCTCAGTCTTCATGTGTCCTTAAAGCTGAAGTGAGTATTTTGTAGGCAGCATATAGTTGGGTCTTGTTTTTGTATCCACTTAACCACCTAATGACTTTAGATGGAGAATTCAGTCTATGTACATTTAAGTAATTATTCATAGGTAAGGACTTACTAATACTGTCTTATTAATTAGTTTTGGCTATCTTGTAGTTCCATTATTACTTTCCTTCTTTCTTAGTGTCTTCCTTTGTGAATTGATAATTTTCCACAATTGTATTGATTTTCTTCTTTGTATATTTTGCATATCTACCATAGGTTTTTGCTTTGTAGTTACCATGAGTCTAACATAAATCACCTTATAGATATAACAGCCTATTTTGCCCTAATAATCACTTTAATTGCATACAAAATCTTACTTTTTTTCTTTCCACATATTATATTTTTGATGTCACAATTCTTATACTGTGTATCCTTTAACAAATTATATGGCTATTTTTTAATACTTTTGCCTTTTAACTTATACTAGAATTAAGTTATTAACATACCTCCTTATTACATTATTAGAGTGTTCTGATTCTTAATTTCACTATATACCTATCTTTACCAATGTATTGTATATTTAATATGCTTTAATGTTACAAAAAAGCATCCTTTGATTTCTTCTTGAAGAACTCCTTATGGCTTTTCTTGTAAGCCAGGTTAGTGATACTGATATATCTCTACTTTTATTTGTTTGGGACAACCTGTCTTATCTTCATTTCTGAGAGACTTTACTGGGTAAAGTATTGTTGGTAGACTGTTCCCATCCCCACCACAACTTTGGTTATATTATCCAAATATAACCTTTTAGGGGTTCGCATGTATGTGATATTTTCTTTTCTTATTTTTAAAATTATGTCCTTGATTTTAGACAATATTATTATAATAAGTTTCTAGGAAATAATTTTCTGTTTTATTTTTTGGGTGACCTGTTTTATGAACTTGAGTGTCCAAATGTCTCCACTAGTTTGGGAAGTTCTCAGCCATATTTATCCTTTAAATAAGATTTCTCTTCCTTTCTCTGTCTCTATCCGGCTTCTGAGACTGCAGTAATGAATAGATTGTTTCTCTTAATGATATACTATAATTCATGTAGGTTTTCCCCATTCTTTTTCCTTTGTTCTCCTGTGACTGGATAATTTAATAAGTCCTGCCTTCCACTTTATATCCTTTATTCTGTTTAATGCATCGGCTGTTGATGCTCTTTGTTATATTTTTCATTTCATTCATTGTATCCTTCAGCTCCAGAATTTCTGTTGGGCTCTTTTATATGATTTCCGCATCTTGGCAAACTTCTAATTTTGTTACGGACTGTTTTTCTAATTTATTGAAGTATTTATTTAACTATTTATTTATTAATTATTTATTTATTGTTTAAATTCCTGTAGCTTACTGAGCTTCTTTAAAACAGTTACTTTGAATTCTTTATAAGGTAAATTGTAGATTTTCATCTTTGTTTTTTTTTTCTTTCTTTGTGTTCAGTTACTAGGAAATTATTATGATCCTATGAATACTCATTAACTCTGTCACAGTTCACTCCCTCTCCCATGGAGAGCTCACACAGGGAGCTTGCCACAGGGTAAGGTATGTTGTCTGTGGGCCATTTGGGGGATCTACAGGTGAGGCATTCCTATGGCTCGCGGGTGAGCTTCTTTATGGAGTCTGCAATGTAGTAAATAGGATTCATGTTTCTTCAGTTCCACTTTCGCAACTGCTCCACATTCCTCAGTCTTGAAGCCCACCTAAGTATTCTGGATCAGGGCAAGAAAGAAGTGGATCTCTGGCAGAATTCTGCACAGCTGGAGAAGGCTGGTGCTTATTCACCTGCTCTCAGTTTCCCTAGTAGAATGAGTAATTGGTCAAAAAAGTCTCTTTAGACACTGAGCTGTGCCACATTGAGGAGGGATGATGTGGGTAACATGAAACTGTTCCATTTACCCTTCTTAATACATCTAATTTCAAATTTTCTCTGCTCCAGTAGTTTGCTAGAACTTCTCCACTGGACTCCTGGAATTCCACAGAGGATCTGTTATCCATGAGTAATTGTTTAAACCAGAGTTATTTTAGGGGAAGATAGTAGAAAATTCTTATTCTCCCATGATGATGCCATCACCATTCATTCATTCATTCATTCATTCATTCATTCATCTTTGTGAATAGGTATGTGCACATGTGTGTGTGTATATTTTGTTTTTTTTCTTACCACAACAAATTCCTTTTGCAAATCAGAACCTGGGAATTATCTTTGAGATGATCTACCTCACCATCCAATTATAAACCTCTACTAAATCCAATAAATTTTACCTCTCAAATATTGCTCTACTCTATCACTACTTACTCAAATTCTGTATTACATCTTGCTTTTCATAGAATATTATCTCTTTTCTGCACTACACCAGGTGACTTCACAATGTCTAGTGTTATTTAATTTGTCATATCCTCTTATCTCTAGACAAATTGACTATTTCTAAATAAAAATACTATGCCATTCTCTCTACTCCAAATTCTTTAGTTGACCTTCCCTAAAGATCTTTACATGACTTATAATGGGCCACAAGGTCTGGTCTCTACCTACTTCGTTAGCTTTATTTCATATAATAACTTCCTTTATTCTTTCCAGTTGCCTTATAAGTTGCCTTATAAGTTGCCTTATAAGTTCTTATAAGAACTTAGGTTCCCTCTCATCCCAGGGCTTTGCACAGGATCACTTCTCTTGCTTAAAATGTTCTTGTAACACTTAGTTCACTTGGTTTTCTCTCATTCATTCTTTAATTCTGAGCTCAAACATAATTTTCTCTGCATTGGATCATAGATTATTTTGTAGGATAAGTAGTTTTTTTATAACACTTATTATAGCAACAGTTATAATTTTACATTTGTTTGCAAGATTTTTTTTCTCTTTGTATACCTCACCTTCTTCATGTGGGCTGGATTTGTGTCTGATTGACTCATAGTTATATCCACAGTACTTAATGCTGTGCTAAATAGTATCTCTAATTTCAAAATTTTTCTTATCTTGGAAGCAAGTAGGATATTCTCTTTTCCATATATCTAAGCTCAAAATTTAGTCAATAGCTCCCCTTGAGATAGTATTACAATTTTTTTTTTTTTAACTAGAGGGTATATCTTCTGCTGAGCATCAGTTCAACCATGTATCTCAAACGAGGTGGTTAAATAAGTTTGAAAAGCATCACATAATATAGCACATCTTAAAGACTTTTTCAGTGCTCGTCCATAAGGACTTTTCCTATATATATATCTTTTAAAAAGGCTATTTAACTTCATTTATTCTACTGTAGAATTCTATTTGCTAAATTCACGTATGCATATTATAGGATTAATATTTTGTGTACATTCTTGGAAAGGCATTAATATAAATTAAATAAAAATCTGTATGGGGAAAGGTGAATACCAAGAGATTAAAAAGGAAAATTTTTGAGTCAGGCTAGGATATCTGGATTTAAGTTTTACCTACTTTCTATGTGAACTCAGACAAATTGTCACTTCATGGACCACTTCTGTCCACTATTATATGACTCTTAAAGATCTCTTTATGAATTCAAGAGCTGTGGAAGCTGCTGAAGCCACTTGAGATTTTCCTTTCATCATGGACAAAGATATCACACATTACCCTTAAATATGGGGGGTTAGAGTTTGCTGCAGAAAACCATTGTCTTGTTACAGAATGATAATGGCAATAAGCATGAGGTAATTTAATTTTTCCCTAGTTTGGGTTCAATAATAAAACTCTATTTTGGTCTTTTTTTTTTTTTTAGATTTTATTTATTTATTCATGATAGACATAGAAAGAGAGAGGGGCAGAGACACAGGCGGAAGGAGAAGCAGGCTCATGCCGGGAGCCCGATGTGGGGCTCGATCTCGGAGCTCCAGGATCATGCCCTGAGCCAAAGGCAGGCACTAAACCACTGAGCCACCCAGGGATCCCCTATTTTGGTCTTTTTATATAAATCTATGTCCCTGAACTATATTGCAGGTACATGAATTAATTATAAAAACAAAATCATTACCATATTTCTTTACCTCTTCTTTTATCCTTTCTGCTTAATTTATAGATTTTAAATAGCGTATATTACATTAAGATCTTTCTAAGACAATTACTTGAATCCTATGTACTAACTCTTCTTTTCCTCTTTTTCACTGTGTTCCTTCATTTCCTTTTTTTCTCTCTGAGAATTAATGAGCTTATTTTTACATCCTTGTAGAATTTTCCCTTGATTTAATATAATCTAATTTTTAATCTCTCACATTATTTCAGTGCCACACTTAAAAATTTCCATTTTAACATTTGCATGTAATGACAGAGAAAAGAAGTAGAAAAAATGCATTTTACATGTCATTTCTCAATTACTATAAAATAACCATAGGAATTTAAACATCAGGATAATCCTGTGGTATGTATATCAGCTTAAAGGCTATCCAAAGGATAACATTGAACAAACTTTCTGTTACATATAATGCTATGGTCTGAATGTTTGTGTCCCCCCAGATTCGTAAATCGAAATCCTAAACCACAAAGATAATGGTAATAAGAAGTGGCACACTTAGGGAGTGCTAGGTCATTAGAGTGGAATCTGCATGAATGGGATTAGTGCCTTATAAAGAATGCTCCAGAGAGATTCTTATCCCTTCTGCTATGTAAGGATACAATTAAAAGTCTTACCTGGAACAGGACCCTCATCTGGCCAAGCTGGTACCCTGTTCTTAAACTTCCAGCCACCAGAACTGTGAGAAATATGTATATTTAACTATTGAAATATATCTCTTGAACTATTCAGTGTGTGTGTGTGTGTGTGTGTGTGTGTGTGTGTGTATTTTGAATTTCTTTCCAATGGATCTAGCACTTCCAAAGGACGAATAGGAATTTCAAATTCAAGATATGGCAGAAACCCTTTGATTCTTAAAGTCTGAAGAGTGAGAGCTAAGGATAAGGGCAGATTTGGCAAAATTGGGAGCCCACCAGGTAGATTCTTTGTCCTCATAGAATGGTATTTAAGAGCAACAGCACTGAGGAGAGGCATAGTAGCTATACTTAGGGATCTGGCAAGGGAATGACATTACTCCTTGACACAAAATAGATTTTGGAGAGAGGCAGAGTTGCACCTGGAATGGAGGTTAAACTTTTGATGAAATAAAAAAACTTAAATGTAATATATTCCCCTCTTGCCTAACACACCTGATAACTACAAGTAAACAAACAGGTAACTATGTATTTACATTTTAGCCAACTGAGAAGATTTTTAAAGGTCAAATAGCAAAATCAGAAATCAACTAAAATTTTGTATGTTCATAAATATATAAATTTAAATATTTAAGTACCACACAAATATAAATAAGTGCCTCCTTAGAAAGGAGAGAAATGGAAAGTCAACAAACTTTTACAACCTACATAAAAATTTAATAATATTCCTCAAATATAAATTCATTAAGAGATTTTAAAAAAGATGAATAACAAATGAAAATGGGTAAAGGACATGACAAGGTCATTCATGAAATAAATAAACAAAATGAAACTTCAACTGTTTTAGTATCAAAGAACTTGCTCATTTCAAATTTTTCTCTGATACATACATATGTCAAATCCTATAATGTCATGAGTATTACAAAGTAAAGCAGTATTAACAAGGAAAGATTAAAATAGACATCCTAACAATATTTTCCTTTTAACTGATTTTTGAGAGACAAAATATATGGATAGAAAAAAGTCTGGAAGCTCATGCAGCAACATGTTTCTTGATGTATTTAGAGGATATAATTCCAGATGGGATGATTATGGCTGGTTTCTTTCTTTGTTTCTTTCTTTTTTAACTTAATTTTTCTAGTTTTTAAAAAATAATGCATGTGAACCAATGTACTATGCAGATTTATAATGTGAATGAAATTAATGTATACTTTTAGATGGATTCTATAAGAAATATAAATCAGAGTTGACATATGAGCATAAATTGCCTTATCAAAAGTCATCTGAGATATATCATAAAAAATTATACAGAGACTAGATAGCTTTCCAAATTTATCTTCTTCAAAGAATAAAAATAATCCACCCAAATGGCAATTGGCAAGCAAATGGATAAATGCATTTCAGTATGCTCACATGATTGAATATTATATAGTGGTCAAATTGAATGAATAGAGCTGTATTAAAGAACACATAAATATTTTCATTACATTACTGATTGAAGAAAGTAAATTACAGAGAGCTATATAAAACATGAAACTTTTTCTAAAGAGAAAACAAATTAAAGCTAAGCAGTCAGTTTTTAGAAATACAATAACATGATTTTAAAACTGTAGTATAGAAGCAAATCACAAACAAAGAATGCAGAAGAGTGGGTATCTCCTGTGTGTGGGGCAGGGATTATCTAGGTTGAGGGAGGAATAGAGAAATGGAAGTAGGGATCCCTGGGTGGCACAGCGGTTTAGCACCTGCCTTTGGCCCAGGGCGCGATCCTGGAGACCCGGGATCGAATCCCATGTCAGGCTCCCGGTGCATGGAGCCTGCTTCTCCCTCTGCCTGTGTCTCTGCCTCTCTCTCTCTCTCTCTCTCTGTGCGACTATCATAAAAAAAAAAAAAAAAAAAAAAAAAGAAAGAAATGGATGTAATTTCTTGTTAGCTCTTATCTTGGGTGATGAGTGCAAGGAAGTTTGTCAATTGCTGGTCAATAAAGCAAAGAGAGACCTATATTTTATCAGTTTGGGACTGTGTCATGAAACATGAATATGATAAATACAAGTTCATATAAGTTAAGTTAAATAAAAGTTAAGCGGTAAGTTAAATATAAGTTAAGCAGCAAGAAGGACGCTTAAAATCAAATTTTAAACAAAGAATAATTTCCAGAATGAATATTCACTCATTACATTATAAATTATTGGATATTTGTTGCAGGTTAGAAAGATGAGGAGGTATTTTTACTTCATTTTACAAAGACATCATCATTCTATCAATATAGGTAGAAATGTAAGAGGAGAAACACATAGATCATTGTCGCTTAATCTAGCTATATGTGAAAGGATGATGCCAGCTTTACTGAGAATTTATATACAATAATTGAAGATAGTCTAATTTTAGGTAGTCTAAAATATAATCAAGAGGCAAAAGAAACTAAATCATCTCATTGAATACTAAAGGGACATTTGATACTGTTTAATATATATTTCAGGTAAACAAATTTATTTTTAAGCTGAAACAATGAAATATTTGTACATAAGGGCAAATGTCAATGTATTCACTGAGTATAAATTGGAAATGTTTACTTTTATTATGTATCTTAAAAGTATTCTAGATTATGTAAAAATACAAAAGATAAAGACTGGTATAACTTGTATACAGTATACACTATATAGTTCAAGAAATAAAATGTTACCAGCATTCTGGAGGCCCAGGTACCACTCTTAGATTGTATTGCTCCCTCCGTCATGAATTTGATGTTCAATATTTCCATGTATTTATTTATCCTTTTATTACATAGATATAATAGTGTCTGCTTGTTTGAATCTTATATTTCAACTTTATGTAAATGATAATGACACTTAAAGTATCATAAATGATTAGAAAACAACACATATGTATTTCTATAAATATTTATCTCTTGCTCTCTATATGTATATTTCAGTTTTTTCTACTGAACATTATTTTTCTGACAATAATTCATGCTGATAACTAAACACGTATCCATTATTTTTCAGTGTCTAGTGGGACTTTGTTACATATTCAGTTCATTTCCCTGTTGTTAAAATTTACAAAAAGTTGCTATTCTTGAAAACATTTTTTAAGTATCGTATATATCTAACATAAAGGTCTTTAACATGTATATCTGAGTACAAGTCCTAAACTATAAGATAAATATAGTTTCAGCTACATATCAGTCTTTTTTCTTCCAAGTGGTTATTATAATTTATACCCAAATCACTACTGTAAGAGTTCCTGTTGTTCTGGGTTTTTATGTCAACACTTAACTACTATGAGAATTTTTAGCTTCTAACAATATAACAAAGTTATTAAATTGTATCTCAATATGGTTTTAATGAACATATAATGATTAAACAAAAATTTATGTATTTTTACACTGAAAAATAGAAATTTCCTTCTAAACTCTGTTTTAGCTGCATTCCATAAGTTATGTGTTATGTATTCATTCAGCTTAAAAATATACCTAATTACTATTATGAAATATTCTTTACATGTGACTTATTTAGAAGTACCTGGCTTACTTTCAAATAATTTGTTGAAGATCTGGTTATCTTTCTATTATTGATTTCTTGTTTAATTCCACAATGGTCACATAAAATACTCTGTATAATTTTAGTTCTTTGAAATTTGTTGAAACTTTCTCTATGGCATAGCATATTATCTGTGCTAGTGGAGGGTTAATCTGGTAAAAGGTCTATTTTCTCAAATCTTCCACATGCATTTATAAGGAATGTGCATTGTGTAAATGTGGGGCATAGGGTCCTACATATGTTCATCTGGCCAAGTTGGTTAATGATATTTTTTAGATATTTTATACCCTTACAGATATTTACTTGTTTTATTAGTTACTGACAGCGATATATTAAAATATGCAGCTATGGCACTGAACTTGTCTACTTCTTATTTTATTTCTGTAAACATTTGTTTTATATAATTTGAGGCCCTGATGTTAGGTACATACAGTGTTAGCATTGATGATCTTCTATTTTAAGTGGTTTGACTTACAGCTTTTCAACCTTACCCTGGTGTGAAAATGACACACATTCACTAGAAACCACTTCAAATTTTTAATTTTGATCTTTCCCTGGACTAGTATATATGGCACAATACTCTGTCTTGATGCTGGCCAATGACACAACAGCAGTGCCCAGTCAGCCACGCAAACACAAAGGTAAACAGCTGATACACTTAGAACTGTTTTGTACCCATACATCCATTCTGTTGTTCACTTTTAGTACATTATTTAGTAAATTACATGAGATAGGCAACACTTTTCTTATAAAATAGACTTTATGTTAGATGATTTTGCCCAACTGTAGGCTAATGTAAGTGTCCTGAATACATTTAAAGTAGGCTAGGCTAAGCTATAATGTTTGGTCGGTTAGATGTATTAAATGAATTTTAAATTTACTATATTTTGACTTAAGATGGGTTTATAGGGATGTAGCCCCATTACAAGTTGAGGAAAATCTGTATTATTATGTCTTGCTGTGACATTAACTCCTTCATTATAAAAACAAAGCAAAACAAAAACCTTTCTTTACATCCAATAGTACTGGTTGTCTTAAATTCTTGTGTGCCTAACAAAGCAGCTTTGCAATATTTTTTTGCATGACATAATCATTTTCTGTCTTTTTCCTTTTAACTCTTCTCTGGCCATATTTATAAAGTCTGTCTCTTATAGGCTGTAAATATGTTGGTCTCATTTTTGGTCTTATTTTTAAATTCTAGACTAAAAATCTTTTATTTGGAGCATGTGTTTCATTTACATTTAATAAAATTACAATTAGTGTGTCGAAGCCTAAAAATTAATTATTTTATTTTCTTTTTGTTATATCTGCTCTTTCTTCCTTGATTTATCCTTTCTTTTTTAAAAGTTTTTATTTAAATCTCAGTTAACATACAGTGTAATATTAGTTTTAGGTGAACAATATAATGATTCAACACTTTCATACATTATCTGGTGCTCATCAGGACAAGTTCATCATCTGTTTAACCTATCCCCTACCCCACGTCCTCCTGGTAACCATCAGTTTGTTCTCTATTGTTAAAAATCTGTTTCTCCATTTCTCTTTCTCTCTCTTTTATTCCTCCTATGCTTGTTTGTTTTGTTTCTTAAATTCCATATATGAGTGAAATAATAAGGTATCTTTCTTTCTCTAATTGACTTCTTTTAGCATAATACTCTTCTTTTTTTTATCCTTCCTTGCTGTCTTTTGAATTAATCAAGTGTGGTTTTATTATTTTACCTTAACTTTTCTGTAATCTTTTAAGTTATACATATTTAAATAATGTTTTTAGTGACTACCCTATAGATTTCAATGTGGGTACTCATTGTAATACAGGCTACTTGAATTAGTACTTTTACAACTAACTGAAATAAGCAAACATCCTGTAACAAAGCAAACCTATCCCCTCTCACCCATGGTGGTATTACTATTTTTGACAGTTAATTTTCATTTGCATATGTTATAAAATAATTCCTTTGGAGGTATTATTATTTTTGTTGTATTCTGTCAGTAATTGTTTATATTTACTCATTTAAAAAATTCTTTACTAGTTCACTTCCTTGCTGCACCTGCGGACTTGCTTCTGGGGTCCTTTGCCTTCAATCTGAAGAACTTCCATCAGTCTTTTCCTATAGCACATCCGCTAGCACCACATAGGCATATCTTGTTTTTAAAAGTTTCTGAGCAGATGATTCAAATATTGAAGATTATCTTTCTTTCTTCACTTAAAAATATTATTTTCTTTCTTTTTCAGATGAAAAGTCCGTCATCAATTTTCATATTCCTTCTTTGAAGAAAACATATCTATTATCTCTAACTGCTTTTATGATTGTTTTTGTCTTTATTTTATCTGTTTGATGATACACATAGATGTAGTTGTTTGCTTATGTTTTGGTTTAAAAATTATTTCTAGAGATATGATAAGCTTCTAGAATCTGTAAGTTGATATATTTGATCAGATTCAGGAAATTTTGATCCGTTGTTTTTAAGCTGTTGCTTTTGTCTCATTTGCTTTTCTTCTCAGATTTAGTTACACTTTTGCTAAAACATTTGACAGCATTCCACATCTCTTTTACTCTGTCATTTGTTTCTTTAACTCTCTTATTATTTTTTTAAGATTTTATTTATATTTTGAAAGAGAGAGAGAGCAAGCACTAGTAGAGCAGCAGGCAGAGGGAGAGGGAGAAGCAGACTTCCCACTGAGCAGAGAGCCTACTGGGAGCTCTATTCCAGGAATTTGGGATCATGACCTGAGCTGAAGGCAGATGCTTAAGGGACTAAGCTACCGGTGCACTCCTTCCATTAATTTTTACCTTTACCTCATTTGGATTATTTTCTACTGCCTTTCTTAGTTTACTACTTTTCTACTATATTTTCAACATTTCCAGTGAGTACTTATTTCAGATCTTTTGTTTTTTTGCTTGTAGAATGACATTTTGATTCTTTTTTGTCAATTTCAATTCTCTTTTGATATTCTTTATTTATTCATCTACCTTGTACTTTTTTTCTGTTATCTTAATTATATAAAACATATTTATTTAAAATTTCCCATCTGTGAAAACCTGTGGGTTTTTCAAAAATACCTGCTTTTCTTCCTTGATTCTTCCATCATTTTGAGTTTTAGCATGATTCATCTATTTTTATTCATTTATACATTTTATATTATTTATACCTTTTTTTTTAAATTCTTCTTTATTTATGATAGGCACACAGTGAGAGACAGAGGCAGAGACACAGGCAGAGGGAGAAGCAGGCTCCATGCACTGGGAGCCCGACGTGGGATTTGATCCCGGGTCCCCAGGATCGCGCCCTGGGCCAAAGGCAGGCGCCAAACCGCTGCGCCACCCAGGGATCCCTATTTATACCTTTTTATCTTATTCACAGATATTGCCAGTTAGAAATTTTAGAGTCTCTGCACAGCATTATATTCCCACTTGAAAATGTGATTTATTTTTATTTTATTTTTTTATGGCAGGCTGATAGAGCACCATATGTCAGCATGATCCTGTCACAGCTTGGTTATAGGTGTCATGAGAACTCCATTATAATTTTGCCCTTATTCTTCAGTTGTGGCTGATAATATTAGGACATGGCCCTGTCTCCAGGATCATGGTCCTTCTTGTAGCTCACATAAAAGCTGAGTATATTTGCAAGATATCTGCATCTACATAAGGCTTGAACTTCGGGCTTCTTTCTTTCAGATCATGTGGCTGTTATAAACAATGTAATGTAAACAATGTTCATCTCTCTAACTTCCAGGTGCTATTAAACATTTGGCTTCTTAAGAATTTCATTCATAAGAATGTATGTGCAGCTTCTAAGTCAGTCAACGATTTGAAGAGTTTTCTGTCCTTCAAATCTGGCAGGCCACTTTCCTAGTCTTTTGACCCTTTTCTCTGCAGCCCAGTAAGACTGACACTTTAAGGGGTGCTTCCCTTAAGCTCCAGTTGGAAAATACTCTTAGGGAAAAAGTAGAGGTGAACATGTCAATCTCTTTTCATGCTTCCCTTTTCTCAAGGATCATACCCTCAAATTCTACCTGGTTTGGTTGCTCTCCAGTGATTTCAGTGATTCCAACCTTTATTGTTGCTGTTTTTACAACATTTTCCCCTGGCTTTATACTTCAATGCATGAGTTATCCAATACAAGCTGTTCCCTCCTGGTCTAATTGGACTTCTCCAAATTTAAGTTTTTCCAGTTACACTAAAAATATTTTAGGGTTTTCTCTGTTTAGAATCCCATCCAGATTTCTGCATTGCAATTTGTTGCTATATATCTTAATATCTTTTCATCTACAAGAGTTTCTCCAATTTTTTTTCTTTCCGAAACACTGATCTTTTCAGGAAGTCCAGGACATTAATCTTACAGAATGCTCACAGTCTAGAAGTGTCTGGGTTGTTTGCTCATGACGTCTTTAAACATGCCATTATCCCTGCTATTCCCTATAAATTGTAAATTTTTTTTCTAAAACCTTGGTTATGTACCTATTTAATTGTTTTGGCAAGAGGAGTTCATAGCTGACATTGTATATTTCCATTTGTCCCATACCAATTGATGCTATTTGAATGCTTGGTTAAGGTAGTATTGCCAGATCCTTCCATTATAAAACTACATCCTTCTCTTTGCTGTTTTCTTTGCAGGATTTGAGTTGATGTTTCAGTATTTCTGATTTAGAATTTATTCTAAGTAAACTTAAAAAACAAAAACCTTAAGTGTATTTATGTGCAAGTAAGTTGCACAAGTTATGGTTGTACAGAAATTATCTTTTTAAATATGCAAACATGCCTATTTAATCACCATCAAAATCAAGACCTAGAACATTACCAGCACATCAGAACATTCTTCATGTCTCCCAGTTATTAATCCTAAACATAACCATATTCATATTTCTATCACTATTGATTGTTTATACCTGCTTTGAGTTTTTTACAAAGGGAATGAAACTTTGTCTTGCTTTTACTCTATGTCTTGTTTGTGAAATTCATCTGTATTGTTGCTTTAAGTGATAGTCATACTTTTTTTTTCACTTCATAGAGTATTTTTTTTAAAAGGATTTTATTTATTCATGAGAGAGACAGAGCACAAGAGAGAGGCAAAGACACAGGCAGAGGGAGAAGCAGGCTCCATGCAGGGAGCCAGATGTGGGACTTGATCCTGGCTCTCCAGGATCACAACCCAGGCTGAAGGCGATGCTAAATCACTGAGCCACCCGAGCTGCCCCATAGAGTACTTGAGAGTGTGAATTATGCAGTTTATTTATTCTGTCTTTAAGTATTTGTGGGGTGTTTTCTTTTTTTACTAATTATAAATAGCACTGCTGTGAAATTCTTGTATGTGTCTTTTGTTGACTTACGTTTGTACTTCATTCAGGCATATACTTAGGAAGGAAATTGCTAGTTAATTGGCTATGTATGTATTTAAATTAGTAGATATTGGAAAATAATTTTTCAAAGTGGTTTAGCTAGTAAATATTTACTCTTACAAGGATAAAAGTTCCAGCTGTTCCACATCTTTTTAAATTTTGCATACTACAATGCAATTTTATTCTTGGAACTTCTGACCAAATGAAAAACTAGATACATATTAATTACTTTGAAAACTAAAAGTTGTCCCACACATTTCAAAACTCACTTTGGTTGATAACTACTAGACTATGCTTATGTTGGGATGCCAAGTAAAGCTAAGTGGGTACCGAGGGAACTTGCCAAAGTTTAAAGCAGCAGTGTAGGGGCTCCTGTGGCCTGTAATGCTATTTGATTGTACTCATTATATTGTATTGTTATTATTTGTCTGTCTCCACATTTGAGTCTAAACTTCTTGAGTTGGCTTTGTTTGCCACTCTGGCTGGTACAAAGTGACATTCAATAAATATTTGTGGATTGAAAGAATTTCTGAATGCTTATTGCTTTAATTAATCAGAACCCTGGCATGGCAGAGAAAGAGAGAGATTAATAGTAGGATTCTAGATGGGAAAATAAGGAGGTTAAAACTTTTGCTGTCAGGAGGTAGATAAAAGTTTGCAAAGTAAGAGAAGCCATCCTCAGAAATAGAAATTGAGTTCAGAGACCTCGAGTACCCAAAATGTTCTATCTTGAATAAAATGTTCTGTACTGAATGGAAGTCTCTGTTTCACTTTGCATATTAAAGCCAGTTTTGTGACCGTTACTAAGATCGTGTTTCAAAAAGTTTATATTGGTTTCTACGTTACCTATTTTGAACAATAATAACAATAACACAATAAAACCATGAAGTAGGGGATCCCTGGGTGGCTCAGCAGTTTTAGTGCTTGGCTTCGGCCCAGGGTGTGATCCTGGAGTCCCAGTATCGAGTCCCACATCAGGTTCCCTGCATGGAGCCTGCTTCTCCCTCTGCTTGTGTCTCTGCCTCCTCTCTCTCTCTCAGACTCTCATGAATAAATAAATAAAATCTTTAAAAAAATAAAAATAAAACCATGAAGTAATCTTATAGATTCTGATGGTTCATTATTCTTCTCAGGACCCCTATATGATAAGCTTTATAATTTCCTTTTTATAGGTAAGGAAAATCACTTTTTGAGCTAGCACACTTTTGTAGATGTTTTGAAAATGTCTTTGCCCTTTTTAAAGAAAAGAATATTACCCACTTGGTCATATGACAGCTTAATTGACACCACATCCACATGAAATTTATGTTTTATTGCTCCCCCTTTTACCTATGGATTAACCAATCACTAAGGTTACTTGAACCAGACAGAGTCCTAAACCAGTTTCACTAAATTGTTTGACCTTTACTCTGGTAGTGAAAAAAATAGCAGTCTATCTACCACTGCCACAGAAAGCATCTTGGTATTTGTGATGGTAACTTTAGAAAAACAAAATATGAAATGTTGGGGAATAATCATATGCTAAAATACAGCAGTCTTTATTTATTACCATATAAGCAACCAAAGTTTTGGTTAAGTCTGTTTTCATCTATTATGCTGCAGTTCTTTCCTAAATAAGGAAATCTGGGCAATCAATTAAGGCTTCAAGCTTCTCTCTTGAGTTAATTTTGATATTTGCAAATGGTGTTAGTCTCATATCCTATATTTGATGATCCTTTTGCATAAATCTTACGTGTAGTATTTTGTGTTTAGCATCCCAAATTACTTTTTTTCAAACATCTCTAATGTTAATAACTGTATACTTCTAAAAGGTATATGATTTTTGAGATGTATATATCATTGTTATCTTGTTATACTAGTTGATTGGTTGGGTTTAATTATTTTACTGCAAGAGAACAGATTGGGATTTTTGAGATCAATATATTTGGAACACAATTGGGTAAGAAGATGATGATACAAACCCTTGGTTACATACCATATATTTATACTAAAAGTAAGATAATTTGTATTTGGGAGCTCTGCCCAAACAGGAAAAGTCAAATTTAGGATCTCATAAATAGAGGATATGGCACAGTTGTTTCCCATCCATCATATGATGGCTGAGTTTTCAAGGATTTGACTACCTGAGAGGAGTTTTGAGATCAAGAAGAAAAAAAGAAAAAAAAAAAGTCCTGGCACCATAACATGTGAGGTCCCAAGAATGCCAGGGAAAAATAATATTGTCTCTACATTAAATTTTTTAGAGTGAATTGGATTCAAAGTTGTTATATCCAGATATAATACTGTGTAGAGATAGGCTTCTTAGGGACTCCTCTGGACAATTATTTAATGAACTGTATAAATGTACTACATAATTGTGATTATGAACAGTCAAGAAAAAGTCAACAACTGATATAATGACACATTTGCCTCAATTTTATGTTACAAACCTTTTGAAAATGCATATAAGTATAGTCTTAATCATAGTGTAGATAGAGTTTAGCATGCTGGCCTCTTAAAATAACATATAATTAGCATTATAGTACTGTTTCCATTTTAAATGAACCTTGTAATGATATCATCAACTCTTTCTTCTCCAAGAAAGACAGTATATAAACTCAAATAGGAGCTTTTGTTTTAATTTTCTTCTGTATTACTCTAAGTCATTTGCACAATTTGCATTATCCTCATTAATGTAGATGGAAGAACAATGGTAATGAGAATCCAGCAGATTCTCATACAATGTGGTCTGTATGTGTATGGAGTATGTGTCACATTGTATGGAGTTATATGTAACACAGAATGATAAATGTAGGAGATCAAGAAAAGTTGGCCCTGATGTTTTGAAATTTGGAATTTAATGGCAAAGAGATATAAACCATATTACAAAGAAGAAACCAATATGCTACAAAGAAGCCCAATTAATATGAAATAAGCATGTACTAGATGGAGCTGCTAAAATCAGGGAAAATGGAGGAAGAAATAGAGAAGACTTCAAGAAAGAGGGGTTATGTAAATTGAATCTTGAACAAAAATTGATAGGATTTCTAACAGGGGATGTGAGAAAATGGGCTATCCAGGTTGGCAGAAGAAAACTTTCCTTTTTCATTTTCTTAGATTATTTTCTTACTATTTCAGAAAGAAAATAAAAATTAAGTAGTAAGATTCCACAGGTTCATGGCATTGTCATAGATGGATAGTCATATCTCTGGATAGGAGTATATTGTAATACTCTCAGCAAATAGGAATTAGGATTTTGAAGAACACTGTACATAAAAAACATGAAAATACACTATTACTCTATAATTAATACTATTTACTTCCCATAATTTAAAATCATCTATGAATTAGAATGTCAGAAAAGTAATTAAGCATGAAAAGTTTGCTTTTTATTGACACAGTAAAAACTGGAAAATCTTTCTTGATATTCTATCCAGCTATAGTTATTACTTTCAAAATACATTAACTGTGCATTTAATCTGCAATTTGCCTTGTCCTTTAGAGAGTTTCATAAGTTTTAGTTTTCCTTCCATTATTATTTCCCCATTTATTATTTAGAAATAATTTATACATGAACTACATAATGCATAATTCTGGTATATATATATTTATAAATTAGTTAGACTTATATATAAAATTAAAAGTTTCATATTTGCTTTATGGCATTATAATGAGATTCATTAATAGTTACTCTAGGAACAAGTACTGGAATAAGAATTATGGCTTGAGCAAAGAAATGCAGTAGGAAAAAAAGAAGAAAATACTATTTGTTTGTTCATACTAATAAGGAAATGCCATACTGTAAAAAATATATAACAAATTATAAAAGTATATATTTGAATAATTCATACACAATGTATCTTAAACACTAGAAATGACTCAGTTGGTAATTCCTGGATAATTAACAACACTCTTCCTGAAACTTTAAAAATATTTACATATGCCTGTAAATTTGAGACTGCTGGTACCTACAACTTATTCTATTTATCCGTTTGTGTGGGTTTTTTGTAGATTTTTTTTGTTTGTTTTTTTGTTTTTTGTTTTTTTGTTTTTTTGGCCTGAAAACAGTCATCTTGAATTGATTGTGTTTATATCACCTCTAACTTTGATAAGTAGATGATTTATGAATCTTTTTAAGTCTACATTTTGTCAGTAATTCAAAGGCATAGAATGTGCTGTCATTTGCATTTAAGAAAATGTGCAAATATTATCCCTGTCATATTTATAAAACCTCTGTGAGAATATTTAATAGTTATATGATCTCTCTTCTCCAATTCTATATATTTGCACTGATTATATTGGATCTAAACTATCACCCACTTAAAACTTTCTGAAAATAAAGAAACATTACCAAATAAAAGAATATTATCAACTGTGGAAAGAATAATATGTGTAAAGAATATAAATTTATAAATAAGTATTTCTCTATAGAGATATTTGTGCCTATATTCTATAGCCATTTATTTATGTATTCACTGAACAGAAATATTGGATCCCTATTGTATATATGGAAAAGAATAGCTGTCAGCAATAGAATAAGTGAGAGGTAGTCCCTGCCTGAGAGTTTGCAGTCCCTTACCTGAGATAAACACATATACACAAACATTTATGGTAAAAGTGTATTCGGATTATAGAGGTTTGACTAAAACACTAAGCATACAGAGAAGAAACATTCAAAGTGCATGCTATTAAAACAATACTATTGCAAAAGTGGTCTGGGCAGTGAGATGCATGTTGTTTCTCTGGTGTGGCATCAGCTATCCAGATATTGAGGGAAATCCCAAGAGTTTCTTTAATCCAGTAAAGGGAAACCAAAGTGTTGTTTTCTTTGCAGCATGGTCACTGTCAGAGAGTTTTATAGTCTTACTGCTGAGAATCCCCAGGCTGTTCCTATCTCTCATGCAGAAATTAAGCTCACTTTATCTTAGAATCATAATGGACTTCATGGTCCCAAGCAAAGCCAGTTGATTCTGCATTTGACTCATTAGGGGATCAGGGATTTCTTTTGGAGATGGAGATCCAAGCAGAGAATGTCTCTTCTCTCCCACACTCCACCTTTTGTTCATCCTCAGGATTTACATGCAAGCTCTGCCTACCCTTAGAAGTTGGAGAAGTTTGACCTGCAGGGACATCATTCAAGAAAAAAGCTGGAGTCCAGCAGGTACATTGCCTTTACTGCAGACTTAATGCAACTTAATATATTCATTTTCAAGCCACTTTGGAGGACAGGGATAAATGTGCATATTTCCTACTTTGTCTAACCACACACATACCTGTATGCATGCTTGTGTGTGCATTTTTGTATGTGATTCCATAATCTTTTTTCTCAACTATCTTATTCAAGAGTATAAGATCCCTTACTTCATACATCTTGTTAAATTATATTTCAAGTAATATTAGAGGAGTGTGCGGTGCAAGGTGCTTGTTAATAAATTGTTTCTGCCCCATGTACTCTTTCCTATTTACCTTAATGTCAATTTCAATATTCCATATTGAGAATGAAATTGATGTAAATTATAAGATTCATGATTTAATTTTTTTTATTTATTTATGATAGTCACAGAGAGAGAGAGAGAGAGGCAGAGACACAGGCAGAGGGAGAAGCAGGCTCCATGCACCGGGAGCCCGACGTGGGATTCGATCCCGGGTCTTCAGGATCGTGCCCTGGGCCAAAGGCAGGCGCCAAACCGCTGCGCCACCCAGGGATCCCCTGATTTAATTTTTATAACCTAATTGCTGAATTGGAAGGCACTTGGCATTTATAATGGGCCAATTTTAAAAATAACTAAAGCATACTTTTTGTGTCATATCAATTATTCTTAGTAAAAATGTATATACTTACAGTACTTAACCCTTCCTTTGCAAAGAACATATTGTTGTTCTGGAAGATAACTCAGAATGAGTGAGAGGAGGCACACACTCTTGTGCAAGGTAATTTTTGGAAAATGTGCAGGTTCAGTGCCCGTGGGAAGCCAGAAATCACAATCACTACATAGCAAGGAGGGTGATTGGCTGGTCTTGGGGAGTTACTAAGCAGATAAAGGCAATGTTTCTCAGGACAGCCTTGGGCCAGTAACAACAAGATTGGATACTGTGATTAGGCAATTTGTTCAGCTGATAGAAAAGGTACAGTGTTATCTGTGGTTAATCTATGGGCCCAGGCATTTGGGACAGTGAAGGATCATGGAGGGCACAGAACATGTATACTAAATGGCTTCCAATTATGTGCAGAGAAAATACAAGTTGATGTCTCTAAAAGAAGGCTCAATGAGAGGGTAAATGTTCTTACAAAGAATCACATAGTTGTTTAAAAAGAAAACAGGGATGGAAAAAGAAGACAGAACTAAATGCAATGTCAGAGTAAAGGGAGAAAATCCTCAAAATTTATGCTAATAAATTAGCATTTATCCTCAAAAATTTATGCTAATAAATGATACACACACGTACACATAGAAGTATCTTAGAGTGTTTGTGCTGCCATAACAAAAATACCATAGACTTAGTGACTTCAACTACAGAAATTTATTTTGTGTGTGTGTTGGGGTAGGGAGATTTAAAAAGGGGGGGGGGGGGGTTATATAAAGCATATAACATTTGTGCTACATTTTGAAAATTGAGAAGGATTTAGAGTGAGAATGTAGGCATTAAGTAATAAACAAACTGGTTGCCCAGAACTGATCAGAGGAGACAAGATGTGAGGATGATCAATATAGAGATTGCAGGCAAGGAACAAGATTCAGAACAGCTTGCTTTCCTAGGGTCAGGTCTGGTGCCATGTAGAGTCTCAAGTGAGAAGAAGGGTGCATATTGGTCATTTGAAGCCTTGCTGCTAAAAATAATAAAGGAATGGTGATAATAGCCAGTCAGACCATTACAATTTTGGTGATTCACAAAGCAACACACTGTAGAGCAAACACACACCCTTGGGAGACAGGAACATACCTTTGAAAGGACCTAAATTTCTGTCACTTGTAATATTTCTGAGTCACTTTTTGTAGACTATCCAGTCACCCAATATGGTAATTAATATTTACTTATTATCTATTTTTTCCTATCAGTTTTGATCAAGTGACTAGGAAAAGAATGTGCTAAAAGAGAAATTCTTAAGTTATTTTCCAGGTATTTATTTAACTTATCCAGGTATGAGAAAGCACACTAATTCTCAAAATAAAATTAGCCTCTCTCTGCATATTTATAATAAATTAACAATAGAATAAAAAACCAATTAAGGTTGCACTAAAATTATTGAGATTAGCTAAACTTGAGTGTAAAGCAAATGAGCCAAGATTTACAAAAAGAAGAAGGATGAGGAGGAGGAGGAGGAGGAAAAGAAAAAGTAATCAGCTTTTTTTTCTTAAATATTTTATTTATTCATGAAAGACACAGAGAGAGGCAGGACATAGGAAGAGGGAGAAGCGGGTTCCCTGCGGGGAGGCCAAGGCAGGACTCAATCCCAGGACCCTGATTTCATGACCTGAGCCAAAGGCAGATGCTCAACCACTGAACCACTCCAGTTCCTCCCTCAGTAATCAGCTTTAAATGCCACATTCTCTTTATTTGGTTCAAAAAGAGCTGAATAAAACTGCTGAAGCTTCTTTCATACAAAATTAGACTTTGGTATTTGACACCATCACCTAGGAACTTAGGTTCCTTATGTGAGTGATTTGTCAAATCATGAGAATGAGGGTGTATTAGTTAACCTATTGTGTGTAACAAATCACTTCCAACCTTAGCAACTTAAAACAATAAACATTTAGTGTTTCACAATTTCTGTGGGTAAGGAATCTGCATATGGCTTTGTTGTACGCCTCTAGCTCAGGTTCTCTCACAGGGCTGAAGTCAAATTGATGATCATTTCAGGACCCAACTGGTGGGGGATTGCTTTCAAGATGATTCACCTGGATGGTGCCTGGCTGGCTCAGTCAGTAGAGCATGTGACTCTTTATCCCTGGGGTTGTGATTTCAAGCTCCACTTTGGGTGTAGAGATTACTTAAAAATAAAATCTAAAGAAAAAAGATGATGATTTACCTGGTTCTTGATGGGCCTCAGGAGATACATTTGCAAGGTCAATCACATGACTGCTGGTGGACATCAGGTCTTTGCTGTCCATTAGCTGGGGGCCTTCCTCAGTTAATTTGGTGCCATGTAGATCTGGATAGGTTAGCTGAAAATATGGCAGCTGGCCTCCTTCTGAGCAAGCAATTAAGAAAGTAAGAGAGATCACCTAAGAAGCAAAAGCCTAATCTCGAAATGATTTCCCATCTTTTTTGCTGCTTTCTATTCACTAGATGTGAATCACTAGGTTCAACCTATACTCAAGATTATACTCAAGAGAGAGGGATACTAGAAGTGGGATCGTTGAGAGACATTTTAGAGGCTACCTTAATATAGTCTGGCTCTGCTTTTTAATCTCTTTAAGGAAAATAACACACTCCAAAATCCCAGTAAATGGTCACGTAGCTCATAGAATAATCCTCTGTTTTATTTCCCCTCAAGTTTTTAATTCTCTGTATTCATCATGATGAACATGCAGTGTTTCTTATTTATAAAAATAAGGGCACTTAAAACACAAAGTATTACAGAATATGGGAAGTCTGTGCTCATTGAATGTATGAAAGAGAGATAACACAAAATCTCCTCAAATCCTTTTTTTTTCTTATGAAATTTATGACAGCAGAGAAAAATAGTGCTGTACTTAACAGCCTGTATGTAACAGCCTGTATGTAACAGCAAATAGCTAAAGTCAAAGCAATCCTGCTCTTCAGAGGGTATCTTCCCAGGGAATATACTGGAGTTGGAATTTTATGTTAAATAAATTTGATCTGTTCATTGTTTATCCTATTTGGATGGCCAAAGCAATATTTTTAATATTGCGAATGCTAAATTATGTAAGATACACAGTTAATGCTGTTCTTACCTATATTGGAAGAGTAATTAAGATATATAATAAGAAATCTGTTTTCAATATTTCAAAATCACTAATGGAAATTGCAGATTTACTGTGATAGGGCTGTATGGCCTATTAGTTTCCTTACTCTCCACAGTTACTCATTTAAATATGGAAATTGTCACATATCAGAGGCCTTCATTAATATATGTTTGTGTGTATCTTATATATATTCATTAATAGAAGTGGTCAAATAAATTATTGGTTAATAAATTCAGTGTGACAAACAACATAATTAAATATTGGGATTTTAAAACATTGTGAAAAACAACTAGCTCAATGCAGGGGCACTTTACAAATGAAGAAAATTTGACCTAGAAATAAAACTGGCTTCTTAGACAAACCTACTTAGTTGTAAATTTGCTTCTGTGACTAATTCTGAAACCTCAATAAGAAACTCCCACGTGCTCCATGAAATGATCTGTCCTTTTCAAATTATGTAGGTAGACATGTTTTCACCAGAATATCTCTTGTCTTTTCCTTTATGGTCTTTCAAAGGCAGAAGTTTTAGATTTTGATGAAATTCAATTTATATTTTTTCTTTTATGCTTTATTCATTTTAATCTTTTTAACCTAATGCTTTCAACATACAAAATCTTTCTCTAAGACAAAACAAAAAAAATTTTCCATGCTTTATCTATGATTTTGTTTTTAATTATCTTATCACATAATTCGCAAATTTGTGCTGATTATTTCTTCTACATTAATCCTTCTAATGAGTTGACAGAAGCACCATTACCAATCATACATGTACTAATTCTACAGTTGTGTTTTTGGATAGTTGTTTAGAAGACAACCTTGATTATAATTTAGTCTGACTTAAAGAATTAACAAGTTTGCTACTATAATCTTGTCATACTGAGTTTTAAAAGTATCTAACATTATAAGTCATCTAAAAATGTGGGAAGTGTTAAATATTCTTTATTTAATATTATGCATAAATCACACTAAAATGCCTTTCATTCAGCAAAAGGCAATATTTTAGATGCAGGGAATTTTAATTAGATTGGCATAGTTAAGACCAGAAGATAAGGTGGACATCACCAGCTTATCTTCAACCCTTGCCCTTAACAGACAAATGAACACAGTTTGAATCACAGCTGAGTCTTACTGTTCTATGAGGCAGGTGAAGGGGTTTCCTCAGTATTTAAATATATTATAGCTAGTTGTATAAATCTAAATACAAAACCAGTCTCCTACAGATTTAGAGATGGTATTTACCATCTCTGTGAAAATCTGAATATGCTGAACCAGAATTACTATCAAAGTTCAAAAAGCAGATCACTTAACCACAAGTCAATCTTATTTAAATTAAGACTGTCCAAGAGAAATATTCTATCAGCCGTTCATGATCTGAATTCTGGTGTACAAGATCAATTTAAATGCAGTATACATTAAAACAAGTCATGAGCCATTTTTATTTTGTAATAAATAAGGCAGTGGCCAACCAACTATTACTCCTTAGTACATTTTTTGAGATAAACTTCACACCTGTTCTTTGCCTTGTCTTCTCAATGCCAGGGAAGATCACTTTAGTTCCAGGGATGCACTTCTTGAGATTTTTCAAATGTTCCATCAGTGTCTCCTCTCCCCAGGTGATGCCTTTGTTGTTGGTGGTGTCTGTGTAAGAAAATCCAGAGGCCTGAGCTAACTTTTGACCAAATAAACCATAGAGATTTGGCCCAGTCTTAGGTAAGCATACTTTCTCCATAGTATAGTACTGGGCACAATTCTGGACAAAAATCTTCTTGACCTTTTCAATATCCCAATTTTTAAAAAAGTTTTTATTTAAATAACAGTTAGTGAACATACAGTGTTATATTAATTTCAGCACAGAATTTATGATTCAGCACTTCCATACATCACGTGCTCCTCATCACATGTGCCCTCCTTAATCCTCATCACCTTTTTTACTTATCCCCCCCACCCACCAGCCTTCTGGCAACCACCAGTTTGTTCTCTGTAGTTCCGAGTCTGATTCTTGGTCTGCTTTCCTTTTTTTCCCCCATGTTCATTTGTTTTATTTTAAATACCATATGAATTCACTCATATGTGGAAATTAAGAAACAAAATATCGCCCAGTTTTAGATTGCTCTTTGTGGAGCGAGAAATCAAGGCATTCGCTCACAAGCCGGAGGTCCTGCTAAATATTTCTGTTTTCTTTATAGAAGGCTTATAGTTTTAGTTTTTCTATATAGATTTCTGATCCATTTCAAATTAATTTTTAGCTTCTCTATTCTGTTTCTCTGTTTTATTTGTCTACCCATGTGCCAGTACTGCACTGGCTTTCTTATAGTTTATAATAAATTTTGAAATTAGTGTGTAAGAGTATTTCTAATTTGTTCTTAATTTTCAAAACCATTTTGACTATTTTGGGTTTTTTGCACTTTTGTGCAGTTCTTTCAGTTTATTAAAAAACAAAACAAAACCAAAAAAACCTCCCCTGACATTTGAATTTGGATTGAGTTGAATGTATGGATTCATTTAGGGAAAATTGATGTCTTACTGTTGTCTCCCAGTTTATAAGCAAGTTATGTATCTCTATTTATGTAGGCTTTATTTAGTTTGTCAGCAATGTTTTCTAATTGTGAGTATATAGATCTTAAACAGATTTTGTTACATATCAGTTATTTCATATTTTTTCATGTGATTGGAAACCATAGTTTTAATTTGAATGTCCGATTGCTTATTATCCATGTAAAAATAGTTTATTTTGAATATTGATCTTGTACTCTATTATCCTTCTAACTTAGTAGTTCAAATAGCTTTTTAGCAAATTCCTTATGGTGTTGTACTAAGAACATAATATCTTCTTCCAGAAAGACAAGTATACATTCTTTCCATTCTTTATAATATTTATTTCTTTTTCTTTATTGCATTGATGGGGGCCTCTAGTGTGACCTCATTTGTGTAGCTTTCCTGCCTTCATGTTTCATAGGTGTTTTCCCAATATCTCTCTTGCCCGTGTAATTCCATCTTGACATGTGCTTTTTAGAGGATTCAAACTAACACATAATCCGGTATAGAATGAGCAATCACAATAGACTTTGGATTAGACTTCACAGAGGAAAATATACAGATGGTCAAAGAATTACATGAAAAATAGCTCTACATTGTTAATTATGAGAGAAATATAAATTAAGTTATAGTTACATATTCCCTCACACCACTGGAAGGACTAAAGTTAGAAATATTGACAACACTAAATGTTGGTGGAGAAATATTGCAAGTAGAACTTTCATAGATTGCTGGTGATTGTATAACGTGGTATGACCACTTTGGAAAAAGAGTTTGGCATTTTTTTGTACAACTAATCATTCACTTACTAAACATCTACCCTTTGAAGTATCAATTCTGCTCATAGGTATTTATCCTGTAAAAATGAAAGTTTCTGTCTATATAAACCTTCTACAAGTATATCTGGGGTACCTTTTATTCATAATAGCAAAAATTTGGTAGTAATTTAATGTTTATCAAGAGAAGAATGTGTAAAAATGTTTATAAATTCATAAAATGGAATAGGACCCATTGATAAAATAGAATGAAATAGTGAATCACAAAACAACAATCTGTCTCAGAATAATTAAGACAGACACAAAGAGTACTTACTATATAATTTGCTTCATACAGGATTCCAAAAAAACACAAATTAATTTATAGTGACACAGAACTGAACAGTGGTTTTCTGGGTGGGTCAGGGTAGTGAAGGCACTGAGGGACTGCAAGGAGTCAGGTGGAAGCTTTTGGATATGAATGAAATATTCTGCCACTTGATTGAGGCATTAGTTTCATGAGAAGATCAATTGTTAAAATAAATTGAATTAATTTCTTTGGTATATAAATTACACCTCAGAATTGATAAAAAAATTTTTTTAAACAGGTAGATTCAGTAAACTTCCTTAAATGTTCCAACTTGATAGCAAGTATCTTTCATTATTTTGGTGTTATGTATCAGTAAAGAGAAATAAGCTCAGAGATCAAGCTATATAGAAAATTTCAAGTATTAAACTATATAATATAGAAAAAAATTGCCAATAACATCTCACTTTTCTCCCTCATCCTAAGACTGTGATCTGTGTTTTTAAATTGTGGAGGTTTTGTGATGTGTTGTATTAGTTTAGAATTGCAATTTCAAACGTTTGTCATGTTTCTAATTTTCTTCTATCCCATGATTTTATATAAATGCATTTTCTTGCATATGTATTTGAATTTATTATGAGTAAACAAACTTGAAAAATTACATCATTAGTAAATTGTTGAAAGTGCTGAGAACAAAGTTATTCTATATTCAGTAAATTTTTTAAAAAGCATCATTACAACTTATCTAAAAACCATTCCTGGACATAATTCTGATTATTATGCTCATAAGTAATGATTCCATCATTTAAAATGAAATATTATTAAAGTTTTAAATGGTGTATTAAAGCAGTATGTCATCTACCACGGTTCTATAATTCTTAATAAATGCTATAGGTTTAAAATGCAGTTACAATCTAGTTTGTACCTAGAACAGCATGATATCTAACATTTCAACAACACAGTGTTTGCTTTATAACATCATAGCTATATGGGTAGTTTATCTACAATGTTTTCTGTAGTAAGAATATAATTATGAAAAAAAGAATATAGTTATGTAATAGCATTATTATTTTTTATATGACATATTTTTACAGTAAGGTATTATTTTCAGTAGCTTTTGTTTAACAGGAAAGAGCAGGTGGTAAAGATACTGTGTTTAGGAACTAGAAATCCAGAGCACTTTTTCCTTCCCTACAAAATCAGTTTCTCATTCTATCATTTCTTTAATTACATTCATCTGTGTATATGTCTGTATTCTGTTATGATTTGTGTTAAGGGATGTGACATGAAGGGAAGAGAAAATGGGGTGAAAATTTTGAACTTCCAGGATTTTCATATAGATTCATTTTGCATTTCATAATTGAAGATTATGCAGTTTGACTTCTAGAAATGAGTGGAGTGAAAACAAGGAGGCATGAAAAAGAACAATGCTTTAGATAAGTTTGAGCTTGGAGGGGGGCAGTGGGTTGGAGAAAACAATTTTTTAAAATTTTTTATGAAGGAAGAAAAGATATGAATAGAAATGAGAAACAGCCGCTAAAGACAAATAGACTGATAATAGAGGGCAAGAAAGAGTGATCCACAGTGAGTGATTTTTCTGAAAAGTCAGGGGGAAATGGGACCCAAAAAACAGTGAGACAGAGTATATGTAGGATGCAGCAGGTACATTAATAGGAAGTGAAGGGAATTAGCATCTGGTAAAAGTTCTTATTTTAATATAGAGTAAAAATAAAGTCATCAACTGAATTAGCTGGTTGATAGGAGAGTTGGAGTTTTGGAGTTTGGAAAAGAATTTATTAACGACATTTAGAATAGATGCCTGCTGAACCCAGAGGTGTTGTGTTAGGCTTCGATGAGACCATGGAGGGTGTATTTCTGGGTAAACTGAAACATACTGAAATAGTACTTCATCTACCATGTTTCTGTAATTCTTAGAGGAAAATAAATGATACAATGTTAAAATGCAGTTATAAACTGACATGCAATCTTTTATGAAGTTTTCCATGAGTTGAAGTTCTATGTTTAACCAGTAGATTTGGTCAATTTGTAGAACAATCATTAATCAAAAGAAGTTAGGTGTTTTTTTTTTTTTTTTGAAATTTAATTTTTACGTGTATAAAAGGAGTTAGACAAAATTTCTTGTTCTGATTCTGAGCTGGCACATAGTAAAAATGGAACTTAGAAATTTTTATTTTCCAGCCCACTGATTCAGTTACATTGATGAGGAAAAAACAATTCTGTCTGGTAAAACTACTTTAAACATGGCAATAAATCAATCCAAAAGCAACTTAAAGATTCCTTTATTTCTTTTGCTGACAGATTCAGCTATTGGCATCATAACATTCTGAGTAACAAGAAACTATTTTGTACGTTCCATCGTGTCAATCTTGGTCACAAGTTTTAAATTGTTCCAAAGTGCAAATTCTTAAGTAAAGCTTTTAACAAATGTAGAACATACTGACTTAAGCTAGAGCCTTCAAAGTGATCTGGTTTTAATTTCCCATTCAGTTTTATTTCCTTTTATTTTATATCAAATTTACAACTACCTCTTCCTCCTTCAAATCCTACTACTAGTCATTTAACAAACGTTTTCCATGACTTAGCAAACATGTATGCTCTATCTGGTATACTTTTTTCCATAAACCTTGTGTCTGTAAAACTTCTAACCTCTCTAGTTCCAACTCTCAAGTACTGGCTTTGCCAAGAAACATTTCTAATTATTTCTACAAATTATTCTCTTTATGATGAGTATACATACCTACATATACATTCATATGTATATATACATATACACACAAATAATTATGATATATAGTATAGTGTAAAATTGGCATCCCATCCACTTCTGGGAAATTCACCTCTTACCTGTGTTAGTGATTTGAATGTGATTTTCTATATTTTATAAAACTTTGTCAATAATGATTAGACTAGTATTTGGCACGTTATGGAAATTGAGCCAAAACAGTAGCCTCTATCTTCCACTGTAGTTGTTTTATTTGGTCTAGGTATCTGCCTGAAAATAGACCAATCAAATAAACTTGCCCTGTAATGACCACCTGAATGGCTTTGTTCCAGGTGGCAAAACAGATCTGTAAAGCATGATCACATGGATACCATAGGTCTTTGCATTTCAGGTGATAATTATTGTCTCCAAGTTTGTATTGACTTGGTTTTTTTTATGATGAAAAAAATATTACTTTAAGAAGCCTGAAATAAAACATTAGTTTATTTTTGAGAACAAAAACACTCATGATGCGTGTGTGTGTGTGTGTGAAAGAGAGATAAAGAATGTTTGCATAGCAACACTAAAGCCTCATAGGCTAACTTGCTGTGAAGTCTGCCTCAGGTTAATCTTGTAGCCTCTAGAGCAGGACTAGCTCATTTTCATTTCAGCTATGCGTTTACCTTTGGTAAGTTCCTTAACCTCTCTCTACCCCTGTTTATTCATCTGTACAATGGGGATTATGATTGTATCTGCTCCTGAGGTTGCTTTGAAGATTAAAGGAGAATATATGTAGAGAGCTCCATAAAGAGACAGTAAGACCTCAGCAGATTTTAGCTATTATTTCCACAGGAGAAGCTCTCTTAACCTACCTTTACAGAATAACTCACTGTGAATGTACTCTGCAATACATGCTAATGTCTAATTCACCCTAAAATCTTAAGGTGAGTTGATTAGTCTCTGGTATACCTATATACTTCTGCTCTCACAAAATGGGTCTTTTCTTCCCAAGAGTCAGTTATGTTTGCTTTCAATAAGTGCCTTCTAAGTGCACTTTTTAGTATAATTTTGCAGTTTAATAAAATACCTTAAAATATGACTATGAAAAGAAATGCTAATCACTGAAAAAATATTTCAGACGTCAGATTTAGGCCAAATAACTATGAAACTTTTGAGGAAAGGTAAAAATTTAGATTTTGTGCTCCAAGTAGCCCTGTGAGTGTCTTTAATTTCTTCTCAACCAGAACTAGAGACCATAGGTTATAATTTCTATGGTGATTGCAAAAAAGACAATGTAACACTAGAAAGGTAAGGCCTTGACTCTTCGCGTAAAATGCTATGTAAGTTCAAATCTACATATTTATGATTCAAATGAAATATTTATAGTATATATGCACGTGTAAACATATATTGATATGCATATTTACACATATATATAATATACCTATTATATATGTGGTACCTTTCATAACTTTATATTTAGCAAAATTTTCTCATTAACCCATCAATTACAGATCTTAATAGCACCAGATAAATACACTTCTACTATATTTGCTTCTGGTTGGAATTACAGGTCTTAATAGCACCAGATAGATACATTTTTACTATATTTGCTTCTGGTTGGAATCATATTCATTTAGCATAGCTTTACTTTTTATCTTCCACTGATCTCCTCACACTGACAAATCTGGTATATATAATATCTGATTAATTTTAAGAGTAGAGGAGGAGGGGCAAGATGGCGGCAGAGCAGGGTCTCCAAGTCACTTGTCCTCAACAAATTACCTAGAAAACATTCAAATCATCCTGAAAATCTACGAATTCAGCCTGAGATTTAAAGAGAGACCAGCTGGAACGCTACAGTGAGAAGAGTTCGCGCTTCTATCAAGGTAGGAAGACGGGGAAAAAGAAATAAAGACACAAAAAGCCTCCAAGGGGGAGGGGCCCCGCGAGGAGCCGGGCTGAGGCCGGGGCGAGTGTCCCCAGGACAGGAGAGCCCCGTCCCGGAGGAGCAGGAGCTGCACCGACCTTCCCGGGGGAAAGGCCTCCCGGGGAATTGGAGCAGGATCCCCAGAAAGGCGGGGATGCCCTCGGGCT
Source organism: Vulpes vulpes (assembly GCF_048418805.1). NCBI lineage: Eukaryota > Metazoa > Chordata > Mammalia > Carnivora > Canidae > Vulpes > Vulpes vulpes. Next base: position 44,168,274 of record NC_132786.1, on the reverse strand, counting down.
CCCGGGGACAGTAACAGAGGAACTGCGCCCCGGGAGATGCCCCGAGCTCCCTAAGGGCTGCAGCGCTCGGCGGGACCCGGAGCAGCTCGGAGGGGCTCGGGCGGCGGCTCCGCGGAGGGGGCTGCGCGGCTCCGGGAACAGCTCGGCGGCGGCTCGGGCGGAGGAAGAAGCTCCGCGGAGGGGGCGGCGCGGCTCCGGGAACAGCTCAGCGGCGGCGGCTCGGGAGGAGGAAGAAGCTCCGCGGAGGGGGCGGCGCGGCTCCGGGAACAGCTCGGCCGCGACGGCTCGGGCGGAGGAAGAACCTCAGCCCGGAGGGGGCGGCGCGACTCCGGGAACAGCTCGGAGGGGCTCGGGCGGCGGCTCCGCGGAGGAGGCTGCACCGCCGGGAGCGCGAATCCAACAGCGCAGGTTCCGGAGCACAGGGCGCCGGGACACAGCCCAGGATCCGGCCTCCCCCCGGGACAGGCAGAGGCCGGGAGGGCCCAGGACAGCGAGGACGCTCCTGCCTGGAACTGAGCAGATCAGCGGCCCCGCCTGGGAGCCTCCAGGCCCTGCAGACGGAGAGCCCCGGAGCTACTGCGGGGGCTGACTTCAGGGTCCCAGAGCTGCCCCCGCCACTGTGGCTTCCTCCCGGGGCCTCACGGGGTGAACAACCCCCACTGAGCCCTGCACCAGGCAGGGGCAGAGCAGCTCCCCCAAGTGCTAACACCTGAGAATCAGCACAGCAGGCCCCTCGCCCAGAAGACCAGCTAGAGGGACAAGTTCCAAGGGAAGTCAAGGGACTTAAAGAACACAGAATCGGAAGATACTCCCCCGTGTTTTTTTTGTTTTGTTTTTTTTGTTTTGTTTTGTTTTGTTTTGTGCTTTTTTTTTTCTTTTCTCTCTTTCTTCTTGATTTCTGATTGCGTCCCCCACCCCCCCCTTTTTTTTCTTTTTTCTCCTTTCTTTCTTTTTCTTCTCTTTCCCCCCCCTTTTTTTTCTTCTTTCTCTTTTTTCTTTTTCTCTTTTCTTTCCTTCTCTCTCTTTTTCTCCTTTTCCCAATACAACTTGGTTTTGGCCACTCTGCACTGAGCAAAATGACTAGAAGGAAAACCTCACCGCAAAAAAAAGAATCAGAAACAGCCCTCTCTCCCACAGAGTTACAAAATATGGATTACAATTCAATGTCAGAAAGCCAATTCAGAAGCACTATTATACAGCTACTGGTGGCTCTAGAAAAAAGCATAAAGGACTCAAGAGACTTCATGACTGCAGAATTGAGATCCAATCAGGCAGAAATTAAAAATCAATTAAATGAGATACAATCCAAGCTAGAAGTCCTAACGACGAGGCTTGACGAGGTGGAAGAACGAGTGAGTGACATAGAAGACAAGCTGATGGCAAAGAGGGAAACTGAGGAAAAAAGAGACAGGCAATTAAAAGACCATGAGGATAGATTAAGGGAAATAAATGACAGCCTGAGGAAGAAAAACCTACGTTTAATTGGGGTTCCCGAGGGCGCCGAAAGGGACAGAGGGCCAGAATATGTATTTGAACAAATCCTAGCTGAAAACTTTCCGAATCTGGGAAGGGAAAGAGGCATTCAGATCCAGGAAATAGAGAGATCCCCCCCTAAAATCAACAAAACCCGATCAACACCTCGACATTTAATAGTGAAGCTTGCAAATTCCAAAGATAAGGAGAAGATCCTTAAAGCAGCAAGAGAAAAAAAGTCCCTGACTTTTATGGGGAGGAATATTAGGGTAACAGCAGACCTCTCCACAGAGACCTGGCAGGCCAGAAAGGGCTGGCAGGATATATTCAGGGTCCTAAATGAGAAGAACATGCAACCAAGAATACTCTATCCAGCAAGGCTTTCATTCAAAATGGAAGGAGAGATAAAGAGCTTCCAAGACAGGCAGGAACTGAAAGAATATGTAACCTCCAAACCAGCTCTGCAAGACATTTTAAGGGGGACTCTTAAAACTCCCCTTTAAGAAGAAGTTCAGTGGAACAATCCACAAAAACAAGGACTGAATAGATATGATGACACTAAACTCATATCTATCAATAGTAACTCTGAACGTGAATGGGCTTAATGACCCCATCAAAAGGCGCAGGGTTTCAGACTGGATTAAAAAGCAGGACCCATCTATTTGCTGTCTACAAGAGACTCATTTTAGACAGAAGGACACCTACAACCTGAAAATAAAAGGTTGGAGAACCATTTACCATTCAAATGGTCCTCAAAAGAAAGCAGGGGTAGCCATCCTTATATCAGATAAATTAAAATTTACCCTGAAGACTATAGTGAGAGATGAAGAGGGACACTATCTCATACTCAAAGGATCTATCCAACAAGAAGACTTAACAATTCTCAATATATATGCCCCAAATGTGGGAGCTGCCAAATATTTAAACCAATTAATAACCAAACTGAAGAAATACTTTGATAATAATACACTTATACTTGGTGATTTCAATCTAGCTCTTTCTATACTAGATAGGTCTTCTAAGCACAACATATCCAAAGAAACGAGAGCTTTAAATGATACACTGGACCAGATGGATTTCACAGATATCTACAGAACTTTACATCCAAACTCAACTGAATACACATTCTTCTCAAGTGCACATGGAACTTTCTCCAGAATAGACCACATACTGGGTCACAAATCGGGTCTGAACCGATACCAAAAGATCGGGATAGTCCCCTGTATATTCTCAGACCATAATGCCTTGAAATTAGAACTTAATCACAACAAGAAGTTTGGAAGGACCACAAACACATGGAGGTTAAGGACCATCCTGCTAAAAGATGAAAAGGTCAACCAGGAAATTAAGGAAGAATTGAGAAGATTCATGGAAACTAATGAGAATGAAGATACAACCGTTCAAAATCTTTGGGATGCAGCAAAAGCAGTCCTGAGGGGGAAATACATCGCAATACAAGCATCCATTCAAAAACTGGAAAGAACTCAAATTCAAAAGCTCACCTTACACATAAAGGAACTAGAGAAAAAGCAACAAATGGACCCCACCCCCAGCAGAAGAAGACAGTTAATTAAAATTCGAGCAGAACTAAATGATATCGAGACCAAAAGAACTGTGGAACAGATCAACAGAACCAGGAGTTGGTTCTTTGAAAGAATTAATAAGATAGATAAACCATTAGCGAACCTTATTAAAAAGAAGAGAGAGAAGACTCAAATTAATAAAATCATGAATGAGAAAGGAGAGATCACTACCAACACCAAGGAAATACAAACGATTCTAAAAACATATTATGAACAGCTGTATGCCAATAAATTAGGAAATCTAGAAGAAATGGATGCATTCCTGGAAAGCCACAAACTACCAAAACTGGAGCAGGAAGAAATAGAAAACCTGAACAGGCCAATAACCAGGGAGGAAATTGAAGCAGTCATCAAAAACCTCCCGAGACACAAGACTCCAGGGCCAGATGGCTTCCCAGGGGAATTCTATCAAACGTTTAAAGAAGAAATCATACCTATTCTACTAAAGCTGTTTGGAAAGATAGAAAGAGATGGAGTACTGCCAAATTCGTTCTATGAGGCCAGCATCACCTTAATTCCGAAACCAGACAAAGACCCCACCAAAAAGGAGAATTACAGACCAATATCCCTGATGAACATGGATGCAAAAATTCTCAACAAGATACTAGCCAATAGGATCCAACAACACATTAAGAAAATTATTCACCATGACCAAGTAGGATTTATCCCTGGGACACAAGGCTGGTTCAACACTCGTAAAACCATCAATGTGATTCATCATATCAGCAAGAGAAAAACCAAGAACCATATGATCCTCTCATTGGATGCAGAGAAAGCATTTGACAAAATACAGCATCCATTCCTGATCAAAACACTTCAGAGTGTTGGGATAGAGGGAACTTTCCTTGACATCTTAAAAGCCATTTACGAAAAGCCCACAGCAAATATCATTCTCAATGGGGAAGCACTGGGAGCCTTTCCCCTAAGATCAGGAACAAGACAGGGATGTCCACTCTCACCACTGCTGTTCAACATAGTTCTGGAAGTCCTCGCCTCAGCAATCAGACAACAAAAAGACATTAAAGGCATTCAAATTGGCAAAGAAGAAGTCAAACTTTCCCTCTTCGCCGATGACATGATACTCTACATAGAAAACCCAAAAGCCTCCACCCCAAGATTGCTAGAACTCATACAGCAATTTGGTAGCGTGGCAGGATACAAAATCAATGCCCAGAAATCAATGGCATTTCTATACACTAACAATGAGACTGAAGAAAGAGAAATTAAGGAGTCAATCCCATTTACAATTGCACCCAAAAGCATAAGATACCTAGGAATAAACCTTACCAAGGAGGTGAAGGATCTATACCCTAAAAACTATAGAACACTTCTGAAAGAAATTGAGGAAGACACAAAGAGATGGAAAAATATTCCATACTCATGGATTGGCAGAATTAATATTGTGAAAATGTCAATGTTACCCAGGGCAATTTACACGTTTAATGCAATCCCTATCAAAATACCATGGACTTTCTTCAGAGAGTTAGAACAAATTATTTTAAGATTTGTGTGGAATCAGAAAAGACCCCGAATAGCCAGGGGAATTTTAAAAAAGAAAACCATAGCTGGGGGCATCACAATGCCAGATTTCAGGTTGTACTACAAAGCTGTGGTCATCAAGACAGTGTGGTACTGGCACAAAAATAGACACATAGATCAATGGAACAGAATAGAGAACCCAGAAGTGGACCCTGAAATGTATGGTCATCTAATATTCGATAAAGGAGGAAAGACTATTCATTGGAAGAAAGACAGTCTCTTCAATAAATGGTGTTGGGAAAATTGGACATCTACATGCAGAAGAATGAAACTGGACCACTCTCTTTCACCATACACAAAGATAAACTCAAAATGGATGAGAGATCTAAATGTGAGACAAGATTCCATCAAAATCCTAGAGGAGAACACAGGCAACACCCTTTTTGAACTTGGCCACAGTAACTTCTTGCAAGATACATCCACAAAGGCAAAAGAAACAAAAGCAAAAATGAACTATTGGGACTTCATCAAGATAAGAAGCTTTTGCACAGCAAAGGATACAGTCAAAAAAACTAAAAGACAACCTACAGAATGGGAGAGGATATTTGCAAACGACATATCAGATAAAGGGCTAGTTTCCAAAATCTATAAAGAACTTATTAAACTCAACACCAAAGAAACAAACAATCCAATCATGAAATGGGCAAAAGACATGAAGAGAAATCTCACAGAGGAAGACATGGACATGGCCAACATGCACATGAGAAAATGCTCTGCATCACTTGCCATCAGGGAAATACAAATCAAAACCACAATGAGATACCACCTCACACCAGTGAGAATGGGGAAAATTAACAAGGCAGGAAACAACAAATGTTGGAGAGGATGCGGAGAAAAGGGAACCCTCTTACACTGTTGGTGGGAATGTGAACTGGTGCAGCCACTCTGGAAAACTGTGTGGAGGTTCCTCAAAGAGTTAAAAATAGACCTGCCCTACGACCCAGCAATTGCACTGTTGGGGATTTACCCCAAAGATTCAGATGCAACGAAACGTCGGGACACCTGCACCCCGATGTTTCTATCAGCAATGGCCACAATAGCCAAACTGTGGAAGGAGCCTCGGTGTCCATCGAAAGATGAATGGATAAAGAAGATGTGGTTTATGTATACAATGGAATATTACTCAGCGATTAGAAACGACAAATACCCACCATTTGCTTCAACGTGGATGGAACTGGAGGGTATTATGCTGATTGAAATAAGTCAATCGGAGAAGGACAAGCAGTGTATGTTCTCATTCATTTGGGGAATATAAATAATAGTGAAAGGGAATATAAAGGAAGGGAGAAGAAATGTTGGGAAATATCAGGAAGGGAGACAGAACATAAAGACTCCTAACTCGGGGAAACGAACTAGGGGTGGTGGAAGGGGGGAGGAGGGCGGGTGTTGGAGGGGAATGGGTGACGGGCACTGAGGTGGACACTTGACGGGATGAGCACTGGGTGTTTTTCTGTATGTTGGTAAATTGAACACCAATAAAAATTAATTAAAAAAAAATTTTAAGAGTAGAAAAAATAGATTAATACCTAATAACTTCATTTGTTTAGTAGATCGCAGTCAAGCACAACTGAAATGACTTTTGTGAAATTAAAATCAGGATCCCTGATGAAGAAAATGTAGGCGTGATTATTTTTATCTGCAGATTCTACTGACTTTGTAGATACTCTGGGGTCAGACTGCCTTGTTTTATCATTCCTTCCACTGTCTCAAACTCTGTTCTTTCTCAAGTTCCAATTAAAATATAGTTCTAACTCAGCAATCAACCTCCATCCTTGGCAGATATTCACAGCGCCACTAAATCCTCTCAGGATTTACTAATTATCTGAACACTCCAGGGACTATGCCACTTGTTCCTATACTTTAGAGAGCCTTGAAATATCTTGAGCAGCTTGTGAAAAATGGAGATTCACCAGTACTTGCCCCTAAATTCTCTGTAGCAGAACCTCCAGTGTGCTTTCCAGTTTTATTCATGTACACACCAAATTTTTAGCAGGATTATAACACTATGTATTACGTAACATGTAGAAGTAAATGAAAAACTTCTATTCCTTATTTTCTATTCCATATTTTCTGTACTCTTTCCTCTTTAGTTGGTAAGAGCCATTTTTTAATAAGCAGTAGGGGTTATAGTCTTACCCACAAGTCTTTTTCTTTAATAATTGGAAAGGAGGAAAAATAGAATTATATAACATTTGTAACATGTACATGAAGCATGTCTTCCATAGGTGCTACAGCTCACAAGGACACTGCATGCTATTTGATTGGAAAGGTTACCAAACTGCAGTATCTAGAGATAATTACTACAGATCCAGAATTTCATTTTCATTGTAATTTTAAAAGGATGGTTAGTTGTCTTCATGTCATTGCCATTGGGTGCATTGTCTAAGAGAAAACCCCTATCTTAAATGCATACTCAGCTGTCACTGGCAGAAAACAAGTTGCAGAAAAGGAAACATTAATGCAAAAATTTATACATGCAGACCCTGAGGTCTCTGACTAGCTTTTTGAAATCCTATTTGACACAAGTGATTACAGGGGACGTTTCTGACACTGAAAGGCAACAGAGGGTATTTAAACATTCAAAGGCAGAATTCTCATAATCATTTTATTGGGTTTAAAGTAGTGCTCTAGAAAGTCATAGAGGATAAAGGGTTAGCATTCACTTAATTAAATGGTCAGGTATGAGTAGATTGGGGTAGATCATACAGTATAGGCAGGATTCTTTGGGAAAGAACCCAGACAGACACGACACCTGGTTCATCATTAGATTTAGCATGTGGCATAAGAACAAGAAAAAGGGTTGGAGACTACTGAAAATAAGGAAGTACAACACCCTTTTTAGGTTTTTAATAATGCTGTTAACAGTGTTTATATAAATCTCTATTCACATTTTTGATAATTTCCCTAGGATACATTGTATTTTAAAATGTTCCTGGCATTTAATGTCAGACTACAGTTTATCAAATTACCCTGGCTAGCAGCATTTTTTAGTTTTTGTCAATACTATTCCAATAATTCTTCCATCAATTCTTATACTAGTACTATCTTCTTAATTATTAGAACATTTTTTTATCTGTAAGACATGCTTCCTTTTGTTATTCTCTATTAAAAATTTGTCTTCATTTTTCTCATCATTATACTTTAAATCAGTACTTCCCAACCTTGGTGCTATTGACATTTGGAACTGGACAATTCCATGTTTTTGGCACTGTTCTGTGCCTTGTAGGATGTTAGCATCATCTTTGGTCTCTACCAACTCGACACCAGTAGCAACTTCCATGATTGTGGCATGAAAATATGTCTCTAGACATTATGAAATATTCCCTGGGGGAGGTGGGGATTGGGATGGTAAAATAGTCCTTGCTTGAGAATCACTGTTGTAAATAAACTGTGGCCTAATTTTTTTCATTAAAAATAAATCCCATTAACAATTACAGTTGGCATTGAATCAATCCTGTAAATATGGACATATAGAGTAGTTTTGACAATATTCGTTATTCTTAATTTCTCTTGGTACCAACAATTAATTTGTAACTACTTTCTTAGAGAAATATGTGTTATCTAATATTATTTCTATTTTCCACAATATGAGAGATTTATTCTGGACACTGGCCAATGGAATATTAGGAAGGTTAGCAATCTTAATTTGTGAAGTATTCTGTGAATATGTATGAGCATATATGTGTTTTTGTGTCTGTGTCCATGTGAGCATAAGATTGTAGATATTTTTCTGAGAATTTAGGAAAGACTAAATAAGACTCCATTTGTAACACAGGAAGAAGCTCAATCTTTTGAAAATTTGTGAGTAATAGGACATAGAGTCAGTTAGCTATGTAAAGTAAATTGTTGAGACTGGAAATGATAAGCCTATAGGAAAAATCAGTGGTTTTGTGGCTGCCAGGCATGATCAATAGCAGTAGATATTCTTCTTCTGAATAGCTATTTGGCAAAACAACAAATGTTTTATCTCACTCTGCTAGACCCTACATGAAGAAAGAGTTCTGTAGAGACTAATGTAATCAATTTCCCAGTTTTCATTCTTGCTATTGACCTTTGGTTGTGGAAAAGTTAAGGTAGCTACCAGAAAGAAAGTATATTTTAAGAAAAAGTAGGATTGAGATGAAATAAAACTTCCATGTACATTTCTATTCAAAATGTATCATGTTTTGCATATCATAGGCCTATAATTAATCCTGTCGATTATACGAATTTTAATGTACTGTTGTTGGGAATTTTTTCTTGACTGCTACAACTGTATGCGTGAGTTCAATATGAGTTTAGTTGCCATTCATATTCAGTAGAGGATTATTTTTAACTTTGCCTCAAAACCAGACAGAATGCATTCACCTACATGATGAACCATATAAACATGTGTTCTACTTTAAAATCCTCAGAATCTTTATTCTTATGTGTTTCTAATATAAATACCAGGATTTTTAAAGTTTGACCTGAGTTAAAATACTTAGTAAGATTCACTGAGATAGAATCTTAAATAACAAAGAAAACATGTCTTTAGAGGGAAAATTCACAGTGTTAGATAAGGAGCAAAAAACACACAGACATATCTTTGTAAAGAAGTAATTTTGTTAGCAACGATTTTTCATATTGATATAAGAATGTGCTTCCTGAAGCAGAAGTGAGTACCTGGGTATGGAAAATTGGTCCTGATGTAAAAGTTGTAAGAGTTATAGATAGTTGGATTCCGTAAACTAAAGTTATCTTTAAGTGTGAGAATTCTAGTTGCATCTTTACTACATTTAGGCAGATTGCTGCCATATATAAAGCAGTCCATGAATCCATAAAACTCACTTGCTCTGCTCTTGAGAGTGAAGGGAACACTTCAGTAGCAAAAGCAAATTGGTTTTGAGAGCAAAGGAAAGAAAGAAATCTCAGTCCCAGTTTTAACTCTTGCAAAAGAAATCCATTTTATTTTAGTGATAATAAACAAGAGACACATAATTTAAAGAGCAGTTCAATCCTGTCTTAAGCAACTTCAAAGAAATATGGCAAATCTTTAAATATCTTTTTCAAAATGCCATAGAGACCTCAATAATTTATTATAACTATTTTTGGTTTGTTTTAGAAGAGATGATTATACTTTCTGGAACTATTTGAATGGGAATGGGAATGTGATTAGTTTTTTATTTGACCTAAGACAAAATAGGGCACCCACATACCCAAGTTACAGTAAAGTCCTAACTAACCATACATTTAAATGATCTACCCCAAGGGGTCATGGCAAAATGCATTGTCTTTACTCCACAAGGTGATCACTCCTTGGGAAGTTCCTTATATGTATCATAAGTCTGAGACAGTGAGTATGCAGTGGATGGGGAAGCCCATATATTGAATAGTAATCATTGCTCCTCAGGTTTCTTTGAGAACATACAGTTACTTTCCTGAACTCATAAATGTTGCTAAAATTTTTTTGGGGGGGGTTCTTCATTAATTGTTTTTAACAAAATTACTAATAGCCTTTGGAATGAAACTAAACATTGTACTGACAATAAAAATGCTTTGAGCTGTATTTATCTGCCAGTTTGGTCATGTCTGGAGTACGCTATTTTACTTGAAGTTTTCTCTCCTTTTGTTTTAAATACAACTTTTGGTGTTAGAATCTGACTATACAGGTTTTCCTTAAGCATTAGGTGGACAGTTTCGTGCATGATGTCAGATCAGTGATTTTACAATGACTGAATTAGAGAGGTAATACTAATTGTCGCAAGTGTACGTTCAATATATCATGACATCCTACAAAGCAGAAGTGGGAAATCCTCACTTTTAATTTACTTCAGTGACTTATTTTGAGATTCATAGTCACATAAGTCAGAATACATCTTGTGTCATTCTGATAAGGAATTATTTGACATTTTGGAAAATGATCTCCATGTAATCACCATCGGAATATATAAGGATTTTTTAATGGAAAAAAACATAAATGGCTTTTTATTTAATCTGTTGGTTTTTTTTTTCTCTAATAAGCCATTAAATGAGCTACAAATTTCAGCAGATAAAGTTTAACTCAATTTGCTCACTGAATTTGTCTTCAGTTATTGCTTGGAATCGCAGGACTAGGGCAATCAGCCACTCAGAGCTCTTGCCTACTATCTAATGTAATATGAAAAACGTAGATATCATATTATAAATATGAAAAATGATTTCAAGGGTAAATTCAATTTTATTTTTCTTAGAAGTTAGTGGTTTAAAGAAGTATACTATTGGAGATGAAATACAGTATTGCACCATAAATTGAGGTATGAAAAATGATCAAAAGCAAAAAACAAATCTAGGCAGAAGGAAGATAGTTGGTCAGTGAAAACATACTGATATCTGCAACATTTAGTTGTTACAGTATTAATCATTTACTAACTTATAAATTCATGTTTATTATCTACCAATTAGAAAATGAATGTTTTTATTATTTATCAAATTAAAATTAAGATTAAATTTATTATAAAAGATTTATCAGTGTAGCCTGTTATGATCAGAGTGCTCACTACTGAGCAATGTTTCACAAGTGCGTATCAACAATAACTAATTAAATGCCTTGGTTTCTAAAAATACTGTCCAAGTTAAAGGTGTTTTAGAAAGAAAATTGCTCTAAAGTAGGCAATTTTTACTTCAAATGTTGTATGGAATTACAGGTGGCAGGAATTGAGTGAATTGGAAGTGGGAAAGTGATGACTTAGCTACCAGGTTATTTACTTGAGGGTAGAAGTAGTAATTATTCAATAAATACATAAGTAAATAGAAAGGAATGGCCATTTAAAAGCATAGAATAAAGCAATGGAGAGAATCTAAATTCAGTATAACTGATCAGTGTATATATATATCAATCATACATAGATTTATGTGTGTACATATCTGTACACATGCATATATATGTACAAAAAATGCATCAGTACATAAATTCTACACATATATTCATTCAACACATTTCTTTTTTTTGCACTTTCGTAGGTCTCATGTTCCAGACACTCTTTAAGGAGCTGAGGATAGATAAAGCAAGGAACAAAAAGGGCCAAAAATATCTGTTCTCATGCCCTTATGGAACTTACCTTCAGTAAGGACACAGAAAAAATAATATAAATGGGCAAAATATAATGTATATTAGCAAGGAACTAATGTAATAGAGAAAATAAAGTGGAAGAAATGGATAAAGAATGTTGGGAATGAGGTTAAACTTGACATGGTATATTAATTTTTAATTGTTGTTATAACAAATTGCTGCAAATTTAGTAGCTTCATAGCCTACAATCTAGATTTATTACTTTGCAGTTCTGCAAGATCATTCAGGGCTATATAGACTCTGTGTGAAATGGATCTCACTGGGCTAAAATCAAAATATTGGCTGGGCTGCATTCCCATCTGGATGCTCTAGGGGAAAATTCATTTCTTGCCTTATTTGGTTTCTATAGGTTTTTCTTATTATTTCGCTCATGGTTCTCTTCCTCTGTCTTCAAAATTAGCTATGTTGCATTTCTCTATGTCTTTATCCTATAGTCACATCTCTGTGACTCTGATTCTCTTCTCTGCCTTGCTCTTATACTTTTAAATACCTTTGTGATTATAATGGCCTCACTGGAACAACCCAGGAGAATCTCCTTATTTTAAAGTCAACTGATTAGCAACCTTAATTCCCCTTTGCTATGTAATCTAACATATTCATAAATTATGGCATTAGGATATGGACATGTTTCAGGGCCATTATTCTGCCTACCACAAATGATATCCAAGAAACACCTCACTCAATTTGAGTGAGGATCTAAATGAAATGAAAAAGTGGGACACCTGAGTGGCTCAGTGTTTGAGCATCTGCCTTTGGCTCAGGGCATGATCTTGGGGTCTGGGATCGGATCCTGCATCAGACTCCCCACAGAGAGCCTGCTTCTCCCTCTGCCATGTCTCTGCCTCTCTCTGTGTCTCTCATGAATAAATAAATAAAATCTTTTTTAAAAGATAAGATGAAAAAGCACCACTGAAGGAATAACATGCTAAGCAAAGAGGAAGTAAGTACAAAGACCAGGGTGTAGGAACATGTTTAGTATGTTCCAGGAAAAGTGAATGTGTTAAGTGTGGTTGGAGTAGGGAGCTCAGGATGGGAAGAGGAGTAGTATGAAGAGAATTCCAAGATTAATGACAAGATTTAGAGGTAGAATAGTTAACTGCCTTATAGGTCATAGCTACAAAAAATAAAATAGACTTTTATATTGAGATTTAAAAAAATACCTGTAGAATTTTAAACAAAACAGTAACATTCTGACACTTGTTAAGATTACTTTAGCAACTTGTATATAGAACCAAAGGAGAGATCAATCAGTAGGTTGTAGCAGGAATTTCTGTATAAGATGATGGTGTCCTAATACAAAATGTAGTAGAGGGAGAGATAGTTGGATTCTGGCTATATGTAGAAAGCAAAGCCAGTAAGGATTGCTAGAGGTTTCTAACTGGAACATAAGAAAAGTGGTCAAGGAAGTCTCCAAGGTATTTTTGCCTTTAGCATTTAGAATAACTGGAAGAGGAATAAAGTATAGTATTTTCAAGATGAGAGAAATAATTTCATATTCTGGGAATGAATCACTAGAGATGAAAAATTAAGAAAGGTAAAACAGGAAAATTTCTGGAATATTCCAGGTATAGATGTGAGGAGGATGAGATCTAGTACTCGAGAAGATAACTTGGCCTTGGGTAGAAGAACCTGTAATTTAAAAGAAAGAAAGTAAAATAACAGGTGTACAGGTGCAGAAACTGTGGGTGATGTTATCTTTTGAGGTTTTCGTCACGTCTTATTGTTCTCAGTGAAAGAAGAAATAACACCAGCTTATATAGAGAATGGGTTTAGTATTTAATGCTTGAAAATAAAAAAGAGTGGACGAATGAGTGAATTAAAGAAATACAATATGGGGATCCCTGGGTGGCACAGCGGTTTAGCGCCTGCCTTTGATTCAGGGCGCAATCCTGGAGACCCGGGATCGAATCCCACGTCGGGCTCCTGGTGCATGGAGCCTGCTTCTCCCTCTGCCTGTGTCTCTGCCTCTCTCTCTCTCTCTCACTGTGTGCCTATCATAAAAAAAAAAAAAAAATCCTAAGAAATACAATATGACTTTGTATCACCATTATGGGCCTATATGAGGTTAGTAACTGGAGATTTAATGAAAGATTTATCATGGTTCTGAGATTTTTTTTTTCCCAAGCCACATTCAGCTACATGAGAGCAGATAGACAGCATTTGGAAAACCAAATTTAACTGGGGATGTAGTTTAATCAATGATATCTGACAATGTGATAGGAGCAAGGAAATTGGCATACTATCTAAGGAATTGTCCCATTATATTTAACCATGTGTTAGGAGAGTATCAGGGAATTATGGGAATGAAGGACTAAAATTACCCTACTATTAATGGAGTAAACATGTTGGTAGAATTTGAGAATAGTTGATATATAATTACGAAAGGGAGGGAGGTAAAAAGATCAGGGTGGGTTCAGAACAGGGAATATTTGAAATCACACTTCTAGAAAGTTCTGTTATTGGTGATGGGTAGGTCTTGAGTGTGAACATGGAAGTGGTGAATGAGATCACTCCAGGCCAAGATCATTGGTTAAGAAATGATTTAATAGTTAGGATATGCTAGGGATGCCTGGGTGGCTCAGCATTTCAGTGTCTGCATTTGGCTCAAGGTGTGATCCCAGGGTCTGGGATCAAGTCCTGCATTGAGCTCCCTGTGGGGAGCCTGCTTCTTCCTTCTACCTATGTCTCTGCCCCTCTCTCTCTATGTCTCTCATGAATAAATAAATAAATTCTTAACAAAAATAATTAGGATATGCTAGACCTGTGGCAATAATTAGAGGAAAAAAAAAGAATCATGGCTCGGTTTTCAAGTTTGGTTTTTAGTTGGTTGATAATGCCTTGAAGAAATTATTCAAGACTCAGATTCCCTCAATATTTTCAATTCACCAGCCTCTTATTTTCATCGTATCCAAATGTAGAAGAGTAAAGGTAGTGATAGAGGAGGACAACTCACTTCTTAAAAGCCTTGGTCCTAAGGTGGCACACATTGATTTTGATCATACTTCATTAGTAAGAACTAGTAACATAGTTCTATCTGAATAAAAATTTGTAGATAGTACAAGTCTAAGAAGTGTGGTCCTTATTTCATCGGAAATTTTATACCATGGATAAAGACAATGAGCTTTTGTTGACATCACTTTTTGCTACTGGGGGTTATGGGACCAAGGGACCAGGGATTAAAAGAATTATTTATATTATATAGTTACTGATGAAAAATATGATAGAGGTAGCATTGGTAGCATTGGAGAAAAAGACAATGGTTCACAAGCTAAAGTAGATGAATGACCAGGGAAGGGGTAGATGAGAGCAACAAGGAGGGGTTTGTAGTTAGGATCTACCTGCCTACCATGATGGCATGGTAACCAAAGTGGATGTTCTGGGGAATTGAGAGGGAGAATCATCTGGGAATGAATACGAGGAACAATGAAGACCCATATCCATCATTTCAGCCTGGTGATGTAAGGAGCAGGAGAGAGAAAATGGTCACCATTTGAGGGCTGCAGGGGAAGCAATGTCATTAAAGGAGATTTGGGCTTTCTTGTGAATGAAAAAGCAAAGGGAGATTTCACATACAAATAATGATTTGTTTTTCCATAGAAAAATTCTTTTTTCAGCTATATATTTTTCTCTTGACTGATAGAGAATGCCAGAGGGCACAGTGGACGAGTTTCAGGAGATATAGTGAGTTGGAAGGTGGAATGAAAGAAAACATGTACTTCTGTATGTATATTAAGGTCCCAGGAGATCAAAGATGACTTCTGTTGGTGAAGACATAAAGGCATTTTGGTGATTTCGCACTCTCTTAAACCCTGCCAAAGGGGCCCTTAAAGATGTGTACTTTCCTATGGTGCATGGATTTCCTCTTGACTTCTGATGGAGACCCCTGGAATGCATAAGGGTGGACTCCCTCTGAGCCCAAGGGCTCCCTTTACATTCAAGCTCTTTCTTTTCCTTCCCATTTGAATTCTGTATAATTAGATTTTCATGTTCATTGTATCACTAAACAACACTTAGTATCTCCAATGGCTGCTATGTGGCTAAATCCAATGGGGAAAGCTCAGTTCTCATGTTAATTGAGCAATCTCCAGCATTTGAAAAACTGATTTTTCATTCTTTATTGAATGTTTTCTTCTCCCAGATTCATGAACATCATCTGTGACTGTTTTTCCCCCATGTCTCTGACTTTTCCTTCTAAGTCTCCTTTTTATATGCTGTTCATCTCCCTGACCTTTAAACATTGGGAAGTACTAGTTGTCTGTCCTCAGATCTCTTTTCCTCTCTAATTAAATTCATTAAGTGAGCTCAGTGCAGATTCATAACTTCAAATGCCAGCCATGATCTCTAGTCCAAATCCTTCCCCTCACTCCAGTTGCTTTTTTTTTTTTTTTGAAAGATTTTATTTATTTATTCATGAAAGACAGAGGGAGAGATGGAGACATAGACAGAGGGAGAAGCAGGCTCCATGCAGGGAGCTCAATGTAGACCTAATCCCTGAACTCCAGGATCATACCCTGAGCCAAAGGCAGCTACTCAACCTTTGAGCCATCCAGATGTCCCACCCCAGTTGCTTTTATTGAATGATCTATTGAACATCTCTATTTGATAGTATGTCAGGAATCTCACACTTAATATTTCTATTATTTTTTTTAAAAGTAGGCTCCTAAATAAATAAACAATAAATGAATGAATAAATGAATGAATGAAGGCTCTATGCATAGTGTAGAGCTCAACACAGGGCTCCATTTCTTGACCCTGAGATCAAGAGTCCGATACTTAACCAACTGAGCCACCCAGACGCCCATCACACTTCTAAAACAAGCATGATTTTTCTCTAAAGTCTGCTTTCCTTGTGACAATTCCTGTCTCAGTTACCATGGTCCAAAGCTTCAGAGTCATGCTCTAATTCTCCCTTTCACTCATACATCATATTACCAAAACATATCTAGGATTTAGCTGACTTAAATCCATCAACTTTGCCAACCCCAGCCAAGCCACAATCATCAGTGCTTGAATTATTGCTATAGCTTTCTAATCTGATACTATTGTAAAAACATAAGTTAGATTATGTCACTCCTTTGAGGGGAAAAATTTTTTACAATGGATACAGACACCTAAATGGACCTTGACTATTACTCTGATTTCTGTCTCCTCCTGGCACCCTCCCTGATCATTCAGCTCCTAGCCTTCTTTAGTTTTTCTAACACACTAATTCAGGGCCACTACACTTGCTGTCCTCTCCATGGAAAACACTTTCTCACAAATATGTGGCTTGCACTATAACTTCCATTAGGTGTCTCCTCAACTATAATTTTATTAATGAGGGTTTATTTACCAGCTCCATGAGGCCAATTACATGACCCTCTTTATTCCTATATTTTCTTTATTATTGTATTTCTTCTTAGCACTTGTCACTCTGTGACCTATTTACATACTTGTTTGTATAGGTCTCTTCACTAGAATATAATATTCATGAGGGTAGACTTTATATTTTTGTTCATTGCTGTTACTCCATACTCTATATAACAATGCCTGTACTTAGTTGTCACCCAAACTTTTTTATGAATGAATGAATAAAGCCAGGTAAAGTAAATCAGGGTTGATATAGATCAAGACAAAAAAAAAAAACAAGTTGGGGGGCACCTGGGTGGCTTAGTGGTTGAGCATCTGCCCTCAGCTAAGGTCATGATCCCAGGGTCCTGGGATGAGTCCCACATCAAACTCCCCGCAGGGAGTCTGCTTCTCCCTCTGCCTATGTCTCTGCCTCTCTCATTGTGTCTCTCATGAATAAATTAAAAAAAAAAATCTTTTACAAAAAAACCCAAGTTGGTAGCTGTATCAGCTCCAAGGTGAACATCAATTAGTTGTTCTGTTTTTTATATCGATTTATAGTAAATCAATTGTCCTATTGATTAAAGTAAGATTATATACAAAAAAATTGCAGATATTGGTCAGCCTGAAATTTTGAGGGAAAGGTTGATGGAAAAACTGATACAATTTCCTAGTTGGAGAATTTTTCTTCCATCATATTCCTCTAAAGAACATTGTTGAGTAGGAGAGTTTGTTAAGTTATTTAAAATTGAGCTTTTCAGGTGTTGGTTCATTGTAAATTTGATAGTGTGAAGATAAAGTATTTAACATCTGATGATTTCTCTCAGGTTGAGGAGAGAGGTATTATGAAATAATATTAGTGAACAGGACATCAAGTTTATTAGATAATCATAGAACTGTAAATATTGGGCAGCCCTGGTGGCGCAGCGGTTTGTCGCAGCTTGCAGCCTGGGGTGTGATCCTGGAGACCTGGGATCGAGTCCCACATCGGGCTCCCTGCATGGAGCCTGCTTCTCTCTCTGTCTGTGTCTCTGCCTCTCTCTCTATGTCTATGAATAAATAAATAAAATCTTTTAAAAAAAAAAGAACTCCTGTAAATATCAAGTGTACATTTGAAGTTTTTGGTCATTAAGAGTTAAAACCTGATTTTGGTTGGGAGAGTTCTCTCTTGCATTTTCCAGAATTACAGGAGGGGGCTCCTTGGGTTTATCTAGGGGTGGGATTTTTAAGTGGTGAGTACTATGGACAGAAGGAAGGGTAAAAAACATTGAGGCTCTGGAGGCAACTTGGTTATATAATAAGCCATGGAATCAGATATGAAAAAGGAAGAAAGTAAAAATAGAGAAAACTAATATATAGTAAGGATATGAACTTGAATCTGCCTCCAAGACCCATGCTTTATTGATCCTAAGTCATGATCTCAAAGAAAATATCTACTGGCAAGTATTGTGTTTTATCCCCTCACAAAATAATTTTAAAAATATTTTTATAAGGGTGTCTGGGTGGCTTAGTCAGTTAAGTGTCCAACTCTTGATTTCTGCTTAGGTCATGATCTCAGGGTGGTGAGATCAAGCTCCCATTATAGCTTTATGCTAGGTAGAGAGCCTGCTGAAGATTCTCTTTCTACCAATCCTTCTGCTCCTCCCTGCCCAACTCCTGCTCTTGCTCTCTCTCTCTCTCGCTTAAAAAAAATTGTAAATATGGAAAATTATTTAAAATATCACTCATTAATTTTCTGATGTATCTTATGTTCATTCCAAAGTCTGGATATGCAAGATAAGTAAGATATGTTTTCAATCATTAATGAGCTCGTAGCCTAATAGGAAACAGAGACATGTAAAGGAATTTTTTAAAATGTTAAACACCTTATAAAAATATGATAGAATCTAGAGAGAGGATATTGTCTATAATACCTCCCTGATCAATAGTCAGCATTATAAATACATAGTTCTATTAAATGAATGCATGGGTTTAGTAAGGATATGCATGAAAAAATCTTGCAAATATTTATTATTCATTTATTTGATTCAAGAGAGATTAAGAGTAGCTTAAAAGCACTGACATTTAAAATCTGAAAAGCCCTGTAATCAATCTGAATGTCTGCTTAGCCTGCCCCTCAGATGTTTTATAAATGTGGAACTGACTTTTAGAAAGTATAAAAGACTTATAGATAGTGCAAATATTTACCAGTCTCTCTGTTTTATGCCTTTTACTGAAATCTGAAGAAAATAATACACAGATGATTGTTTGAATTTTATGTTAGACATCATTCCCACTAAGTATTTGAGTATATTCTGTGTCCATATACAATTATTACAGATATCACTGCTAGGGATTAAATGAAACAATGTGTAAAATGGCCTTCCTACAAAGCTAGGAAAAGGAAAGCAGTGAATTCAAGTCAGTCTCTAGCTATATACTGTTGACATCTTATAAATACTATTTTCAAGGTTTCAGATTCTTTCTCAGATTTATTTCATCCTCTATATTCTTCTAGGATGATTTTATACACTTGTACAAATTCAGTTACTGTCTATCTGCCAGTATTTCCCAAATGTGTGTGTATATATCAAGCCTAAAGTCAGAGCTAAATCTCAGAAGGAAAGTCTATGCTTGGTATATACGTAGTAGGGGATTGTTAGCAGATGGACAGTATATGGAAAGTGATTTTCTTAGCTGAGGCTGCTAAAACAAATTACCAGAGACTGGGTAACTTAAACAACAGACATTAATTTCTCACAGTTCTGGAGGTTGGGTCATGGTGCCATCATGGTTGGGTTCTGATGAGGGCCCTTTTCCTGGCCTGCAAACAATTGCCTTTTTGTTGTGTCCTCATATGGCAGAAGAAGCTCTGATGTTTCTTTCTTTCCTCATAAGGGCACAATTCTGTCATGGGGGCTCCACATTCATGAACCCATCTAAACCTAATTAGCTCCCAAAGTCCCCACTGACTTGTACCAGCACATCGAGGGATTGAGACTTCAATGTACGAATTTTGAAGGTACACAAACATTTAATCCTTAATGTTGTATGTGTTGAACATGAAATGTCAATGAAATATCTAAGTAGAAATAGCTAGTAATCACATCTTTAATCAAGCCTCAAAAAATTCTCTGCAACCTTCTGATCTTTCATTATTTCCCATCTGAGCATATGACTTCTCTGTCTACCTAGCCACTCATTCTGGAAACTAGAGATTATTTTTTACTCCTCTGTCTTTGTCTTCTTACACAGGATCTTAATAAAATCATCTACCAGAGATGTATCTAGAATTCATCTACTACGTTCTCTCCTACTACTATTGCCTTAATCAAATTTATACTGCTTCTTCCCTCTCTTACAGTAATAAGATCAGACTCAGAGTAACCATTCTCAAAAATATATCCTTCAAAAGATCATGGGTTATATTTATCCTTTGCCCAATTGCCAGTATATTTAGGGTAAACCTATAAATCCCCTTCCTATGACTCTATTCCAATCCACTGTATTCAAAAAGGTAGAAAAAGGGCTAGAATAAACACTTTCATCCATTAGTTTTACTTCTTATCTGCTCCATTGGATTAATTATTCCTAACATGTTTAGATTCAGAATCCAGCAGCTGTTGGGGGCTCATTATTAAATGATAGTCTACTATGATTTAAAGTGAGTAAAATACTTCATTTGTTTTTTCTTTGAACTCCTGACTCAGATTGGTAAGCCAGAAATACCTTCTTCTTTCTCTCTCTAAGCCTTATGCTGACCTGGATAGGACTGTGACTCAAGAGGTTGGAGGCTCAATGATGCCGGCTGTTAGAATCCTATTGTCCTGAAGCTGGTGGCAAAGGATTGGCTCTCGACAATGCATTTTGAAAATAGCCACATCTCCTACTGTGGCTCCTAGTGGTTTACTGTCGCAATCCATAAAATTCTTATCCTATGACTCAGCCTCTTTCTCCTTAGATGGTAAAACACACACCACTATCTCACTTCATGTAATATTAAAACAGGTAATGAAATGGCCTTACTGCTGGGCCATTTTTTAAATATATAAAATCCTTTATTGGAAAATCTGTTCCTTGGAGCTGTTTCATGATACCCCCTGCTCTTTAAACACCTTTTCAAGTTTCTCAAGGCCACAAAGTCTTGACCTTTCCTGCATTTCCTCTCAGAAAGTGTACACAAGTGTTCTTGAGTCATGGCCTGTAAATTATATAAACCTCTATGAAAAAAAAAATGCTGCCAGGGAGAGGTGGAGCCATTTGTATTATAGTCCAATTAAGGGACAACACCACAGTCTCATTAAGGATTATCAGAAGACTATAAAGCAATATCATTATGTACTCAGTAAGTCAGTATTGAAGGGTTTAAGAAAATATAAATGGAAATGTGGGAAGACTACTTACTGGAGAAATATATCAGCAACTTTGATCATTGTTCAGACTTAAATGTAATTCATAATCTTTGGGATTTAAATATTTCTTGCATCTTCAAAGTATCAGTAGCTTACTGCTAAATCAAGTTCTTATTATTAATTCCTGAGTCTTCAACATCTTCTATATGATATACATACCAGGGTATTTAATAGTATTTTTTCTAATATTTGACATAGAGATATCGGAAATCTAATTTTGCATGTGTCTGAACAAAAAAAAGGAGAAGGAGGAAAGGAAGAAGGAGGAGAAAGAGCAGAGAAGGCTAGAGCAACTCTAGAATATGCCAGAAAATTTGCATGCATCATTTCTAAGTCTTACTACTACTCCACAAACTACGTGAATGTATGATATTATATTTTAGGTATTTCATCCCTGTATTTTTTCTTTCCCACTCCCACCCCCAACCCATTCAATATAAACAGATGGTCAGATTTGTGCTTTTGGTTTTGAGTGAATTTGGGAAAAAATGGAATACAGAAAGCTCCTGTCAATCTTCCTAACCCTGTAGATGTGAGAATATTGGGACATAGATAAAATAACTTGATCATAAATACAAAAGGGAAAAGATTTCACTAAAATTAGAAAGAGTTTTTCCAGTCAAATGTGAAGGAAGATGATGAGAATGGAGAAGTTTTAGAGTCTGAGAATATAGGGAACATGTCCCTAGTTTCCAGCAGGGAAGCCAGAGGGCCAGCAACATTTCCACATTTCCAGAGAATAAATGGCTACAAGAGAGTGAGCAAGTGAGACTACTGGCAACCTCAAAGGAATATCTCAGTGCCCTAGGTAAAACTTGAACTCAGTAGGGAGCTTCCAGGTCCTCAAGATCACACTGATGAGAGGAAAGACAGAATCTGTCAGGGTAGGTGATTCTGAGACCACATAGGACCTGTCTCAGAATTGCATAGAGCTTTAAAATAGGGACACAGATTCTGAGGAAGAGCTAAAAATACTCTTTCCCTAAAAGACTGAATAACATAAGATTGGGCCAATCTAGTATGACAACTCTTTCTTGACTTTCTGTTTCTTGCAATAACCAAGGAAAATTGTTGAAAATACCAGAGGTGTTCAGAGAATATATATAATTGAATTAAACAGAGTAGTTGAGAGATCTAATCACTTCATTCTCATGTAACAATACCATCTAGCTAGCATGTATCTGCTTTCCAGGTATTGTATTGTTTTCTGAATCCTGATCTGAATCAAACTCTTACCTAGTTGGAAGCATATTAGAGTTAGACATTGTAAAGAACTGTAATTTTTCAGGATTCCTTTCTGTCATGAATTCAGTGAATAAAGTTTGCTTTATATTTTAAGGAATGCAATTGCAGCAGCTGACACTTGTTATAATGTATCCTAAAGCATAAGTTATGGTGTGCCTATTAATTTCCATCCTAATGTATTTTTATTATAATATTTTTGCTTACAAAGATTTTACTGTCACTTTATTTAATTGAAATCAAATGATGTTATTTACCTTTTAGTGATGCAGAGAAAACTGCATTTGTAAGCTACTATTATTCAAATTGAATATTCTTATAGAATGCAAAAAGTCTTTAGTGCAGAACATTTTACATATAAATTTAAGGCAAGTGCTAAACTGTGACATCTGCTCCACCAGTCCAATAATGAAGATGATATGGTAGTTGAGATTGCAATTGATTATGTGCAAGGCATTGTTGAAGTTATCAAATGACGGAAGATTCCAACAAATTATCCTCAAAGCCTAGAGAATAGTATCTCCTATCTCAGGACATTATCATCACTTTGTGTAATATATTTAGTAAAATAACTGAGTAAATAGTAACACAATATTATCCTGTAATGGTCTATATCTTTAGCAGCATTATATGATTACTTTTAGATCTTTAAAAGAAATATTAGGATGCATATTTCAGAAAATTAGAAAAGTGCCTATAAAATGAGACCAGTTCTAAAGAAGGTACTTTTTCATGACTGAATCCTTGAGTTACTTGGAATTATTTCTAATCTAGTAGTAATTTCTTATACGATTCTGAAGTTGTGGAATATCTGGGGACTTTGGTAAACATTCTCTGCTTTCTAGTGGGATGGTTATGGTTTTCTTGCATCTTTATGTTCAAGTGTTGACCCTGGTTCTGAAGGTAGAAGGTTCCTGCAAAACCCAATGAAACTCAGGATATAAATAGGATATATGTTCTTTATGTTAAGTTCCTTATTTCTTAATACTGGTTGGAAACATATTTGGAATCTAAGTGAATTTTGCCTTTAGCTCTAGAGTGTTTTGTTAGTTTCCAAAACAATTACAAATGTCTCCCATCTCTACATGTACATTTTTTTTTGCAATGTGATATTGCTACTTGTCCCCTTTGAATCTGAGTCTGGCAAACCAAGTTGCTTTTGCTGGTGGGACATTAGCAGATGTAACGAAAATAGAGGCCCCTAGTCACTAACCTTCTCTTGCTGCTAAAAACCCTTCTCCCACCATGTGATGAAACAGAATGTGAGAAAATTACTGTCCCGGCAATCCCAGCCAATAAGTAAAGCTACACAAGTCTGTTCAGCCCCATTCAGCTAGCCAAGACCAAAAGAATTGCCAGATGAATCCACAGAATGTGAGAATAATACTGTGTGTTGTTTTAAGCCATTATGTTTTGATATGGTGTGTTATGCATCAAAAGCTGATGGGATTATATTTCAAGAACACCTGGAGTGCTGTAATAATGTAGTTCAGATAGTTTACTCCCCTTGAGGAAGCCTGTCTGATTTTATGTTTTGACTCATTATTTTAGATTCCTCAAGACTTCAACTCAGTTGAATACTTTAAAACCCTAATTTCTTTATTCTCATCATTTTTGTAGTTCTCAAACCTGGCTCCTTAGTTTCGGTTAGTATCTTACTTGCTTTGAGTAATTGCTTTTACTATTGGTTGAAAACAATACTTTTCTTTGACATGCATCTTTCAGTGAGTGCACGTATATATCTGTGGGTGTATTAGTTAAGGCTTCCTTTCCCAATTATGGTGCTATGTTCTCCCATGTTGGAAGTCCTTTGAAGTCTACTGCTCCTGACCTTGAGTCCACAGAGGTAATATCTCTAGCTCTTCTGGTCTGCTTCAGTTTGGCCCTCTTCCTTTCTCTCGTGGGCCCTTGGACACTGTCTTAAAATCTTTGGCTCAGGCACCTGGCTTACAATGTAATTTGAGGAAACACATTTTTTTTTTTTTTTGAGGAAACACATTTTTGAGGGAAGTATTATTGTTACCTGGATCTGCATGAAGCCAGACTACACAGTGGTTTTTGTGTTACAATTTCAAGCATTTTCAAAGTTATTACTTTCTAAATAGATTGTCATTGTGCCCCAATTTTTATCATTAAATTTACTCCTTGGAACAAAATTTCTTTGGTTTTCAGCATTCACTAATTCTGTATTAGAAAGAGCCACTAATGAATTTCATAACAAAGGGAAAGCTCTAGCAAATGTTTATCACAAAACTGGAAAAAATAATATTGAAATCTGTATGGAAACACAGAAAACCCTCAATTGCAGTCCTGAGGAAGAAGAACAAAGCTGGAGCTGTCATAATTCCAGATTTCAAGATATTTTATAAAGATGTAGTAATCAAAATAGTATAGTAATAGGATGAAAAAAGACACATAGATCATTGGATGTAGGTTTATTTCTGAGATCTCTATTCTAATACTAACATAAAAAAAGATGTGGGTTTATTTCTGAGATCTCTATTCTAATACTAACATAAAAAAAATTCACATAGATCATTGGATCAGAATAGAGATCTCAGAAATCACATTTACATAGTCAATCTATGACAAAGTAGGCAAAAATATACAATGGGTAAAAGACAATCTTTTCAATAAAGGATTCTGGGAAAACTGTATAAATAAATATAAAAGAATGAAGTTGGACTACTATCTAACATCATACACAAAAACAAACTAAAAATGGATTGAAGATCTAAAATGAAACTTGAAATCTAAGAGAGAAAATAGTAATTCCTCTGACATCATCCACAGCAACATTTTTCTATATATCTCTTCTAAGGCAATGTAAATAAGAGCAAAAATAAACTATTGGGACTATATTAAAATAAAAAGCTTTTGCACAACATCAATCACCTAGAAAACAAAAAGACAACTGACTGAATGGGAGAAGATAATTGCAAATGATGTGTCTAATAAGAAGTTAACAACCAAACTCCATTAAGAACTTATATAGCTCAACACCAAAAGCACAAACAATCCAATTAACCATCCACCTGGATGGTTCAGTGACTGAATATCTGCCTTCAGCTCAGGGTATGATCCTGGGATCCTGGGATCAAGTCCCACATCTGGCTCCCCACAGGGAGCCTGCTTCTCCCTCTGCTGTATCTCTGCCTCTCTCTGTGTCTCTCATGAATAAATAAAATATTAAAAAAAAACTTAAAAATCCAATTAAAAACATGGACAGAAGACCTGAATAGACATTTTTCCAAAGAAGACTTACAGATGGTCGACAGACACATGAAAAGATGCTTAGTGTCACTCATCATCAGGGAAATGCGAATTAAAACAACAATGAGGTACCACCTCACACCTCTTGGAATGGCTAAACTAAAAAAGAAACAACAAGCATTGTCAAGATGTGGAGAAAAAGGAACTCCTGTGCACTGTTAGTGGTAACATAAATTAGTACAGCCATGGTGGAAACAGTATTAGGTTACTCAAATAATTAAAAATAGAAATACCACATGATCCAATAATACCGTTATTAGGTATTTACCCAGAGAAAACAAAAACACTAACTTGAAAATACATATCCACTTCTATGTGCATTGTAGCATTATTTACACTAGCCAAGATATGGAACCAGCTGGTGTCCACCAATAGACAAGTGGGTAAAGAAGTGATATATATTACACACACACACACCCATGAAATATTACACAGCCATAAAAAGATAAGATCATGACATTTGAGACAACATGGATGGACCTAGAAGATACTATGCTAAGTGAAGTAAGTCAGACTGAGAAAGAGAAGTACCATCTGATTCCACACATTAGTGGAATAAAAAAATGAATAATTGAGCAAAAAGCAAAATCAGAAGTACAAATACAGAGAGTAAACTGATGGTTGCCTGAAGAGAAGGAGGTGGGGTATCGGACAAATCAAAGAAGGAGAAAGGGAGATTCAGGACTCCAGTTATGGAATTAATAAGTCATGGGAATAAAAAGCAGAATATAAGGAATACAATCAATAATACTGTAATAGGTAAAGGGACAGATGGTAGCAATATTTATGGTCAACATAGCATAATATA
The DNA here is from genome assembly GCF_048418805.1 of Vulpes vulpes. Lineage (NCBI taxonomy): Eukaryota > Metazoa > Chordata > Mammalia > Carnivora > Canidae > Vulpes > Vulpes vulpes. Next base: position 44,141,568 of record NC_132786.1, on the reverse strand, counting down.
TAAACTTGTCAAATCACCAAATTGTACACCTGAAACTAATGTAACATTGTGTGGCGCTATACCACAAACAAACAAACTAAAAGAATATAACAAACAAACTAAAAGAATAGCTCCTTGGAGTTAGTAGGGCCCTAAAAGTATGGATGCTGATACTTATTCTTCACATTAGTGGTTGGGGCTATGAGAACAAGGTTTGGGGAATTTCTTGGATTTGAGAAAAAAAGAGTAAGCCAAAAATGAGAAAATACAAGATGAAAGACAAAATTTACTTCCTTTTTTGGTTTTATCTATATCTAACCGATGTCTTAATGTATAAGATATCTATGTTCTTGGGAAATAAGAGGATGATACCTGAATTTAAGTGTACAAATTCTTACCTCATCAAAAGAAAAAATAAAATTCTTCACCATCAAAAAATTAAATCTTGGAATGATTTATGAGGGAGATTATAAAGTCTTTATCTGTGTATTTATAGGAATCTGCATCTATACATACATGTATTATATATGTATGTATCTACAATCTTTAATAAACAAATATTATTTGTTCAGTTATTGATCTGTTTTTTATTTTTTATTTTTTTAAATATTTTATTTATTTATTCATGACAGACACACACAGAGAGAGAGAGAGGCAGAGACACAGGCAAAGGGAGAAGCAGGCTCCATGCAGGGAGCCTGATGTGGGACTCGATCCTGGGTCTCCAGCATTAGGCCCTGGGCTGAAGGTGGCGCTAAACTGCTGAGCCACCTGGGCTGCCCCTATTGATCTTTAAAAACAAATTGGTGTTCCAGGTTGCCACCTGGCATGGGTCTGGTTTATAAAAATCTATGGATTCAGATAGAATAAGGGAAGTCATTATTACTTATCATGAGGCATTCCCTATGAAAGATCTCCCAGAAGTTTAGAAGAAGGCTAGTTGAATATATTCAGATATGCATTAAAGCCATACTATAGTGGCTCAATATAGAGAACATTATACAGAAAGATTTAGATATTGCTTTTCCTATTCCAAGGGTCTACATTTACATGTGTGATATCTATAGGTTTGTACCTGTTACTTTTTTTTTGGACCTGTTAATTTTAGTGCTTCACTCTTTATTCAACAATTTTGACTGCATCATGTTTTTTGTCTTTTGGAATATAGAAATGGAGATGTTTCCATTTAAAAATTACAGTCATTTACAGTCAAAGCCTTGAATATCAAATAACAATTAAAAGTTTTAGTTTGCTTCTTAATGTTTTCAGTATCTTCCCAAATAGATTTTTGTTGCTTTAATAATTAGGAAAATTAAATATGACATTTTAGGAGTTTGAGAACCAACATTATAAATGACTTTAAATATAGTAAATCAAAGAGAGATCTTAAAGATCTTTAATTACACTTTAAAAATGTGCATTTATTTAAAAACCAGTGTTCTCAACATTTTTGTGGAAAATAAACCTTGATTTAAATGTATCTTAAATATAACAGTACAGGAAAAAAAAATATTCCTTTGTGTTAAGACTATAGGTGATAATGCTTTTCATTCACTATAATTTTCTGATATAAACTGCAAAGTATGTACATCAGAAGATTATAAACTAATAAACTTTAATAGGTTTGTAGAAACAGTGCTTTACATCACATTGTTACTTAATTTAAAGAATTAGTATGTGAGCTTCTAAGTCTCATGGACCCAACTTTAAAAAAAACTGTAGTGTACTTTGTAAAGAAAAGGCAGTGATGATCAAGAAATTGTAGAAGCTCTATAAATGAAAAGATTTATAATCTTTAGTTACATATGAAATAATTCTATTCACAGTTTACTAGTATTGACTGTGTCCTTAATAGTTTAATGCTTAATTACTTTGAAAATATTGAAATAGGACCGCTTTTCATTTGCCGATCAGGCTGCATATTATGATATGGTTTATATATATATTTATAGTATGATATAAATTATTTGTTATAGGAATGCAAAAATATGAAACTCATTTGATTTACTGATTATATGATAAATATATTTTTGTCATTATAAAATGTTGAGAAATTTGAGGGTCTGCTGTGTTCATGACTATGGGCACTAATTTCAACAAAGTAAAATGTGTATCAGAAGACAATAGAATTCTTGTTCTCAGTAGTTTATCATCTACATGAAGAACTTAAGCATAACCAGTCTAGTTCATTATTAGTAGTATAGAGCACATGGAAGTAGGAACGTTTTTGAATGGGATAATATCTGAAGTAGAAGTGAATAATGAGCAATTCTTTAATCACTCTTTGTTCATATTTCTAGACAAAGGTTAATTTCTTTAATAAGATCTTCTACTTTAATAGATAATTTCAATGAAAATAATTTTGAATCATTTGTTCTCTAAACTATAAAACTATAATTATAATTATAAGCACTATAAATATAATTGAAAGCTTCACAGTGTGGTACATCAGAGCCTATAATATTATCTGAAAATGATCTTTGACAGTGGGACTTTATAAAAGAACTGCTGCTCCCTGTTCAGAGCCCTCCATTAGCTCCATCTGTTTCAAGAGATTCTACTCATATCTTCAGGAAGAATCAACCTGTCTGCAGTTAATGGTGAGTGAAATTGAAATAAAATTAAAATTCCATTCAGGTTTTAGAATTAGGTTCCTCATTTCATTTTTTTCCATATGTCAATATGCATTGCTTTTACTAGAACACTATTCACTAAAATCCCAAAAGCGTGGTGATTAGAATATTTTGCTACTATGTTTCACTTTACTTCAGTACATGCTAATATATTTTCCATAATTTTATTACCAAAACAATCAGCATAAGCACAGAAACAATTATGACAGGTCTCTGCTAACTGCATTAAATAATTAGTAACATAAATTTGCTTCAGTTTGGATTTCCTTTTATGAAATACATGAAATACTGATAAAATTTAATTTTGACACAGGCATATCTGAGACTTCTCTTGGTTCTGTCTTTCCAGTTATACAGGATAATATATTCAATCATTTATTCTTTTGTTTGATAAAAACTTACCCATGACCTATTATGGGTAAATGATCATGAGAGATTGAGAAAGCAGAGTAAGTGCAACTCAATATGTAGTTTAATAAGCAGGCGGGACAACCAGAAGCTCCAAAACATCATGACAAATACAGATTTATGCAGCAAGTGATGTGGAAGCACAAAAAAAGAACATTTACTAATGTTCAGGAAATCAGAGAGAATTTCTCACTCTATGTATGTGTGTGTGTGGAGCGGTGATGTCTGAGATTTGTGATAAAGTATTCTCCAAGTGAGAAAATCAAGTTGCATTGGTGAAGAAGTATAAATTATACCAATAGTATGTAGTGATTAAAAACTTAGAGTTTAGGAATGTGACAAATTTAATTTGAATTCTAGTTTTCTCACTGAGTGAAGCTTTGTGATCTTGACAAGTTACTTAATTTCTCTAAAGATAATAGAAGATAATAGAAATTAAAACAATACCTATCTCATAAGCTTTATGTGAAGATCAAGAGACCTACTTATAAAATACCTAGCAGTGTGGCTAGCTTTGATAAATATTAAGTGATAACTAATTACTAAATTTTATATAGAGTTGAAGGTCAATAAGTATCATTTAGATGTTGACACAAATAGAGAAATAGAAAGGCAAATTTTTAAAAAGTTGACTACAACTTCCAGAAGAATTAAAACTTGAGTGAAATGCCAATACCCTATTACATAAAGTCAATAACAGAATAATATAACTCATATAGCAAAATAAATTACACATGAAAATGTTAAAACATTATAGAATTATATAAGAGAATGAAGGTCAAACATAGCAATCATGGCAGTCAATGTGAGTTATACTTTCCTACTAAAGAAAGAGATACTAAAATTGTTCAAAAACTAAGGTCTAATTTATACTTTATGAAGGAAATCTGTGTAAAAGGAACTCACTAAATTCCTAATGATAAAACATACATCATTTGAACAGAAATAAAGAACAATAGTATAAGATGAAATAAAATTTAAGGACAAAAGCACTAAAATAGAATACTTTTTGTTTTGTATGCACATTTAATCAATAATTGTTGATCACACCACCTATGAGTGGCCTTTCTATGTAGACAAAGTTTCTCTAGGAGCTCCAAGGGTAAGCATTCTGAAAGAAAGGGCCAGGTAAAAACCAAGCCACTGTTGATGACCTGGCGTTGAAAGTTAGGGTCATTTATTCAGTAATGCATTTGTAGGTTTGTACTAGTGTTTCTCTCCTTTGTTAAGGGAGGAGAGAGTGCCCCTACCTCTTGATGAAGGAGTGGCAAAATCCTTGAAGAGCATGTGGAAACAGAAGTATTGCTCTGGCCATCTTGGGGGTCCACAGCCTATCATAATCTCACCACCTAGCAACAAATATTCATATACTTCAGGCAAGCAAAATACACTCATTCCTTCCCCCAAGAACTGCCCAGTGTTTCATTTCATTATGGCACCAGACTGTATTGTAATTGAAGTTACCAAATAATTGATATTTAAGATTAGATGAAGTTTATGGATGCTAAACTTGCATACTTAGAAATTATGAAAATCCATTCAGAAATTATTTGGAGCAATAAGAAAGTACATAAAGGGGATGCCTGGGTGGCTCAGCAGTTTAGCGCCTGCCTTCAGCCCAGGGCGTGATCCTGGAGTCCTGGGATCGAGTCCTACATCGGGCTCCCTGCATGGAGCCTGCTTCTCCCTCGCCTGTATCTCTGCCTCTCTGTCTCTCTGTCTCTCTCTTTCTCTCTCTGTCTGTCTCTCAAGAATAAATTTTTTTAAAAATCTTTAAAAAAAAGTACATAAAGTAGCAAGTTAAAACATACAAAACATTATTAATGCTCCTATTTACAAGAAATAGCAACTTTGAAAATAAGATAAACAAATTTCTGTATTAGCATATAAAATTAGTGTTAAAGACATGTTAATATTACCTAAAATAGATTGTACTGTTAACAATATAAGTGAGCCTGGATTGTTATTTGTGAGATACAGTGAGAGAAAAAAGTTTAATATCTTCAATACATGATAAACTCCTAAAAAAGATAAGATGAAAATATCAAAAAAAAAAAAGAACAAAGAACATGAATAGGCACTGAGAAAATAAAATATAATAAAATAAATAAATAAAAACCTACACTGCTGATCACGTTCCTCTGTTCAGTCCTGCTGCATCCCTTCCCTTCACAGCTATTAATTCCTAGGACATATTTTGTACCACCAACTCAATTTTAGCATCTGCTTTTAGAGAACCCAAACTGTGACAATGATGCAAATGTATAATCGAGTACTGTTTTTGGAAGGAGTTTTGCATTCTTATGCATTCTCTTTATCCAAATAATTTTACAACTGGGGATTTATTCTAAAGAAATAATATGAAATGCACTTTTGAGCATAGGTTATATATGCAAGACTGTTATTAGTTTATATTAACAGTGAAAACTGATAATTCTTTAAATTATAATTTGGCATTAATTTAAATTAATACATTAAAATATGTTGGCTATGTATATTTATTTATTTTAAAAGGAGATTGTCATAAAGCTTTAAGTGAAAAAAATTGGGTTACACACAGTATTTTTTTAATGAATCCAATTATTTTAACATGTATGTAAACATTTACATTTTATGGAATATTTATATATTTGATACAATTATTTGTGTGTTTTAGGTCTATATAATTATTTATGCATGTTATATAGTTATAAGAGAATTTGTATAAATTAAGAGAAAAAGATTTGAAGGATATAAAATGTTTTGTGTTTATATATGATTGGAGTATGGACAACAATTTTTTTTTTTTAAGATTTTATTCATTCATTCATTCATTCATTCATTCATTCATGATAGAGACAGAGAGAGAGGCAGACAGATAGGCAGAGGGAGAAGCAGATTCCCTGCGGGGAGCCTGATGTGGGACTTGATCCCAGGACCCCGGATCACGACTTGAGCCAAAGGCAGATGTTCAACCACTCTATCACCCAGGTGCCCCAACAACTATTACTTTCTTTGTAATTTTCTATACTTTTGAAATTTTCTAAATTGTTATGAGTTATTTTTATTGTTTGTAAAAATATATTCAAACCTATATTTAACCAACCTTTCATATTCATGTTGATCTACTTTTGCCACATTGGCTCACCCGAATTTGCTTTGCCAGTCACAAATAGGAGTGTTTGTATATATAAAAATGAAGGTCTGTGGGGCAGAACAGTCCAAGATGGTAACATAGGAAGATCCTGAACTCAACTATCTTCCACAGACACACCATATTTACAACTATACATGGGACAATTCCCTCTGAAAAAGACCTAAAAACTGTCTGAATAGCTTCTTCTCCACAAACAATTTAAAAAGGCCACACTGAAATGGGTAGGAGAGGCAGAGACATGGTCTCACCAAAAAAACCCCACCTGTGGCATGGTGACACAATTCAGAGGCATCTCATAAATCTGAAGCTTCTCTCTGAGAACTAAGAAGTGTATGTCCCACATCAGACACCCCAACTCTTGAGATATGTACTAGAGATAAGCCTCATAATGTCTAGCTTTAAAAAAACAATGGGGCTAAAATTTAGGAGACCCAAAAGGCACTGGAGGGAGATGAGATACTGCTCTTGAGCTTGTATGCACTTATTTGAAGTGCAGCCCAGTACAAAAGCAGCAGTTTGAAAAGCATCTAGACTATATGTAAAGATTCACTTGTTAATCTTATTGCATCTGCCATAGGGCAGAGGCCTATAAGGACTCTCTCAAGGGACAGAGGTGTTAGAGGGTGCCATTTTGTGTCATCTCTCTACTTTGCTAGTGCCAGCAGGCACATGTAGACACTGCACTTTCAGGTGGAAGCACTAAAGTTGTCATGCATGCCCTGGCCCTCTGTTCTCCCCTGCCTTGCTAAAAATCAGTGGGCTATGCAGTCCACATAAGGGATGCTCCTTAATCACCTGTCTCTGTTGAATAGGGGAGCTTCTTCTCCTGGGTTCCATGGAGCTGTAACAACTGAAGAGACAGTTTGTGGCAGACTATCACACCCCCAGAGTACTGCACAGACAAGACTGAACACATCCCATCTTTATTTGAAAGAGGCCTATTTACTTATCCAGGAGTTTTGGCCTGAGTGTCATGGTCCTGGTTTGCCATACACCTAGAAACTACAGAGATGCTCTCAGAAAATGTGGGCTAGGGGACGGCATCTTTGTGCTCGCCTTTAGTCTTGCCTATAGCTTGATGGTACCTCCCAGAAAGAAACTTACACATTTGTCTAGTTTGCAAAAATCTACTCTGATTTTTGCAACTGACAGCCAGGGGGTATTTCCAGATCACATGATCTAGAGGTCAGCAGGATTTATGATTGGGGTCCCACAGGACCATAAATATTTTCATACTTCAAAGCTTCTGCTTGAGGTTTTGGCTTCCAGTCAGCCAAAAACTAAGTGCTAAGTGAGACTCCCACCTTTTGGAGTACTGACAAGTGTGGCATAACCTCAACAATTGGAACTTGTCAAAAATGAATCATGAGGGGTGCCTGGGTGGCTCAGTGGATGAGTGTCTGCCTTTGGCTCAGGTGATGATCCCAGGGTCCTGATATTGAGACCCTCATAAGGCTCCCCACAAGCTTCTCCCTTCTCCCTCTGTCTATGTCTCTGCCTCTCTCTGTGTGTCTTTCGTGAATAAGTAAATAAAAACTTTAAAAAGCAAAAAAAAAATAAGAAGAAGAAATCATGATGTGTTTAGACAATCACAAAGATTCAAGAGATAACCAAGTGCTAAGGCAAGATTGAATAATAAGGTTTATCTCCTACAAAAGACCACTTCATGACTGGGAGAGATACCTATTTCATTTAATACATCGAAACAAACACAGAAAGTCAAGCAAATTGAAGAATTAGAGAAATATGTTCCAAATGAAAGAACAAGATAAAACTTTAGAAAAAAAAATCCTTAATAAAAAGAGGAGAAGTAATTTACCTGATAAAAAGTTCAAAGTAATGGTTCTAAAAATATTCACCAAACTTGGGAGAAGAATGGATGAACATAGTGAGAACTTTAGCAAAGAGACAGAAAATATAGTAAAGTATCAACAGAAGTCACACAGCTGAGAATAGAGTAAGTGAACTAAAAAATACACTAGAGGGTTTCAATGACAAACTAGATGAAGCAGAAGAAAGGATAAATGATCTAGGAGACAGAACAGTGGGATTCACACAAAACAATTAAAAAAAAAAAAAGACTAAAAAATACCAAAGGCAACTTAAGGACACTGTGGGACATCAAATGAATAACATCTGTATTAAAGGAGGAGATAGAGAGAAAAGCTAGAAAAAGTATTTGAAGGAATAATGGCTGAAAACTTCCTTTACCTGGAGAAGGAAAAACATTCAGGGTCAGGAAGCCCAGAGTTTTAAATAAGATATACCTAAATAGATCCACACAAAGGCACATTATAATTAAAATGTCAGTATTTAAAGAGAAATGTTTAAAAGCAGAAAGAGAAAAACAGCTTGTTATGTACAAGGGAACCCCTATTAGGCTATTAGCTGATTTTTTTGCAGAAGCCCTGCAGTCAAGAAGCGACTGATATGATTTATTTGAAACACTGAACTGAAAGGAAAATACTTCAAACCAAGAATACTCTACTTGGCAATGTTATCATTCAGAATTGAAAGAGAGAAAGAGTTGTCCAGAAAAGCAAATATTAAAGGAGATAAAGGTTAAAATGGCCTTACAAGAAATGTTCAAGGGACTTCTTTAAGCTGAAAAGTAGGGTACTAATTAGTAAGAATAAAACATATGTTAGTGAAAATCTCAATGGTAAAGGTAAATGTATAGTAAAGGAAGTGGATAAATCACTTACTGGATTAGTATGAATGTTACAAGATAGAAATGGTAAAACTAAATATAACCACAATATAATTAAAGAATATACAAAATAAAAAGATGTCAAATGTGACATCAAGAACATAAAATGTAGGGTAGGGAGTAAAAATGTAGCTTTATAATGAATTAGAACTTGTTATATTAACTTAAAATAGATTCCTATGCATAGGCAGTTATATATGTGAGCCTCATGATAACTCAAAGCAAAAATATTAGTAGTAGATACACAAAAGATAATAATAAAGGACTCTAAGCATAATACTAAAGAGAGTCATCAAGCCAGAACGGAAGTAAACAGCAGGTAAGAACTACAAAACAGCCAGGAAACAATTAACAAAATGGCAATAAGTACATACCTATTAATGATTACTTTAAATGTAAATTGTCTACATTCTCTATCTAAAAGATATAGAATGACTGAATGGATGAAAAAACAAGAGCATTTATATGATGCCTGCAAGAGACACATTTCAGAGGAAGGAACACACAGACTGAAAAGTGAAGAGGTGAAAAAAAAAAATGTTGTTCCGTGCAAAGTGAAACCAAAAAGAAAGTTGGTGAACCTGTACTTATACCAAAAAAAATACTTTAAAAAAAAAAAGATTTTATTTATTCATGAAAGAGACAGAGAGAGAGGGGCAGAGACACAGGCAGAAAGAGAAGCAGGCTCCATGAAGGGAGACTGATGCAGGAGTCCATCCCGGGACTCCAGGATCAGGCCCTGGGCTGAAGGTGGTGCTAAACTGCTGAGCCCCCCAGGCTGCTCCCAAACAAAATAGACTCTAAATAAAAGTGTCCCTAAAAACAACAACAAAAAGGTATTGCATAATGATAAAAGGGTCAATCCAAATAGGGAATATAACATTTGTAAATATTTATGCACTCAACACGGGGGCACCTAAATATACAAAATCAAATATTAACAAGTCTAAAGGTAGAAATTGCCAGCAATACAATAATAGCAAGGGTCTCTAATGTTTCACATCAATGAAACAGAAAATTGATAAAGAAACATTGGCCTCAACCAGCACATTAGATACACAACAGAACATTCCTTCCAAAGGAAACAGAGTAAACTTTTTCCTCAAGTGTATGTGGAACATTCTGCATATGGGCTACATATTAGGCAACAAAACAAATCTTGATAAATTCAAGAAGATTGAAGTCAAATCAAATGTCTTTTCTGACCATCATGGCATAGAACAAAAAATCAATTACAGGAAGGGAAGTTGAAAAACTACAAAAATGTGCCTATTTAACAACATGCTATTGAACAGTTGTGTCAATGAAGTAAACAAAGGAGAAATTAAGAATACCTTGAGACAGAGAAAATGTAACTACAAAGTCATAAAATCTGTGGGATATCAGAAAAAAATTAGAAGTTCATAGCAAAATATGCCTGCTTCAAGAAACAAGAAGAATCTCAAATAAAACATATAACTTGGGGAATCCTTGGGCGGCTCAGCAATTTAGCGCCTGGCTTCAGCCTAGGGCTTGATCCTGGAGTCCGAAGATCGAGTCCCGCATCAGGCTTCCTGCATGGAGCCTGCTTCTGTCTCTGCCTCTCTCTCTGTCTCTCTCTCTGTCTCTGTCTCTGTCTCTCATGAATAAATAAGTAAAATCTTAAAGAAAAAAATCTAACTTTACACTTAGGGGTAGTAGGAAAAGAATAACAAATGAAGCCAAAGTTAGTAGAAGGTAGGAAATAACAAAGATCAGAGTGGAAATAAATGAAAGATCAGGAACAAAGTAATGATACTCATTATCACCGTTTTTATTCAACATAGTTTTAAAAATCCTAGAGCAATAAGAGAAAAATAAAAGGCATCAAATTTGAAAGGCAGAAGTAAAACTGTTACTAATGTTACTATTTGTGTGTGACATAATTTTATATATAGAAAACCCTAAAAACTCTACTAAAAAACTGTGAGAATAAACCAGTTCAGTGTAGTTGCAGGATACAAAATAAATGCACAAAATCAGTTGCATTTTAATATACTGAAAATGAGCTGTCTGAAAACAATTCTTTTTACCATTATATCAAAATGAAAAAAAAAAGTAGTAAAAATTTAACCAAGGTTTTGAAAGACCTACAATCTGATGATGACAGAAATTGAAGAAAACACAAATAAGTGGAAAGGTATTTTGTGTTCATGGATTGATTGGAAGAAATAATATTGTTAAAGTATCCATTACTACCCAATGTATTCTGTAGATTCATTGGAATCCCTATCAAAATTCCAATGATATTTTTCACAGAAATAGAACAAACAATCTTAAAATTGGTGTTGCATGGAACCACAAATGACCCTGTTTAGAACAAACTTGGAAGCATCGCTCTCTCATTTCAAGCTGTATTTCAAGACTATAGTAAATAAAACAGTATCATAATGGCATAAAAACAAGACATGTAGATTGATAGAACAGAATAGAGACCCCAGAAATAAACCCATGTATATGTGGTCAATTGATTTTTTAGTATGCAATAAAGAAACGATGGGGAAAGGACAGTCTTCAACAAATATTATTGGGAAAATTGGGCAGCCACATGCAAAAGAGTAAAATTGGACCACTATCTTTCACCATAAACAAAGATTAACTAATTCTATGGGTTGAATGTAAAACCTAAAATCATGAAACTGGAAAGCATAGGAGGTAAGATCCTTGACATCATTTTTTTCAATGATTTTGTAGATCTGATACCTAAAGCAAAGGCAACAAAAGCAAATATAACAAGTGAGAGTATATCAAACTAAAAAGCTTTTGCATAGCAAAAGATACCATGAGCAAAATAAGACAACCCAGTGAGTACAAGAAAATATTTGCAAATCAAACATCCGATAAAGACTTAATATCCAAAATATATAAAGAATTCATACAACTGAATGGCAAAAGAATAAAGAACAAAACCCATCTGATTAAAAAATAAGATGCGTGGAGGATCTGAATAGACATTTTTCCAAAGAAGACATAAAAATGGTCAACAGATACATGAAAAAATGTTTAATACCAATAATCAGAGAAAGTCAATTCAAAACCATAGGAGATATTATCTCACACTTTTAAGGATGGCTATCATTTAAAAAAATAAATAAAAACAAAACAAAAGCAAAAAGCCAAAGCAAACAAAACACCCAAAAGTAATAGGTGTTTGTAAAGATGTGGAGAAAAGGGAACCTTTGCACATTTTTTTGGGAATTATATGCATCCAATTGCATCCATTGTGCAAAAGAGTATAGAAATTTCTCAAAAATTTAAAAATAGAATTATCATGTGAGTTAGCAATCCGCTTCTGGGTATTTATGCAAAAAAATGAAAACACTAATTCCCAAAGATTTATGCACCCCTGTGTTTATTGCAGCATTATTTACAATAGCCAAGCAATTGAAACAACCTTTGTCTGCCAGTGCATGATTAAAGAAGATGTAGTGTATGTGCGCTCGTGTGTGTGTGTGTGTGTGTGTGTGTGTGTGTATAATGGCATACTACTCAGCCATAAAAAAGAGTGACATCTTGCCCTTTGCAACGACATGGATGAAACTAGAAGGTATTATGCTAAGTGAAGTAAGTCAGTAAGAAAAGATAAATATCACATGATTTTATTTACATGTGAAAGCCTAAAAGCAAAACAAACCAATATACAGAATAAAACAGAATGAACTCATATATGCAGAAAACTACAATGGTTGTTGACACGGGGGGGGGGGGGACGATTGAGTATGCAGAATAGGTGAAGGGATGTTAAAGGGTACAAATGTCTAGTTATGAAACAAATCATGGGAGTGTTATGTACAATATTGTGACTGTGGTAATTTTGTACTGCATATTTGAAAGTTGCCAAGAAAGTAAATCTTAGAAGTTCTTAACAGGAGGAAAAAGAGTTACAATTTTTATGGTGATGAATGTTAAGTGGACTTACTGTGGTGAGCATTTCACAGTTTATATAAATATCAAATCATTACCTGAAACTAATATAATGTTGTATGTCAGTAATACCTCAATTTAAAAAAGGGGAAATAGTTACCATTCAGGCGTTAAAAGAAGAACAAGAAAATCTAGTTAGACAACAAACCTTGTCTAATAAAATCTTTTTTAGGAAAAAAAAATAAATGAGTAGAGTTAAAGAGAACTAATTTAATCAAAGTGGAGTTTTTGGTAGGAGTTGTTTTACATTGCTATCAGAAAGTTAAGAATTTTGGTGATATATTTAATATATGGCACAAAGTGCTGTCGTTTTGATGAGTTATTACTATAATGTATCATCAAAGCCCCATCACTTTGATAGGGCTTTGATAGGATAACAACGTTTTTTGAAAAGAAGTTTGAACATTCATTAAACTAATACTATTCTATGATAAGTACCATGAAAAAAGGTTAAGCTAAATGTTCTTAAAGACTAGTTTTTACTTGGAAAACTCATTAAGATTTAAAAAAGATAATTTGGGGGTTTTTTTGTTGTTGTTAATCATTACCAAAGCTAAATTTCTGAAATCTTCACGCAATCAGGATAACTACTCATTTTCTTATAAGATTTTGTGTTTCTGTCCAATTTTCTTAATTAAAAAACAAAAACAATACATTGAAATCATGTAATATTTGACAGTTTTTAAAATGTGTATTCTATTTTTGCCTTCATTTAGAAATTTAAACGTTTTTTCTTCTGAAAACATAAAAGAATTTTACACTATAATCTTTGTTTTCAGGTAACCATGAAAAGGAATGTAATCATGTCATATTCAATGAATGATTTTGTGGCTATGTTTCATTTATCATCCTCACTGAAGCATTATATGAATATGCATAATCTTGCTTTCTTTACTGAACTTTTACATTGTAATTTCACAAGTAAATGAAAAATGCTGTATTTAGATGGTTGGCTGGATTCCCAGTCATGATTTTTTTCTTTTGTTTTTCTGAAATTCAAGGACATTATAGATTGATTTATTTTTTCTATGTGTGCTCTGCCTTTTATAGTTAATTTAGCATGTGTCATTTCTAATGTCTTTAGTGAAAAATAGAATCATGGAGTAGTAACCTCACTTCTCTTGCTTTGACTTTTCTAATCTAGAGAATCCTTCATATATTACTATATCAATAAAATTGTTTGATTTTTTTTTGTTATTAGTTGCAAAGATTGTCTATTGAGTTCCTTTTAAATGTGCTACGCACATTTAACTAGTTGAGTTTACTATAATCCTATATAGCAGTGTTTCTTTTTTTCCTTTTTGGGTGTTAGCAAACTGAAGGCTCCACAGATGGTAGATACTGAGTCAAGATCTAAACTCAAGTAACTTTAGAGCCCTCAAAATCTTAATCTCTAACTTCTCCCAAGAATAAGATGATAACAAGCATAAATTGACTTTATCCACAAATGCTTCTGTTCCTTCAATGACAAAAAATAGTGCATACATACATACTATTTTTCAAACATTTTTCCTAGGGATTCAGGTGCAGAGTAAGTGTTACAGACAAGGTTCCTTCTTTTAGTTTGCTTTTCTAGTGGAAAAAGACAAATGATACGTGACCAAATAACATGGTTTGAGAAAGTGCTAAGAGCAACAAAGAACGTAAAATAGTGGCCTGGGATAGAGGTTGACTGGGGAATATTATGTTTTATAGGATAATCAGGGTAGATTTTTCTGGAAAGGAAACATTTATTCATAGATCTGAAAATTGAGAAGGAGGCAGTCATATAGGGATCCTGAGAATCAGCATTCTAGTCAGGGTAGACAATTAAGCTTTCATATTGAAACAAGATTGGTGTTTTAGAGGAATACTAAGAAATATTATTATTACTATTATTATTAATAATATTAATTACCTATTAATAGGTAAGAGATTTAGCATTACTAGAAGTTTAAACATCCACTGATATTATAATATTTAAAAATCATAAAAACAAACAATATATAATAAATATCAGAATCAACTGTACCTTGAAATAAAGTGAAATAAAGATAGTTCCTTAGAGATTATTATAAATGTACAAATTTCTTAAATACTGACAGTGAATTAGATTTGAAAATCCTTTCTTTTTCTTTTTTTTCATTTTTTGTTTTTTGTTTTTTGAAAAGCTTTTCAAGGGACACAGAAGGAGAGTCTCTGTTGAAAACTCAGCTAAAATCCTACCTCATTTTTAGAGTGGGGTCTGAGAAGCACCAAGACGTAGAATTTTTGTGGGTAAGGGGGTTTTGTGGAGAGAGAGATTTTATGGATTTTATTAGTACTCATGGGTTAACATTCATTTTTTGCTGTGCTTAAGAGATAAGAAATTTAAATACTTTAAATAGGAAAACATTGGGACACCTGAGTGGCTCAGCGGTTAAAGCGGCTACCTTCGGCCCAAGGCATGATCCTGGAGTCCCAGGATTGAGTCCCATGTCAAGCTCCCTGCATGGAGCCTGCTTCTCCCTCTGCCTGTGTCTCTGCTTCTCTCTCTCTCTCTGTCTCTCATGAATAAATAAATAAAATCTTTAAAATTAAATAAATAAATAAATAAATAGGAAAACATTTAGGTAAGTTTTTTTAAGCACCGTATTAGTATTAAGAAAGGCAATTTGTATATACAGCTTGGGTTAGAGTGGTTCCTTCAAGAAGCTCCTCAACATACCAGCTGATGTAAATTTAGCCTCATTAAAGTAACCTCATACCTGAGCACAAACACGCAGTGCAGGACCCTCAGATCTAACTTCATTAACTCCATTTGTCCTTGCCATACTGCTTTCAAAAAGTAATTTTATCTATAGCCTCACTTCCCAAAACTCATAATATTTTTTCCCTTTCCTTCATCCCTGATTTTCCTCTTTTCCAGCACTAATAAGTATAAGAGCCCTAAATTTCGTAGTTTTTTATCTTTACTTCTTACTAATACAAATAAAAAAAATACTGCAAGAGTAATCCAAGATAATCGGAGACCCCACATAGCAATTTTAAGATAATTTGGAAAATCTCTGTTATTCCCAAAGGTATTCATTTATCAAATTCTGATTCTGTTTATAATTGAATCTTTGAAGTTCTCAAACATGTGATTAATTTATAAGTAATTATATACCTTAATATAAATTAAAAGAATGATCATAGTGACATTTGAATGTCCTTTTTTTTTTTTTTTTTGAAATTTGGACGTTTTTAATTTGTTGAGTGTAATTTTCAAAATCTTTGTTTTGGGGAAGCAAATTAGCTTTGTCATCTTTCCATTCTGTTGTATATATTTTCAGCTTCCCCAACAACTTCAGTGTTTTTTAAGGAGTAGCTAAGGCACTCAGATATATTGTAAGCACCAGACTAAAAGATTATAAATGTTTTTTTAGCTATGTTTTATGAAAGAAAGGACTTTCCTAATAAGTTCTTAAAATATAGTATGAATCTTTTATCAAGTTACCTTTAAAATGGCAAGATTTTAAAGTTTAAAAATTGCAAATAATTAAAGATGACAAATATATAACAGTTCCATTATGTACCCTGAAACATTTGCATGGATAAGATATAAGCTATAAATGGCCAATGATTTTTTTTAGAGAGGCAACTCCTAATTAAAAGCCTACCAAAAAATTAAAGGAAAGAAATATGTACTGTTTTTGATCAGGAATGTTTGGTGGAATTCTGGATAGACTACAGTTTATAGAGGTAATGAAAGGGTAACAAAGCAGTGAAATACTTCGATACTTTTAAAAAATTGAAACCTGTGTTCAGTGAAAACTGTAATTTTCTGAAATAGTTTAATATTAGTTTGCAATACAATTTTTAATTTAAGATGTTAATCATTACTTTTATATTCATGACATATCAGTCATATACCAGGAAATGTCTTGAATATGGAATTAGGTACCTTTCTCTATATTAACTATATGGCAAGGTAAGTTATAATGATCTATTGCTCTATTAATATTTTGCCTTGCTACTCTCTCTCCCTCTGTACATATAAATTCTTTTAAGTCACCAGAAAGTATAATACAGAGAAGGAAAGCCAGCCAAAAATTCTGAGTTTCTAACTGGCACTCAGTTTTTACAAGTGCATCCAAAAAAAATTCATTTTATTTGTGTTGTACAAGTCTATCCCCACTTTATTTCTAGTCTTTTTTCTTTGTAATTATGATTATTTTTAAATTTGAAAATATTTGGGGCCACTTTGTGATTTTTTTAGGTGAGATAAATTACACAAGAGCAGTCTGGAATACCAGATCTACCTTCAGTCTATGAGGAAAAGACTTAAAGAACATTTATATAAGCAATATGAACAAAATGCTAGAGCTGTTAAAATATTAGAATATTTTAAAAATATGTATTTATATATACACATACTCATAATTTATTGTATGTATATCATATATAATCTATACCATGTATTATGTAAATAATGCACATTATGGCTAGGTTTATGGTTATATTTATATATGCATTCCAAATGAACAAAGATAAAAAGTCATAGTTTAAGCATAAGATCTCAGGTTGAAAACTACATCTAGTTCTGTTCTGGATACTGACCTTGAAGGATGTTGGTAAATTAGTATGCATTCAGATTAGGAACACTAGAAAAGAAAGGAAATGCTGTGATTGTGGGCTTTTAATATGTTTCAGGTATTACTAGATGCTTTTATATACATTACTTTACCTAAGCTTTATTAAAAAGCTCTAGTGGTGATATTTCAGTACATTTTTGTTTCAAAAAACCTGAAGTGACTTAATTAACTTGATGAATATCATATAACCCCATTTTAGTAATTTCTACCAAGTACTTCAACAACTAACTCAGATATATTATGGCAACTTTCATGGTTACTATTGGATATATTTAGCCACCAAATGAGTCGGCAAACTGTCAGACCAAACTGATGGCCCGACCTGTCAGTTTGTAAACCTATTTGACACATTTGAAATATGGAATATTTAGGGTTTTGGACTTCATTTCTAATATGGAATATTTAGGGTTTTGGCCTTCATGATTTTAGGGCTCTCATTATAATTAAGGATTCCAAAACTGTTAAGGTGGAGTTATCTCCAAGTTGTAATCCAAACCTAATATTTGGAATTCTGGAACTGAGAAAAATGTAAATTGACACACTAGAGTTCTAGAACTGGTAACCAGTGTAGGAATAGTCCCTGGAATATTTACATTGGCTGAAGAAGAGAGAAGTAGGTGGGAAGCACCTAGGATTCTCCTCCTCACCATGGGTCAATTTTTCAATTGCTTTCAAGACACAGAATTTTTCCTCCACACCCTAATGTGGCTTAATTTTTTAGAAGATTTTATTTCCCCACACTTTTTATAACTGCGAGAAGATTCTAATTTTTTGGTGATTTCCAATTCTAATTTTTGAGATTTCTCTGTTTTATTTCCCCACACTTATCTGTTTGTTCATTTGTTTGCTTTTGGTAATTTTATTTGAAATTTCTGAAGGCTGTTACTTGCTCTCTAGTTGTTGTTGTTATAGATTATAAAGTTATAGATAACCTTCTATAGCTTATTCTTTCTTCATAGCTGCATAGGCTTAAAGAAGAAATTGTTTTCTCTGAATAGATTAGTTTAAATTCAATATTTGTTTAAATTTTCCCTTTTTTTCCTACATTGATTCTATTTCCTTCTAGTTTGTTTCATTATTTGTTAATTTTGTGCCTTTGTTTTATAATAAAGACATTATTAAAAATATTGGGTGATTTTTTAGTGTCTCTTTTATGTAAAAAAGAGATACTACAAAGATTTGTGGTCTTGGACAGAATTTAAGAAATAGTCATTTTCCTTGTAGTGTGAGTGATGGGTAGCCAGGGATTTTCATTGCAAAGAGTTTTTTAGATTTTTAAAATTTTATATTAATAATTATGGTTTTGATATATTTTGGTCAAGATCAAAATTTTTATATGGGTAACATCTCAAGTTTTAACTGAGGATGTTTCTCTTTAGGATCCTTCATTTTTTTCGGGATCTTAACATGACTTCAATTTTTCAATTTTTCAAATTTTACACACATCTAAATAAGCAATTGCTTAAAATAAATAAATAAATAAATAAATAAGCAATTGCTTGGTACATGGTTTATTTTGGACAAGTCATTACTTTTTAGTCTCCTCGTGGATCAATGGGAACAATGTGAAGATTTTTATGTATGTGTTTTCCTATTTGGCGCACCAGAGCATTAATTCTAATACTCAGAAATGGGCGATTTAGATCCTAGAGGAATTCTTTAAATTATAGAATTAATAAAAAATAACTAGAAGATGCTGAGAATGATTTAAAATGTAAAAAGTGACTCTATATCTTGGTTACTGTTGAAGATTGGATAAAAATATACCTTCTTTTAGCCAGTACATACAGATATATGTGATATACTTTTATAAAATATTTATATTATCATCTATAATATTTTGCATTTATGACATTCATGGACAATCAGTATGTGATCCAGTGGGTATGTAATAAACTTAGAATACCTTTTTACCAAGTAACTGGAATGAAAACATTGGGATAATGGTTTCATTTTGGAAATATTTATTGAGTTATTTTTATATTATAGATACTATTCTAGGGGATGAAAATTCATTTGTGAAAATTATAAACTCTAGTCTGATACTCTTGGAGCTGATATTTTATGGAGGGAGACAATAAACATATAAATAAATAATTGCATAATAACATTTCAGGTAGTGATATTTTTATGAAGAAAATCTCTTTGTTCTGACTTGGTCTGCATTTATCTTTGCATGTTTGTCAGATTTTCCTGATAATAGGCAATAATTCTTGATTTTCATTTTCTACACCAGATTGATTGTTTTTTCTATTATTTACTGAATTTGTAATTTTTGTCCACAATTCATTTGTGGTATTAACTCTTGATCATATTAAAGATGCTTTATATCCCTAGTATAGTCAGTAAAATAACAAATGTCTTGTGAATAATACCTATTGAGTTACTTTTTGATGTATCTTATCTGTCATTTTTGCTTTAATATGAAAGATTTATGTCTACTTATTTTGCATTTTGTTTCTAAGAATCGACATTTTGCATTCTTTGTATGTGGAGGGGCTCGAAAACGACTTTTAACCAAAAATTTCACTTTGACTGCCATATCAGTTGAATATATCTTGTCATTGGATATAAACCTGGACACTGTAATGCTTGCTGTGTAATATCCAACTCCTCCCCATTTTGCCTGCAATAGTGTAGTGCTTTTAGTAATTTCATATTTATTGTTTATATGAACTACAGATAAGACCAGTACAAATACACTAATATCTTAGGATTCATAATGATTTTATCCACCTAATAGATAATTAGATTGTCCTCCTTCTTCTCTTACTTAAGAAGAAATATATGTTACCTATACATAGCATACACATATACTTGATGTAGTTAGAAATGGTTTGGATAGTACAAATTCATATACAAACCTTCCTGACTCCTGATCTTCAGTTGTCTATTTACCAATCAGTACTGTTATCAGTTTATACATGTTTATAAATAGACTCATTCCTCTCTGTACAAATAATTTCACTGCCTATACTGCTCCTTATCACGCTAAGATACTCTAAGTAAACTTCACTAAGAAATCAAGCCTGAGATATCAGTGGTTTAACCAAATCAATAGTTACTTCTTGGTTGCAAGTTATCCCTAATCTTTACTGACAGATGGGAAGTGGAGAGCTTCTCCATTTGCTCAGTGACCAACCGGGGCTGACAGTTTCTATCTTTCTTTTTGGTACCAACCGGAAGACAGGGCTCTGTCCTCCATTGCAGGGTAGAAGAGAAGGAGAGGAAATCATACAAGTGATTAAGGTCATCAATTAAGTCACTCAGAAGCAATTAAGGTGACCTATGTCTCTTCTTCTCATAGCCCTTGACCATACCTAGTCAGATGGTCCTGAAACAGCCAAATAACTGGGCAATATGGGCCTCTTGAAAAAATGTAGCCTTCATATGTCCAGAAAATAAAAATATATTGAACACTAGTCTACCTCTTTTATCTCAGTCCTTTTTTAAGTATATGCAAATATATATTTATTTAATATATATGTGTGTATGTATGTATACATACATTTATGAATATATTTACACATGTGTACATGTACACACATATGTGTGTATAGTGTGTGTATATATGTATGTCCTGGAGCTCATTCTGTATTAGTAATTATATCTCTGATTTTAAAGGCTAAGTAATGTCTCATTGTATGAAAATATCAAATTTTACTTACCTAGTCCTACACTGGTTTTTTTCCAGTCTTTTGCCAGTATAAAAATGCTGTAGTGAATACCTTTTGTGAACAAGTACAAGCATGTTACTGGAATGTTTTTCTGGAAATGAAATTTCTACAGCAAATTGTATGTTCATATAAAATTTTGAAACATATATTAAAACCATTGATATTTTGGGGGTACTGGGTGGCTCAGTCAGTTAAGTGTCTGCATTTGGCTCAGGTCATGATCTCAGCATCCTGGGGTTGAGCTCTGAGTCGAGCTCCCCACTAAGAGGGGAGTCTCCTGCTCCCTCTCCCTCTGCCCCTACCCCAACTCATGATCTCTCAAATAAATAAATACATCTTTTAAAAAATTTTCTATTCTTTCATATGTATTATCTGCGTCTTCAGTACATTTATCTCCTTTTCTGATTTGTTGGAACTGATTTATGTGTTTTGATTTCTGAAAATTCATGTTGAATTATTTGGTACATAGATATTAATAACTATTGTATCTTCATAACAAAGTGCATTCCTTAATACATTTCAAAGGCCTGCATTTAATTTCGGTTTTATTAAGAATGTGATCCTTGAATGGGAGAAGATATTTGCAAATGACATATCAGATAAAGGGCTAGCATCCAAAATCTATAAAAAACTTATCAAACTCAACATCTAAAGAACAATCCAATCAAGAAATGGGTGGTAGATGTGAACAGACATTTCTCCAAAGAAGACATACAAATGGCCAACAGACACATGAAAAAATGCTCCACATAACTCAGCATCAGGAAAATACAAATCAAAACCACTATAAGATAACACTTCACACCTGTAAAAATGGCTGAAATTAACAAGTCAGGAAATGACGATGTTGGTGAGGTTACATAAAAAGGGGAACCCTCTTACACTGTTGGTGGGAAAGCAAGCTGGTGCAGCCACTCTGAAAAACAGTATGGAGGTTCCTCAAAAAGTTGAAAATAGGGGATCCCTGGGTGGCGCAGCGGTTTGGCGCCTGCCTTTGGCCCGGGGCGCGATCCTGGAGACCCGGGATCGAGTCCCACATTGGGCTCCCGGTGCATGGAGCCTGCTTCTCCCTCTGCCTATGTCTCTGCCTCTCTCTCTCTCTCTCTCTCTCTCTCTCTCTCTGTGACTATCATAAATAAATAAATAAAATCTTAAAAAAAATAAAACAATCTATTTAAAAAAAAAAAAAGTTGAAAATAGGGCTACTCAAGACCCAGCAATTACTCTAGTAAGTATTTACCCCAAAACAAATGTAGTGATCTGAAGGGGCATCTGTATCCTGATGTTTATAGCAGCAATGTCCACAATAGGCAGACTATGGAAAGAGCCCAGATGTCCAACATCAGATTAATGGATAAAGAAGATGTGGTATATAAACAATGGAATACTACTGAGCCATAAAAAAAAAAAAAAAAAGAAATCTTGCTATTAAAAAAAAAAATCTTGCTATTTGCAACAATGTGGATAGGACTAGAGGGTATTATGTTAAGTGAAATAAGTCCATTAGAGAAAGATAATTCTCATATGATTTCACTTCTATGTAGAATTTAAGAAACAAAACAGAGGATCCTAGGGGAAGAGAGGAAAAAGTAAAACAAGATGAAATCAGAGAGGGAGACAAACCATAAGAGACTAATCATAGGAAACAAACTGAGAATTGCTGGATAGGAGATGGGTGATATAAGGAGCACTGGGTTTATAGAGATTGTTAATCACTGGCCTTTGAAACAAATAATACATATGTTAATTAATTGAATTTAAATAAAAAAAGAAAAACTTAAAAAAGGTGACCCTGTTTTCATTTTGTTGGTATTGTTATTGTCCTTCTTTTTATCTCTGGATTCTGTAGCAACTTTATTTTGTATCCAGCATGATATTAAATTTTGCTTTGGAATTCAATTTAATTATTTTCTGTTAGACAAATTGAATCAGTTTACAGTAATTATCTTTTTTTTTGTTTTTTGTTTTTGTACAGTAATTATCAAATTCCATCTTTGTTTTACCATATGTTAGTGTTGTTTTCCACTCTTAAAAAGCCTTGTGATTTATTTTATTTCCTTTGTTTCTCCATTTACTTCTTATAATTAGGAAGAACGTGATTTTTTAGTACTTCCTTTTTCAGCTATCACTTTATATAACATATACACTATCATGTATTTACTAGTATTTATTAATTTCCTAATATAAGCAGTGATAAAAGTAATACAATTCATTTTCTCTTCCTTTCTTTACTCATTTTGATTAATGATATCATGAATTGATTTTTAGTTCTAATAATTATGAATTATAGAGGATATATTTTGGTACCTTAGATTTAAAATTAGAGGAAATTCAGAGCTCCTACACTGTCTTACACTCTTTTCTGTTCCACATTCACTTTTTATTAGTTTTATAAATTTCTACCTTGTCAGAGGATAAAAAAATATATATTCTTTTATCATCCATCCTAAATTTATTTTATGTAGGAATTCGTAGTCATATGTAAATCCTCTTGTATATTAAATTTTTATTTTTAGAAATATATCCTTTAGGTTCTAGAAAATTCTACAAAGTGGGACTCATGGGAACAACATTCTTAACTTTTTTCAGGATCTTAACTATTTTTTATCTATCTTTAATTTTTTGTCCAAACTGGAGCACTTCAGAGTGAGAGTGGGATGCCACTAATAACTATATCAGAACAATGGGTTTTAATCAGCCATATCTCAAGCTAATAAAGATGTATAGACATTCCACTTGATTGTCAGTGTATAATTTTAATATAAACATTACAATATTTATCTTTTTTCTAAAACAACACTCTTTCTAAAAGTTCTTTTTAAATTTTATTTCAGAAATAAAACATTCTGTAAGCTATAAATGGTAAACTAATAAAACTCTGAGACAAAATAAGCTTTTGATTATATTTTAGAAAAATGTTTCATTCCATTATTTTATCTCCCACCCCCCAACTTTGAGGACTACTAATATATATACATGTTGGATTTCCATTTTCTTTCTCTCATATCTGTATTTTTTCCCTAAACTTAAAAAACTATTGATCTATTTCTATTACATTGTTCCTAGGTTTATTATTTTTATTCTCTATCCTACTCGTATTTTTTTACATTGTATCCTCTTTCTTATGATGCTTCCAATTTTGCCATCATTTATATTATTATTTTATTTTTTTCTTCTCAAACTTTCCTGAACTCTGGTAGCTCATATTCAGTCTCCTATGCATGATTCTTTTCAAGGCACTTGTGTTTCTGCTTTGTGCTCTCTATATAAATACAGGAATGATTATTTCATATGTTTTTCCCACTATTTATGGTCATTTGGATTATTCAGTCACAATTTACAGTATAAATATTCTTATATTAGTCTTTCACATTTTGTTTCTTTATTTGGATAGTATATTTCAAATCATCTCTTCCTTTTTAAAATAATACACATCTTTGAATCCATTGAGTTTTCTCTAAAAAAGTAATTTGTAGAAGTTTATTGTAGAAATCATGTCAAGTCTTGCTCTAGGCTAATTTTTTTCCCCTTGTGACTTAGGAAATTATATGTGAGTTTTTCACTTTTTATTTCATTCTAGACATTGGAGATAGATAGTTGTGGTAATAATGAAACCTACTGTCTTATCCTAACTTTTGTATCTCTGTGAAATTTTTGCATTTCATTCTTATCTTTAATAAATATTTTCACTGGATGTAGAAATATCGGTTGAGAGATTTCTTTAAAACATTTTGTAGGGAAACCTGTGTAGCTCAATTGATTAATCATCTATCTGCTTTCAGCTCCCAGCTTAAGGAGTCTGCATCTCCCTCTCCCTCTGCCCCTCCTCCCTGCTGTGCATACACACACACACTGTCTCTCTTTCTCTCTCTCTCAAATCAATAAATAAATTCTTTAAAAAAAATAAAAAATAAAATAAAAAATAGAACATTTTGTAGGGATCCCTGGGTGGCGCAGCGGTTTGGCGCCTGCCTTTGGCCCAGGGCGGGATCCTGGAGACCCGGGATCGAATCCCACGTCGGGCTCCTGGTGCATGGAGCCTGCTTCTCCCTCTGCCTTTATCTCTGCCTTGTCTCTGCCTTGTCTCTGCCTCTCTCTCTCTATATGACTATCATAAATAAATAATAAAAAAAATTAAAAAAAAAAGAAATCTTAAAAAAAAAATAAAAAAAAAAAATAAAAAAAAGAACATTTTGTAGGTGACATTCCATTATCCTCTATCTCCTTTTCTCTAATGAGAAATCAACAATAATTTATATCATTGTTCTCTTATATGCAGTGTGTCTTTTTGTTGTCTCCTTTCAACATTTTTCTCTTTATCTCTGGTTTTCCTCTGTTTGATTGTAATGTATCCAGTGAGGTTTTCTTAGTAATTATCTTGGTTAGTATTCAATAGTTATTCATAAATATCCTAATTGAAATAATTATTTAATTTTTTAAATTGTATTTGGAAAATATTCTTTTTTAAAAAATATGGAACACTTCATGAATTTGCATGTCATCCTTGTATAGGAGCCATGCTAATTTTCTCTGTATCATTGCATTTGGAAAATATTCTGTTATGTATTTAATATTCTTTCTTTATTCTCTGTCCCTTTTTCTATTTATATTCTAATTGCATATGTATTACCATTTGCATATGAATGGACAAAGTATACGAATGGATAAAGACAAAATGAAAAATGTTAGTATTGTACAAAATAGCCTTTAGGGTAAAAAACATTAATAGAAAATATTGAGGATTAGTTCATAATAATAAAAAATTTAATTTACCAAGAACTAATAATAATTTAAAACTATGCACCTAAAACTATAGCCTAGGAGTATGTAAGTAAAAATTTTCATAATCACAGAGGAGAGAAAAATCTCAGAAACATAGTATAAAATCTTTACTATACTTCAGTACGTGAGAGAAAAATAAGAAAATAAACAAAACATCATTATGAAACAATCCTGTTGATTTCTATTCATACTATTTTGCCTTAAAGTCTATTTTATTTAATAATAGCATATCTATGTCAGCTTTCTTTTGCTTGTATATACATACTGTGTCTTTATTCATCCATTTGTCATCACTCTATATTCTTATATTTTATGTTTGTGTCTTACAATTTACAGTTGGACTTTTAAAAAAAAATATGTTATTTATCTATTCATAAGAGACATACAGAGAGAGACAGAGACACAGGTAGAGGGTGAAGCAGGCTCCCTCTGGGGAGCCTGATGAGGAACTTGATCCCAGGACCCTGACACTACGACCTGAGCCAAAGGCAGACTCAAACCACTGAGCCACCCAGGTGCCCTACAGTTGGACTTTTAAATCCAATCTCAAATATTGCTATTCTAATTAGTATATTTATTCTATTTATTTAATATCAGTCATGTTAGTTGTATATTCACTGATTTTTGTTTTCTGCTTTTTCCATCTGTTCTATTTCAATTTCTTCTTTTATGTTACTTTTAAGATTTTTGTTTTTATTTGTTTATATTTTTTAAAAATCTTGAATGCACTCTTTCAATTAGTTGTCAGAGTGTAATAGTAAGATATAAGAAAATCTGTATACTTAGTCTTTGATCCCTCATTCCAGGCACAGATTTAGTTAATCACCCATAGTCAATGATTTAATAAATAATGCCTATATAATGGAGTTTCCATAAAAACCCTCAAGAGTAGTATTTGGAGAGCTTTCAGGTTGGCCAGCATATTGAGGTGCACACCTAGAGAGGGGATGGGAATTTTGTGCCGCTTTGCTTGTGTGTTCTTATGCCTCTTTGTTGGGTTTGACTGTTCTTGAGATGTATTTTTTATAATACACCAGTGAGAGTAGTAAAGAGTCTTCCTGAGTTCTGTGAGCTGTTATAAGAAATCATTGAACCTAAGGAGGGTATTGTGAGAACCCCCAATTTATAGCTGATTGGTAATAAGTACAAGAGGCTCAGGACTTGTGATTGCCCTCTAAAGTTGGGGAAAGTCTAGTGGGTCTGAGTCCCTAACCTGCGGGGTTTGCCTTAACTCTAGTAGTTGGTGTCAGAATTTAATTGAATTTTAGGACACCCATGGTGTTCAGAGAGTTGGAGAATTGGTTATTGGTATGGGAAAAAATCCACTCATTGGTGTTAGAAATACTGTGTATAAAAACAGTTCATACATGGAAGTTACAAAATGTGTACAAAACTAGTTAAAGTCTAAATTACCAAACCCTAACAATTCCACAACCCCCCTCCCCCATAAGAATCATAAACATTTTGTCTTCACTGGATCTCTCCTGTTTACTGTTATTTTTGTCATATTTTCTACTTTTTTTTCTTGTTTAATAAACCCTGGTGTTAAACCAGTGTGGCTATGATGCTTCAGGATGTGTTAGATTGCTGGTTTCCTTTTGTTTCAACCTTACAGTGCAGCATCTCAGCTTAATCTAGGAAGTCACTTCTAAGGCTGTATGACTTAGTCAGGCCCTGGCTCCAGACACATGATTGTTTCTACCAGACCCCAAAACTGAAGCCAACTTCTGAGTGGATAAATCTTGTACTGCATCAACTTCAGTGTTTGTGTTCTCCACTGGCTTATATGGAACCTCCTTTCCCTTTTGTTCTGACATGTACTTTATTACCTTCGGAAAATTTTTATGTTCCAAAAAAAATGTATATTTTAAATCAAGCAGTGTTCATTGTTTTCAGTAAGAGAGGGACCTAATTTATAATGACTGTACCCCTGCCCCTGGAATTCAGTGTCAAGAAGGAACATTTATGATGTTTTCTAGGAAGGTCCCAGTTAATATTTTTAAGTAATAATTTAACCCATAACTATCTCACATATGCATATCAATTCCTATAATGTGGGAATCCTTTACAGTCTACATGAAGTGGAGACTTCTTCAATCACAACTATCCACAACAATCAATCTCCCTCTCTTCCTCCCTATTTCCCTCTTCCCTGTATGTGCTCCTAAGTTGTCTCCACGTTGTTAGTAGCATAAGAGTAGGGTTCTTTTATATTCATTTTATTTTATGCATTATTTATATATATATATTTATTTCATTGTACACCTATAGCAACTAGAAAGGTGTACAGAATAAAAACATTCAGTATCTCCTTACAATAAATAACATTTTCTACACTAGAATATCGTCATGATGAAAACAAAGTTAACATTTTTCGATTAAATTCATTTTATGCTGTAATTTATAGTGATCTTTCCTGAACTATTACAATTAGAATATTGTACTTCTCTAGAAAAAATGAAAAAAATACTTGAAGGTCAGCAAAAAAAGCACATTAATATGGATAAAATTCTGATGTTCATTAGGTTTTTTAAGTACAGAGATTTATTTTAATTTTGCTGTGAATGTATATGATGTATATGCTACTCAAGTATATTGCATTTAAGGTATTTCACAGTTCAACATGAAAATGTCAAGTTATTTTGGAGTTCACATCATTCTTGAAGAAGAGAGAATACCTTTAATCCTATTCAACATTCTTTTTTCATAATAATTTTGTGGAACACCTATATACTCTGTGTGATTCCTTTCTAACTGAAACAATAGATTATAGTTTGACAAACCAATTTTTTTTTCAGTCAGGTTTCAGTTCACTTTAAAGAGAATTGCTTTTATCCCTTCCTTATAAAGGAACCTATTATGATGTTTGAAGTTAAACAAAATGACCTAGTAGAAAATATGTCACTTTAGAACTACAAGATTTGTGATTTAAGATATCATTCTGAATTTTCAGAATATGATGGAAACATTGTTTCAAATGTCCTTTAAAAATGTCTTACTGAATTCACAGAGAAGCAATAGTATTTATTTTTTTAATTGTTAAGATATTTACAAAAAGAATTTATATACCTGGTTAAATTGCTCAGTAAAATGCAATGTTAGTATAACTCAAGACCCTTTTACTTACTTAAGAAATGAATCCTGTATTTGTACAGCTAAAGTAGAGTTATAAGTTTTAAATTGCAAATTATAAAACTGGAGAAGGTTTAATTTAAATAGAATAGAAGAGATCAACTAGTCAGACTCTTGAATTTAAATAAGAACAAATTGAGGCTTAGTGTAGATAGAAGAATAATAAAATTAATGGCTTAAATAAAAGTTTAAGAATTAACCATAATTCTTTTATTTGTTTTATTAATAGAAATATTACAGTGTTATTTAAACTTTAAAAAGTTATTGATTTAGAACCTTTTAGAAATTGAAAGACACATCTCTGACATTAATAACAGATACTTCCTTCTAGTGCAGAAACAGTGCATCCATATGTTGTTTCTTTACTTAAAAATTCATATATCTAGCATGTAGAAGAGAAGAGAGAACTTGAATATGATCATCTGTGTGTTCAAGTTAAAATTTCTCCCAATTATTTCAGCAGCTATATATTTGGGGGATAATCATCACAGTTTTGCTTCCCAGGGCCTTTATATATGATTTTTTTTCAGGTTGTGGACTGCACAACCCTAGCTTGCAGCATTTACACTGAAATTGAATGTAACAGTGGCCAATGGATCATGCAGAGCATAAACAACAGGACCTCAGTCAATCTTTCTTCCAAAAATTAGCTATTATTCTGTATTTAGAGTTATATAGTTTTCAGTCTTGCTTCACACATGCATCCTTAATTTATCAAACAGCAATTCATTAGCAGTATGAAGCAGAATAACCTATTTTTCCTTGAAGTACAGTCTTCAGCCACTCTGAGATTCTCTTCTATTCTCAGGCCCCCATAATTAAACTTATTTAATATTTATGGATTTATTTTTTTAAGATTTGTATTTATTTATACATGAGAGACACACAGAGAGAGAGAGGCAAAGACATAGGCAGAGGGAAAAGCATGTTCCTTCACTGTGAGAGCCTGATTCGGGACTCAATTCCAGGACCCTGAGATCATGCCCTGAGCTGCAGGCAGATGCTCAACCCCTGATCCACCAAGGCATACCCATATTTATGGATTTATGAGACAGTTTTGGTAAATTCTGTCTAGAAAAAACCCACACATAAGTAATCAATTAATTTACAGCAAAGGAGCCAAGCATATACAATAGGGAAAGGACAGTTTCTTCAATAATTGGTGCTGGAGGGATGGCTGGGTGGCTCAATGGTTGAACATCTGCCTCCAGCCCAAAGCATGATCCTGGGGTCCTGTGATCTAGTTCTGCATTGGGTTCCCCATAGGGAGCCTGCTTCTCCCTCTGCTTACGTCTCTGCCAGTCTCTTTCTGTGTCTCGTATGAATAGATAAAATCTTAAAGTAAAATAAAATAAAACAAAATAAAATAAAAGGCGCTGGTTCAGTGGACATCCATATGCAAAAGAATGAAACTAGACTACTGTCTTGTTCCATACACAAAAAGTAACTCAAAATAAAGATTGAACATAAGATATAAAACCATTAAATCTGAAAGAAAAACCATAAGTGGTAATCTTGACATAAGTCTTGACAATGAATTTTTAATTTTTATAATTTTTATTTATTTTTATATTTTTGAGAGAGAGAGAGAGAAAAAGTGCATGAGCAGAGAGGGGCAGGGTGAGAGAAATCTTAAGCAGGACCCATTCCTGGTGTAGAGCCCAACACAGGGCTTGATCTCACAACCCTGAACCAAAGTCAAGAGTTGGATACTTAACAACTGAGCCACCCAGTTGGCAATCATTTTTTTAATCTGGCACCAAAAACAAAAGCAGCACAAGCAAAAATAAACATGTGACTACATCAAATTAAAAAGCCTCCTCACAGTAAGGTAACCATCAATGAAATGGAAAGGGATCCTATGAAGAGGGAGAAAATAATTGCAAATCATATTTCTGATTAGGGACTTATATTGAAAATATGTAAAGAACTCATACAACTCAGGAGCAAAAGAAATCTGATTTAAAAATAGGCAGAGGATCTGAAATGACATTTTTTTTTCAAAGAAGACATACAGATGGCCAACAGGTACATGAAAATATCCTCAACAATATTAATCATCAGCGAAATGCAAGTCAAAACCATGGGGTATTACTCCCAGCAGTTAGAATGGCTTTATTCAAGAAGATGAGAAATAACAAGTGTTGGCAATGATGTGAAGAAGAGGGAATCCTTGTGCACTGTTGATGCGAATGCAGATTGGTGCAATTATTACGTAAAACATTAGGTTTGCCTCAAAAAACTAAAAATAGAATTGCTATATGACCCAACAATGGGTATTTATGTAAAGAGAGCAAAAACTCTAATTGGGAAAGAAAAAATGCACCCCCATGTTTATTGCAACATTATTTATAATAGCCAAGATATGGGAAAAATACAAAACAAACAGTGTTCATCAATGGATAAAGAAATAAAATATGGGAAATAAATACAATGGAGTATTACCTGTAAAAATGAATTAAATCGTGCCATTTTCAACAACATGGACCCTGAGAACATCATCCTGAGCAAAATAAGTTAAACAGAGAAAGACAAATACTGTATTCTTTATATGTGGAATCTAAAATAAATTAAAAAAAAAGAAAAAGTCATAGATACAAAGAACAGATTTGTGGTTGCAAGAGGTGGGAGATAGGAGAAAAGAGTGAGTGATTTTTTATTTTAGTTTAAATAAATTGCTAAAAATTGTAAAAGCCCAAAACAATGGATTTACATTTTCTTTTAACTTAATGCTTTGACAGTTCATACTGTCTTTAATTCAACTATTAAATGATGCAATACACGTGCAGTTCGTAGAGAAGTGCTTGGCACATAGTAAAGGCCACATAAATCTTAGTTACTATTGCTATTATTATGTAATTTTAAAGCTATCTGCGGCATCAACAACTGGTAATTATGTCCATTTTGTTCCAAATAATTAATGATTTTCTCCTTTGTTGAATATTATTTTAAAGCATTTTTGTTTTATATTTTCCCCTTTATTATTTGAATTCTTTGTATTATCCACACTCGACAAAACTATTTCTGAAACCATTAAGTATCTCTGACCTACTTCTCAACACCTTAGGTAGTTTTAAAAAATCTGTTCATTCGTCCTTCATTCTTGCTACTTTTTTGTACATTATTATAGTTCAAACTCTTTTAGCAATTCTAACCATTGTCAATATTTATTTGTTGTCTCATAAAATCAGTGTTTATTTAACCATCATTTATCATATATTTGTCCATCTTTCTGTGTCCTCAATCATTCCTTTATGATTCAGTTACCTTATTTCTAAAGAATGTCCTTTTATGGAAAAATCATTAGTATAGTATTTTTCAGAATTTTCATCAAAACAGGTATATGTACTTTTTACCCTTCAGTAGTAACTTAGCTGGCTCTGGAATCTCAGGTGACGAGTTGTTTTCTTTCAATATTTGAAGATGTTTTTTCAATGCTTTTTGGCTTTTCTTTTTGTTGTTGAGAAGTTTATTGTCAACATCACTGTTTCTATATTGCTGAAGTTTTTCTGTTTGTTGTAAATAGATCTTTGTTTTTGAAGTTACAATTTCTGTTTATCAGGATTTATTGACTGATTATTTATTGATTGATGAGGTTTATTTTTAATTATCATGTTGAGGAAGTATTGTGCTTCATGAATATGAGAATTCATGTCTTTTATGAAATCTGGACCATTCTTTGTCATTTACTCTGGATATTACATCTCTGCCCTTGTCTTTCTTTCCTTTCAGGACTCCAAATAGATATTCATTAGAAGATTTGATGCTTTTCATCATGACCCTGTACCTGATTTGACATTTCTTATTTATTTCCCTTTGCTACCTTCTTTGTAATGTTCACAGGTTGACATTTCATTAC
This sequence comes from Vulpes vulpes, assembly GCF_048418805.1. Classification (NCBI taxonomy): domain Eukaryota; kingdom Metazoa; phylum Chordata; class Mammalia; order Carnivora; family Canidae; genus Vulpes; species Vulpes vulpes. Next base: position 44,108,715 of record NC_132786.1, on the reverse strand, counting down.
ATATTTATTATGATATTGGCTATTCTAGTTTTAAAAAATTACATTTTTATTTCAAAAGTTACCTGCTTTTCTAATATGACTTCCCTTTATTTTTGTGTCTTTACTCATTTTATATTTCTGTTTTAAAATCTCAATTAGGGGCACCTGTGTGGCTCAGTTATACATCTGTCTTTGGCTCAGGTCATGATCCTGGAGTCCTGGGATGTAGCTCTGCATCAGGCTCCCTGCTCAGCAGGGAGTTTGCTTCTCCTGTCACTAACCCTTCTCAAGCTTGCTCTCTGTCTCTCTCTCAAATAAATATCTAAAATCTTAAAAAAAATGTCAATTAGAATTTCATTAACTGAAGTTCTCAGATGTCTATTCTGAGGGTTTTTTTAGGAGCCTTATAAAGAAGACTTTATATATGGAAATGCAGCAAAATCTGAGAATGTTTCCCACTGTAGCAGATAATCTTTTACTTTTGTTGAAAGCAACTGATATTTGTGTTAATTTCTCACTCAGAGTTTTCAGAAAGCCTAAGTGGGCATATATTATAATAAGAGATTCCTTTAAAAACAAACAAACAAACAAACAAACCAAGGATCCTTGTCAAGGCAAACAAACTTCCTTCTACTCACTCTGGGCTAGTGGAATTTTTTTCTCAGCCTATTCTCTCTGTTGTGGGTTAGCTTTCCAAGAGTCCTGGCTTTACACCATAATCTTAGTTAAGATTTCAGTTTTACAGAGGCCCTAGCTTAATGTGCTGTCACTGTATTTCAGCTTCCTCTTGATTTGGAGGCTTAGATGGCTTTTCTTATTTTCCAAAGAATTTAGTTCTATATTTAAAAAAGTGACTTCTGTACTATATCTTTCATTTCAAGATACTCATATTGTTATTCTCAGATTATTAATTTGTTATATTGATATAACCATTAATTAGTACAAGATGTTTTGTTCATTTGAAAGAATAATCTTATTGTGTTTAGCCACTTTAAAGGAGATTTTTTTAGGATTGGAGGATGATAAAATTATTATTTTCTGAGTCACTTAAAGTGTACACATAAATTATTATTGCAAAACTTTTAATGTAACTTTAACCACAAAAGCAAGATAAACATGGAAATAGGATTACAAAATATAGAATTATATATGTGATTTAAATACACACTTTTTATATTAGTATATAAAGTTAAGCAGATATTTTATGTGAAGTTATAAGTCATTCTCAAGATTTATTTTGAAAATAAAAATAAAACATATATATTTGAATAACGATGTACATGTAATGTTTTATATGGTTATAACAAATTATTTTTCTTTGGGAATTAAGTCAAGATAATGACTTTATAAATTCACATAAACACGAATTAATAAAACACGGACACAAAACAGAGTAATGAAAACAATATATTTATTTGAAGTCTAATTACAAACATTGAATAAACTAAATTTCCAACATTAATATCAAAATATTAAGGTAAGTCTTTGCTGAGGGTCACATTGAGCTGCAAGGTGCTGCCGGGGTGTCTTTAGTCAGCACCAGGGCAGAAGACATCAAGTCCAAAATCAAGAACTACCAGACTGCCCCTTTTGATAGCCACTTCCCCAGCCAGACAGACTAGGAACTGCTGGCAGAACTACCTGGACTTCCACCACTGTGAGAAGGCAGTGACTGCTAAAGGGGGTGATGTCTCCAGGTCGAATGGTAGGCGTGTATACAAGTCCCTCTGCCCTGTATCCTGCTTCTTGGCCTGGGATGACCGCTGAGCAGAAGGCACATTTCCTGGGAAGATCTGAACTGACTACACCGATCTCTCCTGTGTCCTCCATCCTTCTCCCAGGGTGGTGAAGGAGGACCTGGGTACATGGTGATCCCCACCCTGGGATCCTGAATCATGGCTTAACTAATAATAAATACTCATTGGAAAAGTGTAAAAAAAAAAAATAAGGTAAATCCATTTCCTTGAGGAAGTAGTCATAATGAAATATTAAGTGGATATACAAGTTCCAAATATATATATATATATATATATATATATATATATATATATGCATATATTTGTAATGCTTCCTTTCAGCATAATGTTAAAAGTATATATCTGTGGGTCAGGGTTTTGGATGTTTAACACTTTTATTTTAATATTTTGCTATACTTGCTAGATTTCCTTAGAATGAGTATGTATTTTTTTAATAATAATGAAAAACATTAGCTATTATAAAGTGTCTCTGTTTGGGTATTTTCCAACTTTTTGACAATTCAGATTGCATCTTTTAGTTTGCTTATTTTCTAGAAATAATTTTGTGGTTGTCACATACTAGTTTATCAAATATCCTAGGTGTAATAATGTGGCAAATTGATATTCTCACTGAGAGTTATTTATATTTTATTTACAACAACTGGATTTATGTGCTATATCTCAGGAAAGAATTGAAAAGGACATAAAACAAAGAAGTTCATTACTTCCTTGGAGTCCTCTATTTTAGCTATCTTTTATTTTATTACTTTATTCTGCCCTTTGAATTTTTCATATAATGTGAATGCCATGGAAATATTTCCGTGTTTAGCCACTATATTCAAATCAGAATGCATCTTAAATAATTGTGGGAAATTATAAACAACTTTGAAGGATAATGATCCTTTGTATTTTAAATCAGCTAATGAAATGCAAAATAATACTATTGTAACAATCTTAGGTTTTTAGATATTTGAAGTTTAAATATTTGAAAATTTTACTTATATTGTCATATATTAAATTAGCTTGATTTTTATAATTTGACTTGAAATTTCATACTCTTGAAACCACACCTTGTCCAAATAATTCTCACACAATTACTGTATCTTTAAGACTACTCCTTTGGTAATTATATTACTTTGATTACAAAAGAGCTAAAGGGATCTTATAATGAGAAAATAAGGTGATCTATCTCTATTTCTATCCCTTTTTCCAATGCCAGTTCTCAGAAAAACACATCAGTTTCAATCATCTCGTACATCTAAAGACATAAACTCCATCCATCAAACTGGAATTTAAATAAAATTAACCAAAGAAGCAAATTACCAACTTTTTTTCCCAGGCTGCAATGTGAAACTTTCTGGGTATGCAGTTGCTAGCTAAAATAAATATTTCACTATTAGAAAAAAATTTCTCAGCTTTGCCATTTCTAGTTCTGAGAAAAATAATAGTACTTCCTTTTTAAAGTTATTTTAAGATTACATGACTTAATTTATGTAAATCTTTTATTACTAAGGCAGGCACTTAGTAAATAGCAATTACTATTATTGATGTCTGTCATTTTTGCTATTGCTTATAGAATGATATAAAGTTTTAAAACAAATATTTTGGGATCATCATTTCTTTTTCTTAAAAATTGCTATATACCTTGGAGTACTATATGAAATAATTTCCTCTGTTCCTGTGAGTACTTAAGGGATACCAAGTATGTCTGCCCGAGTACATTTTTTTTTTTTTTTGGCTCAATATGAATGGCAGTGCAAGTGTTTGGGGAAATGGGAAATGGTAACTATATCGTGTACTTTTCCACCTCACAGTACACAGAGATCTCAGAGTAAATTTGGCACATCAAACAGCAGATGATCAAATTTGTTAACAGGAAAAGCATGTGTTATCTAATAATTTCATCATAGTTAATTTAACTGAAGCATGACCTTGGGGTGATTATGCTCTTTAGGACTTTTCAAAAGCACAGACATTCTCTAATTTATGAAGTTGTGAATGAACTCACTTCCTGTTATTTAATAGGAACATGCAACTGGCTTTAAGTACAGAACAATTGCTTTCTAAAACGAAATGAAATATATCATACCCAGAAATGAATCAAATTATGTATAATTGATATAACAGTGCCTAAATACATTCCCGCTGGGACATAATTCTATGTATTTGAAATTGAAAATATATAGCACAGAGCAAATATGATAGTGTGAAGGTAGTGTTCTTAATTTAGTAAATATTAAAAAAAGCATTGCATAATTTGACATATGGTTTTTCTGTTTTTTAAAATAAACCTCAAAAGCTATGCATTTAACATAGTTTCTGTGTTTAAAAATAGTTATATCCAAATAAGTAATCAGGACTCTAGCAAGTGCTTTTGTAAGATTATTCATGGCTTGGGAAACAGTTGGATGCCATCAATAATTTTTAAATATATATATGTGTGTGTACATGTGTAGGTATTGTTTCTCAGCAGAGTAATAACCTTAAAACCTTCCAAGTTTTTAAGTCTCATTATAGTTATACTGAATATAAGCTAGAGGTTTACTTAATATGCTTTTCTGGGTTTAAAGGAAATTTCTGCCAATGGGAAGACTTTGGTTAGAGCTGCAAGCACTCCACAGAAATGCATGATAGAGACTGGGAAAATGTCACAGTGGTCTGGTTTTCCAGGAGTTTACTCGGGGGTCATGTGTATGAATAGCCTTAACTTGTATTGTGGAGGTAGAGAAATACGGTTTTTACCTTCCTGCATTTTAAGTACCCTACATCATGAAGTTATAAATATTTGTTTTTAGGATCTAAAGAATAGAAAAGCATTTCCCTCAATCACTTTCTTCTGGCTATAAAATTTGAGGATCAGCTCCTTTGCTAATGTGGGAGTGTGTATGTATGTCTGTGTGTGTTATATTCAACTCTCACAGCATTCCAGGATAAAAATTCTATTATTTACTTTTATAAATTAGGAAACTGAAACAGAAAGGCTACGTGAGTGATGTAGGATCAGAGTCAAAATTTGCATCTGGTCCAGGATGGCTTCTCTAGGACCAACACATGTTCAGACTCTAGCAAGCAGGAAAGAGAAAAGGGACAGAGAAGTCATGTCCTATCCATTTGAGACCCACTCCAGAATTTGCAGAGTTCACTTTTGTACTCCATCCAGTTACCCAGAGGTTAGTGACATAGCCATGCTGAAGCGGTCTTTATTCAGACAGGGTGTTCTCACCTAAATTTTCTAACTAAAAGGAAGGAAAGCAGATTTTGGTGAAAAACTTCACAACAAATGTCCATCAAATTTTTCCATTTAACAATTTTTCTTATGCTTTCGAGTGTTTTTTATGACTTCATCAATGGAATCTGTCACCAAGAAGATTTGTGAATTAAAGATCCAATACTCTACATTTCTAATTGCTAATTTTCCTTAAGATTTAATTCCAGGAATGATCTCCTGATTTGGATTAATGAGGATTCACTCAAACATAATAGAAAAATATATACATTCGTCCATTAAATATTTGCAAAATGAACCTCATATGAACAAAAACCCAAAAACTTGAATTCATTTCCTATCTTGTGCTGGGAATTAAACATTTTCATGAGCAATTTCAGATGCAAAATTTGAGACAGTAGAGTTTAGGAGGTCTTAGAAGTATAAAAACAATTTTAATTCTTACTTTCCCACATATAAGCTGTATAACTGTGGGACTTAGATTTCTTATCTGTAAAGTATACCTAGAATAATAAAGGCTTTATAATGATTTTAAGAATATTAAACTTACTAAGGAATATATATGGGTGTATATATATATATATATTTTGACAAATCTGTGTGGCAGTCATACTTAATATACTGCTTGATAACTTTTTCCACTAAATTATGTATTATAAGCATGCATTTCATATATAATAAAGTGTCTACACTGATATTCTTAATTGATTTGTGGTGTCACATTCTGCTGATCTCAGGGCATATAGACCAGTGCTACTGATAAAACACACAAGAACTGGGAAGGGAAAAAAAGCAAGATGTCTGTGATTCATAGGTTACATGCCATTTACATTAAAAATCAAAGAACATTTGCAATAAATGATTTGAATTAATAAGAAACTTCGGTAGGTAGGTATTTACATTTATCTAGTAAATATTTAATGAACATACATGTGTGCTTAGGATACATCGGTGAATATAATAAATATCCTTGTCTTATTGGAGCTTACATTCTGGCAGGTAATACAAGAGATAAGAAACATTAAAAATAAAAATTAAGTAAATTGTATAATGTGTTAGAAGATGATACTGCTATGGAAAAAATAAATCAAAGCCAGAAGATTCAGATATGCTAAGGTGAGGTTAGACTTCCCATTTTAAATATAATATTATGAAAAAGCCTCTTTGAGAAAGAGATATTCAGGCAAAGGCATGCCAAAAAGACAAGATAGTCAAGCTATAGAGAAAGGACACTATAAGAGTGGGAATAGTTAGTGCAAAGATCCTGTGAAGACTGGATGTGTGCCTTATTTGAGGAGCAGCAAGGATGCCTATATGGATGGCAGAAAGAGAAGGAGGGGTAAAGAGGCAAGGTATGTGCTTAAAGAGTAATGGGGAGATGAGTGCCCTAAGGAGCCTTGTTGGGACTTTGGCTGGTAGTTAGGACTTCAACAAATGAATTTGGAGAGGGAAATAGTTCAACCCACAACTGGAGAACAATAAAGAATGAAAGGAGGTATGTGGATGCAGTCAGTAGGTAGAAATCACCCTTTGAGGATTTTTCTGTAAAAGAGGAGAGAAATGGTGCAGCAACTAGTTAAGGAATTAAGAGCATTTTTGTTTTGTTTTTAAGATAGGAAAAATATAAAATTAATATGTAGATAGGAATGATTTAATAAGGAGGGAAAGAATTGTTACTACAGGTAACAGATGGAAGAATTTCTGAAGCATTGAGCGGAAGACAAATGGTTAATTTCTAGAAACAGGAAGGCAAATACATATGCAGATGGTGGTAGGTAGGCATCTGTGGGGGCAATATTCTGTAGATTTTACTTCTGGTTGTTTAATTTCTTTCCAGTGGAGCAGAAAGGAGGGTTTACAGCTTATAAGAAGATGGGGAAAGAGATCATTGAAGATTGAAGAGGTAAGAGAAATGTGAAATAATCAGCTAGAAGACAGAGTGATTGGACTAGGGAAGTATATCGTGCTTGCATGAAAACAATTCTTGGGCCTAGTTGAAATCATGTTCTGGAGGCTAGAAGTCTGAAATCAGAGTGTCAGCAAGGCCAGATTCTCCCTTATGGTTCCAGGGGAGAACTCTTCTTGCCTTTTCTAGCTTTTGGTGTATGCTGGATTTCTAGATATATCATGCTCATCACATGGCCATCTTTTCTCTGTGTTTTTACATGGTCTTTCCTCTCTGTGTCTCTCTGTCCTAATTTTCCCCACTCTAATGATCTCATTTTAACATGAATATCAATGTAAATATCCTATTTCCAAACAAAGTCATATTTTGAGGTACTGGGGGTTAGGACTTGAACATATCCTTTCTGGAGGATTCCATTAATCCATACAATTATATAAAGAGTAAAGAAGAACATAAAATTAGGTATTGTGTACCTAAAATAAATAGAGCTGGCGAGACTGGGAGATGAGGGACAAAGAGGGATGGGTTCATTGCTCTCCTTTGATAGAACAAAAGAGATTTGGAAAAACAAAATGCTTGTTTTCACTCCTATAGTACTCCCCTTTGCCTATAACCAAAGAAGTCCTGAGTAACTCCTAAAGGGCTATCTTTTAGCAATTTCCAACAAATTTTAAGAAATGTTCTTAATAGAACATTCTCCTTTGAGTTATATATATGCTAAATAATCACAGATTGACTTTGATCCACTCTTTAAATTTGTTTTTGCTAAGCTTTAAATTTGAGTTGGACATATCAAATAATGCACCAGCAGATTCAAAAGAATCTTTTTTCATCAGTTTCATTAGTTCCACTATTTATCTAACTCTTAAGGAATGACATCTTTAATTTCATGTGCAATGCTGTTGTTTGTCACTGAGCTACAAATTTCTGCAACAGGGAAAATGAAGGATTCTGGGCAGATATGTGATTGAGCTAAAATCCATGTAAGCCACATGTGTTTCAGAAACTGAAAAGCCAGTCAGTACAGTGTGAGTCTCCTCAACTCAGGTTGTGAATTCAAGCCCCACCTTGGGTGTGGAACCTACTTAAAGAAATATTTCTTTATTTTTTATTTTTTTATTTAATGGAGAAAGAACATAAGCAGAGGGAATGGCAGGCCAAAGGAGAGGGAAAAGGAGACTCCCCACTTAGCAGAGTCTGATGTGGGACTCAATTATAGTACTCTGGGATTATGACTACAGCTGAAGGCAGATGCTTAATTGACTGAGCCACCTGGATGCCCCAAGACATATAAAACTGTAAAACAGGGGGTCCCAGGGTGGCGCAATGGTTTGGCGCCTGCCTTTGACCCAGGGCACGATCCTGGAGACCCAGGATCAAATCCCACATCAGGCTCCCGGTGCATGGAGCCTGCTTCTCCCTCTGCCTGTGTCTCTGCCTCTCTCTCTCTCTCTCTCTCTCTCTCTGTGACTATCATAAATAAATTAAAAAAATTAAAAAAAATAAAAAAATAAAACTGTAAAACACGTGTCCATATTACTACTTTTATTTATTTTTTTATATAAATTAATTTTTATTGGTGTTCAATTTACCAATATACAGAAAAACACCCAGTGCTCATCCCGTCAAGTGTCCGCCTCAGTGCCCGTCACCCATTCACCCCCACCCCCCGCCCTCCTCCCCTTCCACCACCCCTAGTTCGTTTCCCAGAGTTAGGACTCTTTATGTTCTGTCTCCCTTTCTGATATTTCCCACACATTTCTTTTCCCTTCCTTTATATTCCCTTTGACTCCTTTCCCAGAGTTAGGAGTCTTTATGTTCTGTCTCCCTAATATTTCCCAAACATTTCTTTTCCCTTCCTTTATATTCCCTTTGACTATTATTTATATTCCCCAAATGAATGAAAACATACACTGTTTTTCCTTCTCTGATTGACTTACTTCACTCAGCATAATACCCTCCAGTTCCATCCACGTTGAAGCAAATGGTGGGTATTTGTCGTTTCTAATGGCTGAGTAATATTCCATTGTATACATAACCCACATCTTCTTTATCCATTCATCTTTCGATGGACACCGAGGCTCCTTCCACAGTTTGGCTATTGTGGACATTGCTGCTAGAAACATCGGGGGGGAGCTGTCTCGGCATTTCATTGCATCTGAATCTTTGGGGTAAATCCCCAACAGTGCAATTGCTGGGTCTTAGGGCAGGTCTATTTTTAACTCTTTGAGGAACCTCCACACAGTTTTCCAGAGTGGCTGCACCAGTTCACATTCCCACCAACAGTGCAGGAGGGTTCCCCTTTCTCCACATCCTCTCCAACATTTGTGGTTTCCTGCCTTGTTAATTTTCCCCATTCTCACTGGTGTGAGGTGGTATCTCATTGTGTATTTCCCTGACGGCAAGTGATGCAGAGCATTTTCTCATGTGCATGTTGGCCATGTCCATGTCTTCCTCTGTGAGATTTCTCTTCATGTCTTTTGCCCATTTCATGATTGGATTGTTTGTTTCTTTGGTGTTGAGTTTAATAAGTTCTTTATAGATTTTGGAAACTAGCCCTTTATCAGATATGTCATTTGCAAATATCCTCTCCCATTCAGTAGGTTGTCTTTTAGTTTTGTTGACTGTATCCTTTGCTGTGCAAAAGCTTCTTATCTTGATGAAGTCCCAATAGTTCATTTTTGCTTTTGTTTCTTTTGCCTTTGTGGATGTATCTTGCAAGAAGTTACTGTGGCCAAGTTCAAAAAGGGTGTTGCCTGTGTTCTCCTCAAGGATTTTGATGGAATCTTGTCTCACATTTAGATCTCTCATCCATTTTGAGTTTATCTTTGTGTATGGTGAAAGAGAGTGGTCTAGTTTCATTCTTCTGCATGGGGATGTCCAATTTTCCCAACACCCTTTATTGAAGAGACTGTCTTTCTTCCAATGGATAGTCTTTCCTCCTTTATCGAATATTAGATGACCATACATTTCAGGGTCCACTTCTGGGTTCTCTATTCTGTTCCATTGATCTATGTGTCTGTTTTTGTGCCAGTACCACACTGTCTTGATGACCACAGCTTTGTAGTACAACCTGAAATCTGGCATTGTGATGCCCCCAGCTATGGTTTTCTTTTTTAAAATTCCCCTGGCTATTCGGGGTCTTTTCTGATTCCACACAAATCTTAAAATAATTTGTTCTAACTCTCTGAAGAAAGTCCATGGTATTTTGATAGGGATTGCATTAAACGTGTAAATTGCCCTGGGTAACATTGACATTTTCACAATATTAATTCTGCCAATCCGTGAGCATGGAATATTTTCCATCTCTTTGGGTCTTGCTCAATTTCTTTCAGAAGTATTCTACAGTTTTTAGGGTATAGATCCTTTACCTCTTTGGTTAGGTTTATTCCTAGGTATCTTATGCTTTTGGGTGCAATTGTAAATGGGATTGACTCCTTAATTTCTCTTTCTTCAGTCTCATTGTTAGTGTATAGAAATGCCATTGATTTCTGGGCATTGATTTTGTATCCTGCCACCCGATTAAATTGCTGTATGAGTTCTAGCAATCTTGGGGTGGAGGCTTTTGGGTTTTCAATGTAGAGTGTCATGTCATCAGCGAAGAGGGAGAGTTTGACTTCTTCTTTGCCAATTTGAATGCCTTTAATGTCTTTTTGTTGTCTGATTGCTGAGGTTAGGACTTCCAGTACTATGTTGAACAGCAGTGGTGAGAGTGGACATCCCTGTCTTGTTCCTGATCTTAGGGGAAAGGCTCCCAGTGCTTCCCCATTGAGAATGATATTTGCTGTGGGCTTTTCGTAGATGGCTTTTAAGATGTCGAGGAAAGCTCCCTCTATCCCAACACTCTGAAGTGTTTTGATCAGGAATGGATGCTGTATTTTGTCAGATGCTTTCTCTGCATCTAATGAGAGGATCATATGGTTCTTGGTTTTTCTCTTGCTGATATGATGAATCACATTAATGGTTTTACAAGTGTTGAACCAGCCTTGTGTCCCCGGGATAAATCCTACTAGGTCGTGGTGAATAATTTTCTTAATGTGTTGTTGGATCCTATTGGCTAGTATCCTGTTGAGAATTTTTGCATCCATGTTCATCAGGGATATTGGTCTGTAATTCTCCTTTTTGGTGGGGTCTTTGTCTGGTTTTGGAATTAAGGTGATGCTGGCCTCATAGAACGAATTTGGAAATACTCCATCTCTTTCTATCTTTCCAAATAGCTTTAGTAGAATAGGTATGATTTCTTCTTTAAACGTTTGATAGAATTCCCCTGGGAAGCCATCTGGCCCTGGACTCTTGTGTCTCGGGAGGTTTTTGATGACTGCTTCAATTTCCTCCCTGGTTATTGGCCTGTTCAGGTTTTCTATTTCTTCCTGCTCCAGTTTTGGTAGTTTGCGGCTTTCAAGGAATGCGTCCATTTCTTCTAGATTGCCTAATTTATTGGCGTATAGCTGTTCATAATATGTTTTTAAAATCATTTGTATTTCCTTGGTGTTGGTAGTGATCTCTCCTTTCTCATTCATGATTTTATTAATCTGAGTCTTCTCTCTCTTCTTTTTAATAAGGTTGGCTAATGGCTTATCTATCTTATTAATTCTTTCAAAGAACCAACTCCTGATTCTGTTGATCTGTTCCACAGTTCTTTTGGTCTCGATATCATTTAGTTCTGCTTGAATTTTAATTAACTGTCTTCTTCTGCTGGGGGTGGGGTCCATTTGTTGCTTTTTCTCTAGTTCCTTTATGTGTAAGGTGAGCTTTTGAATTTGAGTTCTTTCCAGTTTTTGAATGGATGCTTGTATTGCGATGTATTTCCCCCTCAGGACTGCTTTTGCTGCATCCCAAAGATTTTGAACGGTTGTATCTTCATTCTCATTAGTTTCCATGAATCTTCTCAATTCTTCCTTAATTTCCCGGTTGACCTTTTCATCTTTTAGCAGGATGGTCCTTAACCTCCACGTGTTTGTGGTCCTTCCAAACTTCTTGTTGTGATTTAGTTCTAATTTCAAGGCATTATCATCTGAGAATATACAGGGGACTATCCCTATCATTTGGTATCAGTTCAGACCCGATTTGTGACCCAGTATGTGGTCTATTCTGGAGAAAGTTCCATGTGCACTTGAGAAGAATGTGTATTCAGTTGAGTTTGGATGTAAAGTTCTGTAGATATCTGTGAAATCCATCTGGTCCAGTGCATCATTTAAAGCTCTTGTTTCTTTGGAGATGTTGTGCTTAGAAGACCTATCGAGGGTAGAAAGAGCTAGATTGAAGTCACCAAGTATAAGTGTATTATTATCAAAGTATTTCTTCAGTTTGGTTATTAATTAGTTTAAATATTTGGCAGCTCCCACATTGGGGGCATATATATTGAGGATTGTTAAGTCCTCTTGTTGGATAGATCCTTTGAGTATGAGATAGTTTCCCTCTTCATCTCTCACTATAGTCTTCGGGGTAAATTTTAATTTGTTTGATATGAGGATGGCTACCCCTGCTTTCTTTTGAGGACCATTTGAATGGTAAATGGTTCTCCAACCTTTTATTTTCAGCCTGTAGGTATCCTTCTGTCTAAAATGAGTCTCTTGTAGACAGCAAATAGATGGGTCCTGCTTTTTTATCCAGTCTGAAACCCTGCGCCTTTTGATGGGGTTATTAAGCCTGTTCACGTTCAGAGTTACTATTGACAGATATGAGTTTAGTGTCATCATGATATCTATTCAGTCCTTGTTTTTGTGGATTGTTCCACTGAACTTCTTCTTAAAGGGGAATTTTAAGAGTCCCCCTTAAAATTTCTTGCAGAGCTGGTTTGGAGGTCACATATTCTTTCAGTTCCTGCCTGTCTTGGAAGCTCTTTATCTCTCCTTCCATTGTGAATGAGAGCCTTGCTGGATAAAGTATTCTTGGTTGCATGTTCTTCTCATTTAGGACCCTGAGTATATCCTGCCAGCCCTTTCTGGCCTGCCAGGTCTCTGTGGAGAGGTCTGCTGTTACCCTAATATTCCTCCCCATAAAAGTCAGGGATTTCTTGTCTCTTGCTGCTTTAAGGATCTTCTCTTTATCTTTGGAATTTGCAAGCTTAACTATTAAATGTTGAGGTGTTGAACGGTTTTTATTGATTTTACGGGGGGAGGGGGGGAATCTATCTATTTCCTGGATCTGAATGCCTGTTTCCCTTCCCAGATTAAGAAAGTTTTCAGCTAGGATTTGTTCAAATACATATTCTGGCCCTCTGTCCCTTTCGGCGCCCTCGGGAACCCCAATTAAATGTAGGTTTTTCTTCCTCAGGCTGTCGTTTATTTCCCTTAATCTATCTTCATGGTCTTTTAATTGTTTGTCTCTTTTTTCCTCAGTTTCCCTCTTTGCCATCAACTTGTCTTCTATGTCACTCACTTGTCCTTCCACCTTGTTAACCCTCGTCATTAGGACTTCTAGTTTGGATTGCATCTCATTCAATTGATTTTTAATTTCTGCCTGATTGGATCTAAATTCTGCAGTCATGAAGTCTCTTGAGTCCTTTATGCTTTTTTCTAGAGCCACCAGTAGCTGTATAATAGTGCTTCTGAATTGGCTTTCTGACATTGAATTGTAATCCAGATTGTGTAACTCTGTGGGAGAGAGGACTGTTTGTTTCTTTTGAGGTAAGGTTTTCCTTCTAGTCATTTTGCTCAGTGCAGAGTGGCCAAAAGCAAGTTGTATTGGGAAAAGGAGAAAAAGAGAGAGAAAAAAATGAAAGAAAAGAGAAAAAGAAAAAAGGAAAAAAGAGAAGGAAAAGAAAGAAAGGGAAAAAAAGGGGTGTGGAAGGAAACAAATCAAAAAGAAAAAAAAACACGGGGGAGTATCTTTCGATTCTGTATACTTTAAGTCCCTTGACTTCCCTTGGAACTGGTCCGTGTCGCTGGTCTTCTGGGGGAGGGGCCTGCTGTGCTGATTTTCAGGTGTTAGCACTTGGGGGAGCTGCTCTGCCCCCTGCCTGGTGCAGGGCTCAGTGGGGGGTGTTTCCCCCGTGAGGCCCCAGGAGGAACAATCCCAGTGGCTACGGCAACTCTGGAAACCTGGATTCAGCTCCCGCAGTTAGTCCGGGGCTCTCCGTCTGCAGGGCCTGGAGGCTTCGGGGCGGGGCTGCTGATCTGCTCAGCTCGGGGCAGGAGCGTCCTTGCTGTCCTGGGCCCTCCCGCCTCTGCCTGTCCCGGGGGAGGCCGGATCCTGGGCTGTGTCCCGGGGCCTGCGCTGTTGGATTTGCGCTCCCGCCCCGCAGCCCCCTCTGTGGAGCCGCCGCCCGAGCCCCTCCGAGCTGTTCCCGGAGCCGCGCCGCCCCCTCCGCGCGGAGCTTCTTCCTCCGCCCGAGCCGCCGCCGCTGAGCTGCTCTCGGAGCCCCGCAGCCCCCTCCGCGGAGCCGCCGCCCGAGCCCCTCCGAGCTGCTCCGGGTCCCGCCGTGCGCTGCAGCCCTTAGGGAGCTCGGCGCACTCTCCTGCGCACCCCGCAGGTGCCTGTTAGTGTCCCAGGGAGCCCGAGGGCATCCCCGCCCTCCTGGGTCCTGCTCTGAGTCCCTGTGGGCCCCTTTCCCCCGGGAAGGTCGGTGCAGGTCCTGCTCCTCCGGGACGGGGCTCTCCTGTCCTGGGGACACTCGCCCCGGCCTCAGCCCGGCTCCTCGCAGGGCCCCTCCCCTTTTTTTATATGCAGAATATCTTTGTCGATTCTAGAAACATATTTTTAGCTCTCTATTGATATTACATTTTCCTAGTTCTGTGTTAATCTTTTACATTTTCTTAAGCCTACTATTGTTATGAAAAGAATTTGCATTTGTGTGTATTCAAATATATAAATACTTACCTTTATAATTTTTCATCTTTTTTGTATGGAAATCTTCTTAGGTGTAAGATAATGAACACATTTTTTTCTTATTTACCTCTTTGATCCATCAGGAATTTATTTTTAGTTTCAGCATGGGATATTTTTCTAATAGATAAATAGTTCCCTCCATTAGATATTCATTCAATTGCACCATCACAGTTTTTGGAAGAGTCCATATTTTTACCAGGAACTTGAAGTTCTTCTCTATACCAATCATTGACACTTCTACACAGTTCTGTTTCTGAGTGTTCAATTCTGTAGTTCTATTTCCTTTTATCCTGCACTAACAACATTTTTAGTGACTCTAATTTTATATTCTTGTTACCTGTTAGACAATTCCCTCTTTAACACTTCTCTTTCAAATATCTTATAAAATCAGTTGTCAAATTCCATAAAAAGCCTTTGTTCAGATTTCACTGAATTTATATATTTCTGAGGAGAAAAATAACACTTTTAAAATAGGATATTTTTCCCATCCACCATCTTGACAGGTATCTTCATTATTTGAGGTTAAATAGTATGTTTTTTAAAATGTACATTTAATAAATTATTATCCATAAATAGCTCACATTAGTATAGATTTGATTATTAATTTGTGTTTTGTAGACGTGTTGTTTTGAATGGGATATTTTCTGTTTCATTACATTTTCAGTTGGTTCTGAATCATGTCTAGCAATGCATTAATTTTGTTGTTTTGATGACATAGTGAGTAATCTTGCTGAACTCTCTTCTAAGTGATATTTAGTTTGCAATTATTTGTCTTTATTTTTAAGTAGAATATCATAATCTCTCCAAATAAAAATGGCTTTGCCTTTTCCTTACAAATTCCTTCCTCATTTCTTTTGTCTTGGTTGAATTGTTTACTTAATGGGAACACTTGTAACTGTTCAACATAAAGTATGAATCCGTATATGTTTCTCACAGATATCCTTTATCAAGTTTTGGAAATCTTACATACTAAAATTTTTACAAATTTGGAATGGACGTTAAATACTGCATCTAGATCTTCTCATTTTATTGTCATCACTTACATAGTATTTCTTTATTTAAAAAAAAAAACCTTATACTGATACTATTAGTTCTTATTCTTTCTCTATTTTTAGTTTTACTAAACTTCCAACAATTAGCCTTGTGATAACAATTTTTTGGTATTTATTATAGATTAACCATACTTTTTATTGATTTGCATTTATATTTATTTTAAAGTTAATTAATTTCCAATTTGTTATTATTTATTTTTATTTTCTATGGAGTTTTTCCCCTAATTTTTTTTTTTTTTTTTTTTTTAGATTTTAGGGCTGCTATCATAAAATACCACAAACTGGGTGGCTTAAAACTATAGATTTTATTTTCTCATACTTCTAGAGGCTGGGAAGTGAAATCAAGTTGTTAGCAAAGTCTTGTTTCCTCTGAAACTTGTAGAAGAATCCTTATCTCTCTTCAGCTTCTGGTGACTTATTGGTAATCTTTGGCATTCACTCATTTGGAGGTACATAAAACTCCAATCTTTGTTTTCATTTTTATGTGGTGTTCCTTCTGCATGTCTCTGTGTCTTCACATGGTCAACTTATAAAATACCAGTTATGTTGGATTAGAGATCCACCCTACTACAGGATGACCTCATGTTAACTAATTACATTTTCAATGACCCTATTTCCCAATATGGTTATATTCTATGGTGCTAGTGGTAAGGATTCTAACATTTTGGGGAGGTGGACTTCAACCCCTAACAAGGGCTTAGTATTTTTATCCTTAATCTCTTTGTTTCTATATATTAATCCTCTAAACTCTCATCTAAGCATTATTGTAACCACAGCTCCTAAGTTATGATATGTATCAGAGAAAATTATGCACAAAGAGTCCTATTATTAACTAAGATTTAAAAGATAAACATATTTATCTTTTGAACTGAAGGAAGTATTTTTCTTGATAAAATTATTATAGAAAGAATAGAAATTAAAAGAATCCCCTGTGGAGAATATTGCCAATAGTTAGGGTAAGAGATTGTATGTGAAGAATAACATAAATAAAAAGGATGTTTGGTACTGCAATATCATAATGAGAATGAAACATGAAACAATTAGTATCCCAAGGGGTTGACAGAAAATTACAATGAAGGAATAACAGAGGCAATGTGGTAAAGCCAATCAAATGAATAGATAAGTGACATTGAAGAATAATGGCAAGTGGCAGTGCCTCTACTATGACGTGAATGATCAGCTTCAATAGAAACTCCCACATTGGTACTGGCAGAAGTAAAGCAGTTTTAGTTTTATAGAAAATTGCCTAGTAGGAAAGTTCCCAGAGGGAAGTTAATGGGGAAACTAAAGTACTTATTATAATTGTACAGAAGGAAGAACACCCAATGTCCTTATTGCCATGTTTGAAAATTTTCTCTAGAAAGAGATCAAGGCTGTCTGACATTGTAATCAAGGGTTCAGTAGCCAGCACTCTGTTGTACGTGATGGGGACCTACAAAAATATATTAAAATAAGCAAAATCAATCAATGGTCTCTGTTTATAGAAAGGAGGACTACAGGATGTGGAAGGAGGTTATAGCATGCATATATCTGACATAGCCCTAATGGCATATTTGCATATCTAATATTGAATTATATGAAAGGAACAAAAATTGTTCAAAATAAAGCAGGTATTTTGAAAACCCTAAAAACACCTTACTTACCTTGCTTATGATTTTTAATGGCTTTTTTATGGTAACCAAACATAGCTCTAAAAATGATCATTTAAACAGGATCATCATGAATAAATTCTACAGCTTTATGTGTATAATCCTACACCTAGTTATGCGGACGTCTTTTAAATCTCAATAAATTAGGTAGTTACATAATATCACAAAAGTTAAAGCAAATGAAACATCAAATGTGAAATGACACTAGTATTTATCACATAAAATTTAAACAAGTTATTGTTATGTTTACACTTTATATATATAATTCAGTCCAAACTGCAGGGAAACCCAAGAAGGCATTTATGATAATACACTATGTGCTTCAGAATTAATAACTTGAGACTTCTCACTAAAATTCTTTATTATGTATTTTGGAGAAAAATACATAATAGAAAAAAGAGTATATAAACATTCTATTTTCAGAGAGTATGATTACTTTATCAAGTCTTTGCTTGTAGATTTGATATTCATGAAGTAGAAAAAATGGCATTAATATACTTATTTTGTAGTTTACTCTGAATCTTTTAATAAATTCTGTTTATAGAATTATAGGAAGAACAAGAGCTATTGCCCTGATTTCAGTTTTTCAGGATACACTACTACAAACTACAGAAATCTAAGCCCTCAGGAAATAGCAAAGAAGTCACAGTGAGATGAGATATGGACTCATCACCTCTGTTTTATAGTGTGATGTGTGCTGAGTGCACAGTAAAGCACAAAAGATTTTGCTGCTGAAATCTTAATCAATAATGCATTCTTTTCTCTGGTTCATGAACAATTTTTCTACAATATATGTTGTTTATTAAGGAGAGATTATTCTAAACTTTGTAGCACACACAGTTTTCAAGTAAAACAAACAGTAGTTTTGAAAGTGATGTGCTCCTTACTCTGTTCACTTAACTCATACCTCACAGACTTATCTGCTTTTCCTATGCTGAACTAGCTAATTCCTTTGTGTTTACTCATTTTTCTCATTTCACACAATAAAACTCTAATAGGATAATTAACATATATGCAGCACTAACAATTATATTTGGAAGAATCAAACATCCTCACTACTACTAACTCTTGCTCTGGATAAACTTTGTTCATCCTGTTTTCTAGTTCTTAAATGGCATTTCCTCAAGCAAAGATTTCCTGATTAGCTCTTAATTAGGAGACTAGCTGGTCTCTATCCTAATCAATTTCTCCTTTTGTATTTATAATTTTATGTTCTTTGTATGTTCACTATTTTATTGAATATCTCTACAAGGACTGTAGATTATTGTCATCTACTGCTTAGTGCATAGTAGGCTTACAGTATTTGTTAAATGACTAATGATTGGACTGTTTATATCCTTAATAAAGAAATAAAGATTAAAAGGGTTATTACAAAGCAAGTAAAATAGTGACTAGCCATAATTTTTTAAGTTGAGAGTTTTTATGTAGGATGAATTCTCAGAAGTGGAACTGGTGGAACAGAGAGTTTATGCACTTGTTTTTTTAGTTATTGCAATAAATTAACTTTCTTGAGGTAAAATTTATATCCCACAAGTTCACCTATTTAAGTGTACAATTTAACGATTTTCTATATAAAGATTTTTAATGAGTAAAAATAAATTCTAATATATGCCATATTCTAATATATGTTCTATATAACAACAGAAATGTAGATCATATAAATCAGTCATTTTGGTTATTACTTTTTTACCTAGATTCTAACCTCAAAGGCACAATTTGGAAATGATGGGAAAAATAAATAAGCATAATCTCCATCAGTTTTTCCTATGCCTCAAATCAAATTTCTTAGGGTAAGGGATATTTTCATTGTTTTTTGGTTTTAAATAGTAGAATTGGCTGAACAAACCTTAAGTATGGATTATGATATGCTGATTTACTTAACTAATTTTCTATATTTTATAAAACAGTGGTGAGGTAAATTGTTACCCCAAAGAGGGTAGTTTTCTTAGTCCTAGTGTGGCTACTCTGATGATTTCTTCATGAAATTCTGGATCCCATGAGGTTTAAATTGTATGCTTAAGGAACTGGAAGATATTTCATATTGTTTGTTTAATTGACTAAGTAAAACTTGGTCCCTTTGGTATACTGAGATACATGATTTTGAGGAGCCAGAAATTCCTTATTGTAAAAGAAAGAACCTAAGACTTAGGGAGATACACACACACACACACACACACACGAGTTGATTTATCTATGTGTGATTACTCATTTCTTACCACTGCTTGGTAAGAAGCTGCCAATCTCATCCCTGTGGAAAGCTGCTTTCTTCCACAATGTGCTGAGAAATAATGTTGGTGTCAGGAGCATCAGCATCCTTTGGTACACCCCAGTAGTTTTTCATCGTCAGCCAGTGATGCAAGGAGAAGATAATCCACTGGAACAAGCTCCCTGATTTCAGTGGAGGAAGTGGTAGTACAACAGCCAGTGTAGGAATGGTTGTCAGGGCAGTAATGTTCAACAAAATGGTTAGAACTTTGTGAATCTTTAGTTGAGGATAGTTGATCATATAACCTCTAGACCCCCAAAGATGGGAAACTCACTGAGACCTATCTTTTCAACTGAATAAATTCTAGATATGGTGGGTGGGGAAAAAAACACAACCAAAACTTGACTGAGGTACCACCCTGGGTAGTAATGAGCCTCACTCAATTCCCACATCTAATCATCTTACAGCCCCATCCCCTTGAGTGTAGGAGAATATGCAGACCTATGAGAAAGGTCTATAATATTTTGATAATAGTACCAAACTATTATCAAAATATTACAGATTTTCCTCTTGTCTTTTTCTAATGACATAAATGACCATTTGTTTATTAGAATCACTGTGCCCACCTGATATTTGAAGAGATACTGACTTCTGGCTCTGAGATGATTCTAGTATCCAGGGCACAGACTTCCATTTTCTTATCTTCTAGGCAGAGTTCGCCTTGGGGTCATCAGTTGATAAATGGAGTTTTGTCCTAATCTGTCTCGCAGTCAGCCTAGAAGCTCATGAAACAATTCTAAATTAATTTCCCCAGTGTTCCTGAGTATAACTGACATTATAGCAGATTATAGGATGTTGGCAAGGATGCTTGATTCTCATTATCAATGTGAAATATAGTGCCTTTCATGCATTGCAGACATGAAGTTGAATCTCTGGAGTCCAGGTCATCTTCTGTCAAAGGATAAAAATTAAGAAAAAAACAAATCCTGGGTTGGCATTCTTCTAAGAGATCAGACATTAGGAATATAGATTTGGATCACCTCCAGGTAAGAACCTTGGCTCCCTGAGGTGAAGACTGAATGAAAAGGAACATTGATCGGATCAAGGGAAATAACATCATAAATACTGGTGAAACCCTCATGAACAGTGGCAGAAATGAGAGCAATAATAGCTATGGGTAACCTTAGGTATTGCATACGTTTATTGTGTTAGGTATTGCATACCTTTAAACATATGTCCTTTTACTTCATTTCCATTTCTCTCCTGTTTTATATTAAATGTTTGGGGTTATTACCTTTTATAATTTGTTCATAGTTTAAAAGAAATGAAGACACTTTGTGATTATAAGAGACTTAACATTACACAGAATTAAATGTAATAACTCATGAGAGTTTGGGTCTTCCCTTTAAGAGAGACAATAAGCATGCTTTCATTTCTCGGAGGATTAATTGTGTCCTGTGGGAGCATATTGCTCTTACTATTACTTGAAAGTTAAATATGATAATAAACGTGTGCATAAGTGTGAAGAAGCTAGAGGGCTACTATTATAGATAGTTTTGGTCAATATTTATCTCAACATCCAAAATTAGGCTCCAGATGTGACTTAGGTTCCTCCTGAACAAATTTTAATTCAAAACTAAATTACATGGAGAGAGAGGGAAGCATCCATTTAACTGGCCTCTGTCCTGAGAGAGGTGGGTTTGCTCTGGACCCCGCAGCTACAGTAGCAGCTTCTGGGTTTTTCCTTTTTAACTGTGAGCTAATTAGCACTGAAATTACATTGGTGCTCCAATTTTGTCTGTTCCTGCACACTTCAAACAATTAATTGAATAATCTATGTTCCTTACTACTTAATTTAATTTGAAATATTGATCTTATCTGAAATTAAGAAACCTGGTTCATATAGGAAATATTATTACAGCCTCTTACCATGTTGGTATTCAAATACAAAGACAAATTTGCAGTATTCCTGTGACATTTCTAAATCTGTTTACAATTTTTTGAGGGTAAGAACTTATTTATTTATTTATTATAAAAATTGTATATAGTTAAAGTGTATAGCATGATGTTTTGATGTATATATACATTGTGAAATGATTGTTATAGTCAACAAATTAACATATCGTCCACCTCACATAGTTACCATTTTGTGTGTGTATAAATGAAAACATTAAAGATCTATTCTCAGAAAATTTCAATTATACAGTATCATAGTATAAAAAATAAACATCGTGTTGTACACTAGATCTCTAGAATTTATTCATTCTACATAAGTTAAACTTTGTACCTTTTGGTGGGGGTAAATAAAAAAAATTTATTCCCTTTTTGAAGTCTCTGTTAAATTCCAGTTAACATACAGTGTAGTATTAATTTCAGGTATAGAATTTGGTGATCCATCAAAACTTTGTACCTTTTTTACCAACATCTCCTCATTCCCCCATCCTGTTTGCTCATCTCTGCCTAGTTGTAGTGATTGTTGTTGGAATCAAATGGAGGTGGATATGAACATTATTATGAATTTTAAAGCCATTTACAAAGTATAGTGGTTAACATTGTTTTAGCTAAAAGAGAATAGGATTATAATTGGAAAAAAGTCTATATATAATAAGTTGATAAGTGGAGATTGTCAATATTTGAATGCTTCTAGAAAAGTTCCAAGGACATATGTGTATGAAAAATATTTCAAATGTCAATACTCACTGAATTCTTAGAGCTAAAAAGTGGCATAAATAATCAAGATAGGGATAAAATTAAATGGAGCAGTAGGAAGTGATGTTGAAATGCATTTCATTCCTGTTTTTAATTAATATAATTGCGGTTGAGAAATAAGACATTCTTAAAACACAAAAGTAAGAACAGAGGCAACACATGAAAGTATTATAATTGCCAGAGAGTTTTATACACACACAATATTAAAAAAAGTATTTTTGTTCGAGAAAGTGCACTTAAGGGATCCCTGGGTGGCGCAGCGGTTTGGCGCCTGCCTTTGGCCCAGGGTGCGATCCTGGAGATCCGGGATCGAATCCCACGTCAGGTTCCCGGTGCATGGAGCCTGCTTCTCCCTCTGCCTGTGTCTCTGCCTCTCTCTCACTGTGTTCCTATCATAAATAAATAAAAAATTAAAAAAAAAGAGAAAGTGCACTTAATTTTTCAGTTTCATGCTACAATATCAAGTTATTGACTATATTTTAATATGGAGAGAGTAAAGAGGTCAGAACAGGTAAGCTGTGAGGCAATTTCTTTCATATGTCTTCTTTGAGGTAGCTTTTGTGCTCAGCATTATGCTATTAGCTCAATAGCTATTTAATAGTGTAATTGTGAACAGTGTTATAGAGAAAGTTATCACAAGAAGATTTAAACTTTCATTTGAAAAAATGCAAGTTAGGGTTATATTCTTAACCAAAGGCAAAGACAATCTAATTCATAGTTAAGATCAATCATATAAGCAAGGATGTAGCACAGTAAACTCAAAGATAATTTAAAATTTTAAAGCTATATACCACATTCTATAAATAATGCATGTGTTCTACATTTGTTTTTTTTTTAAGATTTTATTTATTTATTTATTTATTTATTTATTTATTTATTTATTTGAGACACAGAGAGAGAGAGACAGAGAGAGAGAGAGAGAGAGGCAGAGACACAGAGGGAAAAGCAGGCTCCACGCAGGGAGCCCGATGTGAGACTTGATCCCGGGTCTCCAGAATCAGACTCTGGGCTGAAGGCGGCGCTAAACTGCTGAGCCACCCCGGCTGCCCTTGTGTTCTACATTTGTACATGAAATATATGCTCTTAAAGTATGAAAATTATATATAGCATAAATATACAGCTTTTATTTGTTGTAAATTTGACCTAAATCTGATCCCAGTTTATATGCTTAAAAGGGGCATAGGTAAGCCTATATTTAAATCTGCTTTACCAATTAGTTTTAACTGTATGGTCTTGGAAAACTTCCTCAATCTCTTAGACTCCTGTGCATCTTATTATTCAATTAATTAATTATATTCATTACTTTTATAACTTATTTTAGAAATTTGACTTACTCTCTTTTCCCTAACCACTGCTTCTTTATTGTATTGTGTTCCTATTTAAAATGTCACATTAACTTGTATCTTTAAAGTGTCATATTTTATTTTTTTAAAGTGCTCATCTGTTGCCTGAATTACCTCTGTTTTCTATTAAATCAGTCCCTATCTCTTTTTTTTTTAGTTTTTCTCTCTTTATGATATTGTTTTTTCCCCCAAATATGTGGTATTTATATTTTGGAATGAAGTTCTAAGTAGACAGAGTATAACATTCGTTGGGAAGTGTTTCTGATTTGCCTGTTTAGATCTGGTCTCACAAACATTCATTCTTCTGAATAGGAGAGCTGAACATGAGTTCTGCGTAGGTAAGGGAAATATTTTGCTTGGGACAAGGCTTCTTTCACTCTTGGGTAGAATAAGCCATTTATATATGTATATAATTTTTTTCCACAGAGGTTTAGCAGATTTTCCTTTGTGGGCAGAATAGGGAGAGGTTTTAATTAACTTAGCTCTTCTGTAAATAGTTCTTTAATAAGTTACCTGTGGCAGATTTTATTTTACAAATGCAATCACAACAATATCTTCCATTTTATATTATCTTCTTACGTATACACACTTCTTACAAGTGTTTTTGACTCTTCTCCCAAGGAAAGATGGAATCCATGATTCTTGTCCTTGAATTCTCAATGGGTTTGTATCTATGGTAGATATTGGCTTGTTAGGCAGGGTCATGAGAAGTTATAAAACTTCTGTCTGGTTCCTCTTGGGATGCTCATTCTTCTAACCCAACTACCATGCTATGAGGAGGCTCAAGCACCAACACAGAGAGGACCTGTGTACATGTTGCAGCCAGTGGCCACAGCTGAGG
This sequence comes from Vulpes vulpes, assembly GCF_048418805.1. Lineage (NCBI taxonomy): Eukaryota > Metazoa > Chordata > Mammalia > Carnivora > Canidae > Vulpes > Vulpes vulpes. The sequence continues at coordinate 44,084,238 of NC_132786.1, read as the reverse complement.
TCCTCTGACAGCCAGTAATCAGACAAGTGAGTGAGGGAGAGACTTTAGATAATGTCAGCTCCCAGATGGAATGCTTCCTACTCTTCAAGTTATTCCAGTCATTGAATTGGCTCCAACTTTGAAGTTTTCCGGGCTAAAGCTTCAGAAATGTAGAATAGAGAAAAGGAAATACTTTTCAAATATTTAACCAAGAGAATCAAGGAGTAGAGTAAAATTAGTACTTTCTTTGCCATTATATTGTGATTTTGTTCACATAGTCATGGCAACTTGAACTGTCCTCTCATTTTGCTGCCACAAGCCACTCTGTTGTGTGTTTTTACTAACTTGACTTTGAACCTAGAGACTTATTTGTGCATCGCAGAGGAAACAAACTCTGAGGCACCTCTTGTGTGTGTTTAGCACAGTGGTTATTGTGCTGGATCTTGTGCATCAGTACATATCATCTGACGTCTGTCTTCAAGAAATCCATCAAAATCTCCATTCGCTAATTATAATTTGTCCTTTTGTCAGGGATTCATATATTTTTATCAACTGAGTAGAGATTAGATAATTTGATATATGTGATCTCTCTGCCGTCTTGCATCAGAAATCCAATAAAGTCTCATTAACAGGAGCTTCAAAAATCTTTGTCACTTAAAACGAAATGCTGCTTGAAAAAAGCAGGATTTGATTTCATGTTGCATTTACATTTTTTACTACAGGGGACATTATCCATAAAAAAATATGTTACCAGTTAAAAAAAAAACCCTAAAACATAATGAGACAATGTGGAATGATGAACGCTGAGACTAAAAGCAAGGAAAGTTAGGAATGCTTGGAAAATATTATTAGCCAGATCATGCCGGCAAACCAGTCACAATTAAGGATTTGACTTTTCAGGAGGTATATTGACTCTGAAATCCCACTAGTGTTCCATGAAGTGAACTACAGATCGATTTCTCCTAATGATTTGCAAGCTTACTTATTGAGTTAAAATATGAGAAATGCCTAGCTCAATGTCTGGAACATGGTTAGAGTCAGTAAGAAGTTGTCAATTCAATGTTTGTAAACCAAGTGGGTTACTTGAATATGGCCAGAATTATCTTTTTACTAGTATCTTCAGGTATTTCTGTAGATTTTGATTATCAACATTTAGCCAATCATCAAATATTTTGATGCTCTATTAGGTGGTACTTTCACATAATGACAACTATTCAAAAATGATATATATGCCTCTATAAAATTTGACCTTTGCTGGAAGTATTCAATTAGAAGTTATAGACTATTTGTTGCAGGCATTGAACAAAGAAAAAATTAGATCTGGTAACTTTTAAGATACCTTTAAACTATGAAGTATTTTGATGCTGTGAAAACATTATGGAAAAAAAACATTATGGGATATTTATAATTCCATTTTGTTATGCCTAATTGTTTTAAAATTAAATTTGAAACATTTTCTTAATAAGTGAACTTGATTTAATATGATAGTTTATTCTTCTAGTGTGAACATTATGAAACATTAAATTCTTCAATGATAATGGCTCTTTTTTTAGATTTCTAAAATGAAAGCAAGTGATTCACATGAATTTCATATTACTTTATTTGCAAACATACTTAACTTTGGAGATTAATTGGATCGAGAGAAAACTGAATCATTTTATTCATTTCAGTATGATCTGTGTAGGACACATATACAAACATTACATTCTCTATTAATCTAGTACTTTTTATAACTGTCCAATATCTTAAGACAAAGGTAAATAAATTGAGTCATAAAAAGTTATCTGTTAATTTAGGAATGACACACATTAATTCATAGAATAAACTGTGAAGACTGTTACTTGGGAAGTATCTAGGTGAGGAAAATAAGAAATAAGAATAAAAAATATTTTTATTCCTAAATGTTGATTTTTTAATATTTTAAGTTATACATTGCTAATAAATATGTTAGTATTTTTGTATACCAAATATTGCAACATGTATCTAATTTTTTGGTTATCTGCATATTAAACTCTCAAGATTTGTCCTCCAATAAATATAACTTTAAGGTATATAGATTATCAATTTTAATATGATATTAAACAACAGCAGTGTCTAGTTTGATATGCAAACTTTTAAAATTATAGATGTTTTAGTTTTCTATTTCTTCTATAACAAATTACCACAAATTAAGCAGCTTAAGGAACATAATTTATTGGGATGCTTGGGTGGCTCAGTGGTTGAGTGTCTGCCTTTGGCTCAGGGCATGATCCCAGAGTCTCAAGATGGAGTCCCACATCCGGCTCTGTGTGAGGAGCTTGCTCTCCCTCTGCCTATGCCTCTCTCTCTCTGTCTCTCACGAATAAATAAATAAAACCTTTTTAAAAAAGAATATAATTTATCTAACAGTTCTGTTAATCCGTGGTTTGACATAAGTCTTAATGAGCTAAAATGAAGGAGCTAGCAAGGCTATATTCCTTTCTAGAGGTTCTGGAAGAAGATCTAGAATAATCAGTCTTCCATCTGGAGGCCCCACAGCCCAATCACATGTGCAAAATAAAATCCCTTTTGCTGTGTGAGGTAACATATTCACAGGTTCTGAGAATTAGGAAGTATTTTGTCAGGGAGCGCTCTTCTGACTACCACAATAGATAGAACAAATCCAAATAACTGATCATTTTAGAATTATTGGTCATATTCATTTCAGCCTCAAAAGAGAGCATGTGGCTATTGGAGCTTTGCACATATTCTCAAAATAATTCCAGCTGTTGACCCTAAAACCAGGGAGATTAATTTATACTGCTCTAAGCATAATTATTTCCCTACCCATTCCTTCCCAAGACAACATGTTCTTTTGCCTCTTTTGATTGTTATCCCTTCCACTCCAAACTTCTGGGTCCCTAACTATTCAAGTGATGACAGCTCACCATAATAAAAACCAAATTAATAACAGCAACAATAATAATGGTAACTCTCATCTGTGATAAGTCTAATACATGCCAACCCTGTGCTAGAAGTGCTAGTGCATTATCTTTAAGATCAGCTCTTCCCTCAAGAAAGCTTTGAGTTGTCCCACCTCAAAAACCTGAGTTAAAACCAGATACAACTGACTCCAAAGTCCAGCTTTTCACAACAATTTTGAATTGTTCCCCCATTCAAAGTGTAATTTAAGCTGGAAAATAAAAATTTGAGTTATAAGTAAAAAATTCGAAGATATTTCATGTAAATTGAATATTATTTTTATAAAATTTACATGGCCCATGATTATGTCAAGCTAGTATATCATGGTAGTATGGTGACTATGACAGAGGTAATTCTTATTATTTTGAACAAAATAATACTAAAATGTTATTTTAAAATACCATTAGAACCTTCCATTTTAATAATAACTTGTAACTCTTCTTTCAAATTATCAAGTCTAACTCTATAAAAATTCTTTTTTTTAAAATTAAAATTATTGTCATTAAAAAATAGGAAATAGGAAAAAAATAGGAAATAGGGGCACCTGGATGGTTCAGTGGTTGAACATCTGTCTTCAGCTCAGGTTGTGATTCTGGGGTCTTGGGATCGAGTTCTGCATCAGACTCCTCACAGGATTAAGGTTATCCTCCCTCTGCCTATTTCTCATGAATTCATGACACAAGAGAGAGAAAGGCAAAGACATAGGCAGAGGGAGAAGCAGGCTGCCTATGCAGAGCCTGATGTAGGACTTGATCCCAGGACTCTGGGATCATGACCTGAGCCCAAGGAAGATGCTTAACCACTAAACCATCCAGTTATCCCAATAAAAATCTTAAAAAAAAAAATTGATTTATTTCTTTAGCCTGTAATGTGACTGCATTTATAAAAAGATTTAATTTAACTCAATGGGTTTTAGCTCTATTTATACCTCTATTGATTACTTTTTTCCAGATTTTTTTTTCTAATACATGCAGAGATTTCAGTTATGTTTAACAATGGATCTGTGTTAGACAAACACATTCAGTATCAGAAACTAGGTTGCAAAATATTGCAAGCTTATAAGACTGCCATATGTTGAGTCTCTATCCCTGGGCATGGTACAGAACTTTGTTTAAAAGAGATTGGCAATTAATAAATTATAAAAAGAAAGAAATTAATAAATGTATTTTTAAAAAGCAATCCCTAATTAGCTAATGAATCATTGATCATATTCTGCTTTTGTCTCAGTCTTGGTGGAAATATAAGCTGTGCATTTCAGATGAGTACCTTCTATGAATCAATATGAAAACTTTTTGAAGAAAGTACAATGAGTTGGGAAGATGCAGGAAGAATATATTGACGAATTTCACCATTATGTCAGGATCAACTGCATCTCTCACTAATGACCAACTTGGCCATCTAATGTGTACTATTTATACCATGGAGTCATGGTTGAGAATAATTGATTCTGCCTGTTGATAAAATTATCAGACAGATTATATAGTTATGTTCTGATTCCTACTTCAGTTCAACCTCCTGCCTTAGACCTGTGGTTTACCATTTATATTTGGGTAGGTAACTGTCACATGATTAATCAACTTTTATAGTTTATGATGCCTTAGAAAATATGATTCACTTGGCACCAGCTACCTATACCTCATGACATTAGAACCCATTAGCACTTGATCTTTGGTGGGAGATGAAAATGCGATGTTGCTCTCACCATCTTCTTATTTTATTCTCCTATTTTAAGTGGTACTTAAATTTCAAGATTCTACCTTTCATAACTGTCAATAAACCATATTTTCCTTTTTGCATATGAGCGTTAGCAGAGATATCCCTCCACCATTCTCCACAATTTCCCCATCTGTACTAGTCTGCATGCATAGTAAGTCACACATTGCCTCAACTTCATTGTGAAGCAGAAATTTTGCCATGATTGTGTGATAGTCATTCTGTTCCAATCACAATCATTCATATTTGCTTTTGATCTGAGCCAGACTTCTGGGCTGCAGAGAGATGCATGCTCAATAAACTTACCTTTCAGATTCACTGGTCTCATCACCATGTTTGCTGAACCTTTCCAAATTATTCCTTTAAATAGTAGTTTGAAGCTCCTTTTCTGCAGCAAGTATGGACCCCAGTGAGTGAAATGAATTAGAAAATCTGCACATGACACAGTCAGTAAATGTGTTAAATAGAGTTAGTATTGGGCTATTGCTACATATTTTAATTTGAAATTCTTGTATCTGAATTATTGCTCATAGCTCAGATACTTTAGTTCCCCATTATGCTGAATAAAACCAGATAGCAGATTTTGTCTGTCCCCAATTCAGCTATTGGTGCTAGTTAATTTGATTCTGTTACTTCCTTATGACATCTCAGTCCATTCTAGAAAGATTCAATAGCTTCCTCTAATGTCCATCCCTGCCAAATATCACTAAGCAGTGACCTTCTTAAGGAAAATACTTCAATGAATTTATTGAAGAAAAAGAAGAAGAAAGATAGAAAAGGATTAAGGAAAGGCTGAATAAAAAAGAAAGGAAGAATATGGAGATTCTGTAAGCAGCATTTACTTTTATATACATTTAACAATATTGGGCCATAGGGTATAGAAGAAACAAATGTGATGCAAGAGTATGGCTTTTTTTGCAAATAAACTTGAATTTGATATCTAGTCAACTGCTTTATGGACACTGAGTAGTGTTAGAAGATGAGTTTTTTCTTATGCATAAAATTAAAATGTTCCTGCATAATTTTATTAAGAATTAAATAATATAACAGAATTTAGCAAAAAATCTAACTTTTTCTTAATTTTTAAAATAATTTTTTGTCATACGCAATTGACACGTTACATTAGTTTTAGGTGTTTACCTTAGTGATTTGACAAGTTAATCCATTATGCTATGTTACTCACAAGTGTAGCTACCATCTGTCCTGTTACATTGCTATTGTGTTATCACTGACTATATGCCTTATGCTGTGCCTTTTATGTTCATGACTTTTTCATTCCATAACTGGATGTCTGTTTCTCCCTCTCCACTCACCCATTTCGCCCATCTCCCTGCCTTTGTCCCCTCTAGTAATCATCAGTTTCTTCTCTGTACTTAATAGATATGATTCTGCTTTTTGTTTATTCAATTTTTCAGATTTTACTTATGAGTGGAATCATATGGTATTTGTTTTTCTGACATTTCACTTAGCATAATACCCTCTAGATCAATACATGTTGTCTCAGATGGCATGATCTTATTCCTTTTTATGGCTGCATAATATTCCATTTTATATGTATACCACATCTGTCTTATTAATTTATCTATTAATGGACACTTATGTTACTTCCATATATTGGCTATTGTAAATAATTCTGCATGTGATATAGGGCAGCATATATCTTTTCAAATTAGAGTTTCCATTTTCTTTAGGTAAATACCTGATAATGAAATTATTGGATCATATATTTTTATTTTTTGAGGAACTTCCATACTGTTTGCCACAATGACTATAACAATTTACATCCCCACTAACAGTGTACAAGCGTTTCTTTTTTTTTCCACAACCTCACTAATGCTTGCTATTTCTTGTCATTTTGATTTTAGCCGCAAAAACTCATGTAAGGTGATAGATAGCTCATTGTGGTTTTGGGTTTTTTTCTTAAGATTTTCTTTATTTATTCATGACACACACACACAGAGGCAGAGACACAGGTAGAGGGAGAAGCAGGCTCCATGCAGGGAGCCCGATGTGGGACTCAATCCCGGTCTCCAGGATCAGGCCCTGAGCTGAAGGTGGCGCTAAACTGCTGAGCCACCCAGGCTGCCTCCATTGTGGTTTTGATTTGCATTTTTTTTATTATGAGTAATAAGCATCTTTTCATGTGTCTGTTGGCCATCTGTATCAGTCTTCTTTAGAAAAATGTCCATTCAAGTCCTCTGTCCACTTTTTAATAAAATTGTGTGTGCGTGTTGAGTTTCATATGTTCTTTATATATTTTATATATTGGTCTCTTATGGAATATGTTTCTGCAAATACATTCTCCTATTCAGTAGGTTGTCTTTTTTTGTGATGTTGATGGTTTTATTTGCTGTGCTAAAGCTTTTTATTTTAAGGTAGCCCCAATAGTTTATTTTTTCTGTTTCCCTTTCCTAAGGAGATAGATCTAGAAAAATGTTCCTATGTCCAATGTCAGAGAAATTACTACCTCTGTTCTCTTTTAGGATTTTTATGGTTTCAGGTCTCATATTTAGGTCTTTAATTCATTTTGAGTTTATTTTTGTATGGTGTTAGAAAGTGGTCCAATTTCATTTTTTTACATATAGCTGACTATTATTCCTAGCACTATTTAATGAAGAGATAGTCTTTTCCTTATTGCATGTTCTTGCCTCTTAATTGATATAAACCCATATAATCATGGGTTTATTTCTGAACTCTATTCTCTCCCATTGATCTATATCTGTTTTTGTGCCAGTACCATATTGTTTTGATTACTACAGCTTTTTAGTATGTCTTGAAATCTGGTATTGTGATACCTCCAGTTTTGTTCTCAGGATTGCTTTGGCTATTCAGTCTTTTATGGTTCCATATAAATTTTAGGATTATTTGTTCCAGTTCTGTGAAAAATGCCATTGGTATTTTGATAGAATTTGCATTGAATCTGTAGATTTCTTTGGGTAATATGGACATTTTAACAATATCAATTCTTCTAATCCATGAGCGTGGAATATTTTTCCATTTGTTTGTGTCATCCTCAACTTCTTTCATCAGTGTTTTATAGTTTTTGGAGTACAGGTCTTTCACTTCTTTGGTTAAGTTTATTCCTAGGTATTTTATTCTTTTCGGTGCAATTTAAATGATGTTGGCTTTTAAAATTTCTCTATCTGCACCTTCATTATTACCTTATAGAAACACTACCAAATTCTGGGGATCCATTTTATATCCTGACACTTTACTGAATTCATTTATTACTTCTAGTAGTTTTTTGGTAGAGTTTTTTGATTTTATATCTTTGGTATTATGTCTTCTAAAAATAGTGACAGTTTAATCAGACAGTGTCTGATTACTGTGGCTAGGACTTCTAGTATATTTTTGCTAAAAGCATTGAGAGTGGACATCCTCATCTTATTCCTGAACTTAGAGGGAATGCTCTCAGTTTTTCCACCATTGAGGATAATGTTAGCTATGGATTTTTCATATGTGGCCTTTATTATATTGAAGTATATTCCCATTAACTCCACTTTTTTGAGAGTTTTTATCAGAAATGGATGTTGAATCTTGCCAAATGCTTTTTATGTATCTATTGAGAAGTTCATATGATTTTTACCTGTTTTTTTGTTGTTGTTGTTTTTGTTATTCTGTATGACATTGATTGAGTTGTGAATTATTGAACCATCCTTGTATCCTCTGGAATAAATCCCACGGCTTGAGGTGAATGAATTTTTTATTGTATTATTGTATGCCATTTACTAATATTTTGTTGAGGATTTTTGCATCCATGTTCATCAGGGATATTGGCTTATAGCTTTCTTTTGTTGCAGTGTCTTTTAAAAAAGATTTTATATATTGATTCATGAGAAACACAGAGAGAGAGGCAGAGACACAGGCAAAGGAAGAAGCAGGCTCCCTTAGGGGAGCCTGATGTGGGACTCAATCCCAGGACCTCAGGACCACAACCTGAGTGAAAGGCAGATGCTCAACCACTGAGCCACCCAGGTGCCCCCTTTCTCCTTTTTTTCTTGATGAGTCTGGCTAAGGGTTTGTTCATTTTGTTTACATGTTCAAAGAACCAGGTCTTTGTTTCATTGACTGTTTTTTCTTTCTCTTTTTCAGTTTCTATATCATTTATTTTCACTTTAATCTTTAATTTTTTTTCTCCTGCTTACCTTGGGCTTTGTTAGTTCTTGCTTTTCTAGTTCCTTTAGGTGTAAAGTTAGACTTTTTATTTGGGTTTTTTCTTGTTTTTTAAAGTAGCCTATATACTTCCCTCTTAGAACTGCTTTCTCTGTGTCCCAATGATTTTGGACTGTTGTGTTTTTACTTTCATTTGTTTCCTTGTGTTTTTAAGTTTCCTCTTTGATTACTCTTCTGACTATTGGTTCTTTAGTATCATGTTGTTTAATCTCCATGTGTTTGTGTTTTCTCTATTTGTGTGTATGTTTGTGATTTATTTTTTTATACTGTTGTGATTGGAAAAGATGCATGGTATGATTTCAATCTTCTTAAATTTTGAGGTTTAAAGAAAAATTATTGAGGTTTGTCTTTTGGCCTAATATGTAATATATTTTACAGAATCTTCCATGTGCACTTGAAAAGAATGTGTATTCTGTTGTTTTTGGATGGAGTGTTCTTATCTATCATGTCCATCTGATCCAGTATGTCATTCAAAGGCATCGCTTTCTTATTGATTTTCTGTCTGCATGATCTATTCATTGATGTAAGTGGAGTGTTAAAGTCCTCAACCATTATTTTATTGTATCAATATCCCTCTTCATGTCCATTAATATTTTCTTTATGTATGTAACTGCTCCAGTTGGATGCATAGACATTTACAATTGTTATATCTTAGTCTATTTTTAATTTTGAACAACAGTTTGGATTGATCCCTTTATCATTATATAATGCTCTTTTTTGCTTTTTATTTTTTTGAGTTTTTTTGTAATGCCCTTGTCTCTTATTATAATCTTTGTTTTAGATCTATTTTGTCTGATATGAGTAGTGCTTCCCTGGCTTTTTAAAAAATTTCTTCTATTTGCATGGTGAATAGTTTTTTTTGTCCCTTCACTCAGTTTGTATGTGTCCTTAAGTCTGAGGTGAGTCTTGTAGACAGCATATACGTGGGTATTGTTTTGTTTTGTTTTATTTCATTTTCTGTCTTTGAATGGAGGATTTAGGTCATTTACATTTATAGTAATTATTGGCTTTCCGGAGTGGCTGCACCTATTTGTATTTGTACCAACAGCATGGGCTGAGCTAAATGGGTGATAGGTATTAAGGAGAGCACTTATGGTGAACACTGGGTGTTATGTATAGGTGATGAATCACTAAATTCTGCTCCTGCAACCAATGTTACGCTATATGTTAACCAACTAGAATTTAAATAAAATAAATTTGAAAAAAAAACCAAATTATTGGTAGGTATGAACTTATGGCCATTTATAATTTGTGTTTTGGTTGTTTGTAATATTTTCATCCTTCTTCTCTTGCTCTATTCCATTGTGATTGATGAATTTTTATAGTGTTATATTTGACTTTTTATCTTTTTAATTTTTTGTATCTATAATAGGTTCTAGGTTTGTGTTTAGTATGAGGTTCATATATAACATCTTAACTAAATAGTAGTCTATATTTAATTTGATGGGAAAGGGTCTAATATTTGATCACCAAAAATACTATGTTGTTTTCTCCTCGAGACATAAAGATATTAGTGTCATTAAAAATGGAAGGTTGTGATGACAAAATGTATTCCAAGCTTCAATTTGGGCATAATTTAGAGAATGATAAGAACCGATATCTTATGAAATCAACTAAAGTAGTGTTAAGGAATATTACCTTTACTACTGGCTGAGTTATGAAAAGATAGTATTTCTCCTGTACCTACCAATAGATGCAGGACACAGGACATAGGAGAGATTCTTAATTTTTATTTTTGGACAATATTTTTCTCTATTTTATTGCTACTTTTCAGAAAATTCTTATATTTCCAGTATTAACTTTCAGGAAATCTAAGAGGATATTACCAGTGAGACCACAGGGACGTGCAGAGTCATAGCCAATAACTAGAAGGTGCCTGGAAGTTTATACACCAGACTATTAATAGAAGCTATTTCTGGGCATGAAAGTGTACTGGAATGGGAGATTTTTACATTCTAATGTAAATAATTCTGCTCTGCATTTGATTAACTTTTACTCTGAGTATGCATTGTATTTTTGATGAAGAGTATGCATTGTTTTTTTGATGAAGATATAAAAAATAAGTATTGTAATTTTCAGGATGCAACAAAGTAGAAATGAACTATAATAGTTTTATATTAAGTCTAATATGCTTAAGTAATTTTATACTTAAGCTTATTAAAAGAGGGCATAAAAGAAAGATATACACCTTAATTTATAGATGTTTGATTAATGTAGGCAGAGAATAGCATCTCCTGATTTAACATTTTTCTCCAGGAGTTCCTGCTTATCTTAATTGCTTCATTTCATTATTAAATCAACAACATATTGTTAGCATCATCCTTGTGTTGGGTGAAGGTCCTCTGGTAACAAAATTATGCTTAGAGTTCTCTTACCATTGAGTTGACAGTTTATTATAGGGAAAGACAAAATGAACTGAATGCCAAAATAGAATAATATATTAATAATTATGGTAAGTGCTATGAAGGGAGAGAGCACAGCCTTGTGACAGGAAAGAAATAGGACCTGGTAATCTGGGCTAGATTGGAAGACCAAGATGCCTATCTGAAAAAAATCTTGTTGAAGTGTGACTTTAACCTTGAATAGGGGTTAATTGCAAAGTGGGAAAAAATATTAAAGATTGTGTGGGGAAATAGTTTACTTCATTTTCTTCTGAAAGCTAGCTTCTCTCCTATACAATGAAGTAAAGGAAAAGACATAAGCCCACCATAGCTGGAAAATAGAGGTAATTAAGAAATCAGGAGGAAGTGAAGGAGGAAGGGAGGAAGGGAGAGGGGAGGGAGGTAAGGAGGGAGGAAAGAAGGAAGGAAGGAGAAAGGAGAAAGGAAAGGAAGGGCAAGAAGAGGAAAGAAAGAAAAGAAAAAGAAAGAAATTGAAAAAGAGAGTAAGAGAGAAAGAGAAAGAGAAAGAAAGAAGAAAGAAGAAAGAAAAGGGCACATTCCAGGCATATGAAATCCAAATAGCATCCAGATTTTAACTGTAACACTGGAAGTTTAATCAACTGAAACTATGCTTTCAAAGTTTGAGGAAATTTTTTTCCCTTCACTTTAGAAGTATGTGCCATGTATAGTTATATATGAGGATAGAATAACAAGGTTTTTCAGACAAGGAAGACATCAAAAAATTATTTCCATTGACCAATTCTCTGGAAATTATTGGAAGAGGGCCTTCCCAAAGTAAAATAGTGAAATTAAACATAGAATCAAAGGAAGAGGGAGGGACCTCAGTGCAAGGGAAAGGAGATTATGGAAAAACAAAATCTCTGGGCAGCTGCTGTGCAAGCAGACCTGGAGAGTCTGTCTTCTGTTCATGACTGAGGGCTCTGGGGCAGATGGATGTAAGAAAATGCCAATGATATCAGACCTGGTGTGTCTCGATAATCACAGGGAAGATTTACACTTATTGAAGGAATTTAGTGTGAATAATTGATAGGTACATAGCAAACAAGCAGGGTAATTTTAAACTCCAGTTAAATGTAATAGAAAATAAAAATTATTTATACCACATGGCTCAGCTGTGAATAAATTTTCAGTTATGTTTTCTTATATGCTGAATAAGTGCTAAATAGAACTTTCTAAATTTTGATTTGAGCAAGTGGAGTTTGGGGCCATTTTCTGAGATGATGAAAAATGGAGGAGCAGCCAAAAGAGAAGTAAAGTTAGTTTCTTTCTTTTTTTCTTTTTTTAGAGTTAGTTTCATATGAAACCATAAAGAACCTAGTCACAGTAGAAGTGACAGAAACTATTCCAAACATCAAGGCTTAAAGTTCCATATCCTTTATCCATTTCCCTGTTTTTCCTTGGGAACCTATTCCTATAAAGTCAGGGACAAGGATGTGCCCAGCTGAAAAGCTACATTTCTCAGATTCCCTTTTAGATAATTTTGGCCATTGAGATAGAAAGAGAATCTCTGAGGTGGTGATTACAGAAAAATATTTTTTAAAAGGATTAATCTGGGAGGCAGACAACTTTCTGTGCTTTACTTTCTCCTTGAAAATGGAGATGGTGTTCCTCTTAAGGAGACGGTTGACCTCTAGGTTTCTTACAATGGGGAAGTGAGGGAGGAGAGGGGAAAGGGAGCAATTTTATTAAAGTTATTTGGGTTTCCAGATTTTTATAACTAAACCAAACAGAACCATCAATCTTTTGTTTCAATATTAGGTCTTCAATCCATGTTTATCTTCCTCATTTTTGCCTCCTTGAAATGTCTTTAGACATCTAAATGTCTTTAGATTTTCAGCCTCACTTTATCTTTTAAAGAAGAGTTCTTAAAACTATCTGCGGTGAAGAGCAAGTTTATTTGCAATTTCCATAGTGTTGCAGACTCAGTTTTGTTAAAATATGTAATTGCATGCTTGCATGTCATAGCAATGCCAAGGTACTATTAAAGGTGTAAATGCATATTCTCAATTAATACTAAATGTCTATATTTATCTTGTCCCAGAGCAGTAGTGATGTGTATTACATTTTGACTAGCACTACCGTAAGGGAGAAATCTCTGTATTTTATGTCTTTATATCATCTATTTATTTTCATTTTCATATTTCAAATGTAGAACTGTAATTTTAGCTGCAGTTGGAAAGGAAAAATCAAACCAAAGACAATAATTTTTACTTATGAACAAAATTTTTCATTTTCAACCTTATCTCTTCACGGAAAAAATGAACATTGAAATCATTCTTATGTTTCCTTTTTCAGTAGTATATAACATTTGCATTTCAAACTACTATTTTGATTTTTTTTAAGATTTTATTTATTTATCTGAGAGAGGGAGAGCAAAGGGGGAGAAGGAGAAGCAGACTCCCCACTGAGCAGAGAGCCCAATGTGGGGCTTGATCCCAGGACCTTGATATCATGACTCCAGCTGAAGACAGATGCTTAACTGACTGAGCCATCCACCGAGGCACCCCACTATTTTGATTTTTCAAATTAGATATTTCTAAGATTGTTTCTCTTACTCTTGAAGTGAACATTTCACCTGGATATATATCTAGATATATTTAGATATGTCTTTTTAATTATACTGCGAGGGTAATCAATGTGTAGACTCATGGATTTGTTCAGCTTAGACCAGCTCTTTTCTGTAAGAGATGCTTTCATTACCTTTTGTTTTCCGAGTCTGCCAGTTATTACAGTTTGGATCTCCAGACTCAGTCTTACTCATATACCATGTTCTTGCTCATTTTTCATGTTGTGGTTCTGACTTTCGGAGAACTAAAGTTCTACCCTGGCCAACTCCTTTTCTAAGGTTTATTGCCCAAACATCTCATCTCTCATATCACAAGCATCCTTGTATTCTAAAATGCATTGAGAAAATGGAACATTTAAAAAATTATTTATTATTGAAGTATAGTTTATGTGTGCTATATCGGTTTCAGATGTACAACAGTGATTTGACACATATATAGTATGAAATGCCACAATAATTGTAATCACCATGTGTCTTTATGCAAAGTTATTGCAATTATACTGACTATATTACCCATGCTGTACTGTTCATCCTCTTGACTTATTTATTTTATTTTTTTTTAAAGATTGTATTTATTTATGATAGACATAGAGAGAGAGAGAGGCAGAGACACAGGCAGAGGGAGAGGCAGGCTCCATGCCGGGAGCCCAATGTGGGACTCGATCCCAGGACTCCAGGATCGCACCGTGGGCCAAAGGCAGGCACTAAACTGCTGAGCCACCCAGGGATCCCCAGACTTATTTATTTTATAAGTGGAAGTTTGTACCTTGTAATGCTCTTCATCTTAACTCCCCAACTCCCCCCAACTCCACCCTCTCTGTTATCACATTGTTGGATGTCCCCTTTATCATTATGTGATCCCTTTCCTTCTTTGTCTCTTGTAACATTTTTTTGTTTTGAGTCTATTTTATCTGATGAAATATGGCTACTCCAGCTTTTTTTCTCTTCCGTTTACATGAAATATCTTTTTCCATCCCTTCACTGTCAGTCTTTTTATGTCTTAAGTTCTGAAGTAAGTCTCTTATGGGCAGCGTATAGATGAGTCATAATTTTTTCCCAGTTGATTTTGTAATTTCCTTTGTTCTTCTGCTCTTGCTCTCTTTTCTTGTTATTTGATGACTTTTTATTGTTATATTTGGAGTCCTTTCTCTATTTTTTTGTGTAACTATTATAGGAGTTTTTTTCTATGAAGTTCATATATAATGTTCTATGTATATAGCAGTCTATATTAAGTTGATAGTCACATAAGTTTGAATATATTCTGAAAGCACTACATTTTTAACCACCCTCTGTGATTTATGTATATGTTGTCATATTTTATATCTTTTTATGTTGTGTATCCTTCACAAATTCTTATAGATATAATTATTTTTACTACTTTTGTCTTTTTTTAAAGAATTTATTTATTCATGAGAGACACATAGAGAGAGGCAGAGACACAGGCAGAGGGAGAAGTAGGCTCCATGCAGGGAGCCTGACGTGGGACTCTATCCCGGGTCTCCAGGATCAGGCCCTGGGCTGAAGGCGGTGCTAAACCGCTGAGCAACCCGGGCTGCCCCTACTTTTGTCTTTTTAAGTTTCATAGTAGCTTTATAAGTGATTGATTTACTACCTTCACTATATATCTGCATTTACCAGTGAAATTTTCTCCTTTCATAGTTTTCTAGTTATGGCCTTTTCTTTTCTACCTAAAGAAGTATTTTTAACATTTTTTATAAGGATTGTTTACTAGTGATGACTCCTTTAGCTTTTGTCTCTAAGATTTTTTTGTCTTTATTTAAATTCCAGCTAGTTAATATACATTGTAATATTAGTTTCAGATGTACAATATAGTGATTCAACACTTCCATACAACACCTAGTGTTCATCACAAGTGCCCCTCTCAATCCTCATTACCTATTTCACCCATACCCCCACCTTCTTTCCCTCTGGTAACCATCAGCTTGTTCTTTATAGTTAAGAATTTGTTTCTTGGTTTGTCTCTGTCTCTTTTTTTTTTTCACTTTGCCCATTGGTCTTACTTCTTAATTTCCACATATAATTGAAATCATGTTATTTGTCTTCCTCTGACTTATTTCAGTAAGCATAATACTCTCTAGCTCCATCCATCTTGTTTCAAATGGCAAGATTCCATTTTTCATGGAAGAGTAACATTCCTTTGTATGTATGTGCATATATATATATACACAAATGTATACACATATGCACATATCTATGTATATATACAAACAGACAGACACCACATCTTTATCCATTCATCAGTTGATAGACACTTGGGCTGTTTCCATAATTTGGCTATTGTAGATAATTATCGTATAAACATGGACGTGTATGTATCTCTTTCAGTTAGTATTTTAATACTCTGTGGGTAAATACCTAGTAATACAATTGCTGGATTGTAGGATAGTTCTGTTGTTAACTTTTTGAGGAATCTTTATACTGTTTTCCAGAGTGGTTGCACTAGTTTGCATTCCCACCAACAGTGAATGAGGGTTCCCCTTTCTCCACATTCTTGCCCGCACCTGTTGTTTCTTCTGTTGTTGATTTTAGCCATTGACAGGTTTGAGGTGATAGCTCATTGTAGTTTTGATTTGCATTTCTCTGAGCAAATCTTTGAGCATCTTTCCATGTGTCTATTTGCTATCTATCTTCTTTGCAAAAATGTATATTCATATCTTTTGCCCATATTTAAATTAGATTATTTGTTTTTTTAGGTAGTAAGTTTTATAAGTTCTTTATATTTTTTGGATGCTAAACCTTTATCAGATATGTTATTTGCAAATATTTTCTCCCAGTCCCTAAGGTTGCCTTTTAGTTTAGTTCATTGTATTCCTTCACTGTGCAGATTTTATTTTGATGAAGTCCAAATAGTTTATTTTTGCTTTTGTTTCCCCTTGCCTCAGGACACATTTCTAGAAAGAAGTTGTTATGATTGTCAAAGAGATTATTGCCATGATATATTCAAAAGGGCTAAATGGGAAAAATCTGTAGTCAAGCATATTCTAATCAGTAAGGCTATCATTCAGTATAGAAATACTAATAAAGAATTCCCCAGATAAACAAAACTAAAGGAGTTTATGATCACTAAATCAGCTCTGCAAGAAATATTAAAGGAGACTCTCTGAGTGCAAAGGAGCGACCAAAAGTGGCAAAGACAAGAAAGGATCAGAGAAATCTCCAGAAATGACCACAAAAAAAGTAATAAAATGGCAATAAATACATATCTATCAATAACTAGTTTGAATATAAGTGGACTAAATGCTTTTAAAGGGTGTAGAGTGTCAGAATGAATAAACAACCAAGATTCGTCTATATGCTGCCTACGAGAGACCCATTTTAGACCTAAAGACAAATACAGATTGAAATTGAGGAATGGAGAGATATTTATCATACAAATGGATAATCTGGGAAACTTTTTTATCTTTCTTTTAATTCTAAATGATAATCATGCCATGTAGAGTATTTTTGGTTGCAGGCTATTTCCTTTCAGCACTTTGAATATATCATGCCACTTCCTCTGGCCTGCAATGTTCCTGCTAAAAAAATCAGATGATAGCCTTGAGGGGTTTCCTTTGCATGTAACTAGTTGCTTTACCCTAGCTGCTTTTAAGATTCTCTCTTTATTTTAAGTTTTTATCATTTTAAAATTACAATTACTTTGTGCTAGTGTGGACATCCTTTGGTTTATCTTGTTTGGAGTGCTCTGTTCTTCCTGAACCTGTATATCTGTTTCCTTCCTTAGTTTAGGGAAATTTTCAGCTACTATCTTCAAGTAAATTTTCTGCCTTTTTCTCTCTCTTCTCCTTCTGGGATGTCTGTATTATAAATATTAGTATACTTGATGTTGTCACAGATGTCCCTTAACCTGTCCTCTTTTTAAAAAAATATTAATAATAATAATAATAATAATAATAATTGTTACTGTTACTATTATTATTGCTTTGGGCTTGTTTGCTTTCTACTACCCTGTCTTCCAAATTGCAATCTTTATCAAGTAGTTTGCTTATCTCTATTTTGTTTAGTTATTTTTCTGTTGTTTTCCCTTTGTTTATGTGGAACATATTTTTCTATTTCTTCATTTTGCTTGATTCTTTGTGTTTATATGTATTAGGTAGGTCAGCAATGTCTTCTGGTCTTGAATGTAGTTGCCTATTTAGAGTGTCCTGTGGTACCAATAGCATAATCCCAATTGGTGAACAGAACCAGATGCTCCAGAGATGTGCTCTGCGTGTGCTGCATGTGCCCTTCTATTGTGACTTGACTGCAGTTGCTGTGGGTGCAGATGTGCAAAGGTTGCTCCCTCCCAGCATGGCTTACTAAGGCCAATGTAGCTACTACAGGTATACTGGTGGGTGGGGCTTGCCCTCCCCATACCCAAGGCAGGAATCACTCTGAAGGGTCACCATTCCTGGCTGGGTCTGCCCACTGGGTGTGGCAAGACAAAAGTTGCTCTAATGGCAACATCACTTTCAACTAAGTCTGCCTGCTGGGTGTAACAGGGTAGAAACCTTTTTAGATGGGCACCTGCCAGCATGGATAGGTTGGATCCGATGGGTCTGCAGAGGAATTCCAGTGGTTTTACACAGTAGATGGAGAGTATCAGAATTGGCTCTTTCAAGCATCCAGCCAGCTAGGCTGAAGGGGAGAAAGGAAAAAATGCGCCTATTAACAGTTCTGTCCCCAAAGAAGGTTCCTGCAGATTCCTGCCCCGCTGGCCACATATCCTAAAATTAGTCAGTAAATCTTCACATATAGCCCAGGTACTTTTCAGACTTCTGCTTTTGTACTGGGTATAGCATTCTGGCCCTCTAAGATCTTGGCGGAGACTTCATTTCCTTACAACTCCCTGGCTTTTATGGAGTTAAGTCCTACTGATTTGCAAAACCAAATATTACAAGTATTTTCTTCCCTGTACAGAGGTTCCCGGTGAGGGGCTTGTGCTGCTCACTTCTCCATACCTCTGATATCCCTCCTGCTTGTGTGTCACATGTCGGAGGTTTGGTTTCCAGTAGAGTCTCTGCCCCTCTTACCCTTTCTGATGTGTCCTTTTCTTTATGTCTCTAAGTATAGAAGATATATTCTATGGGTCTTAAGGTCATTTGCAGCACGAGCTGCATTTAAATGTTGCCTTCAGCATCCTTCTATTCCACCATTTCCCTTCCACTCTACTAACTTCCTTCTACTCTACCAACACAGCTGTGTTGCTCAGCTTCTCCTTTAATGGCAGAACAGATTATATTAAAATTAGCATTTGCTTCTTTTGTGGAGACTTCTGTCTATGTTTTGAATACAGGGTTTCTTATTTTATGTTGCCTAATCTTTTTAGAGAATTGCCATTTATTTTATTTATATATTTACTTACTGAAATATTTTTTTGTGTTTCATTGGAAGCTAATTTAGGCCTTAAGTTTGTCTTTTAATAGTATGGGCAAGCTCTTCATATTGTTCTTCACTCTCCTCTTGATTTCTGTTGGACCACTTCTTTATATTAACTGGAGGGCAGGTTGCTGTGTTCACTCCTAGATTGGTTTTAAGAATCTGACAGAATTTTTCTTTTTTTGTCTGTATGCTGACTTGAGAAGGTGTCTCCAGAACTTATAGCCTGTTTGCCAATGACTAAGAGAGTCTGTCCTTATTACTTTTAGCAATTTTTTTGTCCCTCCCTTATCAGGAACAATTCACTGTAAAGGCTGTGGAATGTTAGTGTCCCTGGGGCTTTTGGATAAAGAAATGGCCATAAAATCCCCTGTGGTCATTGCTGGATCTGGATCTGAAGGAAAGGAGAGGCAAAAGGTCACACTTTGATAATCTGTAACCTTCCTAATATTCTGTTTCAGGATTCTTAACCAGTGACACACCTTTTCATCTTTCCTATATTTTAATAAGAACTTCAACGAGAAGTTAGGTGCCACTAACTCTACTTTAGGCTAGGAGTTACACTGTTTTTGCTGCCTTCTACTTTGGGCCTAGTTACCTAAGGATGAAAGAGAAAGAGGGAGAGGGAGGAAGTGAGAAAGAGGGAGAGGAGAGATTAATTGATTCATTATAGCTACCACAGTTTCCCCACAGCCACTCAAGTTGAATGCATTTATATAAAGCATTTTGGTCTTGCTACAAAAACAGTCTATCATTAAAACAAATTGCTGCCATTTGATATATTTCCATTTCAATTGTCAACATTTTCCTCAGTAGTTTCAGAACTGCTACCTTTTGGGATATGCAGGTGTTTGGATGTACAGTGTAGAATTTCACTTTTATTTTATGTAATGATTATACGGCTTACAGCACGTTTCTACATGTTTCCTACTTCAGAAATGCAGTTTCATAAAAGCTGTACCTCACAGGAGATGGGAGCTCAATTCACTCTGGAAGAAACCACAGGTCTGAGGTGAGTCTACCATCTTTATGGCCATTATGTATGTTATATCTACTGAAAAAGAATCCTGGGAACTTTCTCCTAACTATGTTTTTTGATATAGCGTCCGTGGGGTCTTAGTCTTAATCATTTTATTTGCTTTTTCTAAAAGTTGAAATGGGCAGTCATTTCGCATCACTTTTCTATAATAATTGAGTTCAAGCTCACTGGGGATGCTTTTCTAGTTTGAGTTTCTAACAAATTCACTGTGTAGTTTTAGGATACATATATAGTTTTACAAAAAGCAGTTTCCTATTTTGGACTACCACAACTGTATTTCCTTTCTTTTGTATAATCCTTTAATTTTTCTATCATTTTACTTATTTTACTGGTATAATCTGAAGTCAAATTTATAAAGCTTCCAACAAGAAAGCACTGTGAAAATTGAATCAATAAATAAAGGTGCATTTAGCAACATTTTTCTATCAGGCTTTATGTGCATTTATTATTATAATAATTTAACATTTATTGAGCACTAAGAATCATACTCTGGAACAGAAATGTAGATGCTATCTCTGTCAATAGACTTCTATTCTCATGGAGAATTCAATTTGTACAATGTCTCAAAAGTTAACCCTCACTGTTAGATAAATAAAAGGGGGAAATAGATTGTAAAGTTTGAACAGACTTTGATTAAAATTTATTTTTTCCCATAAAGCCATGACTAATGTTTATGTGGAGATAAAAATTTGATTAAAAGCATGATTGGCATGCAAGAGTATTAACTAAAGGGTGTGACCTTCACATCTGTATTATAATACTAGAAGTTTGAACTTTAAGTGAATTTGGTTAAAACAGGATTGAACAACATAACTATCTGCCCCAGATACAAAGTCATTTATATTTTAAAGAATTCCAGGCAATTTGGTCTGTTTCATTGTTGCTGCAAACATTCACTTTTAGTTTCGAATAGGCTTTGGTATCCATTTTAGTTGAAAATAGTAGCTTCACTAGTTTATTTAGGGAAAATTCACTGGTAATTCCACAATTTGTATGTCTACTTTTGGTTTTATGATTAGGTACAACTTAATCAAAGATTAGGACTGATCAAAACTGTAAGGAATGCTTAATGCCTAAAAGCAAAAACACTACCTCTCTGTACCCCATTTTTACCCCAGTCCAACTTGGAACTCTACTTTTTAATTTTTTTTTTTAATTTAAATTCAAGTTAGTTAACATATAGTGTAGTATTGGTTTCAGGAGTAGAATTTAGTGAATCACTTACATATAACACCCAGTGCTCATCTCAACAAGTGCCCTCCTTACTACGCATCACTTATCTAGCCCAAACCCCTACCTACCTCCCCTCTAGCAACCTTCAATTTGTTCTCTATAGCTAGGAGTCTCATGGTTTGTCTCCCTTTTCATTCATCAGTCAATGTACATTTGGGCTCTTTCCTAATTTAACTATTATTGATAGTGCTGCTATAAACTTTGGGAATGCGTATACCCCTTTGAATTAGCATTATTTTAATCCTTTGGATAAATAAGTGCAACTGCTATAGTGTAGTTCGAATTTTAACTTCTTGAGTAATCTCCATACTGTTTTCCAGAGTAGCTGCATTATTTGCATTCCAACAACAATGCAAAAGAGTTTCCCCTTCTCCATAAACTCACTAATATCTCTTGTTTCCTGAGTTGTTAATTTTAGCCATTCTTATCGGTATGAGGTGGTATCTCATTGTGGTTTTGATTTGTACTTCCTTGATGATGAGTGATGTTGAGCATCTTTTCATGTGTCTGTTAGCTACCTGAATGTCTTCTTTGGAAGTGTCTACTCATGTCTTCTGCCCATTCCTTAACTGCATTGTTTTTTGGGTATTGAGTTTAATAAGTTCTTCATATATATATATATATATAAAAATATTTTATTTATTTATTCATGAGAGACACAGAGAGAGAGGCAGAGACATAGGCAGAGGGAGACACAGGCTTCCTGTAGGAAGTTCGATGTGGGACTTGATCCTAGGACTCCAGGATCATGACCTAAGCCAAAGGCAGATGCCCAACCACCAAGCCACCCAGGTGCCCCAAGTTCTTTATATATTTTGGATACTAAGCCTTTATCTGATATGTCATTTGCATATATCTTCTCCCATTCTGTTGGTAGCTTTTATAGCTTTATTGATCATTTCTTTCACTATATGGAAGCTTTTTATTTTGATGAAGTACCAATAGTTCATTTTTGCTTTTGTTTCCCTTGCCTCCGGAGATGTGTCTAGTAAGAAGTTACTGTGGCCAAGGTTATAAAGGTTGTTGCCTGTGTTCTCCTCTAGGATTTTGATGGTTTTAGTCTTACATTTAGATCTTTCATCTATTCTGAGTTTATTTTTGTGTATGGTATAAGAAAGTGGTCCAGTTTCAAATATCAGAGAGGTGACAGAACATGAGAGACTCCTAACTCCGGGAAACGAACAAGGGGTGGTGGAAAGGGAGGTGGGCGGGGGGTTGGGGTGACTGGATGATGGGCACTGAGGGGGGCACTTGATGGGATGAGCACTGAGTGATATGCTATATGTTGGCAAATTGAACTCCAATAAAAAAAGATAATTTAAAAAAAAGGTGTAATGAAGACATATGAAAAAATAAAGATCTCAATAAAGGTAAATACATGGGTAATTATAAAAGCTAGTATTATTGTAACAATGGTTTGTAATTCTACTTTTTGTTTTGTACATGATTTTTTACAGTAATACATTAAAAAAATTAAATGTCAAAAAAAAAAAAAAAAAAAAAGTGGCCCAGTTTCATTCTTCTGCATGTTGCTGTCCGGTTTTCCCAACACCATTTGCTGAAGATACTGCCAATTTTTCCATTAGCTATTATTTCCTGCTTCGTCAAAGATTAATGGCCATTGCTGGGATCTTAATTCTGTTCATTGATCTATGTGTCTATTTTTGCCAGTGCCATACTGTTTTGATGATTACGGATTTTTAATGCAGCTTGAAATCTGGAATTGTGATGCCTCCTGCTTTGCTTTTCTTTTTAAACATTATTTTGGCTATTCAGAGTTTTTCTGGTTCCATACAAATTTTAGAATTGTTATAGTTTTGTGAAATATGCTGTTGTTACTGATAGGGATTGCACTAAAAGTGTAGATTGCTTTGGTTAGTACAGACATTTTAACAATATTTGTTCTTCCCATCCAAGAGCATGGAATGTCTTTCCATTTCTTTGTGTTTTCTTCAATTTCATTCATGAATGTTCTATCATTTCCAGCATATATATCTTTTACCTCTTTGGTTAGGTTTATTCCTAGGTATCTTATGATTTTTGTTGCAGTTGTAAATGGGACCAATTCCTTGATTTCTCTTTCTGCTGCTTTATTATTGGTGTATAGAAATGCAGCAGATTTCTGTACATTGATTTTATATCTTGTGACTTTGCTGAATTCATGTAACAGTTCTAGCAATTTTTTGGTGGAGTCTTTTGGATTTTCCTACATAAAGTATTATATCATCTGCAAAGAGTGAAAGTTTGACATCTTCCTTGCTGATTTGGATGCCTTTTATTCCTTTTTCTTGTCTGATTACTGAAGATAGGACTTCTAGTATTATGTTGAACAACACTGATGAGAGTGGACATCCTTGCTGTGTTCCTGACCTTAGTGGAAAAGCTCTGTTTTTCCCCATTGAGTATGACGTTAGCCTTAGATCTTTTGTATATGGCCTTTATGATGTTGAAGATGTTCATTCTATCCCTACTTTCTTGAGGGATTTTATCAAGAAAGGATGCTGTATTTTGTCAAATGTGTTTTCTGCATCTATTGAAAAGTTCATATGGTTTTTATCCTTTCTTTTAATAATGTGGTGTATCACGTTGATTGATTTGTGGATATTGAAACACCCTTACAGCCCAGGAATAAATCCCACTTGATTATGGTGAATAATCTTTTTAATGTATTGTTGGATTTGATTAACTAGTATCATGTTGAGATTACTTGCATCAGTGTTCATCAGGGATATTGGTCTATAATTCTCCTTTTTAGTATTATCTTTGTCTGGCTTTGAAATCAAAGTAATGCTGGCTTCATAGAATGAGTTTGGAAATTTTCCTTCCATTTCTATTTTTTGGAACAGCTTCAGAAGAATAGGAATAAATTCTTTAAGTGTTTGGTAGAATTTTCGTGGGAAGCCATCCGACCTTAGACTCTTGTTTGTTGGGAGACTTTGATTACAGATCCAATTTCTTGGCTGGTTTTGGGTCTGTTCAAATTTTCTATTTCTTCTTGTTTCAGTTTTGATAGTTTATATGTCTCTAGAGATTTATCCATTTCCTCTAGATTGCCCAATTTGTTGGCATATCAATGCTCATAATATTCTCTTGTAATTGTTTGTATTTCTGTGGTGTTGGTTGTGATCTCTTCTCTTTCATTCATGATTTTATTTATTTATTTATTTATTTATTTATTTATTTATTTATTTTTAAAGATTTATTTTTTTATTTATTTATGATAGAGAGAGAGAGAGAGAGAGAGAGAGAGGCAGAGACACAGGCAGAGGGAGAAGCAGGCTCTCATGCCGGGAGCCCGACGCGGGACTCGATCCCGGGACTCCAGGATCGCGCCCTGGGCCAAAGGCAGGCGCGAAACCGCTGAGCCACCCAGGGATCCCCTATGATTTTATTTATTTGTATCCTTTCTCTTTTCTTTTTGACAAGTCTGGCTAGGGTTTATCAGTTTTGTTGATTCTTTTAAAGAACCAGCTCCTAGTTTCGTGGATCTGTTCTATTGTTTTGTTTTTTTTTTTAATTTCTGTATCATTTATTTCTGCTCTCATCTTAATTATTTCTCTTCTTCCACTGGTTTTAGGCTTTTTATTTGTTGTTCTTTCTCCAGATCCTTTGGGTATAAGGTTAGGTTGTATATTTGAGGCTTTTCGTGCTTCTTGAGGAAGGCCTATATTGCTATATATTTCCCTTTTATGGCTACCTTTGCTATGTCCCAGAGGTTTTGGACTATGTTTTCATTTTCATTTTCTTCCTTGTATTTTATTTCCTCTTTAATTTCCTGCTTCATTTTCCACTGATTCTTTAGTAGGATGTTCTTTTTTTTTTAAGATTTTACTTATTTATTCATGAGAGACACAGAGAGAGGCAGAGACATAGGCAGAGGGAGAAGCAGGCTCCTTGCGGGGAGCCCTATGTAGGACTTGATCCCAGGACCCTGGAATCATGACCTGACTCAAAGGCTGATGCTCAACTACTGAGCCACCCAGGTGCCCCAGCAGGGTATTCTTTAGCCTCCATGTATTTGTCTCAAGTGGGTCTTTTTTTTTTTTTTTTTTTTTAATTCATTCTGATACCCTATGTCTTTTGATTGGAACATTGAGTCCATTTACATTCAGAGTAATTACTGATAGGTATGAATTTAGTGCCATTGTATTACCTGTAAACATGCTGTTCCTGTAAATTGCTCCTGTGTCTTTCTAGTCTTTGTTGCTTTTGGTTTTTCTTTCCTGCTCAAAGGGTTTTCTTTAGTATTTCTTGCAGAGCTGGTTTAGTGTTCACAAACTTCTTTAGTTTTTGCTTGTCTTAGAAACTCTTTATTATATCTCCTTTTATTCTGAATGACAGCCTTGTTGGATAATATTCTTAGCTGTATATTTTTCCCATTTAGCATGTTGAATATTTTTCTCGCTGCTGAGTTTCTGTGGACAGGTCTTCTGCTAAACTTAATTATCCACTCTTGTAGTTTAAGGACCTTTTGTCTTTAGCAGCTTTCAGGATTCTCTCTTTATCTTGGTATTTTGCAAGTTTCACTATGCTATGTCTTGGTGTTGACCTGTTTTTGTTGATTTTGAGGGAGAGTTCTCTGTGCCTCTTAGACTTGAATGCCTGTTTATTTCTCCAGATTAGTATGTTCTTAGCTATAATAGACCTTCTGCCCATTTTCCCTATTCTTTTTCTTCTGGGACTCCTATTATAGGGATATTATTGTGCTTTATGGAATTGTTGAGTTAAGTGTATATTCATGCTCTAATAGTTTTCATTCCCTTTTCTTTTCAGCTTCATTTTTCCCATAATATTATCTTCTCTATCACCTATTTGACCCTCTACTTCTTCTGTCCTCATTGTGATTATATCCATGCAGTTTTTTTTTATCTGAATTATAGCTTTTTAAAAATTTTGTCCTGACTAGTTTTTAGGTCTTTTATTTGTGCAGCCAGGTTTTGTCTGGTGTCTTCTATGCTTTTTTCAAGTCTAGCTAGTATTATTATGACTATTATTCTAAAATCTTGTTCAGATATATTTCTTACATCTGTTTTCAGCAAATCTTTGGCTGTGATTTCTTCTTGATCTTTCTTTTGGGGAGAATTCCTCCATCTTGTCACTTTCTCCAGGTTTCTGTTTCTTGTGTGTTATGCAAGATGGTTAGGTTCCCTGCTCCTGAGAGTAATACTATGTTAAAAAGGAGTCAGACACTGCTCAGGGCCTGGCACTTCAGGAAGTATTTTTGGTATGTGCTGTGTGTACTCTGCTGTTGTGTTTTGGGAGACTCTATAATCAGTAGACTTGGTATATGTGGAGGGCCTTTCTTGGACTTCTGAGGAAGAGGCACAGTGTGCTAGCTCACTGTCAGACCTGTCTTTGTAAAGATGCCCCTGCCTTTCAGAGGGGGCAGGGTTTGGTATATGTGACTCCAGCCTCCAATTAGAGACCCTGTATTTCTCTCTGAATTTGACTGTGCTTGGGTGGGTGGGGGGGGGGGCGGTGTTGGTTGTGGAAGATGACATTATCCAGTTCTCTTGTGCCGGGGGATGGAAACTTGCAGCTTCCACTGTTTAGGACGCCTCAGAGAAAAGCAAACAATCTCTCTCCTCTATTCCAGGCTTTTATAAGATCCCTGCACTTAACGTGTCTGTGTCTGGCCATTGGCACACATGGTGCTACAGTTCTCCTGTGTTTTATCATAGACTGATGGCAAGGATTCAAAACTCAAAAATCTTAAAGGGCCTGGCAAGGCAATGTGTGAGCCATTCTACCCTCTTAGTGGAGAGCCTTGCCGCTGGTGCACCCAGCATGGTTCTGTCCTGGAAAATTAGTCTCACAGTGTGCACACAGTGGCTGGAGCCTATTGTGATACACAGCAAAAAGCTACAATCAGGTTTTCTGCCCTCCGTGAATGCCTCTCTCCCCTGCTCCTCAATGGTTGCTCAATGGCCCCCTGCAGGTCCCTTGTCCTTAGAAAGGCAAAATACCGTCTTCCAAATGTACTCCAGGAAGGAGAATAATCTCTCCCAGTGCAACCCAGGGGATCCCTTCTCCACAGTGTATTGTGCAAGTCCTACATGCTGCTCTCTTCAGCTTTCTCCCTCTCTCTAGAACTTGCTCTGCGGAAAAGGTTCCCTCCTTTTTGTGGCACCCTGGCTTTCTTTCCCCCAATTCATGGCTCTGAATCTCACATCTGCCATGTTCTCTCCCTCCAGTTGTTCAGATTGTTTTCTTAATCCTCTGACTGATTTCCTGGTTGTTCAAAAATGATTTCATGTTCATCTAGCTGTGTATGAGAGATGAGGCAAGCTCAGGGTTTCCCTACTACTCTGCCATCTTAACTCCTCCCTGTCTGGAACTCTACTCTTGATTATGACCGAATAAGAAAATTAAATTGTGAGGGTGAAGTATCAAGCTGTAGCTATCAGTGGCTTACCATTTTCTTCTGAAAGTCTGTCTTTTACAGACACTAATGAATTGATCTGCTATTTGCAGCAGTGGGAGCAGAAAATAATTAAAACAATCCTATAGTTCTCAACCTTCAAAAAAAATGTAATTGATCCAGTTAGTTTAACTGGTCTTTTTTCTGTCTCATACTTACTGAAGAGAAGAATTAGTACCTATAAATAGCAATGATTCCTATAATAAGTAGGTCTATAAACTGGAAGGGTGAATGACTACTCATCCAGGAGCCAAGGTATCATTTGAGGTGGCTTCAACTTCAAATAATAAGAATGCTTGATTCATATGAGCATTTGAATTATCTATTTCTACAGAAAAATCTATAGATAGGGCAGACTCCAGGTTGTCTACATCAAAACTCTGGTTGTCTTCGCTCTATGATTCTCTTAGTTTCAGTTACTTCCATTGCTTAGCTTTAATACCATATTGGTGGAAATACATTTTCAGAAATGTCCAGTTTTAGCAGTTCCAGAAATCACATACAGAAATGTCCATGTCCTGAAAAAATAGGAATCAATTGTTCTTTGTGTCTGTTAAGCAGAGGTAAGGACTGTTTCTGAGGAGCTCTTTTATAGCAAACTTTCCTCATTCCCTGTTAGCTGGGTCTGAATTATTTGACCTCTCCTAAACTACTCACTGTAAAGGGAAATGACATTTCATTTGACATTGATAGATATTGAAAATGGAAGCATCATGATTATATAGAATATCACCTGTGTATGGTAACAATACATGTAGAAAAAAGTATGTCAAACTTTTTAGAGTGGTATGATAAAAGCTTTGTCTTTTTAAAAGTAGCATAATTCCTAATGGTTTGATTCTACTTTCTATTTTGAGCCTTAAAAACAACTTTTTAGGGGCACCTGAGTGGCTTAGCTGGTTAAGTATCTGCTTTTGGTTCAGATCATGATCTCAGGGTCCTGGGATCCAGTCCCGTATCAGCCTCCCTGCTCAGTGGGGAGTCTGCTTCTTCCTCTACCCCTCCCCTGCTCATGCTCTGTCTCTTTCTCTTTCAGCTAAAAAACAAAAACAAAAAACCTTCTTTCATATATTTCCTTTGAGTTTTTTCTAATAAAGTTTTTATAGACCTCATACCCCTTAGCTTTATATTTTTACTTACAATTGTCTCTATCAACATAAATGTTGATAATGTATCTTTTCTTTAAAATGAAAAACTAAAAATCTGCTTTTGAATTTCCTGTATTTTAAAAATTGCTTCTTACAAGGGCGCTGGGGTGACTTAGTCAGTTAAGCATCTGGCTCTTGATTTTTGCTCAGGTCACGATCTCAGGGTTGTGAGATCAAGTCCCACGTTGGGCTCTGCACTCAGGATGGAATATAGTTGGATTCATTCTCCCTCTGTCTCTCCCTCTGCTGACATGCATTCACACTTTGTCTCTAAATAAGTAAATTATTAAAAACACTTTGCTTCTACAGTGTTTGAAGAATAAAACTTGACTTGTTTAGTCAAATTTCTTAGATTATTTTATGTGTTTTAAATTATTTTGAATAACATGGTTTTAATTTGCATAGTATTTTATATTATAATTTGAAATTATGCATAATTCTTATTGAGATGTAGTTGATATGTATTATATTAGTTTCAGATGTACATAATGATTCAATATCTGTATTTATTATGCAGCGATCACCACATTAAGTTTAGTTATCATCTCCATACATAGTTACAAAAAATTTTGTTCATTTGATGAGAAACTTTAAAATTCTCTTAGCAACTCTCAAATATGCATATAGACTAATTAGCTGTAGTGGTCATGCTGTACATCTCATCTCCATGACTTATTTATTTTATAACTGGAAGTTTGTACTTTGGCTCCATTCACCCATTACATGTACCCCAACCTCCCTGCCTCTGGCAACACCGGTTTGTTCTTTCCATGTGTGAGCTTTGTTTTATTGTTTGTTTTGTTGTACACATAACTAGTGAGATCATAAAGTATTTGCCTTCTCTCTCTGACTTATTTCACTAAGCATTATGTTGTACACCTGAAACTAAGATAAGGGCCCCTTAAGTTTCATTCATGTTGTCACAAATGGCAAAATCTCCTTTTTTATGGGACAGTAATCTTCCACTAGCCATATATACCATATTATTTTATCCATTCAACTGTCAGTGGGCACTTAAGTTGTTTTCATATCTTGACTATTGTAGATAATGCCACAATGAACATGGGTGTTCATGCTTCTTTTTTCTGTTAGTGTTTGTGTTTCCTTCAAAGAAATACTCAGAAATGGAATTGCTGGATCATTTGGTAATTCTATTTTTAATATTTTTTTTGAAACTCTACTACATTTTCATAGTACTTGCAACAACTTCTACACCCCCACCAACTGCATGAAATGTGTCCTTTTTCTCCCTATCCTTGTCAACATTATTATTTCTTTCTGATAATAGCCATTCTGACAAGTGATATCTCATTGTGGTTTTGATTGGCATTACACTGATGATTAGTGTTGTTGAGCTTCTTTTCATAGGTCTGTTGGCCATCTGTATGTCTTCTTTGGAAAAATGTCTGTTAAGATACTGTGAGCATTTTTAAAATCCAGTTTTGTTTTTTGCTGTTGAATTGTATGAGTTCTTTGTATGTTCTGGATATTAACTTTTTATCAGATATGCGATATGAAAATACTCTCTTCCATTCAGTAGATTGCCATTTCATTTTGTTGATGGTTTTCTTTGCTGTGCTGAAGTTTTTAGTTTGATGTAGATTTGCTCATTTATTTTTGCTTTTGTTGTTTTGTGCTTTTGGTGTCAAATCCAAAAAAATCATTTCCAGGGACCAGTGTGATGTTGCTTACTGCCTATGTTTTCTTTGAGGAGTTTTATGATTTCTGGTACTACATTCAAGACGTAAAGCCATTCTGAAATAGTGGTGCAGTTAACATTCTTTTGCATGTGGCTATCCAATTTTTCCAACATTTATTGAAGAGACAGTTTTTCCTCATTGTATATTCTTGACTCTTTTGTGATAAATTAATTAGCTATATATTCATGGTTAATTTCTATGTCCTCTGTTCTGTTCCATTGATCTTTGTGTCCATTTTTATACCAATATCACACTGCTCTGATTACTATAGCTATATAATATAGTTTGAAATCGAGAAGCATGGTACCTCTGGCTTCATTCTTCTTTCTCAAGCTTGCTTTGTCTACTTGAGATCTTTTATAATCTGATCAAAATGTTAGGATTATTTTATCTACATGTGAAAAACGCCGTTGACATTTTGGTAGGGATTGCATTGACTCTGTACATTACTTTTGATGGGATAGATATTTTGACAATGTTTAATTATTCCAGTCCATGAGCATGGAATATCTTTCTTCTTATTTATGACTCCTTCAGTTTCTTTTATTGATGTCTGATAGTTTTAGTGTCTAGATCTTTCACTTCCTTGGTTAAATTTCTTCCTATTATTTCATCCTTTCAGATGATTTATAAATGGAGTGTATTTTTTAAATTTCTCTTCCTAATAGATTTTTTATTAGTATATGGAAATGCAACAGATTTCTGTATATTGATTTTGTCCTATTGATCCTGCAACTTTACTAAATTCTTTATTAGTTCTAACAGTTTTTATGTTTTTCTATATAAAATATTATGCCATCTGCAAAGAGTGATAGTTTTACTTCTATCTAATTTGAATGTCATTTATTTATTTATTTATTTATGCCTAATTTCTCTAGGTAGGAATTCCAATACTATATAGAATAGAAATTATGGGGGTAGATATTCTTCTCTTGTTCCTAATTTTAGAGGAAAAGCTTTCAGCTTTTCACCATTGATTGTAATGTTAGCTGTGAGCTTGTCATATACAGTCCTTATTATGTTGAGGTACATTTTCTCTACCCTATTTATGGATAATTTTTTATCATAAAGGGATATTAAATTTTGTCAAATTCTCTTTATGCATCTATTGAGATGATTGTTTTATTTTTATCCTTCATTTGTTAATAGAGTGTATCATATTCATTGATTTACAGATATTGAACCATTTTTGTATCCCTGAAATAAATCCCACTCGATCATAGTGTATGACCCTTTTAATGTTTTGTTGAATTCACTTTACTAATATTTTGTTGAGGATTTTTGCATCTATGTTCATCAAGGGTATTGACCTGTAATTTAATTTAATTTTCTTTTTTCTTTTCTTTTCTCTCCTTTTCTTTCCTTTCCTTTTATCTCCTTCCCTTTTCTTTTTTCTCTTTTTTTCCATCTTTTCCTTCCTTCCAACCTTCCTTCTTTCCCTCATTTCCTTCCTTCCTTTCCTCCTTCTCTCCTTCCTTTTTTGTGTGGAGTCTTTGTATAGTTTTGGTTTGGAAGTGGTACCTGCTCTTCTCTTTTTTGGAAGGCTTGAGAAGGACTGGTATCAATTCTTTTTCGAATGTTTGGTAGAACTCACCAGGGAAGCTGTCTGGTCCTGGATTTTTATTTCTATGGAAATGTTTGATCACTGATTCAATATTCATACTAGTAATTATTCTGTTTAGATTTTTTTTATTTCTTTATGAGTCAGTCTTGGTAGCTTGGATGTTTCTAGGAATTTATCCATTTCTTTTTGCTTGTCCAACTTCTTGGCATAAATTATTCTTAGTAGTCTCTTTTTGATCCTTTAAGCTTCTCTGGTATCATTTGTAACATCTCTTTCATTTTCTGATTTTATTTATTTGAGGTCTCTTTTGGGAGCTGAGGCATGTCTAACTTAATGTTTGTCAGTTTTGATTATCTTTTCAAAGAATCAGCTCTTGGTTTTATTGTCTTTTATTGCTCTTTTATTTTTTTATTTCTATTTTATTTATATCTGCTCTAGTCTTGTTCACATCCTTCTCCTCAGTTGGGGGTGTTTCTGTTCTTTTTCTAGTTCCTTGAGATGTAAAGTTAGTTTACTTGAAATTTTTCTAAGTTTCTTGAGGACCTATCCTGGAGAATGTTCCATGTGCACTTGAGAGGAGTGTATATTATATTGCCTTTGCATAGAATGTTCTGTATATACCTGTTACGTTCATCTCATTTAATGTGCCATTTAGGGTTGATGTTTCCTTATTGTTTTTCTTTGGAGTATTAAAGTTCCCTGCTATTTTTGTATCTATATTTGTTCCTTTATGAAATCACACATAATTTGATGGAACTCTTTCTTGTATTTCTTTAGTACTTTCCCTTTAGAGAGATCACTGGCACTGCAGAGTGCCATTTTTCCTGCTTAATAAATCTAAAAGTTGAAGCAGCTTGAATCATGATTCATTTCTTATACCTAGGAACTGAATGCTAGGTCATAAGATTTAGTCTTGCCTACATTTATAAAAGACAAGATGGAAAGAGTTTTTCAGTAGTGCTATGCAAACTTTGTGTTATGGATTGAATTTATGTGATAACCCCACCCCTACCCCCAAACAGACAAATTCATGTGCTGAAGCTCTAACTCCAAAATGTGATGGGATCCGAAGGTAGGGCTTTTGGAGTTAATTAGAATCAATGAGGTCATGAGGCAATAAATATCTGTTGTTTAGGCTCCCTTACCTCCATCTATGGCATTTTGTTATAGCAGCCTGGACTAAGACACTGGTCTATAGTCAGTGATGTAATATGTTAAGTTTGTTAGCAGCATGTGATAAGATAAATGATGAATCTAGAATAAATATTTAGTTTACTACATTTGTTGAACAGAGTATAGATCCATTAATATAGTATAGGCCTCACAGGGCCAACTGACAGTCAAGAGAGCTGTATCTTCCATGATATATAGTGTTTTAAGGCTAGTTTGTCAGTTGTAATTCAAAAGTATATAAAATCCAGGATCTACTTATTTCAACAAAAGATAATTGTAATTGAAGTATAACTTTACAGGGTAAAATACTTGAGCTAGCTACTGATGAAGAATTGAAAATGAATTTTAGAGTGTAGAATCACTTGCTTCAATTTAGATAAACATTAAAGACGAATATGCTTAGTTTACCAAAACTGCTTTAAAATCTCTTCTTCTACTCCTGTTTGCATATCTTAATGAGACTGCTTTTATGTCTAAGTATTATTAAGATAGTTTAGATATACATTTAATCCTAAATAAAATTTATTTATTTTTAAAAGATTTTATTTATTTATTTACAGAGAGAGAGAGAGAGAGCACAAGCAGGGGGAGGGGCAGAGGGATAGAGAGAACAGGCTCCTCACTTGAGCAGGGAGACCAATGTGGGGCTCAATCCCAGAACCCTGGGATCATGAACAGAGCTAAAGGTGGATGCTTAACTGACCAAGCCACCCAGGTACCCCAATAACTACATTTAGTAAGCCAGTAAGGAAGAGACAAAACCATTTGAAACATTAACAAGTATATTGATAGATAAAAATACCAAGTGTGTTTATAGTTATTTAATATGGGGAATCATTATTTCAAGCATAACTTTTTCTACAAGTAAGATTATGGAGTGAAAAGAATTATAACATATATGGATGTTATAATTGTTTTGTTTTTCCTGTACTTTATTCTCCTATGATATATTTTATTATATTTGTAGCATTTACTTTATGTGTCTCTATTCATTGTCTTAATTATTCATTTTTGATGTTAATAGAATACTGATATATAGTAGATTAGAAAGAAAACAACTCTGATCCTTTATCTCAAAATATTTTGAGAAGCACTGCCTTAAGGAACACGTTATCTCTAATCTAGTTTTATACCGGTTTGGTATGTATTAAAGATGCATATGCCTATTAAAGAAAATTAAGCTTTAAATTTAAAGGAAATAAGAAATAGCTATATAGGTTGTATCTGTGAAGATCTCTGGAAAAAATTACTCATTCCTGTCTGGAAAATACTAATTGTGAGGCCCAGCATCCCAAATTTTTCTTTGTAAATCTGCTGGGTGTGAGGAAAGAAAGGCAAATAAGCACACTATAACATAGACTTATAATAGAGATGTGGATGAATTTAGGGGCACTGATATAGAGAATATGTATATGAGGAGAGTAAGCAAGCCTATAGTCAAGACAGAGAGAAACAAAAGGGAAAACAGAAGACAATGGTGAGTGCCAAGGAAAAATAATTAACTTTTCCTCCACCCTGTTGAGAAGATCTTGGCATCCTATGTGTCTTGGATAGAAAGTAGGCTACAGAAGCAGTAACTACTTCTTAAAGTGTGATTTCCCAAGGCAGGAAAGTTTTTTAAAACACATTAAGTGAGGTAGGAAAATGGTGCCAGAAAGAGCAGACAAGAGTGAAGAAAGGCCAAGTGGCAAGAATGCTGGCAGTCTTAATAGGCCAGGAAAGTGAATGAATCCTCAGATAAAACAATTCTAAGATAGTGAAAATAAGTCAATTTATTTGCCATTTGTAGAGATAATATAATAATATTTTAGGAGAGCTCACTTTGTGAGACAAAATTGAGAGACGTATACAAAATTGCTCACAGACATATACAAAATTGCTTTCTAAAGGTTATTTTACTTAATCCACATGCCAGTCCTATGAGTTGTGATATCATCTCCATTTTATTAATAAGGAAACTGGATCTTGGAGGTTTGTGGCTGTTAGATGTTTGTTATTCTGCTTCAACAATTATGATATTTCTTTGTGTTTGGGTTGAGTTCTTATTCCATATTTCAAACACCACCACAAGTTTGGCATGTAGGGAAGGAGATCTGCATTAAGACCACATCCTGAAAGTAATTTCCCTGGAACATTACATACGCAATTTAACAAATATAAGTTCTATACATTTTGGAAGCAAGGAAATGGGTAAAGGTAAGGGACAGATGCAGATTTTTAAAAAAATTAGACATATTAGACTGTTTCCAAGCAGTGTCTTGAATGTGTTCTACCTAACTTCCATTCATCCCAAAAAGTCTTTTAAATTAATACATTTCTCAGAAGAAAAATTGGAAGAAATGAAAATACATTAATTTCCTTGAGCTGTGACCCTTTATACAGAGGATAGTATGCATAAATATAGTTAACCCTGCACTTTGTTGGACTTCCAATATTAGAACTGGAGGTCTACTCTTATCTTCTGTTCTTATGATGTATATCATGGATCAGGACTGTCTTTCTTCCTGAGTTCAGGTTGGACTTCAAGATCTCAGGATTTGGCACACCAGAATGCCATTACCTGTCAATGGATTATAGTTGATATAGGAGATGATCCCTTTTTGGCATCCATGTGTCAAGGGAAATCCCACACAAGGCTTTATTCTCAGTTGTATATTTGTATATTTGTTTACTATACAGTTGGTAAAGTATTATATAAATATGGAGCAGAATGTTGTCGTAATAAATACAATGTCAGGGGGCACCTGGGTGCCTCAGTGGGTTAGGTGGCCAGCTCTTGATTTCAACTCAGGTCATGATCTCTGGGTCCTGGGATCGAGCCCAGTGTCGGGATCCCTACTGAGCAGAGAGTCTGCTCTGTTCCAGGATTCTTCCTCTCATTCTGCCCCTCCCCACTTCTCTCTAAAATAAACAATCTTATAAATGAATGAATGAAATAATTAATGAATGAATTAATTAATTAATGAATGTTAGTTGCCTTAAACATTTGTCAAAGCTATTCCAACTACAGGAAGTCTGCAACCAAAAAAAATTTTTTATAACTTCCTTAGGCTTTGAGCATGTTGCTTTCAAATTTTCCGTAGTGAACTTTGTTTAGCTTTTGAGCTCTGACAAGAATAAAGCCTCAAGTGGAACAAGGAAGAGGAGAGAACTTTAGTTAAACAAAATATTGACAAATAGTGCTGGCCCCTAAGACAAAAAGGAAAAAGAGAGTAGGAAAAACTGATTTTTTTTCCAGTTTTGCTTCATTTGCAAATTGTAAATCACTCAAATCATTGATATGGAAATATCTACACTTTTATTATCTGCCTTGCTGCCTTTTCTGCTTTGTAGACCCTTAATGGCAAGTAAATGTTTGTGTCTTATGAAAAATAGAGAATATGGATTATATAAAGAGTGTCAAATCCTCAGGGGGAACATGTTATATTGCCAATTTTATAAGGCACTACTAAATTGCTGAGAGAGGAAAATTACATTTGGATCAGTGTAAACTAATGTTGAATGAATAATTATACCTATGACTTTTCATATATTGTCTAGAGAGCCTGCAGAACACATGCTTTTCCTTAAAGGATTTATTTATTTATTTATTTATTTATTTATTTATTTATTTATTTAAGAGAGAGAGAGAGACAGACAGAGAGAGAGAAAAGAGCACCAGAGAGCAAAGCAGGGGGAACAACAGAGGGAGAGGGAGAAGCAGCTTCCCCTCTGAGCAGGGAGCCAGATGAGGGGCTAGAGCTGGGGGGGCCCTATCCCAGCATCTCGGGATCCTGACCTGAGCCACCCAGGTGCCCCACATAACACATTTCTTAAAGCCAAAACCCTTTAGTTTGTTTTCATTGAAAAACAGAAGCTATCGGACTTGCCATGCTGCTCTGAAGGCTAATAACTAGCTTTATCGGAAACCATGTGGAACATATATATCCCTGCTGCTAAAGTGTGGTCACTGAAATGTGGTCAGGGAATCAAAAACAAGCACCTTCAGACAGATCACATTACCAGCCTCGACTCTCAAGTACTCAGTTTGTGGATGATCTCAATTCACTGTTTCTCTTTCCTTAAGCTTTTATGCATAGACCATACCCCCAGAAGGAAGGCAGTATAACAGATTTTGTATAGTGGGTAGTCCCAATTTAGCATTTTGTGAAATAGTGGTTTATCAATGTGGTACAAATAAGTATTCTGGTTAGTGTGCATTTCTGATTATTTGTGCAGCAGTCTCCCTGCTGCAAAGTCATATGAGATCACTGATGTACACTGTTTCTGGCATTTAGAGTGGTACTCTTTGTACATTTTAAATAAAATTTACAGTGAACAAAGACACTGCTATCTGTCATGCTTATGTAATTTAGATTTCTACGACCAGTCCTTTATAAAATGTGTGCTTATTGCACATATTATAAAGCTGAAAATGTGAGTCATTCCTTATCTGGAATGGAATGAGATTCAAAACCCTTTCTTCCAATTCAGAAAGTCCAGAACAGGGGATCCCTGGGTGGCTCAGTGGTTTAGCACCTGCCTTTGGCCCAAGGCATGATCCTGGAGTCCTGGGATCGAGTCCCACATCGGGCTCCTGCATGGACCCTATTCTCCCTCTGCCTGTGTCTCTGCCTCTCTCTCTCTGTGTCTCTCATGAATAAATAAAATCTTAAAAAAAAACAAAAACAAAAAAACACAAAAGGTCCAGAACATAGGCTGTTTACCTTAATGCCAATTATAGTCTTAATTAAAATTAGTTTTGCATATAATATCATATATTAAAATTAATAACTAATTTTCTACCATAGTCAGTATCAGAGTTGTAGTAAGCTGTCAATTAAAAAAATGAATCATAAGTAGTTTTTTGATCTACTGCTAATTGTATGACACATACTTTGAGTCTATACAGCTTATATTTTGAATGATCTTCTTAAATTAATTTTTGGTCAGTTTTGGCCATGTTACTGTTCTTAGCTAATTCTTTTTAACATTCAGTTCAATCAAAGCAATTTGATCAGAAATTAGAAATAAATTCAACCAAATTTACTACAACCGGCTCTTTTCTGCTGACATTTCTGTAGCAACAGGATTGAAATAGTGATTGTAAAGCACAGGCTGAATTAACTGTAGTTATGAAAAAAATTAGGATGTGTTTGGTATGATTAGTAGAATTTTCAAAACAGATAAACTTGATTGAAAACAAAAATCTTATAGTTTCTTACAAGGGAAAGCAATTTTTGGTCTGTTTACTGATCAATAAGCCTGGTCTCCTTAAATACTTCTGTTCCTATAGCAATATATTTCAAAAGATACTCACATTGAACCATTAGTTAAAAAATAGAAATTGCACTATGTGCTAGGTACTATTTACATCAGAGACTAAAACATAAAAAAATATACTCTCATTGAGTTTTATTATTGGAAGGACACAATCAGGTACATGTGAAAAATATATACCATCATGATAAATGCTAGGAGTTGAAATAAAGTAGGGAAGTGATGGCATTAGGAGGAGAGGAGTTGTAACGATTCATAGGGTGGCCAGAGAAAGTCTCATTGAAAAGGTTACTTCTGAAACAAGCTCCTGAGGGAACAATGTATCTGAAAGAAAAGCTTCCAGGCAGCAACAGCAAATGAAACTGAGGTGGTTTAGTACTAAGAAACAGAAAGGTGATCAACCTCTCCTGGATGGAACACAGGAAATATGAGGAGGTATCAGAGGTCAGTGTCAAAGTTTCGAAGTGAGGGTGAGTGAGAGAAGCACAGAGCATCTGATCACATAGGGAATGTCTAGACGGTGCCATAAAAATTTTTACTTTTATCTGAAAGATATGGAGACTCATTGAAAGGTTTGAACTCCAGAGTGAAGGGATCCTGTATTTTTACGGTGTCCCTCTCACTGCTCAGTTAGAAAGTTTTTGCAATAATTTTAGGAGAAAGAAGATAGTACCGTGCACTAGGATGGTGAGTTGAAAGTAATGAGAAATAATCTGACTCTGGGCATACGTTTTAAAAAAAATTTAATGTAAAATTCACATAACATAAAATCGACCATTTTAAAATGTGAAATTCAGGGCCATTTAGTACATTCACCTCTCCCTAAGTCATTTTCAGGATTCCCGAAGGAAACTCTATATGCATTAAATGATCACTTTTTCTAATCTACTTCCTCTTCAGACCCTAGCACCACTAATCTGCTTTTTGCCTCTATGAATTTCCCTATTCTGGACTTGTGATATAAATGGAATAATGCAATATATGGCTTTCTTTTTGGCCTGGATTCCTTGACATACTGTTTTGAGGTTCACCCATGTTGTAGTATTTATCAATACATCATACCTCTTTTTCTTCTTTTTTTTCAGAGAGAGAGCAAGAAAGAGAGCAAGAGTGGGTGGGGGGAAGAAGGGGCAAAGAAAGAGAGAATCTTAAGCAGGCTCCACTCTGAGCACAGAGCCACATGTGTGGCTCAGTCTTACCACCCTGAGATCATGATGTAAGTCAAAATCAAGTCAGATGCTTAACCAACTGAATCACCCAGGCACTTCCATCATTTCTTTTCATAGCTGAATAACATTCCATTGTATGAATAAACCACATTTCATTTAACCATTTATCAATTGATGGACAATGCATTATTTCTGCTCTCTAGCGATTGTGTAGGGTGCTCTGGATACATTTTAAAAATCGAGCAAACAGGGCCTGTTAAAAGACTGGATAAACCTCTATAATATTTAAATAGTTTAGATAAGCCTCTTAAGCGATACGTAGTTTAATACACAATTAGTATTTAACGAAATTCTACTGAACTTAGTGATAAATATTAAAATACTCTTGAAGTTTCTTCTTTAATAGCAAAGAAGCAGAATGTAACTTTAGGAAACATATTTTTTCCTGCTAATATATAATATAGTACACTATATTATAAACCAGCATGTATCAGCAAATGTATTCTTAAAGATCCGAAAAACTAATACTAAAACAAATCACATAGACTACATTATTTGCTACTGAACAAAACTACAGCCTTGCTAATAAGTTTAAATTAATGGGGATTTAGTAGATTCTGTTTCAGTAATGAAACACTAAAAGCTCCCCCCCCCCCCCAGCCCTAAAGCAAAAGTGTTTTGAGGAAAATTTGATTTCAAGAGTAAATAAGTTGTTAATGAATGAAAACAAAACAATGCTTTAGACAAAAAAACTTGTGTACACGAAACCACTATCAGAATAGCACCTTTGAATAGAATTTTTAAAAAGATATTCTGCAGAAGTAGTAGCACTACAAATGAATTTCAATCACTGCATCAATCATAAGCAAGAAGTTGAAGCAAAGAAGTAGAAGTCAGAAATGCTACTATATGTCTCCACTATGGTAATTTTTTCAAAGCAATTCTTCAACCTCTGATAGGCTATTCATAACAATTTTAATCAGCTGGGAATGATCAAAACTTCATTGCTTTTTTTTTTCCTATAAAATACTTGTATAGAAAAAAATAAAATACTTGCATAGATTTTATTGCTACTGTATAAAATGTATTTTATTTTTATATATTGATTTTGTACCAAGAAACCTGATATTGCAGAAATTATTGGGAGATTTTATTTTTTATTTTTTCCATAGATACT
The DNA here is from genome assembly GCF_048418805.1 of Vulpes vulpes. Lineage (NCBI taxonomy): Eukaryota > Metazoa > Chordata > Mammalia > Carnivora > Canidae > Vulpes > Vulpes vulpes. The sequence goes on along the minus strand of NC_132786.1, from coordinate 44,043,206 downwards.
TTCATCATATGAAAATAATAAAACCTATATTTGATTCTTTCCAGCTGTTGCAAAACTGTATTCATTTTTCTTTCCTTACTGAGCTGACTAGAACACTTAGTACAATGTCAGATAAAATGTGTTATAGAAGTCGGCCTTGTCCTGTCTCTCATATTGGAGTGGATATTATCTTCTTTTCTCTACTAAGCTTTTTGTTTGCTGTAGATTGATCAATTTATAGAAGTTTCATTTGGTTCATAGTTTAAATTTTTTATGAATAATTTTTTTTTCACGTTTGAGGTGATCAAAAGGTCTTTAACTTCTTTAATGTGGTGAACTTCATTTTTTCTAACGTAAGATTAACCTCTTATTTCTGGGATAGATTTATTAATGTTTTGTGAATAGCTGAGTCTATTTGCTCATATATGGTTTGGTGAAGTTTGCATCTCTGTTTATGAGTGATATAGACATGCTATTTTCCATTTTTTCCACTGTCTTTGTCAGATGTGGATACCAAGTCAAACTTAACAGTCCTATAAAATGACATGGGTAGTGTTTCTGTATTTGTCTACTCAGAAGTACTTATTTAAAATTAAAATTAAAAAATTAAATTAAAATGATTCCTTAGATGTTCAGTAAAACTCATCTGTATAAATGGGTTGGTCATCTTCTATATTAAGGATTAAATTTTAAACGCTTGCTTACTTTATCAAGTTCCCATCTTTCAGAGTTTTATTTTAAATTATTCTTTTTCAATATGTTATATGGCAGGGGACGCCTGGGTGCCTCAGCAGTTTAGTGCCGCCTTGAGCCCAGGGCCTGATCCTGGAGACCTGGGATCGAGTCCCACATCGGGCTCCCTGCATGGAGCTGCTTCTCCCTCTGTCTGTGTCTCTGCCTCTCTATGTATCTCTCATGAATAAATAAACAAAATCTTTAAAAAAATATGTTACATGGCATTTTTAGATTATTTTCAATGGGAGAATATGTCAGGAGTATTTATTCTATCATACTATCAGAAATGGAAGTTCTGTCTCCTCCATGTTAATAGTATCTACTCTTACTCTCATCTTATACAGAGATTTCTGCTTTGGAGTGGCAGGAAAGATTCCTGTATGGGGAAACAGTATTTTTTTCTACTTAGCTTTCCTTTTGAGTGAAGAAAGAAAATAGATAGCCTTCTAGAGGCTATGTATTATGTTCATGTAATCATTCATTTTTATGCATCAAGCATGTATTGATAATCTAATTATACACAGGTGTTACAGACCTGTAATGATGAATTATAAATAATTCTACATAAACTTGTAGTGAAATGAGAAAATACCAACATTAGACTTTATAAGTAAGAAATCCAGGTTAAAATTGTAGTATAAAGCTTCCACACATAATTTTCCATTCCAACATCTAAAATTGGCAAGAAAGAAAGAAGAAAGAAAGAATATATGCAAGGTGAAATAATAGCATATTCAGGACTCCAGAAGTAAGAGAACACTTGGCTTATTGGGGAATTGAAAGTAACTCACCATGACTGGACTTGGCAGAAGATATTATCTAAGTTGTCCTTGAGATGTAGGGATGCATAAAATTTTGGAAGGTATTTAAAGAAAGCTAAAAATTTTGGATTTTATCCTGAAAATAGTAGAGACAATTTAATTATGATAATTATATAAATATATACTATTTATTAAAGTATTACCATTTATTACATCCTGTGCTCTAAACTGTATGGTCATTAATACTCAAAATAATCCCGGGAAGTAAGTTTTGAGGATTTTTAAAAACAAATAGGCAAACATTCATTCACTATGTAAAGGATGCTCTGAGTACTTGCTTGAGGTATGATCTTCAAAAAGAATGAATAATTAGAGATACTGTAGTCTATGTACTTGTAGTATTAATAGTAACAGTAATAGTAATATGAAGCAAAAAAAAAGTTCTTCTGTTGTAATCTTTCACATTGTATAGTAGGAATATTTTGCTCATATCACATATTTGCTCAAGTTTAATTTCTGTTTTATCATCAGAACTTTTTGAAAATATTATAAACTCAAAATTAAGCTCAAATTTTATTTCTCCCAAGGGAATTTCCATATTATTTTGAAGAAGGGAGCTCAAGATATAATTGTACTATTGTAGCCATCATAAATATAGAAAGAAAAAAGTGAGAGACATACTAAATTTCTTCTCATCACTCTATTGAAGAACAAGAGGGTATTCATTTCATCCAGTTGATTTCTTGTGCCATTTATGCACAAGGACTGTTCAGTTGAACTGAAAACTTTTGAGTCTTCTAGAGGCTATGTATTATGTTTATGTAATCATTTTTATGCATCAAGCATGTGTTGATAATCTAATTATACACAGGTGTTAAAGACCTGTATGATGAATTATAAATAATTCAAGTCTACATAAACTTGTAGTAAAACGAGAAAATACCAACATTAAACTTTAGAAGTAAGAAATCCCAGTTAAAATCCCAGTTAAAATTGTAGTATAAAGCTTCCACACATAATTTTCCATTCCAACATCTAAAATTGGCAACAAACATCATTCCAACATCTAAAATTGGCAACAAACAATAACATACAAGCAATACAACAATAATAAAGTAATAACATTAATACACACATACAGACACCCACACATCCTACCTGGTATGAACCTTAGCATGCATAGAATACATAGGAAGAATCAGGAATATTTTGGACTGAGACAATAGAGTCTAACTCTTTTTTTTTTTACCCTCAGAGCTAAACTGGGGGGAGGGTATCACGAAAAATTTTAATAATTTTCAGTACTATTCTCAAATGTAAAACATAAATATGCCACAGAAAAGAAAAAAGAACTTAGGATGAAAAAGATGAATGAGGAACTCATCAGTCCCATGGACAAAACGGAATTCCCACAAATATTCTGAACTAAATAATAACTATAAAAACTGAATGTAATGACATGGAGCTCAAACACAAATTATAAACTTAGAAATGAGACTAAGAGGTATCACAAATCTTAGGAAATAGCTGAGGCATTTTCTCAAAACTAATCAATAAATTATCAAAAGCAAGGAACAGATTAGATGGAACAAAAAACCCTGAATTTCTGGCACAGAGAAAAAGTTTAAATTAATCAATGAAAAGTCAAAGTAATGAGGATAGGGAATGGGTTAAATACAATGGGGATTAAGGAGTGCACTTGTGATGAGCACCCAGGTGTTGTATGGAAGGGTTGAATTTTTAAATTGTACACCTGAAACTAATATTACACTGTATGTTAACCAATTGGAATTTAAATAAGAACTTTTTAAAAAAGTTAAGAATTAGATGATTCTAATCATTAAAAGAGTTTTTAAAGACAATTCAGCATAGAATACATAGCTCCTATGATTCAAAGAATTTAATCAAAAGGGGGCACCTGGGTGGCTCAGTTGGTTAAACGCCTGACTTTGGCTCAGGTTCTGATCTCAGGTTCCTTTGATGAGCCCTGCATTGGGCTCCCTGCTTTGGGGGGAGTCTGCTTTTCCTTCTCCCTCTGCCCCTCCTCCACTCATTCTCTCTCTCACACACACACATAAATAAATAAAAATTTTTTAAAAAGAATTCAATGAAAAATTTACTAATTTACTAAAATTACTAATACATATAATTAAAAGAATTTCTCTGTAGTATAAAATCTGTAGAATAGTGCACTATGTGTGTATGCACGTGAGCACACCTATGACTATATATATAATATATAATATATTATATATTATAATATATATGACTATATATGTATAATACATATATAATACATATACATAGACATACATGTCATATATACGTATACATATATATATGTGTGTGTGTGTGTGTGTGTATATATTGCATAGAGAAATTAAATTGCAAAAAGAAAAGCTTTAGACTGTCGTTAGTCTTTCCATAGCAGCAACCCATGACAGAAGACAATAGGTCAAATTCTGCAATGTTTTACAGGAAAGAAAATGTTACTAAAGAGTATCATATCTAACCAAGTATTCTTTTATGGATAAAAGAGACAGGCAAGCCTTCTTAAGTATGAAAGAACTCAAGCAATACATCATCAACTAACTTCCATCAAGGAAAGAAACAGTGTATATGTTAAAATTTAATTGATGAAACAATTCACCAAATAGTGTGGTGAGTCCTTACAGAGAACTTAGGAGTAGTAGACATCTTTATCCAGTAGATTATTAGTGACTGCTGAAATCTAGAATTTCCATAAGAAAATGTGACACAGGTGACAGACAGATATAAATATTATACATTTTGTTTACAAAAATAAGTAAGCAGAGTGGAAGTGAGAACTATGAGATTTCCAATGTTTTTAATCTGTGGATCAGGTAATATCTAAAATTAAAACATATAATTAAAAATAATAACTGGAACTAATAACAACAAACTTGTAAGCTCAAGAACAGATTAAAATGAAAATAATATAATAAGATATGAGTTATTCCTGCTGTATTTTCTAAAGTTTTTGAAATAAGCTTGTTACTTTCATTGGAATAAAAGAAAAAGATTTTAAAAACTAATAAGGACTCAAGTTCCTTGTTTAGTTTCTATTTATTTCTAACCTTGGAAGAATCTTTTTAAGAGAGTATTTTTTATGATAAAGAAATGTATGTTTGAGTTTCAGCTCTCTTTTAGTGAGGTATTCTGTTTTACTTGAGATTTTCTCTTACTACATTTAAATAAACCCAACTTAACAGTTATTTAAAAAACATAAATTGTATGATCACATTTTAAAAATTGCTTTTTTATTTTCTGATTCATCATTTCTTCTAGTTATGTGTTTGTGTCTGAGTCATAATATAGTTTGAGAAATAGAATTCATGTCAACCCAATGGAAGAGCATGAATATTGGGGACAAGTTGCAAAGATGTTTGAAGAGCTAGAAGACAAGTAAAGGGCCATTAAAGAAATCTATAGATTAGCAATACCAAGAAGCCAGTACCATCCTTTGGCTGGAGATGATAGAAGTGATGGTACCTCAGCCCCAAAGCTAGGGTTTCCACAATTCGAGTGGAATTGAAAGTAAACAAAACCACAGATTGGGGGACTATTCAGGGTAAACTGAGAAATCCAGCTACTGCCAAGAAGTAGCTCAAAGCAGGAAAAAAAAAAAAAAAGGCGAACTACCTCACTTCTGCTTCCCAGTCTAAGTTCTATCAGTTTCTCAAAATAGCAAAACCTAACCAGAACTCAATGATCAGAATGATGAATATGCAGAGGAAGGACAAGGAATAGTTCTGGGAGAAAACGTGCAAGTGGCTGGTATATTTGCAGAGAAAGATACTTGGGTTGACAGCTTATTTCTTAAAAGTGGTTATTTTTAAATGTTGGACCTTCGGATGATTTTTAATTTTTCTTATTTTTATTGTATGTGAGTTAAAATAAATTGCTGTATACTAATTCTTGAACTCAGTATTTGAATTTTGGTAAGTGAGGAAAAAGACATATTTAAAGAAAAATATACCACAGTGGAAAGATAATTAGAATATTTGGAGAAGAGGAACACAGTGATATTGCTACCATAGTTTACACAATTTACAAAGTCAAAAGAGCTTGGTGAGTAGATTGTGACACATATAGAGATTTTCCTACCAAGAAGTTTGAGCTTTTCAGTTCTTATCAGAACATTCTAAAAAGTTTGTAAGTTAGAAAGAAACACAATTACAGACATATTTTATATCTACAGCCCTGATGGCACCTAAGGAATACAGTGGAAGAAAGCAACATTTTATAAAATGTTTCCCAAGTTCAAGTAAAAGGTAAAGAACAGAATATTATAGGGTATTTACATACATGTATGAGTTAGCAATAAGGCTGTAAACTTGCTAATGGTGGTTGATAGGTGATCAACTTAGTCCTGGAAAAGATATTTATATTGTGTTTAGGTTAATACTTTCTCTATTTGATGTAACAAGGATGATGTCATTGGTATAAAGACCAATGAAAAATTTTAGAGATTTGATAGTTCATTATAGTTGGCAAAAATCTCATATATAAACTGTTAAATTAACTGAGATCTAAAACTAATTAGCCAATGTTTCCTTGTTAGATCTTACAAAATTTAACAGTTCAATTTTCAAGTATTATTTAATGCCTAGTGTGTACATTGGTAAAAAGCACTGAAAAGAAAACATAATGAAGTATATGTAATATGTTTACTTTAATAAGGTTAAAATGGAAGGTATAACACACATTTAATATTAGATTTGGCAATAATATCAGATTGTGAAAAATGAAGAGCAAATTTTGAATGTATGGATTGATTAGGTGTCAAATAAAAAGCTCAAATAATTGGGAGACTAAAAAGAAATGGAGTAGTTTGATAAAACTTTGTGAAGTAAAGAAATCTGAGGATCTTCTTAGAGTTTTATATCATTTTTTCATAACTATCATTATTTCATTATTCCTGGATGACTGTTTTTAGTATTTCTGCATCTCGTTGATACAGAATTATTTATTAACCAATGAAATGCTTGTGTCTGATTTTCTTTAGTTCACAAAGACCAGAAATAATTATAATCAAAATGTAATCCAAGTGCCACATTTGTTTCTTTGGATTAGTTTCTTTCATTTTGCTTTCAATGAAAATATATTCATTAGCACATTGAAGCACTCATATCTAAATTTAGATTTATTAAACCCACTGGATATGAATATCTTTGAAATATTTCAAAGGCATTGTAACTATTAATTGCTGAAATACCATATCTGTATCATGGCAGATAATGATTTGTTTTTCAAAGAAACTCTTTAGCATAGTATATGATGTATTTGTTCATTTATCAGTGTATGTGAAGAAAGTTCCCAAGAATATAGTGAGCCCATCATACCATAAAAGCACTTAACCATTCTGATTTGAGGTTTTAAAAAGAAGAACATAGGATTCAGTTGGTTGGTTTTGCCTAAAATGTAATGACAAGTTACATTCAGTTTTAATTTAAGAAACTTCAATCTTGAAATTGTGAAAAACATGTTTGTTGCTTCCTACCTTTGTCAGGGTGATTGATGAAAATTATGTATGTATCCCTTTTTTCATTAATCATTTTATGGTGCTTATTTACTTTTTTATCTACTGGTTAAAAACCAATTTTCCTTGGGTTACTCTTCCTTCTCCAGTTCAATTATAATGTTATGTTGGAGCTAGAAACTGACATACTGTCATACTACCCACAGTTGGGTACATGACCAAGGCCTCGTCCCCATTCCATGACCGAGAAGAGTGATCCAGGAGTTAACATGTGAACCCACTAAAGGAGTTGAATATTTGTGTATTTCTGTATGGAGCTGACAAAGAAAGTCCTCTTTCTTTTCTGATAGAAATATCAGAGCTAGGAATTCCGAGGCCTTATCTCTCTTCAGGTTGAGAAATGTGAGAAAAGGTAGTCAACAATTAGCACCTGACTGCTTAAATTTCCTGACTGAAATTATATTCAACTGAAACTACCATAATTTGGGGGTATTTCTCTATTTCTATGTGCAGTTGAAGTATTCTCCTGTGAATCCCCTTTTCAAGTTAAATGAATTGGAGTGGTTTCCTTATAACTTGAAACCTAAGAATATCATTTGTTGCATATCTTATTCATGGTGGTATGTGAAAAATAATTATAGGTTCACTGTATATTATCCTAAATTCTTGGGGCCAGATATGGTTCAGAATTTAGATATATCATGTGGAATTCCAATGGGGTCAGGGCAGCACTCTGGAGATAAACCCATTAATATTTCAATTGTGACATGAATGAATATTCATATTAAATGGAATTAAAAGAGTTATAAATGTTCTGATGTCAGGTCAGGTCAGTTTTATTTCCAAATGAGTTTTGACACCAAACCTAGGAAACAACATTTTTTTTTTTTGAGGGCTCTATAGATTTTGGAATTGCAGGAAAAGATTAGGAGCCATGCTATAGTATTTACTATTATTGAAAAATAAATCTCCTAATCTTAAATATATGATTTATAGGACCGTGTTTGATGAAAATTTATAGTAACTATTTCATACATTGCTTCTAGCCATTCCTGTCCCCCACCTAGCAGCTACTCCCCAGTGAGGCAGTATGATATGTAGAAATGGGAAGAAAAGTGGGCATTTGGGGATGAAATGTAACCAACAAATTTTATCCTATCCTCTGAATTGCTAGCAGAAAATCTGTGCTTTTTTAAATAGTAAATTTTATCTGCTCACTCCATATGACAAAGATATCATGGGAACATGTTAATTTTGTTCCAAAAAGACATTTTATTTGCTAGTAACAAAGTTAAAAACTTACCTATTGATCCATTTTCTGATTTACTTTTTTCTTAGGAATTAAAGTTTCAAACCAGTTTAAGGAAAAGAGAAAAAAAAAAATCAAGCAGAGTCAGATCAAACCCTTGCATTCCAATTATGACAAAGGAATGGAAGAGTTTAGTAGTAGTGGTAGTAGTAGTAGTAGTAGTAGTAGTAGTAGTAGTAGTAACATTAGGTAACTTTTCATAAAATGTTTTTTTCTTTGTTTTTATTTTTATATATTTTTGCTTTCTTTAAATTCAAGTTAACATATAGTGTATTTATTAATTTCAGGGTAGGATTTAATGATTCATCAGTTGCATATAATATCCAGTTCTCACTACATCAAGTTTCCTTCTTAAAACTCATCACCTGGGGACCCTTGGGTGGCTCAGCGGTTTAGCGCCTGCCTTTGGCCCAGGGCATGATCCTGGAGACCCGGGATGGGGTCCCATATCGGGCTTCCTGCATAGAGCCGGCTTCTCCCTCTGCCTGTGTCTCTGCCTCTCTCTCTCTCTCTCTCTCTCTCTCTCTCTCTCTGAATGTCTCTCATTAATAAATAAATAAAATCTTTAAAAAAAAAAACACCTCATCAGCCAATTATCCCATACCCCCACGCATCTCCCTTCCAGCAACCCTCAGTTTGTTTCCTATAGTTAAGAGCCTCTTATGGTTTGTCTCCCTCCTGTTTTTATTTTCCTTACCTTCCCCTATGTTCATTTGTTTTGTTTCTTAAATTCCACATATGAGTGAAATAATAAGGTATTTGTCTTTCTCTGATGGACATGTCACTTAGCATAATATTCTGGTTATATCTACATCATCACAAATAACAAGATTTCAATATTTTTGATGGCTGAATAATATTCCATTATATGCATAGTACATCTTTATTCACTCATCCATTGAGGGACATCTGAGCTCTTCTCATATTTTGGCTGTTGTGGACATTCTGCTATGAACATTGAAGTGCATGTGCCCCTTCAAATCACTACTTTTGTATACTTTGGATAAATACCTAGTAGTGCAATTGCTGGATCATAGAGTAGTTCTATTTTTAACTTTTGAGGAAACTCCATTCTGTTTTTCAGAGTGGCTATACCAGTTTGCATTCCCACCAACAGTTCCAAGGGGTTCTCTTTTCTCCATAAACTCACCAACACCAACAACTCTGTAATTTCCTGAGGAGTTATTTTTAGCCATTCTGATCAGTGTGAGGTGATATCTCATTGTGGTTTTCATTTGTGTTTCCCTGATGATCAATGATGTTGAGCATTTTCTCATGTGTCTGTTAGCCATTTGGATGTCTTTGGATAAATGTCTGTTCATATCTCCTGCCCATTTCTTGGAAAAAAAGATGCACTGCTAATTATAGTATTATTCACTAACCAATAATGTGGAATTATTATCTCAAAAATAAGTAATAGGTAACTGGATTAGCCAACGGTATTATTTGTCATAAATAAACATCATAAATATGCTATTTAAGTTAATAAAAAATAACAGTAGAGTTGCCTACTAGTTAATTCAACATACATAGAAACTTCTAAGATAAATATAAGATATTTGTGTCAGTCATTCAAGACACAAAAGTTGAACATACTTAGTATATCAAATATAAATTTCAGGATGTTATGGTTCATTTGAAGGGAGCATTTCCAGTATGACCCAGGTCCTGGAGCTTCATTGGTTAGTGTTTTTTGTTTTTTTGTGTGTGTGTTTTGTTTTGTTTTTTGTTTTTGTCAGGTGGCTGTTTCCTCATCAATTTTAAGGGAAATATGAGGACTATTTCAAGCATTAAAAATCCAGTGTTTTTTAAATTGGGAAACTAGCTTACATTTATTGAAATCTATACATGTTACCATATATAAATATATGCATAGCATACTACAAAATTTCAGAACATCATCTAATTTTTTTACAGTACTTTTTTGCCCTTTACACATATAGTTTGATTTTTTAAATCACTGTTGCAGTCTATTGCTTGTGAGATTAAGGAATAAAAATATTACAAGAAACTTAAAGGCAAAACAGTTTAAGTTGCAAAATAAGACAGCAACCAAGTAAATTCTCCCCTGCTGGAAAATAAGCTGATTAAAGATTATTACCAGATGCAAACAGGAAGCAAAAATGTATAGATTATATAAGGTCTTAGCGGGAACTGAATGTCAGCACTAATTCAGTAGTCTATCCAAGACTTATTTCATGGAAGTGTACATTGGTGTCTAAAAATCCAGATTTGAATTCTTAGGTCCACCTCTCTAGTTCTTTAAGTTGTAATACCCCCACATCTCTCATAAATATTAGTTTCAAAAATCCAAACAGTGAGAACACATTCCAACTACACTGGGTGACCTTTGTTGTAGCCTGTTAGAGATTTGAACACTAGTTTTTTAAGTCTGTCTACTCAGTTATTTCTCAAAGCATCCTGTGAAGTCCAAAACATCTATGCTAAAAATATATTAAAAATCAGGCATGTTCACAAATTCTAAAAATATAATCTCAGCATAAATTTGTCTTATTGAATAGAGCAGAGAAGAAGCTAAAGAAAACAGAGAAAACTAATGTGAAATTAAATCTGAATTGGAAGTCTCTTCAGTGAGTTTGAAAGTAGGCACATCCCCTCAATGAAATATAACACGTGTGAATATTCACTTATTACTATGAAATCTAGTTTGCTTCCTCAAAAAGAGCACAGCTAACAGATATATAATTTGCACAATTATTAACTTAAAATTTTCTATTTCATATTCCATTTGAAAATTCAAGGAATTTCAATTATCAGTACTAATCAGACTGAGGAATAATATATACAAAATTTATAGTTAGTCTGAAAAAAGTTTCAAGAGATTTAAGTCGTATATTTGGTTTGAATGACCTAAGGTATTTTTTTTCCAAGAAACTTTACTTCTGTCTGACAGTTAATAATTATCATGGACCATTTATGATTAACTTAAAGCCAGCCTTGACTCTGTCAGAGAAATTTATACATCATGATTCTCCCCTAAGTGTGCTTACAATCTGTTTGGAGAAATGATTTGCACAAATATATAACATGCAGTACAAGGAAACATTTAACTGGTCATGTGTCTGATGTCAGCTATTCAGTTTGTGCTAGTTGTATCATTGCTTTCCAACTAATTTGAGAGCAACAAATTATCATTCTTCATCCTTTTTGTGCTCAGCTCCTTATACCTGAGCCCATTAGCTGCCCTGCTCTGGAAGGCTCAGCCACATTCCAGTACCTAACTTGCCTGTGCATTTTTTGTGTGCATGTGGCTTTTTTCTACTTCTTTCCTTAAATTCCTACTGATCATTCTGCATACTTGGCTAGGATGCCTGCAACTCCAGTAAGTACCACTGGACCTTCCAGATTGAATCATTGTCTTCTGTATGCTTCCACAGCCCTGCACAGTGCTTAACCTACCGTATTATAATCACAGACTCATTTCTTGTCCTCCTTCCTGATTTGGATACAGAGCTATGTCCAAGAACTTAGCATAACACTTGGTTCATGAAAGTAAATGGGACAAATGCATTCAGTAAAAAGAAGGAAGTAGAAGGAAGATCCACTGTCTTTCCAATCACAAACAGTGAAGTAAGAATTGCAGAGACACTGCTCTACCAAGGCTGCCGCCGCTCTGACGAGGACTACCTGTACCGCGAGGAGCTGGCCCAGTTCCACCAGGAAGGCTCCCTCACCCAGCTCAACGTGGCCTTCTCCCGGGAGCAGCCCCACAAGGTCTACGTGCAGCACTTACCGAAGAGGAAAAAGGAGCATCTGTGGCAGCTGATCCACGAGGTGGGCGCCCACATCTACGTCTGCGGGGATGCTCGGAACATGGCGAGGGACGTGCAGAACACCTTCTACGACATCGTGGCCGAGGTGGGGGCCATGGAGCATGCCCAGGCCGTGGACTACATCAAGAAGCTGATGACCAAGGGCCGCTACTCCCTGGACGTGTGGAGCTAGAAGCCACCCGGCCCCACCTCACTCGGCCCCTCGGGCCCCACAGACTTGCCTCCCCGCGTAATCATTTCCCTGGTCCCGCTTCTGCCAGTCTCCCGGGGTGGGTTCTGCTAGGCCCTCCCCCAGGAGGCAGGCCCAGGGGCAGAAACTGGTCCAGGCCCCAAGGTGCAAGCCCTGGAGCACCCCAGCCCTGCGGCAAGTGGTCAAGGGTGTGTGTTGTGTGAACACCTCGGGAAGCTAAGATAGAGGGACATATACAGCGTGGTGAGCACCCACCTATGGCTACATCATCAGCTGTCAAACCTGGGACCATTCCTCCCACTACTCTCTGCTCTGTAATTTCTGGTATTCAGAATAGTTTTCTCTCTCACTCCCTCATATATAATCTAGTCCAGAGTACAACACATCTCATTCTGAATGTCTCTGCAATCCATCTGCTTTTCCTATGACTCATACCATTGCAGTTAAAACTACTACCATCTCTTACTTGAACAAAAGAAATATTACCAAAAATAATTTACCCAACTTTACTTTTACTCCTTTCTAGCCTTTTCTCTTCATTGAAGCCAAAGTAATACAAAAATGTATCTTTTTGAAAATACATACCAGGTCAGAGTAATTTGCCTTCAATGAGCTCACTGCTCTGAGAAGAAAGGCCACAATCTTTAAGATTACCTCTAATGTGATGTGTGGCTCTCCCCACCAGGGCCTCCAGACTAAGTCATGCCAATTTTCCCTCTGCTTCATAAACTGAGGTATACCTGTGTTCTCTCATTCTTTCATGATCTAAAATATTTTCTAACTCAGGGGCTTTCTATTTGTATTTTTTTTCTACCTGGAATCCTCTATTTCTCTGCAACACCCTCCATTCCTGACATGTGCCTACGTCACTCCTTTCATTTTTCAGAGAACAGTTCAAATATTCTTCCAGAAGAGCTTTCTCCATCTTCCCAATTAAATCTGGTCTCCCTACTCTCTCAACACTTGCTTTTTCCTTTAATATTCCCCACTGCAACTTGTAATCATATATTAACATATATGATTATCTAAATTAAATGTTATTTCTTTTTTTAAATATTTTTATTTATTCATTTATTCATTCATGAGAGAGAGAGAGAGAGAGAGGCAGAAGCAGGCTCCATGCCAGGAGCCCAACGCAGGACTCGATCCCAGAACTCCAGGATCGTGCCCTGGGCCAAAGGCAGGCGCCAAACTGCTGAGCCACCCAGGGATCCCCTGATTATCTAAATTAATTTCTACTTTCCCTTCTAGATTAAAACTGCTATGGAGATTAGGACTGTTTTGCTAAACATATCCCTAATGACCATCGTAGCACCTAGGACATAACAGATACTCCAAAAATATTTGTTGAACAAATTAATGATATAAAACTACCAAAAAAAATCATCAGTACAACAAACAGTAAGAATAGGAGCTTCTGGTAGTAAAGGGACAAGGCAAACAAGTTACTGAATTATCGTGCTGAAATCAAACTAAAGCATGCTCACCATATGATCTCCTTTGCCTCAGACATCTTTGGAATGGTCAAAACCAGCTTTGTTTTAAAACAAACTGTCAAATGAGCAGCAGATGTAGCAGGTGTGTAATTAACATAAGAATCAGTTGGGTATACATAGGGCTCAGTCTTCTGCTATAAACTTTGCTGAGAGAGCAAAGAGGGCAAAACTTAAATATTGCTAAGATTGTGTAGATATGGAAAAGAAGGTACCAAAATGGAACAGCCAAGTAGGAAAATCCATCTGTTTCCCCTTCACTAATATGTATTAGTGTAAATGAAATAAAATGAAAGATAATGATCAGAAATTTATGAAATACCTAAAAATTGTTTGGTTACAAAGATGTTTGTGTATAACAGAAAAGACTGGGTAAATCAGGGAAGCTTTCATGACGAACATTGATCTTGATTATAGAGTGGGGTTCTTCCATGTATCGGAAATAACTTGGACAAAGACTGTGATGACAGTATTATACAATTTTCTTTTTCTTAGAAGCTCAGAGAATTAGAAAATTAGAAGTATCATGGTCACTTCAATTGACAGCTGCCACATAGACTTAGCCAGTTATAGATGACCAAGGCTTTCTTAATTGGTTATTCCCAAGAACACTAGACATTTTTTTTAAAGATTTTATTTATTTATTCATGAGAGACAGAGAGAAAGGCAGAGAAATAGGCAGAGGGAGAAGGGGGCTTCCCATAGGGAGCCCGATGTGGGACTTGATCCCAGGACCCCGAGATCATGACCTGAGCCAAACCACAGAGCCACCCAAGTGCCCCAGAACACTAGACATTTTAAACTTGACAATTTCTCTAAAATATAAAAGGAGAGAACGTTGGGTGTGAGGCAGTGAATAAAGGAGAAGGGGACGATTTTGGAAGAGTATTTTATAAGCAGATTTCAAAATCCCTTCCCTACAAAGTATCCAATATTGAAAGCTTAGATTTTATCTTTCTATCTTTGGATTAGTTTTATGTGAAGTATAAATTACAATGTTGATTGATTTACTTCTTTTATTTCTCTGATTGCAATCAGTATTTGTAATACTTGTTTTAACTTTGGGGGTTTTGTTTTGTTTTGTTTTGTTTTGTTTGCAATTGCCTCTTTTACTTCTTAACAATTCATTTATAGTGCCAAGACAAAGGGGTTGATAATTTGAGGCCAAATTCTCCTTATTCTATTCCAAATTTGCAAAAATGAAGCAAAGGCAACATTTGTCAGCTTTCTGGCAGAAATATTTATGTTAGACAATCATATGTGTTGTTTTTGGAAAAGGAAAGCTAAAAACCTTACTTTCTCATCCCTACATAAAACAAATTTTGGACTGTATAACAGCCCTTAATGCCAACTTCAATGTGTAGAATTCCAGCAGTTGGATTTTTTTTTTCTGAAATGACTTCAGTATTCTGTGTGCCTGTGGCTTTATAAAAAACACCCATCTCTTTATTGAATACCACAAACATTCTCCAGGTTATCTCTCTCTTCAAGCCAAATATATTGGTTTTAAAATTGTTAGGATCAGTGTGGCTTGAAAAGACAGATTGTGGGCTCTCGTAGCTGTCTGCTGAATAAATCTGTTTCTTTTGTCCCTCTTTCTCTTTCCACCCCCACCAAAGTGCCTTCTGTTTCTCTTTTTTTCCACCCAAGAATGATTCCCTGTAGATATTGATTAAAATTTGGAAAACAAAAGCTCAAAATATACTTGGAATATCCTAACAAAAGTTTGAAAAGTAATTTGGGCATGATGGTTTGGTGTCTCAACTTTTTTTGGGAACTTGACATTTGAAGTGAAAAATTAGGAGAACTATTTTATCATTCCTTCTATTATGAAGTGACTTTTCAGAGGCAGTAAGTTCTGACACTTTATAATAGTAAGCTTCTACATTTTCTATATAACTTACTTAGCTCCTTTGGTGCTAGTGGAGTCTCAGTATGGCACACAGCATGTATTCCTAGACAAACACAGGTCTGAGGCAAGAACATAGAGTCCATTTCCTCCTGTACTGCCCTGACCAAGCTGCTTCCTCCAGTAATTTTACCTGCTGTGTACCCTACTTGCTTATTTCTAACATTCAAGATATTGTTGCATTGCATTATTTGTATGGAAGAAATTCAAGAAAACACTCAGGAGATATAAATATAAATTCATGTTAGTTCTAAAGAATAGCTACATTTAAAAACTATTTTTAGTTAAAGAGACACCATTTTATTTATATAACCTCAAAATGTTTCTGTCTTCTGTAAACACCAATTGTCGAACTTAAGCTTTTTTCTTCAATTGGACAGGAAATATTATTTGGTTATTAGGATTTATCATTATCTTTGCCAGTAGTAATGCTCTTTTGGAGATGACTGTATCTCAAATATGTTCTAGGACACAAAGACAAACTTTCCAAATATGAAAATGCCTTGTTTTTTTTACTTTGAGTAAGATAGATTCACATTCTGAAATGGATGTGCATAGCAAACATCATAAATAAAAATGTTCCAACAAAACAACAAACATTAAATAAATTGATAATATATATAAAATGCTCAGCACCTAATAGAAGCCTAAAATGAAATATTAGCCAACCATCTTTGTTCTCCAGCCAAGCTAGGAATTATAGAATAAAATTTGGGGAGGAAATTATGAAGACTCCTTTTCTTTCTCATAAAGATTCAAAAAGTAAAACATTTCCAATTACTTTCTATGAGATTTTTAGATTTTATAAGTATTCTTGATAAGCTTTAGGAGTTCTTTTCTTATTTCCTGTTAGGATTTTAATTATTATAAAATATAGTTATATAACTATAGTTACATTCTGTGATATACTTATAAAGTGTTGTTACACTGATTACCAAGAATTATAATATTCTGATAGAAAATTAGTTGTAAAAGTTACCTGTACTCTGAGGCAATTTACATAGCAGTTGCTGAGACTTGGTTTACTGCTCAACTTTCCATAATTTTATTCTAGAGTTTGAAGAAGACTGTATCATTTTCTTTGCTTGTTTCATTTCTGTCAAGTTAATACTTTTGTGGTTAAATGGACTTCAAGCACTTTTATCAAACTCACAGGGTCTGCTTCCAGATTGAAGCAATTTTAAAACCCAGATAAGTGGCTGAAGTAAAAAGTTTTATCTTTGTTAGTGATAAATCAACAAATCCAATTAGGAAAACATGTAACTTCAAAACTTTGACAAGACAATATAGTCAGCTTTCAGTTTCATAGTATCAGCAATGTAAGGCAGGTACACATAAAACAAGCTCAAATATATTATTCAAGAAATGGGCTATATAGTTCCATTGTTTAATCAGCAGCAAGGAGTTGTCATGGGGATAAATTGTTATGTGGACCTGCAGGTTTAATCTAAACCTGAATGTTGGTTTGTAGTGCATATGACAACTTACCTTGATGCCTGAAAGGATGAACTTCCCAAGGACCACAGGTGAAGAACATTTCTCATATGGGATTGACTGTACCAGCCATCATCTTTTTATAGACTAATACATAATTAGCTAATGACTTTTTCAGAGTAGATTTTGGTTTTACTTTTAACAGAATATTTTTCTATGAATTTTCTTGAGGAAATATATTTTTATAAAATATAGTGAAATAACTCAAGTAATATAAAAGGTTTGTCTTTCAAGACCTTTGTAATTGTGTAACATTTACTTTAAAATAGATATAATTTCAGTCTTGAAGAAGGCTGACTTATAGTCTGCGTAAAAAAATGCTAATGTAAATATGAGAATCTAAGAAAAAAGAGTTGTCAGATTTCAGGTTTTAGCAAAATTTTATTAAACAATAGCTTAGCATTCTAAGAGGAACTATGTAAAGAATATTAAAAATATTTGACCCCATCAAGGCATTCTTCTAAATTAATATATATTATAATCTTTAATGTGTGGCTACTATGCAGCTCTTAACCTTTAGGAATGTCAACTATTTCGTAACAGGATAAGTCTTTAAAGTTTCTAGCTTAAAATTTGTGGAACATGAATTAAGAGGAGGAGGCATGGGGATCCCTGGGTGGCTCAGCAGTTTAGGGCCTGCCTTTGGCCCAGGGCGCGATCCTGGAGTCTGGGGATCAAGTCCCACGTCAGGCTCCCAGCATGGCACTGGCTTCTCCCTCCTCCTGTGTCTCTGCCTCTCTCTCTCTCTCTCTTTCTGTCTCTCTGTCTCTCTCTCTCATAAATAAATAAATCTTTAAAAAAAAATAAGAGGAGGAAGCAGTGATGAACTGAGGAGGGCTGTAATGATCCCTTTCTCCCCTCTGGGATCATCTCCACTCAGTTTATTAGTCCAAGAAAGATTATTTTGAGAATTACATCTAAAGAAATAATTTGGTGGTGACAAGTTCAGAGTGTCTATGTAATATGCCTCTGTTTGAAACTCTGAACCTGTCACCATCAAATTATTTTAGATGTAATTTCTCAAAAAGAGGCATATTCTATAAGCAGATGACTGATGGGTGGTGGAAGGCCCCTCTGTTCAATTAATATTATACAAC
Source organism: Vulpes vulpes (assembly GCF_048418805.1). Classification (NCBI taxonomy): domain Eukaryota; kingdom Metazoa; phylum Chordata; class Mammalia; order Carnivora; family Canidae; genus Vulpes; species Vulpes vulpes. Next base: position 44,024,942 of record NC_132786.1, on the reverse strand, counting down.
TATTTGTCAGTTACTTAGTGTGATGGAATTAGGAAAAGGACAATATGTATGAACAGGAAAAGAATGTCGAAAAAAGTCAAGAACATTGAAAGTTGCTGCAAAGACCACTCAGAATGATACTCCAAGCAAGATTTAGAAGAGTTCCCAAACTTCCTATTTTAAATATTTTAAATTGATCATTGCTTATAGATGGGTGTTGAGAATGGAATTTCAGGCTTTCTCAGTTGGTAGACTGTTGAGTAAAATCTAACAAAGTAAACTTCAAAGGAGCCCATTTTCATCATGTTTTCTCGTTGCCCTGTAGTTTTCCACAACTTTGAGCATAATCTGACCCCACTGTAACTCACCCTTTGGTGAGTCTGATTTGTCTCACTTCTTCCATATTCCTCATGTTACCTCAATTTAGTTCATTCTGCTTATATCATCTTATTAATCTAAAATAACAAAATTCTGACTCAACTACAAGTGCATATTGAATTTGATCTCCTCCTGAAGGCTTTCCATAGTTGCACACATCAGTCTTTATTCTAAATTGTGATTATAAATGTAGTTGGCAGGTTTAGCATTTCTTACTTCTCTAGTTAGTTCCATTCATGTAGAACTATAAATACATGTTATGTATACTTTGAGAACTGTAGTTTAATATTAGTATTTTTGATCCTCTGGATAACTATTTATACTTATAAATTTCCTTAGTTGTTTGATAAAGTAATTTCTAGAAGATTTAATAGTAACTAATTTTATCTTGCAACGAATTTCTGGTATATCTTTAAAAATCTTGTTAACATGTATATTATCTGGTGTTTCTGTTACTTGTCTCCTGTCTTGAGAGCTTCACTTCAACTTTTCTTCATCCTCCTTTGTATGGAAGTTGAAAGCATGCAGTCATCTTCCCATGCCCCCTTGCCAATGGGTTTCCAGTAAGGTTCGACCAATTGGAAGCACTGGTAGGAGATTGCAGAAGGAAGAAGAAGCGTTTGTTATGTTTTGTTTTAGTTTTTTAATTTTCTGTTTCTGTGATGCCTCTCATGGCAGTAGCAGCAGCATAAGGAGATGACTGTGGGCTCCAGGAGCAACTTGAAATGACAGGGTCTCAAGATGTTAATGGGGGTTTCAGAAAACATCAGTGAATCCATGTTCCTGTATTTTTGCTTGGCAGCAGTCAAAACAACTATTGCATCAATGCTTCTACATCATCTGATGGTGTGGCTCCTCTGTTCAGCCCAGGGTTAGAGAGGGATCCCTGGTTTCTAAGTACATTCCTTTCCCCTTTTAGTTTCAGTATTTTCCCTCTTGGTTCTGCTTCTTTGCCCTTCCAATATTTTGTAGGGGGTTCTCTGCATCAAATCCTTCTCTACTGAAATGTCTGGTGTGGTTCCTTCTTTGGTAATGAGACACTTGACTGATATATCTAGACCAGTTCTACATTTGGTCCTGGGATCATCTCTACAACATCCTCTCAATTAAGTGTATATTCTCTGTTAAAATTTTTGCATTGAGCTTGAATACACTCAAATAACATATCTTACTTTTAAATATCCTCATTTTTTAAAAAAAGTGTTGAATTATGTTTACTTGAACTTATCTCATTGCATTTTCCTCTCAATTCTATTTTATGGGTTTTAGGCACCCAACAAATAATAGTCATTATTCCTATCTGAATTCTAAGCCTATTACAATTGTATCAAAGAGAAATGAGCATGACGTCATTTACTTAATTACTGACAAACTCTTTGTGGAGTATGGTTTAGATCTTTGAAGATTTTATTTTTTTATTTTTATTTTTTATTTATTCATGATAGAGAGAGAGAGAGAGGAGACAGAGACACAGGCAGAGGGAGAAGCAGACTCCACACCGGGAGCCTGACGCGGGACTCCATTCCGATACTCCAGGATCATGCCCTGGGCCAAAGGCAAGTGCTAAACCACCAAGCCACCCAGGGATCCCCTGGTTTAGATCTTTGACCAAATGAGCATGTTAATATTTGACCTATGGTATGATCTACATACCATATGCTTTGTTCTTTATGTAACAAATACTTATTGAGCTCATCCTATAACCCCAGCAAATTTCTGAATTGAGAGTCTAATACTAGTGAACCAAACAGCTTACATCCATAAAATGCAGAAAAGGAAAGGCTGAGATAAGCATATCTGATTTCTTGCCCTAGATCACCAATTAAAGGAGTAAGTTCTCCTTCTCCAAGGTGGAGTGAACAGGGATTATGGAGAGAAATCAAGAACCAGCTAAAATCAGGTGGGAGGCCCTTTTGGAAATACGAAGCAGAGAGATTGAGGCCTACTTTGGCTTAAATGAGGCATGGTCTGTATGAAAATTAAAACATCGTGAAAGACAAAACTGATTAAACCTTATATTTTATTTAGATGTCAGGGTGATATTTTCTGTGAATAGCTTTTGAAAATGGGTATTAGAGAAGGCTCTAAGAACACTGAAAATAGTGATATGCAAAATATTTAACAATATTTAACAGCTTGACATGGGTATTGACCAGTTTTAGTGGATACTGGCTATAAACTGCCCTATGGCCATACCAAGGTGTAATTGTGAATCTTGTCACTGAGCACTGAGGAGCTGAGGGAAGAAGATCAAGGTGGAAGGTGATGAGTCTTCTTGACATACTAAAGATGAAGGTGCCTGTGTAGGCCTACCGACACCTGGCCCAAACATAACTCTAATTTCAGCAAATTATATCATCAAGAATCACTTTTACTCTAAAATTTAAAAAATTACATTCAACTTTTAAATTATTTGGGAATATAGTCACCTTCCCATACATTCTAGATAACTTTTTATTTGATAATGTATTAAATTTTTATTCAGCTCCTTAACTGATTAGAATTTTGAGCAGGTGTCTAGCTTTGCGAGTAAACTTCAGTATATATTCTTATTCTTATTTTGTAATTTTTAAAAATATTTTTTATTATTTTTATAATATTTTTATTTGTTATTATTTATACAATGTTATGGAAGTACTCAATACAGTTTAAATAATCTCAGTTGTTTTGACATCATCAATGCTGGGACCTTTCAAGTCATTTTTCAATTCAGAGCTAATTCAATAAAATAATTTTTTTTAAAGATTTTATTTACTTATTCATGAGAAATACAGAGAGGAGAGAGAGAGAGAGAGAGAGAGAGAGAGAGAGAGAGAGGCAGAGACACAGGCAGAGGGAGAAGCAGGCTCCATGCAGGGAGCCCGACATGAGACTCAATCCCGGGTCTCCAGAATCAGGTCCTGGGCTGAAGGCAGCGCTAAACCACTGAGCCACCCAGGCTGCCCCAATAAAATAAATTTATACAAGGTCAACTTTTCATCTTGTAGGATATTGTGACTATATAAAACTTTTTTCTAAAATGAATTTTTTATCTTATTTGTAATTTTTATTTTTTCAAATGCTGTCAAAAATATTTGCTTTTCATAATTAGGGAAAAATTTGCATCATTTAAATCCTTTGTGCACATAATCTTACATTAAATGTACACTGGATTACATTAAATCTTAATACACTGGATTAGCTATTTTAAGTCTGGCACATTTTCATTAAAATAAAAGTAGAAAATTTAATAGTTAAAAAGCTTTAATTTGGTTGTATTATTTTTTTTAAGATTTAATTTATTTATAAGAGAGAGAGAGAAAGCGGTGGGGGGGGGGTGGGAAGGAGCAGAGGGAGAGGAACAAACAGACTCTGCCTTGAGCACACAGTACCCTGAGATCATTACCTGAGCCAAAACCAATATTTGTGACTTAACTGACTGAGCCACCCAGGTACCCCTTGTTGCATTATTTTAAGAAATATTACAGATGTAATCTCAGCTATTGTTAAATATGTTAAATTTGTTTCAGCAAAGTATTTAGATTTATTATGAAGTTAATAAAAAAACACATTTCCTTTCTAAGCCTGTTGCTAACTGGATCTTGCTAAAGACATATTGATCTAGTTTAGTATTATTGTAGTTTCATGCCTAGGAATCTCAACGAAGATAAATAAAAAGGTAAGATTTTTAATTAGAAAAATATGCAGGGCACCAGGTGGCACAAAGTGTACACTCTTGATTTCAGCTCAAGTCATGATCTCAGAGTTGTGAGATCAAGCCCCATGTTGAACTCTATGCATGGTGCAGACACTGCTCTAGGTTGTCACTCTCTCTCTCTCAAATAAATAATCTTAAAAAAAAAAAGAAGACTATACAATAATGGTATTATAGCCTCAAGAAAAATATATACACATACCAACATATTTCAGTTTTATAACCGAAGACAGCTTTGAATTTCATAAGCTCACTTAGGATTTACTAATTTGAATTTCAGTATCTGATGATTTAATCATAAAATTAAAAAAAAAATTTTATAAAATAATTTATGTAGTAGAGATGCTAATTTTTGTAGCCTACATTTTTAGTACTCCAAATTGTGATTTCTTTATATTTAAAAATCAACCTTGCTAAAGTAAAGAACTGTAGCTATAATACAACCATGAATAAACTTCATTCTTTAGAGATTTCATAAACTACTTTAAATTATTATTCAATTCCCCAGTTTACAAGGGTGAGGGGTTGGTTCAACTCTCCTCAGACAACACATTCATACTTCTAAGAAGACTGTTTACAAGGATAACATTGGCACGTAGCCTGCCCATGTGTCTATTATGATTTGAGTGGATAAGTTCAGGCCACATATTGGTGTCATAAGATGAAAATTATTGACTTATATGTATTATAAATTAAATTTTCAACCTTTTTTCATTGAAACGAGTAGTTTATATTTTGGATTTTCCTCAATCCTACCAATTTGCCAATCCTACCAGGTATCCACTACCATTATCTTCTTCTTTTCTTTCATTAAATGAGAAAGAAAAGAAGGTGGGTGGGTCAGAAGGACTTTGGAGACTCTTGGCATTTATGTAGGTATGTGTCCAAAAGCATCTAACTCTACTCTCAAAGTTTATAGAACTCCTTTAAAAGATGTATAGTTATGCAGGAATTGCATTCCTAACTATGGGAACTAATATTCTGTAATGTTTAAGAATATAAGCTCTGACATCACATATGAATTCAAATCCCCCCACAGCTCTTATAATCTATAGAATCCAAGTAGATTTATTAACTTTCCTCTCTGTCAGTTTTCTTGATTTAAAATAAGAATTTTAATAGTCTTTGTGTATAGGTGGTAATACCTATAAAAGCCTGTCAGTAACTATATGATAGTCATTATTATTACTTCTCGAATGTTGGATAAAAGAATGTAAAATTCAGAAATGATCCTTGTTTTGACTTTATTCATCATTGTTAATGAGTTCAGCTTCTTTCTGATCATCTGAATTTTACCAATTCAAATTGACTATAACCACCTTTGTGATTCTTACTTTCTATATCTGAAAATAGGATTTGAATTTATGCATTTAAAAGAAGGAATGACATCATTTATTGAATGAAATTAAATAAAATTGGTCTAAAATTTTCCTTTATTTTCCTAATTTCAAGAAATAATTGAGGTAATAATATTTAAGTTTAAGCAGTGTTTCTGCTTAAAATAGTATAAATCATAGTCCTGGAATAGAATGAAACTTAGAAATAAATACTATATATGCCTGTATGATCATATATAAATATTTCTTTATTTAGATGCCGCATGTCACAGCTCTTTGAAAATGAGTGTTAGTTTTGTTTGTTTCTTTTGTTTTATTTTGTTTTATTTTTATGGTTTGGAAACTGTAGCATTCTTGGATCCTACTTTTTCTGAATCCAAACTGTACATTTTAGGTTGAATTATGTCCCCCTCCAAAAGATATGTTAAAGTCCTAACCCCTAGTACCTCAGAATGTAATCTTGATCATTAAGGTAGACTCTAATCCTATATAACTGGAGTCCATATAAAAAGGTGATATGTGGACATAAAGACAGAGACATGAAGGGAAGTCAATGTGAAGACATGGATATGTCTTTGTAACTGAGTGATTTATGTACATGCCAAAGAATGTCTGGAGCTACCAGGAGCTCGGAGAGAGGCCTGGAACAGATTCTTCCCTGAAGCTGTCAGTGGGAGCATGGCCTTGCAGATACCTTGATTTTGGACTTCTAGACTACAAACTTGTGAAACAATATATTTCTCTTGTTTTAAGCAATTCAATTTATCGTACTTTGTTACTGCAGTTCTAGCAAACTACTAGAGGACCTTTGATAAAATTTGGATCAAGATTAAGAGAATTTTATATCTTTTTCTACCTCAATCAGAGGGAACAAGATTCTTTAGGTTTTCACTCTACTTCTGCCAATATCCAGCCAGCATTTAATGTAAAATTGCCAGAGAGATAATCCACTATATTTAGACTTCATGAAGATTATTTTATCACGCTGTTCTGTTCTTTTTCAAAAATCCAGAACTTCAAGAAAATAATCCTATCAAGAAAGCCTTGGAAATATTTCCTCTAATCAAAAATTTATCAGTAGTTTATTTCATTAGTTTCCTATTACTGCTATAACAAATTACCACAAACTTAGTGACTGACAGCAACACAAATTTATTATTTTACAGATCTGGAGGTTAGAAGTCCAAAATCAGCTTTACTGGGCTCATGTCAAGATGTCAGAAGAACTGGTTTCTTCTGGAGGTTCTAGGGGAGAATCAATTTCCTTGTCTTTCCCAACTTCTAGAGACCACCCACCTACTTCCATTTTCAAGTCCAGAAGCAGAGCACCTTCTAATATTTCTCTCTTTCTCTTTTCTTCTGTTGACTTACCATGTTTACTGTCTTCAAACCCTACCTCTCTGTTTTATATGAGTCCTTGTGGTTCCATTGGATATACCTAGATAATCCAGAATCATCTTCCATCTCAAGATTCTTAACTTAATCATATCTTCAAAATTATTTTTGCCAGGTAAGATAACATATCCACAGATTCCAGGGATTAGGAAGTAAATATATCTTTGAAGGACATTTACTCAGTCTACCACACCAATAAATATTGTCTTTGCAAAATATGTTGCTCTATATATCAACTAAATCTTAAGAGAAAAGTTTTTAAAGCTGATTTTCTGTTTCTATAGAAGCAACTGGGAAAAAAAAAACTTGCAGATTTAATGTAACTTATTTTTTTCTGTAATTCCATTCATTTACTCAGGAAATACTTATCAAACATCTGCTATGTGCCAAGCAAATTTTAGGTCTCTTCCTCATGGAGCCTATATCCTAGTAGGAGAGGGAGGCTCTACTAAGTAAATAATTAAATAAATGCTATAGTTTCAGATCCTGAGTAGTGCTGTAAGAAAGAGTTGAAAAAGTGCTAAAAGAGACGGTTAAAATAAAGTTAAGTCAAAAATCTTGTAATGATGATGGTTACTATTTGGATAGGGACATTCTCTCAAGAAAGTAACATTTTACAGTCTTGAATTAAGTAAGGGAGGAAGCACAATGAGTACTTAAGTATAGATTTTTGAGAGGAGGAAAATTTATATTTAGCAGCTGTTTGCATCAAAAGCATACTATTCTTCATAGGTTAGGAACACATCTTTTTTTTTTTTTTTTATGTAAGAAACTTCTCTTAATCAAGTGTCATGCCAAATATCATCAAAGGGATTCTGATGCAAAATAACAAGTGATGATGCTCTCTAACACATACTATAGATTCACTTAACGTATATGACCTTAGATGAAATGAGCTCCCGAATTCTCAAAAGAGTTGAAGCTCAGAGTCATTAAATTCTTTACTCATTGAGATGAGGGTCAGATTCAGAAGCATGTGGCCAAGACTAAAAAATTATTTCTCTGTCTCAGATAGATGAGCAAACGGATAGATAGATAGATATAATTTCTATATCTAGAAGGGCAGGTTGTTGACTTATTCTTCTACATGGAGAAAGCAAGTTAATTGTATACAAGAGCTCATATTTTTATTATTCAACTACTGATTGACATATAGGTATAGTATATTAGGTATTACAAAAATTAATGTATATCTAGTTTGCTATAGAGGCACTCAAATAAACCAAGACTAAGTTACATTCTAAGGGGTGCCTGGCTGGCTCAGTTGGTAGAGCATGTGGCTCTTGATCTCAGAGTTGTAAGTTCAAGTGCTACATTGGGCATGGGGCCTACTTAAAAAACTAATAAAGTTAATTAAATAAGTTATGTTCTTTATCATTTTGGAAAATAAGTATTAGCAAAAGGCCTGCAATCCATTCTCTGTAGAGATTAGCCCAAAGAAACAGAAGAAAAATGCAACCTGGTCAAATAACCTGGCTAATGGTATTTAGCCATTAGCACCTGGTGTGCTAATGGAAGAGTCACTAACTGAAATGATATTAGCAGAATGCATTTGTCTATCTAGATTTGCTATGATAAACAAATTTCTAATCTATGGATTTACTTAAAGCATTATCTGTTATGTTAATATCAGAGCATAAAATGGAGATGGTTGACTCAGAATTATTCTCCCCCCAAAAAATGTCCATGTATTAGACCCTGTGAATATGTTACCTTAGCTGGCAATAAGGGAATTAATATCCTAGACAGCATTAAAGTTCCTAATCAGCTGGCCCCAAAATAGGGAGATTATCCTGGATTATCTGAGTGTACCCAATGTAATCACAAGGAAGGATAATCATAAGGAAACATGGAAGAGAGGCATGAAAGGGAGAGTGATACAATGTGAGAACTCAGCTCTGTTTCAGCTTTTGAACATGTAAGGAGGAGGTCACAAGCTAAAAGTACTACTGGTCTCTAGAACCTGGAAAAAGCAAGGACGTAGATTTTTCATTAGAGCCTCTAGAAAGGGATGCAGTCCTGCCAACACCTTGGTTTTAGCCCAGTTGAGACCTACATTGGACTTCTAATGTACAGAACTATAAGATAATAAAGTTGGGCTCCATTAAGCCATTCAGTCTGTAGTGACTTGTTTCAGCATCCATAGAAAGGAACATAACATTTCATGATCAAAATGACTTATTTTGTGTAGGTGATAATATATACATTTTTTTTAGAGAATTCATTTGCTAAATCAAATTTAGCCAGGCTATATATTCTGATGCAGCAGAGGAATACCTTGAAAGCCCTATTGGTGATACAATATTTTTTGTTTCATCTCTGTTTCATGGTTACTTGTATCTTTGTAATCAGTAGTAAGATGTGATACTGTGTAAAATTTCTTCTTTGTGTCTAATTTCGCATACCATTTCTCTGTATTTTCTCATTGCCTATTTTTTCCCTAAATAAGAACTATTGATGATATATTATTATCCAATTCATTAAGTGTTTATTTCACAGATACCATGTCGCAGTACAGAATTATTTAGTTTGTAAATGCATAATAGTGAATGAAATAATTACCATATCAAGGAACTTAAAATCTCTGTGAATCATTTCAGTTACAATGCAAAGATATCAGAACATCATTTGAATAAGCTTGTTTTCCCTCTGTACAAGATAAGAGTCAAAAGTATCTTTGTTGATCTCAAGAAAATCTAACAAAAATTTCCATATTTATACAGCAGTGTTAGGTAACTTTGAATCCTGTTACTGATAAAATATTAATCAGTTCTGGAAAGTGGTCCAAACAGGAAAAAAAAAAAAAAGCTAAGATGATGGTTGCATTGTTCTTCTGTGAACCTGTGAGAATTTTATACATAGTAAGTCTTTAAGAACTTTTTGTTGAGAATAATTGAGTCATCACTGAAGCCAGATAGAGAAAACAATTAAGTATGATTCACTGTGCTCTACTTCAATCCCCTCTACCAATGTAGCAAGAATAAATCCAACCCAAAAAGGATCTTAGATTGGTCAATCTAAAACTGCCTGGTCAAGAATAAATAAATACAAGATCTAGATCATTACTATAATAGGGGAAAAATCAGAAAATCTGGTTTAGGCATTGCTATTATACTTTAATATGTAAATATAGCTTCAGTTTTAAAAGATAGATTTTATTTTGTGGAACTACAAATGCAATCACTATAAAAGTCTAGGTTGAAATAGCAAGGAGAACAAATGTAAATATTAAAATATCCATATTGGGGCACCTGGTTGGCTCAGTAGTTGAGCATCTGCTTTTGGCTCAGGTTGTGATCCTGGGGTCCTGGGATCATGATCCCGGGGTCCTGGGATCGAGTTCTGCATCAGACTCTCCCCAAGGAACCTGCTTCTCCCTCTGCCTGTGTCTCTCTCTGCTTCTCTCTGTGTCTCTCATGAATAAATAAATAAAATCTTTAAAAAATAAATAAATAAAATCTCCAAATTGAGGAAGTTGAACTTATATAAGAACATTGACAGTGATCAGGGATTAATGTCTGATAAAATTTTAGAGACTAGAACTGAAAACAAGTTAAATAATTAATAGATAATTGATTGATGTATATAACATGATTAATTAATGTAAGTAAAGATTACCTAAACATAAAAGTATTTGAGAAATGAACCCAAATTGTATTATATCAACTCAGAGCTCTATTATTATTATTGTTATAGTTTCATTTGAAAAATAAAAGAAATCCTTTGATGTAAATGCCTCTACCAAAAGGCACTTTGAAGTGAGAATGATAATGTAAATAAAATAATAGCGAATATTTATCAAATGCTTAGTATATGTCAGATATTATATACTTTGTGACTTTATGTATGATGTCATTTATGTTTTTCAACAACCAGATGAAGTCAGTCTTTTATAGCCCTTATTTAATATATGAGAAAATTAAAGCCAAAAAAAATGAGGTTTGCCTTGAAAATATATGCAATACCTAGGAAACCTCAAATTGGAATCCTTGCCTGTGACAGTGCATGCTTTTAACAACAACCTAGATAGCTTTTCACTTTTACTTCCTCCCTTATTTACTTGTTCTGTCCATCTAGAAAATGCCAGTTCACTTAAGACTCAGATCAAGGGTCATTATCTATCAGAATGTTTCTTTGACTATTCCAGGCATAATCTAATGTATCATCCTTTTGCTGATCTATAGAGGGCATTAAAAAAAAGTTGTTTGATTCTAAGCTTTTCTATAGTTTAAAACATTATTTTATCCCAGAAGGTCCTTCATGAACTGATAAGTACAAGAGTACTGATAATATGCAATTTGCAATCAGAATGGGAATAGCCAAAGAGTTCCCTCTCATCCCATCCTCTCCTTTTCTCCCACCCCTCCCCATCTCTGCCTCTTTCTCTCTTCAGACCTTTCCTTTTTCCAGAGGTCACTAACAATTTGCTTTCTTAAGAAAATTGTTAAAAGATGAAATTTGTCTTCAGCATACTCTTCTCCCATAACCCACACTAAGTAACAAATTGCCCTTGTAGTTCACTGCAGCTACTAGTGAAATGTCAAGGTTGAAAGTATAAACTAATTAATGTAATTAATTTCTATGTGTCCTAAGACCACTGGGAAATCACTTTCATCATAATTGATGATTCCTAGTAATGGCCAGCAGTGAGCGTCTCTGACAAGTCTTGGTAAGTATGCCTGGTTCAAAGATCCATTTTACACAGGAAACTAAACATGTGAAGTTATATTAATATGTGAAATGTTAATGCTAATTCAGATAAAATGAAAATATATTGCATGTGCTGGGGTGATAGTCTTATGAATAAGTAGGAAGGTGGCATGTCATCCTTGAAGGACTGTATTTTGCTGACTCATGGTTACTTAAATGTATGCCCTGGGATCTTTAGGACATGGGTTATGTCTGTTGCCACTGTCACATCCAAACTGTGAATGATTAGAAAAAGAGAAGTCCACAAAAGTGAAACCTACTTCTGACGAAGTAGGTCCATTTATCAGACTGTTCTGAACCATTTTCTGTGAAGGGCAGTGTTTTGGTTGTTTATAATGCCTGTGGTTACTCTTACTGACAAGTGATAGATACCCTTTTACTGCAGAGGTCTAACTAACATACTTTAAACATTTCTAGCCAGAATGTTTGTTTCTTTTTGTAAAGATTTTATTTATTTATTTGTTTGTTTGTTTGTTTATTTATTTATTTATGAAAGGCACAGAGAGAGAGAGAAGCAGAGACATAGGCAGAGGGAGAAACAGGCTCCCTGCAGGAAGCCTAATGCGGGACTCAATACCTGGTCTCCAGGATCACGCCCTGAGCCAAAGGCAGAGGTTCAACTGCTGAGCCACTCAGGCGACCTAGCCATAATGTTTATTATTGGAGATATGCTTAAATATCTCAGTATCTCTTCACTGATAACTTCTCTGCCTCCTGTATCCTAGTATGATATTATGACCTTAGAGACTCTTCATTTTCCTTTAGATTATAATGTGATGGCAAAGGTAGAATGCAATGTCCTCAAGAGGATATCTGATACATTTGAAATAGCTAACACTGTTTGACATTTCAGTACGTTACTGAGAATCTAAATAATACCTGAGAAGTGTCTTTAACAAGTTTTACATTATTATTAAAAATCATGAACAACTTTCCTAACATTGATTATTTTTCAATTGAATAATTTCGGATTACTTCCCTCAAAACCCTTTAACCTAATCGTCAGGGCCATTAACACGCCGCCTTAGAAAGTTATGACACCAATATTACTGAAAATCAGAGCAGAGTTTGAGGATAAGAAATGCATTTTAGGGATCCTGGAGTCCCAGGATCAAGTCCCACATCGGGCTCCCTGCATAGAGCCTGCTTCTCCCTCTGCCTGTGTCTATGCCTCTCTCTCTCTCTGTCTCTCATGAATAAATGAATAAAATTTTTAAAAATGCATTTTATTAACATTATGCTATAACTGTGATGATCCCATGTAGTAACTGCAAGGAAGTTGTTGCTTAGAACTAAACAAATATTCAACTGCCCTGTTGGAATTTAGCTCCCTAAACCCAGGCTGAAATGTACAGTTGCTTAAAGTGACTTTAAATCTAACTTCCTTCAAAGGTACATATTTATGTAAATTTAGATACTTCAGCTTAACATAATACTTTTGATAGTGACGTGTAGATTAATATAAAATAGTAATAACATGGCAACTATGGCTTTTGAAACCAATCCCATATAAACATACAAAGTAGTTTCTCATCTGTATAACATGTAATAGCAAATCATATAACTGAACATGTAGTCAAGAAAATATCAAAAAACGATAAAACATCAAATTTATTTTTAAAGATATTGGTTGGTTAGTTTCCTAGAGCTGCCATAACAAAGAACCACAAATAGACTGGCTTAGAATGACAGAAATTTATTGCCTTACAATTCTGGAACTAAAAACCTGAAATCAGGCTGTCAGCAGGGCTGTGCTCCCTCTGAAACCTCTAAGGGAATGATCCTTATATCCTCCACCTGCTGCAGGCCTCTGGTGTTCCTCAGCTGGTGGTGGTGGACCTCCTTCATCTGACAGTCTCCCTGTGTCTCTTTACATGGTCTTCCCTTTGTGCATGTCTGTCTCTGTGTCTAAACTTATGCTTTTTATAAGGACACCAGTCATATTGGAGTAGGATCCACTCTAATTACCTCATTTTAACTTCCTTATCCCTGTAAAGACCCTATTTCCAAATAAGATTACATTCTGAGGTACTGGGAATTATGACTTCAACATATCTATTTTTAGAAGGGATACAATTCAACCTATAACAGGTTACAAATATTTTTATTTTAATTTTGAAAATTTCTAGGATTCCCCCTTAAAAGCTTCTGCATTTTACCTTTTTGTGACACAAAGTATTATCAAGCTCCATTGATATGCTTCTGCTCTTTGTGAAGTATTGGAATTCCTTCTGATCATAGTTAAAAGATTGATTATATCTAGCTTCATAGTTAAGGTTTGAGGAAAAATAGAATTAGATGATAATGGTTTATTATAATTAAGTCATAATATTTGTTTTATGTGAGTCCCTATAAAAGAAGGCAAATAAATTATTTTGCATAAGATTTTGCTCTACATAAATTGCTATTTTCCACATTACATCATTTTTAAAATACTTTCACAAGCTTATGTTTTCCTTTCACTTTCAATATCTACTATGTTATTCTAACTTTATTTCTGGATAACTGTAAAGACTCCAAGGAACAAGCATAGTATATTTAACATACAAATGTTTAGTTGCTTGTGGAAAATTATTACTGTACTTTCTTTGCCAGTGAAGCATAGTACTGAGTATGGGAATTAGCACTTATTCAGGTGTCATTTTCTAAGCACTAGTGTACGATCACTAAGCAAGGCACTTCCATATTGGGAATTTCAAAATAGCAACTTGACCTTTATATTGCAGTGAACTTAGCACACAGCTCTTATTGAGAAATAAATGAGGAAGATTTTTTAAATCAGTGTCTTCTGAGTTTTCTCATGAAAGAAAATGTCATTTTCTTCATGAAAAGAAAATGAGAGTGTAGGTTCCTGGGAAGCAGACTCTATGATTGCATTGTGCAGTGTGGTTATTAAGGATTCCTTGGGATCAGCACTGAAAAAAAAAGGGGGGAGAGAAGTTAGAATTGGCAGAGGAAGTGGTTGAACTGTGATGCAGATTCAAGATAATCTTGGTTAACCCTATGAAAAGGTAGAATGGCCTTTCATTGTTGTCCCTAGTTGGGCTACATTGTCCAGACCTTTGTAATCTCTAAAATCAGTCACTGGATGTGAGCTTTCAGGAAAAAGGGTGTCATCTTGGGGCTAGGACTTCTTTAGCTCAGGTGATGGTAAAGGAGTTAATAGCTGGCAGATATCTGCCCACAGTCTACTCAACAACTGGGGCAACAAGCTTTCTTTCTTTGCTGGAATGTCCACATAACACACTACAGTATGCACCACAGGGAAAAGGATCATAATAATTTAAAGATATGCTTTCAACCATGCTTTTGCTGGCTTTGCACCAATGATGCTTACATCTCTGGAAAACTATTAAAATTATATTCGTTGCGTTACAATTTTAAAAAACTAAACTTATATTTTCATTTCCACTTCACTTATTCATCTTTTTGGAATGCTTCACCTCTGCTGTAACTTTGAATTAGAGAATATGAATATGACGGTATTTCAACTCAAAATTGCTAAATCTTGTAAATGATGCCATCAACCTAATGTCTTTTAATGTGAAGAAATTGTGTGTGTGTATGTGTGTGTGTGTGTGTGTGTGTGTGTGAGAGAGAGAGAGAGAGAGAGAGAGAGAAGGAGAGAGAGAAACAGAGAGAGAGACAGAGGGACATGCATGTAGTTCTGTTTCCATGGGACATGTATGTAATCCTAGGAAAAACATTAGTGTTACCAAGCACTTGACATTTGTCTTTGCAATTGCCAGTGAAAATATGACAGACAAATGTTGGTGCTGTTATCATGCTCCTAATAGTGTCCCTGAATTCTCCATAAACAAAACAATATCTTGAGGTCAGAAAGTCCACATTATTTTTTGAGATTTCCATCTTCTGCGTGCATAATGCATTTTTAAAAAATTGAATAGAGACATAGTAAACTTTTAGTTTTGTCAATAGAATCATTTTGAATTGTGGCAGAAAAAGAGGCTAGAAGAACACAACTTATTTTCCAAACACAAGAGAAGTGATTTTTAGGGGAAATAGATGCTTTTAATTTAGGAATCAACAGCCTTCATGGGAGAGTTTTCAAGAGAGTGCAAAAATGCCACCATGTTGCCATCTATCATTTTACCTATCACATTTGTCTCTAAATACATAAGAGTAAATCTGGTCAGTTGTAACTACATACTGCTAATATATGATGTTTGCTTAGTTTTGATCTTTTTCTATTCTTAGGTTCAGTTAAATTAGCTTTATAACATCTCCTGAAATAATACAAAATTCTCCATTTCAATCAAAGTAGTTAAAATAGCTATTCGGATTATTGAAATAGATTTCGATCTGGTTTCCATATACCTCTCTTACTCAAAATCAGAACAGTTTAATTTTCCAAATATGCAGCTGTGTTTGAATCATATACCTTTTCAAAACACTCAATGCTCCTTAGTGCATATAAAATTAAGTAGAACTTCATCTTGAATCCAAGGTCATTCATAAGATTGTTTCAATCCATATTTAAGCTCTGAATTAACACTATGCTTGCTGATGTCCCCTATTTAGTCCCACCTGAATGAGCTAAATTAAATGAAACATAATTGAACTCCAGGATCTTTTTTTTAAAAAAAAAAAACTTATTTATTTATGATAGGCACACAGTGAGAGAGAGAGAGGCAGAGACATAGGCAGAGGGAGAAGCAGGCTCCATGCACTGGGAGCCCGACGTGGGATTCGATCCCGGGTCTCCAGGATCGCACCCTGGGCCAAAGGCAGGTGCTAAACCGCTGAGCCACCCAGGGATCCCTGAACTCCAGGATCTTAATTAAAAGTCCCCATGATACTTCCTCCCCTCTCCCATGTTGACAGATAATTGACTAAATTTTAAAATTTCCCTTAACCTCATTGTTTTAAAATTTTTCCAGAAATACTTATATTTTATTGAGTCTTCCTACTTATACATTTTCTTCTTTCCTCCCTTCCATTTTCACCTTTTCTTTTTGTTAATACATCTCAGTCTCCTGAAGAGTTCTTTCAAGTTTACAACTTTACCCTCAGACTGTAGAAAACAATAGTGTATTCCAAGATGAGTTTGACTTGTAAATACCACAGTTATAAGATGACTTTATGCATTCAACATGCTTTTCACTCTTCTATAAATTATTTTATGTTGCTTACTTTTAAAAATGATACAGTAACTTTCTGAATTGGTATTCAAATACATGTACATATTGTTTCATAATTTAAATTTTAGGTTTTTAAAAAATATCATAGTATGCCAGTCTGGCAATAATCACTCTATTTCACCTTTCTGTCATTTGAGCATATCATTTGAACTTTGTACATAAATATGATCTTCCCATCTGCTTATGTTTGAAAATTCTAATTCTATAAAATTCTTTGTTTCCAACAAAGAGCTAAATTGGTGTTTTAATAACTGAATTGATAATTAGGGAATTTTTTTTTGCTAAATTTCTAATGGTGCAATATGAAAAAAATACATGAGACCAATTAAATTTATTTAAATAATTATAACAAGAAATCGAGAGCTTCATGTGGACATCCCTCCTGAAGCTGAGTACTCAGTGGAAGAGGTCTGCCTTCCTCCCAAAAGGATGATTGTTCTTCTGTCAAGGATATATGAATGGCTGGCTGTACTCCTCTGCTAGAAATTCCAAATAAGTTCTCAAGGTCCATTTTAGGAGAACATAGGGTAGTCTAGCTTCCAAGACTCCGTGTAATTGTAAAGAAGAATATAGAGCAAATGTAATAGAAATAATTGCAATTATCAAATCTTAAAATGTATAAACCTTTTCTCAGACAAAAATGAAAAAGAAAGATAAGGAAGCAATCCACAAGTACCTAGGCAGGAAAGAAAGAATACGTTATCTGCAAAGGAGACAAAATTAACCTGGCTGCAGATTTCTCAGGAACTCTCAAAGTTAGAATGCAGTGAAGAAATATGTGCAGATTTTGAAAGGAGAAATGTTATAAAGAAATTTTTACTCTTCCAAGCTATTTTTCTTGGGTAAAGACAATAGGAAGACATTTTCAATTATACAGGGAAAAAAAATGGATAATTCTTCTTTTAAAAATACTTAAGTTTGATGACCAATAAACTGAAATATTGAATAAAATCAAGAACTCAAGAACACAAAAATTCTGCATACAGTATCTGACTATAAGCACACAAACCAAATAAGCATAATATAGATATCTATGCTATTATTGCTTATCTAGTTACAAAAGTTGAATCAGTTATTTACACACACAAAAAAAATTCTAATTTTAAAAGTACCTCTCCACTTCCTAGACACTGTTAACACCTATTGGGAAGTAGATGGTCAAGAGAAATTGAGTAAAATAATAATAAATAGTACCAAAATATAGTACCAAAATGATGGGAGAGGGGAAATAACCCAAAACATTGTGGCCAGCCCAGAAGAATGTGGCTTTTATAACCAAAGCTTATGATTCCCCACAAAAACTTCCAATTAGAGAAGGCCTTAATAAAAATACAAATTCACATAAATAAAAGTTGATGAGTAAAGTGATAAACAGGAGACTATTAGGCAAAGAGAAATGTCTGAGCAAAGGAACATATTGAGGTGAGGGTTCACATTATTAATGATCAAATAAATAATAGACTGAATAAAAATGGAATAGTTTTTGACATTGCTGAAAAATGAACCATAAGCATAATAGAAATACTCAAGAGAGACAGAAGCTGGAGACATGCAGTTAAAATAGTTATAGATAAGCTGTTATACATGAGGGACAGAAAGAATGCATCTGCCACAAAAGTAAATATTTATTTCTTAAGTACAATCTAAGAAATGGAACAAAAACATTGTCATATAAATTAGGGATCAGAAACTTTAAAGAACTCTCTCTACAGAATGAGAGGATAAATTGTACTAGAAGAACAATATACACAGGACGCTATAGTAAAATTTGATACTAAGACACATTAGTTTATTACTGACCCACAAAGGTGAAGAATCCCTCAGGTTACTAGGCAGAAATGGACACAAATGAGAAAAAAGTTCATCTTACTTGATTTTCCATAGTAACTCGCTAGTGAACATGTAGTATCTAAAAATTACTATCAAAAGGAAGAAATTACTGCCAAAAGCTATAAAATAGTTTTTTTGTATTCCAGTTTAAGAGTATTAAAAAGACATTCTCAGACATTTCTTCTACCCATCCTCCTTTCTTCCTTTTTCTTTCACCAATGTTTATCCACACCCATTGCATATCATGAACCATTCTGTGACTAAAGATTAAATGCTGAACAAACCAAACATTGCCCTTCTAAAAAAAAATTCATTTCTAGGTGAGGGACATTAAATAAACAAATAATACATAATATTAAATAATTTCATAGAATCTTGTGTTATGAAGAAAATGAACCCAAGTACAGGACTAAGGACTGATGGCTGGTTGCTATTTTCAATTGAGTGGTTCAGGCAGGCCTTTTGGAAAAAATGACATGTAAACAGAGTCTTAAATGTTAGACACCCTTCCAAAGACCTCACAAAAGTGAATTTCAGGAAGAAATATCAGTAAATATATTGCCCCATTGACTGATATGAGCTTGGCCAGTAGAAAGAATTATATGAAGTCAGGATAACTGTGGCATGGTGTGGAAAGATCAACTGTGGTAGGAGATATATATTGGTGAGGAAACCATTGATATACTTGTTAACCGCATTGAGTCCAGAACAGAGAAAGACATTCCTACACAAAGTGGATCAGCTGAGCACAGTCTGTGAGAGCACTTTAATCTTTGTAAAGAACTATTCCAGGCCCCAGGCCCATTCTTGTACAGTCTTCTGCCCATTTTTTGATTGGATTATTTGTTTCTTGGATGCTGAGTTGTATCTATAATTCTTTATATATTTTGGATACTAACCCATTACTGGATATGTCAGTTGCAAATATTTCCCATTCCATATGTTGCCTTTTAGTTTTGTTAATTGTTTCCTTTGCTGTGCAGAAAGTTTTTATTTTGATGTAGTCCTGACAGTTTATTTTTGCTTTTGTTTCCATTGTCTCAAGAGAACTATCTAGAAAAAAAGTTGCTGTGGGCAATATAAGAAAAGTTACTGCCTGTCCTCTATACTAGGATTTTTAAGATTTTAGTTCTGTAATCCATTTTGAATTGCTTTTTTGTGTATGGTGTAAGAAAGTGGTCCGGTTTCATTCCTTTGCATGTAGCTGTCCAGTTTTCCCAACACCATTTGTTGAAGAGACTGTCTTTTTCCTATTGCAGATCCTTTTCTACTTCATCAAAGATTAATTGACCATGTTATTGTGAGGTTATTTCTGGATTTTCTATTTTGTTGACCTATGTGTCTATTTTTGTGTCAGTACCATACTAGTTTTTGATTACTACAGTTTTGTAATATAACTTGAAGTCCAGAAAGCCAGATATCTTTGCTATTCTTGTTCAAGATTGCTTTGGCTATTCTGGGTCTTTTGTATTTCCATTCAAATTTTAGGATCGGATGTTCTGCGTCTGTGAAAAATGCTATTGGTATTTTGATAAGGATTGCATTAAATGTGTACATCGCTTTGTGTAGTATAGACATTTTAACAATGTTCTTCTAATCCATGAGCATGTAATCTTTCCATTTTTTTGTATTGCAATCAATTTCTTTCCTTATTTATTTATAATTTTCAGAGTAAAGATCTTTCACCTCTTTGGTTAGGTTTTTCCTAGGTATCTTACTATTTTTGGTGCAATTATAAATGGGATTTTTTTCTTAATTTCTCTTTATGCTGCATCATTATTGGTATACAGAAATGTGACAGATTTCTGTACATTGATTTTGTATCCTGCAACTTTACTGAATTCATTTCTCAGTAATGTCAGTTTTTTGATGGAGTCTTTAGGGTTTTCTATATAGAGTATCCTGTCTTCTGCAAATAGTGAAAGTTTTACTTCTTCCTTACTGATTTAGATGACTTTATTTCTTTTGTTGTCTGGTTGCTGTGTCTAGGACCTCTACTACTATGTTAGTGATAGTGAGAGTGGACATCCTTGTCCTGTTCCTGACCTTAGGAGAAATGTCTCAGTTTTTCCCCATTGTGGATGGTATTAGCTGTAGGTTTTTCACATATGGCCTTTATCATGTTGAGTAATGTTCCTCCTAAGCCTGCTTTGTTGAGGGTCATTATCATGAATGGATATTGTACTTTGTCAAATGCTTTTTCTATGTCTTTTGAAATAGTCATATGGTTCTTATACTTTCTCGTACTGAAGTGATATATCATGTTGATGGACCTGTGAATATTGAACCACACTTGCAGCCCAGGAATAAATCCCACTTGATTGTGGTGAAATTTTTTTAATGTTTGTTGGATTCAGTTTGCTACTGTTTTTTTTTTAAATTTTGTGTATTTATTTGACAGACAGCAAAAGAGCACAAGCAGGGAGAGTGGCAGAGGGAGAGGGAGAAGCAGGCTCCCCCCTGAGCAGGGAGCCTGATAGAGGGCTCCATCCCATGACCTGAGCCAAAGGCAGACAGTTAACTGACTGAGCCGCCTAGGTGCTCCAGTTTGCTGGTATTTTAATGAGATTTTTTTGCATCTGTGTATATCAGAGATTAGCCTATAGTTCTCTTTATTTGTGGTGTCTTTATCTGGTTTTAGTATCAGGGTAATGCTGACCCCATAGATGAATTTACAAGTTTTCCTTCCTTGTCTATTTTTTGGAATAATTTGAGAAGAATAGGTATTAACTCTTCTTTAAAAGTTGGTTAGGGGCAGCCTGGTGGCCCAGCAGCGGTTTAGCGCTGCCTGCAGCCCAGGGCGTGATCCTGGAGACCTGGGATCAAGTCGCACGTTGGGCTTCCTTCATGGTGCCTGCTTCTCCCTCTGCCTGTGTCTCTGTCTCTGTCTCTCTCTCTCTATGAATAAATAAATAAAATATTTTTTAAAAGTTGGTTAGAATTCACCTCTGAAGTCATCTGGTCCTGGACTTCATTTGTTGTAAGTTTTTTGATTACTGATTTGATTTCTTTGCTTGTAATCAGTCTGTTTGAATCTTGTTTTTTCCTGTTTTGATTTTGTTAGGTTATATGTTTACAGGAATTCATTCATTTTTTTCTAGGTTGTCCAATTGGTTGGCACACAGCTTTTCATAGTATTCTCTTATTATCCTTTGTATTTCTGTGTGTTGGTTGTTATTTTTCCTTTTCTCATTTGTGATTTTATGTATTTGGGTTTTTTTCTTGATAAGCCTGGCTAGAGTTTTATCAATTTGTTGATTTTTTTTTCAAAGAGCTAGCTCCTGGTTTTATTGATCTATTCTACCAAGTTTTTTTTTTTTTAATTTCTGTATCATTTATTTCTGCTCAATATTTGTTATTTTCTTCCTCTGCTGGTTTTGGGTTTGTTTCTTGTTTTTTCTCTAGCTCCTTTTGGTGTAAGATTAGGTGGTTTTATTTAAGATTTTTCCTGTTTCTTGAGGCAGACCTGTATTGCTATAAGCTTCCCTCCTAGAACCATTTTTGCTGTACTCCAATGGTTTTGGACCATTGTGTTTTAATTTTCATTTGTTTCCATGCACTTTTTAATTTCTTCTTTAATTGTTTGGTGATCCATTCATTGTTTATAGCATGTTTTTTAACATCCATGTATTTGGGGACTCTTGGGTAGCTCAGCAGTTGAGCATCTGCCTTTGGCTCAGGGCATGATCCCAGAGTTCTGAGATGGAGTCCAACATCAGGCTTCCTGCATGGAGCCTGGTTCTCCCTCTGCCTATGTCTCTGCCTCTCTCTCTCTGTGTCTCTCATGAACAAATAATCTTAAAAAAAATAATAGTTAATGTATTTGTGGTCTTTCCAGTTTTTCTCTTGCTATTGACTTTTAGTTTCATAGCATCATGGTCATAAAAGATGGATGGTATGACTTTGGTCTTCTGGAATTTGTTGTGACTTATTTATGGCCTAATATGTGATCTATTCTGGAGAATGTTCCATGTGCTCTTGAAAAGAATATGTATTCTACTGTTTTAGGATGCAATATTCTGAATATATCTGTTAAACCCATCTAGTCCAGTGTGTCATTCAAAACCTTTGTTTACTTATTGATTTTTTTGTTTAGATAAGCTGTCCATTGATGTAAGTTGGGTATTAAAGTCCCCTAATATTATTGTATTATTATCGATTAGTTCCTTTATGTTTGCTATTAACTGTTTTATGTATTTGGGTACTCTCATGCTGGGTGCATAAATATTACTATTGTTATAGCTCTTTGTTGGATTATTTTTATATAGTGTCCTTTTTCTCTTGTTATAGTCTTTATTTTAATGTCTATTTTGTCTGATATAAGTATTGCTACTCTGACTATGGCTTTCTTTTGACATTCAATTCATTTTCAATATAGAGGTTCCTGCATCCCCTTACTTTCAATCTTCAGGTATTTTTAGTTCTAAAATGAGTCTCTTATAGGCAGCATATAGATTTTTCTTGTTTTTTTTTTTTAAGATTTTATTTATTTATTCATGAGAAAGAGAGAGGCAGAGAGAGAAGCAGGCTTCATGCAGGGAGCCCAACGTGGGACTCAATCCCAGGTCTCCAGGATCACATTCTGAGTTGAAGGCGGCACTAAACTGCTGAGCCCCCCGGGCTGCCCTCTTGTTTTGTTTTGTTTTTAATCCATTCTGTTACCCTATATCTTTTGATTAGATCATTTGGTCCATTTACGTTCAAAGTAATTGTTGATAGATATGTATTTATTATAATTTTATTACTAATTTTGTGGTTGTTTCTAAAAATTGTCTCTGATCCTTTCTTGTCTTTCTCTCTTTTATAAAGATTTTCCTTAAGAAAATAAAAAAAATAAAAAATAAAAAAATAAAATAAATAAAAAAAGATTTTCTTTAGTGATATATTTGGGTTTCATTTGCATATAACATCTTCTACATATAGACGTCTATATTAAATTGATGATCATTTAAGTTTGAACCCACTCTTTATTCCTCTCCTTTCCACATTTTAGATATATGATGTCATATTGCATCCTTTTATTTTGTGAGTTTCTTGACTGATTTTTTTTTGCAGAAATACTCATTTTTATTGCTTTGGTTTTTCCTCCCTTCATACTGTCACGTTGTCTTTCCTGTACATTCAAAGAGCCCCTTTTAATATTTCTTGCAGGAATGGCTTAATGGCCATAAACTACTTTAGTTTTCATTTATATTGGGGAAATTCTTTATCTCTCCTTCTATTCTGAATGATAGGCTTGCTGGGTAGACTACTCTTGCTGCACATTTTTCCCTTTCAGCACATTGAATATGTCATGTGGCTCCTTTCTAGCTTGGAAAGTTTCTGCTGAAAAATCTGTTGATAGTCTTATGGGGTTTCCTTTGTATGTAACTATATTTTTTCTGTCTTGCTGCTTTTAATAATTTTTCTTTATTACTTTATTTTTCTGTTTTAATTACAACATGTCTTAGTATGGATTGGCTTTTGTTGATTTTGTGGGGAGTTCTTTGAGCTTCCTGAATCTGGATATCTGTTTCCTTCCCAGGTTAGAGGAGTTTCAGCTATTATTTCTTCAAATAAATGCTTTGCCTCCTTTTCTCCTTTTCTTTTCAGACTCCTATACTTCAAATGATATTATGTTTGGTCAAGTCACTGAGTTCCCTAAGCCTACTCTTGTTTTGCATAATTCTTTTTTTTTTTTTTCTTTTGTTCAACTTGATTACTTTCCATTGCTCTACCTTCTAGGTCATTTATTTGTTCCTCTGCTTCTTCCAATCTGCTATTCATTGCATCAAGCATATTTCATTTATTGCACTTTTCATCTCTGATTGGTTCCTTTTTATCTGTTAAGAGTCACTGATCTCTTCCACTCTTTTCTCCATTCCAGTGAGTATCAGTATGATTATTGCTTTAACTACCCCTTCAGGTATATGTTTCCCTTCATTCTTCAGCCATTTGGGACAAATTTTCTTCTTCTTTCATTTGGGAAAAATTTCTCTACTCATTTTGTCTGAGATTGGGAGACGCAGTGTTGCAGAGGTTTGAACCAGTTTTCTGGGGCAGGAGGTCCACTGCATTGGGACTGAGGCAAGCATGACTGAGGAGAAGGGTGGAGGTCAGTGTAAGCAAGTTAGGTAGTGAGTGCTGGCACTGCACTGGTACCTGCAGGTGGTTCTGTGTTTGTACTGAGGTGCAGGGGAGGGAAATGGCAACTTCCAGTTCCTTTGTTCCCAGAAGGCTCTCTCCGTGAATGCTGCCTCTCTAGGACATACTCCAAGATGAGTGAATAACTTCCCTACTGTGTACCTCAGGCATTCTTTAGATTGCTGTTTTATTGTATATCTACAGAGTGTTTGCCCTACCTTCTCTCCAAGAGCAGCCCCATGCCCTCTGGGCTTTATCCAAGCCAAGCCTGCTGATCCTTAAAACTCTGGGTTTTAAGCCTTCCTTGTTGCTAGAACTCACAAAATTCAGCTCTTCTTGCTTTTCAAGCCAATTGCTATAGGGATTCATTTTCCCCATGGACTTCTCTGTGTGCTAGTGTGTCTCTTGCATTTTTCTACAACTGTGGCTCCCTCCAACTGCAACAACCATCATTTCTCTCCCAAATTGTGTCTCTGCATTTCCTACCTTCTTATATGGCCTCTTCTACCGTTATTTGTAGAGTTTGTTCTGCCAGTCTTCAGATCAATTTCTGGGATATTTAGGCTGATTTTATAGTTATCTAATTGCATTCATGGGGATAAGGCAAGCTTAGGGTCCTCCTACTCTGCCACCATTTTCTGTCATGATCAGAATATTCTGAATTAAAAATTCTCTATACCTTTGTAAGATATTAAGTATTCAATTTCAAACTAAGCGTAAAAGTTTTAAATAACTTACTTCACTATAACTCTCACCAGAAGCTCCAGACCTCTGCTCCTCAGAATATTTCATGCCACCCAGGTACCAGATCATTGAGAAGCTCCCACCTCCCCTCCTAAGCACCTTCCCTTCCTCAGTCTTTTTGCCTATCATTATTAGCTTGCTGTTATAGATAGCAAACCTTTCATGAAAATCTCACCATTTGTTTTTCAAACAGGTACTAATGTTCTGTTAACATAATGTATCTGGTTAAGATGTCTATAAAAATGTTATTAGGTATTTAAATGAGATTTACATAACTAAAGACAGAACAGTTTCATCAACTGCAGATTAGTTATGCAGGATATTTTTAAAAAAGCACTGTGTTCCCAGTCTTCATTCTTTGAGTTACAAACTAAGAAATTTCTAATAAACTGAAAATTACTTATAGAATTTAACAGTCTTGAATTGAACTTATGTTATTTTTATCTTGCATGATAATCAAATTTGTTTTCTGAGTGAGGAGGCTAGTTAAAAACTATTTTGTAGCCTTTGCAACACTAAAAGGACAATTGCAGCAAAAAGTCTTCTAATTAAATAAGATTCTTGGGAACAAATTTGCTGAGTCAGAAGACTTTTTCTCAGCTTTGCTTATTCTTTAGAAAATTACACATTTAAAGCATAACATAAAATAACAGCAGTATTTTACTGTGAAAGAAAAAAAGCTATTTGATAAGTATACAATGATATGTATATGAATAAGGGATTTCATGGTTTATGTGAAATATCCAGTTCTTTGTAGAACCAACTTCAAATATTGCTGAAATATGTGTCATCATTTTTGTACACTGTCAGACTGAGGTAGTTTGTACATTGCCACATTGCACCAATTCAATTCTATAAATGTTAGATGATGTTGTTGTTATTTTTCTTAATATTTCCTCAGGGGTAAAATAAGCAACAAACCTCATCTGTGCAAGTAGTTCAGCCAGCAGTGACTTGATAATTAATGATCCCAGGAAAGATGCACATGGACAAAATTTTAACCAGTGATTTCTAGAAGTTAAATACTTTTAGATAACATCATTCCACAATGAGATGGCATCTAGCAAGCTGTCTGTTAATTTAAATTATTTCTCCCTGCATTGGGTAATATAATTTTAGATATTACATTCTTCTTAGAAAAATGTCCAAAATATTTTATGGAAACATATGTTTTCCTAAGATTATCAGAAAGAAAGATGGGATACTGAAAAATAATATGTCTGAAAACTTTTTTAATTAAACGGAGATTGTTTCATTTGTCAGTACATAGGGCATGGATATAAATATCACATGATTGTTTATTCCTAATTATTTCCCAATTCACTGTATTAAAAGTTTGTTTTAGTCTTAGAAATGTGACAATATCTACTTGTATATTCTGCTTCTAGTAATAATATAAATTCACAGAAGAACAATACTCATACCCTAATATCCAAAATAAGCCAGAAAAAAATACAAAGAAAGAAGCCAGAAAAAACCCCAATAACTTTGGGTTTTTGTTTATTTGTCTGTTTATTTGCTTTACAATAAAGACCTGAAGACTCAATAAAAGTTAATCAGCTAAGTTTCAGATAGTGACATTACTTTCTATAAAATAAGAGAACCATGGCAGATCTCATCCCTTCACCTCTGGGGAGTAGTGATAAGACTAGAAATTTACCATGGAAAAAGTAAAGAGAAAGAGGAACTATTATAAATTATAATGAACATTTTATGACCTGCATGTGAACTGTTATAACAGATTAGGATGCTGAGGAGCATCCTAATATAAGTCCTCATATAAGTCTGCAACTAGCTCCCAGTTATTTAGTCACAGGTTTTCACTGTGTGCATGAGGGTTCATTCTAAAAGACTGAGGTCAGGACATCATAAATTAACTAATGGCACTTCAGACATTCAGCAACTCAAGGTTGGCTGTGGCAGAGGAGAACTGAGAAAAATTTTCTAAGACATGCTTGGCTTTCAACTTTGGAAAGGTAAAGGTGGAAAACATGAGAGAAATTCCTTCTAACTATCCTCAACCTTCACAAAATGTAAATCATCTGTACTCCAAAACCTAGAATCAGCATGAGGCCACATCTAAGAGTAAGCTAAGAGCAAGACTAGAAAACAAAGAGAATTCTCTATTAATCCAAAACCTGGAAACCTGTATATGAAGCAAAGATTTTAAGGTTCCTAAAGATTGGGCTTGACTGTAAAGAGAAAATGATTGATTAGAATATTGTGCTCAGGTACCAAATTCTACTGAGGGAAAATTTCTAATTCTTCACTTAAAATAATGAAAGCCAAAGAGGAATTGAACCAAATAAAATTTGCAACAAATCCCAGACCTGTTTCCACTCTAGATCTTACTGATTCATCTTATTGTTTCTAGAAGCTTAGCAGTATGAGCAAGTATTTTTGGCAGATTTTGTTTTTAATATCATAACATAGCAGTTTCTATTGTTATTTTATATAAAATATTTGGTACACCCACAAAATACAATAAAAATGAAAAAAGAACATGCGACTTATAAGAAGATAATCAATATAAATAATATAAATAAATACAGAGATAGCCCAACAACTGGAAATGTCACAAAGGATCTTTAAAATATTATGATAAATATGCTAAAGTATCTGGTGAGAAAGGTGGCCAGTATCTGCAAAGAGTGAAAAATTTTTAAAAAGAGAAATAAACTAAGAAAGAAGAGAATCAGGTAGACATAAGTACAAATCAAATATAAAACAGAAAAAAAAATCATTATATGGGCTTTATAGCAGAGTAAAAGCAGTAAAGGTTAGTGAACATGAAGATAGATCAAGAGAAAGTATCCAAACTGAAAGAAAAATCGGGAAAAAAATATAGAGAGAGAGGAAAACTAAAGAAAAAGGAACATACAAGTCTGTTGTATAATATGAAATTACACATAACACATGGTAATTGAGGCCAAGAAGGATAATGATAATGGGGCAGATGAAATATTTAGAAATAATGTCTGAGAGCTTTTCAAGATTATTGAATGTTATCAAGTCACACTTCTAAAAAAATGGAGCAAGTTTTAAGGAGGATAAATAAAATGAAAACCAAAGCTAGATCTATCATACTCGACTTGCTGAAAAAAACTCAAACATGAAAATTAAATATTAAAGCAGCCAGAGAGAAGACTAATCTTATACAAAGAACAAAAGTAGAATAATGACACTCTTCATTAGAAACAACCGAGGCCAGTTAACACTAAAATGCCTTTTTCAAAATCCTGAAAAGATTTTCTAGGATTCCATAGCCAATGAAATATTCCTCATTAATGGAAGGAGGAAAATAGCAGTTTTAGATGGACCAAAGATGAGAATAATTTATCCGTACATGCTAACAAGGACTTAGAATAGCTCTATGCCTATTTTTTTAAAAAGAAGAAAACAGAAAAAAAAATTATTAAGGACTTTATTTACTTATTCATTAGAGACACAGAGAGGCAAAGATATAGGCAAAAGGGAGAAGCAGGCTTCTTGCAGGAGGGCCTGATGTGGGACTCAATCCCAGGACTATGGAATCACAACCTGAGCCAAAGACAGACAGACACTCAACTACTGAGCCGCCCAGGTGCCCCAGATAATAGTAAAATTAATCTAAACCTTAAAGCCTTAAAGAATAAAGAGGAGGAAACTAAGCAAGAAGAAGGAAAGAAAATAATTTTAAAAGTATAAATATTTAGCAGAAATAATCAATGACCTATATAGTAGGTATGTATTGAGCACAAAGGAGTATGAAGAACCTTCCTCAGATTTTGGGGCTACTCTATGTTTTCTTTTGTCTGGTTATTGCCTGAGCATATATAATTGACAAAAATTATGCAATTAATCATTTGAGATCTGTATATCTTATTATATACAAATTATACCTCAATAAAGTACATCCAATTATAAAATGTTTTTTAATCTCTGTTTCTTAAATATAATGGATCTCTTTAAAAACATTTGATTCATTATCCTGTGTTGGCTCCAAAGTTTTATCTAACTGGCTTATCTACTTGTAGAGATAGATTTTACCTTACACAGTAATTGTGTTTTGACATCAGTAGCTCCTTTATGCTGTAGGACTAAGGGTATATAGCCTCTAGAAGCTCTTCACCCACCGGAGGTTAATAAACTCTTCCAAAATTTCTGACTTACGTTTGTAGAACTAACTCAATTAAATGATATATTTTTTATCTTTATGTTCCTTTGCACAAATATGAATTTGTAGTTAATTTTAAAAGTGCTTTCCAAAAAATAATAACTGAACATTTAAATGCCTCTGGAAATGGTATAACCTTGACATTCATTTTAACTTTGATATATTTATAATTTGAGAGTGAAAAATATAGGATTGTGTTAAAAGAGATCCATGGCATATGATAGAAGTGAGAGAGAAGGATAAAATCAATTCAACAAAAGAAAATATCTGTAATAGCTTCATATACTTCAGAGAACTCTTGTTCACATTACTGGCCTTTAAAAATCACTATTGATACAAAACAAAGCAATGCAATACAATACAATACAACAAATAAATGATAAACAAAATTCATCTACCATGTTGTTTTAGCTTTGTGTTCTATTATTGTTATGAAGCCATTAAACAAAATCATTATTTACCAGCTTAGTAGTGGTTAACCAGTCTTGATATTCTGAACATCAATGTCCCTATGTATAAATTAGAAATAATTTAATTACCTTATATACTTTATTTTGAAGGTTAAATAAGGTAATAAGATATAATAAATGTATCTATTCCACAGTAGTTAGATAATGCATTTTGATCTTTGTCTCTCCTTTTTTTTTTAAGCTTAATTGCCTATCACTTTGTTGGTAATTAATATTCCAACAGTTTTTTCTGTTTTATCACTTAAAGTAATTTTATTAATAATAAAGACAGTGTTTGCATGCTTATACTTAAGGCAGCATGAATTTTTTATATTTTTTCCTATGATTTGATCTTTTGATCATGGCAAGCAGGTGATTTTTCTGACACATTTACATATTGATTGAGAGGCATTGCTAGAACATTTAATGTTATCCTCAAAACAAAATATTATTTTAAACATTATTTTTTTCTTCCTAATTTATTCTGGGTAATATTAAAACTGAAACAAAAGCAGGATTCCGAAAAATATGTCTTTTAAAATTTTAATGTAGTCATTTTAATATTTAGGAAGTACACTGATGATTGATCATTTAATTTCAAGTAGCAAATATGCAAATACATGCTATGTTTATTATCATACTGAACTCAATTTGAAAAGAATAAGGATTTTTTTCTCCCTCAGAATGAATGATTACACATACTGGTTGAAAGATCACCCAATATCACTCAAATGAGAGATTATCAAAGAAATTTTTAATCAAGTTTATCTCTGACAGGTTGGGAATCAGTTAAGAGTAGAAGTAGTTTGGGATGCCTGGGCGGCTCAGTGGTTGAGCATCTGCCTTTGGCTCAGGTGGTGATCCCAGGGTCCTTTGATCAAATCCCACATCAGGCTCCCTCTGCCTGTGTCTCTGCCTCTCTCTGTATGTCTCTCATGAGTAAATAAATAAAATCTTAAAAAAAAAAAGTAGGAAAAATTCAAATAATTTCTGAGAACAGAGTAAAAGGGACTGCAGTGACATAGAATACTATGATTAGCTATGAAATTGAATGAAGTATTTAAGACCCAGATAAAATATAATCTTCTTTAGACATTAATCAATTTCCAAGCATTGGGCAAGATAAATAACACAGAGTAGATGGAACAAAAAGATCTTATCTACCTTAAAGAACCTGAAAGAGAATAAAAAATATTTTAGATGAAAGTAAGCTAATTGAGGAATGTGGTACCACAGTTGGCAATGTATCAACTCTATATATGTTATAAAATTTCTTCACTAACTGTAAAAATAGTTTTCCTCCTAAAATAGCCATTTTATTCTATATTGTCCACTCCATTATAAGATAATTAACCATTTTCCATTGTATTATAAGAGACGTAACTTTCATACCCATGCATGTTCTCTCAGTCCCTGCTTGTATATTTAACTAACACTTGCAGATCTTTTGGTGAATGACCTCTCTTTCTAGAGTGGGAAAAGAACTTCCCAATTTTGTCACGTTCTAGATCTTACTCTTCACTTAGAAGCAATGAAAAAAGGTATGGGCAGATCTTGAGTAGGACAAACTTCAAGCCTATCAGCCTAAGGTGAGGCATTTTCTTGGTCTCCAGGAAGACCATTGCTCTAGGAAGGGGAATGGGGCCACTCCTGTTGGCCAAGAGAATTTAGGGCAATTTTGTACCTCATTTTATCATAGGAGCCTTGTTGGATCTGCTAATTTGGCTTTCTTTGGAACTCTTTTACTCTCACAATTAGACCCTGGACTCAATTTTCAGTATAGTTTGTTCCCTGCTGCTAGAAATAAAAGTCCCTTTTATTTACTGACATGGAGACCTTCTGATTTTCACATCATGCCCTGAATTAATAATTGATTAACATGAGTCTGCCATTTCCTCCCTTAAAGATTTCAGTGGCAATGAACAACAGAAGCTGATTTCATAATTCTTAGTTAGCAATTTATGCATGTCTTTCATGATTTGATGTAACATAAGTCAGTCCATCCTTTTCACCAGTCCCTATTCCAATTCACCTCAGGTTATTGGGCAGATAGGCATCATTGTCATTCTTAATCAGACCCTTGGTAATAGGGCCCATGTTGCTATCTGGTATATGAGTAAACCAATACTAAAATTCTGTCTTGAGGGGTGTATTTTCTAGGACCACTTCTGGTGTCAGTCAGAAGCAATCTTTGGGATTAACATTTGAGTATAAATGGATTTGGAAAGATAAGTCAGAAAACAATGGTGGAGAAGTGGGGAAGTGAGAGAGGAAAGACATGAAAGCTAGCCAAATGGTGTTACCAAGTCAGTTATCCCTTGGAAATCTGAGAAGGAGCAGAACATGCCTCATGATCTCAGAAAGGTGAAAGATGGGAAAAATTTCCAGTGTCTATTGTCAATATTTGAGGGATGCTCCTGGAGTGCAGAAGGATTTCCAAACCCTTCTGGAATGCCTTTCAGGGGCCCAGAGAAAGTCCTCAGGCAGAGCTGGAGATTGTTGATAGTTGAAACATTGGATAAAATGTAAGATGTAAGTGCTAAGTTGATATGGGTAGGACAATGACAGTATGTACGATAAGAAAAAAAAAAAGAACTGAAATATGCAATGGTCCTTGTACTGTCAAGAAGGGGCAAATTTTCGATTAACCTATGTCTTTGATAATTAAATATCCATATTTTAATTTCTGGGGTATCCTATTTAAAAACAATCTTTGGGATAAATTTCCTGCTGTGATCATAATTTCCTTTTGTCTCTAATATAGAGATCCCATAAGGGGCACCTATGTGGCTCAGTCAGTGAAGCATCTGCCTTAAGCTTAGGTCATGATCCTGGGGTCCTGGGATTGAGCCCCACATTAGGCTCCCTGCTCAGGAGGGAGCCTGCTTTTCCCTCTCCTTCTGCTGCTCCCCCTGCTTATACTCTCTCTTTGTTAAATAAATAAATTTAATTAATTAAATTAAAAATTAAAGAGCCATTAATAAGTCATACTTACACTTTGGTCTCTTCTCTTTTGCAGCAATTCTTCCCAATTCCATCAGACTCTGTAAGTTCTTTGTATTTATTTTCCATAAATGCTTAGAAATATAAAAAATCTCAGAATTAACCCGAAACACTTAGCCATATTAAAATATTAGAATAACTTTTTCAGATACACAGAAATTCAGAAAATACTCAGTTAAGTATGTTTTTTGAAAAGAAAATTAGAAAATGTACTATAATAAATATTTTTATACTCAGGTTCATGCTACATATAAACAAAAGAAAATGAGATTATTATCAGAGTTTTTTGGATGCTAATCTTCAATGTCATTAAACAATTAAACATATTTAATTGTATTCACGGAAAAAATTCTGAGCCAAAGATTTTATAATTAACTAGCCTTTCTTTCAAATCAAAAGCCTACAGAGAAACAATTTTGAACATACAATAACCTAGGAAATATTGACTTCCTGATGATTCTACTACTGGAGTATGTGCCTCATTTCAACAACAGATGATCATGGAAATCACACCAGACAGAGGCAGTTGGTGGTGAGTATTGAATATTTTTATTATAAAATTATGAACAAAGAAATGCTGACATGACAAAATATTGTGTGTTGAAACAACCCAACTAACAAAAAATAGGAAAAATTATTGCAAAATAAGCCCATTTATTGCCTCATAGATAATAAAGTAAAAACATACTACTAATGTTGATAAATTAAGAAGTAAACGCTTAAGCATAATTATGAATACAAAGATATATGCCAAAAAAAAGATAAAACTATTGGCTAAAAAAGGATAATGAAGGAGAAGAAGGGAGAGGACAGGAAGTTTTTTTTTATTCATAAAATAAATAAGGAAAGAGGTGAGTAAAGGTATTGATATAAAAGTCATAGCAATGAAGGTATGCAAACTTTTCAAAATAATATAATAATAATAGCAATAAGGACAAAAAAAGTGGATATTAGAAGAATGTTGTGTGTTGAATATATATACATGAATAATATGTTTATATATAATGAATATAGATATGAAAGTATATATATAAGCATACGTAAATGTATACACACATGCATATAATATATATACATACACATAAAATACTCTTAGATTTTCCTTATCATTTTTAAAGCACTTTATCTCAAACTATTTAGATTGGCAGGTACAAAGCTACAGATGGAGAAATAGTTTATGTGATATGAAGTACCAAGTTAGTTTTGTTACTTAAAATCTATTTCAAATTTTTCTCCAGCATGTTAAGATGGCAAATGTCATTTCTGGGAAGGTATCCAGATTTACATGAATTTTATTTCTTTGACCAATAATTTCATCTTTTATGATGCGAAGTCTAAATACGGTTTTCAGTGACATTTCAAAAACTTATATGCAGCTTTGCCTATGAAAAGTTGACTTATTCTCTTATACTCTCTCTGCCCAGAAGAGGGCATTAGATAGAAGCTTATTTTATCTTCAGAATTTCATAATATTAAACTGAGGTTTTAGGGTATGTTTAAAAACCTTAAAATTGAATTCATCATCTCACCCTAACAGTCCTATACCAATTGTGCTTTCTCATGTTCTTTTTGGCTAATGGCATCATGCATTTTCAAGTGCATCAAATTCAAAACTGTGGAACTTCCTATTGCATACATTTGTCACTACTTGCCTTAGTCATTTTATTTTCACAATGCTTCCTCACATTTCGTACATGTCTTTCCATTCCTGAGTCACAGCCAGCTTATTTTCACAATACTGGGAGCCACCTAACTGGCAATGTCTAAAACACCGTGTACACTGCTGCTAGATTATTTCAAAACTTTGATCTTATCATTATCACTTCCCTGCTTAGAAAATTTCAATAATCTCAACTAAATCCAGACTCTGACCTGGCACCTAATATCACACAAACTCTAAATCTCTTTTTTTCCATCATGGATGACTATTTATTTAGTAAAGCCAGTTTTATTAAATTTTTATTGATGTATAATTGACTTACATAATATTAGTTTCAGGTATCCAACAGAATGAGTAAATGTATGCATGTGAAATGATCACTTCAATAACTAATATCCAACAACATGCACAGTTACAAACTTTTTCTTTTGATGGAAATTGTTAAGATTTACGCTTTTAGCAACTTTGAGATGTAGAATACAGCATTACTATCTGTAGTCACTATGCTGTACATTATACCCAATGGCTTATATATTTTATAACTAGAAGTTTATACCTTGTGGTTCCTTTTACCCATTTTGTTCATCTTCCACTCCTACCTCTGGCAACCAGAAATTTG
The DNA here is from genome assembly GCF_048418805.1 of Vulpes vulpes. Classification (NCBI taxonomy): domain Eukaryota; kingdom Metazoa; phylum Chordata; class Mammalia; order Carnivora; family Canidae; genus Vulpes; species Vulpes vulpes. Next base: position 43,989,703 of record NC_132786.1, on the reverse strand, counting down.
TTCTCTGTATGAGCTTGACTTTTTTTTTGTTTGATTCCACATGTATGATCATGCAGAATTTATCTTTCACTGACTGACTTATTACACTTAGTATAATGCCCTCAAAGTCCATTCACGTTATCACAAATAGCAAGATTTTATTCTTTTTTTATCAGTGAATAATATTCTATTGTATATATTTTTTTAATTAATTTTTATTGGTGTTCAATTTACCAACATACAGAAAAACACCCAGTGCTCATCCCGTCAAGTGTCCACCTCAGTGCCCGTCACCCATTCCCCTCCAACACCCTCCCTCCTCCCTTTCCACCACCCCTAGTTCGTTTCCCCGAGTTAGGAGTCTTTATGTTCTGTCTCCCTTCCTGATATTTCCCAACAGTTTTTTTCCCTTCCTTTATATTCCCTTTCACTATTATTTATATTCCCCAAATGAATGAGAACATACACTGTTTGTCCTTCTCCGATTGACTTATTTCACTCAGCATAATACCCTCCAGTTCCATCCACGTTGAAGCAAATGGTGGGTATTTGTCGTTTCTAATTGCTGAGTAATATTCCATTGTATACATAAACCACATCTTCTTTATCCATTCATCTTTCGATGGACACTGAGGCTCCTTCCACAGTTTGGCTATTGTGGACATTGCTGATAGAAACATCGGGGTGCAGGTGTCCCGACGTTTCACTGCATCTGAATCTTTGGGGTAAATCCCCAACAGTGCAATTGCTGGGTCGTAGGGCAGGTCTATTTTTAACTCTTTGAGGAACCTCCACACAGTTTTCCAGAGTGGCTGCACCAGTTCACATTCCCAACAGTGTAAGAGGGTTCCCTTTTCTCCGCATCCTCTCCAACATTTGTTGTTTCCTGCCTTGTTAATTTTCCCCATTCTCACTGGTGTGAGGTGGTATCTCATTGTGGTTTTGATTTGTATTTCCCTGATGGCAAGTGATGCAGAGCATTTTCTCATGTGCATGTTGGCCATGTCCATGTCTTCCTCTGTGAGATTTCTCTTCATGTCTTTTGCCCATTTCATGATTGGATTGTTTGTTTCTTTGGTGTTGAGTTTAATAAGTTCTTTACAGATTTTGGAAACTAGCCCTTTATCTGATATGTCATTTGCAAATATCTTCTCCCATTCTGTAGGTTGTCTTTTAGTTTTGTTGACTGTATCCTTTGCTGTGCAAAAGCTTCTTATCTTGATGAAGTCCCAATAGTTCATTTTTGCTTTTGTTTCTTTTGCCTTTGTGGATGTATCTTGCAAGAAGTTACTGTGGCCAAGTTCAAAAAGGGTGTTGCCTGTGTTCTCCTCTATGATTTTGATGGAATCTTGTCTCACATTTAGATCTCTCATCCATTTTGAGTTTATCTTTGTGTATGGTGAAAGAGAGTGCCACCTTATATTCTCACCAGAAGTGCACAAGTGTTCATTTTTTTTCTACACCTTTGTCAACACTTGTTATGTGTCTTTTTTTATTTTAGTCATTCTGACAGGTGTGAAGCAGTATCTCATTGTGGCTTTGAATGACATGTCCCTGATGATGCATGATGTTAAGCATCTTTACCTGTGTCTGTTGACCATCTGTATACCTTCTTTGGGAAAATGTCCATTTAGGTCCAATGCCCATTTTTTGGTTGAACTGTTTACTTTTTTTGCTGTTTGGTTGTATGTGTTCTTTACATATTTTAGATATTAAACCCTTATCAGATACATGATTTTTTAAATATTTTCTCCCTTTCAGTAGGTTGCCTTTTTATTTTGTTGGTGGTTTCCTTTGGTGTACAGAAATTTTTTAGTTTGATGTAGTCCTACTTTTTATTTATGTTTTTGTTGCCTTTGATTTGGTGTCAAATCCAAACGTCAGCACCAAGACCAATATCAAGGAACTTATTGTAGGTGTTTTACTCTAGAAGTATGATGGTCTCAGGTCTTACATTCAAGTCTTTAGTCTATTTTCAGTTAATTTTTGTGTATGGTGTAAGAGAGTGGTTTAGTTTCATTCTTTTGCAGGTGACTGTCCAGTTTTTCAGCATCATTTATTGGAGATTGTCCTCTCCCCACTGTATCTTTGCTTCTCTGTCATAAATTAATTGACTATAAATGTGAGTTTATTTGAGGCTCTTTATTCTGGTTCATTGATCTATGTGTTCCTTATGTCAATACTGTGTTGATTATTGTAGCTTTGTGATATAGCTTGCATTCAGGAGTATATGTCTCCAGGTTTATTCTTCTTAAGATTGCATTGGCTAATCAAGTTCTTTTGTGGTTCCATAAAATGTTTAGAATTTTTGTTCTATCTCTGAGAACAAATGCGATTAATATTCGGATAGGTATTACATCAAGTCTGTAGATTTCTTAGGATGTCATGAACATTTCAACAATATTAATTCTTCCAAACAAAGAGCATGGAATATCTTCACATTTATTTGTGTTTTTCTTCAATTTCTTTCATTGCCTTATGGTTCTCAGTATACAGGTTTCAATTCCTTACATAAATTTATTCCTAATTTTTCTTCTTTTTGATATAGTTGTAAATGGGCTTGATTTCTAATTGCTTTGGCTAAGACTTCCAAACCTTTGTTGAGCAAAAGTACAAAGGTTGATATCCTTATCTTATTTTTGGTCTTAGAGAAAAACATTTCAACTTTGCATCATTGAGTATGATACTAGCTATGAGCTTATCCTAAATAGCCTTTATGATGTTATCAAACACTTATTCTGCATTTATTGAGATGATCATATTGTTTTATTCTACATTTTTGTTAATATGGCACATCACATTAATTGATTCATGGATATTGAACCTTCCTTGTATCTCTAGAATAAACCTTACTTCCCATGAACAGCAGTTGTAAAAATTTGGGTTCCAGATGAATGTGAAAGCTCCTTTCATGGATATAGTGGTGAGCTGTAGTGAGGCAAAAGCAGGCCTCAAAGATGGTGTCCCCCAGCGTACATTCCCTGAGAGCAGATTTGCAGCTTCTAGATGTATGCCAAACCTGAAGCCTACACCTAAGGCCAAAGGTCCAGGACCAATAAGTAGGCCTCTTTCATGGAAGAGCTTGTTTTGGTCTTCTGTTTGTGTAGTGCCCTGAAGTCATAGGCTACCATGAACTGTGTCTCTGATCATCATGAGACCCAGGAATAGAAGTCCTGCTGTCCACCAGAGCCAGGCAATCAAGGGGTGTCCTCTGGTGGTAGCCAAAAGTAAGTGTGCCAGAAGTAAAAACTGGGATGCCACATATATATAAGATCTCCTTCTGAGAGATACTGGCTCTCTGGAATGCTCGGAAGCTCAGATAATGTCTGACTTCTGAGTTTTCAGAAAAAGTTAGCAGTCAGATTAGGTATGTGTTTAATCAGAACCCTGCCCTGCTGCCGTTGCTATGATAATAATCTAATAGACCTTTTTTTCAGAAAGACTGAGCTCCTATGATTGTTGCCTCTTGCCATGTCCTGGGAATAACTCTCTCTGTTGGTTATAATCCTGTAGGATCTATGAGTTAAGCTCTACTGGCCACAAGACCCAAATACATGGAGTTGTAGTTAAACAGAAGCCATGAAAATGGAACCAGAAAAGGGTAAAAGCTCCTTACTGTAAGATGTCAATGAGCTGGAGCAATGCATAGGAGAGTGCAAAGATTGCATTTACCAGCTTCCATTCCCTATAAGCCCCTCCTTACGTTCAGAAGCCTGCCTTAGACCAAAGGTCCTGGACAACATAGGCCTCTTTCTCAGAACTCTGGGAAGTGTTTCAGTCTGCTGTCTGTGTAGTGCCCTGACAGTGGTAGTCTGCCAAAAATGGTCTCTGTGATTATTGTAATTTCATAAGACCCAGGATCACAAGCCCCTCTGGCTTCAGATCCATGTAGTCAAAGGATGTCCCATCAGTGGCAGCGACAAAACTGGAGCACCAGACATGCATAAACTCTCTCTGTGAGGTACTGGCATCTGGAGCACAGCAGAAGGAGAGCATGAAGATGGTGCCACTGACTGGATTGAGGCCAAGGGGAAGTGCAAAGATATCACTTGCCAAAAGAGAGAGGGAGATAAAAAGGGGAAAAAAATAAGAAAGGAAAGGGAAAAAAGAAGAGAGGAAAGGAGGAAAGAAAAAGACGGTGCCGGGCAGCCCGGGTGGCTCAGGGGTTTAGCGCTGCCTTCAGCCCAGGGCTTATCCTGGAGACCTAAGATCGAGTCCCATGTCAGGCTCCCTGCATGGAGCCTGCTTCTCCCTCTGCCTGTGTCTCTGCCTCTTTCTCTCTCTCCTCTCTGTGTTGCTCATGAATAAATAAATAAAATCTTTTAAAAAATTTAAAAAAAAGAAAAGAAAAGATGGTGCCTCTGGACTTTGGACAGGAAGCGGGAGTGTGCAGAAGATGATGCGCACATCTGGAGCATAAAGATGACACCCAAGAGAAAAGAGAAATAAAGAATGATAACTATTGCTGGCTTTAGCAACGCCAAGGAAAAGCAAGAAAATGGCACCCACCAGCCTCTGTCTCTATGGTCTCCATGGGGCATTCCAATGGGCCCCTAACTCTTAGACCAATACTTTAAAATTAAGAAATGCTTCTCTTTCCATAAAGTCTGGGACTTTATGTTAATTCAATATATTTTGTACTATTTTTAAACATTAGTAGAATGTTTAGACATACATTCAGAAAATTGCTTTTCAAACAATTACCTTTGTGCTGGGCCTTGGGGCAGGTAAGTCTACTTATGGGCCCTTAAAGAGATGTTCCTCAGTTTGCCACAGACCCATGGGTCTCATGAGCATGAGCATGAGCCCCATTGGTCTTCAGAGTCAGATGTTTTAGGGGCACATCTCTCAGGTACACATCTTAAAAATTACCATGGGGCATATCCTGTGCTCCTCAGGGAACAACTCTCCGGGAAAAACAACTCTCCAGGTTTTTATTTCCTTCTCAGTGTGGGTCACTGCTCTAGGGGTGTGGTTTAAGGCATGATTGTGTCTCAGCCATATCTGTTTCAATGAAGTTTTCCTCTTGTTTACTTGATGTGAAGGGGTTTCTTTGCTAATTTTTAGAGGGTTTTTAAGAGGTATTATTCCATATATACCTGTAGATTTGATGTATCTGAGGGAGGAGGTGAGTTCAGAATCTTCCTCCATGGCCATTTGAACTGGAACATCCAAATGCTAATTCTTACCACCCTCTCACATTTTCCTATAGTTCAAACTGACACACCTCTTGCTTCCCAAACTACATGACATATGTCAGGTGGCTAAAGAATGTTAAAAAGCATAGATTCTGGAACTAGAATTCCTGGCTTCATATCCTAGCTCTGCTACTTGGTTTCTGTGTGAGCTTGAGCATCTATAAACTCCTCTGTCCCTTGGTATCATCTGTGTAAATGACACAGTGAGAATGCCTATCTCTTTGGCTGTGAGAATTTAAGGAACAATATAAAACATTTAAAATGGTATCTGATATGTGGTGTTCAAATGTTACCTTTTATAAGGCATTTCTTGAAGTTCCTTATTTTTGTCTTTCAACTTGTTTTTTACATTGGCTTGTTAATTTTTCTTTACAGTCCCCTTCTGAATAAGCACATTTTTTTGAATAAACACATTTTAACTGATTAATTTTGAGTTACTATAAATGATGACAGAAATCAGACGTTATGACTTAAACACACTAGTGGACATTCTTAGCAGATCTTATTTATTTAAGCTAAATATGTCTATTACTTAAAAATGGGATCAGGGCTATTTGCTTGGCTTTAGGTTTTATAATTTAAAAGGCCATTATTCCTTTGCTTTGTATATGAGTTTATGATTACAAAATTGGTTTCCATAATTATATGTTTTTTATGAAAACTGGCTGGAATTGTGATAGTTTTGTAATTGAATTATTTGAAAATTTGAAAATGCTTTCAAACAATAATATATAACATTATTTTTTACAATCTGTTAATACTTTACTTTTTACAATTTATCAGGTAAGCATTATTTTAACCTGTGACTTAAGGAAAAATGGAATTCATACAGGATTCAGAGATTTTAGCTTAGAAGGAGTAAAAAAGATAATATCACCCAGTTTTATTATTTTTTGAGAGAGGAAACTTGACTTGCACAGGATCACAGAGTTCAAATATCAAATCCAAGATGAAAACCTGAGTTTGTTAAATCCATGACTTTTGCCAATTCACATATGCATACGAGTTTGTAGACTCGCATAACACAAATTCAAACATTCAGGATTTTCATTTATTATTCAACATCTTAAATATTGTATTTATGTATTTTCAATGTTAATTCAATACATTTTGTACTATTTTTAAACATTAGTAGAATAACATCTCAAAATGTTAGGCCTCTTCTATGTTAAACATTGTATTAGTTTAAGAATTTGAGTTAGAATTTGGGAGGTGACTTAGTATATTAAAACAGTTACCAATGGTCCCTGGCTTATAGAATTTTCTGAATGTATGTCTAGGCTGATTCATAGTGAAATTATATGTCATTTACTCTATGTTTAGGCCTTCCTACTACAAGTATAGTAGTACTTGCTTACACTAGTATAAATTCTTATTCTATTGTATTATTCTTAAAAAATTTTAAAAATTATAATGACATTTGCATCACACCAAAATTATAATTCTATTCCCTGTTTTTACTGTATTTTTAAAAGGCATACATCCTTAATGTGTCCTATTTGATCAGTGGATTTCAACATTAAAACCTTATTCCATGTGGTATGCTACGGGGTTTTGTGCCATCTGTATCAAGACTTCTAGCAAACAAGGTGTGGTTTTTTATCCATTAGGAACAATTTTGTCTACTCAAGTGTGTTTGGTTAATATGGATATCTTCATTTTGCTATGGAAGAGCAAATGCTTAACTTTTATTCTGTATCTCTGTGGGAGAAGTAGGATGTGATGAGTAGTGTGTTTATGGAAAACACATCAATATAATGCAGAAGCTACATGGTCATTCCTTAATTCAAAGTGGAATGTAGTTGAATTTTTGTTGCTCTTTTTGGAAAACCATTAAATCAAAAGTATCATTTCTGGGGATATCTATAAATGATGTTAATAAGTAACTTTGGTTTATTTATTTTTAAACACATTTCTTAGAGCAGCAATAAGCATATTAAAGACTCCCCCCAATTAATTTTCATACCATCCTTGTTAAGTAGATACCAGTGGTGTAACAGAAGAACTCATTACACACATGAGCAAATTGAGGTGGTGGGAAGTTTGATGTTACTTCTGAACAGCATGTCAGCAATGAGGCCACTGCAGAAGAAGAAAAGCTTTCTAATTCCCAACAGTGTTCTTGCCACTAAAACACATGATTTCCTCTGTAAGAATGCAAAACTATTTTTGCCAGTTTAAATGTTATGTCATTTTTATCCTATAAAAGACCGAGGCTTTCATTTGCTAATCAAAATAGCATTTATAATCACAAATTGTCCTGTACAAAATGGTAGAATTCGATGTTAGGTAATAGAGATAGAACCAAGATTATGATCAATGGGCAATCATAGTTTCAAACTTCTGAAATTTATTCATTTTTTGGCCATGGAAGGATTGGAGAAACATTGATAGGATGTTTAATAGATAATATATGGCTAATCACTTTCATGTAATTGTGATTGTATCCTTGTGTATTAATATTGCAGAATTATAGATTGACACTTGGATAATCCTACCTAGTTTTGAGCTAATCACTTATGAATGCTGTTTGTAAAACCCTCTTCTTTTTTACTCAATAGCATACAAATTCAGATGGTACGGTGGAGAACTATAAAAAACAATGTATTCTAGCTTATTTAAGGAACATGCCTTAAATCTCAAGTGACTTTTTTTTTCCATGTCAAAAGTCAAGATGTACTGTGTTATCACAACCCCGGCAATTTTGTATCCTATGTATTTTTCATCCTTGTACAAAAGTGACCAATTGTTTATGATTGGAGAAGAGAAGGCAGTATCTCTCCATATATAACTAATTTTAGGTTGTGTGTCACAGTAGCATTGAGAATCAATTTCAAATGATTTCTTCAAAGTGATACAAGTGGCTCATAGCAGAGTTGTAAATAGAAACCAGATACATGTATTCCCATGCCAGCATTTCACTAGAAATGCTATATAGAAACACTGCAGAGAATGAGAAAAGCTTTAAATAGATCAGTTATCCAAATTAGATGATTAAATGATACAAGATATATGACTTCTAACATAGTGTTTGGTGTATAGTTAGCATTCATTACAGATTTGTTTATTTAGGATGTTGTTTTCAATTAGAATTTTTTGGCTGGAAAACATAGAGTTTAAATCAGGCACATAAAAGCAAAATGAAACAAAAATTCTTTTAAATTTACCCACTATTGTAATCAAATACTTAATATCCAACAGCAAATATACATGCTACAAAAACCATAGCTTCAAAACATCAATCTTTGGATATCTACATTTAAAAAGTATTCCCCTTTAATGCAATTCATCAGATACTACTCAAGAAAATCACCATGTTAGTTGCTCTAGGATTATGCTGTGTAATGTGGCCACTAATCCCAAGTAGTTATTCAGCACTTGAAGTGTAGCTAGTGTACTGAAGAACTGAATTTTAGACTTCAGGAAAAGATGATAGGATAGGAGGATCCTAGGTTCACCTTGTCCCAGGGATAAACCTAGATAACACCTACATCAGTATAAATAACCCAGAAAATGACTTGAACATTGGCAGAACAGACTCTACAGCTAAATGTAGAGAAGAAGCCACATTGAAAAGGGTAGGAAGAATGGAGATGTGGTTGGAAGCAGGAGGGAAGGACACCACAGGCACAGAGAGGGGTGAGGAGCATCCCAAGCACAGGGATCCTACACTGGGAAGACAAATCCCCATAACATTTGGGTTTGAAAACCAGAGGGGCCTAACTTCACACATGGAAATTTAAAAATCATTGAGTTTGGCTCTGGGAGAGCTGGAGAGCAACAGGAAACTGAGTCCCTTAAAGAGACAGCACAACAAACAATCCTGAAATACACCATAGAAGTAGAAGTTTAAAAATCCCTGAGATTTATAGAAGAAGTTATTTACTAATCTCAGGGCATGTGCTGGAGAGGCAGGAATCTTTGGGAGACTTCTTCAAGAACAGATGTGTTGATGGGCGCAATTTCCCTCTTCCATCCCCAAGCTTGGACACAGAGACACCTGTGTGTATATACTATCCTCCTAGCTTGCTAATAGCATTCCCCACCCACATACTTTTCTATATACCTGCCTGCTCAATCCTCGCCCTGGAAGGAGTTTTCATGGTGGTTCCAGATCCCCTCCTACAGCATGCCAGCACATACCTTCTTGGCACCACATTCCCTACCCACACATTTTCCTGAGGATCTGTTCTTTCTAATATGTCCTTGGCAGGAGCTCATCCAAAATGATGCAAAAAGCTGAGAATGTGCATGCAGCCCCAACAAGAGCCAACACTGCTCCAGAGTGATTCCTGCAATGGGAGAAGAGAAGACACCATACACACTAGTCCAACTAAGTCCCCATCAATGGGCTGGGGGCAGATATCTGGTCTGACTGCAGGCTCCATCCCCAAAAAAGGCTTCTCAGGAGACAACACAGGGAGAGCACCTGCAGTGTTGTGCTACCACAGCTCTGCAAAACACTTGGTCTGACTCAACTCAAACCCAAGGTAGCCCCAGACTGGCCCACTAACAACACAGGGGCCAAACCCTGCCTACAACAGAAAAGAGACCCACTGCATATACTGGACCGAGGGTAAACATGCCTCAGCCATAACAGTAGGGGCACACGACACACATAAGAGATATCACTGGACCACCAGGACATTGTCCTGCAAAGCACCATTAGACCTTTTCTTTATAAGACAAGTACATGCAAGAGCAGAAGACATCGCTTACTTTCCTAACACAGAGAAATAGACTCAAAGAGGTAGACAAAAATAAGGAGACAGAAGGATGTGTCTCAAGGGAAAGAAGAGGACAGAATGATAGTAAAAGAGCTAAATGAATAGAGGTAAGTTATATACTTGATAGGGGATTTAAAGTAATGCTCACTGGACTTAAGAAGATACTCACTGGAGGAGATACTCATAAAGATACTTACTGGACTTAAGAAGAGTGAAGGATATCAGTGAGATCCTCAAAAAAGAAATAGGAAACATAAAGAAGAACCAGTATGAGATGAAGAACTCAATAACTGAAATTGAATATACACTGGATTGAATAAATGGTAGATGAGAGGAAGCAGAAGGGCAGATCAACAACCTAGAGGACAGAGCAATAGAAAGCAATCAAGCTTAACAGGAGAGAGAGAAAAAAATTTTAACTGAAAATAGATTAGGGATTCCTGGGTAGCTCAGTGGTTGAGCTTCTGCCTTTGGCTCAAGGCATGAATCCTGGAGTCCCAGGATCAAGTTCCTCATTGAGCTCCCTGCATGGAGCCTGCTTCTCCCTCTGCCTGTGTCTCTGCCTCTGTCTCTCTCTTTCTGTGTCTCTCATGAATAAATAAATAAAATCTTAAAAAATAAAATTAAAAAATAAAAATTTTTCAGTACTTGCAAATCAATGAATGTGATACATCACATCAGTATTTGGCTCTGGGAGAGCTGGTTCAGTATTTGCAAATCAATGAATGTGATACATCACATCAACATGAGAAACGATAAAAACCATATGATCGTTTCAATAGAGTAAAAAGAGCATTTGACAAAGTACAATGTCCATTTATGATAAAAAAATCCTCAACACAGTGGGTTTTTTTTAAAGATTTTATTTATTTATTCATGAGAGACACAGAGAGAGAGAGGCAGAGACACAGGCAGAGGGAGAAGCAGGCTCCATGCAGGGAGCCCGGTGTGGGACTTGATCCAGGGTCTCCAAGATCAGGCCCTGGGCTGAAGGCGGCGCTAAACCGCTGAGCCACCCGGGCTGCCCAACACAGTGGGTTTAGAGGGAACATGCCTCAACATATTAAAGACCTTATATAACAAAGACATAGCTAACATCATACTAATAGTGAAAAACTGAGAGCTTTCCCCCTAAGATCAAGGATGAAACTATTCTCACCGGTTTTATTCAACATAGTGTTGGAAACTGTAGCCACAGCAATCAAACAGCGAAAATAAATTAAAAGCATCCAAACAGATAAGGAAGAAGTAAAACTTTCACTATTTGCAGATGACATGTTATATATAGAAAACCTGAATGACTACCAAAAAGTACTACAACTGATCAATGAATTCAGTATGGTCACAGGATACAAAATCATTATAAAGAAATATATTTTTAAAAAATTTAAAAAATAAAGAAATATATTGCATTTTAAACACTAATTGCATTCAAAATAATAAAATCCATAGAAATAAATGTAACCAAAGATGTGAAAGACCTTTACTCTGAAAACTATAAAACATTGATGAAGAAAATTGAAGGTAAGACAAACAAATGGAAAGATATTCCATGTTCATGGATTGGAAGGACAAATATTGTTAAAATGTCCATACTGTCAAAATACCAACAGCATTTTTCACCGAAGTAGAACACAAAATCCTAAAATTTGGAAACAAAAGAGATCTAGAATAGCCAAAGCAGTCCTGAAATAGAAAAACAAAGCTTGAGGTATCACAATTCTAGACTTTAAGTTAAATTACAAAGCTGTGGTATCAAAAAGGTATGGTACTAAAAAAAAATTTTTTTTTAAAGGTATGGTACTGGAACATGCAAAGAAAGGACAGATAGATCACTGGAACAGATTAGAGATTCCAGAAACATACAATTATGTAGTCAATCTTTGATTAATCAGGAAAGAATATCCAAGGGATAAAACAATCTCTTCAATAAATGGTGTTGACAAAACTGGACAGCAACATGCAAAAGAATAAAACTGGACCACTTTCTTCACCTTCTTATGTCATACACAAAAATAAATTTAAAATGGATTGAAGATTTAAATGTAGAACCTGTAACAATAACAAATCATAGAGGAGAGCATGAACAGTAATTTGTCTGACATCAGCCATAACAACATCTTTCTAAGTATGTCTCCTGAAGCAAAGGCAACAAAAGAAGAAATAAACTATTGGGACAACATAAAAATAAAATTTTCTGGGACACCTGGGTGGCTCAGTAGTTGAGCATCTACCTTTGGCTCAAGTGTAGTCCTGGGGTCCTGGGATCGAGTCCCACGTTGGGGTCCTCACAGGGAGTCTGTTTCTCCCTCTGCCTGTGTCTCTGCCTCTCTCTGTGTGTCTCTTATGAATAAATAAAGAAAATCTTTAAAAATAAATAAATAAAATGTTTCTGCACAGCAAAGGAAATAATAAAAAACCTATAACACAACCTATGAATGGGAGAAGTTATTTACAAATTACCTATCCAATAAAAAAAGGTTAGTATTCAAAACATACAAAGAATCTGTACAACTCAACACCCAAAGAACAAATAATTCAACTTAAAAATCGACAGTATCCGTGAACAGATACTTCTCCAAACAGATTTCTCAACATTACTGATCATCAGGGAAATGCAAATCAAAACTACAATGAGATATTACTTCACACCTGTCAAAATGGCTAAAATAAAAAACACAAGAAACAAATCTTGGTAAGGATGTGGTAGGAATACAAACTGGTGTGGCCACTCTGGGAAACAGTATGGAAATTCCTCAAAAAAATAAAAATAGAATTATCATATGATCCAATAATTCCACTACTGGGTATTTACCCAAAGTATATGAAAACACTAACTTGAAAAGCTATGGTCACCTTATGTTTATTGAAGCATTATTTACAATATCCAAATTATGGAAGCAATCTGTATTGAAGGAATTTCAAATTGTTCTGGAGGGGCAAACTAAAAAAAAGTTGTCCTAAAAAATACTAATGTGAATAATTTTGAGAGACGTTTTCAGCAAATAGATGGTGGATATGATAAAAAGCATCTTCTCTCCTGTCAGAAATAATATTATCACCTAAAACAGTAACTAAATGTCCAACAACAACAAAAAAAAATTAAATGATTTAACAGAGTTGGTAACTTGGACAGCTTTAAAATGGAGGCTATGGATTCTTGAAAAAACAAAGGAAAAATGAAATTATTTTAGAAGAATAGTAATTATTTTAATTAGAGAAATGTTTGAGAAATTTATGATAAAAAGTAAAATATATATATATATGTCTTAAAAAAAGCAAAAGGCCTATTGAAGCCACCAAAGAATACAAAGAATATGACATTCTTTTACAGTGTCAAATATCAGTTGAGTCTAGTTTTTTTAAAAATTGCAAGAACTTTTCTTTAACTTTGTGAGTATGCAATGAGGAAATACTGTGTAGTAAATACTTTGGGTTATCTTTCGTCTCAAAACCCTTCCATATTTATGTAATCAATTTGTGACCTATAAAAAATTTAACTCCTGGTATAGACATTGTTGAACACTTTACATCTGTATATGAATAAGCTAAATTTGAAATTCCAAGGGGAAAAAAAAAAGTTTGTTTATAATGTAGGCAGGTATGGCAACTGAATTTATGTTCAGGTGAAACTTTATAATAGTTCAAAATAATAATTTTAAACAATTTTATAACATGATTTATTATGCAAAAAAACACGTAATTTTCAATGTGAAATGGCGGTGAAAACTTTGAAGAACCACTTACTGACTTAATAAATTTAGAGTTACTTTTCAATTTCTATAGGTCTCTTTATTTTATTTTTTAAGATTTTATTTATTTATTCACGAGAGAGAGAGAGAGAAAGAGGCAGAGACAAGGGCAGAGGGAGAAGCAGGCTCCATGCAGGAAACCCGACGTGGGACTCGATCCCGGGACTCCAGGATCATGCCCTGGGCTGAAGGCGGCGCTAAACTGCTGAGCCACTCGGGCTGCCCTGTATAGGTCTCTTTAAATTTAATCTTAATATTACTGATTTGATACAACACTTAGTGACTACATTCAACCTGGACAGATGTAGTTTTGAATGTAAACAGATGAACCAATTTTGCAATGCAGATATGAATATTAGAGAAATATGAGTTTGGTACTTAAATCAATTTATGGAAAAATTTTTAAAAGATTTTATTTGTTTATTCATGAGAGACACAGAAAGAGAGAGACAGACATAGGCAGGGGTAGAAGCAGGCTCCCTGCAGGGAGCCTTATGTGGGACTCCATCCCAGGACCCAGGATCACAACCTGAGTCAAAGTCACAACCCAGGATACTCAACCACTGAGCTACCCAGGTGCCTTTAATCAATCTTTCAGTACTAGAAACACACTAGTACCTCAGTTCTTGAATGAAGGCACAGCATGCATGGACTATTTTATTCTTTGAGTTTTTCCTTAGTTCCTTGGTCTTCACTGATCATGCAAGTACTCGATCATTCAATCAACAGAGTTATTAGTTGTTTGCTGCAAAGAAAGTGCTAAAATAGATTTATCATTTTGGTAGATTTACCATGTTTTCCAGCAAGTTTTTAGTAACAGAAAATCGTCAAGGCTCTTGTAGAAGTATCATGAAAAAAATTTGTATATACTTGTCTCATATTATGAAGAGAAATTGGAGCTAAAAATATAGACTTTGGAGTCGTTGATTTATTTATGATAATTACAGTTATGTTTAAGACAGAGGATTGCACTCAAAACCAATTTATAACAGTTTGTGAGAGGAATAAGCTAGACTGTGTTAGTGCAAAAATTCTTTCTGTTTTAGGGAGTCCTTGACATACATCCTGAGAATGGGTAAGATCTGGACTGTTGCAGAAAACATTTAAAAAGAGAATATAATAAAGCCTGTGCACAAATATAAAAGAGTGATTCCTGTTATGCTACATATAGCAGATATTTGATTTCAGGGGCGATTTGACAAAAAGAATGAAAAGTTAGGATAAATCGTGATGTCTGAAATTTTAGCATGCTACATAAAAAATATGGACTATATCCTATTCTCATTAGGGATAAATTAAGAAATTTTGGTATCACCTCCCACCTAGCAGAATAGCTAAAATCAACAACAAAGGAAACAACAGGTGTTGGCAAGGATGTGGAGAAAGGAGAACCCTGTTGCACTGCTGGTGGAAATGCAAACTGTAACAGCCTCTCTACGTAACAGTATGGAAGCTCCTCAGCAAGTTAAAAAGGGAACTAATCTATGATCCAGCAATTGCATTACTAAGTATTTATCCAGAGAATACAAAAACATTAATTCACAGGGATATATGGCACCCTGATGTGTATAGCAACATTGTCTACAATAGCCAAACTATGGAAATAGCTCAAGTGTCCATTGATGGATGAATGGATAAAGAAGATCTGGCACGCATGCGCATGCTCACACACACACACACGCACACACACAGAGGAATATTACTCAGCCATAACAAAGAATGAAGTCTTGCCATTTGCAATGATGGAGATGGAGCTAGTGAGTATTATGCTAAGTGAAATAAGTCAGTCAGAGAAAGATAAGGACCATATAATTTCACTCATATGTGGAATTTAAGAAACAAAACAAATGAGTAAAGGGGGGAAAAGAGAGAGAGAGAGAGAGGAAGAAACACCAAGAAACAGACTCTAAGCCATAGAAAACAAACTGATGGTTACCAGAGACGAGGTGGGTGGGGGGAATGGGTGAAATCACTGATGGGGATTAAGGAGTGCACTTGCTATTAAGAGCACGGGGTGTTGTATGTAAAGTGTTGAATCACTAAATTGTATACCTGAAACTAGTATTACACTGTATGATAACTAACTGGAATTTAAATAAAAACTTAAAGAAATTATGAAAGGAGAATGTTCTGGTTGTAGTCATTTTTTAAAGGGAATATTTACTTTTATATGTCAGCAGACTTATTTTATTTTATTTTATTTTATTTTATTTTATTTTATTTTATTTTATTTTATTTTATTTTTTATTTATTTATGATAGTCACACAGAGAGAGAGAGAGAGAGGCAGAGACACAGGCAGAGGGAGAACCAGGTTCCATGCAGGGAGCCTGATGTGGGACTCAACCCCGGGGCCTCCAGGATCAGGCTGAAGGTGGCGCTAAACCACTGAGCCACCTGGGCTGCCCTATAGTCATGTTTTAGGAAAATCACTCCAGCATTAATATGCTGGGCAGATTAAATTGGACAAGCCCCAAATGAAATAGATTAGTCAAGGTATCAACTGATAAATATGTAGATTACAATATTGATAGTGCACAAAGAAAGAAGTAGATAAGAATTTAAGTGGGCCTAAATGACTAGGGAATAAAAGAATAAGATACAGGAACTAGCCAAAGATGAGTGATATTTCCAATCTGGTTGACTGAGGCATTTGAATTTTAGAAAAAAAATATTTTAAGAGTATAGTAAATGCCATCAGGTGGCTGAAAATATAAAACTAACAGAAAATTCAGCAACAGAAATATACACTGGGGATTCTTCCCGAATCAGATGAAAGTTGAAACAGTAAGGGGAAAACTATCTCCATGAGAGAAACTAAAGTCAACTACAAATAGCAGATTGATTTTTAGGAATGCATTTATTTTGTAGCCAGAAAAATAAAAAGCATCATTTAATTAGACTTAGTCTATTGAAACAAGAGGAGAGAGAAAAGACGATACAAGGAAAAGAGTACAAGGAACTAAATGGAGTGAAAATTTTTAGGAAAGAGAACATAGTGTGAAATGTTGAACAAAATCCTGAGAAAAAAAGATCTAAGGACAAAAAAAGAACAATGGGGAGGCAAGTTAAAGTTCTTAGGAAAACTATTCTTTATACTTAATAAAAGGTATATTATTTATTCTTATATTTCTTACAAAAATATGAGAAAGCTGAATTCTACCAAAAGAAACTAGCAAGAAAATAGCATCTGATGCTTGGTGCATTTTCTAAATTTGGAGTTTATTCTATGGAAATTCTCTTAACTTGCCAACTTCTTAATCTGGGACTCTTGGAATGGTAACAGGTAACAGTTTTTTAAGAAGTTCATGAGTCTTCAATGTACTAATCCATTTCAGTCTGAATAATGGTATATGTACCATGTTCTCTTATTCTGTATTTTAGACAAAATGAATTCACTTAAAATATGTATAAAATTATACTACTTTTCTAAATTATTCATCACTATCCTTTGTAAGGTTTTATACCCTGCTAATTGCCATGTGTTTCAGTTATCTATTGTCACAATACCGCCTCAGTAATGTAACAAAATAACTTAAAATATGTCATAAGATAGCAACCTATTTTTATTACTCGTGAGTTTATTAGTCTCCCAGATGAGGCTTTTTGTCAGGGCCAGACTTAGTTGATCTCTGCTAGGATAAGTAATGCACTTGTAGGAAACTGAGGAGCAGCCTGTGGCTGACTTTTCTAGGATTTCCTCAGTTGGGTGAACATGTCTTTACAGGATCCAGCAGGAATCCAAGAGAGAGAGAGTGAAAGTGTGAAAGGCTCCTAAGTCTATGTTCAGAAGCAGAGTACCAGCACTTATTCCACTATCTATTGTCTAAAGTCAATCACAAGGCCAGCCGCTCTTTACAGGGTGGTAAAATAGTCCCCATGTCTTGAAGGGAGAATCTAGAAAGTCCCATTCCAGGAATTGTGGATACAGGAAGTTCAATAATTCTGAATATGTATATAGGCAACCTACCATACTGTATTATTTAGACTGCCTTTTTTGGGGGGAGAACATTTTCCTGCCCTGCTGTCTGGTTTGGCCATATGATTTGCTTTGGCCAATGTACTGTGAATAGAAATGTTGAAAATATTTTCCTCTTAAGAGCCATTGTATGCTTTACCCATTCTGTTGATCTTTTTTGTCTGACACAAGAACAGCTTTCTCTGATGGGGTCTGCCTGTTGGACCCTTGCTCACGGGTGCCAACGTGTCCCGGTGGACGCCCCAGAGACTCAGACCCCAGACAGGCAGATGCAACAAGCAAGAGGGTTTATTGAACGTTTGCGCAAACGGGCTCTCCGCCTCAGAGGTGGCAGAGCCCCGATTAGCAATTACAGGCATCTTTTAAAGGCAAAAAACCGCGGGAGTAGCATAGCATTGGGGTTATGACATGATTGACTTCTTTGAAGGTCAACACGAACATGTTCAGGGACTTTCCAGTCAGGGCGAGGCGGGGGGGGGGGGGGGGGGGGGGGATAGTTTTCTTATCTTGGAAAAACAGAATGTTTTTTTGCTTAAATTCATGGGAGGTGCCTGGATGGGCTGCCTCTGGGTTAGGCCTGGTCCCACTCACGAGGGCGGGGGTGTGGGGTTTCTTCATGCCTAGCAGCTGAAATGCTGGTATTAGGAAACACATGTGGTAGTTTTGTAACTAACCCATAGACACCAATCTTTAATGTAAGAACTAAACCTTTTTTCATAAATTACTTAGATTTATGGATACAAATACAGAGATACAGATTTTTTTTTTACCACAGTGCAACCTGTTAATAACATAAAAGTGTTATGGGACATTTGTTCCTGAGCACTTTCTCAACCAACAGATATTAAAAGAACAACTATTTTCAAGTGTCTGTCAATATACCTTTTTTCATATTATAGGATTTCCTTATATAGTAAATATTAGAAATACGTGTCCCAAGGTAGTTTGTCCCATGAGGAGTGAAACTAGAGTATGTTGTGAGTCGCCATTCTGGCTTTTTTCCCTGACGTATAAATGATCTGTTTGTGAGTTTCTTGTTTCTTTCTAATTGTACCTTCAGGACTATTGAACTATTTATTGAAGCCTGATTGAGCAAGGAACCTGCTGACCTAAGGGCCAGAGTGATAAATTCTACTTTCAAGAATAAAAAATGAGGGGTGCCTGGGTGGCTCAGTCAGTTGAGCATCTGACTGTTTATTTCAGCTCTGGTCATGATCTCAGGGTTGTGAGATTGAGCCCCTTATCAGGCTTCATGCTGGGTGTGGAGTCAGCTTGGGATTCTCTCTTTTCCTTTTCCTTTGCCACTCCCTCTGTATGTATTCTCTTTCTCAAATAAATAAATAGAAATCTTTTTTTAAAAATTAAAAAGAATTAAAAAAAAAAAAGAATAAAAAGTGAAAGTTGGGTGGGTATGTGTAGGGGGTGGTAGTGAATATGAAACCAAGAAATATAAAAGAAAGTTGAGAATGTAAAATGAAACCACTATGTAAACAATGGCATATGTCTTACAAACTAAAACTTTGAAAATTCTACTTGTTTTCTTATATCGCGTGTAGAAATTCCTCTCTTTGTTTTCTAAAGAAGGAAGTAGTTGACAAACAACTCACAGTATCCTATCTTGAATTCACAGAGTGCATACCTTCAAGAAATGGTTATTAATGATAGCTTTTAAGAAGAAAAAGAAACCAGACAGTTGCTGGAGCAGTTTGAAAAATAGCGAGGGACTCATAGGAATCTAGCCTAGTTTGAATATTGAGTCAGGAGGTTTAAATATCAGGAAAACAATTTATTGTTTTTCCACAATTTTTACTTATATTTCGTCAAAAATCTCAAGACATAGCCTTATGAGGTTAGAAAGGAATAAGATAGAAACAGAAATGTTACAACAAAGAGAGTAAGCATGTGGTAAGATGGTAACAAAAAGAACAGACACAGTTTTCCTCTCCCATCACCTACTCATTGTATATCATCCTGATTTGCTGTAGAGAGGAACCTGTAATACATACTAGCCAGAAATCTGTTACAGATTCAGTTTAAAGTAAAATGAGCCCCTGAAGGAGGGCATATTGAGAGATGTTCATTTTATGGTTTTTGGAAAGTTTGATTTAAAATTCTCTAGCTGGTACTAAGGATTCTGTCTAATTCTGGACAAAAATGTATGAGGACAATATGTATCTAGTTCAGGATTGCTAAAAATTCATGTATGTATGGTCTTCAAGACATTTGAAAAACCCCAAAGATATGAAGTTTCTCTTAATCAAAAATTCATTGAGCATCTATTATGTACAAACCCTCTCCCCTGAAGTTTTTTTCAGTATCTGCTGTAGTCAAATCACTTTTTTAGTGTCCATCCTACATAGAATAATGGATACTTTGAAGAGCAAATGGATGGTTGTTTATATGTGACTCATTAGGACTATTGATTTTTTTCCCATTTGAACAATTGCCCAATAAGAAAATGCAATGAGGAGATAACATTAAGATTTATACAAACACTTGTTTTTCATCCCTTAAGAATAAAGGTATAAATTTATTATGATAAAGTTTGCTTTATTGCAGTCACACCATTCCAGAACATCTTTGTGGCTTAAGAAAAACAAATGTTTTGTTCCACTGTATATCTAATGGAGGTTTGTACAGAGCTCTGTTCCACACAGGCATTTAGGGACTCAGGCCAGCAGAAGCTGTTTCATCTTTTAGCTTCACCATCAGGAATATGTCCCCTCTGCTATTCTGCATGAAATAAGACAATAGGGAAATGTGTTCTAGAATTAAATGCTTAGGACAAGAAATGAAACATATCACAAATGCTTATTACCTACTCGCCAGAGCTAGTCATATGATCTGAACTAAGTGAAAGCTCAGAAGTAGAGTTATCTGCTTACCTAGAAAACAAAACAAAACAAAAAGGTAAATGTTAGTAAGAAATAACTATCTCAGATATTTAGTTTATTTAAACTACAAAAGATTACCAAAGGTCTTCTCTGAGGTTAGCAATACGTCAGATATTATGACGTATATAGAAATAAGCAAAATGCAGCCACTGACTAGAAAATAAAACATCCATCCTAATTGAGCTAATATATTCACACGAGAGTAAAAATAAAGATAGAACATGATAACACATTAAATTTCACATTGACCAACAAATGTTATGGAATCAAAATATACAATTGTAAGGTAAAGTATAGGATGTATTAAAAAACTATTCACTTATCTTAATTTCCTTGAAATTAAGACATATATTCCCAAGACATATCTTTTAACAATAAGAGACTGATTTAGTCATTTGTTGAAGATCTACTTTGGTATAACAGCTGTGCTTATAGAATAAAAAGATAAACGTAAAAGGAATAACTATGTCAAATCACTCAAGACTATACAGTTTTATTATAACACAATGACACTTATAAATTGCTTTATTTGTATATGATCTCTCTGCTTTATATTATTTATCTATCTGAAGTATATGAATCCTGATATTTGTAAAAATTTCTTTATGAGTTTCTCATTCAACCTTTCATTCCCAAATCCTCTAAAGAAGATTTGAAACAATGGCTTTTAAAGACAGCCAAATGAATATATATGTGTGGTAGTTCTGTAGGATAGAAATCAAATCACCGAGAGATAATTCAATAAAATAAATATTTTCTTGGAATAATTTTCTCCTGTTATGAGGTGAGGATCCTTTTAGTAAAGTGATTAACTGTTTATAAATTAGACTGCTAGCATGGCTGTCCCTAGCAATTGAACTTTTTTCTATGTTTTTATATTGCCACTATTAATGTCACATTCTTACTCTAGGTTTTATGTAGCAAATGAAAGATTTTATATAGCTTGTCTAATACACCATCTCCTAGTTCTTCAAGTAGATAAAAAAAATCCATCAGCAAATACTATTAAGGACTTAGGCAATGCTCTGCTTACTTTCCAACTTCATTTTTAAATCCTCCCCACAGTTTTCTTCTCCATATTACTTCCCAAATACTCCACTCTTTGTTTATACTGTCCCTTTATTAAAATGTACATTTACCTGGATATTTTCAAGTTTAATATAATACTTCAAGTTCTCGGTCCCATTTTCTTCTCTGCAGTGCATCTATTTACTTGCTTACTTACTTATTATCTAACTTATTTAGTGGATGCTAAATTTTTATGAAGAAATAGATATAATCTATTTAATATCTCACTATACACGCAAACACTGAGGGAAATGCTTGGCACATAATATTTAATATTTTTTGATAAATAATTGAATAAGGAAATGAGGTAATAAAGAGTGGTGACACCATTACATGGAATGTTGAGCATAAGTAGGACCAGAGAATTTTTTTAAAGATTTTATTTATTTATTTATTCATGAATGACGCAGAGAGAGACAAAAACATAGGCAGAGGGAGAGGCAGGATCCCTGCAAGGAGCCTGATCCAGGACTCCATCTCAGGACCTTGGGATCATGACCTGAGCCAAAGGCAGATGCTCAACCACTGAGCCACTCAGGTGTCCCAGACCAGTAAATCTTGAACAAGAAGGCAAAATTTCAGAATAGTCTTGAAAGGTGCATGAGGATTGATAGATGGATAAAGAAGAGAGTACTGATTATGGAGAAAAATGACAAAAGGGGTGCCTCGGTGGTTCAGTGGATTAAGCATCTGCCTTCATCTCAGGTCATGATTCCAGGACCCTGGGATTGAGCCCCGCATCAGTCTCCCTAATGATAGGAAGCCTGCTTCTCCCTCTCCCTCCGCTTGCCGCTCCCCGTGATTGTGCTGTTTCTCTATCAAATAAATAAGATCTTTTATAAAAAGAATGACAAAAAAAAGCAGCATGACAATATTGCATAAAGTCACATGTTAGGGGGACATCATTCTTTCATTGAAAGATCACACTGAGTGTCACCATCAGAAGACTTAGAATTTAAAGTCAGTGATACTCCAATATTAAAATATTTCATAGGGCCTATCATTCTACATATTAGATAAAATGGACAAATTACTTGAAAGACATGAATTACTTAAACTGATGAACAAAGAAGTAACAACTTTGAAGTATATTAGTGAACTTAGGAACTCACTAGACCAGTGTCATTCAGATACCAAAATGAGGACATTATCATTAAGTTATTATATTACCAATTTGAATCCAACAAATATAAAAAAAGTGCCACACATAGCCATATGTGCTTTATCCCAGAAAGCAAGACTAGTTTAGTATTCAGAAGTTAATCAATTGGTGAAAGTCACCATTTTAAAACATAAAGAAGAAACTATATGATCCTCTCAATTGATGAAGAAAAAGCATTTGAAAATACTCAACAACAAATTATGATTTTTTTTATTAAAATGTCAGAAGAGGTGCCTTTGTGGCTCAGTTGGCTGGGCAGCCAGCACTTAATTTGGGCGCAGGTCATGATCTCAGGGTCCTGGGATTGAGCCCTGCATCCAATTGGATCCACCCTCAACGGGAAGTCTACTTGAGGATTCTCTCTTTCTCTCCCCCCCCTCTGTCCCTCCTTCCACTTGCTCTCTCTCTCTCTCTCTCTCATAAGTAAATAAATCTTTAAGGAAAAATCTCAGAAAACTGGGAATACAGAGGAGGGGCACTTCTTCAACGTAACAAAGGGTATCTGAAGAAAATACCTGCAGCTAGCATCATATTTAACACTCAAACTTCAAAATCTTCTAAGATTGAGAGCAGATGTTTATTTTACCAGTTCTAATTAGCATTTACTAAAGATCCTGTTTAGTGCAAAAAGTCAAGGAGGAAAAAAGTCATAAAAATTGTAAATAAAGAAGTGAGTGTTCTGATTAATATCTCAACACAAATAATGATGCCAAATTTTATTACATTAATTGACAATGCGGAACTTCCTCCTCAAACTTTCTATGTTTGGTACAACCATTTAATAGAAGGTTTCTATTTAGTCTGACTTCCACTGTCTTGACTCCTTTATTCATTCAATAAACACCAGACACTATGCCTGGTACATTATGCTGGGGATTTTCTTTTAGGATAATATTACAGTTTTCTTCCTTGGAGCAGGAAAAGTTGTGTGATGTGTACCTAGGTAGTGTTCAAAGTTTAGCTTAAGTTGTTACATATATTAGACAGTAGTGGTGTGTATATGTGTGGGGGGGATTACTGTTGGTTATTCAGTTATTTTTATACATTACAAAATGATCCCCATGATGAATCTGTTTACCACCAGACGTGATACAAAGTTACTACCATATTATAGATTATATTCCCTATACTCCTCACATCCTATGACTTACTTATTTTATAACCGGAAGTTTGTACCTCTTAATTCCTGTCATTTATTTTGCCCACTCCCCAAACTCACCCCCATCTTGTAAACAATTTGTTTCCTCTATCTATGAGTGTTTCTGTTGTGATTTGTTTTGCTTTTTAGATTTCACATATAAATGAAATCATTTAGTATTTGTCTTTCTTTGTCTTATTTCACTCACTGTAATACATACCCCCTGGGTCTATCCAAGTTGTTGCATATTGCAAAGTTTTGTATTTTTTCATGGCTGAGAGACATTCCACTGTGTGTGTGTGTGTGTGTGTGTGTGTGTATGTTTGTGTGTGCGCCACATGTTCTTTATTTTCATATGTTAGTGAACCTTTAGGTTAATTCTATGTTTTGGCTGTTATAATATGCTGCAATAAAGATAGGGGTACATATATCTTTTCAAATTGGTGTTTTTCTTTTCTTTGGATAAATACCCAGAAGTAGATGGCTGGATCATATAATTTTTCTATTTTTTTTTTTAATTTTTAGAGAAACCTCCATACCTTTTTCCATAGTGGCTGCGCCAATGCACAAACTTACCTACGGTGTTTGGATGTTCCTTTTTTTCTCCACATCCTCACCAACACTTGCTATTTTTTGTTTTTTTGATAATAGCCAATATGACTAATGTGAGGTGATGTTTCATTGTGGTTTTAATTTGCATTTATCTTGGCAAATGGTGTTGAGCATCTTTTCATGTGTCTGTTGGCCATCTGAATGTCTTGAATTTAAGTCATTTTCTCATTTTTTAATTGGGTTGTTTATTTTTTGATATAAGGTTGTATAAAATATTTGTTATTCAGGGTATTAAAACCTTCTCAAATATATGATTTGCAAATATCTTCTCCCATCTGTATTAGTCACAAAGTAAATAATTGCTTATATAGGACAAAACAAAAATTTAGAAAAAAGTTATTATAATTCATCAGACAATTTAAATGGTTACATTTAAAATCAATATACAAAAACCAATTGCATTCATCTATACCAACAAACTAAAAATCTTGATAGACATTTACCATTAAGCCATGCTTATAGAAATTAAATTAAACTTAAATAAGTAGAGACAAATCATATATATGGAGGAGAAGGCCACTATCCTAAAGCTAGGCATTCTGAAATCAGTTAAAATATCCAATGATCTTAGGTGGAGGGAGAAGAAGTAGGCTCCCCGTGTGGAGCCCAATGCCGAACTCTATTCCAGGACCCAGGATCACGAGCTGAGCCAAAGGCAGATACTCAGGTGCTCAACCATTGAGCCACCCAGGTACCTCAAAATATCCAATGATCTTAAATTAAAATTTCAACAGAGATTTTTGTGTGATTTTCCAAAATAATCATGGTCTACAAAAATGTGGACTAAGGGAATCACTTATACACTGCTAGTCACTGTGTAACTTTGTGCAAGAACTTCAAAAATTCAATATGGCATTCTCTTGTACAGTTAAAATACATACACTCTTGGCCCTTACAAAATTCTATAAACTGTTGACATGTATACCAAGAGATACCATCAAGAACGTTTATTGCAGCTTTATATTTAATAGCAAAAACAATACCTAGAAATAATCTAAATTACTATCACCAGGAAAATGAGTAAATCCCGTGTCTTATAATCATCTAAAAAATAATATACAAGGGTAAAAATTGAGGCATTAGCCCTTCAGCAATTGAGCATGACTAAATCACAAAAATATCCTATCATAGAATAAAGTATGGTATCATTTATACAAAGCCTATAAACCTACACATTAAACTGTATATATTTCATGGACATATATATGTAGCAAATATGCAGTGAAAAACATAGGAATGAGAAACACTAATTTAAATTGTATTAACACTTTTATGGGAAAAGAAAGAATATCACTGAGAAGCAAAAGGCTTTGAGGCTTTGTTAAATACTTAATTGCTAAATATGGGGAGTAGGCCCATAGGCTATTTTGATATTCTTTATACTTTAAATTTACATTACATATTCTTTTTCTTGTGTACTACTAAGTAATAAAAATAATTTCCAAAAAGAAAAAAGCAGAATTGTTAGAGTAGCAGTGTGGTTGGTATGCGGTAGAATGAATAGGAATACATTCTAAGCTATGGCACCGGGCAGATTTAGGGAACAGAGGTAGCAAATGACAAGAACTGGAAGATAAAAATGTGTATCTTATTTTAGGGCATTCCCTCCTTTATGACTAGAATGATCCCTCAGAAAATGAACATTTTATATTTGAGTCTCTATATAATCTTTCATGCAGTACTCCATAGTTCTGTATTTTAAACAAAAAAAAAAGTACTTTTGGAGGAAAGCTATAATAGCCTAAAATTGCCTCAGCCTATGATAGTTTTAAATAATGATAGAGCTCACCTGAAGAAATCAGCAAGGCAAGGATGGAGGAATAATCACAATCCTACTATGGATATCTCCTGTATAAATAGTAGTTTCATTCTAACAGACCCCCTTCAAATTATCTGAATGGGTCCTAGGAGACTAGTAAAATTCTAGGAGTCATAGACTCCTATTTAAAAGGCAAACGATATTGAAACTATTTAAAATATAGCCTTTTGCATTGATTCTAATGAAAAGAATATACAAATGCAAATTTTAGTCACCATTACAAATTGTTGTTTTATGTGTTGCTAAACATTAACTGGGAGATTTAAATGGCATAATAAATTTAAATTTAAGTAAATTTAAATTTACTGATGATTCCTTAGTGATTATCTCTGCTGCCTATAGCTTTATTTCGCTTTTTCAACTAAGAATAAAGAGAAGTATCCCAGTCTTTGGTAAAGCAATTTGCAATGCTTCGAAAAGACAGTAAAACATTGCCTGAAAGAATTTTTTTCAGCCAGCTACTGGATGCCAGCCACTACATGGAGCTTACAAGTAGGCTATAAAGGCTTTGCAATGTACATCTTTTAAAAGATTATAAAAGCCTTAACTTATGTGTGCTAATTTTCTCCCAGATTACAGCATGAAACAAGGTTTGTGTAAGTGTTAGGTGCCATATGACTTACTTATTGCTATAGTTCTTGTCCAGGCCAATACTATAAATCCCAAAGAATAAATATTTCTCACTCTAGCTCCTCAACTAGTGTAAAGGTTTTTGAATCATCAGAAAAGATTTGGTTTTGCATCTTCTTTTTACTTGAATGTTTCTTTTAAGCTTTCCCCAGATATTTCTGCTTGCCAAGGCCTATTCAGATAAGTACTTAAGCATTCCTGGACTCATGGTGAACAAGCAGAGCCTCATTCCCTGTAATCATATAAAATAGACCCTTTCATTTGCTGAACAGCATGATGTAGGATTTTATCAACCATTGTGCTTCTCGGAGAAAGGTAGGTATGGTTGCTGCTAAATTAACCTTTCCTTAGGAAAAAGAAGCTAAATTGAGTTTTCTGGTGCCTAATCACAAAATGGATAAATTCTGTGGCTCAGGATAAATGCCATTTGCTGATAATGGTCATTTCCTTGTTTTCAATTTTAATTAATTATATTATCAAAAGGTTTTAGCAAACTCTTAAAAACTGTGCCACAAATAATACTAAATAAATAAATAAATAAATAAATAAATAAATAAATAACAATAGTAAGTATTACATTTTAGTATTAAAACCTCAAAGCTATAATCATAGCACGAAATGTATTGTATGATAAAATGGGATGGCAATAAATAGAATTTGCCAAAATACACATTTATGTTGGAATGTGCTTTCCACAGATATTAAATTATGGACATGTTTAAAGAGTAACAAAAACAAGGGATTTTAATCAAATTTCATGATATGCAGTTTTTGTAAGTAAAAAATCGTTGAATATTTCTAGCTAGAAACAATAATTAGTATTCTGCATAATAGCCTACTGCTTATGCATACAAAGCAGATTGCTTTAGATATCCACATAGAAATAATCATTTTGGCAAAAGTCCATGACCGTGGTCTTGAAATTTACAGAGGAAAAGATACATGTTTCATCATATAAAAATGTATTATTAAGATAATATTTACTTTATTTCATTTCTTCAAACCTCTTCTTATAAAATACTAGTAATTAATTTTGGAGGTTATATATTTATGGTCTCTTATTAATATTTATAAAACATTTGTCTTTATTATCATATGCCCTTGCTAAAATTGTTAAGATATTTTTGGCCAATATAATAATTCTATATAGACATTTTTCAGAAAGGAGAAAATTAAAATAGTTATAATAAAATCCCATTTTTAAGATATGATTATTTAAAAATACCTTGTGCTTTATTCATTAAGATAAGAGGAATAAGACCTTTGAAGAGCCTATTTTGAAATTTCAGTTTGAAATAAAACCTGGAAAAGTCAATGATTTGGAAAAATGGTGAAAAAGGATATCCTCTGATGCCAAGAGATAAGAGTATCTCCAACTCTGGGCACATTATATAATCCCCCACTCTGGATTGGTTGAGTGACATATTGGCTATATTCTTTTTTTCTACCAGAGAAGAATACTTTACATTTTATGTGGTTATGGCAAAAAGTTCCATAAAGTAGGACAGGATAAGTACATATAGTTCTTCTTTCTCTCTTTTTAAAAATGAAACTAGTTCCTGTAATTCATCTTTATCACTGCTGCCAAGAATTGGAGTACCCATCAACTCAGCTCCTCTTCCACTAACAATCATTATGGCAGGATAAGAAACTGAAATGTCATATAGTAGGCACTTGATAAATATATATTGAATTAAATAAAAATTTTATTGTTGGTGTCCTCCCATATCTATTGTCATATGTTGTGCACCTTGAGTTTCAATGAAATTTTTAAAATCTTTTCTCGTGATTTTTGGAGATCCCTTGTATGAAGTTGTTCTTACTGAATATATATTCTACTTGTGAATTGCCGAAAACAATTTGAAGAATACAGAACATGCTAGCATAAAAACAACCAAAGCAAAGAGAAAGAAGGTGAAGGAGATTTTTAGTACTTTCATAGCTGGATTTTTCCCCAAGTTTTTAGACATTTCTCTTTGTTGTAGATTTATTAGAGTATGACAGGAAGGCTGTTAGGATTATTTTCATTTTTTTAGTAAAATTTTGTATTGTTAAACCTTTATTGGTGAGGTAGTTTTTAGTTAACAAGTATTTCTGTTACAATGAGCAGTTCCATTCAAGAAATTATTATGAGCACTTAATAATTTTTTGTGTAGCGTTTTTGTAAGTAATGTGGTATTTGACATATAATGATGTGATAAAGAACATGGATTTGAAGTTAAAGAGTATTAGTTTTGAGTCCCAGAGTTGAAATTTTGGCAATTGGTCTGATTCTTACTTACAAGTAGAAATGTGGGTTTACACAGTTGTAAATGTCATAATGTGTTCTAGGAATTGTTTGTTTGTTTTTAAAGATTTTATTTATTTATGCATGAGAGACACAGAGAGAGAGGCAGAGTCATAGGCAGAAGAAGAAGCAGGCTTCTCACAGGGAGCCCAATGAGGGACTCGATCCCCGGATCCAGGATCATGCCCTGAGTCAAAGGCAGATGCTCAACCACTGAGCCACCCAGGTGCCCTGTGTTCTAAGAATTTAACACAGTACTTGGTATACAATAAGCACTCAATAAATATTAGCTGTTATATACCTATAAAATTTAGTGAGAAGACAAAATGTCCATAATTGAAAGGCGTGATATAGGAGGCAGTAACAAATTCTACATAAAGCTACTGTGAGAACAGTGAGCTTATTAATTTGGCAGCATAGTAAATATTTCCCATAGAGGAAACCATGATTGTTTTGGGTTTTATATTTTTTGTATATAAGACATGACTCGAGATGACATTGTTGAAAGACTAGGTGTTAACTGGGCATTAAGGAACCAGAGAGATTTCAACAGATGGGGAGAATGAAGGGATCTTTTCCAAATAGAGAAGGGATATTCTCACTTTAATAATTTACTAGTACTTGCAGTGGAACCATTAAACAAGATCTAAAGATTCATTTATGGAGAAAAATAATATCATCTATTTCCTGCTTTGGTGAAGGTGCAGCATGGTATGAGTGATTCTAGGACTCTGCTGAAGAGTACATTTCTAGAGACCTCTTACCAGCAGACAATACAAATACTGCCCAAGGAAGGAGTCAAGGGAAGTAGTCTTGGCAAAAGAAGCTTCTGACAATGAGAATGGAATAGCAAGAGATGGCCAACAAAGGCACAAAGTTTAAGTGGTTTATCATTTCCTTATACTACAGTATTTTTATTCACGGCCTGGAATGTCTTGGGAGAGATCTAAAAAAATCTTAAAGGGCCAGAATGAAAAACTATCATTTAAAACATATTGTGTTTTTGGATGAGATACATAACACAATTTCAGGCTCTCCAGAGCTCATGGTTCAGATGAGGTCACATCAACAGTTAACTCAACTCTCACTTATTCTTGTTGTCCTCACATTCTGATGCAAGGTCTCCAGACCCAGGTGAAGTGCACAAATTAATTTTTGTGCCATCTCTCCTTGTGCTTTTCTGTCTGGATAGCTTTACTGTCCACAGTTTATGATTAATGGGTAGTGCTCCTTCTAGTGAGACCTGGTGAGAGCCAGGTCCTCCTGGAACCAGCCCTGCCTTTGATGAGCTCTGACAGACATGTATCATGACCTCACCCTGCTGTGTCTAGTACAATTTTAATTTGCTGGGTTGAGTTAGCGGGCCGCAATAAGAGAAAGTTCCCACCATTTTGGATTAAATTCTTTTAAAGTGATGTTACGTTTCAGTCACAAATAGCTCTTTTGAAATTTTTCTTTTAGTCCCTTACATGAATGCAAGGATAAGACCAAAGCCAATGTAAAGCCACAGAAATCGTAACTACAAAGAACCTGTTTTCCCCTTTTCATTACTAAGAATTTGTTTTTGAATTAATGTTATTTTGCTGGGCAACTTCTTCAAGATTTCCTAGACTGAAATTTCTCTCAAGGAGACTTTCAGTATCCATATAAAAAGACTTCTATCAGGCCATTCCATTACCTTTCAGACATACAATTTTAAATGTCTACACCCCAATAATGAGTGCAAATACAGGAGAACTTTTCCCTCCTTATGAATAGAATTCTATCAGACTGGTCCCATCAGATTTCCAAATATGTTTGTACCTGAAATTTTATCAGTGTACAGATGAAGGTAAGGTCAAAATGAGATTCCTATTACATTAAAAATTGTGAGTATGACCTAGTTTCAGTTGTCTCACTTACCCTGTTGTTACCCTCTCATTTCTTTCTATTTTTGGACCACATTGAAGCAGTAATGCTTATATCCACTTCATCTCCCAAAGAATGATATGAATCTTTGAGTAGTATTACCCAGCTGAAATAAAGTTCTGGAGTATTAAACTATGACATTCAAGGTAGTAAAGTATCATAAGTTACAAAATAATATATTCAAAGTATGAGAGTTTTGTCATTTTCTCTGAAAGTTAAATAATAGATTTAGTTGTCTAGGGGCCCATTTTTAGATTGAACTATTTTTCAAGGCTTATGAGAACTCACTAAAGTAGGATAAGAAGGCAAAGATGCTTTTGATGATGGTGAGAACAAAGAGCAACAAACATCCCAAGGAATAGAATCAGCCTGGATGTGGGTAGGAGACAGTACAAACACTTTGGATACTTTGGGTTTGTGAACAAAGAGGACAGTGAGAATTCCAGTGCTGCACAGAGCCATCCTTAGTAATTACTTCACTTGTAATAACCATGTATTAGATAATGCCTTATTGGTACTACTGTCTTAAGGCAAGAGTATTTTTTATGCGAGTCCAGTGGTAGTTAATATTTCTATAAATAACATCTTAGAAAGAAAGCTCTACAATAGGGTCATGATGAAAGTACTCTTCAACAATCTTCGGTTTTCTTTTTCTTTTTCTTTTTTATTTTTTTTAAAGATTTTATTTATTTATGATAGACAGAGAGAGAGAGAGAGAGAGAGAGAGGGGCAGAGACACAGGCAGAGGGAGAAGCAGGCTCCACGCAGGGAGCCCGACGTGGGACTCGATCCCGGGTCTCCAGGATCGCGCCCTGGGCCAAAGGCTGGCACCAAACTGCTGAGCCACCCAGGGATCCCCGGTTTTCTTTTTAATTTAGTATGTAAAATGATAAAATTCAGAATCCTTTGTTAAGGCCAACTCAAGCTTTCATATCTTGACATTCTGGATCCAAGCTATCTTTAAGAACTCATTCCCTTTACCCCAATCAGACTATTCCTATTGTTCTTAGAAAAATGTTCTGCTTACTTCTATGAATGTGTATACAACATTTTTTCCGTTCTTTGGTGCTGACTTCTGTCTGTCCAGTTCCAAAAATGTTTCAGGACAATTGTTAACAGTTCCTTGAGGAATAACAATAAAGACATCTATAATAACATTTTTCATCTTTGAAATTTTCTACCACTCACTCACTGTACAACTGCTTCAGCAGTGAATAATATTTTCTTTGCCACCCTTTTACATTATTATTTGCCATTTCACAACTTTTAAAAACTATCTCTTTGTATAATACCCATAATTAGATTATAAAAGCCAGGAAGGCAGGATCTCAGTATACTTTCTAATGTTCTAAACCACCTTTGAACATAAAAGCCTTCAAAAGTTACTTATTTTTTAAATGAATATTTGCTTTCCAATTGACCAAAATATGCATACCATTCTCCAGACCTAATTGTATAACTTGGATCGTCATTGGTACTTTCAGAAAGAAAAGAATGCAGGATTGAAATACAGTAAATGTTCCCCACAGAATTTCTGTTGGGAAGACAAACTCCAAGTAACCATAGGGCTTATATCCATAAAAAAGCAATCAAGAACTCTAAAAGTATTGAATTCAAGCCAGAAAAACTTTTCCAAGTATAATCGAAATTCATTGAATTATTGTTGAGGCCAGTGATATGTAATTGAATCATAAGTTTGTGAGGCGTTGACATGTATATCTGCATGCTTTTTTCTGCCTTGAATGCAAGACATGGAGGAACATTTCTAATTGAGGAACATAAAATTATTTTTGCATTTGAATGCCTCCTGCATTCTTAGCACTGAGTGAACACAGTAGAGGACACAAAAGCAAAGTGTAATCCAATATTTACTTTCTTCAGAAAGCCTGTAATCAAAACTCCCACATTGATCTGATGATCTGAATTAATAGAATTTGGGAACTTCAAATCAAATTCCAACTGAACTGAATAAAACTTGTGAAGATGTATATTAGAGCACATCTCCAGCCAGTTATTTCCTCCCTGTCACTATATTTCTGTACAGAGTACCTTCACTTCCAATTTTCATAAGGACCAAGCATAAGTACCACTTGAGTCTGAGTGGTAGCTGATTGAACTGGCAATGAATAACAGACTCAAGGGGAAAAAAACAAATTCTCTCTTTCTCTCAGGAACTTGTAATTGGTGCAATGAAAGTATTTTTAAAATATTTTTTATTTATTTATTCATGAGAGACAGAGAGAGAGAGGCAGAGACACAGAGGGAGAAGCAGGCTCCTCACAGGGAGCCCAATGCGGGACTCGATCCCTGGATCCAGGATCATGCCCTGAACCAAAGGCAGACACTCAACCGCCAAGCCACCCACGTGTCCTGAAAGTATATTTTTCTTCAATGATTGGCTATATAGGGTCATGTAAATTTGAATGCGAACATAAACATTTTATTAAGGTAGCTACTATATCTGTGCACAAGTAGGTGGATGGTCTGAGTATTTGGAAAATAGAAGAGAATTAGGAAGACATACAAAGAGGTCACAACCTCAGAGACAGAGTGACCACCACATTGGTTCTTGCTGACATCCCAGTTTCATATCCAAGTCTCTCATGAGGGCTGATGTACATTTACCCTTTGACTCACTGAGTCATCCCTCTATCCTTCCAATAAGTTTGACTGTTTTACTTAAGCTTAAGTTTTAATGCTTACCCTAGTTTAATTACTGACTTGTAAAAATGTTATATAAGGCTATATTACACAAAGCTGTCATTATGCTATCACAGTTAATTGGAAGTTATTATTCACATGGTTTCCAAAATTCAAGTAATTAATAATAATAATCAAGTGGAATCTCTTAAAATTTAAACTTTGATATTAGAGAATCATATAACTATATATGGTTCCATCCATATGATGTTTAAATCACCAAGGCTAACCTATAGTGATAAAGGACAAAGGAGAATCCTCAAGGGAGGGAGTACTGAGGACAAAGGGACATGATAATCTTTCAGCAATTATGAAAATATTTTATATATTCATGGGCGATGGTTAAATTGGTGTTCATTTTTTTCAAAATTCACCAAACTGTACACATAAATTTTGTACATTTTAATCTATTTTAATCTATGAAAAATACATCTCAATAATAATTTTAAAAAGATCAATAGTGAAAGAATCACCAAGATCTGCTGTGAATGTGTCCCCCCAAAAATCATATGTTGAAACTTAACCCTCAATGTGATGGTGTTTGGAGGTGGGGCCTTGGCAAGATTACCAGGCCATGAGGACAGAGCCCTCATGAATAGGATTGTGCTCCCAAAAGAGACTCCCAAAGAGCTCCCTTTGCCATATAAGAACACAGCAAAAGACAACCATCAGTGAATCAGGAAGCAGGCTCTCACTGGACACTGAATCTGCTGGCACCTTGATCTTAGACTTCCCAGCCTCCAGACTGTGGGAAATAAGTTTCTGTTGTTTATAAGCTGATCGAGCTGTGGTATCTTGTTAGGCTGAAAGGGCTAAGACAGGAGCCTTCTGGAAAAAGGGACCAAATCACTCCATAGGTCTCGTTTGATGAGAACATAAGAACATTTGTTGTCATCCCTGCGCTCTATACCTTAGCACACACCTCAAGGTGTGTTGTGTGTATACACGTGTGTTTTTATGCCTCACTGCACTGGCTACACTGAAATCTCTGATGATCACAGCTCAGCTAAAGGGCCCAGAGCTCCCCTTTGCAGCCACACTATCGTTATTGCCCAGACAGTGCGCTCTTTAGGCCAATTCTCTGTGTCAAATAGCCACAGAGGCTAGTCTGGCACTAGTGCATCTGATTAGCAGTCTGGGTGGTGTACTTTTGTCCTTAGAAGGGATGGAATTAAGTACATAGTAGATCAGATTTCCTCCCTACTAAGATGAATGAAGTGAGAATTCCCCCAAGAGAATTTGAGGTGCTGGTTCTCTGCGACAGATACTATTCATTGTCCATGAAATCTGTTTTCTCCTCTGTTTTGGGCATGTAGCCAACCTCATTTTTTTTTCTTTTGCAGTGGTGGTAGTATGTGTCTGAAGTCTTTCTAGTGGTATGTGAGCAGAAATAACCTGGGACCTTGCAAGCATAGGCTAAAGAGAACGGCAGGGCTCTTCTGCACACTCTTCCCTGATAGTCAGCTGGAAACCAGAGCAACTTCATTTTGACCATATGATGACAGCAGTGCCCTAGGGGACTGTGGTGTAACAAGGCAAAAAGAATTTGTCCTAAATGGCTGTGTAGAGAAAAGCTGCTTGATGGTTAGAACTCCACTTCAGTCTATTACAAAAGAAGAAGATACATTTCTTCCTTCTTTAATCCACTTCTCTGTTACGGATCTGATCATCACCTCATACAGCCTCCAACCCAGTGACTAAGAGTGAGTATAGAGTTGTAGTTTAGTTTAGTTGGAGTTATATCACCTTATAAGCCTATGTTTTTGGCCAAAAAGAAACCAGTGAACTATCGTACTAATTTTAGTTGCTATTTTATTTGTTCTTTGGAGACCTTTTTGGTTTAAACTGCTATTTAAAAGTAATCCGTTTCTTGAAAAGCTTGTTTTTGAAATATCAAATTATTTTTTTCAAATGTACACATTATGGATTGTCTTTATTATACACTCATGTTCTTAACATTATAGAATATTTTCTAGCCCATATCAGTGTTTTAGGAGATAAAAGTTTTAGATTCCAGATGGTTTGATTACCCTCCATTCTTGCCTTAGTATTTCTTTGGGCCAAAATAATCTTCCATTGTCTTTATCTAATTGGCAAATTCATATTTATCATTCAAAGCCCAGCTCAGGTGTAATTTCCTCTATAAGGTTCCTGAAGCAATTTTCTGTATTCCCTCTGCCCCTTTTCTGTGTTTATACATTATTCTATCTTCATAAGCCCTCAATATTTTAAATTACCTTTACATCTCTGCCTTCCATATTGAATTGTGAGTCCTGGTGAAGAAGCACCATTATGTCTTTCTTTTTTGAAATTCTGTATTTCTTTTTCTTTAAACATTTTATTTATTTATTTTGAGAGAGAGAGAGCATACAGGAGCAGGGTGAGGGGCAGGGGGCAAGATAATCTCAAGCAGACTCTCTGCTGAGTGTGGAAACTGACCTTGGGGCTTGATCTCACAACCCTGAGATCATGACCAGAGCCAAAAATCAAGAGGCAGACCCTTAACTGACTGAGCCACTGAGGTGCCCCTGATATTCTCTATTTCTGACATATGCAAGGAAATTACAAATGTCTTCTAGTTCAATTTTGTTATATTACAGTGAAATCATTAGTACACTCTAGCAGTAAGCACATTTTCACTTGAGTGTTTGGCATGAAATAATGTGTTTCTTAATATTTCTCACAACTCCAGATATTATTTAAAATGTATGTGATTCTGTTCCACTCCCTTCCAAAACACAGCATGAAACAAATGCAGAGAGCAAAGGTTTTATGCAGAACTGCTCAATAACTGGAAAATACAATGTTAGTATTTGACAATCTTGTTACAAGCTGCAGTCCTTCTAATTTTACCAGCGTCTCACTGCCCCTCACACTTTGTTTTTGTCGGTCCTCTCAGTACATCACCCTTGGTATTTTTCTCCCTCAGTTTATCAATTTCCTCCTACCCTCACTGACTTTCCCTTCCAGTCAGATGAACTATTCTTTAACATCTGTTGTGCATGCTGCTACACAAATCCAAAAAATTCCTCTACCTGGATGCATTCTAAAATCTGTCTTTTTCATGCCTAAAATGGAATGTCTTAGTATTAATGGGAAAAAAGCATGTTTTAAAATGCCATCTCACATTAATAATTTTTATTCTCTAGAATCTCATGAAAATTCTCAACATTTAATTTTATTATTTTATAATTTTTAACCATAAAACATAGAGCCACCATCCCCCAAATCTCCTTCACGGTCTCTGAAGAAACCTCGTTATTCATAATCTCTTAAATTCTCTCAGACTTGACACCTAACACGATTTTAGTACCTTTATGTAGATATAATTGGTGTTTAATAAACTGGACATAATTAAACTATGCAACTTGACATGCTTTGAAATGTGTATGTAACAATGAAGCCATCTCCATCCTGAAGGTAATAAACATCTCCATCACCCTAAATTTTCTGCATGCCAGTTGTAATCTCTCTCTCCTGCCTCTCTTGCTACTTCTCCCTCTTACCAGGCAACCATTGAGTTTCTTTCTGTCACTATAAATTAATTTATATTTCCTATACATTAATTTACATCTTTTATAAATTAAATCATTTAGTGTGCAATGTTTTTTCTCTAGAAGGCTTCCTGCATGCAGCATAATTGTTTTGATATTCACAAGTGCTAAATGTGGCAACAGTTCATTTCTTTTTATTGCTGAGATGTATCCCATTGTATTGATATACCACAAGATTTTTATCCATTCACCTGTTAATGGAGATTTGGACTATTTTCAGCATGGGGCTGTTAGAAATAAAGCTACAATGGACAGTTACGTATGTCTTTGTATGAATATATGCTTTCCTTCTTTTTGAAAGGATATATACTACAGGTATATGTTTAACTTTTAAAAACACCAATAAATTGTTTTCCAAGTGGTTTTATCACTTTCTACTCCTATTAACAGCTTTTCAAGTTCCAGTCTTTATGTTTATCCATTCTCATAGATGTGAAGTGATCTCCCACTGGTTTTTAATTTTCATTGCCATGATGGTTTGTGATATTGAGTATCTTTTCATGTACAATCCTTTTATTTGTAATCCATAAATCTGTTTCGGTGAAGGGTTTATTTTTTTACCATTTTTCACTGGATTTTTAATTTTCTTATTGGCTTTAGAGACTTGTTTATGTATTCCAATAGTAATATTAGTTTAGTTCTTTTTAAAGTTCTTTTGCTTATTCTAAATTTTTTGTATTTCCTTTTTTACAATATATTTTTAAAGATTTTATTTATTTACTTGGCAGAGAGAGAGCACGCACAGCCGGGGGAGCAGGAGAGGGAGAAGCAGACTCCCCGCTCTGCAGGGAGCCCAATGTGGGGCATGGTCCCAGGATCCTGAGAACATGCCTGAGAGGAAGGCAGATGCTTAACTGACTAAGCCACCCAGATACCTGGATCCTTTGTATTTCTATATTAATTAAATTTAATTTTTTAAAAGATTTTTATTTATTAATTCATAAGAGACAGAGAGGGAGGCAAAGACATAAGGCAAAGGGAGAAGCAGTCTCTGCCTGGGAAGCCTGATGTGGGTCTAAATTTCAGGATTCTGGGATCATGACCTGAGCCAAAGGCAGGTGCTCAACCACTGAGCCACCCAGGTGCTCCTCTATATTAATTTTAAAATCAGCTTATCAGTTTCTTCAGAGAGCTTGCTTTGCCTGCAATTGGATTGCATTGAATCTATAGATCAATTTGTAGAAAACTAATATCTTAAAAATGCTGAGTCTTCAAATCCGTTAATAAGATATATGTGATATATTCCAGGCCTGTCTCCTTGGCTTGTGGATGGCTATGTTCTCTATGTCTCTTAAGATCATCTTCGCTCTGTGTCTCTGTGCTCAAATGTCCCCTTTTTATAAGTCATATTAGATTAGGGTCCACCCTAATGAGCTCAATTTAGCTTGATTACCTCTGCCAGGATCCTATCTCTAAATAAAGTCACATTCTGAGTTCTAAGGTTTTGGGACTTCAAATTATAAATTTGAGAGAGGTCACAACCCATAACGTGTAAACTAGTGGGCGACACAATATACAATATAGCTGGAATATCTCTCACTAGCAAATTAAAATAGGTGGCTTCAAATCATTGGCCAGAACTTGTCACATGACTTACTTCAATGAATATGGAAAAGTATAATCCTTCCCTGTGTTAGAGAGGCAGGGAACCTAAATTATTTCATGAATAGCACTAGTGATTACTTGCTCTATTCATTGATTTTCAATGGTTTCATAATAAGCAAAGAAGAATTAACAATGAAGGCAAGATACCGGTGATCACATTTTTCTCTACGTAATAGTCATTTTCATATATATTAAAAATGTTCCATTATTTCTTTTTAGTTTCCTGTGGTTGTAGAAAAATATATGGATATAAGGACAATGGTATTTTGATGATTATATTCATCGAATTTGTATCGTTGGGAAAGTATAGAAGTTTCCATATATAGGTAAATGTTTTATTTAAATACTAATCCACATGAATTTTCATTGATGAAAAGTTCTGAAGAAATCATGACAAACTAAATCTTATTAGAGTTTAGAAGGGTATTAAATAAAAGGATGACTTCTTGAAGAATAGGATCGCCTGCAGCATATCATTTGCTGTTTAATTTTTAACTAAAACAAGAACTTAAGTCTCCATGACATTATGAGTTATATAATATACATCTTTAAAACCTAACACAGGCTGTAAGGTTATGCTTCATGGAAACTTACATCTCTTAATAATATTGAATTTCATTATCTTGTATATATTTAACATTAAATTTCAGGACAAACGTTATTTATTTGTTTTTTTGTTTTTGTCACTACTGCAATATCAGCACATAATTCAGTGACCTAAAGTAATCATCCATTATTTCTCTTTCCTTTAATATTGCAGGCTACAAGCAAGTCCCTATTTATTTTTTGATAGCATCTAAAAGTTAATTTCTGCACGTATATGTATTCCTTTGTTTGATGACCTTAGTTTATTGTTACCAAAAAAACTTATTAAATATGATGCCTTGTCTACATAAACAACATTAACTTTCTCAATTTAATAGTGAGAACCACGATGCTGGGATACCTTCACATATTATAATACTTTTCTGAGGATATCTGTGAACAAGTATAAAGGAATGCTCTGGGAAATGAATAAATACTAGTATGGAGTAAAAGAAATAGGAAATCTCAAAATGTAAAATATTTAAATTAAAGCTCACTATAAAGTTTAGTACTAAAATTAGGAAGAGGAGATAGCTATATTTCCCAACAAATCCAAAAACATAGAAAACAGTATATAGAAATATATTTTTAAAAGCTATAGAAATACTTTAAATATATAGAACTACAGAGGGGATATTGCTTTAATCATAGCTTATACCATATCAGAGACATATTTAAGTTCATACCTAATAATTATAGGTCAAAATAATAAAAAACTGTAAAGAGAATGACTTTTATTCAACTAATAACACATGCAGTGTTTGTGGAATCATGTGGTTAGTTCTCTGTTTCATTTTATTGCTAACCAGTCCACTAAGCAACACTGTGTTCATTCACATGCAACTGAATTACACATGATGGAGAAGCACCCTGGAGAAGGGGATGAGAGGGAGTGGAACCAGTGCCCACACTGTAGCCACTACCATCTCTGTCCTTGCTGGCATTGCTGCCAAACCATGTAGGAATGAAATTCAATGACAGTTGAGGGAGGACTTGGAAATGGCTAGTAGAGTTCAAAGAAATAATGACTTGAGCTCTCTGCACAAGTGGATGGGAGAAAGTTGAATTCTGTTGTTTCCTTCTCATCAAGGTAATTCTGCTGCCAGTCTACATTCCCCTAGGTAAATTGCCCTCTTCCTAGAATATGGTTGTCTTCCACTTCCTGCCTGCAGTAGAATGCCAAACACTGCCTGTAGATGAATGTAGTTGGGCAAAAAGTAAAAGAGGTTTTCACGCCACTTGTTAGCCTTTTTCTAGAAGTGGCTTTAAGTGGTGCTTGGAAGAAGTTTTCCTTGGGCTCATGCTTTAATTTATTTGACTTTCTGAATTCATGTTTGTTTGATTTATTTATCTTTCTTTTATTAGTAGTTAGAACTAGACAAAAAGAAGACCAAATTAAAACAAAAATAAAGTTTATGATTAATAATATTTGAGGGCAAATTGAAATTGTTTGAAGTAATGATTAGGATAATAATGAGAAATCGCTTTGCAGATTTTTAAATAATTTATTGGTAAGTAATTGTCATAATTTTGACACAAATCATGCTGATCAGTATGGAACTTTAGAAATTAAAAAAAGCAAAACGAGACAAAACAACTATCTGAGAAAAATTCTAAGCAAAATCTGGTGTTTTATAAAGGTGTGGAGGCTCAAGGAATGCATTTGTAGTAGGGCTGGATACCATATTCAAAACTTGCTTTTATTTCCTGATCAGATTACTTAAAAATAAATCAGTAAACTCTGCTGAAAATGCACAGTGAACTCTAATCTGTTATTCAAATTAACGGGCAAAATATGTATGTATTAGCATTGTTAATGAACCATAAAACACATTATTTGTTGTTTTATTCAAAGATGCTACTGCTAAAAATCTTGTTATCCATACCTTCAGCTATAACTAAAGATAATGAATGTAAAACTAACATTGCTTTCCAAATAATATGGCCTAAAAGTAGTTCTGCAATTAAAGACAATCACACCTCTCTGGCACTGCATTTTTGTTTTATCCAAGTATTACATCATTTCCAAAGTTCTTTTTTTTTTTTTTTTTTACGATTTTATTTATTTATTCATGAGAGATACAGAGAGAGAGGCAGGGGGAGAAATAGGTTCCATGCAGGAAGCTCGATGTGGGACTTGATCCTGGGACTTTAGGATCACATCCTGAGCCAAAGGCAGATGCTTAACCACTGAGCCACCCAGGCATCCCCATCTCCAAAGTTCTATAAAGGTCTAGTATTGTGATGTTCTTAAAATCACCAGTTATTTGGAGCTTATTGCAGTGCTTCAGTGTAGTTTTGTAGAATAATGCTGTCCTTCCATACATCATCATACAATGAACAACTAATTAATATCTTGTTGTTTACTCCTGAATTTCACCCTTCATCAATTTCTGGGATCTACTTCCATTACCCCTTTCCTATTCATTTTCTCTGCTACAAATAGATTCACATGCTGCATGAAGCTTCCTTCTTTGCCTCTGGTTCTTCCTATGTTATTAGCAGGTATTATTATCCTACAATAACTATATGCAGGCCTTGCTGAGGGGCCAGTACACATGTGGTGAGCAATGATCCTAGTTTGCCTGAAATTGAATAGTTTCCTTGGACACAGGACTCAGTGTTAAAACCGAGGGTTGAGGGTGAAGCAAAACCAGGTAATTTAGGAAGATTTGGTCACTCAAAACATACATTTTTTTCAATAAAGGTAAAATTCTTTTACCCAATTAATATTTCTTAATTTAAATGAACAAAAAAATACCCTCCTCCTATTCTTGAGTTGTCTGAGGGACTTGTGTTCATGAAGTCTTATAGAGAGCATTTAATCTTATGAAGAGAACAATGATTGCCACAGTGTCCCTTGATATTAGCCATTGAATTGGTCCTGAGCATTTATACGTAGCTGCAAGTGGTAGTTCTGAGTACAGTAGCACCAGGGACTTGCTAACCCAGGTAGGGTGCAGATGTAAAAATAGCCCCATCTTGTATTTGAGTACTTAGCTGTGGGAATCAAGTGAGATAAAACTCCTATTAAAGTCAAAAGGCATTGAACCCAATTATTATGGTTGGATAATTTATTCACATTGTTTTTTTTGTTGTTGTTTTGTTTTTGTTTTTTTTTTGTTTGTTTGTTTGTTTCCCAACTCAGAAATGTTGCCTAGATGTTTTGTGCTCCCTTGGGTTCTTGTGAGATTACAGTGTTCAAAAATAATCACCACTTCTAGATTGGTTTCTGAAGCCATGCTAGAGGGATAGAAGTAGAAAGAACAAGAAAAGAAAAACCATGCGATGGATGGGAGCAAGAACTGCTACATCATCTGTGAGGCCCACTGCAAAATAAAAATGCAGGGCCTTGGGTTCAAAAGGAATGAAATATGCTTCTTCCATTCTTTTGTGATATCTTTCATAATAAGTCATGATGTTTTGCAATTGGCTGTTAATGCCATGCATGTTCCTTCAGCACAGGAATATTCATGGAGAATTCAGACCCTTGCAGGTGCCTAGAGCCCACTCTGTGACCAGGCTAATGGGCTGACTTAACTGACCCTCCCATAGCCATGCCCAGACTTACAGAGGACAGGGGGGAGAGAGGCTGAAGTCACTGGGGGGAAGACTGGGGAGAGGCAAGGTGGCCCCAAGATAAGACCAAGTGTGAGTCCATGTTCCAGGCTACCAGTGCATCCTGCATTCTCCCATTATATGTCAATTACCAAATATAATTCAAAAATAAAATTATTGAGCATGTTAAGACCGCAACCAAAGAACATTAAATCCCAAGCAAGTGAGTGAGGAGTCCTATGATACAACACTGTTCACACACCCATGAACTACTGCCTAGACGGGGAGATTCTCCATAATGAATTAGTGCTCTTGTATCCTTTGGCTAAATGCTCAGTAGTGTGGTTCCTGAATTGCAGGGTAGTTCTATTTTTAACTTTTTGAGGACCTTCCGTACAGTTTTCCACATGAGCTGCACCTATTTGCATCCCCACCAAGAGTGCTTGAGGGTTCCCTTTTTTTTTTCTTAGGCTTACACTTTATTTTTTTTTTTCTTATGTTTCTACACCTACAATCACAATGCCTTGTGTCTTTTTTTTCTTCCAAATGTTTATTTAAATTCCAGTTAGTTAGCAGAGTGTAAAATTAGTTTTAGGTGTAGGATTCAGTGATTCATCATTATGAGGGTTATTTTTTTACAACATCCTCACCAACACCTGTTGTTTCTTGTGTTGTTGATTTTAGCCATTCTGACAGGTATGAGGTGATAGCTCATTGTAGTTTTGATTTGCATTTCCCAGATGATGAGTGATGTTGAGCATCTTTTCATGTGTCTGTTGGCCATCTGTATGTCTTCCTTGGAAATATATCTGTTCATGTCTTCTGCCATTTTTAATTGGATTATTTGCTTTTTGTCTGTTGAATTGTATCAGTTCTTTATATATTTTGGGTAGTGCCTCTTTATGATATGTCACTTGCAAATATCTTCTCCCCTTCTGTAGGTTGCCTTTTAGTTTTGTAATTATTTCCTTCACTGTGCAAAAGATTTTTATTTTGATGAAGTTCCAGCAGTTTATTTTTGCTTTTGTTTCCCTTGCCTTTGGAGACTTATCTAGAAAAAAGTGGTTTCAGCCAATGTCAGAGAAACTACTGCCTGTGTTCTCTCTTAGGATTCTTATGGTTTCAGGTCTCACATTTAGGTCTTTAATTTATTTTTGAATTTATTTTTGTGTATGGTATAAGAAAGTGATCCTGTTTCATTCTTTCGCATGTTGCTTTCCAGTTTTCCCAACACTATTTGTTAAAGAGACTGTCCTTTCCCATTGGATGTTCTTTCCTGCTTTGTTGAAGATTAACTGACCATATAATTGTCGGTTTATTTCTGAGTTTTCCATTCTGTTCCATCAATCTATGTGTCCATTTTTGTGCCAGTACCATACTGTTTTAATTACTACACCTTTGTAATAAAACTTGAAATCCAAAATTGTGATGCCTCTAGCTTTGCTTTTCTTTTTCAAGATTGCTTTTGCTATTCTGGATCTTTTGTGGCTCCATATAAATTGAAGATTGTTTCTTCTAATTCTGTGAAAAGTGCTGTTGGTATTTTAATAAAGATTTCATTAAATGTGTAGATTGCTTTGAGTAGTATAGACACATTAACAATATTTGTTCTTGCAATCCATGAGCAGAGACTATCTATTTCTTTGTTTCTTCAATTGCTTTCAACAGTGTTTGCTATTCAGGGTACAGTTCTTTTACCTCTTTGTT
This sequence comes from Vulpes vulpes, assembly GCF_048418805.1. NCBI lineage: Eukaryota > Metazoa > Chordata > Mammalia > Carnivora > Canidae > Vulpes > Vulpes vulpes. The sequence goes on along the minus strand of NC_132786.1, from coordinate 43,944,842 downwards.
TAGGTTTATTTCTAAGTATTTTACTATTCTTAGTGAAATTATAAATGGGGTTGTTTTTTCTTAATTTCTCTTTCTACTGCTTCATTATGGTGTATAGGTATACAACAGACTTCTGTACAATGATTTTGTATCCTGCAACTTTACTGAATTTTTATCAGTTTTAGCAGTTTTATAGCATAATACCAGTTTTACATATACGGAATGTCATCTGCAAATAGTGAAAGTTTTAATTCTTCCTTATGAATTTGGATAGCCTTTATTTCTTTTTCTTTTCTGATTGCTATGTCTAGGATCTCTAGTACTATGTTGAAAAGAAGTGGTGAAAGTAGACATCCTTGTGCTGTTCCTGACCATAGGAGAAAAGCTCTCAGTTTTTCCCATTGAGGATGATGTCAGCTGTAGGCTTTTCCTATATGTCCTTTATTATGTTTAGATATTTGTTGAGGGCTTTGATCATGAATGATAGTTGTGCTTTGTCAAATGCTTTTTCTGCATCTACTGAAATTATATTGTTCTGATCCTTTCTCTCCCTGATGGAATGTATCATATTGATTGATTTGCAGATATTGAACCACACTTGTAATCCAGGAATAGGTCCCACTTAATCATGGTGAATGTTTTTTTTTTTCTTTTTTCTTTCTTTCTTTCTTTCTTTCTTTCTTTCTTTCTTTCTTTCTTTCTTTTTGAGAGAGAGAGAGAGAAAGAGGGGGTGGGAGAGCACAAGTGAGGGAGGGAGGAGCAGAAGGAGAGAGAGAGAGAGAGAGAATCTTAAGCACACTCCATGCACAGCATGGAGCCTGATGCAGGGCTAAATCTTACAACCCTCAGATCATGAACTGAGCAAAAACCAAAGGTCAAATACTTACCCACCTGAGCCACCCAGGCGTCCCCAGGAGTATTCATGTTTACTGCTTCTGTGTTTCCTAACTGGATACTGTCACTTGGGTCTTTCCCTTCCACTCAGAGTCTTCTGCAATATTCCATGAAGGGCTGGTTTAGTGACCATGAACTCCTCTAGTTTTTGTTTGTCTGGGAAACTCTTTACCTCTCCTTCTATTCTGAATGGCCTTGCTGGACACAGTATTCTTGGATGTATATTTTTTTCCTTTCAGCACTTTCAAAACATTATCCCAATCCTTTCTGGTGTGGAATGTTTCTGCTGATAAATTCTCTGATAGCCTTATGAGGTTCCTCTTGTATTTACTGTCTACTTTTATCTTGGTGCTTTTAAATTTTTTATCACCATATTTTGCTAATTTGATTACAATATGTCTTGGTTTGGATTTGATTTTGTTCATTTTGTTGGGCGTTCTCTGTGCCTCCTGTATCTGGTTATCTGTTTCCTTCTCCAGATTAAGAAAGTTTTCAGCTATTATGTCTTCAAATAAATTTTCTTCCCCCTTTCCTCTCTCTTCTTTACCTGGGACTCCTATGATATAAATGTTATTGTGTTTGATGGAGTCACTGAGTTTTCTAATTCTGTTCATGTTTTCCATAATTCTTTTTTTCTCTCTTTTGTTCAGCTTGATTTCTTTCCATAACTCTTATAAGTCATTAATTTGTTCCTCTGCTTCTTCCAGCATGCTGTTCATTTACATAAGCATGTTTCTAATCTCATGTATTGCATTCTTCATCTCTGATTGGTTCTTTTATATCTCTGCATTAAGTGTCTCACCAGTACCTTCCACTCTTTCTCAATTCAAATGAGTACCCTTATGATCATTGCTTTAAATACTCCATCAGGCATGCTACTTTTATTTGTTTTGCTTAGATCTTCAGCCATGGCTTTGTCCTGTTTTTTTTCATTTGGGACAAATTTCTCTGTCTTCTCATTTCCTCTCAATCTCTGTTTCTATGTGTTAGGAAAGTGAACTACATATCCTGTTCTTAAGGGTAATGGCCTTATGAAGAAGAAGTCCTGCTTTGTCATGTAGTGATCTCTGTTCCCCAGGGTCTGCTGCTTCAGACAGTGTCTCCAATGTGTGCTGCATGCAGTCTGCTTGTGTGTCCTGGATATTTTATCCAAAGCTGGCTGTCTACAGAGGCTCTCTTTGTCAGTTGTGGGAAGTGTTTGGTCCCTGGCCTGAAAGTGGCAAATTTTAACTAGGTATGCTCTGGTGTGCTTATGAAATGAGACCTGTCACCATTATTGCTGGAACCAAGGCTCTCTAAAACTTTTGGGTTGGGAGACACAGTGTTGCAACAGTTTGGGCCTGTCTTCTAGGGGAGGGGGCTCACTGGGCTGGGACTGAGGCAAGTATGACTAGCAGTAGTGGAATTTGGTGTAAGAAAGTTAGTGTTGATACTGCACTGGTTCCTACCAGTGGCTCTTTGTTTATGCTGAGGAGCAGGAAGGGAAGTGGTGCCTACCAGTTCCTTTGTTCCCAGAGAGGTCTCTCTATGAATGCTGCCTCTCTAGGATACACTCAGATGAGCAAATACCTTCCTACTGCATGTCCAACACACTCTTCAGATTGTTCTTTCCATGCTGTATGTCTGTGGGTTGTTTGCCCTGCCTTCTCTCCAAGAGTAGCCCCAATGCCCTCCATGTTCTAGCCAAGCCAAGTGTGCTAACCCTTAAAACTCCAGGATTTAAGCCCCACTGGTTATAAGAACTCACAAAACTCAGCCTCCTGCTTTCCAGGCTAGTTGCTATGTGGATTAGTTTTTTTCTATGTGCTTCCCTATTTGCTAGTCTGTCTCTTGCTCTTCTTCAGAACCATGTCTCTCACCCCATCCTAGTGTTCAAGCTCTGTTTTTCTCCCAAGCTGCATCTCTCCACTTCCTACCTTCTTAGTGTGACCTTTTCTCTATCTTTACTTCTAGTGTTTTTTTTATTTATTTATTTTTTTATTATTTATGATGGCCACACAGAGAGAGAGAGAGAGGCAGACATAGGCAGAGGGAGAAGCAGGCTCCACGCACCGGGAGATGGGTGGGATTTCTGACGTGGGATTCGATCCCGGGTCTCCAGGATCGCGCCCTGGGCCAAAGGCAAGCGCTAAACCACTGCGCCACCCAGGGATCCCCTACTTCTAGTGTTTTCTGACAGTCTTCAGGTTAATTTCTGATTTGATAGTTAACTAGTTGTATTCATGGGATGAGGCTAGCCTAGGGTCCTCCTACTCTACCACCATGTTCTGTGTGATAATCTCTTGGGTAATTATTAATTAGCTTTTTTAGAACTTTAAAGAAATATAACCTGAAAACATGGATATAATATAACAAATTGTATTAGAGAATCTCAATGTATATTAAACCATGGAACTCTAAATATGCAAAAAGCTGAGTAAATATTACTGCATTCAAGTATTATTGAAAAGAGATAAGAATACAGAGTTACTTAAAATTAAGTGTTTATAACAAGAGCTATTATCCATTAGTGAGTGGTATATTATATATTGAAGAGCTCACAATATCTATGACATTTATTGGAATAGAACCAGACAAAAATATTTTAAATAAGCAAAATGTTTTTTGTTCCAGTTACTATTGCAGCATAAAAAATTATCTGAAAATTAGGACTTCCTATCTTGGCATTACTTGCAGGAAATCAGGAAGGGTTTTTCTGGGTGGTTCTTTTTTGGAGTTGGTTCTGTAGTTTCAGGCAATAGTATTCTGTAAAGTGCAGTGAAGATGAATAAATGATGAGAGACCATTTAGAGAGAGGCCCTAAAGGACAAGAGGCCCTCATTAGAAGTCATCTGCTGCAATGCCCCATCTTTAGTCAGTATGTAGTCATGGTGCATCAGGTAAAAATTAGAAATAGGCGTCTAGTTTTGCACAATTTTTAAAAATTTGTTATTTTCTAAATCCAAATATGTTTTCCACTGTCAACTGAAAGATAGCTTGCCCTCATCCCTTTGGCTAAAATTTATTTATTTATTTATTTATTTATTTATTTATTTATTTATTTAGATGGGAGAGGGAATAGAAAGGTAGTCAGAATGTTGTTATTGAAAGGATTCCAATAGGCTCATTTCAGTATGAACATATAGAGACCCTCTATAAATTCTTGTAAGAAAAGACAATTTTGAGATAATCTCATTTAGATCTGAGGTGTTTTGCCACCCGATGGCTTCCCAAAAGCCAATCACTAATACAAGAGCTAGTGATGGCATAATATGTTATCAATTATCTGACAAATTTTACTTTGTCTAGAAAACTGCCCAGTCAATTCAGATAAAGACAAATTTAATTACTTCACCAGAAGACTTCGGCAAAATTACAATTTCTGAATTTCATTTTAAGTAGTTCCAAATCCTTAGATTTATATCATCCAATATTTTTCTTTTGTCTTAGATTTGTTTTTGCAACAATGTATTTGCTTTGGTCAAAGGATAATTATTGGTCAAATTTGCAAATGTGTTTTATGGATTTCAGTTTAATGCAAATGAAGCACGAAGAAGAGTTTTGCAAATTTCACAACTAATTCAGTGTAATACCATACACTTAATTAGTCAATGTAGACAGTTCTGAATAAAGCAATAACTAAATCTCCCTTTGGTAAAGCCATGTGGTCAGTTAGATTACCCTTATACTGACCAAAATATTTTTTGTCTCTCACTTTCATTGTTTCTGATTATGATTTTTAAAAATTATATTTTAACTAATTTTCAGCATATTCATATACTTTTGCCCACTTAAGTGGGTTTGAAACATGCAATGCTGCATAATCGCTTAAAAAGAAAATTAAATAAATTTAAAAATCTGCTTATTGTTTTACAACAAAAAATGCAGCATTCCTTTTACTTGTCATTACTGTGACTTTCCTCCATATTTTTGGTAAAAAATCACCTTCTTCTGAAACTATTTTAAGAAAAATCTTGCCAGTTTAATTATGAAAAATGTTCTTTATTTTATAAACTTATTAAATGTATAGTATTTGTCTTTGAAATATTATTTCCATTATAAAGAAGATTAAAGACATGTGCATATATAAATACATGTATGAATAGTCATACATGTTTATACATGTATATGTATATATACACACATGTATAATAAGTCCCTAACATTCAAAAAATTTTCTAGAGAAGATTGGTAAATCCATTGCTATTATTCAAAATATATATTCACATAGGAAAAAAATATATCTGAAGCCAGACCTCAAAAGAATAATTCATCTTTAACCAATTTATAGTTCAAATGATATCATTTCAAAGTACTAAGCAATCAGTCAGCCATTGCTATTGAACTGTACCTTGATATATAGCTTGAAAAATGAGGGATAAATCTCCCTTCTTCAACTGGAGGAGATAGTGACAAGTAAGTTGACTTCAGAGCTCTGGCAGCAGTAGCAAATACACTGCTTCAAGCATTCATGTAACAAGGAATTCAAGAACAGGAACTCTGGTAGCAATATGGTCAACTTCTAGATAAGAGTGCTACATTAACTTTCCTAGTATTTTAAATTGGAGAACATATAGGTTGATTTTTCTACGAAGGGGACAGGTTATAATATAAACTAATATATATGTAGGTATTCATGTTTTCAGACAACTATATCATTATAGATGAAACACATGAGAAAACTCCAGATGTGGGGACACCTGGGTGGCTCCGCAGTTGAGTGTCTGCCTTTGGCTTAGGGCGTGATCCTGGAGTCCCGGGATCAAGTCCCACACTGGGCTTCCTGCATGGAGCCTGCTCCTCTCTCTCCCTGTGTCTCTGCCTCTCTCTCTGTGTCTCTCATGAATAAATAAATAAAATCTTTAAAAAAAAAAAAAAGAGAACTCTAGCTGTGTTTTGTTTAAGAACAGAATTATTGCCCATGATTTCAGCTATTAATGTCAAAATGACAAGGTGAAAATCATATCTCCACAGCATACAAGCTCTGTGACCTTGAGCAGGTTAAGTGAACTATGCTTTGTGGTCCTCATCTGTAGACTGAGGGTAAACATAATTTTATTTCAGAGATTGAAGTGAGGACAATAGTAAAATAATCTATATTATTTGTCTAAACTAATGATACCTGACACATGATAAAAACCCATAAATGTTAATCCTACACTGGTTATTTATTAATCCAGAATGGACTGCTCCAAACATTTGTTGCTTCAAACAAGCAACATTTATTGAGCTCACAATTCCATAAGTTGACAAATGGGGTCTAGGCTTACCTGGATAGTTTATCTGCTTCTCCACTGGGCTCATTCATGCATCTACAGTTTACTTTCAGGCTTGGCTGGCTGTCTTTTAAAATCTAGCAAACTAACTGGCTTGTTGACAGTTGACTTGGCTTGTAACTTTGGCCTAGCAGTTCAGTGTTCCAAGAGAGCAAAAGTGAAAGCTGCAAGGCTTCTGGAGGCCTAGTGTCAGAACTGGCACAGGGTCACTGTTGCAATAATAGGTCAAAGCATATCACAAAGCCAGCTCAGATTCAAGCAGTGGAGAAATCAACTCTGTCAACTGATATTGCAAAGCATTGTGCTAATTTTTGCAGTTTTTCCACATCTACAATTAATACTGTATGTAATGTACAGGATTTTTTTCATTTAATAGCTACTCAATAAATAAATAATGAATTGATGCATTTACTCTGAATTTATATATGCTTATGCATAAACTTCAGATATGCAGACATAAGCATTCTTTGTCTGTTAAACATAATAAACTTATAGCATTATGGAACACCTGAACTAGAAGTGACTTTTGAAACAGATAACTTTTTTCTTCATATTTTTTCGTGAACCACTAAAGAAAGGTCTATTGAAATTGAATAGGGTTGACCTTTGAACAATGCAAGGACCAGGGGCACCAGGCCCCCTCATGCAGTGATGAAAATCTACATATAATTTTTGACTATCCTAAAATCTTGACTGCTAATAGCCTACTGTTGACCTTCAGAAGCCTTACTGATAACATAAACAGTAATTTCACCTGAATTTCATATGTTGTATATGTAGTACACTGTATGGTTAAAGTAAGCTAAAGAAAATGTTATCAAGAAAATCACAAGGAAGAGAAAATATATTTACAGTACTGTGCTGTATTTTTTTAAAGATTTTGTTTATTTATTTGAGAGAGAGAGAGAGAGAGCAAACACAGGAAGAGGGACAAGCATACTCCCCATGGAACAGGGAATCCAACCTGCAGCTCTATCAATAGGACCCCGGGATTATGACCTGAGCCGAAGGCAGGCATATAACTGTTTGAGCCACCTAGGCCCCAGTACTGTTCTGTATTTATAAAAAAAAAGAACAAATGTATAAGTGGACCTGCATAGTTTAAACCTGCATTGTTTAAAGATTAGCTGTATCTCATTCATGGTAATAAGAGTGGTTTAGTTGACTCAGGATAAGAACACTGGGTTTCTTAAGACTTGTGTGGTATTCTTTACACCTTAATGAAGTCATTATAAACCTAGATGTTTAGCAATTTCAAATTCTGCAAAAACACATTGATGGAATGAATTAACTCCTAAGTTAGTGATAGTTTATTTCTGTATTGTAGAAAAATATATTAAGTTCAATATTTATTCTCTAACTCTCTAATGGATCTTATTCATCCATTACCTACTGTGCATGGAAACTAAACAAATATTAATTTTTCAAAGGGATATTATATGTCTTTGTAAGAGATTTGTAATAAAAATGTAGAATGTGATTTAATAGGGAAATAACTGTCTTTTTAGAAAAGCTAAAAATGAAATCAAAATTACTATACAAGCAACATCAAAATACCTCAAGATGATGGATAAAGATGACATTTACAAGGTTTGGTAATGTGGAATAGTAAAGTTTACAGGAAATTAATCTAATATTGGAGACATATCATTTTTCACAGGAGCTGATTCATAATTCAACTGTCTTTCCCCGACAAGGTCAAAATTTACCACTATGCAACTCAGATGCTGTGGCTGGAGTGGTTTCATCACATCCTAAATCAGTGTCTGTATAATTTCATGTATGAAATCAAATTCTATGGAAGGTATCTGTCCCTAATATCTTAAAAAAGAAAATAAGAAAAACCTTGGAAACTTTATGTTCAACTCTTACAGAAAAAAAGAAAACTGTGGTTTGATACATAATTAATCAGAATTATCAGCAGCTGGGTTTCATCCATATTGCTGGGAATTATAACGCAAAACAAAGCCAGCTGTTTCTTTCAGCATATCAACTCCATTACTGTCTCAAGAGCTACTCTGATTAAGCCTAACATGATGTGATCACTTTCATCACTTTGCAGCTGCTCTTACAGTGTTTAGATTTAAAAATCAGCATATGCTGTATATTCAAAACCTAAGTAAACGAAATTCACATCTGTGTTATTTAAATGGTTCCAAAATTAATTGGCATGCTTTTACCAATATGGTAGGTATTTTTCTTTTTCCTCCAGTTAATGTATGCTCTTTAAGGAAGTAGATATATTTTGCTTAGGCCTTAGGTTCATTCTTCAGAGGTTTGTGTAGTAATGTAGAACACCTTATAAAGTGCCTGGCACTTAGAATATGTAAAATTTGAGTGTAAGACCATTCATGCATTGGACATAAGGAATTCATAAATATAAGAAAAACACAACGCTAGTATTCACATTCCTTTTACAGTTGACCCTTGAACAACATGGGATTAGGGTGCTCAGCCTCCCACACATGTAGTAAAAATTCTGGGTGTAATTTCTGACTCTCCCAAAACTGAATTACTAATAGCCTACTTTTGACAGAAGTCTTACTGATAACACAAATGTTTGATTAACATGTATTTTGTATGTAATTTGTATCACATACATTGTTCTTAAAGTAAGTTAGAGAAAAGAAAGTGTTGTTAAAAAGGAAGATAAAATGCATTTACAGTGCTGTACTGTATTTATCAGTATTGTACTATAATACATGTCAATGGACCAGGTAGTTCAAATCCGTTTTGTTCAAGTGTCAGTTGTATTTGGAAATGACATTAGATGATGGTGACAAATTCAGAATTTGGTTACCATGTTTATCACAGCTCCCCTTTTCTTAAAGCAATCTTGTTGATTTATTAATTCCAATTAGTAACCACTATGCCATTGCTTTCAAACATATTTTCTTTGTTAAAGTCAAGAAGACTTTTTTTTGTTAATAACCAGTATGTGCAGTATTCTTCCCACCATTTTTCCAGATTTACTTTTAGTAGCTCATAATTCAACATGTTATTTTTACTTATTTTAATAACCCATTTCACTCATATCTTTTTCTAAGAAGTTTATTATAGTAAGTTAAAGGAAAGGTAGGTTACATAGGCATCTTGCCCTTAAAGAATAACTCTACCACTTATATGTAAGACACTTTCTATTTCTTCCTTTCTGGGAAACTCTAGTACTCAATTATTTTCTCTCTACTGCATACTTAGGCTATGAACAAGCTCAATTTCATAAAACCTGCTTTTAAACCCAAGAGTGAACATAACATCTTCTCCTTTTGAAAAGCAATTCTCAAAATATAGGCATACATAAAATGAACATTACCAGATCGTGTCTCAAAATTTCATTTTCTGTTTGTGATATGGAAGAAAAATGCATTTAAAAAGGTAACTCCAGATTACACAGTTTCCACACTTGGAAAACATTGTTTTATATTCTCTATATTTGTACTTTTTTGAAATATCTATTGTATTCTACTCTGCTTTTCATTCATACATAATTTTTTCTAGGAAATTGCTGGTGGGAATGTAAAATTGTGCAGCCAATATGGAAAACAGTAGGATTATTCCTCATAAAATTAAAAATAGAAGCACCATATGATCCAGAAATTCAAATTCTTGGTGTATGTCCAAAAGTTTTGAATGCAGAGAATCAAACAGATAGTTGCATGCCCATGTTCATAGAAGCATTACTCACAATAGCCAAATGATGGAGACAACCCAAGTATCCAAGACAGCTGAATAGATAAATAAAATGTGGTATATATATATAAAATTAAGTATTAGTCAATATTAAAAGAATGGAAACTCTGACACATTTTAAAATAAGGATAAACCTTGTAGACATTATGGTAAGTAATATAAGCCATTTACTAAAGGACAGATACTGTATAAGTCCACTTAGAGGAAGCCCAGAGTATCAAATCACAGAGACAAAAAGTAGAATGGCAGTTTCCTGGTGCTGGCAAGAGAGAGGAATGAGGAGTTACTATTTAATGACTAATTTCTTTTTGGCAAGAGGGAAAAAAAAGCTCTGTAGATAGTAATAGTAGGTAGTAATGGTTGCACAACAATGTAAATGTACAAGTGGTTAAAATGGTAAATTTCAACACTTCATATATATATGTACATACATAATACATGAAATAAAATATGATGGGGAACATTTATTTACTTGATTATCAAGAGGGTATAATTAGAATTAAAGTAAGGTGAGGTAAGATATGCATGGTAAAGTTGATTAAATATGCATAGTAATATTTCAAGGGAAGTGATTAAGGGAGAGACATAAAGCTTTAACTTCCAAACCAGTAAAAAATAGTAAAATAGGGAAAACAAAAGCCTAAGTCAGTCCCAGAAAAGGAACACAGGAAGAAAAACAAATATATAATATGCAAGACAAAGAAAATGCAAAAGATAAGATAACAAAGCAAATCCAAATATGTCAGTAGTTACATAAGTGAAGGCATTTAAACTTGGTAGTAAAAGAATAGAGATTATCACATCACAGTAAAAAAGTAAGATAAAATCATTATATGGTGTTTTAAAAACATCTTTAAGCATAAATATATAAAAACTTTGAAATAGAGAAAAGACATACCAGGAAAATACCAACACAAGGAAACCTGGGAAAGGCAAATTAATATCAGATAAGACAGATTTTAGGAAAAAAAGTCATTGTTGTGGATAAAGGAGTTACCATGTTATGATAAAAGTTTCAATTCATCTGAAAGATAGTATCTAAATGCATGTAGATGTTAGAAGATAGTCTCATTCTACAGAGTACAAATCTGAAAGAGTACTATTATTAAATTTTTAATTTAATCAAAGGAAGGCAGATCAAAGGAAGCTAAGATGCTCCTGAAGCATGATTAAAAAGAGGCACTTTTACTTTGCATTATCAATATTTAGTATACAGATTTTAATGAAAATAAGGTAGTAGGGGGTAGGGATAAATAATGACCATTAAAGTATCAGAGGGCTCACTTAAATGCAAAGGAGATACACAAAATAAATGACATTACTAATCAATTAGTAAGGAAAGAGGGACTATCAATATATGGTGCTAAGACATTAGGACATCTATATTTTTAGAAAAAGAAAATAAATGACCTTAAGTAGTAATTCCCTACTCATACAATTCCAAAAAGCAATATTAAATGAATAAGGAATAAAAGATAAAAAGCTATACAATCAGGCCTTGCTTGCATGGAAGTGCAGGACCATAAAGATGACTGAGCAAGCTAAAACTGAAAAATGATCTTCTTAATCAATGGGAAACTTATGAATACTCCATGACCTCTAAGCTTTTTCTTCTTCCAAAACATTAAAACTCTTACTGTTGCTTATAAATATATACAGAAGAAATACAATAAAACTAAAATTCATTTAATATGATGTTTTACACATTAGGAATGTTGAGGAATTACACTGTTTCATTTCATTGTAGAAAAAAACACCAAGAGTAGCTTGAATGAGCTTTGCTTTCTTTGCATTGTGCATATCCAGCGATGAGGAGCATGCATCTTTCTTATGCCTTGGTAAATTGCCAAAAATTTGGAATAGCTTCCAACATTTTATCATTTGAACTTTGAAGGTTGTGAAATATCTCCAAGTGGCTTGTTTAATAAATTTTTTTACAACTAGTGTCATTTCCTCTGGGACATCATTTTGTCATCCCCCACCACTTCTGCATTTATACTGATGAGATCATTGTCACTAACTTCCTCTGGTTGCCTCTCTAGAATCTCTCAAATGGAACATGTCAATGTTACCATATCAGCTATTTCATCTATACTCCATTTCTGTTCGAGTTTCACTTCTAGTGTCATCACTTTTCTTTTCCTTTATTGCATTTGTATCATTTTTGGTCAATTCCCTCTTTTGATTGTTCATTCTTTTAAAATGCCATCTGGGTTTATCACCGGGAGGGAGACAACAAAACATAACTGCATGCTTTGCTGTCTATACCTGAACTGAATAAGAAATGTGCAGTGACTAATCATCAAAACACTTTAAAAGAAATGCCATGACACTGATCATGGTATGCATCTTTTATTTATGTAGTGCTTTGTGGCCAAAGAGCTACAGTGAATTTTGTACTTTGCAATTATTCACAGTTAATATACACTGATAACTAAAATTTGAACCATGTTGTTGTGAGATGAGTGTTATTTAATTGAACCATGATAACTGAAATTTGTGCATATCAGAACTGTGCAAAGCAAGGGACATTTATATTTTTAAGTGTTTAGGAAAAAAAATTAAAGGATATTTTTATGCTATTGTGGTAGAAAATTATTTTATCAAGACTCCAACATACCATAAAATAAAATATCAGCAAATTTTTCTACATTAAAATTAAAAATATTATTACTTAATAGACATCATAAAACAGAAGCTATATGGATTATGGGGAAAGGAGAGCTAGTTTTATACAATACAAATCATTAAACTAAAGTCAGACCAGTAAAAAATGTGCAAATGATATGAATAAGCAATATATAAATCAATAAGATGTTTGTACAGTCTTAAATGTATATTAGGATCATAATTAGACCTGCTAAATCAGCACAAATAAAAAAGCCTAATAATAAGAAGGTTTTTAAAAAAAATAATTCTGTTAAACTATTGAGCATCATCTCATAAGAGTTGAATTTTTGCATACTCAGTTTTTACATATCTGGGAAAGTCTTTATATTATTGTCATTTGAAAGGTACTTTTGCTGGATAAAAAAAAATTGTAGGTTGACGGGGTTTTTTTTTTTTTTCTTTTCAGTACTCCAAAGATGTTCCGTTGTCTCCTAGCACTCACTATTTCTGATGAGAAAACTGCAAGCATCTTTATATGTTTTCCTCTGTACAAAAGTTGACTTTCTCTCATTGTTTCTCAGATTTCTCTTTACTGCTGGCTTTAAGCTTTTGATTATGCTGTGTTTGGTGTATTTTTCTCCATATTTCTTTTGTTTGGTGTTCATTGAGCCTCTTAGAGGATTTATATTTTCCATCAAATTTGGAAGTTTTTAGTCACCAATCTTCAAATATCCCCCTTGTTTCTTTGGGGATTCAAAGTACACATATAATTATCTGCTTTAAATTGTCTGACAGCTTACTGATGATCTGTTTTTGTTGTTGTTTGTTTATTTGTGTTTTGATACACTTTACCCACTATCTTTCCTTTTGGATAATTTCTATGTGTTCAAGTCCCTAATTATTTCCTCAGCATTGACCAATCTGCTATTAAACACATTCACTGTCTTTTAAAAAATCTCAGACATTATAGTTTTCATCTCCAAAAGTTAGGCTTTTTAAAAAAATATTTTCCATGTTTGTATATAATATGCTCAGTTTTTCTTCTAGCTTCTTAATCTAATGATAGGTTGTACTGTTTTAATACTATTAACTGTTAATTCTATCATATTTATCATTTCTGAGTCAGCTTCTAATGATTTATTTTTTCTTATTTTGGGTTGTATTTTCTCCTTTTTTTACCTGATAATATTTTATTAGATGCCAGATGGTGCTGAATATTTTTGTTTTCCTAAAGATATCTTGCAGCTTTGCTATGAGATGCAATAAAGTTACTTGAATTCAGTTTGATTCTTTTAAATCCTACTTTTAAGCTGTGTTAGGTCATATCAGAAGAGTACTTATCCTGGGGCTAAATATTACCCTTTGTTATGGCAAGATCCTTCTTAATACTCTAATATTAATATTAAATACTGAATTATAAAGTTTTCAATTCTGCCTTGGGAATGAGCATGATCCCTGAGCTTATGTGATCCATGAGTACTATTTCCAATAATCTTTTAAGTAGTTTACCCGTCAGCCTCAAATAGCTTCCTCATATACATGTTGATTCATAAGTACTCAATTGAATACTTGAGAGGGACTCTATACATCTTAGGAGTCCTCCTGCTGGGTAGCTCTCTCATTTCCAGCATTCTAGCCAGTGAACAACAGTGGCTTGGCCTCTTCTGATTTCTGGCTCTTCTTCTTTGGTGCTTTGATCTAGATGCTTTCTCTAGCCAGTAAGATAGGCATTCATAGGTCACATTCATGTGTCACCTCATTTAATTTCTGTTCCTCATGAGTCCTTGTTTTTTTCTTGTGCAGTAACCAATGTTCCCAATGCCAATGTTACATTTATGGTTTTTTTTTTTATTTCTTGTTTCATATGAAAGTATAAATCCAGTTTGTTATTCCAATTAGAATATATGTTTAGGTTATTTATTATAGATGTTTAGTCTATTCTAAGTAACATAAAAATTATTATAGAAAAACAAGGTGCTATATAACTCCAAATGCATTGCAATGTCTGTAGTCAGGTAGGTTGTACCAAATATACAAATATTGCAGGTTAGCTAGCTGTATACCCCTGTTGTGTCAGAGAAAATATTTCCTGAAATTGTCACTTTTGATAACTTGAAATGCAGACTATATGGCCACTAAGTTTCCTGTTCTACAGGAAGCATTTGTAAAGAGCTAGGTTTCAATATGTATCAGTGGTTCTTTGAGGATTATAGCAAGGTACTATAAAAATAGAGGTGTGCTTGGGCAAAAACTGGATACTTTACAAACAAGCAATGGAAAGAGTTCATAAATTCAAGGCCTTTAGGGTTGGAAAGTGAACTGCAATTATACCTGTAATTTAAATTACTATTATATCAAATATCTTATAATCACCTATAATCATATTCTAAAATGAAATTATTTCATTATAAACTCTAAGATTGGATTAAACATCGAGATTTATTATATATTTGATAGAAAAGACATGAGATAACAACACATGCATCAGTAATTTCTAGCAAAATAATTACAAAGATTTGTACTCTTTCACAGTTTAAAATCCAAAGGAATCAAAGTTCAAATAAAATTCCCTCAAATTTGGTTCCAATATTAGCCCTTATGAGTTAAACTTCCAAAAAGCTAGAATTTAAAATTTTATTCTCCCCAATTTATGCTTTTATTCTAAGTAGAGGAGTTCCCAATGTCTGGATAGATTTAGTTTAGGTTTGTGTTGTGTTGTTTCCATAGCTTTGTTGGACTGTCACTCAGGAGAGTTCAATGTTAAGTCTTTGGTTTCTTTATCTTTTAAAGATTTGAACACTATAATAGGAAACACAAAACTATCACAGCACTGTCCCCCATCTATGGTGATGGATTATTGTTTGTCCACTATTCTACCTGTCTTTTTGCTTCTGGCATGTCTTTGTGGAGATTATATCTCCAATCTTAATGACTCTGGATTTAACCATGTGAACTGCTTTATCCACAACAATGCTAGTGGAAGCAACATTGAGCTGAGACAAAATTTTAGGACTGATCACCCTTCTTGAGACTTTCACCCTCTACCTTGCAAAAAAACACCCTAGGCAGCTCTTGCTCTTTTAGCCTGGATCCTGGGATATGGGATACTTGGAGTAGATCTGAACCTGATGGACTGCATTCTGGGGCCTCAATATGAGTGTGCCAAGTTATAACTCACCCAAAAACCTATGATAGAAGCCACTGAGCTCATTTTAGCATTATGTATGAAGGAATCACTCTTCTACAACATAGCCATAAAAACCATTTTGTAGATATAGAAGTTCAGACGTGGAAAGATCTACCAAACTTAAGGTTTTTAAAGGTTACATAAGAGTATTCATGGTGTGCTGTCATTTCTGCAAAGGAAAAAGACAAGAGAAGTGAACTGTGTATAAAAGTACAAATGTATATGTCGATGTACAAAGAAGAGCTTGACACATGCCCTCCACTTGCTAATGATAGTTGAGTTCGCTTTTCAGATGGAATGGGTTACTAAAGTATATCCCTAGATTGCTGGATTTGAGGCTTGTCAAAATAAGCACTGTGTCATATAAATCCAATATAAATAACATTTTGTTGGAATAAAAGATAAAGGAACATATTGGGATGCTTCAGTCTAAGGAGAGTTAAAAGAATTAATTTTTCAATTCTCTTAAGTTGCTCAAGGGAGCTACCCTTAGCTTGGTAGTGATGTTATACTATGGCCATCTTATTTAAGATAATTATAGAATAAACAGAGTTCCAGGTGCATTCTTCAAAAACTTTTTCATACCCCCAACTACATTACTCTGAATTTCTCTAATATCATTTTTGAATTATTGTTGACATTGCTATATTCAAGTGGCCATCTAATTATAATCTGTATTATGGGCAAAATTTTTTTGCAAACTACAAATCCCTTTCTCTTATATGCTCCACAGTGCAGTTTTCTTTCGTTTAGAAGGATGACCAGACTATTAGTTTGTTAACTCTGTTATTTGTGATAGCAGGAGAGGATTTTGCATGACAGGACTAGGCCAGAGGTGTGGAAAGGGGAGTAGAGGGCACTTTTATGTTATTCGAGGTTTACATATTTACATGTGACTTACAGAAGCCTAAGAGAGTTCTTCCAGAACCATCAACCTCTAATCTATGATTCCAACACCGTCCTCGTGTAATGCAAAGTAAGCTCTCTTCCTTAAATCTTTGCATTCCCCAAAATATGTTTGAAAATGATGCAAACGGGATCCCTGGGTGGCGCAGCAGTTTGGCGCCTGCCTTTGGCCCAGAGCGCGATCCTGGAGACCCGGGATCGAATCCCACATCGGGCTCCTGGTGCATGGAGCCTGCTTCTTCCTCCACCTGTGTCTCTGCCTCTCTCTCTCTCTCTGTGACTATCATAAATAAATAAAAAAAAAAATTAAAAAAAAAAAAAGAAAATGCTGCAAACTCTATGACCTCTCTTGAGTTTTTATTTGGAATATTAGTGTATTAAAACATATGTAAAAAGAGTAAGGAAACCATTTTATCTAATCTACATTTCTGAAACCAATAGAGGAGGCATATATTCATTCCTAAAA
The DNA here is from genome assembly GCF_048418805.1 of Vulpes vulpes. Classification (NCBI taxonomy): domain Eukaryota; kingdom Metazoa; phylum Chordata; class Mammalia; order Carnivora; family Canidae; genus Vulpes; species Vulpes vulpes. Next base: position 43,927,855 of record NC_132786.1, on the reverse strand, counting down.
TGCAGCTACTCATCTAATATCTCCAGAAGAGTGTTCTCTGGGAAATACCATACTGGGTTTGTCCTACTATCTCTTTGTAATAGTGTTCTTTCAAGAAACGGTGTCATGCCTTAACAGATCTCCAATATTTAACTTTTCTTCCCTGAGGTTACATAGAGTTTGGTTATTTTCAAATCTCTTTAGTTCTTGCCATCAGAGCTCGCTGATACAGTTGGATAGTTCAATCCCTATGTGTGGATGTTACTAGTCAAAACCCAGAGAATAATCTATTTCCAAAGATCTGAGTGCAACAGTATTTGTGTTTGGGGGTGGGGATGGGCAGAGGAGAGGAGAGGACCATGGAGTAGCAGATCTACCCTAACATCTTTCTTATGAAGAGCATCTAATCTAATGTTGTTTTGCATCCACCCATAGATCTGAATAGGGAGCAAAATAGAAGCTACATGGACACAGATCCAGCCCTGTCAATCCCAATCCATTTTCTTCCTAAGCAGTTTCCCTGTTATGTTTTATATGACAGGTTTCTACATGTGATTTTCCTGTGGACAAAAAGGTCATGCTAAAAAGTGTTTGAAAATCACTCTTCTACTTCCATCCCTTTATTTCACAGATAAGCAGACTGAGACACAGAAAACTTATGTGACTAACCATGGGTGACAGAGCTAGTTGATGTTACAGTCAAATGTATTTCTACTACACCGTTGCACATTCTGCTTATAATCTTCCTATTGCTGCCCTTACAAACAGAAGGGGTGTTTGAGGTCTTTCTTATTACAAGTCCAGAAGGTGTTCCTTAGAGACCCGATCTCTGCCCTCTTCATTTTAAAGAGGAGAACAAATGGATGTTGAGAGATTGCATGACTGGTAGAGGGGCAGGAAGCCAGGTTATCCGATTCTCATCAAATTCTCCTACACTGGTATATGCTCTGTTTATCCCATAGAGAATGCTCTTAAAAACCATGTACCCCACTATTCCAAGAAATTTCCTTCTAATTTGCTTCCAAATCCAATCTACAGTAAGTCCAGAAGGGAGGCGTGTTATTTTTCTGAACTAATTTCAGAAATCATTAAACTCAGGAAAACATCGCAACTCAGGGACCCCCTTTCTGGGGGTATTGGGAATGTTGTAAACAAGAGGTATATTTTATTTTCACAAAGACTGGGGCATGTTACATGTGGTGATTCCACATTGTAGCTTCCTAGTCAACATAGCAAGCAGAGCACCTATAACTCATAAATGAAATAAGATATCAAAAAGGACTTCTGGAGGCCTGTGTGGCTCAGTTGGTTAAACAAGAGACTCTTGATTGCCTTGAAGGTTATGATCTCCGGGTCAGCAGGATCAGCACCTACACTGGGTTCCTTGCTTAATGGGGAGTCTACTTCTCTCCCTTTCCCTCTCTCTCTGCCCCTTCCCCGACTCTCACGCTTTGCCACACACGTTCTCTCTCTCTCTCTCTCTCAAACAAAGAAACAAATAAATAAACAAACCTGTAAAAAAAGGATTTCTCGAATGAGTGCATTTTTCATTAGCTACACACAATCACTGCCATTTGGGATGATTGTTAGTGTATTTGAAACCTCTAGAGAGCTAAGTTGAGGTTACTGAGTAAACGCAGTGATAGTTTCAACTGAATATACTCAGAATGTCCTCAGAGGTTTCTTTGTTTTGCTGTAAAAGGTGACACAATGGTCTCAACTTCCGGCAGCGGCTGCTACTGTGACCATGCTCCTCACCACAGTAGTCAAGCAGCGACCCAAAGTGAAGGACAGCTATAAAACCACATCAGTGTCCTCAAACATGTTAATTTTTCAAAACTGCACACTGTGATAAAATGTAAGCATTTAATTATAATAACGTAACAAAGAGCTATTTGCCTTGTGGTTCTAAGAATGTGTTGCACCAGTGAGAAAGAGGAAATCCTTTGTCTTTTTTTATTCTATTTCACCCTTTAAAATTCTATGTAACTGACTTTGAAATAATTTTGAAAAAATCAATGCAACCATCTTTTTGGTGTGTTATGTTTTGGTAACCTCTCTACAAAAGCTGCCCTGGGCATCCTTCACCACTTGCCTGTGTGCATTATCTGTAATTGTCTTTTAATAGACTGAGACTAAATTATTAGAAAAAAATTGCATCTCTAGGGAGTCAGGGTTGTCAGATACTACTGAGTTGTAATACATCAAATGCTCAGGTGTTCAGCTTTATCTCATAGGCTGTTTATTTTCAGGACACACGTTAAAAAAAAAAAGTTTTCAACCTTTCTAACCTGTTCTGATTTCAAATGAGCAGAGTAATGAGCACTAACAACGAGGAGTACAATTGAATTAATGAGTCCTGGACAAGAGCAACATATCACATAAAGGATTTGTGACTTAAAAAAAAAAAAGATAATGCAAGACTTTTTTTTTTTTTTCCTAACCAAGGAGCAAGCATTTTGTTCTCAGAACTAATTAAAAGTTCTCAAGGAAAAAGTTTTCTTTCATAGTCAAGCTTACAATGGCTTCACATTTTTCCAGAAAAAAATATGATATTTTGTAAATGGAAAATTCTGTGATTATCAAAGATCTATTTTTTTGTCCCACTCATATTCTCATGAATGCAGTATAATTGTGGATATGTGATCCATTTCTAAAACAGCTCTGCAAGGCAAAATAATAATAATAATAAAGATTTTATATAATAATAAGTAATTATAGATCCAAAAGTTTAAAGAAACTGTTATATTTTTACTTTCAGATGATTTTCCTTTCATTGCAATCCATCCACCTTGATCATCTTTAATCCCTCTGGACATTTTCTACCATTCATGTCAGGTACAAAGACTATTCCTCCTTCATCATATATTAGAGACTCTTCTGTGTTTTTCTATTAAATTTTTCTTTTTTAAAAAAATCTAGGTCTATTATTTATTTCCATGATCAGAATTGCTTCTTTGTCTGTATTCATCAAATGACAACCTTCTTGTCCTTTAAACACAGATCATTATTCAGCCTCTCAATCTTGTAATTTTCTGAGTAGAGACAAGGTAACACGATCTTATTTCTGATCTAAATGTAAGTAGTGTATTTCAATCCATGCTCTCTCACTTCGGCTTTTAAAAGTGCTAATATGAAAAGCCTCAATATTCATGTTCTCCGTGAGCCAATAATTCCACTTTTTGGAGTTTCCCTCGTGAAAATGTATAAATAGATTTTGTTAAAATTTTGAAGTCTATAACACAGTGTTATTAAATAGGAATCATCAGAAACCAAATGTTCAATAAATAGGGATGATCTAAATAAATTATGATGAGGTGACCCAGTAATTTATAAAATGAAGTAATGAAAATAATTTTAAAATAGTTGAGTTGAAAATGTGTTTTAAATGACTAAAACAATGAAAATCTGTTCAGCATTATGCTATTTTTTGTTTTATACACAAGTTTTCAGAACTCTGTGTTCACAGAGAAAAACTGTATTTTATCATACTTTGTCATTTTTGTTTAATGGGATAAAATAATAAATTTTTTTATTTTCTAAATTTCCTAAATTATTAACAATAAATATATTAGTATGAAAAGAAAAATTGTTCAAAAGTGCATATATTCTCAGTTGGTTTCCTTTTTCTCCTTATGACAAGAGCTTTTATTTTTAATCAAGGCTTACTGCTACATAAAGAACTCTTGATGACTTTCATCTTTTTTCTTGCAAAGGACATAAGCAATGTCATGGTGAATATTCCTGTGCATATTAATAATCTTAAGTCTACATTTGGACTTAAAATCTGAGAAACTGCAATGTTCTTAATTTTTATTTTAGTCATGTTTTATCATTATGAGTAAAACCTTATCAAAAGGATTTTCGGATTGTTTTTTAGGCCTATGCACTTAGATAAATGCCCAAAGATCAACTCTGTGTCTCTATCAGATTCTTAGAGGCAAGGTCTATGTAACAAATTGCTTTTGTGTTCCTTCTTGTATCCAGGCTTATAGATACTAGTACGTGTTTAATTAAACATATTAAGACTATGATAGATTTGTGCCAGTGTATTTTCATTGCAGAATTACTAGAGAAAACTCATTTATAATGCCCTCACCCTGAATAATCAATTTTTATATTTTAGTTCATTTCTGATACTTTTCTGCTAGAATTCCATGTATAATATATTAAGGATTCTTACAGAGTTTAAAATTTTTTAAACAATAAGGTGTGTTTAATTTTGTGTGGTTGAATCACTTTTCTATTATTTTTATGGGAACTATTTGGAAATGATTTAACTAAAATTCTTTAAATGTGTTATAAATAAAAATTAGGAAAACAACTGAGTATATGATATTGCACAAAATAATTTACAGTCATTTCTGCTTTCTGACTCCCTTAGGAGCTAGGAATGTTCTGTGAAATTAGGAAACTGAATATAAGAAATCATAGGGATGCTTGGGTGGATCAGTGGTTGAGCATCTGCCTTCAGCTCAGGGCCTGATATCAGAGTTGTGGGATCGAGTCTCACATCGGGCTCCCCACAGGAAGCCTGCTTCTCCTCTCTGCCTATGTCTGTGCCTCTCTCTGTGTCTCTCATGAATAAATAAATAAAATCTTAAGAAAAGAGAGATTATTTATCCCATCAGATTCTTTCCTTCTCCTTGAACATGTGTAAAAAGGAGGCAACCTACTGTTGACCAGACACTTAAATTTGTTCACAGGATAAGGTCTCTTGTCTCTGTAAGCTATTTTAGGTGTTCTCAATGTTATACAATTATAAATGACCTTCACCATTAGGTTGAACATTCAATTAATCAAGTGTTCTCATTTTCCTCAGAACCATTATGCTAGAAAATACATTTAATTCTACCAACAATTTTCCAAACATGTAGGAATAATCATACTTATAAAGTACACATGGGATGTTCTAATCCCTACTATCTCAGAAATAGCTGCATGAAAATGAAATGTTAGAATCCATTTTTATATAATACAGTTTAGCTATAAATAGATTAGTATCTACCTTATAAAAAATATATGAAATATTTGAACAATGTCAGAATACATTTTGCTAAGTGATAGGTACATGCTTAGAAAATTAGGCTCAACTTGCTTCAAAATGTTTTCCAAATTAATAATTGAGTTTGATTTTTCAAGCATGTAATTGTCACTTAATAATAACTCTGCACCAGCACACTCTTGGTGCTCTGGCCTTTTGAAAGAGTTAAAACAGCTTCTGAAACTAATTTACTACCACATTATAGTTTATGCCTTGGGAGAAATCTGGATTATCATGTATCCCAATGACTAAGTTATGTATTTCCAGGGCCAATGATGGATAGTTAAGTTTCCTGTCTTTTCCCAGCCAGGCTATATTGAAAGGAATCTATGAGAAAAACCACCAATAAATCAGAAGTTGCTTTTTTTTATAAATAAAAATGTTTATTGGCCCATTTTTCCATTTCTGATGTAATAAAATCAAATTTTATTATTCTTATGTTTTACTTATCTTTGTAAGTAAAATGTATATGAATAACTATTTTGTTGAGAAGTTATATGATACCTGATACAATAACAAAAAGTGTGTAAAAGGTTTCCATACTGATTGTGGATTTCATTGCAAAGGAAAATTACAGTATAAATTACAGCTAGAGTTATAAATATACTGCTGCCAATTTCCATTACATTTTGATGGTGGGAGTTCTAATGATGACAGAAACATTTTACCAAATATTGTCTTAACTTTAAAGATTTAAGTAATTTATGTAATTAGCTGATAATATTGAATAGAATATAATACTCAAAACTAAATTGTCTTTATGCCTTGAATAAACTTATAGTTTGCTATTAATTAAGGAGAGTTTAAATTCAAAATATTTCACAGGAAGATTTCTCAGAATATGGTAAAGAGTATTACAGACCTACATTTCTAATTTCTGATTAATCCTTGTTAAAGATTGACCAGAAACCAAGAGCTAAATATGTAAATACCTTTTTAACAGTTTCACTTATAAGTGTAATCATAAAAAAAAAAAAACCTCTAAATACCTAGGAAAAGATTTAACCAGATATATGCATTTAAATAATATCCTTATGAAGAAAGAAAGAGAGACAGAGAGGGAGTTATTTTATCCATCTAGCAGGACCTGGAGCAACATTGTGTTTCATTCTAGGCAGTATAGGAGAAAAAAGAGAACAATTTTCTATCCAATGACTACTGTTTCAGGCAGCGGCTTGTCTGTATTTTTTTTTTAATTTTTATTTATTTATGATAGTCACACACACAGAGAGAGAGAGAGGGAGAGAGAGAGAGAGGCAGAGACATAGGCAGAGGGAGAAGCAGGCTCCATGCACCAGGAGCCCGACGTGGGATTCGATCCCGGGTCTCCAGGATCGCGCCCTGGGCCAAAGGCAGGCGCCAAACCGCTGCACCACCCAGGGATCCCGGCTTGTCTGTATTTTGATGCCGAAAAGATTTGGATCATATCCAGGCCCCAGAATATGACAGCTACATGACAATGAACAAATTACCTACATTCTCTGAATATTATGCTTCTTCTATACATTGGGAATATCCTATCTTTCTCCCATGTTCCTGGTAGGAAAGAACTGAGCTAGCAGATGCAATGTGCCTAATGGAGTACTTTAGATATGATAAATATTGAATTATACTTAGTCCTCTGCTTTTTTGCCTTTATGTGACTGTGAGTTTTCTGCATTAATCGAGTAAATGCAATTTTATTAGAGAAAATGTGAAAACAAACCAGGATTGATACAAAATGCTAAATATAATAAATGAGATAAGTAAATAAGTAGCATGTGAACATCCACAAGATTTATGATAGAAGGGAGTCACTTCATAGCTAGTAAGGTAGCTGAAGGTAATGTAAACACAGTATATGATAGAAAAAAACTTGACTGTTTATTCTAGGTAAAAAGACCAAGTCACAAATATGTGACCTCTGGGTCTTTAAGTCCATCAACATTGTAACATTTTGGTTACAAGGAATGTGGTTCCTTCTGGCTCCCTATATACCCTGTCTGAAAAAGTGGAGATAAAACTCATGCGTGCTTTCTAGATCAATTAGTGGCTCCAGCTGAAAGCAAGTATAATTGCTCTTGTAACTCTCTGAGAGCATGTGTGTGTTGGCCACGGACATGTTCCTTCTGTTGGGCCTCTCTTACTCAATTCTGGTCCCCTGTCAGCTATTCTCTGAAAACCTTAAAATACTGAGGGATTAATTCTATGATATTTTTAAAAAACATTCTAAATGAGACTTATAGAATGGTAAAATTTCATGTAAGAAAGCAAAACATAGAATTAAATAAATAAACACATTTAGAACATATGGGGCCTCTGTATGGCTGGTAGATTTTGAATAGAAAATACTCTTCATAATCTGAAGTATTAGTCGTAAACACAAAAAACATTTGGGGAAATTTTTTGTAACACAATCAAGGTTTACTACATATCAAACATTTCATTGTCCATAATGAAAAAGGCAAATACCAATCTAAAAATATAAGCAAAGGTCTTGGAAAGTCCATTTCATAGAATTGACAATGACTATATTAAAATTTTTTCAACTCAGTTAGTTTTAAGATAGAAGTAAAGTACCAGGGCAGCCCGGGTAGCTCAGCGGTTTAGCGCCGCCTTCAGCCTGGGTCCTGATCCTAGAGACCGAGGATAGAGTCCCACATCGGGCTCCCTGCATGGAGCCTGCTTCTCCCTCTGCCTGTGTATCTGCCTCTGTGTGTGTGTGTGTGTCTCACGAACAAATAATAAAATATTTAAAAAAAAAAAAGAAGTAAAGTACCGTTAGGAATGTCAAGTTGGCAAATGTGAGGAATAATGGCAATACCCATTTTAAGGATTGGGCTTCTGGAAAATTCTTAGCACAACCTTTCCATTTGGCAATTTGGGAATAAATCTCAAAAGTCTTAATAATATTTTATGAAGCAATTGTATATCTAGAAATGTATACTAAGGAAATGGTTAAAGTAATATCAAAATATTTAAATATTAAAGTACTCCTCAAAGGTGATTTTTAATTATACAATTTTCAAGTACTTGAAAGTACAAAACAACTGTTGATCAGCTAAACAATTTCCTTGCCATGAAATACTATGCAAGGATTACAAATGATATAATAGAAATTTATTTTGCTATATAAATACTTGATTACAATGTGGTATTAAAAAAGATAAATATATTATTATATTTTATGCTAACACAGTATTCTCAACATGTTAGAATGATGATTTCTTGATGGTAGGATCATAATTATTTTTTTCTCTATGTCGCTCTATTTGAATTTTTCTAACATATAAATCATTCATTCTTTTCCTCATTGATTCTACATGTTCTAACATATACCAAATTCTTACCCTTAAGTAGTTTTTAGAGTCTCTGTTCTAATTCCTTATATTTCTTATCTATTTCTGAGCAAAGAATATCAGGTAAAGAGAATCTTCCTTCATTATTTTTTTTTCCTTCATTATTTTTTATTTTAAAAATATACCTGAATTGCTTCTGATTCCTACTATTCTAGATAACTTTATGGTTACTTCACAAAGTTTTAAGGAGTATAAAATATATGAACCAAGCATTCATTTCTAATCTCTGTAGAAAAGCATTATAAATACTGGTATATGCAATATTTACTCTCTTCATCTAAGTACATGGACTGCCTCTTTAATAAGGTTCCTCTTTGAAAAAGTTTTGTAACTTTTGTATTTTTTCTATCAATGTTTTTTTTAAAAATGTTTAATTCATATTGCTATTGTGAGTGCTATCATTTACCTTAACATTCCTAACTCATCCTTATGGGCAACATATTTGGTTATGTAACATATATTGAAAAAATAAAAATGAACAATACTGCAGGGATGTTTTTATATGTAACTGGAGGAAGGTATTGTGATAATTTAAGTAAATAGACTATTTTTTAAATGAAGAATTAAATCTTAGAAAGTTATTTGCCCATAATTATGTATTGTTGACTGCCTAATGTCAGTAGATCATAAACATCTGCCCTAACGAGTTTTCATAAAATAAATAGAATCATTAATACATAACTAATTCCTAATTGAAAAAGAAAAAAATACTCTAATTATATATTCTTCCAATCAAGTATATTCAATAATTTTTAAAGCAATCCTTGGTAATCAAGCACACTTAAGATATTTATTTTGTTTTGTTAGTCTGAAGTTGGTTATAAAAATGTGAAGAATTATTACTATATCAATTTTAGTCAGAGAGATGTGTGGCCAGAGGGTGGAGGACCAAAAGTCCAGAAAAAGCAAGAAATGTGTTTGGCTTGCTGGGAAGCCATCAGTTGCTCAGCACAACCGATGAGCTGCCAGGAAGTGTCATAATGAAACATGCCAATGCCTCCCAGAGCCTTAAGCTGCAGACATCTCTTTCATCTAGCTTTCCATGGAATTTTGAATAGACCATTGCAAGACAAATTGTTCCAGCCTTTGTTGTATTTCCTTTTTATTGTTAATGTGGTTGTTACATTTACAGAGAAAAAGACCTTTTATGTAACATAAAGTACTTTTTTTGTTACTTTCAACTAATGTTTTATTTGTTTTGAAGGCAATTCATCCTAAATTGAATATAGAGAGCCCAGAGTGCAATTGAAGATATAATTTTGTCCAATTGCCAATTAATCAGGAGTTAAAAGCACTTGAGCAGAGAATTGGCCAAACCCTCCAGTCAGAGGAAAGGGGGCACCTTCGTTATCATATAAATGAAGACATTTCCCAATGAAGAAAAGAAGTCAGAAAATAAATAGGCCTTATTGTCACATTACCCAGATCATTTAATTTTGTTTTCTCCTGTTTTACAAAATTTGTCACAGAACAAGTAGATGACATTGGACGTATGTGTGCTGCCCGTAACTTAAGTATCGCCATGATTTAGGGATTCTTCTATAGTAAGGTGTATCTTTTCCTTTTATGCTTTGAAAATTCAGGAAGATTCTAACACCTTTCCTCAGTCATAGTCATTGTATTTTAGTCTCTTTATTTACATGGGCTTAAATTCAGCAGAGATGTTATTTCCAAGTTCAAGGAGAAACAGTCTCTGTCAGAATGTGATTTGCATTTGCATAGAAATAAGTTGATTTTAACAATTGTTCACAAGCACAATGAAAACTTTGGGTAAAGTGAGATGTCATCTTATACTAGGGGATGAATGTGGCCTCAGTCTTATTATAATTCCAAATATGATTCATATTCTGCCTAAAGCAGCAAGTGTCTTGTCTGCCATTAAACTCTGTTCTCATATAATCAAGAAGCATATCTTTCCAGTGTCATACAAGCTGTAGTGGCTTCACCCGTCTCTTGGGCACTTGGAGTATATTGATGAATTTAAGATTTTTTTTTTTTTTTTTTGGAAAAAGTCCAAAGTGATGGGATAGGGGTAGAAGGATGAGTATATGTACCAACGTCCTTTGTTTTCAGATAGCATACTATAGATAATATTGCTATTAGTATGTCCACATCTGGTTAAAAGGCCAGCAAAATATGACAGGCATTTCCAGTTGCACACAAATGAAGAGTGATTTTGCTTTCTCATTAAATTAGTACTTACAGTCTCCTTTCTTTATCCTTTCCAAGATTCACCCCCAGTGAACCACGAAGCTCTCTGATGACTATGGGCTATGCGCTGTGTTGTTCTTTCTGCTGCTATTCCACCCCAGCTTCTCTACATCCATTCCACATGGGTTCTTATGGAAGCTGACATTGTGTCTTGCCTTACAGCCTTCTGGGTCTCTTTTCACCCACCTTGTCTAAAGTAATTTCATTTTACCTGCAGTACAGCAGCTGGTTATGCATCCTTTTGTCATCTGTCCTCCACACATTAGCACAAGTTCTATATTTCAAAGGAATGAAAAAGTGACTTTACTGCTAATAGAAAGGCTGTATTCCAGGAGTTCATTTCTAGAGAATCTACGTGGAACTTTAAGCTTTTAGAACATGGCTCAGAGCTTACAAAACACTTCTATGTTATTCTTGTTTTTACAAAAATTATCATCATCACCTTCATCATTATCACAGACATATAATAGGACATTTACTTTTTGTTCGAAGACATTGAGCTAAGGACATTACCAGAATTATCTCGTGCAATTTTCTCCCTCATAAAAAAAAAAACTCATAAAAGGTGAGGGAGTAATGATGAGAAAATTTGTAATTAGTGCACATAAGTATCTTTCCTTTCCTGGAGTCATAAAAAAACTGGTAAACATGGAGAACAAAACTATGTGCTGAACATCAAGTCATCTTGTGAGTTGTTAGAAATACAAATGAAATTACTATTGGAAGCCAATGTTTTCTTTTTTCTGTACCTAAGTTTTAACCTCTTTAAAATGCAGATAGTATAATACTTTCTCCACAACCTTGTTTAATATTCAAATGAGTTAATACATTTAACATGCTTACAATATTTCCTGGCACATAGTAAACATTAGCTATTCTGCTGATTTACCATGAAACATATAGCTGCAATGATGCACTTACCTCACAGATCTCCAAAGGAGAACACTAGTCACCAGAATTTTCTCTAAGCAACATATTAATTACTTTTTGTTCATTTATTCAGCTAGTACACATTTTTGAACGTCTTAGATTAATTCAAATTTGGACACAGATTTTTCTTATGAATGTATTTGCTCTCTATATGTCTTTATGGTCAGGCTTATTTCCACCATCATTATCCCAACTACACCTACAGAATGGTGCATATTTTGATAACTTTTTATTAAATGAATGATGCACTGGCCACGTCAGCAATAATAATTGTCACCTTATAGAGGTCAAAGTATTATTAAAACTCTATGTGATCATCAAAGTCTTCAGCAGGATTTAAATCAAATTACTTAGCATCTAAAGTATCTTTGTTTTGAGAAAGCACATGGCTAAATTATTCTGAGCTTACATTATTCTGATTTATTTTGTTGGAAACAAAGAAGGAACCAGATGTGAATGAATTGGAATGGAGAGTAGCTTTAAGATATATCAGAATGTAGCAAAGCTTCCAATTTTGCTCACAAATACCAGTGTTGCTGACAGCATCAAACATTTTGGTAACTAACATTGAATCTAATGTGGATATTTTTGTGGAAGAAAAAGGTACAGTAGCATAGAGAGATTATAAAACATAGCATTTTTTAACGAGTAAGATGACTGCTGTCTCATGGACAAAATAATCTATTCCAACAATTTTACTCTGATATATACCTTTTCTTTATAATAAAAAAGTGGAATGTTAAATAATAAATCATACAGAATAATTTCTATTAAGATTAATATGAAAATATCATTTAAAACATTCATTGTAGGGGTGCCTGGGTGGCTCAGTTGGTTGAGTGTCCAACTCTTGGTTTGATTCTGGTCATGGTCTCCAGGTCTTGGGGTGGAACCCTGCATCAGGCTCCACACTGGGAGTGGAGTCTGATTAATATTCTCTGCCTCTCCCTTTCCCCTTACCCCTCCATCCACTCATGTGCACCCTTCCTCTCAAATAAATAAATAAAAAATAAAAAATATATATATATAAAACAGTCACCCGAACCTTCCTCACCAATCATCACTTATTTTTTTCCAGAGGTACATAACAACATTGAATTACAAAGCAGTGTTATATATGTATATATGTACTTCTATTCTTTTTTAAAATTTATTCAAATTTGATTAATTAACATATAATGTATTATTGATTTCAGAGGTAGAAGTCAGTGATACCTCAGTCTTACATAACACTCAGTGTTCATTACATCACATAACCTCCTTAATGCCCATCACCCAGTTACCCCATCCCCCCCACACCCCCACTACCCTACCCTCCAGTGACCCTCAGTTTATTTCCTATGATTAGAAATATTTTATGGTTTGTCTCCCTCTCTGCTTTTGTCTTGTTTTATCTTTTCCTCTCTTCCCCATGAGTGAGATCTTGGATGGAACTAGAGGATATTATGCTAAGGGAAATAAGTCAATCAGAGAAAGATAATTATCACTTAATTTTTAAATAACTCATGTATTAACCTTCATACTTTAAATAAGTAATTATTTGCAATAAAAGAATATTGCCATACTTAGGTTGACGAATAACCCTTTAAATTTCCTTTTTGGTGTGTTTTACTCAATAGATTTATGTTTCAGACTTGAAATAAAATTATTTCAAATAATTATGATTAAGAGAAATTTGAGTGGTTTTGGAAAATCCCCAACCACTTGCCCTTCAATATTGCCTCTTTCTTTTGAAACTCTAATAAGGTGGATTTTAGACGCCTTGTTAACAATGTCTTTTTTTTTTCTTATTTCCAATGTCTATTGGCAGTTTCCACTTCCTTTTCACTTCCACTCCTACTGAATTCTGCTTAATTTCTGCAGATAAATCTTTCTGTTTAATAATTCTCTGTTCAGCTGTGTCTCCTGTTCTATTTAACCTATATACGGAGGCTTTTTTTAAGTTTTGACAATTACAGTCTTCATTTCTGGAATTTTTTATTCTTTTTATATATGTCTGTTCTTTCTTGCTAATCTAGCTGCTACCTCATATGCTTCCTCACATATTTATATGCAATTATTCTACATAGCAGTTGTTTATTCTCTTATCCTCAAAATTCCCTGGGGGGCCTGGTCTGTTGTGAAAGTTTGTGTGAACACTCTTGGTGACTTGCCTCCCAAATTCTCAGTGATAGTTGTGAATTCATGTTTGCTTGTTCTCAATCTGGGTGAGTAGTGAGGAGCTATATTGGAAATGTCCTCTTCAAGAAAAGTTTTATGCTCATTTGTGCTAGAAGTCAGGGTACTGCAAGTCAAATTATTTGAAGAAGGATACTAGCAGCACTTTATTCTTTGATTCAAGTGCCTTCCCATAATATGGACTCTAAGGTTAGTTCCCACTTCTGTCTCTTGGCCAAGGCTCAGTGTTTGTGTTGGAGCACTGCCAGCAGCATTTGTGATCGACTATCTTTGCTCTCTAGCTTTCTTATTGCTGACCACTACCAAATCAAGTTTGGGTTCATAATTGGTTTCTTATTTTATTTGTCTTTGGGTGAGGTCCCTGGAGATTTTCCTATGTCTCTAAGAATGAGGGCAAATGAAGGATTTCCTCGTCTCCATTTGTTAGATAGCAGAATCTTCCCACAAAATCACACCTTATTGGTTTAGATCCTTTAATCCCCTGTGAGCCATTGAACACTATATTCTAATGAGTGACTGTATCAAAAAGGTAAGTCCTTCTGCAAGACCAAATTCTTCATGCCTTTTCTTGCCTGGATCTCTCTTTCTCTTTGCCCCATTCACCCATATCCCTTATAGCTGAGACTCTGTAAGTCATGGCAACACACTATGGACAGGTGAAGAGTAGTTCTTCAATAATCATGATAAAGCAATATTTCTGTTTAGACCTATTCCACTGGCCCACTTTTTCTTGGAATTAGGTTTCCAAAAGTATTGTAGTCTAAGCTAGATGTGCTGACATTAGCATAATGTCACAGTATCACTTGTATGTTACACAAAACACATTTACCTACCAAAAAAAAAAAAATACCAGCCATGTATTTATTTTTGGAACAGAGAAATGCTTGAATGTTTGCTTAGATAATGCCCTACTTCCATCAACATATACAGCAAGGATGAAGGGAAATTCTAGAAATCTCATGTACCTATTTAGGAAAATTAAATTTATTTTTTTAAGATTTTATTTATTTATTCATGAGAGACATAGAAAGAGAGAGAGAGAGGCAGAGACACAGGCAGAGAGAGAAGCAGGTTCCATGCAGGAAGCCTGATGTGGGACCCAATCCCGGGTCTCCAAGATCACGCCCTGGAATGAAGGTGGTGCTAAACTGCTGAGCCACCCAGGCTGCCTGGAAAATTAAATTTAGACTTAATAATGATGTCATATTGGTTTCATGTTTAATCATATACATACTGAGTTTTTTTCTTTTTTTTTCTTTTTTTTTCTTTTTTTCATTTTTTGTGGCCTCCTAACAGGAAAAAAAAAAAAAAAAAAAGCAACCAGTAAAGTGAAAAGACAGCCCCATCAAAATTACCTAAGAGAAAAGCAGTTATTTATGAATCTCTGTAGAGATTTTCAGAATCCTCCTTCCTTTTCTTAATTTCCCAAAATTCTAAGTACATTAGTTTTGTAAACTGCATCACATCTTGGTAAAATAGAGAGTTTAATAAAAAGAGACATGATACATTTCTCTGAGGAATGGTAACAAATGGGATATAAGTTAAATCTATATGAGAATAAAATAATGAAATAAATGCCTCTCAGAATAATGAAATGAAAAATAAGTATTTTTGTAGGACTTCATAACAGTGTTAAGTAAAAAGTAAAGAACCATCTTTGAATAAATCCATACTCTTTTAAAACAACATCCACGATACAGAGAGAATACATCCAACTTCCAGTCTCAAATAGCATTCCAGGACCTAAACTTATAGAGACATCTTTTCAAACACATTCATATTTCCATTGGATATTTTTCATAGTGTAACTCACCCTACAGCATTTCATATTATTCTCCATAGGACCAAAAGGTACAACTGAGAGAATAATATAGTTTCACTTCTTTCTCTAGAAAGTTTGGTACCTTTTACCAAGGTCGCATTTCCTCCCATGACTGGTGATCTTATAGAATAATAGTAACTACCATGAAGAGACAGAAACAATTATAGTGCTCTTAAAGCCAGGAAAGCCAAAGTACATTTCATTCTTTCATTTTCATGGAGTTTATGACCTGCAGATGTAAGTGTACTTAATCATATGGATGGACTTTAGTGCTATTGAAGTGGATGGTAAATCACACGCAGGGGGAATACAAAGAAAATCATGAAAGATAGGGGCTTGAGAAACTTGAAATTGAGACATCAGATAAAGAGTGAACTTGGAAAGGAGACAAGAAGAGAGAACCAGAATTTTTTACAAAACCCTGGAGAATGTAGTGTCGCAGGAATCAACGAAAGTGGAAGAAGTGTTAAATTGTGTGAAGTATTATAAAATTACAAATAGTCTTGACTGTAATGTTTGACTAGGGATTGGCTGTTTATAGGCCATGTGTAACATTGACAGGAGGCATTTAGGTGAATGGTGAGTATGGAAGCCAAGTAGGGGTGAACTGCAGAGGGAAATGGAGGTGGGAAAGTAGAATGTGTGCTAGGGTATGCAACTCTTGAGAAATCTGAGTCTCACTTAAAGCAGTGAAACAGCATGACAAAAAAGAATGCAGAGTTAAGAAGAGCTAATTTCATTAATACAGTAAACAACAGTTAGGTGTCTTTTGTTCCAGGCTATTGTCCGGGTAGTGAGAATATACAACTGAACAAAATGGAGAAAGCCTGTCTTCACATGTAGTTTATATTTCAGTGATGGGAGACAGACAATAACTAGGCAAGTGAATAAAATATGTAATATCTGGTGATGAGAGATGAGAAAAACAAAGAGAATTGGAGAAGACTGTTAGGAAATGATGATTGAGACTACAGAAATGTCTCACTGAGAATGTGGCTTTTAAGTCAAGATCTGAAGGAAACGAGAGAGCTACCTTGCGGATGTTGAAGAAGAGCATCACAGTCAGAAGAAAGTTCACATACACAGTCCCTGGGTATTGAGTAAAAGCAGCTAGTGTGCCCGAGTGGAGGGGAGAGTAAGAAGCGAGGTCAGACAGATACTGAGGCACAGAACACGCATAATGCCAGCAGTCCAGTGAGTCACCATGGATTTGTCTTTTACTCTGTGACAGGGAGACAATGAAGAAGTGACACGTCAGGACTTACTTATATTTGAACAGAATCCCTGGGACTGTGGTGTCATGAATACTCTTCTGAGGCAGACACAGAAGTCAGAGTGAGATAGGTGGGAACCCGTCTCAGCAACTGAAGAGAGAAAGCCAAGACTAAAAAGTGCTAGATGGGTTGGTGAGAAGTGATAGAATTCTGGATCTATTTTTAAGATGTCTCTAACAGAGTTTGCTGATAGAATGGATGATGCTTCTTAGGGAAAAGGAGTCAAAGGTGGACGCTAGGTGTTTACCCTCAGAATTGGAAAGAACTGAGTCATCATTAAATAACTTGTGGATGGTTGAGAGGAGAGCAGATATGGAAAGGATTAGGTAATAGCTGGAGCTCAGGGTTTGTTCAATCGAAGATGACTGTTAGACAACCATGGGAAGACATTGATTTGACTATTATTGGAGATGAAAGCCTGAAGTTCAGGGGAAATGAGAGCTGGGGTATGAGTTTAGGAGTTCTTAGGTTGTATATGACATTTGAAACAAAGATTAGATGGTCATGTAGGGAGTAAGCTCAGATAGAAAAGGAAATAAGTCCGTAACTGAGGCCAGGATTATAGAGAACTGAGAGGTTAACACATGAAAAGGAAGTAGCAAGTGAATATGAATAGGAATAACCAAAAAGGTAGGAGGGAAGTCAGGTGATATAATATGTTGTGAAGGAAGTGTGTCGAAAGGGACACCTTCAAAAAGGGGGCACCTGGCCAACTCAGTTGGTTGAGCAAGCAACTTTTGATGTCTGGGTTGTGAATTCGAGTCCCATATTGGATATAGAGATTACTTTAAAAAAATTTTAAACAATTTTTAAAGGGCAGAAAGAATTAATGATATTAATTGCTGCTGCATTGAATGAAATGGCGACTAAAAACCAACAATGGCTTCAATGCCTCAGATTTTACCTTCATCCTTGAGAAGAGCAGAGGTCGCCAAAGTGCAAATTCAAATCCTATAGTGCTGTAAACAGAAGAGAAAAAAAATCTGTCATGGGATCCCTGGGTGGCGCAGCGGTTTAGTGCCTGCCTTTGGCCCAGGATGTGATCTTGGAGACCTGGGATCGAATCCCGCGTCGGGCTCCCAGTGCATGGAGCCTGTTTCTCCCTCTGCCTGTGTCTCTGCCTCTCTCTCTCTCTCTCTCTCTCTCTCTGTGTGTGTGTGTGTGTGACTATCATAAATAAATTTAAAAAACTTTAAAAATAAAAAAATCTGTCATCAAACATTCACAAGTTCTTAAAACAATGGATAAAATTGGACATTACTAATAAAAATAAAACATGATAAACTCATAGGTAGACAATTTCTCATTATTTTATAAATGTGGAGATGAATGTATACTCTATCCCTGTACTTCCCCTCTAGGTATACACTCCAGGGAAATGTTTACAAATGTGACCAGTAAACATATACAAGAACTTTTGTAACTGCCTATTCTTAATAGTCCCAAACTGGAAACAATGCAAATGTTCATTGAAAGAAGAGTAATTTAAAAAAAAATTGAGGGTAAATTTACACAAAGAAATGATCATCAGAGAATGAATGAATTAGTTAGAAGAAAAAATATATATGATTCTTAGGATGATACTATAAGGGAAAAAAAGCAAATCTCAGACTAGTTTCTCTTTACATATATTTAACAAATTTATAAATTAAAAAGTATAAACTTTAAGGTTGTAAAATTACAAATAAAGCAATGAAGTTATAAATACAAAATTCATGATGAGGTTTTCACCAAGGGAAAAGAGGTTATTGGAAATGGAAAAGCGCATATAGAAAATTTGAAAGATAATGTTCTATTTCTGAACCTGCATAGTGAGTATGTACATACTTATGACTGTTCTACTTAACATCCTCCACAGGTTACAAACATCAATATTTTTAAAGGAAAATAAGTCTTTAATAATGTATTAATTGCAATTATCCATAAAATAGACATAATTTAGGTATAGGTCAATTACCTACATTATGTAATCCCATAATTTCATGTAGTTAAAATTCTACATTAATCTATGTAAATGTTTTTGTCACTATCCACCCCATTAGATAATACACTCCACAAGATCCAAAGCTGTGCTTTTTAACCCTCTCTTTATCATATGCATAGCATTTCATAGACTTTAAACAAATATTGCTACATATACATATTGCATATATATCTTACAGTATATATATTATATATAAATGAATGAAAACACTAACTTGTGCAATATACTTGTCCTAAAATTCCTCCTAATTTCTGACTCTGTATAGTATTTTAGGGCTTAAAAATTAAATTGTTTGCTTTACTACAATATGACCTTCATCTCTCCATAACCACTATGTAGTTCAAATATATGTAGAAGTTTTTATAGATCCTGCTGTGCAAAGCAATATACTTGCTTTGGATATATCCATCCATCTACTCATTGATTCAACAGTTCTTTGCCAACTTGCTATGATATGGAGGTCTGGGCTAGGCATGCCTGTGATGCAGCATTGAACCATGAAAGCAATGGCTCTCCCTTCCTGAAGCTCATTTTAAAGGAGAAGAGATAAAAAATAAGTAAATTGATGGGAAAATTTCAATAAGTATTCAATGTGGTAGAAAAAAAATCATTAAGGCAGTGGGACCAAAGGAGCCTGAGAAGCCAAGGGTGGGAGGGCCTCTTCTGGCTGGGTTGTCAGAAATGCCTGCTTTGAGGTAAGACCTGAGTGAAGAAAAGGAAACAGCCATGCAAAGACAGAGAAATACAGCTCAGAGAGAAGGGCTACAAAAAATGTGGCAAGAATTAGCTTGGCGAATTCAAAGAACAGTAAAAGGCCATATGGCTAGAGCAGTCTTAGCGACAAGAATCAAGGCAAGGGTGGTAGGAACAGAATGGACTGTGTAAGGTTTACAGACCTGAATGAAAATTAGGAAGATATTCTCATTGCAATGAGATGCCTTCCACCAAAGCCATTTGGTAGGAAAATGAATATGCAGAAGGGACTATAAGGGCACAAGAGAGAAAAAGTACTAGGGTCATATTTTTTGGAAAAGATTATCATAGTGGCAATAAACATTGGTTTGCTAGGGATTATCCTGTTTTATCCATGTTTTCCCAGAAAAATTATTGATATTTTCCATGCTGGATAATCAATTTTCCTTTTTTTTTCTGTTATCAGTCCACTTATTGGCTAAACTTTGTAAAATATTTGTTAAAACCTTGGCAACACAAAAATATTTTCCTTTCATTCTCTTTTGCAAAAGATGGAGAATAATTTTGATTAGAATGAATTAGGTCTCACTCCACCTGGATATAAAAATGATACTTTGTACTTGACCTCTTTCCCTGTGCTACTCCAGTGTTAGGATTTTATGAATTATATTATTTCACATTAGGTTGAGACTTATGAGACAGTTCATAACCTGCTTCAAGGAATTATCCAAATGGGCTATAAATCATCTTTATTATCCTCACAGTTGCTGCTGAATTGTTTAGATAGGAAAGAAGTATCAGACTCTTTTATTAGGTTGGACAAAAGTGGAAAAGCAATAAAATGCCAGGAAAGGACCACAGAGGAGCAATAAAGTTGTGATAAAAATGACTAGGATTTTGTTATTCATATTTGCTGTTTGGCATCCGGCGCTTAGAAACAGACAAGGGGGCCTTATTTTACAGACAATAAATTATTCAAAACCACTGGGTTGTAAAAGTTAAACCGTGACATGCTAAGTGTTCTTTCTTTTCTGTTTCTTCTCTTCCTTACTTTCCTTCACTACCGCGCAGCTATGGCTTTCACTATTTAAAATGGAATCTGAAAAGGAAAAGCAAATACAGCATGAAGTAGCCTACTTCCACCAGAGCAATGAAAGGCAACAGAATTGTAGGCATTAAAATCTAGAGTATTTAAAAGTCTCAGAAATCCAATCCAATTGAAATTTTCTAGGAACCAAGCCACATACTTGCTCTTGGCAATTTTAGATGTTTTGCTATTTACATCTCCACTGCAGTCAGAGTAACATAACTTTTCTTCTGAGTTTTTAATATTGTATTTTTATTGTTATAGTCTAAAATATAAAACTTATAGATGTAGGGTCTAAAACACAAGTTATGTGGAAATAAACTGTGAACATAGTTGTAAGCACAAGAGGATATTATAAATATCACACTCAGCTTGCACATCCCACAAATAACTCCTGGATTTTACAGGGAAATAATTGTTCTATCCCCATTTTCAATCCATTGGAACCATCATTTACCCCCTGAGAAGGCACATCTTCGGAACTCTCATTTGGGTTTTGGGATCGCTTTACTATTTGGAAATTAACTGACTGTGAATGATTATTTTTGGAGAAGTCAATCTGAAGTGGGTGTTATCTTTCTAAAACATTTCTTTTCCAATCAGGTCATTGCTCTCATCTAAAAGAAAATTAAACATCAGTAATATCCAGTTACCCCCAAGATAAACCTCTTACTTTGTTGCATATAATAAAATATCATTTCACAGACCAGTCATTCTACCCTTTAACTTCAGCTGCTATCCCCAATCAACAATTCAGTCAACATGCACCTTGCGTACTTCACACTTTTGCTCTTTTATTTCTTTTCTGATGCTTTAATTTTAAGACCAATGTAAATGTCCTCCTTTCTTTGAAGCCTTCTATGACTGTGAGCCCCAGGGAAGAATGACTATCGCTCCCTGCCATTTTCCACAGCACCAAAATTCAGGGAGGTAGCACTAGCTTTCCTTGAGCTCTATGTCTGGATTGATGGCATCAGCTTTGTAACAGCATCAATCACCAGGACCACGCTGTGTGGAGTAGACACTGTTTCTGCCACCCTAGCGTTAGAGCCGTTGAGATTCAGACAATAAGTATTCAAAAAGTTGAACAGAACTATCAGAAGAGGGAGCCATGATTCACCATTATCAGTTTCCACTAATTCCGTGCCCTACATGGTTTCCATTATGTGGTTTTACCTATCCTACTTTATTATGGTTCTTTTTACCATCAGCTCAGTGGACTCACTTAACACTTGTGGCTACAAAGAAAGGCCCACATACCTATGTCTGAAATATTCAAAGTTCTAAATTATCTCCAAAGTCCAGCATGTGTTTTATCCCAGGGCTCTGCAGCCTACTCAGCCAGCATCACTCTTGTCCCTCCTAGGCTAAAGCTAAAAGGACTGAGGTCTCTCATCCCTTGCCTTGCTCCGGCCCAACAGCCTGTGAGTCTCAGAGCCTCCAGGATCTGCTGGAGCACAGCTGGTGAAAGGTGGGTGGGCCTGGACCAGATCTGCTTGAACCAGAACAGGAGGGTGTGGATGGCAAGGTTTCCCTCCCTCTAAACTGAAAGGTATAGGTGGGAGCCCCTCATGCCTGGGCCTGACAGTGGCACTGCCCTCAGCTAGACACTGCAAGGAATGGGCTTTATTCATCTTTTTACAGTCCCTGGAAAAATTGGGGACTAAATGATTATTTGTTAAATGAATTTTAATGAGGTAAAATATGTTTTCTATTTTAATCATCATTAACAGAAAAGTTGTATTATCCTCAGGGACACATACATAGCAGATGTATAATTTCGGAGAAGTGCAACAGTCAATTAAAAATTCACATGCTGCTATCTCTGATTCATAGGCCTTGTAAGTTAATGGTGTATTTGGGTCATCTTCTTCCTCTTTTTTCTGTTTTCTTTTGTAAGTTTTACCAGTATGAATGTTAACCAGCAGTGCTCAAATCACAATTCCACATCTCCAGAAATGTTCATTACTCATGCAACCCAAAGAGATATATAAGATTAATGTGCCTTTAAACACTGTCAATTTTTGAACATACAGTTCCACAGACTTTTTACGTTTATCCATTGCAACCCAGGAATTCATTCATTTCTTCATTTAACAAAATGCTGAGCACCTAGTATGTGCTAACCACTGAGAGAACACTGAATATTCAGCTTTCCAGCTAATCTCTATCATTACATTTTTCCCTCTTGCAATCCATTCTTCTCAGAGCAGCCAAGTTTCTATTTTAGAAACATAAATCAGGAAATACCATTGCTATATTTAAGCCCCCCAATGGCATCCTAACGTGCTAATCCAGGCTCTTGGCCAACACTTTCTAGATCCTTCCTGATCTAGGGTCCTTTCTTGCTCTGTGCTTGGTTTGTTACCATTTATTCATTCACCACTCTACAGGACACTCTGTTCTTTTCACCCTTTAATACAACAAGCCTACCTCAGGGCCTTTGTATGTGAGGTTCCTCAGCCTGCAGACTCTTGTCCCAAACTGTCACAGAACCCCAGGTCTCCACCATAGAGTCACCTCCTCAGAGACTTATTTTCTGATCCACACACTGCAAGTCATTCTCCATGGCACCTAGGGCACTCAGTAACAAGTCCTGTGTTCTGCATAGCAATTATGCATATATGACAGTATCTCACTTATTTCTAAGTAATTTTATGTGAATGCCTTGTAGTTTCTTCTACATCTTCCTTATTTCTTTTTTTTTTTTTTTTAAGATTGTATTTATTTATTCGTGAGAGACACAGAGAGAGAGGTAGAGACATAGGCGAAGGGAGAAGCAGACTCCCTGTGGGGAGCCTGATTCAGAACTCAATTCCAGGATCCTGGGATCACAACTTGGCCAAAGGCAGGTGCTCAACCAACTGAGCCAGGCACCCCAACACCTTATTTATTTTTAATTCTAGACAAGGTAACGTGTGGCCATGGAGGTATGAAATCTAGTATTGAACTTGCTTAATAAATAAAAGTTGAGTTGAAATCTTCACATTGAAATGAGATTAAGGATGCATTTTACAAAAATATGTTATGATTCTACTGCCAAAACATCAGGAAATGGCATGTTATATCGTTAAGTGATTTCAGCCTTACTTTCTAATTTAAGTTATCTTGAATATGGGGTTCTTTTTCTTCCTTGTAATTCCTTTGTTTTGATGTCTTTGTCTTGAAGGTTAAATGCTTGTTTAGTACTACTTGGATATATATATATATATATATATATATATATATATACACATATATATATATATGTTTTTTAAATTAAGGGTGCAACTCAATGTACATTTGAAATATCATTACCTAACTTTCAAAATGTAAAGCAGCTGACTGAAGATCTCTAGTATACATTTAATGTTATCTGTTATGGTTTATTAAGAAGATATATCCTGAGGGAAGGTGGCAGAAATACTCAAAGACACATAATGTGCTAAGATTGTAAACGTGAAAATAGTTTTAACTGGTTTTCTCAGGAGGATGTTACATTTTGAATTTAGCTGCCCCTGGCTATGTACTTTTTTTCTTTATGTTTGTAATCTGTAACTTATGGAATCCTGTGTTGCTTTTTTCTCAAAATAGTTTGATTAGGTACTTCCAAGTAATTAGTCATGGATGGTACTATCTAATTGTGTTTCTGGATTTTCTTTTTGAATACTGACCTATACATCTCAAAAAATACATAAAAAGTAAAATAACTACTCAAAACTACCAAAATATTTGGCAGCTTCATTTTTGAAAACCATTTATATGAGAACTGATGAAAGGGTTTTTTTTAAACCAGATATCATTTAAAACTTCCAGGTAAATTTCTGTATTGGCTCTGTTCAGGAGTTAGGGCTGCAGCAACAAGGAACCACAAACTGGACAGCTTCAACACCTAAGACTTGTGGTCTCACAACCCTGGAGGCTAAAAGTCCAAAATCAAGGGATTGGTAGGATTGAGTCTTTCTGCAAGGAAAGGATCTGCCCCATACTCCTTTCTGTGGCTTTTAGATGGCTGTTTTCTGCCTTATATCTTCTCTCTATGCATTTCTGTCTTCACATTTTCCTTCTACTAAGGAAACCAGCCCACTCTAGCATTTAACTTGAAGATTTCTGTGAAGACTGTATCTCCAATGAGATGAGTAACTCACATTTTGAGTTACTGGGGATTGGGATTTAATATGTGAACTTTGAGCCTACCCAGTTTACCTTATAATCATAGCCTATTGCAAAGTCCTTGTTTTTTAACATCAACTGATTTTTCTTAGGTTAATAATAGGATCTGCTATTTTAAATATATTTCAAGTTAATTCATAGTTTATTCCTTCCATAGCTTCAATATGAAACTAGAAACAAAATTCCTGCTAACACACTGATTCTCTCAATGGCCCTTTATGGGAAGAATATTTGTCGAAGAACTTTTTTTCCACTAGCAGTATGTCATGAGAAAAATTACGTGTCAATAAGGGTACATACACATACAGACATATAGATATATACATATATAGGGATACATGTAGATATATATTTTGTTTTAACAATTGCTTAATATATATACACACACACCTATAGGCATGAATATATACATAAAGATATATAATGTTAATTGAATAATTATTTTTGTTATGTTAACTATGAAATTATTAATAAATATGGAATAATCTGTATAATGAAGAGAGTTTAATAATAATAAATTATTTATATGTTCTACACACACTTAAAAAAGTAGATTGGGACACATGGAAGGCTCAGTCAGTGAAACGTCTGCCTTCGGCTCAGGTCATGCCCCAGGGTCCTGGGATCAAGCCCTGAATCGGGCTCCCTGCTCAGTGAGGAGTCTGCTTCTTCCTCTGCCTCTGCTCCTCCCCTCCACTCCTGCTCTCTCTCTCTCAAATAAATCTTTAAAAAAATAGATTATTTATAATCATCAAAACTTGGAAGCAACTAAGATGTCCTTTAATAGTTGGACGTATAAACAACTATGGTACATTTATACAGTGGAATATTATTCAATGATAAAAACAAGTGAGCTATCAAGATACAAAAAAAACATGCAAGAACTATACATACTGCTAAGTGAAAGAAGTCAATCTGAAAAGACTACATGAAGTATGATTCTAACCATAGAACATCCTGGAAAAGGCAAATATAGAAAGAGTAAAAAGATCAATGGTTACCAGGAGGAACAAGGAGAAATAAATAGATGAAAGAGAGAGGATTATTAGGGCAGTAAAACTATTCTGTATGACACTGTAATAATGGATATATGTCACTGTACATTGTCAAAACTCAGAACTATGAAACAAAGAATGAACCCTAATGTAAACTATGAGGACTTCAGTTATTATATCAGTATTGGCTAACCAACTATAACAAATATACCACATTCATACAAGATGCAAATAGTAAGGGTAACTGGGAGATGGGAGCATAGTGACTGGCTTAACGGGAACTCTCTGTACTCTCCGCTCAATATTCTGTAAACCTAAAAGTTGTTCTAAATAAAACAATCTAGTAATTTTAAAAAAGTGTATCACCAGCAAAAATAAGCTTAAATGGATTAAAGGCTTAAATATAAGACCTGAACCATAAAATTCCTAGAAGAAAACTTGGGCAATGAGCTCTTTGACATCGGTCTTAGTCACACTTGTTTGGACCAGTCTCCTCAGACAAGGTTAACAAAAGCTAAAATGAACAGCAAAAACAAAACCAAAAACCATCAACAAAACAAAAAGGCAATGTACTGAATGGAAGAAGATATCTACAAATCATCCATCTCATAAAGGGTTAATATTCAAAAATATATAAAGAACTTACATAAATGTATGTACTAAAAAAAAATAGCCCCAAAGAACAATCTGATTAGAAAATGAGAAGAGGAATCGAATTAACATTTTTTCCAAAGAAGATGTACAGTGGCCACAGACACAAAAAGATGCTCGACATCACTCATCATCAAGGAAAGGCAAATCAAACCCACAATGAGATAGCCCCTCATACCTGTCAGAATGGCTAGTATCAAAAAGATGAAAAATAAGAAGTGCTGGTGGAAATATGGAGAAAAGAGAACCCTTTTGCATTCTTGATGGCAATGTAAATTAGTGCAACCATTGTGGAAAACAACATGAAGTTTCTTCAAAAAATTAAAAATAGTAATACCATATGATCTAGTAATTCTGGATACTTATCTGAAGAAAATAAAACACCAATTTGAAGAAATATATGTACCCCTGTATTTATTGCAGCATTATTTATATGGAAGCACCTAAGTGTCCATCAATAGATGAATAGGTAAAGATGTAATTATATATACTGCATGTGTGAATGTGTGGAATGTACTGTTATTCAGTAACAAATAAGAATGAGATTTTGCCCTTTGTAGAAACATGGATGTAGAGGGTATTATGCTAAGTGGCATAAGTCAAACAGAGAAAAATAAATATGTAGAGTCTTATACGTAGAATTTAAAACAAAACAACAACATACAAAATAAAACTAAAACAGAATCATAGATATAGGAAAAAAACTGTTGGTTACCAAAGAGAGGGGTTAGAGAGTAGGTAAGATAGGTGAGGGATTAAGAGGTATAATCTTCCAGTTGTAAAATAAAGAAGTCATGAGAATGTAATGTACAGCATAGGAAATATAGTCAATAATATTGTAATGACTCTATGGTGACAGATGGTAACTATCATTATCATAGAAATCATTTCATAATGTATAAAGATATTGAATCACTATAATGTATACCTGAAACTAATAGAATATTGCATATCAGTTATACTTGCATTTTTATTGTTTATACTTCAATTTTTAAAAAGTTCTTTTATGTTATCCGAGATCACAGGCTCAAGCTTTTCCTAGTATCCTCCAAAATAAAATTAATAGTTTTTTCAGTTTTTGAATTTTCATAAATGGAATCTAATTATGTTCATCTATGTATTCATTAGTATTAACATTTTATTGCTCAACATATTCCTGAAATTTGTTTATGCTGATAAGCTCTTGTGTATTCATCTTCTCTTCCTTTAGTAAGCCATTAAGTCAGTAGACCTAATTTAGTTATTCATTCTACTATAGATATATATTTGGAATTTTGTTATTGTTGTTAGTTTTTGCCATGAAGAACAATGCTACTATTAGTCATCTTATGCATACTTTTCCTAGATGGTAACTTGTCTTTATATTTTCTTAACAGTGTCTTTCAAAAAGCAAATGTTTCTAATTTTGATGAAGTCCACTTTAATAATTTGTTATTTTATGAATCACACTTTTGTTGTCACATCTAAAAAAAACCTTATCACCCCCAAAATATTAGCAAACTAATTCAGCAACCTTATGACAAATAAAATAAATTATTAGGAAAAATGTTTGACTTACCCTAGGATTGCAAGTTTGTTTACCAAGAAAAAAATTAATCAAACTAGTTAATCAAATTAAAAATTAAACTGATAAATCATATTATTTTCTCAGTAGACCCAAACTAACAGCATCTGATACCATTCAAAGCATTTATGAGGGCAGCCCTGGTGGCTCAGCGATTTAGCACCGCCCTTCAGCCCAGGGTGTATCCTGGAGACCCAGGATTGAGTCCCACATCAGGCTCCCAGCATGGAGCCTGTTTCTCCCTCTGCCTGTGTCTCTGCCTCTCTCTCTCTCTCTCTCTCTCTCTGATGAATAAATAAATAAAATCTTTTTAAAAGAAGCATTTATGATAAAGACTGTTAGCAAACTAGATGCAGAGTTGAATCTCCTTCATTTTATAAAAATATCTACCAAAGACTTAGAGAAAATATAATTGTGAAATGTTAAAAGAATTCCCCTTAATATCAAGAACAAATAAGGATGCCTCCTACAAATACTTATATTCAATACTGTACTTGTAGACATTGATGGCCCCCAAAACAAGAATAATGTATATATTCTAAATTATTTTAAAGGTAACAAAATTGTCATTATCCACAAGTAATAAGTTCTTTTGTGTAGAAAATCCAAAGAAAGGGGCGCCTGTGTGTTGCAGTTGGTTGAGCATCCAACTCTTGGTATCATCGTCTCAGGATCTGATCTCAAAGTCATGAGATTGAGTCCCCTGTTGAGCTCTGCACTCAGCACAGAGTCTGCTTAGGGTTCTCTCCCTCTGCCCTCCAGTTTGTGCTCTCTTTCTCTCTAAAATAAATAAATCTAGAAAGAAAAGGAAGGAAGGAAGGAAGGAAGGAAGGAAGGAAGGAAGGAAGGAAGGAAGGAAGGAAACCCAAAGAGATAGAATCAACAAGAGATCATTGAATATAAATTCAGAATATGAAAATTAACTTCATTTTTATACACAGAGCATATCATTATAAATGCTGCACTAATGATTTTATTTATGGTAGCAAAAACTCTGACATGTTAGGAATGAATCTAATGAGATATACATAATCAGCTATAGATAAAATGAAACCTTGAGTTAAAGTTACTAAATACTTATTTAATATTAGTTCTAAATAAATGAATGGAGAAACATACAATAGTTATGGGTAGAAAGGCATAGCATCTTTAATTCACAAAGAGATCCTTAGATTTAATAAGATTCTAATTTAAGTACTAATAGACATTTTTGGTAGCATGTATTTCTAAAATTTGTATCAGTGAGTCAAGAGCCAAGAAAAGCTATGATATTCTTAAACATGAATGAAATTCAAAATAATTATGCTGAGTAAAAGAAGCCTTAAAAAAAGAGCATATAGTATATAACTTCATTTTTATAAAATTCTAGAAAATGTTAGTCAAATTTAGTGACAGAGCAGATCACTGTTGCCTGGTAACCTGAGACAGAGTATGGAAAAGGGCAGAAGGGAGGGATTGCCAAGAGGCATGAGGACATTCTGAAAGATGATGGATATATTCTTTATCCTCATAGTTTCATGCTGTGTACAGGTCGAACATACCACATTTTATAGTTTATTCATTTCTAACTTATTATATGTCAATAATGCCTCATGAACATTGTTAGAATAATCATATTTTTTTATAATTTTTTCTTATCTTGTCTTTGGCCACTTTCTGTGGTTGTGGAGCTATGCAAAATTTTAAAAAGACACAGTAAAGATGCAGCCTACAATCATCTTCAGAAACTTGTGACTAATAGCCTTTATGTTTGTCGACAAGACCATCAGAAACTAAAAGCAACTAAAGAGACCTACCTGTTTAGTGGGGCCTAAGTGGAACTGGGCCATAGCCAGCAGGTGGATTGCATTGACTGTTGCCTATAGCTTTGTGTCTATATCAGTGGGTCTTGACTGGAACCAATTCTCATTCTTGTTTTGGATTCGCATGTCTAGTAATTAAATTCTAACTTTTTAAAAAGATTTTATTTATGTATTCATGGGAGACACAGAGAGAGAGAGAGAGAGAGGCAGAGACACAGGCAGAGGGAGAAGCAGGCCCCATGCAAGGAGCCCGATGCGGGACTCAATCCAGGGACTCCAGCATCATGCCCTGAGCCAAAGGCAGGCGCTAAACTGCTGAGCCACCCAGGGATCCCCAAATTCCAACTTTCTAAAAGAATTATCACAGAGGGGTGCCTGGGTGGTTCAGTCAGTTAAGCATCTGGCTCTAGATTTCAGCTCAGGTCATGATCCCAGGGCCATGGGATTGAGCCCCACATCGGGCTCTGCACAGAGTCTGCTTGTCCCTTTCCCCCTGCTTCTTTACCTGTTCTCTCTCTCTTTCTCTCTTTTTTCTAAAATAAATAAATAAAATCTTTTAAAAAAAGAACTATTACAGAAAATATTTTTCAGTTTGGATCCTCTGCTTACATATTATCTGATTGTAGAAACAAGTTTACCATAGGTGCAATATTACAATGGCCCAAGGAGCATCATATACAATGGGCTTATCATATATCTCTCCATCCACAAAGAAGTGAATTAATTACAAATTAGAATAGGAAGTTAAAATACCTACTTACAAAAACCCAGGGTAACTAAAGACTGAAGAAATGGCTTGCACAGTTGGATGAATATGTGTCAAAACTTAATATGCACGGAAATAAAGAGGGATCATTATTGACTAGATTGTTGAAATATTGTAAGGAAGATAAGAAAGAGGGGATAGCAGATGCACAAGAATTTATGTAAGCTTCTTTCCTTTTTTTTTTTTTTTTTCTATCTGCTGATCCTGTAGTACCAAGATCTGGATAGTATTTATGGGTTTTATTTTATTTTTTTTTTATTTATGGGTTTTAAATGAAGGATTGGGCTCTAAATATTAGTCATGGCACTTCCTCAAAATTTTACTATTCCAATTCTTAAGGGGGTGATGGATTGGGTTATTTCCCTTACCTGTGTAAACTAGGATCAATGGTTTCTGCCTCCTATTCAGGAAATGAGGTAATCCTATAAATTTGTGCTTGACCCAGATTAGCAAGAGTCACATTGCTGCCAATTCAATGGGCCAATCCTTTGATGGAAACTGATGGCATTCCTCAGAGGCTCTAGGTGAAAAATAATGATAAATGGAAAGAAAGGGTAACGATTGATTTTGGAAAAGCAACCAGTAAATGATCATTCAAAAAAGGAAAAGCTTAGGGGTGCCTGGGTGGCTCAGTTGGTTAAGTATTGTCCCTTAATCTCAGTTCAGGTAATGATCTCAGGGTTGTGAAGTCAGGTTCCCACCCCTCTACCCCCATGGGCCCTACCTCACACCCGCCTGTCAGTTCTATGCTAGGCGTGGAGCCCACTTAAGGTTTTCTCTCTCTCCCTCTCCATCTGCCTCTCCCCCACCTTGCTCACTCTCATGTACTCTCTCATGTACTCTCTCATGATAAAGGAAAAACCTATATCAATTTAGTGCCTCAGAGGCTGAGAATAATAGGCTGAGAATAGAATGATGTTATCTCTTATTAGTCTAAAAACAGTTGACTGAATCAGTAATGAAATATATATAATAAAACATTATAATATAAAATACATTAGAAACTAATATATTAATAGTATGTTTGTGATTAAACAATGAGAACAAAAGCCAAAGTTCTATTTAAAAAAAAATAGAATGATGTTATCTCTTAGCTTTATTTACTGATAGCCCTTAAGTAAGCTAACTACTTACAGAAATCACTTCATTTGTTTCAAGCTGAAGCTCTAGCATGGGCCTCAGCTGATTTAAGAGGCATTTAATCTGGAGTCATATATATGTTATATGTCAATGACACTAACAATACTTTGTGATTAGATACTTGGAATAATTCCAATGTTGCTTCATCTGCCCAAGGGCAATGGCCTATGATCATGGCCACAGAAGCACAAGGAATGATTTTATGAGAGACTTATGGTCCTTCTAGCTTATGAAAATTCATAATTGGACAGTGTAATTTGCATGGGTGCTCTCAAACTACCAACTTCCACTCACAAACAAAATTCATATATACTGAATTCTGCAGTTAGTTGGAATTGGAAATCTTTTAAAATTGATAGGAATTTTACCAGTGAGGAAAAATTAGCATTACTTAAAGAGAACCCAGTACACCCTGATTGCATGAAACAATATGCCCATTAAAGATTTAGAATCCAAAATGAGCTGAAATTTCACTTTTGATTTATACCCTAATACATGACATTTCTCATAAGGGCAAGGGCTGATTTCATTGGAAAGGCTGAGCAAATGCTATTATATTTAAAACTAATTTTCTAATAATCTTCTAACTCCTAATGGAACTGCCTTTTATCATAATATTGGTGTAATTGGTACAACTAAATTGGATTGATAATAATGGTATTAATGGTGAAATATCATGAAAGACTGAATTAAAACCTCCACAGAATGTTCTTCTGTCAGAAGCCGGTTAGATAGAGGAACAAATATATTTAGTTAATAATTAAATAATTGTTACTTAGCTAATATTTTGATACCACTTCCAAAGTTCAAATTTTGGTGATGAAATCAGGTTAAAAGTTGTCAAGTTTTATAGGATTTCATACATGTTTGAGTTGGGTTGGAATATTTGGAAAAGGAAACGTTTCTTTGAAGCAATATACTTTTCATGAAATGATGCAAATACTTAGCATTTTGGTGGTTGTTCTTTGCTTTTTATGTCTTTTAAATGGTGCAAAAGATACAGAAATATGATAATGAACAGTTTGTAATTTAAAAAATTTGAATATGAGTTGGAAGTGGAGAATGTATAAGATAACGTTATTGTACAGCTGGACTGGGACAATTCTATGCTCATCTTTGGAAATGCCCAGAATTCTGGTACTACCCCTTTACCAAGAATATGATGGATGTGCTAAGTAGGATGAGATGTGCTAACTAGTGATTGATGGTGTGCTGTTTAAAGTTCAGAACAATCCTTGACACACAAAGGCCTAGCCTTTTTGTATCATTTAGGATATAGGGAATGAGGGATTACACCTGGTTTCACAAATTTTACAGTGTGGCTTGGCTACATACCTGGCAGGGCAGAAGGATCCATTGGAAACTTTTGTTGTGGGCTTTTCGTAGATGGCTTTTAAGATGTTGAGGAATGTTCCCTCTATCTCTACACTTTGAAGAGTTTGATCAGGAATGGATGATGTATCTTGTGAAATGTTTTCTCTACATATATTGAAAGGATCATCATATGGTTCTTGTTTTTTCTCTTGTTGATATGATCTATCACATTGATTGCTTTACAAGTGTTGAACCAGCCTTGTATCCTTGGGATAAAACCCACTTGGTCATGGTGAATAATCTTCTTAATGTACTATTGTCTGTATCTTGTTGAGAATTTTTGCATCTGTGTTCATCAGGGATATTGGTATATAATTCTCCTTTTTGGTGGGGTCTTTGCCTGGTTTTGGGATCAGGGTGATGTGAGCCTCATAGAACAAGTTTGGAAGTATTCCATCCCTTTCTATCCTTTGGAACAGCCTTAGTAGAATAGGTATGGTTTCTTCTTTAAACGTTTGATAGCCATCTGGCCCTGGACTTTTGTGCCTTGGGAGGTTTTTGATGGCT
Source organism: Vulpes vulpes (assembly GCF_048418805.1). Lineage (NCBI taxonomy): Eukaryota > Metazoa > Chordata > Mammalia > Carnivora > Canidae > Vulpes > Vulpes vulpes. The sequence continues at coordinate 43,894,364 of NC_132786.1, read as the reverse complement.
GCTTTAATCCCCCCCCCCCCCCCCCCCCCCGTTCAGGTTTTCTTTTTCTTCCTGTTACAGTTTTGGTAGTTTGTAGTTTTCCAGAAATGAATCCATTTCTTCTAGATTGCCTAATTTATTGGCATATAGCTGCTCATGATAAGTTTTTATTTTAAAATCATTTTTTATTTTAAAATCATTTGTATTTCCTTGGTATGGGTGGTGATTTCTCCTTTTTTACTTGTGATTTTATTAATTTCTTTTCTCTTTTGTTTTTAATAAGGCTGGCTAATGGTTTATCTATCTTATTAATTCTTTCAAAGAACCAACTCCTGGTTTTGTTGATCTGTTCCACAGTTCTTCTGGTCTCTATTTCATTGAGCTCTGCTTGAATCTTTATTAACTCTCTTCTTCTGCTGGGTGTAGGTTTTATTTGCTGTTCTTTCTTCAGTTCCTTTAGGTGCAAGATTAGCTTTTGGATTTGAGTTCTTTCCAGTTTTTTGAGAGATGCTTGTATTGTGATGTATTTCCCCCTCAGGACTGCTTTTGCTGTATCCCAAAAATTTTGAATGGTTGTGTCTTCATTCTCATTAGTTTCCATGAATCTTTTTAATTCTTCTCTAATTTCCTGGTTGACCCTTTAATCTTTTAGCAGGATGGTCTTTAACCTCCACATGTTTGAATTTCTTCCAAATTTCTTGTTGTGATTTAGTTCTAGTTTCAAAGCATTATGGTCTGAAAATATGCAGGGGACAATCCCAATCTTTTGGTATCAGTTAAGATCTGATTTGTGATCCAGTATGTGGTCTATTCTGGAGCAAGTTCCATGGGCACTTGAGAAGAATGTGTATTCAGTTGCGTTTGGATGTAAAGTTCTGTAAATATCTGTGAAATCCATCTGGTCCAGTGTATTATTTAAAGCTCTTATTTTTTATTATTTTATTTTTAGCTTTATAATTGTGCTTCCAAATTGGCTTTCTGACATCAAATTGTAATCCAAATTCTGTAACTCTGTGGGAGAGAGTATTGTTTCTGATTCTTTCTTTTGTGGTGAGTTCTTCTTTCTAGTCATTTTGCTCAGTGCAGAGTAGCTAAAAACAAGTTGTACTGTAAAAAGGAAGGAAGAAAAAGAGAAAAATGGGGAAACAAAGAAAAAATAAAAACAAAAAAAATAAAAACAAAAATAACCAAGGAGGTGTATCCTCTGATTCTATATAGTGTAAGTCCCTCAACTTCCCCTGGAGCTTTCCAGTGCTGCTTGTTCAAGAACTTGTTCTCCCCCTGTCCTTCCAGCTTGTCTTCTGGGGGAGGGGTCTGCTGTGCTGATTCTCAAGTGTGTGCAACTGGGGAGCTGCCCAGGCCCCTGCCAGGTGCACAGCTCAGTGGGAGCTGTTTATCCTGTGAGGCCCCTGCTCCCTGATGGCCCCACTCAGTCCCAGGCACAAGGTGACACCAGGAGGGACAACACCACTGGCAGCGGTCGGCTCTCCAGCTCTGGAGTCAGCTCCCCAGTAACTACCGCAGTTCCCAGTCTGGGGGCCTGGATGATCCGGGGGCGGGGGCACTGACCTACACAGATCGGGCCGCCCAGTGGCAGGAGAATCCTTGCTGTCCTGGGTCCTCCCCGCCTGCCTGTCCCAGGAGGAACCCAGGATCCTGGGCTGTGTCCCCTGGGGCCTTGGGCTCCAAGGCCTACACCACTGGAATTGCGCTCTCGTGGCCACTCCGCTCCCCTCCTCCCCTCCCCAGGCAGAGCCCCTGCAGGAGCCGCTCCCGAGGCCCCGCGGGACACGCGCTCCAGCCCTTTAGGGAGCTCGGCTGCGGGGTGTGGCGCACTCTCCCTCGGGGTGCAGTTCCTCTGTTAGTGCCCCTGGGAGCCTGATCACTGCCCCTCCTGGGATCCTGCCCGAGGTGCCTGCGAGTGCCTTTTCATCTGGGAAGATTGGTAAAGTTCCCATTTTCCTGTCTTGGGGGCTATCGCTGCCCGGCCTTGGCCCGGGTGCTCTTGGGTCCCCTCCCCTTTGGATGCTTTTTTATTTCTTTATTTATTTCCATCTTCCTACCTTGATAAAATAGTGAACTCTTCTCACTGTAGCATTCCAAGTGTTCTCTCTTTAAATCTCAGGCTGAATTCGTAGGTTTTCAGGATGATTTGAAAGTTATCTAGGTAAGTTGGTGGGGACAGGTGACTTGGGGATCCTACTCTTCCACTGTCTTGCCCTGCCTTCCTGGATCCAGTTTTGCTGAATGGTTTCCTTCCCATTTTGTTGCCCCCCCCCTTTTTTTTTAACATTTCTGTTAAAGTTTCTGTAAAGAAAAATTAAAAAAAAAAAAAACCTTTCAAAACTTTCATAAAATCTGTTTAGACCAAAATCTGTCTTCATATAGTTACTAGAGTACTTATTTGCTGTTTGATTGATTCTGCATGCACATAATTAATGTGATAATCTAAGTATAAAGAATAAAAAGTGAATAATAATGTAATTTTATTTCATGTTCATAGGAAATGACAATCTTGTGTTGGATTGTATACTTTATATGTTCCCTTCCCTTTATCATCAAGAATAAGCAATTGGTAAGTGAGAGAAATTGAATTGAAAAATGAATTGATCCAAGGCAGTTGAAGAATCTGGATTTCCTCCTTCATAGTTTTATGAGAATGGAAATTTACAGCATAATTTTATTTTCTATTATTCATCGATTGATTCAAAACTTAGTATTCATTCAAATTTTTAGCTTTAATAAAATACAGTTTATGTTAAGAAAAATAAGTAGCAGGATCATAGGAATGAAGTTCAAGATGGTGGCATAGGAAGATCCTAAATTCACCTCTCCCCAGGAACATAATAAACTTATAACTACATGTAGAATAATTCTCTCATCAAAAGATCTGAAAACCAGATAAACAGAGTCTCCATAACAAAGAATAAAAGAGCAGTATCGAAATGGGTAGGAGAGGCAGAGACATAATCTTGCAAAATAAAACAAATACCAACCCAGGTGTAGCAATCCACAATCAGGAGAGATCTCAAAAACACAGAACTTTTCCTTGAGAAGCAGGAGTCTTTTCTCTACATCAAGCACCCCAACTCCTAGATCCTACATAGAAGAGATGAGCCCCCAGAATGTTTGGCTTTGTAAACCAACGGAGGTTATATCCAGTAAAACCATGAAACTATAGGGAATGGAGAACCTGCTCTTTTCAAAATTTTATTTTATTTTTCTTTTTTGGGGGGGGGTAGAGGGGAGGAGCAGAGGGAGAGAGAGAATCATAAGCATGCTCCATACCCAGCACAGAGGTCCATGGGGGCTCTATCTCACAACTCTGAGATCATGATCTGACCAAAACCAAGAGTTAGATGTTTAACCAACTGAGCCACACAGGCATTCCAGAGAACATGCCCTTAAAGGGCTTGCACAAAGATTCATTTGCCCCAGCACCTAGTGCCAAAACACCATTTTGAAAGTGCCTAGATCATGTGTGAAAGAGGTCCATTTACTAGTTTTAAAGGATCTGTTGGAGAGGCAGAAATTTGTTGTGATGCATTCCAGGGACAGACACAATGGGGGCCACCATTTTTGCAATCTCATTCTAATGTGCTCATGCTGGTGCTGGCAGGTGCCATTTTGGAACACTTTACTTGTTAGTGCTGGAAGGCATGCCCCCACTGAAGGCTCTGCCCACCTCTGAGCCACAGCCATGCATCAGCCAGGCCAGGCAAGAGCTTTGTCTTCCTGTGTGCTGCAATCATGCACCGCAGCAGCCTCAGGTTGTGAACCTATCCCGAACCAACGCTGTAGCCACAATCTCAACAAAGAAGAAGGCATGTGAGAAATCACAAAGGAACTACTGTTGAGTGTCTAAGACATAGCACTTTGAACACCATGAGACATCTCCTACACAAGGCATTCCTTCAAGACTGGGAGAGCTCACTGATTTGCCTAATACATAGAAAGCACAAAGAGACAAAATCAGGAGACAGAGCAATATATTCCAAATGAAAGAATAAGACAAAACCTCATACAAAGACTTTAATCAAACAGAGATAAGCAATCTACCTGATAAAAAGTTCAAAATAATTTTTATAAATATGCTCATTGAACTTTGGAGAAGGGAGAATTCAACAAAGAGATAGAAAATATTAGAAAGTACCAAAGGGAAGTTACAGACTTCAAGAATATGATAACTGAACTGGAAGATACAATAATGGTGTTCCACAACAAGCTGAGTGAAGCAGAAGAAAGGATCAGTGAGTTGGAAAACAAAACAATGGAATTCATTCAGACAAAACAGCAAAATAAAAACAATTTTAAAAAGTGAGGATATCTTAATGGACCTTTGGAACAATACCAACAAATAACATTCACATTATAGAGACTACAGAAGAAGAAAGGATAAAGGGCCAGAAAACATAGTTGAAAAAATAATAGCAGAAAATTTCCATGGTCTGGGGAAGGAAACAGACATCCAGGTCCAGGAAGCCCATCGAGTTACAAATAAGATGAACCTATAGGGCTCCATACCAAGATGCATTATAATTAAAATGGTAAAAGTCAAAGATAAAGATAGAATCTTAAAAGCAGTAAGAGAAAAACAATGTTGTATACAAGGGAAACCTCATGAAGAAGCTATCAGCAGGTTTTTCATAGAAACTTCGCAGGCCAGCAGAGAGTGGCACTGAAAACTATGATACTGATGGAAGAAACTTGAGAAGACACAAACAAATGGGAGGATATTCCATTCTCATGGATTAAAAAATTTAATATTGTTAAAATGACTACACAACCCATCTACAGATTCCAAGCAGTACCTACACAAATCCCACAGGCATTTTCCATAGAACTAGAACAAAGGATTATAAAATTTGTGTGGAATCAGATAAGATACCAAATACCCAGAGAAATCCTGAGAAAGAACAAAGCTGGGGATATTACACTCCTTGATTTCAAACTATACTACACACGTATTGTAGTAAAACAAGTATGATATTGGCATAAAAATGCACACAGAGATCAACTGAACAGAACTGAGAGCCCAGAAATAAATCTACATATGAATGGACAATTAATTTATGATAAAGGAGCCAAGAACATATAATGGAGAAAGGACAGGCTCTTCAATAAATGGTGCTGGGAAAATTGTACAGCCACATGCAAAAGAATAAAGCTAGACTACTATCTCACATTATACACAAAAATTAACTCGACATGGATTAAAAACTTATATGTAAGACCTGAAACCATAATATTCCTAAAAGAAAACAAGAAGGTAAGCAACTTGACTTATGTCTTAGTGTTGTGTTTATGGATCTGGTTCTAAAGACAAGGAAAACAAAATTAAACAATAAATAAATGTGATTATATCAAACTCATCACGCTAAAAAGCATCTTCACAGTGAAGGAAACCATTTATAAAATGAAAAGGCAACCTACTGAATGGGAGAGGATATTTGCAAATCATACACTGGATAAGGGTTAATACTCAAAATATATAAAGGACTCATGCAACTCAACAGTAAACAATCCATTTATAAAATAGGCAGAGGATCTGAATATACATTTTTCCAAAGAAGATATACTGATAGCCAACAGACACATGGAAAGATGTTTAGCAACACTATTATGGAAATGCAAACCAAAAGCATAATGAGACACTACATTTTACCTATCAGAATGGCTACTTTCAAAGGGCAAGTGTTAACACTTGTTGGAGAGGATGAAGAAGGAAGGGAACATTCGTACACTTTTGGTGAAAAGGTGAAATGGTGTAACCACTATGGAAAATTTTATGGAGCTTCCTCAAAAAATTAAAAATAGATCGACCATATGATCTAGCAATTCCACTTGGGGATGCTTATTCAAAGAATATAAGGACACTAATCTGAAAATATATATGCATCCCTATGTTCATTACAGCATTATTCACAACAAACGTGTGGCCACATGTTTTGATAAGGTAGCAGGGAACGATTTGGGTAGATGAGTTGCAAAGGGAGAGTGAGTCTGACTTCTGGCAAGGAGAGAGAGTGCTCTCAAAGAGATGTACACTGACAGAGGGGTAGAAGTGAGCTGAAAGATAAAGCCAGTAGAATCCCAAACTTTAGAAATGTTTCAAGGAGAAGTAATTAAGAACAAAAGCACTTGGGATCATAGGAAAAAATAAGCCAGCTCTAAAATGGAATTTCTGCAAATGAAAGTTAAGCAGTATCATGGAATCCTCTATTTATGGAGGGCAGTAGTTTCAGTGCTGCTAGATCTCATATCTACTGGTATGACTGTCTCCATCTCATAAAAGAGGACAAGTGTCCTGATACAGCTTAGAAAAATCCAGATGTGTGTGTCCAGAGAAACTTCATTGCTTTAGGGATCAACACTGAGTCTTAGGAAAAGAGAGTATGAGGAATTTTAAAAAGCAAGAAATATTAAAAAATAAAGCTACTAAATGCCAAAGATGGCCGCCAATAGTTATAGTTAATAAAGAACAATCAAGATTAAAACACAAAGAAAGAAAGAAATGAGAACAAGAGTCTATTGACCATAAGTACAAAGAATAAGAGGTAGCACTATTCTCCCACTTGGAATAGGCAGGAAACTCTTTATCAACTAAGTATTTTTTCCTATTGGCCCAAATGAGAAGGATGATAAGTGCAATGTTAATGACTCCCCTTGGACATGACTTGGCTGTGCTCTCAGCCAGTCTGTGGCTTCCATTAGAGTCAAAGTCAGCAGAGTAGGATTGAGTTCTATCCATAGAATGCATGTACTAACCTAAGAACTGCATCCTACTCCAAACTGGGACCACTCCATGTTAAATGGCCCATCTACTGTAAGAATGTTACATAAGGTAGCAGGGTGTAAAATCTCACTGGTTTACTGACTCGTAAACCAGATCAGAGTTGCTTTAGCTTCCTGATTGATTAAGCCTAGTCCAAAGTTATCTTTAACTTATTAACCTAGGACCTAGCATTCTAAGTCAAGATACTTAATAAATGAACCTAATCATATTCACTAAGATTCTCATTTTACCTTTCTTAAAGAATAGGTAATTTTTAATATTCTTCAGGAAATTCGAAGTGCCTATTCTTGGAATGAGCTAAAAGAGATGTGTCTCAGAGTTCACAACAGAACATAAAACAGCATTCCCTCCAAAGTGGGACCCGTGGAATCTGTGTTTTTTTTTTTCCTCTTAAGAAAAATTCAAATTTTAACACATACCAAATATCAATTTATGTCCTGCTATATTTTGCTTAAAATACTAGAATAATTATTTTTATATATTATTGCATATCATATTTGTTACAATAAAAAAGTAAAGTGAATATTGATGGTTCAGTAGTTGGCATCTTCATAAAGGAAAAGTGAAGTAAATTAGTGGTTTTATTTGATTGAATGGAAACTGGGGAAAGTAAATAATAAAGGTAAACAGCAAAAAAAAGAAAAAAAAGGTAAACAGCAAAAACTTATCAAAAGGACAGAATTGCTGCAACAAAAAAAAAAAAAAAAAAAAAGCTTAAAATCTAGCAGTAAGAGTCCTATAGCATAGGGGTACCCTAGGAGTTTGTCACGGGAACATTTAATAGAGACACTAAGCTCAGACTGCTTTGTAGAGGAAACAGTACTAACTAATAAGCAGAATTAAATAAAAGGACATTACAGAATACAAATGTCTTTCTGTGTGGATGGAAAGAAAAAAGCAAAATAAGGTAGTGATAGAAAATAAAAAAAAATGTTTAAGAAAAGGCAAATAATTGAATATGAGATGAGAACGGAGAAAACTATATACAAATATTTTTAAATGATTTTGGGTTGAAAATTTTGATACCATCATACTATATTAGGCATCAAAGAAGGAGGAGGAAGCACATAATGCTTAGGGTCCAATGGCTTTGGTTCATGCCTTAAGTAATAAGACTTCGAGGAGAACTAGCATCCCAGGACTTTAGCATTTCATTAATATTAAAAGCAAATAATAAATGATTTTTTTTAACCTGAATGCAATGTTGCCTTGAGAACCAATGAATTAATGTCTTTAAAAGTATCTAGAACAATGTCTGACACATAATAAACATTCAATAAATAATATGATATAAATAAGTATATTAGCCATTTCCAATATTAATAAAATCAGAAACCATAAAAATGTCAATAGATGTAATTGTATATAGCACAAAACTAAATTTCATAGAGATAAAATTGTAGCAAGGTGTGTTGGTTATACCAGCTGGGGATCACTGACTTCTCACTGTGTACAAAGTCATGGAAGGCTCTTAATAAAGGCAAAAGGATAGAGTAGAAGAGGAGAAAGAGTGCAAGTAGCATTGGAATTGGAGAGATTTTTAGGTGCAGCCCCACAGGGCCCTCTTTTGAGCACACAGGATGTGTTTCATCTCCATGTTATGAAACACAAGACATGCCTTAGGACTTTTAGCTTCAGAAAAGCCTCAACAAAAGTTTCCAATCATTCTCAATGAGGAAATACTGGGAGCCTTTCCCTTAAAATCAGGAACACGACAGGGATGTCCACTCTTCACCACTGCTATTCAACATAGCACTAGAAGTCCTAGCCTCAGCAATCAGGCAATAAAAAGAAATAAAAGGCATTCAAATTGGCAAAGAAGTCAAACTCTCCCTCTTCACAGATGACATGATACTGTACATAGAAAACCCAAAAGACTCCATCCCAAGATTGCTACAATTCATACAGCAATTTGGCAGTGTGGCAGGATGCAAAATCAATGCCCAGAAATCAGTGGCATTTCTATACACCAACAATGAGACTGAAGAAAGAAATTAAGGAGTCAGTCCCATTTACAATTACACCCAAAAGCATAAGATACATAGGAATAAACCTAACCAAAGAGGTAAAGGATCTATACCCTAAAAACTACAGAACACTTCTGAAAGAAATTGAGGAAGACACAAAGAGATGGAAAAATATTCCATGCTCCATGGATTGGCAGAATTAATATTGTGAAAATGTCAATGCTACCCAGGGCAATGTACACATTTAATGAAATCCCTATCAAAATACCATGGACTTTCTTCAGAGTTGGAAAAAATCATCTTAAGATTTGTGTGGAATCATAAAAGGCCCCGAATAGCCAGGGGAATATTAAAAAAAGAAAACCAAAGCTGGAGGCATCACAATGCCAGAATTCAGGTTGTACTACAAAGCTGTGATCATCAAGACAGTGTGGTACTGGCAGAAAAACAGACACATAGATCAATGGGACAGAATAGAGAATGCAGAAATGGGCCCTCAACTCTATGGTCAACTAATATTCGACAAAGGAGGAAAGACTATCCACTGGAAAAAAGACAGTCTCTTCAATAAATGGTGCTGGGAAAATTGGACAGCCACATGCAAAGACCATTCTCTTACACCATACACAAAGAGAAACTCAAAATGGATTAAAGATCTAAATGTGAGCCAAGAATCCATCAAAATCCTAGAGGAGAACACAAGCAACACCCTTTTTGAATTTGGCCACAGCAACTTCTTGCAAGATACATCTACGAAGGCAAGGGAAACAAAAGCAAAAATGAATTATTGGGACTTAATCAAGATAAAAAGCTTCTGCACAGCAAAATAAACAGTCAATAAAACTAAAAGACAACCTACAGAATGGGAGAAGATATTTCCAAATGACATATCAGATAAAGGGCTAGTATCCAAGATCTATAAAGAATTTATTAAACTCAACAGCAAAGAAAGAAACAATCCACAATCATGAAATGGGCAAAAGACATGAACAAAAATCTCACAGAGGAAGACATAGACATGGCCAACAAGCACATGAGAAAATGCTCTGCATCACTGCCATCAGGGAAATACAAATCAAGACCACAATGAGATACCACCTCACACCAGTGAGAATGTTGACATTAACAAGACAGGAAACAACAAATGTTGGAGAGGATGTGGAGAAAGGGGAAACCTCTTGCACTGTTGGTGGGAATGTGAACTGGTGCAGCCACTCTGGAAAACTGTGTGGAGGTTCCTCAAAGAGTTAAAAATAAATCTGCCCTAGGACCGAGCAATTGCACTGCTGGGGATTTACCCCAAAGATACAGATGCAGTGAAACGCCGGAGCATCTGCACCCCAATGTTTATAGCAGCAATGTCCACAATAGCCAAACTATGGAAGGAGCCCTGGTGTCCATCAAAAAATGAGTGGATAAGGAAGATGTGGTCTATGTATACAATGGAATCTTATTCAGCCATTAGAAATGATGAGTACCCACCATTTGCTTCAATGTGGATGGAACTAGAGGGTGTTATGCTGAGTGAAGTAAGTCAATCAGAGAAGGACAAACATTATATTGTCTCGTTCAATTGGAGAGTATAAAAAATAGTGAAAGGGAATAAAGGGTAAAGGAGAGAAAATGAGTGAATATATCAGAGAGGGAGATAGAACATGAGAGACTCCTAACTCTGGGAAACGAACAAGGGGTAGTGGAAAGGGAGGTGGGCTGCAGGTTGGGGTGACTGGGTGATGGTCACTGAGGGGGGCACTTGACGGGATGAGCACTGGTTGTTATGCTATATGTTGGCAAATTGAGCTCCAATTAAAAAAAAAAAAGTGGAGCCAGGATTGTGCAATAAGGAAATTTTCAACAGGGAGTTATTAATGGGCTAAGGACTTGGCACTAAAGAGCAGGTATCAAATATATTTAAATATAAAGCAAAGAATAATACCCTACCTCAGTTTCCTTCATTGTCTGCTGAGTTACTTATGGGTTCCACAGTAGGCTCTGCTTTGGATTAAACCATTCATGCTTCCCCAGCACTTCAGCCAGAGGCAATTGTGGAGTTAATCTTACAGATTCTCCTTCCTCAGAAATTATTGTCTTGTGCTTTTTATGTCCAATGTCCAATAATTTTTTTCTTTTTTTTCTCATTTATTTGTTTTATTTTTGTTTTTGTTTTCTTTTTTTTTAAATTTTTATTTATTTATGATAGTCACAGAGAGAGAGAGAGGCAGAGACACAGGCAGAGGGAGAAGCAGGCTCCATGCACCGGGAGCCCGATGTGGGATTCGATCCCGGGTCTCCAGGATCGCGCCCCGGGCCAAAGGCAGGCGCCAAACCGCTGCGCCACCCAGGGATCCCTGTTTTTGTTTTCTAAGAGAGAAAATGTGCACAAGTTTGGGACAGGGAGGGACCGAAGGAGAGGGAGAGAAAAAGTCTTAAGCAGGCACCATGTCCAGCCTGGAGCCTGAACTGGTCTCCATCCCACCACCCTGAGATCGTGACCTGGGCCAAAATCAAACATTGGACAGTTAACTGACTGAGCCATACAGACACTCCTGAAAATTGTTTTCATGCATTTTATCTAGTTTTATGGTTGTTTGAGGTAAGAAGAAAAATCTAGTCCCTATTACTCCAACATGACTGGAAGCAGAAGTATTTACTTTTCATCTTAAACAAAAGAAACCAAAACAAGAGAAAATTAAAACTTACATTATATTTTGTGTTCATGTTGAAGCTGGCAGTTTCATTTGGTTCTTGTGTTAAATGATGTATCAGAAGTTATCTTGAGACAAAAGTCTACATTTCAAAAAAAAAGTCTAAGTTTCTTAATGCAGGGAGGTTGGTAGTGGCATCATTTCCTTTTCAGAGCATTGAAGTTAATATAACATTTCTAATTAAGCATATCTGGAGTTCTATTATGTAGTTTTAACTAAGTGAATAATCAAATGTTCTAAAAAATTCACCAAGACAAACCACATTTTGAAGATAATTAAAAACCAGAGACTCATTAGAAAACTGTTTAGTTGTCATGTCTACTCTAACAATAGACTATTCATCAACTACATTATGAGGCAAAAACTTTGAAGACCTAATTGAATATGAGAAGTTATAAAAAAATTTAAGCTATTGAGCATTCTGAAATACAAAATTCTATTTATTATTATGAAAAAGAAATAAATTGCATTGTGAATGGATTGTATGTTTAAGATATTAGCTAATAATACAGTGAAAACTATATGATCTGCAAAACAATAAAGTATAACAAAAAGACTAATAAAACAGAACAAAAGTCCAGAAGCAGACTCCTACATAGAAGGTCATTTGATTTGTGACAGAGGTTACATTGAAGTGCTGTGGGAAGGAAATATCCTTTTAATAAATCGTGTTAGGTTAATTAAATATCTACATGGAAAAGACCAAACCAAATCTCTATTATACAAAATATAAAAAGCAGTTCAAGCTGTATTGTAGATATAATATTTAAGTGAAATAATAAAGCTTTAGAGGAAAACATGAGAATATCTTCAAGACCTTGATGTAGGCAAGGATTTCTTCAAAAGACACAAAGCTAAAGAGAGCTGAGAAAAAGAAAAGTCAACTACCATCCTGAAAAAGGATTTGCTATATGTATTTGGGAAAGGACTCATAAAACTATTGAAAAATCTCCTGTAAATTAAAAGGATAAAATATCAACCCATAAAAAAAATAGACAAAAAAACAGCATTTCACAGATGAGAATATCCAAAAGCCAATAAACATATAAAATGTCACTCAATTCATTAATCATCAGACAAAAACAAATTAAAATCACACATTTAACAGAATGGCTAAAATGGTAAAGGCACAAAATACCAAATTAAGACGAGTGAGGAGCACCTGAAAACTAATTTCCTGATAATGTAAATTGGTAAAAATACTTTGAAATATTGCTTATCATTATCTACTAAACCTGAATATTTGCATTCTCTATTATATATAAATTCCATTCCTTCATATTCACCAAAAAATGTTAACATTAACGTATACTTTTATATAGTGGGAACAAACCAAAACACATAGACAATAATGTTCATAGCAACATTATTTATATTAACTCAATATGAAAAACAACCAAAAGTCAATTTAGAGTAAAATGGACAGATAAATTTTTACTCATACAACAGAACACATCAATGAGAACAAATGAACTACACTATTATGCCTCAGTAATTCACAAATAGAATAATGTATGAAAAAATCTAAGCATAAAGAAAAATGCATGAATACATTTATAAAATATTCAAAAACATGCAAAACTAAAATATGGTATTAGAAGCTAAGATTATGGAACTTTATTTTCTCCCAATATTTGCTAAATTCATTATATAAAAAAATACATGTACCTTTGAAACACAATTTATAAACAGATCCAAATGATTTTATCACTAAATGCTGCAGCTAGTTTTTAATTAAAGATTCAAATTATTCATAAAGAACTTATTTGACAGATATTTAAGGATAATTTTAATTATGTCATGAATATATAATCTGTAAGCCTCAGTAAGAAGGCCAATAAATACATCCACAGTAAAAATACATAAAATAAAATTCTTAACTTTGAATTCTAGTCATTCTTTTGAAAGCATTTTATCCATTTTATATTTCCTCCTTCTCTTCCAGCCAAGATTTGAGGTTTTTTTTAAATGCCTCTAATGATTAGCAAAGCAGAAACTGTAAGACAACTTATCTATTTCAAAAGTACATAAAGTAAAGGAATCTCTAGGTGGCTCAGTCAGTTAAGTGTCTGCCTTCAGCTCAGGTCATACTCTCAGGGTCCTGGGGTGGAGCCCCAGGTGGGGCTCCCTGCTCAGTGGGAAGTCTGCTTCTCCCTCTGCTCCTCACCCTGATCTCTCAAATAAATTAAGCATTAAAAAAAAGTACATAGAGACTTGTCTACTTTTTTCCAGGTACCCTTTTAAGTGTGACACCATCAGAGGCACCAGGGTGGTGAAGTCAGTGAAGCATCCAACTCTGCTTTAGGCTGGGGTTGTGATCACTGGGTTGTACAATGGGACCCTGCCTTGGTCTCCATCCTGAACTCAGAGTCTGTTTAAGATTCTCTCTGTCTTTCTTTCTCTCTCTCTTTCTGCCCCTCCCCCGCCTCACTCTCTCTAATAAATACATATTAAAAAAAAAACAAAAAAGAGTGACACCATCAACAAAACCCTAGAATAGGGAGCAAGGACATGAGGGCTTTGGGCAAATGTGGGTGTTGCCCAGATTCTGGGCAAAGCCTGCCATAAACTGGATGCTCCAGTAGCAGCCAGAGCAAAAGTCAAGGCCCAGGCTGCGCAATAGTGCACAAGAGGCTATCTGGTGGAAGTTTCAATGATTGTACAATGAAGCATTACTTTTAATAGTACACATCTCTAGTTCAAAGAAGCCTAATAGAGTATTGTTTGAACTTAATATTATTTTGTTAATATGTTCATTAGGGTGGAGGAAACAATGGAAGAGAAATAAGTCCTATTTCCACCTCATAGTTTTCCAAAATTATGCCTTGTTATTTTTGATAATAATTTCCTAGACTCATTTGAGTGTCCCAACTGGGATTTAGAATCAGAGGAAATCTTGAATAAATCAGATAGTGAAACACATCTCAGTTTTACTTTAAATTTAGACAACATAAGTCCCTACACATGTTTAGAAATTATAATACATTTCAAAGTAGAAATGAAGCCATATATAATTTTAAAAGCCTCAGATTGGGATGCCTGGTGGCTCAGTGGTTGAGCGTCTGCCTTCGGCTCAGAGTGTGATCCCGGGGTGCAGGGATCGGGTCCCGCATCAGGCTCCCTGCCAGGAACCTTCTTCTCCCTCTGCCTGTGTCTCTGCCTCTCTCTGTGTGTGTGTCTCTCATGAATAAATAAATATAATCTTTTAAAAACTAAAAGCTTCAGATTTAGTCTATCAAAATGCATTTTCAAATTTTAATAGGGATATAAGGAATAAGCAGTGAACCAGAGAATTGGATTGAAGAAATGATAAAAAAATTTAGAGTAATGTCTATGATTGAGTGAGGTATGGACAGAAGAACTAACAGACAGCACATTTGTTAGGATTATAACAAAAATCCATTGGAAACTATGGCTAAGAAGTAAAAGTTCACTAGAACTATAGAATGCTAAATTTGAAATCACATTCTTACTCAAATGTTATACTCAGAAAATGATTGCTTTCTGATAGATCAGAATGGTGGTACATACAGTTGTTTATAAAAATGGACACATGCTAGATTTGATAGAATTTAGTGGCCATATCATAAGGACATTCATCTATGGAACTAGGAGATCCAGGCAACCATCCTCAATGGAGATAAATCTAAAAATATTCAGCATTTGCTGTACATGGATGTCAGTCTTCCCTTGGCATTATAACTGCTGGCAGTCATGACTGTCCTCATCAAACTCAATACTACCATTCCTACCAAGCAGACACAGACCTTCGCAACTTATGCTGACAACCAGCCCAGTGTATTCATTCAGGTTTACAGAAGTGACTGTGCCATGGCCAAGTATAACAACCTGTTTGGCAAGTTTGAACACACAGACACACTTCCTGTACACCTCAAATGGAAGTCACTTTTGATATTGATCACAGTGACATTCTCAATGTCTCTCCCTTCCAAGAATTGGCTTGCATCCTGTGCATTCAATGTGAAAGCAACTGTTAAAGATGAAAACTTCAAGATCTCCTTGAGAACAAACAAAAAATTCTTGATAAGTGTAATGAAATCATCAAATGGCTTGATAAGAATCAGACTACAGAGAAGAAAGATTAAGAACATTAGCAGAAAGGGCTGGAGAAAGTTTTCAGTCCCACCACTACCAACCTACCCTACCCCTACTCTGTCCCCAGAGTACAGGAGACATCTCAGGAGGAATGCCTGGGACTTCCCTCGTGGTGGATCTCCTCCACATGATGGTGTCTCCCTTGATCCCTTTACTGAAGAGATTGATTCGGCCAACCCAAGCATAGGATAATAATTGTTCCACACAAAATATCGAAGGATCCAAATGTGTAGTAAATTCCATGGTAATTTTATTTTTTTTATTTTTTTTTAATTTTATTTATTTATGATAGGCACACAGTGAGAGAGAGAGAGAGGCAGAGACATAGGCAGAGGGAGAAGCAGGCTCCATGCACTGGGAGCCTGACGTGGGATTCGATCCCGAGTCTCCAGGATCGCGCCCTGGGCCAAAGGCAGGCACCAAACCGCTGCGCCACCCAGGGATCCCTCCCATGGTAATTTTAAAGTTGAGCTACTATAGTAAATAACTAGTCATTCTTTACACTTGAATATGGAATATGTATACAGGGAAGGGAAATATTGCAACTTATAAGTACTGTATCATATATGGAAAATGAAATGTCTTAAATAAAACTGTATTTAAAATTGGTAAAAAACAAACAGACAAAAGAACAAGCCATATGGGTGAGCTTGGAAGCAAATCCTCCAGCCCAGGTCAGCCTACAGAAGACTGGAGACACAGGTAACATCTTGACTGCAACCCAGTTTTCTGACTCATAGAAACCTGAGATAATAAACATTCGTTTTAAAACACTAAGTTTGGAGGTGATTTACTCTGTAGCAGTAATAATTAATATAAAACTATATCAATAAGCCTCTCTTTTTCAATACTTTGAATACTGAGTTACACAGAAGGAAAAAAAGTTGGAGTTCATCCTTAGGGAAAGAACCTGAAAGAAATGCCCTTCAGTTTCCACTATCCACACTACTGCCCTGATCCATGTCCTTTTGGAAGTCTTGTCTAACTTTCTGTTTGAGCTACTCCATTTTTTCCAGGGGATTTGCACTTCATATTATCCAGAACATATTTCTGACATATTCAGAACAAGATCCAGAACTACCAAATGTTGCTAACTGATAGCTTTAAAACAGATTAACATTTTTTCTAAGCAAAAGAGAGCTCAGATAATATCAGAAATGAGAAAGAATTTATAACAACAAGAAAGAAATTTTATAAACTATAAGTAAATATAAAGCTCACACTAAAATATTTGGATACATTGAATGGATGATTATCTCGAACAAATAAATCAATCAAAAGGTTTCAGAAAGAACTAAATACCTAAATGGACAAATAACTATCCCACAAGTTAGATAATTTAATGCTAAATTATTTTAAGTTTAATGTTTTTCTAAAAATTCTGGCCGATTCCACAGACTGTGAAGTATTTAATAAGGTATAACAATTGGAAAATGAAAGGAAAAAATGTTTAACTTATTGTATAATCATCTAAAAATCCAAAGATAATAATGAAACCTAAAGAATTTAAATAGAAAATAGGGATCCCTGGGTGGCTCAGCAGTTTAGCGCCTGCCTTCGGCCCAGAGCCTTGTCCTGGGGTCCCGGGATCAAGTCCCACATCGGGCTCCCTGCATGGAGCCTGCTTCCCCCTCTGCCTGTGTCTCTGTGTCTCTCATGAATAAATAAATAAAATCTTTTTAAAAAATAATTTAAATAGAATATACACACACAATACACACCACAAATATACCTATGTGTGAATGCCTATTTTACTCAATTTCTTTCCTATAATGCAGCAGAAAACAGAAGATACTATATCAAAGCAAATCAAAACCTTATATTCAAATTTTAAAAATAATGTTAGATAAAGCCAAAAGAAAAAGAATGCAACAGAACCTCTTCAAATAGAATCTCTTAGAATACAACTATAAACTTTGCAAAATTATAAAATAGCATGTACATAAAAGGAAAGGCATTCATTACTTTATAATTAGAAATATACTGCACTATAAAGATAAGACCCAGAAAGTCAGGGACTATGCCTTGCTCATTTGCTATTTAATTAGAGTTTGGCATTATGCTTAGTATGTATTGGAGTTGGTATTCTTTTTTTTTTTAAGATTTTATTTATTTAATCATGAGAGAGAGAGGGAGAGAGAAGCAGAGGCACAGGCAGAGGGAGAAGCAGGCTCCACGCGAGGAACCTGACGTGGGACTTGATCCTGGGTCTCCAGGATCATGCCCTGAGCTGAAGGTGGCGCTAAACCGCTGAGCCACCCAGGCTGCCCTGGAGTTGGTATTCAATAAAAATTTTTGAATGAAGAGGCACCTGGGTGGCTCAATTACTTAAGATCCAAATTTTGGTTTAGGTCATGATCTCAGGGTCATGAGATCGAATCCTGTAACAGGCTCTCTTCTCAGGAGAGTGTCTGCTTGATATTCTCTCTCTCTGCCCCTCCCCCTGCTCATGCTCTCTCTCTTTCTCTCTCAAATAAATAAATCTTAAAAAAAAATTTAAAAACATAATAATCTCAAAAAACCCTGAAATGCTTTGATAAATTGTATATGACAGAAAATCTTTATATTAGAATAACCACAATATGACACTCTTAAAATTAACTTTTTAAGTTTGAATAGATTTATGAAAGCTTCACATACTGAAGAAGAAAGAAAGTGGTCCTCTCTTATGGCCTTTGAAGTTGCTTCTTCCTGCATCAGGTGCCCCTATCTCTTTCAATGTAACAACCCATTTATCCTATCTTTATGGCAGCCACAAGGGGGAGTTACTTGCCTCTTTGATCCAAGGTCCCAAATTGGCTGTTCACTGCCTAGACACAAATTGCTACTGCTTTATCCAGTGATCCTATCCAGTAACTTGCCCCAGGTACCCTCCTGTTTCCTGCATTATTGATGATGAGCATGATTGATGCCGCATCTACTGTTTGTAGGAATAGTCTGTTAAATGTTTTCTGGGCTCTGAATTCTTTTTTCTTTTGTTCAAGGAGTTCTCTTAGATTTTGATCTCTTTAAAGTTCTTAATTGCTTTTTGAGAATGGTCATGTATTTGTCCTCCTGTTTGGGGTTATTTGTACAGATTTGGTGTAGGAGGAGGAGACTTCAACATACAATCAGTCTGCTGTCTTGAATTGGAGTTATTGCCTGTGTTTCGTGAAAAAGACACACCTACAGGGCACCTGGGTGGCTCAGTTAGTTAGGCATTTACTTTGGCTCAGGTCATGATCTCAGGGTCCTGGAATTGAGCCCCTCATGGGGCTCCCAGCTCAGCAGAAAGCCTGATCCTTTCTCTCTCCCTCTGCCCCTCCCTCTACTCATGCTCGCTCTCTTTCTCTCTCTCTTAAATAAATAAATAAAATCCTAAAAGAGAGAGATACGCCTAAAACAAAATGACAAGTATGGTAGCCACAAGAATGTACCTCTCAGATCTCTGACTACAACAATCAGAACAGACTGGGATCTGAACTCCTCTTCTGAAATCCAAATGTTCACACTAAGGCCATGCTTCTTACGGGCTACTTACAGTGGTGAGTAAGCATGGCAGTAGTGCCCAGGTAGCTGTTCCTGGGAAAAACAGGACTCCTCTTGACATACGAGGTTGGCTTCATGTCTGCACCAGCTGCCTTGTTGAAGTTTCTTTAGAACATCATTGTAGTCTGAGATTCTTCTATTCACCCTTCCTTCTCTGTATCCTTTTCTGGGATCCCTCACACAACTTCTCCTTGCTTTCTCCCTATTTTTTCTCACAGATGTTGTCATAATACATTTCTTACAGGAGTAATCCTGTTTTGATGTCTGCTTCTTAAGAATCTGAGCTAACACACACAATTAAACAAACCATACACACACACACATGCACATATAAATATACACGTGTGTTACATACACACACACACACACACACACACATATATATATATATATATATATATATAGTTTTTCATATATGTATGAAAAAAATAAGAGACATCCAGGATGAGACTCAAGGGTTGGTTGGACTCTTGAGTCCAGAAATAAGTCATCAAATTTGGTAATGAGTAGTGGGGATCAAGGGTTCATATAACTAGTGAACTAGAGAAGCCAGGCTTCTCTACCAGTGAAACTGAAGGCTGAGGAAAAGCTCCTCTTATGTGACATAGACCTGAAAACATGTGGAACCACTGCCCTGGCCTGCAACTCCATCAAGCTGTTAGCTGCAGTGGATGGAGAAAAAAAGAATAAATACTTCAGAGAGGACCTAAGTGAAATCATATGCCCCCCAAGTGACTGGATCTATTGTTTGGGGGAGAGCACGCCAACCAGCCAAAGATCAGATTTCACACCTTTTTTCTGGTTTATAGGCAACAACAAGACTTCTAGAAAAAAAAGGGGACAAGTAGAAAAAGAGAGAAGAATATTCCAATCAAGATAAACTTTCATGTGGAAATTACAAATCACTGGAGGAACCCTAACACTAAGAAAGACAAAAACTCAGCAATACAGAGGCCAATTTTTTCAAAATAAAAAACTTTTAAAAGCACAATGCTAAAAACTTTGAAATAAGTATATTTAAAATCTTCAGAGAGATAAAGGGAAGAATCACATCCATAAAAATAAACAAGAAAATATGAAAGATTATCCTCACTAAGACCCATGTGTATTTATTTATCCCATATTTCCATAAGAAGATAAATATGGAAAAAAAAAGAAAAGAGAGGGATTTAAAATTATATAGAAGATAGAAGCTCCAACATAAATAGTTCCCAGAACAGAAAAGCATCATTTGAAGAGCTAATCAAGTAAAAGATCTCCAGAAAAAAAGAAAGATGTGTGTTTTGCAAAAACACACCAAGTAATTAAACGGATAAAAAAATTATACCCAGATACATATCATCATCTACAAAATACCAAAAAGAAAGAGAAAATGGCTAAAATGCTATCAAAGACAAATGGGAAAACTGAAAGAAAGAAGAAAGAAAAAAACAAAGAAAGAAAGAAAGAAAGAGAAGAAAGAAAGAAAGAAAGAAAGAGAAAGAAAGAAAGAAAGAAAGAAAGAAAGAAAGAAAGAAAGAAAGAAAGAGAAAGAAGGAAAGAGAACATATTAGTCATCTTGGATTGCTATAACAACAAAATATTGGATGACTTAAACAGCAAACACTTCCTCACAGTTCCAGAGGCTGGCAGCCTGGTGAGTTCTTGGTAAGAGCTTGTTTCTGGCTTGCAGTGGGCTCTCTTCTTGTTGTATCATCACATGACAAAGAGCTGTGGGATCTCTTCCTCTTTCAAGGGCACTCATCCCATAATGGCAATTAAGCCAAACTTTTCTTTTCTGTCTCTTTAAAAACCTCCAGATTTAGGGCAGATAGAAAGCAGTATACATTTTTATAGTTGCATTTTAAAATATTATTTGAGTTTTTAAAACTTGCAATAAAAATCAATAAATTTTATAATGTTAATGTGCACAAACTTCCAGAGTCTACTTTGAATGTTTACATGAAAAGGAAATTAATTTTATAAAGGAGTGGTCACAGGACACCTGGGTGGCTCAGTGGTTGAGCGTCTGCCTTTGGCTCCAGGCATGATTCTGGAGTCCCAGGATCGAGTCCTGCATTGGGCTCCCTGCATGGATTCTGCTTCTCCCTCTGCCTGTGTCTCTGCCTCTCTCTGTGTCTCTCATGAATAAATAAATAAAATATTTTTTTAAAAAAAGGAGTGGTCACAATGTGTAAGAAATCTTCAGAAGGAAGGAGAAGCCTGGAAAAACATGAATACCTGAGCAAAACTCAAAGCTTGGTAATTCTATGACATAAAAGGAGTCTGGGGCAAAGCAATCTTAGAAGCTAGGGAATTAAAACCTGACTTTTGTCTTTTAATCTATGTGCACACATCTACAAAACGTTGAGTAAATGCTATAATGGTACCATGGGAACTGTCAATATTGGTATTGCTTATAGATAAAGGAAAATCACACAGTAAAAACAGACTAAGCAAACCAATTTAACCATGTCAGAGAATTCCAATTACAAACATTTTTGAGATCTACTCCATGCAGATATCTATTCATCATGCCTTTCCTTAAGTGTATCATTAAATCTGCATCATTTTATTTTCATTATAAATTGCTTGATTTTTAAAATCATGTATTTGTATTTTGTTTCTTGATCATGCTCTTTCAGATCACAACTTATAAAATGATACCATCTTGCTGGCAGAGTTCCATCAAACACAGCATTCTGTTTAATTAGAGTTTTCTTTCTGTCATTCTGTCTGATATTTTAGAAGGAAATTGTCTACAAATAACATTTTTGTTCGTGTAAATTGTCATTGTCTCTTAATTGCTATTATGTGTTATGTTTACACAATATGAACAGACTGTCAGTTGGTAAAACATCATTTCATTGTCATTGAAAACACCCGCTTTAAATATAAGAAGTCCTCACTTTAAATAGTAGTGTGGAGCACTGAAAATGATCATACCAGTTGAAAATGTGATAACCAAGTTTAGTCAGTGAGAAAAATTATATTAGTTCCATTAATCTTAACATTAGCTTTTGTCCAAACATTAAGAAGTCTCTTGCAATAAGCTATAAATGTATAGGAATTTTTTTAAAGAGTAAAACTGTTATTTCCTTAATACACTGTAATTTTAAAAATTGAAACATTGAAATTTAAGTGTTTCACTCCTTTGTAAAAAGAAAATATATAGGAGTAGGATCAATAACACTTGCCCTCTGCTGAATGCATAACATTATACAGAAAAAGCATTTTTGTTTTATGCTGACAATTTTTAATACTGTTTCCTAAGGTAGAATAGCTTTAACATTTCATCTTTTGCTTTCAAGTCATGAAATATCCATGAAAGTTCCTTTAATGTGAAGTTCTAGCCAGTGTCTTTTTGTCTAGAACATTTTAATTATTTTTGTCACAACCACTTCTTGAATCTTTAATAGTTGGCCTTTGCTGTGTTTCTTTAGCTGCGTCTGTAGAGGCTCATGAATAGTAGCCAGTTCCATAATCCCCAGTCAGCTGTCTCTCTTACTCCATTTACACTTGACTTGAATTTGACTTCTAGCACAGTTTTCATTTTCTTGTTCCCTCTTTCATCTTTCTTGACCAGTTTCCTCTTATGATATCCACTTTTATAAAAATGCCATGTGGATTTATCACTAAGAAACAAAGACGCACCACAACCACATACTCTGCTGTCTGTGTATAAACCTGATACCAGATAGGTAGAGATCAACAAAGATATTGCAGGAAATCCATGTTATTTCATGTAATGGTATGTGGGTTAAAGAGCTAGCATTGAGGAGGAGCTTCACAAAATCACTCATAGTGAGGGGACCATGGTAACTGAAAGCTGGACCATGTTGCTGAGAGAGTAATGATTTATTTAGCTAAACTGTGGTAATAAAGAATGAAATTCAACTGGGTACATTTCAAAGATCCAATCAGCTTTATTCAGAGAGTCATAAATTGGGCAGCATCCAAAGGATGGGCAGGTGCTCCAAAGATCTGTGCAAAGTGAGAGCTTTTTACAAACCAAAGTGAACAAGAACAGTAGTGGGCATTTGCTGATTTGTTAAAGCAGGGTTACATTCCTGATAGAAGGCGAAATGAAAGGAAGTCTTGGAGCTAGGTTAGGTAACTTGTACTGAGCAAGCAAGCACTGATTTATTGATGAGAGATTTGAGGGGCAGCCACTCAAAAAATAAAGGAAACTTTGTTGAAAGTGTTAGTAATCAAGTAGTTCTAATAGTTAATTTTTTCCCTGATGATCAGAAACGATAAAGGCAATGCAGAGTAGTAAAATAGAAAAAGCTAAAAGACCTAAAACCACATTGCCTACAAAGATGACCTAAGTCATGGTCGATTTTGTATTACATTGACAAATTATCTCATTTTCAATTCCAACTACCCAATTTTAAGATATACTTAATGATGTCTGTCAAACATTTTTAAATGAAGAGCTGTCTTCTGAAATAGAATTCTATTTTAAAACTTTTGTTATCATATCTAGAATATTTACATTTGAATTATAAGTGTTTTTTAAAGATTTTTTTTTTTTTTTTGAGAGAGAGAGAGAGCACATGAGTGGAGGGAGGGACAGAGGGAGAGAGCAAAGAAGCAGACTCCCTGCTGAGCGTGGAGTCCCATGCAGGGCTCCATCTCACAAACCTGAGATCATGACCTGAGCCAAAACCAAGAGCCAGACACTTAACCAACTGAGCCATCCAGGTGCCCCAAGGTATTAGGTTTTTTTGTTTGTTTGTTTGTTTTTTAATCACACTACAATTATTAACCAGTAGGAACCAAGTTAGAGTAACTGTTATGCGAATACAGTTAAATTGCACACAGGGGTCTCAAAGCTCTGAAAGGCATTAGTGAATTATAAAAGGAATGTAGATGTTTTCTACTCTATAACTTGAATGAGAACTTAAAACATGATATTGCAATTCGGGAACAGCTAAATTGTTTATGTTTAAGAGTACTTGAAGGCAAAGGTAACAAACCACAAGAAGGCCCATTTCTTTATGTTGAATTATGAAAAAATATTCATTGTTGTCTTTATTCTAAATTTGAAGTTTCCATATCTTAAACGATAGTCAAGCAATTTAATTCAGAATCATTGTAAAAATGGTTCTTTATCTCACCTAGAAAGAAAGAAAATTTGTATATGATAATATCAGTGTTATATGGCTACTTCACTTATGGATGACTTAATTGTGTTCCTCACCTTTTATTCATATGCTTAGATTGGTATGCATGCCAAATCTGGTTACTATTCACTTTCTGACTTAAGAAACTTCGTATTTATTTCTGATACTGAAACACATCATTATGTCAGCTGCGGGATAAACAGCTATTAACTTTAGTACCTCCAAGTTGAAAGTCAGCAATTTTTCAGTTTCAGTTTTCACATAGATTTACAATCTATCCTAGTAAGATTTGGAATAGCTATATTTAGGCAATAACATAAAAGGAATCAGTATTTTTTATTAATGGTTGCAGAAAAAAATAAATTTATAAAAAAAGAGAAGATTGTATTATCTGTTAAAATATTTTCTCTTAACCAGATTTTATTCTTATATTTTAAAATATAACAAGAAATCAGAATATATCCTCATACTGTGGAGCTCCACATGATTTATGACGACATAAAATTTGATATAGCTTTATTCAATTTACATTCAAATGTATAAAAGTTTTCAGAAATATTTACTTACTTCATCAATATTAAAATGTGCTAGTTCATGTTTAACATATATTTAAAATACTGAGAATATTCTCTTATTTAGAAAAACTAATGGTTCATTACCTTCAAGCTTGAAACAGATGTTAAAGGACTAACTCTTTTTTCTCAAACTTTGATTTATGAACATTGAAATTCTCCCCTGGCTTGAAGGTTCACAAGATCTAGCTGAGTTTTTACTCTCAGCATCAGCTGAAATTTTAGTATTAAAATATTACCCAGGAATTAGTTAAAAACTATTTTCAAATTGTGTAATTTTAAAAATAGGCAATTAATTCACTCCTTTTTCCTTACTTAAAATAGATCTCTTTCATGAATATGAGAGATCTAATAGTAGTGAAATGTTAAAGAAACTAGCAAAGGGATTTTTTTATATGTCCAGAAAATGTTTTTAGTGAATATCACAGAACTGTGATGACCCAGCTCACTACAAAATCACAATGTCTGACTCCACAGAAAGTGCACATCTCTGAAATCTATTATTTTCCTCGTATTTTGATGATTCCCTTCCTGAATACCCATAGTCCTTTCAAATTTAATTATTGAATTCTTTTCACAGCTTTATTCCTAAATCAAATGGTCTCCAATTCATTCTGTCTACATTCTTGCTTCCCTACCTCCATTCTGTTTGTCCTCAAGAAATTCTACCTCCTATGTAGGAGTCAGTAATTTGCCATGCTTTGTTCTGGCCCAATTATCAAGCATCTCTTCATAGCATGCCCTGTGTCAACTAACCTGGCAATAATCATATATGTATGAATTATATAGAAATACTATTACTAATAACATTATTTTGCACTATTTAAGTTTGCAAAGAGCCTTTACGTTTTCTGATTTGATTAGAAACAAACTACTTTTAGATAAAAGCTGTCATGACTGCATGCATCAACAAATGTGCTAATGGATGGCATCAATATTTAGAAACCAGTAAAAACTGGGAAAATACTAATTGTTATATTAGTGTTATTTTAACGGAAGCTCAGGTAATGTTTAGTGTAATCTAATAAATTCCAGATATCTTACTGCTCAAAAGTAAACAGGAATAAAAATTACAAGATCCAGTCTCTACCCTCCAAAACATGTCAGTAACTAAATGGGAGTGAAAATCATGGGGCTAGGCCTGCATTTAAACCCACTAATGTCACCTGAGAATTCTCATAATTAAGAACATACATTGGTTTTCTTCTCTGAAATAAATTTTCTCATTTCTAATGAAGTAATGCCCAAGTGGACTTTACAAAAAATTAATAAGAATTAAAGATCCAGGGGTGCCTGGGTGACTCAGTTGGTTAAGCGTCTGCCTTCAGCTCAGGTCATGATACTGGGGTCCTGGGATTCTGGAATTGAGCCCCAAGTCAGACTCCCTGCTCAGCAGAGAGTCTGCTTCTCCTCTTCCTCTGCCCTCCCCACCCCTTGTGTATCCTCTCTCTCTCTCAAATAAATAAATGAAATCTTTAAAAAACAAAGAATTAAAGATCCATAGAAAAAACAATCTTTATATACTATCTTTTAGTTTTAATATTTATGAATTTAACCTTCATTAAAATAATTTTAAACTATTAAGTTTTGATTTTATGTATCCCATATCATCTTTCCATATGAGCACCAATTGAGTACATTCTTTTCAGAGCTGCTGTTCAGTAAAATGCAGAGTAAATAGATGTTCCTACATACATTCCTGATAATTAAGTCACATTGATGATGTCACATTAAGGTTGCTGTGTGGTCCCTGATGTTTTCTCATTAGCTAAGTAATGCTCCTATGTAACACTTCCCAGCATGCTGTCATCTAAATTTGTGCCTCAGCTAATTTACAAATTGCTGCATAGTCTGAACCTTCAGGTTATTTGCAAATTGTCAAACCTCAAATACCAAATTTCTACTGGATCTTTTCTTAAGCAGGACAGCCTTCTCTTGATCTTTAGAACCTCTCACTAGAGAAGGGTTAAAAAGTAAGCTACTTTTCAAACATGCAAACTAGAGATATGGTTGAGGGGATCTCATTATGCTATCTTTGAAACAGACAATAGGAATATACCTGGGCTGCAGTGGCCCATAATGAGTAATAGGTAAAACAAATTAAGCAATAACTCTCCAGGCAAAAAAATTCAACATGAAATAAGGTAACTATCATTAACTATATGAAATTTTACTCCATATACAGTATTAGATATTGCTATGAAAAAGGGAAGGGTTATAAAGATCATAAACATTCCTTGTGTAGCTTTTCAAATCAGTAGATAAATAATAAACTGTTTAAGAAGAGGTAGCTTACTAATATTTGAGAAAGGGAAGCTAGACTCTTTCTCTATACCAACAAAGATTAGAAAATAAATACAAAAAAACTAGAATAAATGTTCATTCAACAGGTTTGTTACTTAATTGACATATGATGCATATACAGGAAAGTAAATGAAATTATATATATATAATTATGCTATAATTATAATTAAAAAATTATAATTTTTTGGTCTTTTTTTTTTCTTTTCCATTTCGTTGAAATATTTACAGCAATGGGGGAGGAGGAGGAGAAGAGAGGAAGGGGTAAGATGGCCCCCTAGGGAAAGATCCAAGCCCAGGACCCACTCCCCAGGGATATCTAGACCCAAAATCTGCTCCCCAGATAGCCGAGCCCACAGGACTGGGAACTGCCCAGATATGGCCACCCCTGTGGGCTGGGGGCCCTATGGGGAGTTGTGCTTCATCAGGAGTCACCCCAAGGGAGGGGGTCACTGGGTGCACTTGAGGAGACTGATGGGCAGGCTTGCTAGGGAGGCAAGGACGAAGAGCAGAGGGAAGGAGCTTCCAAGAAAGTTCCATCTTTTTTTTTTTTTTTTTTTTAAGATTTATTTATTTATTCAAAGAGAGAGAGAGAGAGAGGCAGAGACACAGGCAGAGGGAGAAGAGGGCTCCATGCAGGGAACCCAACACGGGACTCGATCCCAGGTCTCCAGGGTCACACCCCGAGCTGCAGGTGGCGCTAAACCGCTGCGCCACCAGGGCTGCCCGAAAGTTCCACCTTTAAACCAGCAGCCACAACCGCCCATTCCTCTTGCCCTGGAGCTTTCTCTTGGGCCAGAGGCCCCAGTCTCCAGGAGCAGCGAACTGTCTTCCAGGAGGACCTGCCTGTCTGCTCCCACTGCTCCTTCCTGTTGTAGCTGGCAGCACTTCCAGCTGCAGAGAGAGGAGCAGCTGACAGGTTCCACTCAGTAGGCCCCTTGACCCAGGGAAAGCAAAGCCCTCATTTCCCTCCAGGGGTCAGGAAAGTGGGGGAGAGGGGGGACGTAAAGAGTGGGCTGCACCCCCAGGGAAACCAAAGCCCTCATTTCCCTCCAGGGGTCAGGAAAGTGGGGGAGAGGGGGAAAGTAAAGAGTGGGCTGCACCCATCCAATTTCTCCTTCCTTACTCCCTTGGGGACCTCTTGGCTCCTCCTTACTGCATGTGTGTGTGTGTGTGTATATATATATATATATATATATCATGGGTAGTTTAATGATTTATTAGCAAATGAATACACATGGAACTCCTCCTCAGATTCAGAAATGGATCATTTATAGCCTCTCAGAATTCTTGTTCCCATTCATAACTTCATCACTTCCCCAGAGGTAACCACTATTACGACTTTTGCAATAAGCATGAATTTGCTTTTCTATATATACTTTTAACCACATGTATACATCCCTAAAATAAGAGTCTACTTTTCCTTGTCCAGAACTTTATGTGACTAAAATCTTATGTGTTATTTGGATCTTGCTTTTTTTTTAAAGATTTTATTTATTCATGAGAAACACACACAGAGAGAGAGGCAGAGACACGGGCAGAGGGAGAAGCAGGCTCCATGCAGGGAGCCCGATGTGGGACTGGATCCTGGAACCTCAGGATCATACCCTGGGCTGAAGCCGAGGCTAAACCCCTGAGCCACCCGGGCTGCCCCTTGCTTCTTTTTTTATTTTTATTTTTTATTATTATTTTTAAATATTTTATTTATTTGTTCATGAGAAACAGAGAGAGAGAGAAAGAGGCAGAGACACAGGCAGAGGGAGAAGCAGGCTCCAAGAAGGGAGCCCCACATAGAACTTGATCCTGGGTCTCAAGGATCACAACCCCGGCTGAAGGCAGCACTAAACCCTGAGCCACCTGGGCTGCCCTTGCTTCTTTTTTTTAAACAAGGTATGGGAAGTATAAGATTGGTCTGTATGGTTACCTACATCTTTAGTTTGTTCATTTTCATTGCTGAGTAATATACCATTACAATAATGCGCTACAAGAGTAGTCTTCAAAATGTGGTCTGCTGATACTTGGTGTTCTCAAATCCCTTTCGGGGAGTCCATGAGATCAGAACTATTTTCATTAGAAAAATATGATGCAATTCAACGTTTTCACTGACTCATTTGCATCGATGTGTCAAAGCCACAGTTGGGTAAAATTGCTGGTGCCTAACATAGTCAATGCAGGGACACCAAGCTGTCTTAATCCCCATTGCCACACATTCACAGGCAAAATAACCCTGTTTCATTACAGAGTATCCTTGAGGATCCCCTAAATGTTTTTTTTTTATGTTCTGTTTTTTTAAATGCAAAGCTCAAGTATGCTTTTCAGAATATATGGCATGTTAAAATGGGAATATGTGAAGCACTCTTCCATAAACCAAAATATGAAAGAAAAACACTGTTGCAGTTGTCCAAGTTGTTAGCTAAGTTAGCCACTTTTTCATGAAATATGTTTTTACTTAAAAGAACTATTGGCAGAAAAATATGGTTATTGAGATTTGAGTATTTGACAGACATGTTCTCAAAAAAGAACAAAGTGAGCTTACACTGCAAGGGAAAGGGGAGGATATATTTATTGCCAGTGATATAACTAATACTTAGTTTATAAACTAAAAATTAGAAATTTTAAAAATATGAACTTTACAGATTCCCAGAACTTACTGACTTTTAAAATGAGATCAATAGTGGTATTTTTTAAATGTATTTTTTTAGGATACTGTAGGAGGACATGTATAAATATTTGGGAGTTTGCATAATAAACTATATTTTCCAAATAACCCTACATGATGTTACAAAATCAACAAGAGAAAAAGATTCATTCAAAGTATAGTGCAAGTCAGTAGTTTTTAGTGTTAACAGAGTAAAAAAAAAGTTCATTAATATGGCTTCAGATTCCACATTGCAGTTTACCTCTAAGAAGACATCCCTTGTCAAATTATGGTGAAGTATCAACATAGAATAACCACAATTGTCTTAACACCTTTTAGAAAATTTCTCACTTTTCCAGTTATACATCTGTATGAAACTGTATTTTTTTCATATACTTTAATCCATGTAACAACATATTACATCAACTGAATGTAGAAGCTGATATGAGAATTTCCAGCTATCTTCTAATAATCAGTCGTTAAAGAGATTTACATTTTTAAAAAGTATAAGGCAGGAATGCTCAGTGGTTTAGCGCCTGCCTTTGGCCCAGGGCGCGGTCCTAGAATCCCGGGATCGAGTCCCGCATCAGGCTCCTGGCATGGAGCTTGCTTCTCACTCCTCCTGTGTCTCTGCCTCTCTCTCTATGTCTATCATAAATAAACAAATGAATCTTTAAAAATAAATTAATTAATTAAATTAAAAAAATAAAAAAGTATAAAGCAATGCCAGTTTTTCTTTTCTCAGTGGAAATATTCTTATTTTTCACAAAATAAGATATTTATAAGAGTGTATGCAATAGATTTATTATTATCTTAAATAATTTTTTAGATCTTTAATTTTAATTTCTGATATGATAAATATTGAAAGATATAACTTACATAAAGGAAGCCCTTGGGTAGTTAGTGATTTGTAAAAGTATAACAGTTTCCTAACATGCAAGGGTTTAAGAATCAATGCACCATAATACCTATTCATTTTATTCCTAAAGGATGTTTGAGTTGTTTCCAGTTGGGGCTGTTACAAAGACATTTGTTTGAAGATTATTTTGGTTACATCTCTTAGCCCATATGTGCAAGAATTTCTTTGAGGTGTTGGGATGGTTATTTTTATGTGTCAACTTGGCTGGCCACAGGGTGCCCAGATTAGACATTATTTCCAGGTGTGTCTGTGAGAGGTTTCTAGTTGAGATTAGGATTTGAATTGTGGATTTAGTAAAGTAAATTGCCCACCCTAGTGTATCAGTTGGACATCAGCTAATCCACTGGGGTCCTGAATAGTATTTGCACAATTGGCTGCTCCTATTTTCAGGCCTTCAGACTTGGACTGAATTATGCCACTGGCTTTCCTGGATCTTTGGTTTGCAGACGGCGGATCATGGGACTTCGTGGCATTCGTAATCACATGAGCGAGCCAATTTCTCTTAATAAATCTTCTTTATATATCTTTATCTACCTCTATATATAGAGAGATATCTCCTACTGGTTCTGTTTCTCTGGAGAACCCTGACTAATACAAGTATATACTTAAAAATGAAATTACTGAAATTGAATATCTTCTATTCTTTCATATCTTTTATTTACCAGGTAATCATTTGTAAGAATATTTCATATATGGGACGCCTGGGTGGCTCAGTAGTTGAACATCTATCTGCCTTTGGCTCAGGACATGATCCCAGGGTCCGGGATTGAGTCCCACATCAGGTTTCTTGTGTGAAGCCTGCTTCTCCCTCTGCCTGTGTCTCTGCCTCTCTCTCTGTATCTCTCATGAATAAATAAATAAAATCTTTAAAAAAAGAATATTTCATATGGTCTGATATCAGGTCTTTTCATGTTAGGTATATTACAAGTATTTTTCTTTCACTCTGTGGCTTTTCATATAATTTTCTTTACTAAACATTGTTTATATGGTAGTGAGTTGAGAAAGATTTCTTTAAACAAAAAAAGAAGCAGAAAGTACAACCATAAAAGGCTGATAGATCTGATCACATAAAAAGTTTTTTAAAATTATATTATTAAAATATCACAACAAGCATAACCAAATGCAAAAAATGAAATAATTATAATAATAATCAAAGCATAAGAAATCATGGTCCTTAGTAGATAAGTTCTCCTAAAACCAATAAGAAAAAAAGAAAAAACTTCAAAAGACTATGCAGTGGGCAAGAGATTCAATAAATAACTGTAAATGACCAATGCACTGAGAAGTTTAGGTGAATCTCACCTTCAATCAATTAAATGCATAAAGCATATTAATAAGAAACAATTATTTATTAAATGACAAAATTAAAAAGAACAAACTTCAGAGCAATAAAGGTTTAAGGAAATGGGTATTTGCTTTATTAACTGCTAATGGAAAGGCAAATAGTATAATGCTAGAACACAACTTTGGTATCTACTGAATTAAGTTTTAAGCTTAATGAAAGCTATTCTTTTTTTATTATTATTATTAGTGTTCAATTTGCCAACATATAGAATAACACCCAGTGCTCATCTCAGCAAGTGCCCCCCTTAGTGCCCGTCACCCAGTCACCCCCAACCCCTGCCCACCTCCCTTTCTACCACCCATTGTTCGTTTCCCAGAGTTAGGAGTCTCTCATGGTCTGTCTCCCTTTCTGATATTTCCCACTCATTTTTTCTCCTTTCCCCTTTATTCCCTTTCACTATTTTTTATATTCCCCAAATGAATGAGACCATATAATGTTTGTCCTTCTCCAATTGACTTATTTCACTCAGCATAATACCCTCCAGTTCCATCCGAGTCGAAGCAAATGGTGGGTATTTGTCGTTTCTAATGGCTTAGTAATATTCCATTGTACACATAGACCACAGCTTCTTTATCCATTCATCTTTCGATGGACACCGAGGCTCCTTCCACAGTTTGGCTATTATGGACATTGCTGCTATAAACATTGGGGTGCAGGTGTCCTGGCATTTAATGAAAGCTATTTTTATCTATATAGACAATGTGATTAAACATATTTTTGTGTCATAATGTTGAAAGAAATATGAAAACGAGCAATAATTTCACCACTTAGGAGCAATCAGTTTAAATATTTGGGGGTATTTACTTTTATTTTATTATATATGTATAATTTTCAGTGAAGGTAGCATTCAAAGAATATGGGTTAAGAAAAAAAGGAAGGAGGAAAGCTGAGTCAAATTGCCTGGGATTATTTTAAATTCACATAAACTCTCCCTTTGCTCTCAGATTTTAATCTGTTGTGAACTAAAACCAATATGTTAACTGAAATTCTCCCTTTGCTCTCAGATTTTAATCTGTTGTGAACTAAACCAATATGTTAACTGAAAAAAAGCAGTATGTAAACCAGAAAATAGGATTGTGATTCCTGCTAGTATAATATTAGCATTTCACCATTTCTATAAGCAGATGGGTATGTGTATGTGTAAATCTATGTATTTAGATATGGTTTCTAAATAACCTGTAATAGTTATCCTCTAATTAGATAATTTTAATGAGCATTACTTTTGTTTTTATTATGTTGTCAGATGAGTTGTCTCATTCAATATCTATCCATTCCACCCTTTTTCTAGGAGAGATTGAAAGCAAAAAACAGAAAACAAAAGCAAACAACAAAAAACTACATTTAACATTTTCCAAACTCCCTTGCAAATTGGGTGTAAAATATCCAGTTAGAATAATTATTTTTTTAAGATTTATTTATTATTCATGATAGACACAGAGAGAGAGGCAGAGACACAGGAGGAGGGAGAAGTAGGCTCCATGCCGGGATCCCCATGCGGGACTTGATCCCGGGACCGAGGATTGGGCCCTGGGCCAAAGGCAGGCGCTAAACCACTGAGCCACCTAGGGATCCCCCAGTTAGAATAATTCTTTTGCAAATAAGAAGGCAGAAGTGTGTCCTTGTGTCCTTGCCCAGGGCTTCTGGTAAGCAGATAATGGAGCTTTAAATCTTTCCTGCAGCAAAGTTCTGGAGAATATTGTTCATTCTTCAGTTCTCTAGATGAGAGAAGAAGTTGAGGAGGCAGAGGCCTAGGCCTGTTTCTTTGGGCCCAGATTCCTCCAGTGGAGACCTTAGAGGTAGTAGGTATCCAGGGAGCTCATTTCTAAATTGTTCTGGGAGACATTCCAAGAGCTCCAACCTAGATTTGGCCCCTTTCAGGTCTTCCAACGATTTTGTGGATACATTATTCCTTGTATTAAATACTTTTCTGCTTAGGGGTGGCTGGCCAGCTCAGTAGGTAGCATGTGACTTTTGATCTCAGGATCATGATGATACAGGAGAGCTTGGTTCTTGTCTCATGGAGTTGAAGAATGAATCTCCCGGACAACAGAATGAGCAAAGCTTTGATAGAGGTTTATTAAGCAAAGATACAGAAAAAGCTATCAAAAACGAGAGGGGTCCCAGCAGTTGCCACTAAGGCCTTTAGGGTTGGTCTTTTATAGGAAACTGGCCAAGGAACTTGGTAAATTTCTTTCAATATCAGGGTAGATTTGTAAATATCATTCTATATGTAGAACAAACATGATGGACTTATAACAAACAAGATGTTTTATCATGAGCACAAATAAGGTGTTCCCTTCTCTTTAATTAATATCTTCTCCATAGCAATTCTTTACATCTGGGATTTCTGTTATTACTTAGTAGCCATTAAGGGGGGATATTCTCTAACATTTTGGAGCTAAGGAGCCAGGTTTTTCTGTTTTTACTGTTTTATCTCTGTTTTCTTGAGATGAGTAGGAACCAGACTCTGGGCCTTTCCCTTATCTTTCCCTGCCTAGCCCTGTCTGCCCCTAACTCATTCCTACATCAATGAGTTCAAGCATCACATTGGGAGTAGAGTTTACTTAAAAAAGAAAAAAAAAAAAAGTTTTCTGCTTAAAACTTCCAAATACACAAAAGAGTGTAGGTTTCTGTTTTAGTGCACTGAACTCTGAGTTAAATTAAAAATACTTAAAAGTTGATGAATTAATAAAAATTACTAACTCTATAAACAGAGTTTAGCAAATTTTTCTCATTAAGGGTCACATAGCAAATGTTTTCAATTTTGTGGGACATTTACTGTCTGTCACAAATACCTCTGAAGTTGGAGTAAAAGCAGCCATAAATAATATGTACATAAATTGTCATGACTATATTCCAATAAAACTTTTACAAAAACAAGTAGTTAGCCATAAATTGTTGACCCATACTATAAGGATAAGATCATTAAGGCTATAATAAATGTTTGTGTCAAATATCTTGAGAAACTTAAATGTATTTTTAAATGAAATTATTTTATTAAATTCCATGACTCAAAATAGATCCACATATTTCTATAATTTTCCTTTGGTTTCAGTACAGAAACTATGATTTTGAGTTCCTGTGATTCATGAACAAGATGGCATTCTTTTTCACAGAACCTGTAAATATAATGAAATTGATTTCATTCTAAAGATATTTCAAAATATTTCTGAGAGTTCTGTAAAACTCATTTGGAATTTTATAAACTATTCTTAGTGACAGTTTGTGAAATTCTGAAATTTTAAAGTGTTCTATTTTATTTGAAAAGAGACAAATTGCTACTGTAAGAAATAGTATTTTTTAATACTAATATAAATGTATTATGTTCTTTGCATATTTATGGCATGTTATTTTTGATGTCATGTTATATCCTTTGTAACATGTAATCCATTATTGAATAATTTTTGCAATTGTTAGATTCTAAGTATGCCTTCCTACCTGAACTTGCACTTTTCATTGTCTTAGCCCAAAAGTGAGTCAAATGAAAGTGTGATCTATCAAATACTCAGGAAAGCAAGGAGAACCTACTACTGGTGAGTACTAACAGTGTCTACACATACATGTTTCCCTTCCATTTTACATTTAAAATAAAACATTTTTATTGTTACATTTATTTCACCCACAAGTCTTTCAATGTGTCTAACTCATAACAGATCCTCAGTAAACATATTTTTGAAATACAGGTGCCATCAAAGAAGTTGACAGCTGTGGGACCCAGGAAATTTAACAAAAATCCCCTACCCTGGACAAGCAGAGCAGAACCGATTCCATTTTGTGCAGCACCCACCTTGTGCTGACCTGCTTAGGGCACTGCCCCACCCTAGTCAAGCCCAGGGCACACCCTAATGGGAAATCGGCTCAGTGATAGGCCAGTTCAAATGGATACTTTAGGGTAAAATGTAATTCAATCAGCCACCTGCTGAGTAGACCAGCATGACTGTGTAACTTTCTGCGTATCCCATTGGCCACTGGCCCCTATAAAGTTGCTAAGCCTCTTAGTCTCCAGGTCCAAGTCCCTGCTCCGCTGCTTTGGGTATACTAGAACCCAAGCTCGAGCTTGTAAATAAACCCTCGTGTGTTTGCATCGGTGTTGGCTCCTTGGTGGATTCTAGGATTCGCAATCTTGGGCACAACAACAGCCACCAAAAAGTACAGCAAATATACATTTCAAAGACCCCAAAGTAGACACCAAAAATTAAACTATCATGACATTACAAAAAGAATTATTATAATGATACCAATAATGCTAATTAATACTTATGATTTTTTAAATTAAGATTCTATTTATTTATTCATGAGAGACTCGAGACAGAGAAGCAAAGACATAGGGAGAGGGAGAAGCAGGCTCCCTGTGGTGAGCCTGATGTGGGACTTGATCCCAGAACCCCGGGATCATGACCTGAGCCAAAGTCAGACGCTCAATCCCTGAGCCACCCAGATGCCCAACGCTTTTGATTATTCACTCTGTGAAATGGTATAGGCAGGCTGAGTCTGAGAACCCAGGGAGGGTCCTACAGGATAAGCCAAAAGTTCCTTGGCTTCACAGAGGATAGAATTCAAATGAGAGGCAGAAAAAGTGGAAACAGTACATTGAAAAACTGAAAACAGTTTATTGAAAAGTGTGAAGTGACAGGTAGGGAATAGTATACACTGTCTGGGAGACTCAGAAAAGAAAGGGAGTGAGTCTCGTCATTGCCTGGGGCTAGGAGTTTATATTAGAAAAGGGTCTATGGTGATCCTCCAAGAATCCAGGGTAGGATCTAATCAAAGGTGAGTGTCAGGGGAAAAATAGGTAATTACATACAGAAGGGAGAGGTATTGATGCCAGTGTCAGCCAAGATTTCTTGGAAACTAATATCCTGAAACATGTTTGGGATCTGGCTCTTCTTTGGTCTTATGAGGTGTTTGGGGCCTAGGACAAAATTCAGAGAATGATTCTTATTGTTTTCCTGGGTTTTTTGTTTGTTTGTTTGGTTGGTTGGTTGGTTGGTTGGTTGTTTTGTTTTGTTTTTGCTTCTCCCTTGAAGTGGGAATATAACTTCTTTGGCTTATTCAGAGGCAAAACATGGAATATGAGGAACTGGGGCCTAGCAGAAAAACAGCAGAGATGGAGCCTTTCTAAAAATAGAGTTCCTTCAGCTTCCTTCAAAAGCACAACTATAAAGTCATTTAATTTTCACAGCAATCATCTAATAGTTGCTCTTTTATCCCTGTTTTAGAGGTGAGGGAAGCTGAGATATGGGTTAAATACGTTGTGCAAAGTCACAAAACTATTAAGTGGTATTGCTGGAATTTGAAGCCATATAGTTTGGCTTTAGAATCTGTGGTTTTTCCCATGATGTTATAATGCTTGACTTATATTAGCAAGTAAATCATGATGATTTACATAACAAGAATCTTTTCAATCACTATAAGACTTTAAATCATTAATTTAAATTGCTGAATTATCAAGGACAAAAAGAAATCTGTCAAGGGATAAAAGTAAATAAGAGAATAGAAAATACAACAACCCATCTCATTTACAATCAAAATCAACTCTTCAGTTGAATTTACTGGCTAAAATGGCATGTCAATATTAAAAATCAGCTACTAAAGATGAAAGAATATTACTAATTAATTAGTATTTCCTAAGAAATTGCTCTTTAAGGAAAAAAATAGTACTAATAAAAGGATTCAATGTTGGTTTTACATTTTCAAATTTTAACATTTTAATTTGCTGTTGACAATTTAACAGTACACTTATGGAGGAGGTACTAGATGCCAGACACTGTCATATGTTATTTACAAATATGATTGTATTCAATTCTAATAGCTTTTGTCGTTGTTTTAATCCTCATTTTACTGGTAAATAACTTGCCTGATGTCACAGTTAGTAAATTCCAGAGGCAGGATTCCAGGCCCAAGATTAGCATCCATAGTTAATCTTGTGTGCTATTTAAATAAGAATCCTGTGCATGATAATGAGTAAATTATCACAAGAAAATAAAAATATTTAGTTCCTGGAAAACAGTGAGGATTCCGTAATGCCTTTCTTGAATAAATAACACAATGTTTCTTTATTGAATAGTTTTTACTAGCTGATTTATATAGTTTAGTCATTAGTGGTCCCACCTTCCTCTTGTTCTCCTATGTTGTATGAATATAGCAAGTGATTTGAATGCAAGGAATTTATTTTGAACATAAATATAATAATGTCAGAAATGAATTTCTTAACAATTCTCCTTAATCTGTCTTCGCTACTTGATATTTTAAAATGTAAGTAATGCAATGTTTTTGGTATAGGTTTTAAAAGCTGTAATATTTAAAATGCCAGTGTCCACCATAGTAAAAAAAAAAAAAGAAAAAAGGATAAATAAACAAACAAAATCTCTTCCAGATGACGTAAAAACAGCCAGGGAAGATTGTTCCCTTTGGTGACGATCAATGCCATGCGAAGTCTGTGTAAATTTGTTGTAAGCATTATGACAGATGGGAAAGAACTCATTTAAATTTCAAAAAACTTTTGTCTCACAAAGGAATTTTCCTCAGATAATTTGTATTCATATCTAAATAATAGGAGGCTCAAGATTAAGCATTGCAATTGCCATTTATATTACAAAGAAAAATGCAATCTTGAGCAATTTACATTAGTTCTATTTCTTCATTTTTCTGAATCATCCTCTTTGAACTATTATTCAAAAGATGGTGGTGCTTTTGTCCTTTGTGGGATATCCTTCACTTTGGCTGATGATAAAAAAATTGCTATTTCCTTTCATTCCTATTATCATATTCATGGTTCTCCGTAGTTGGGTGCTTTTTGGATGACATCCTTGTCCTGCAGAGAGCTGCAGGACTCCATCAGATCTGTTCAGGCACCTGAACTAATTAACAAAATTCTAACTATTCTTTTTATCATAGGTTTGGTAAATTAAGGTGTTTACCTCTAAGTTGCTAGGGATTGAGTGAATATTTTTAAATGGATAGTTATTAAAGATCACAAAGCATATCCCATAGCCATGTTATGTATCTAATGAGAAGAAATAGAATATGATCAATTTCCATGTAAGAATCCATTTATTCAAACTGCCTATGATTCAGGAGACATAGCATGCCATTTATAAAGCTACAATTGGAATAGTGTAAACCATCAGCATTTTAACTCTTAACAACCAAATTAAAAAACAGAAGAGGGAAAAAAGAAAGAAAGGAAAACTTCTGGGCAATGGTGATTAGCCAGAGACGAGTAATCAGGATTCCTAAGACCATCTGGTTTCTCTATGTCAGTTTCTATTTGGTTACATCAAGTATCATCAATACTATAGTAGTAAGAACTGTGTTTAATGTAAGCAGCAAAGAACTTTACTGAAAGACTGGTCCCTCCCAGAATCAGTGGGAAGGCTGGAAAACAGCCTGAGGAAGGGCGTGAAGCAAAGACAAAGCAGCACAGGGTCCAAAGCCTCTGAGTTAAGGATGATGCGATAGCACCATCAACACAGGATTCTTGATAACAAATCTTCATCTACCCTTATTCCTGGCCCTCATTCCTGCCATTGCCATGAATTGTTTCTTACCCATTCAAACATCTTTGTCACATTTTCCCAAGATTCAAAACCCAAGTAGGACTTAGTCTTGGCCTGCCCTAACTCATAGCATGCACCCCAGTTATCAAGGACTAGGGAGAGAGCTTGCAGGGTTGGGAAACCCTGCCTCCTGAAAAGACACAGTGAGGAATTTGCCAAATATGGAAAAGGTCTCTAGTGCCATTTTGTCAGAGGACAGTGGTCCACATGGATCATCATTATCATATTTACAGATAAACACAATATGGCAAAGAAGGATTAGATGTTGTGATTCAGACTGAATCCTTTACCTTCCTTGTGATGGCTGCTAAGGCAGTTACTTTCTCTTAGCCTTTGTTTCCTGAGTTCTAAACTGGGATAATATTATTCTGTCCAGAATATAAAGACATTGTGAAGAAGGAAATGAGATAAACTGTGTAAAAGTTCTTTCATTTTCCTTTTTCCACTCAAAAAAAGTATTAAGGGGCACCTGGGTGGCTCAGTCAATTAAGTAGCCAACTCTCGAGGTCATGATCTCAGAATCCTGAGATGTGAGATCGAGCCCTGAGTTGGGCTTGTGCTAGGCATGGGGCCTACTTGAGATTCTCTCTCAATCTCTCTCCCTCTGCCCCTTTCCCTCTCTTAAAAAAAAAAAAAAAAAAGGTATTAAGGGCCTATTATGTGCAAGACAAAAAAAAAAAATAGTAACAATTTATGCCCTAAACAATGTATAAATGTGAGCTATTATTATCAACACTTTAATATAAAAATATATTGAGAATATGCATGCCCTTATTTATTATTCTGCTTAAAAAATAGGACAAATACATGAAAAGTCAAATGACAGATGAATATGAAATTTAGAAGAGAAAGTTAATGCTGAAGTATACCCCCTACTAACTAACACTCCTCTTCCGAGACATATTCCTTCTCCCAATCCAACCATCCAGTTGTTGTGAGAGACAGTCTTTAAAAAAAAAAAAAAAAAAAAACAAAGATTTTATTTATTTCTTCATGAGAGACACAGAGAGAGAGGCAGACACAGGCAGAGGGAGAAGCAGGCTCCCTGCGAGGAGCTCGATGTGGGACTGGATCCCAGAACCAGGATCACAACCTGAGCCAGAGGCAGATGCAACTACTGAGCCAGCCAGGCCTGCCTGTGAGAGACAGTCTTACAAAACCCCACCTCTAGACAAAAGTGATTGGTCTAGTAATAGACCCCTCACCAAACTTAGCCAATCAGAGCTCGTTCCTAAAGCCTTTAAACCTAAAACCATTTATAAAGTATGTGCCTTGGTCAGAAGCAATATTGCATGATTATACATTAGTGTTGAATGAGGGATTCAGTATATCTGTTTACTGTGGTGCTGGGGGAAGTACTGAAAGCAGGAGAGACACCTCCACATTCTAAACATGTGTTTATCCCAGTGAGATAGACATTCCTCCTTGTAAGAGGTCCAGTATGATCGAGGTGCCAGAGGTGCCATCTGATGATTGGTTGGGCCATATTAGGACACTTTAGTGTTCGCATCTGCTGTTGACAGATCAAAAACTCAGTAGTAGCAATATCTGTATCAGCCTTGTTAAGGGAAAGCCCATGTTGTTCAGCCTATGAATCACTTCCATCTCTATTGCAGTGTTACTCTGTATATACAGTGGCTGGAGGAAAAAGCTGACTTTCACTGGAGAGTCATTTTGTCAACCAGATTATTAACCTGCCGTGGTAGATGCCCTGTAATGGACATTTACATAGTAAATGAATGTTTTCATGCCGTTGCCCATTCTGAAAATTTCATTCCCCCTGAAATCACTGCTTTGCAACATTAATATTTGATTGTGTCCAGATCTCACTAGTTCTCCCAGGGGTGCAGTATGGCTTTTGGATTACTATCCTGGTAGGAAGGTATAAGTTTCTATGGCTTCTATTTGACCCTTTCCATCAAGAGAGCTCTTACTCCACAGATCAGGAAATAAATGTAGATTCTCTCAGTTGTTAAATATATCTATTTTCAATACACATTTTATATCTGGGGAAATAACCACAGGATGGGTCTATAGCCCCAATAAGATCAATGATGAGATGGATTTGGGCCAGGATATCCATACGCACACAACATGGCATGAGTTCTGAGCCTCTATTTAACAAGCTCCTATAAATCACTTTAGTATATTGCCTCAGGATGCTCTGGAGATGACTTCAAGTGAGGCTTATGATATAGTTGTTATTAACTGAATTGTATTCTCACAAAATTTACATAGTGAAGCCCTTACCCCTAGTACCTGAGATTGTGACTGTTTTGGAGAGAGGGCCTTGAAAGAGGTAATTAAGGTAAAATGAGGCCTTAATCCAATATGACTAGTATCCTTAGAAGAGGAAATCTGAAACACCAAAAGATACCAGAGGAGTGTGAGCACAGAGGGATGACCATGTGGAAAAGAACCAAAAGGAGAGAGACCTCCAGAGAAATCAAACCGCCCAACACCTTGATCTTAGACTTTAGCCTCCAGGACTGTGAGAAGTAAATTTCTACTGTTTAAGCCACCCAGTGTGGTGTTTCATTATGGCAACCCTCACAAACTAATACAGTCCTGTATTCTAATTTTCTACTGCTGAAATAACAAACACAAACTTAGTGTCTCTAAAGAACACAAATTGATTTTATTGCAGCTCTATAGGTTGGATGTCCAAAATGGATCTTACTGGGCTAAAACCACATTATCAGCAGGGCTGCATTACTTTCTGATAGTCTGGGGGAAAATCTATGCCCTTGCCTTTTTCAACTACTAGAGGGCACCCCCAGTCTTTAGCCTGAGGCCTTCTGCATCCATTATCAAAGCCAGCAACCCTGTATGTCCCTGGCCATTCTTCCAATGACATATCACTTTTTCTGACTTTCTTCTTCTGCTTTCCTTCTCTACTTTTAAGGATCCTGGTTATCACACTAGATCCACTCAGATAATCCAGAATCATCTCCCTGCTTGACCATCAGCTGATCAGTAATCTTAATTCCATGGACAACCTTAATTCCCCCTTTACCCTGTAACATAACATTGTCCTGAGAATTAGAATGTGGATGTCTTTCTGGGGTTGGAAGTCATTATTCTACCTACCATAAGTCCTATGACTAGGTTTTCAGGTTGTTCCTCAAAGGGCCCATCATTTAAAAAGTTGTGGACTTTTGTTAACTCTTTGGAGTTCGGGAACTGGCTAAGACATTAAAATCCCCACAGTAATGAGAGCTAGGTTTCTGCCTACCAGATTAAGAGCTTTTCTGCTTACATAGGTCATGTAGCTCCTTAAGAGGTCACTCAACATTTCTAGATAACCAATATTTATTTCATTTCTAGACAATATGAGGAGCAAATCCTTGCCTTCACTAATCTCTGGCTGGGCTGCCCATCTGCCAAACTTCATCAGAAGCCCGAGGTCAAGGAAGCCATTTGTTTTACTACAGGAAGGTCAGCCTCTTGGAGAAAATAGAAGGGTGGAGCAAGGTGGGAAGTGGGTCTGCAGTAGTAAATGAGAAAAATTCAGGCCCACCATCTCTCACATCAAGTCCATTACCAAGTTCCATTACATTTGCCTTTTAATAGGTCTCTGTCTCCTCTGCCCATTACTACTAATAGCACCCACATCTCAGCCACCACCAACTTCCCCTGCACTTTTGCAATAACTTTCTAACTTGTCTACTTGCACTCCATTGAACTTCCCACTTCCAACTTATTTTCCACATTGCAAAGGCAACTTTCAAAATCCAAGTATGTCTCATTCATCCCACTACAAAATGAATGTTTTGCCACTGCCCGTAAGATAAAGAAAAACTGCTCAGAACACCTGGGTGGCTCAGTGGTTGAGCACCTGCCTTGGGCTCAGGTGGTGATCCTGAGGTCCTGGGATCCAGTCCCACATTGG
The DNA here is from genome assembly GCF_048418805.1 of Vulpes vulpes. NCBI lineage: Eukaryota > Metazoa > Chordata > Mammalia > Carnivora > Canidae > Vulpes > Vulpes vulpes. Next base: position 43,850,939 of record NC_132786.1, on the reverse strand, counting down.
ACTCCCCTGCAGGGAGCCTGCTTCTCCCTCTGCCTATGTCTCTGCCTATCTCTATGTCTCTCATGAATAAATAAATAAAATCTTAAAAAAAAAAAAGAAAGAAAAACTCCTCAACCCATTGGTATCCTATCTAATTCTCAGCCTTATCTGGACCTTGCTTGCCACCTTTTGCTATTTTCACCCCAGCTGCACTGGCTTTGCTTCAGTTTCCAATGCTTTTCATGCTCTTGTCTCCCTCAGGTATATGAATACACTTTCTTTACCCAGAATGTTCTTTCTCTCCAGCAATCCATCTACCAGTCCTTCCTCAAATGGTGGGTGTTTTCTTCTGAGTTGCTGGACTAAGTAGGTATGCAGTATTGCTTTTTGCTTCACTACACATCATCAACCCCCACCCCCACCCCCACCCCCAGTTTTTATGTTTTTATGTGCCTCAGAAGAGATGACAGAAACTAGATGGCTCTGATCACCTTCCCCAAACAGCTCCTGGTTAGAGTTTGTGGCGCCCTCAAGAGATGTGAAAGGCAAAAGACAAATGAAGAGCTCTTCATTCTCTGGCAGCCCTTTTGCAGGCAGATCAAACAGCAAAAGAGTGGGAGCACTTTGGAAGCACTTCTGGAGATCAGAAGTGAATAGCATGAGTATTCAGAAAGCAATTGCTTCTGAAGGTACTATGGAAGAAAATGAAGATAAACAATTATGTATGTTCACAAGTATGTTCACAAAAGCTAAGGTGTAGTGGAAAGAATCAGAGAATATGGATTCTTGTCTGTGCTCTGTCACTGGTCAGGTGACCCTAGATAATATTTTTGAAGAGTCTTTAAGTCCTATCATTTTATTTATTTATTTATTTATTTATTTATTTATTTATTTATTGGTGCATCTCCACCACCCCGCAGGGTCTTGGGACACTGTGCAAGATGGGGGAGGTACTGGTTTTTTATTTTTTGTACAGGTGGTCTCTGTCTTCCAGAAGTCCTGTCATTTTAAATTGAAAAGGTTTCACTCTCAGAAAAAAAAAGATATGGAACAGGTGAAATTGCTCTGCAGTGAATATCCACCTTGCTACAATTCCCCTGGCTATGGTACAAGTCCTGTTCTCTTTTTGAGCATCTAGGCTGACATCTCATCATTCCAGGAGACTTCTGGGTAAGAATTCCGCTTAATGAACTTGGCTCGGGCTTAAGTGAATTGACACTTGTACCAATTTTCAGCTTATTTAAACCACATGAGCCTGCCACTTTAATTCTGAAGCCACACTTCCCTAAACTCAGGCCAATGTGCATTCGTGTTTTTAAAATATCACTTAAAAATGAGCTCACATTTACTTTTTTTCCTAACTGGTATTTTTGTGTCATTAAGATATGAATCATAAGGACAGGGTGAATTGTTAATGTTGCTTTGGGGAGACAGCTGAGCTTGCAAGGAAATTAGTCACTAGCATGTAGTGCAGGCTCTACCCTCTCCACTTCCCTAACTGCCCAAGGACTGCGTGACTTTTAGGGCCTGGCATGCACTTTCTGGCTTTTTAGCCTGTCTTTTAATTTTGTGTTGAAAATTAGAGATGATATATCAGGTAATAGGAACTGAGGCTAATAGGCCTGTTAGTGTGAGCTTTCGTGATGACCTGGCTAGGAACTGGGTTGTGCTTAATATTTACTGTATCTGTAACTGAGGCTGAAAATCCCTCTACTCTCCTTGGTTTTGTCTCCTTTGCTACCTTTGGGTTTCCCTGCAAAACTTCCTTTAAAAAAAGGAAGGATTCTCTGTTATCATCCTGGAGCCCTGTGGCTGGGGTGGTAAGGTCTAAGGAAGGGAAGTGTTTTCTTATGCATGACTACATCTTAGCCCCTCCCCCAGGACTTTGCCCCTCATCACTGTTCCTTAGCTCCTCCCCTTTCTCCTTCTACCTGACAGGGAGGAAGCTGGAATTAGATAATTGCCCTCCAGCCTGCCCAGGTAAGAGAAGGCTCTGGTGAAGTCTTGGTGACTCTGTGAAGTCTGGAGAATGCTCTGGGTGTGTTCAATGGTTACTTTTTCCCTCCCTCCGTATGAAGCAACAGGTGATTTTCCTTGGCTCTTCATGGTGAGAACCTCATGGGGTTACTGGAGGTAAAGCCCAGAAAGGTATGGAGGTTCCCTAAGACTTCAGCCCCAGGAATCTCTGACAGTAGCCCTCACTAGTCCTCTCAACGGTTTGTCAAAATTGGCAGTTAAATGTCCTCCCTAGTTTGTGGCTCTAGTGGCTTCTGTTCCAGAGAGCTGATGTCAGCTGTGAGTTTCTGTACTTACCTAGAATGTGGGTGGCATTTTGCCCCAAGACCTCAATTCTCTGATGGCTCCATGAAGTAATTGGTTTTCAGTGTGTCCAGCTTTTTTCTTGGTATTGGGGCCTGAATGACCTCCAAGCTCTACCAAGAAGCCTTTCATGCACTCTCATTTAAAAACTAAGTGTGGTAAAGTGCATTGTTTCTCAAAGGAAAGTAAATACATTGGTCTCTCCACCTCACTGAGTGTTGATATATTTTATTATAATTCTATGTTGAAACGGAAACATAAATTTAGCTCTAAGTTCCATACATCTAATAGTTCCTAACCAACTTTTGAAATACAATGCATTTGTAAACTAAATTAAAAAGCCTACAGAAATATGAAACGTTAATCAACAATATTACCTTAAGATTGTGTGGTCAAGCCAAAACATTTTTATTAGATTTCACAGAAGGAAGTTACTGCTTGGTTCTAATACCACATTTAGTCTCTTAACTTAAATGAAAACTTCAGTAGGAAACTTCTGTTTATATAAAGTCATATAAAATGTTACTGATAGCTTCAAGACTTTTCATTTTTTCTATTTACAATCATCAAACAAAGGTCTGCTACAGTGCAATTTTTTAATGCCATTTTGATGAAGTAGATTTTGGTAATTCTTTAAATGTATTATACTCACATGGAGAGATGTGTCCATTGCAACATTATGAAAACTTGTATTTAAATCACTGCTCTGGGGGTCACCTGGATGGCTTAGTCCCTTAAGTGTTTGCCTTGGGCTCAGGTCATGATCCCAGTGTCCTGGGATGGAGTGCCATGTCAAGCTTCCTGCTTAACGGGAGTCTACTTCTCCCTCTTCCTCTCCTGCTTAACGGGGAGTCTACTTCTCCCTCTTCCTCTCCCTCTGTGCTCTCTGTCTCTCTAATAAATAAATAAAATCCTTTTAAAAATCACTGATTTGGGTTCAGATTATGAAAAAATACTATCTTTGCAAATTTATCACATAAATATAAGGTATAACCTTATTACTAATGACCTATTGTAACATTAGATATATAAAAGCATCTCTTAATAAGTGTAAAATATATATTTTTTTAATTTCAGCATGCCTACCTCTACCACAATGAGGCCCATGAAATTGAAGTCATTTTCCCACCCACTTTTATATTTAATTGTAAAACTTTATTTGAACTTTGGCATAATGTTATATAGCCTGCATGCTAGACACACATGTTCATAAGGGACCTAAGTGAAGCCATTGGAATCCCAGGGCAGTAACTGATAGTATAGCCACTATGTAGATGGCCTGATAGATACTCACGTTTGTGGTTTGTTTTCCAAGACCCCTGAGAATACAGACACTGATCTCAGACTGAGAAAAAAATTCTCTTTTGTCCAGTTTTGAAATCAGATTTAATTGAGTTTGAGTACCAGCTCTGATGACTCCTAGTTCTATGATCTTGACAAGATCTTAGAGGAATTTACTTAATACCTCTAAGACCTCTAAGGCTTAGTTTCTTAATTGGGAAGATGACCTAACAAAGTTGCTGTGAAATCAAATGGAATGATGAATGTAAAGCCCCAATTCCTTGACATTCCTTATGTTCTTTCAATTAATCATCAGCTTGACCTGAACATTTTCTACCTAGTTCTCTGATAAGGCATCTTACATATAGTAAGACCAAATAGCTAGTATCCTGTTATATAGTATAATATTAATATATACATATATATGTATAGTTGACCATTGAACAACATCAGGGTTAGAGGCACCGACTTTCTAATCCCCCCCCACACATACACTTGAAGATCTACATATAAGTTTTGACTCCCTTAACACTTAACTAGTAATAGAATAGCTTACTGTTGACTGGAAGCCTTAACAATAATGAAAATAGTGGATTAATATACATTTTGTATATAATATGTATTATACATTGTATTCTGGTAATAAAGTAAGCTAGAACAAAGAAAATATTAAAATAATAAGAAAAAATACATTTATAGTACTATACTATATTTATTGAAAAAAAAATTTGTATATGAGGAGACCCAGTTTGTTCAAGCTCATTTTGCTCAAGGGTCAACTGTAGTGTGTGTGTGTATGTGTGGGTATGTGTATACAAATATATGGAGATAGGCTGAGGATTGTGGAAGTAATCAAAGAAGTGGTTTGCATTATGGAAGTAAAAATATATACATACAATATTACAGAGACATCCTAGTAATATAGTCCACTTTGACAGAAATAAATCTCATTAGGATAGAATTTTGGAAAGTTGATGTCTTACTTAGCTTGTTATTCCCAGAGTCTGACTTTTCTAATCACATAGTGTTGACAGGGGCACATAAATTTAACAATGTATGAAGGAGTTTTTAAACTGAAGATTTTTTTTAAGATGACAAAAGGACCATATTCTATAACATGATGTATTTACAAATGGTTATAAAGGAAATAGAGTGAGTTCTGGTGTGTGTCTCCAGTACCTCTTCACTAAGAATTTGGTGATAAATTTAAACTAACATGGTTAAGGAGTGGCCTAAAAGCCTTCATGCAGATTCAGTCTGCATCCACATCTGTGATCCTAACTTCTTGTCTAAAACTGCCTGGCTAAATGGTTCTGCTGCTTGTTTAAATGCTTCTGTAACTGTTACTGTTAGCCTCTAAGAATGGCCGTGTGATACTGTTAATTTCTGCCTCCCAAACTCTGTGCCTTGTTCCTGCACCTGCATTCTTTCTACCAGGCTTATTGTCTTCTAAGATAGCGTTCTATGGTGTCCATTGGCATCATGGCAAGACCATTTTGGTGGTCTCTGTAGGAAGTATGATCCCTCCCTGTTTGGGATACCAAGAAGTCTCTGTGAAACATAAACACTCTCCTCCAGAAGAATTAGATCTAAAAATTAGCTTATTAATGTAATGTTGTATGTTTCTTGTGTGTGTTCTACTGGAATTTGAATGTGATTAAATGAGATGCAAAGTGAAAATTCTGACAAGGTGATAGAAAGTGAAAGAACTTTGTTTGCTCAAACCCCATACTTGAGACCTTTTTCCTTCACTACACTCCTGGGGAAATCCACAACTTGTTAGGTGCTTAAAAGAGATCTATGAATAATGTTAACATCAGTATAGATATAGCTGGGAAATGAGCATTATTGGATTATTACCTTTTTTTAGATTTTTTTTTTTGAGAGGAAGAGAGAGAAGGGGCAGGAATGTGATTGGGGGAAGCATAGTGGGAGGAAGAAGCAGACTCCCCACTGAGTTGGGAGTCAGATGCAGGGGGTGGCGGAGTGGAGAGACAGCTCTATCCCAGGCTCCATTCCAGGACCCTGAAATCATGACCTGAGCTGAAGGCAGACACTTAACTGACTGAGCCATCCAGGCACCCCTTGGATTATTACTTTTACTCGGTAGATATCCATGTGTTTTGTGTTTGAAACTAGAAATGAGGGATTTAGGAGAAAGGATGAAGAAAATTACTTAAACATGGAGTCTTCTCTCAATGTAGAATATGAAAGAGAAGCCAATTAGAATTAATAGAAGATAAAGAGATTAAACCAAAATAATAGACAGTGAGAATGTTACAGAAGGCATACAGATTTTATAAAAAAGGAAAAAATTAATCTGACACATATCATGGACCCTGTTACAATAACCCTTGTTTCTTTTTCCTTTTACTTCTCTTTTCTTTTGTAATGTTCTAAGTGGGAAGAGGAATGAGTTATCTTACAAATTTAGATTTTGCAAACTTGTGCACTGATGAGAGTAATATTGAAGTGCATTGTGAAGAAGAATTTTCAACACACAAATGTGTCATTTCCTTTCTTCATGGACCAGATGCTGAAATACTATGTGATAAAGATTTTAGGTCTCAACTCTAAAGAGAGGGAAGTGGATAAATCAGTGCTGCTGTCTTTTGGACGAACGGTAAAAGACGTTTATTTTAATGTTTTTCCAAAATTGCTTCTATTGATTATATGTGTCTACTCTGTGTATGTGTGTGTTTGTGTGATAGGTGAGATGTATAAATATGTATGTTTATATGTATACATACATACATGTTTCTGTATAGATAATAATTTTTGGTAGAATTTCCCATTGCTAATAACTTGATCTGGTTATTTCAATGATTAAAAAATAGAGATTTCTGCTAGGTTTTTTTGTAAGAGAAAAATGTATGTGTGTGCATAAATATACATGAAATATACTAATTATCCTGTAGGTTGAACTAGTAAGAAATTTTTGCCATTTAATTGTCCATATGTTTTAAAAAATGTATTGACTTTATTCAAAATATGATTGAGACTATTTTAATTAATCTCATTACTTTTCATATAATACTTATGCCTTTAACCTAACGCCTATTAGTACCTGTGTTTGCTTTATAACAAATATTGGTTGGATATTTACTATAAGCCGTTTGCTGAACTAGATGGAGGGAAGAGATCAGAAAAAATAAAATATAGCCTGTCTTCAGGAAGCTCATGATCTAAGGCAAATAGCACAATAGAATTTGAGCACTTTAACTAGTTCTACAAGTGCTACAGTTAACTACTAAAGAAATGTCAGAGAGGTCAACTTACATTACTTAGAGGGAAAGGATTTCAAAAGGTCTTCATGGATATGTTTAAGCTTAGGTTCTTCTTGAAGAATGTGTGAGATTTACAGAGCATAAAATGGGTGTTAGCATTCTCATTGGCCCTGTTAGAATAGTGATAGAAAAGTCACAGAACTGAGATTATAAATGTTTTATACAGTATTTAGGAGCTAATATTCTGCGGGTACATGCCTATATTTAAATCCAAGCCTCTCTACTTCCTAGGTGTTGAAGACTAACTAGTTACTTAAATATTCTGGGTCTTAAGTTTCCTAACCCTGTGAAATGGAGAAAAAACTGGTATATGCCTCATAGAGAGGCTATGAGGGTAAAAGAAGAAAAGCCCATATTAAAAAAAAATGGTACTTAAACGTATTTATTTATTGATGGTTACCTGTGTACTAGGCAATTTTAAAAAAGTATTTTAAGTTTTCATAATAATTCTTAAACTGATATTATAATCCTATTTTAGATATATAAAGGAAGTACAATCAAATCACATAAATTAAAAATTTGCCAAAGGTCACATAGCTAGTAAATGGCACAGTCAGTATTCAAGCCTAAACTTCCAATTCAAGGATGAATTCACAACCAAAGATGAGCATCAGTGGCATTAGGCACAATTTGGATGTTTCCATTCTTTTGTTAATCTCTCTTATAGATAATATTCCTTAAAAGTAGAGCTATTAGTTTTACAAATAATTAATTTGATTTTCATTCATATATATTTTTGACTGTTCATACAAAACCAAAGTTTTTATTTTTAAATAATAAGAAAGGTACTTCTTGGTGTAAATAATATAGGTGTAAATAATAACTTATTATTACACCAAATCTTAAGGATTTATTTACACCAAATCTTAAGGATGAAATTAAGGGTTTGATGATAAGTCTGAATTGGGAATAGTCTTAGAAGAAAGAATATACATTGAACATATATTACATATAAAGACTTTATGCATATCTATATATAGAAAGTTCCACTAGGATGTCTAAGCAATTGATATGAATAAACAAAAACCCAAGGAAAAAAATAAATAATAAATAATTGCATGGAAATATCTCTTCCACATTAATAAATAATAAAAAACAAAAGCCACTTTTAGATATCATTTCACTCCTATCAAAATCAAAATGATTTGAAAATAAATATTACTACTAAATAATGGTAAATTTGGCCTAAAACTGCCATGCTCATGTATGGTTGGAATCTTTGTAAATTTTTATGATCTTTTTAAGGAACACTCAGGCAGTAGATACCACGAAGTTTAGAGTTTTCCTTTCACCTGGTAGTTCAACATATGGTAAATTATCCTAAAGAAACATTTAAAAGGAGAAAACTAAATCATGAAAATATTTATAACATCATTATCATCTATATTAATAAAACATTTCCCTCCAAAAGAAAACGGAAAAAGTTCTTAAAATTACATTATAGTAAAATGACAACATAAATAAGATAGATTTGATGAATTACTATTTGGCCTATCAGTTTAAATTTTTAAAAAATCACATGAAGTATAAAAATATTGATATGATTTTAAGGGAAATATATAAGACCAGATGGTAATATACACAGTGGTATCAACTATGTAACACAGATGCATATGTGCAAAGACTCAAATTTCATATGAAAATGATGGTATTTTGTCTTATATAAAAATGAATAGATGACAGAATTTTTTTCGAAATATAAGTATAGTTGAAATACAACATTATATTGATTTCAGGTATACAATATAATGATTCGGCATTTATGTACATTACAAAATGATCACCATGATAAGTCTGTCACCATACAAAATTATTACAGTGTTATTTACTGTATTCCCTATGCTATCCTTTACATCTCTAGTGACTTACTTATTTTATAGTGGAAGTTTATATCTCTTAATCCCCTTTACCTATTTTGCTCATCCCCCTATTCCTTTCCCTTTGGCAACTACTGGCTTGTTCTCTGTATTTATGAGTTTGTTTCTGTTTTGTTTTGCTTGTTTATTTGTTTTGTGAAAATATGGTATTTGTCTTTCTCTGACTTGCTTCATTTAGCATAATACCTTCTAGGTCCATCTCGTGTTGCTACAAATGCTAATATTTCATTATTTTTTCTGGTTGAGCAATATTCCATTATATATATCTTAAAGAAGCACATCTTCCTTATCCATTTATCTATTAATGGACACTTAAGTTGCTTACATATCTCTGCTATTCTAAATAATACTACAATGAACAAAGTAGTGCATATATCTTTTCGAGTTAGTGTTTTCATTTTCTTCAGATAAATACCCAAAAGTGGAATTGCTGGATCATATGATATTTCTATTTTTAATGTTTTGAGGAACCTCCATACCATTTTCCACAGTACTTGAGCCAATGGTGCATAAGTGTTCTCTTTTCTCCATATTCTTACCAACACTTGTTACTTCTTTTCTTGTCTTTTTAATACTAGTCATTCTAATAAGTATGAGGTGATATCTCATTGTGGTTTTGATTTGCATTTTCTAATAACTAGTGATGTTGAGATTGTTTTCATGTGTCTGTTGCTCATCTGTATGTCTTCTTTGGAAAAACGTCTATTCAGTTTCCCTGCCCATTTTTCTTTAAATCTAACTGGTTTTTGTTTTTCTGAGTTATATGAGTTTTTTTATATACTTCAAATAAATTAATCCTTTATTGGAGAATATGACTTGCAAACATCTTCTCCCATTTGACCCACCTTATCTTTCATATTGTGATAATATTTTCATAATAAAAACAAGAAAAACTGAAGGATATGTTTCCAAACAGGTTAACATTGAAACACTTTCATTATGGTTTTCCTGTTGCAGCTTCTGTAAACTTTTCACCCACTTTATAAAAAGCTGATATTGCAGAGATGTGTTTCACTTCTCATGAGAACATGCTTTTAATAGATTATACAAACTCAAAAGATTTCACAACCCTTTTTCAGTGCATTGACATTTGGTAGGAATGTAACTAAATGTGAGGTTACTTTTTCTCTTTGGAAATGACATTTAAAGGTATATTTGAATTGTTTGAATTGTTCACTGCCTGCTGATAAAACTTTGCATGTGTGTGTTCTCTAATATGACTAAAGAAAATTACAATGATAATATCAGTGTAAAGAACTAAAGTAATGTGGTAAATCTAATAAATGACTGAGGTAAAGTAAGAACATTGAGGGTGAAATTTTTTGTCTCAGTTTCTTATTTATGCACAATTCAGAGAAAAACCTTTTATTTCATGATGTATACCAAAACGACTTTTAAAATTTCTACATGAGTGAAATACAAACTTTTCTTGAGGCATATCCTCAAATATGAAAACTAATCATCTTGCAAAAAATAATTGTCTTGCATTTATTTATGTTATTCCTTATAATGCATTTATGTGTGTGATGAGCACCTGCTAAGTGCTAGTAACTTTCTGTCTTTTGAACCAAAGAGAGAAAAACTACAGAATCCTGTACATTATCTACTCTTATTGGGTAGAGTTCCTCTGATTAGAAGAAACTGGAGACCAAGTCAAGCAAGCCCCTAAGTTCCACATTAAATAAAATGGATCAATATTAATAATGAGCTCATATTTCTTTGTCTGCTAGTTCAGCACAGTAACCTGTGAAACTCTCAGATTTGGGGTCCATTGAGCTTCTGAATCCCATCCATGTTTCTTTTTTCTTTTTCTCAAAATGGAAACCTAGCTTTATTCTTTGCTTTTTCAGCAAAAGACGTTGAAACCCTAAGGTCAGCACTTTCACTTTCCCTTTCCTGAGGTGTAAAACAGCACGTATTAGTTATTAATGCTATTTTCCCCATGTCTGTATTTTGTACATTGAGTAAATAATGAGTATGTTCAGTAAAAAAAAAAAAAAAAAAAAGAGGGTTAAAAGTAGATAGAAAATAGAGGAGATAAGTAGGGGAAAAGTATTTCATGTTGGTTGGTGATAAACTTTAGGGGGGATAAATCCAACCAGGATGGAGAAGAAGTGAAAGAGGTACATCATAAGTTTAAATATGATGCTCGAGAAAGGTCTAAAACAATGAGGTTTTAATCAGAACCTGAGTGAGATGGGAAGGTGTTCACAAGTTTTGAGCAGAGGAGTGCTCCCTTTCAGTAAGGGAGCTATTAAAACAGTGCAGGTGACCAAGATCATGGGGCTTGAACGAGGATGTTGTAGCACAAGTGATGAGAAGCAGTTTCTTTTTTCTTTCTTTCTTTCTTTCTTTCTTTCTTTCTTTCTTTCTTTCTTTCTTTCTTTTCTTTCTTTCTTTCTTTTCTTTCTTTCTTTCTTTCTTTCCTTTTAGCAGTCAGTTTCTATAGAGGATTTGAAAACAAAACAACAAGATGTAATAACAAAAGGATGAGAAAAGGTGGGGGCCAAGAAAAACGCCCTAGATTAGGAACATACTGGAAATCCAAATAGTGATTTTTTTTTTAATTTTTATTTATTTATGATAGTCACACAGAGAGAGAGAGAGAGAGGCAGAGACACAGGCAGAGGGAGAAGCAGGCTCCATGCACCGGGAGCCTGACGTGGGATTCGATCCCGGGTCTCCAGGATCGCGCCCTGGGCCAAAGGCAGGCGCCAAACCGCTGCGCCACCCAGGGATCCCCCCAAATAGTGATGTTATTAGGCAGCTGCATATACAGTTCTGGAGAGATCTGGGCAGGAGATAAAGATGGAATACTTTAGGAGATGAGGAATTAGCAGGGAAAATAAAACTCCTCTCAATGTAGTATCTTAGTGCACTCTTTCTCAACAGAAAAGCATGAACATGACCAGATTTCTGGTATACACTCAGTGCCTTTCATTTTTCTACATTTACTACTTCTGGACATTTCAAATCTGCTCCTACCTCTACTGTACAACCAAAATAGCTCAAATTCCATATGACAGGTCATGCATGTCTTGAAATTCTTCTTTCTTTTCCATAACCTTGACTTGTTTTTCTACCATGGTGTCGAACATTCTTCCTTATCTTTAGTACTAGCTCTTCATGCCTTACTTGCCCACTCAATATGCTAGTTGTTGAATTTATATCCCTCATATTTTTTTTCCTGAAAGATATTTTCTATTCTGATTTTTTTATTCTATTCTTTGTTCAAGTGCTACATTTTTTGTGCTTGTTAATCAATTCTTTTAATTTCCTCCTCTTTCTTAATGCCCTTGGATTCTCCCCTTAAATGCCAACCCTATGCTACTATCCAAGATGCGTGGCTGGGGTAGATAAAAAATGAATTGAAATCCATAAATTGAGGTAGCGAGGAAGGAAGGGCTCCAGGGAAGTCAGAAGTTGCTTTGCAGTCAGATAGGAGTCTTGTGGGTGACAGTAATATAGAATAAAGTCCTGGCTTCTAGTTTGGGTGATCATGCTTTACTACCACCTCTGTATTATCAATATATAGCCATATATGTGTCTGACTGCATTAATGTATGCCCCACTACACAATAAATAGAAGATAATAATAAATAAATGATTATCATGACAGTTGGCTAATATGAATGGATGATATGCCAATATCAAAAATTCTGGAAAGATAAAAGTTAGGTCAATGTGGAAAATACACCATTGTGACTAGTTGTATTATTTTAAAAAATCTGATTCTGAGACTTGAGATCTGAGCTGGACATTTTGGCTTGGTCAGTATGCAAATACTGGTCCAAGCCACAGAAGCAGATGAGTTTCTTGGAAAGAGGATGGCATTTAATAACAACAGAAAATACCAGCAGTCTTATGGCAGCACCATCTATGATTAATTTAAACAGCTTCTTAAAAACATTTTTCTGGAAAAACATATACCAGTATTACGTACAGTCCATGATTCACCAACCTCTGTCATACACTGCCCCAGAAAACAAACAAAACTTCCCTTGGTGCATTAGAGTAGCCAGACAGGAATATTTTTCACTCTTCACTCTACTTAACAGATTTCACATTCATCTCCCTTCCAGCCCTCCAGGTTTTATATAGCCCAGATGTGGTCAGTTAGGCTAGTCCATTTGTAGACATTTAGTAGAGGGTTTTCTTTTTTAAAATTTTAATAAAACTACCCAAAGAAACTATAGTTTGAAATACAATAACTTGTACCATGTTTATCATCTGCATAAGCCCATAAAAAATAAAGTAAAGCTTAAAGGCCCAAATAAAAACAAAATTGAGCCTCATCTCTATTTCAACATGAAAGGGAAATAAGTAAAATATTTAATGGCCAATGTATGTTTTATCACTAGTAATATAAGCCAGGTCACTACTGCCAAAGCAAAGAATAATTTTTAATTTAATTTTTATAGGTACTTCCTCAATATTATATTTTGGGTAGGTTGGTTAAAGCCAGATAAATTTATGCAATCAGAAAAATAAAAGAAGAATTCATGAATAGATTGCCCCCAACTACATGCTTCTGTGGCCTTGTCTGCTGGGCCCTCTGCCTCAAACTAATGCTTCTGTGATGCTGATTCACTCTACTCTCCATGCTGTCCCTGCCCTTATGCCCTTTAGTAGATTTCCATCCCTAGGATACTCTTATCCTAATTCCTGCTCACTTTTCAAAACTTTGATAAAGGGATCATCTTTTCTGTGTCCCCACCATAACTATCCCCTTGGTCAAAGAACTAATCACTCCCTTTTGGCCTATGTCTTTACTTTGGTGTGTGTGTGTATATATATACACACCAAAGTATATGTATATGTGTGTGTGTGTGTGTGTATATATATATATATATATATATATATATATATATATATATATACATATCACTGTCAGATGATTATAAAGATTTTTACTCTTTCATATTAATACATAAGATCTTTGGGGGTTGTGAATATTCTATGTGCATTGATCTTGGCATGCTACTGAATTGCTTAGTACTTGATATAATGATACACAATAGAAATTTGTTGGATTGGCCTATATGAAGGGATAGGTATTTCTATCTTAAAGTCATTGATTGGAAGTATCCTAATATCTATTTTTTGTTTGTCTGTTTTCATGGTGTAGCATCTAGCATTCTAGAGCCACCTTAAAAAAAAAAAGTAGAATTCTTTCTATCTCCCAAGTAAACTCCTTTAACCCATGGCTTCTAGATTACAAATTTAGTTGAAAGAACATGTGGAGCTTCTAAACAAGTATATGGATAAAAATAGCATTCATCCTGCTTTATTGAAGCCAAGATTAGATCAGTAGATTGCCATTATGGATTTGCCACTTTCTTTCTTTAAAATAATAAAATGTTTAAGTTTTCTGTAAGAAGCATCTGTATAGATTTAGCAGTTGTCATATCATATATGTATACATAAACACACAGGGAATGATTTGAGAGATATCTCCAAAAACAATTCGAGGAATCTGTATTGTTGCTGAAGTTCACAAAGATACTTTTTGCATGAAAGCAAATCTTCATTAAAAACATGTTAACAGATTGCTCAAATATTGTAGCGAGAGAGAGAGAGATAGCTCCCAACCTTCCATCCATGTTGGGGATTTATGTTGAAGAGTGGTTCTCAAAGAGAAATAGGTATTTGGAATTGTGTGGGTGGGGATAAAGTTTTTGCCGTTTTTTTTTGTTGTTGTTGTTGTTGTTGTTTTGTTTTGTTTTTTGTTTTTTGCTAGGGAAGCAGTAACATAAGGACTGAAAGACGTTATTGACACTTGAGGGTGGCAACCAGGAATGATACACATTCTCCACAACAAAGATACTCCTTCAAAAAAAGGAGCTTTCCCAGCCATGGTGTTAGTAATGCTTCCCTGAGAACTACAATGAGATGTTGTCAACTGGATCTGACAAAGTAAAAATGGGTGCTAATAAGGAAAAAGCTAGAGTGAATGGCAGTGTGTCAACAGCATGACATAGTCACCCAGTCCTAACATTTGGTTCAGTTCAAGGAAGCTACCAGAAATGTAAGGATACAGACTACAAAAAAACAATAAAGAAGAAAGAAAGAGGAAGGAAGGAAGGAAGGAAGGAAGGAAGGAAGGAAGGAAGGAAGGAAGGAAAAAGAAAGAGAGAGAGAGAAGGGAAGGAAGGACAGAAGGAAGGGAGGAAAGGAGAAAAGAAAGGAAGGAAGAAAGGAAGGCTAGATCTGAGTCATGGGCACAACTCATTTGCCAGGAAGTTCTTTATTAGAAGCACATCCTTTTGGTCACAGTATCTACAAATATCCATCTTGTTTAAAAACCAAAAACAAAACTAATATATGACAATATCTTATTAAAAAAGTCTAGTCCATTCATTTAGCAAATATTTATTAAATATATTCTTTATTACAAGTTGCTTTAGATCCTGCTAATTGATGAATGAAAACAGACATGGTCCATCCTCTTATGTCATTCAAGGTCTAGAGAGATTATCAGATTCAACAGGTTTCATCTTTTTTACAAAAATATTACCATCTAGAAGACTAATAATATGAGATCTTTCCTTTCATTTATGTGAAAATGGAGTTATAGTATCACAAATATTAGGACAAAAGCCATGGTCATGCCCAAGGAGGAGGGGCCAGTAAACAGCCTGACAGGAAAAGATTTCTGGTTAATAGCAGGCATATATAAACATACACATTATGACCCCATTCTTTTAAAAAAATATTTTTTTAATTCTAGTTAAAATACAGTGTAATATTGGTTTTAGGAGTAGAATTCAGTGGTTCATCACTTACATTCAACACCTAGTGCATATCACAAGAGTCCTCTTTAATCCCCATCCACCATCTAGCCCATCTCCCACTCACATCCCTCCATCAACCCTCAGTGTGTTCTCAATAAAAGTCTCTTAAGGTTTTGTTCCCCTCATATTTGTGAGCCCATTCTTTATAAACTAAATTAAAAGATAAACAGCTTTGCTACATTAGGCCCAATTACTTTGAACTATAGTTTTAAAATGAATTCAGCTAAGCTTTCTCATCATGTTAGTTTTTAAAATTGTTTGTTTGTTTTGCTTGCCAAGTAAAGCTATCATCCAAATCAAATAATAGAATAAATTTAAAAGGGGGAGATAGGGGAGTTTGCAACTGAATTATCCAATATCCAATTTGGTTTCCTATAATGGTCAATTTTCCCAGATAATTATTTCTTTCTTTTACTTTATCTCTGAGTATGAAAAGAAGATCTAAGTCCTTTACCTTCCCCCTCTGTCCCCTTTCTCCACAGTAGCCAAATCATTTAAAGACAGTCCTTGGTCAGATCAAAGGATTTACAGGAACTACAACCAATCCATAGAATGATGTATATACAAAGATTGTCATTGCAAACTGCAAAATAAAGAATCGCCTTGGTAATATTTAAAAAGAAATATATTGACAGTTCAGTCACATCCTAACTGCTCAATACCTCTCCCCAAAGCAGGATGAATGTTTGCATAGGAATGATTGTCCTCCATTTCCTGGACAGGATGTGAGTTTGGTGTCCTAGAGTTGCCTGTGCACTCAGTTAAAACCTCAGCTGTACTGAATCCCTAACTCAGCATTAGAGAAAATAAGAAATGATCAGAAGATGTCGACTTTATGCTAAATTTATCAATCAAATGAACTGAACTGTTTCCAAGAAAAAGTCATACATTTTTTTTTTCACTGAAAAATGTTTTTAAAATGTGGTCCTCAGACTGCTGGCAGTCTGCATCATTAAGAGAACTTGTTGGAATTGCAAATTCTTGACCCCTACCTTAAATAGCAGAAACTCTTGGGGTGAGGCCCATCAATCAAGCCTCTCAAATAATCCTGATGCATCTTAAAGAGATATAGGCATAGATTGTGTCATAGAATATAAATGTGCTCAAAAACTACAAAGACATATTTATGGTGCACTCGATATATAATGAGGGAAGCCCTGAAAGAAAACAATACAAATAAGAAGAGAAAGGAGAGTTAAGTTTTTCCTGTGCTTTAATCTAGTGACTAGACTTTATCTTTCAAAAGTGATAAACAGATGCCTTGGCAAAGGAAAAACTGGCTCATGAGGCTCTGATAAAAGATCACAGGAAATATTTGCTTCAGATTTTGCGTAACTGTTTGTTTTATCCAGAACCTCTAATAAAAGATCACAGGAAATATTTGCTCCAAATGTTGTTCAACTGTTTGTTCTAAGGGAAATTCTTTTTCTTTTCAGCTAAACAGTTGTTTTCTATCACTTCGGAAAAGATTTTTTTTTTTTTTAAGGTAAGGGAGTGTTACCTCCCCCTCTCAAAGAACACACATCTATAAACACAGATACACATTTGTCCACAGAAAGATACATGAGTGGATTCCATGTAGGTCTGTCTTTCAATGTTAAAATTAAAACTTGTGGGTAGATACAATATATTGCTAGATATGGCAGATGGGTAAGGTAAGTTTAAGTAATCAATCTTACATGTTCCCTTGCTAAAATTGAATTTGAGTTTTAAATTTCAACTTGAAACATTATGCCAAAGGACCCTCGACCTTTCATGTGTAATGAATATGTTTTTCCCATGTGTCTGATAGAAGTATGGAACCCTGGGATAGGTTTCCCGATCACCAGGATGACCCTGATAACTACTCAGAATCTGTGAAGTTTGATGCTCGTTCAATGACAGCCTTGCTTCCTCTGAGTAAGTAGAAGGGTGGGGTGCCCATGGACTTGTCCTTACAGGTAGTGACACTGTGTAAAATTACAGTCCTGGAACTTACCTTACCTTTGTATGAATGTTAAAATAAGACTTATTGGATAAGTAGGTCTTCTCCTCTTTTCAGGCCAAAGAGAAAATAAACTTAGGTTGGACTAAGGAAGCTTTGTAATAGGTGAAATTGGTCCACAGTATTGATAGAGTCCTCTGATTTCTAGCACCACTAATTAATATCTGAAAATCATGGGTGGTATGTGTTTGTATTAGGCTCCTAGGGCTGCTGTAAGAAATCACCAGAAATAGTGTGGCTTCAAACATTTATTCTCTCACAGTTCTAAAGGCCAGAAATCTGAAGTCAAGATCTCAGCAAGGCAGCTCCTTTTCAAGGCTCTAGGGAAGAATCATTACCCTCCTCTTCCTAACTTCTAGTTGCTCCTGCCAATTCTTATTGTTCCTTGGCTTATAAATGCATCACTCCTATCTCTGCCTCCATCTTCACATGGCCGGTCTTCTTCCTGTGGCTTAATGTGTCCTCTACTCTTCTTGTAAGGACACCAACCATTGGCCAAGGGCCCACTTTATTCAGTATGACCTTATCTTAACTTGATTATACCTCCAAAGACCGCATTTCCAAATAAGATCCCATTTACAGGCAACTGGGGTTCAGAAGTCAATAGTATCTCTTGTGTGGAAATAATTCAATCTACAACAGTGTTGAGACAGAGGTTTGCATGGTTACAAGAGCTCAAAAGAATCAGTATTCGGTTATATCTGGATGGGTTCTTTTTTTAAAAAAAATATTTACTCATTTAAGAGAGAGAGAGAGAGAAAGAGCACAAGAGAGAGTAGAGAGCACAAATAGGGGGAACAGCAGAGGGAAAAGCAGACTCTCTGCCAAGCAGGGAATCTGACATAGGGCTCAATCCTAGGACCCCAAAACCATGATCCAAGGCAAAGGCAGACACCCAACTGACTGAGCCACCCAGGAGCCCCTGGATGGGGTCTTTTAAGGCAGCAGGACCTAGTTGCGTATAATTCTGCTGAGCTTTAAAGGCTGAATACATTTCACCAAAAGGGTAGAGTGGATGAAAGAGGATCCACAGAAATTTCAGTCAGAGGAAGCAGCATATGCGAGTGACAAGATGGATGAGTTCTTACACAGACAAATCTGAAATACAGACGGTAACCCCAAGGCATAGGGGTATTGCACTCTACACAAACGATAGATGGGAGAGTGTGCGTGGAATTGATGAGACAAAAGGAAAAAAGATCGTAGTAAAAGCTGTTTAAGGTAGAGATGTTGAGAGATTGAGGAGGGAGGACAGAGGCATTGGAGACAGAGAAAAGGCAACAGGAACTTTGGAGAGCTACTTGAAAGGCAGAATGCAGAGGATTTGATTGTAAATTAAAAATACAGGAGATGGTTGATGAGTTTCAGGCTCATTCATCCTGGCAAAAGGATATCCCATCTTGCTTGTTTTGTGGGTTGTTCTTTTTCTTTTTCCTTAGATCTTTCTCTCTCTTTTTTTTTTTTTTTTTTTTTTTTAGCTTTTCTGGGTCTTATTTTTGCTTAAAAATTTTCTCTCCTTTTCAATCCTTCGTAGATCATTGTAAAATAATATCTAAACTTTTGTTTTTAAATTGGGAATTTACCACCTTTTTATTGTGCAGTGAAACCAATGGCCATGGGATAAAATTTTTAGAAAAATCTAAGATTTTTTTAAAGTTATTTGAGACAGAGAAAGAGAATGAGAGAGATAATGAGCAGGAAGAAGGGCAGAGGGAGAAGCAGACACACCACTGAATGGGAAGCCTAATGTGGGGCTCGATCCTGGGACACAAAAATCATGATCTGAGCCAAAGGCAAATGCTTAATTGAGCCATCCAGGTGCCCAGGAAAGAAATTTTTAATGGGTGTCTTATTCACCTAATCAGAGAAAATGTCTTTGTCCCCTACTAAGACTCCCATCCACATTGTGTTAACTTTTCTACAATTAGTATCCCATTATGTGAATCACTATTCCCAATAAATGGATAGTATGAAAATATTAATATTTTCTGAAATGCCCATAGGATGGGCTTCATTGATCTATTCCAAAGTTTAGTCAAAATGTGAACACTTTTCTTTCATTTTTTTCATTTTTAAAGTATTCAAATCATAAGAGGTATCTAAATACAGAATTATTGAAATGAAATTGGAAAAGAATTTGCATAATTAACATTGAAAACAGATGTCTCTTTTATCTGATTTAAAGTCTGAAAAAAATCATAATTATATAGTTACTTGAGGAATCTGATTTTTGCTCAGAATATATTCCCACATGAAACAGAATAAAATTTATGTTTGAATATGTTGGCATCATTATTAAAATGTATCCAAAACATATTAAAATTTGTCAGCTAACTAATGCCTCTAAATGAGACAAGTACAAGTATAGAGGACAGTTAACTGTCATAGATGTTTAGTTAAGGAAAATAAATCAGATGTTCATAGTGAGGTCCAGATTGGCTTTTCCTATGACTGTTCTTTTGCTTCCTCCTGAATAAATGGGGACCAATTTTTTGTTCCATAGGCTTGGTAGCAATGATAGAACTGGAGATTACCAAAATGCTAGGTAAGAAGAGTTAAGTTTTCTAACAGTAGGTTGGGGTTTTGTTTTTCTCAGATCCTAAAAATGGCCCTGCCGTTCAAGAGAAACTGAAGTCTCTCAAAGCTGCACTGATTATCCTTTATCTCCTTGTGTTTGTAGTTCTCATACCAATCATCGGAATAATGGCAGGTACAGTATCTAGAGTTTTGAAACTTAGCAACTCATTCTGTGAATTAGTTATTGTAGAAACAAAAGCAAGAGTTCAATCTTTTGTATAGGGGAGACTCACAAGGGAAACGTCATATCACAAAGTGTTCCTCAAATTCATAAATTAAAAAAAGATTCTTCAAAGTTATTTAGTAAAAAAATAAAAAATAGAATAGAGAATGGAAGATCAAGATAAAAATATAGGTATGTTAAGGTGAGATGGAATGGATTAGACCATTCCAAAAAATGTTATCCTCTGGAGTCCTATGTACTTCTAGTGGTGGATCATGAATTTTATAATAAGTATTCCAGTTGCCAATGTAAAGATATAAGCAGGACCATTTACATTCACAATGCCTAAAACAAAACAAAACAACAATAAGAAGACAAGCCAGTTGTTTTTTTGGGGGGAGAACCTCTTCTGTTCCTAGTACTGAGAGGAGAAAGAAATATTCTGTAAGTTTTCAAAGAGGAGATCTTGCACAATAATGACCTATATTTCAGGGATATCTCTCAGGAATATGGCCACATGTTTCATAAGGCTATTATTTAAAGCATTTCTAAAAAAAAAAAAAAAAAAAAAAACATTTCTAAAAATAACCTGATGGCATCTCCTCAAAATAAAAAAAGAAAGTTTGATAAAACAACAACTGTGACAGTAGCTGTCACTTTTGGAATTTACTACAGACACTGGCTTATAAGTATTCCACAGATTATCTTAATATACCTTTACAATTGCCCTTGAGCAGACATATACTTATCCTTATTATCCACAAAAGGAAACAGACTATTCAGTAGTAGAGCTGCAGTTGTCACCCATGAGTCTTGACTCCCAACCTCTATGGTCTACTATCTCCCAGTGTAATTGAATTTTTAGAACAAATGTGATTGGCCAATTAAATGCATGCACACACAAACGCACACACACATGCAAAACAGTTTCCATAATTTTAGCCAAGAAAATATTACCACAGGTAAAAATTAATTCCTATTTTGATCATTAAAAAAAAATGAAAACAAAAACTAACCACAGCAAACCAAACTGATCAGCCAAGCAAACCAACCACAGCCATCTATGGAAAAGGACCTGATATGTCTGTCATTACACAGCTGACTTCGTGATGAATTGAGATTATTTGTATGTTGTTTATGTATAGCTTTTGTTCATTTGAAATGCACAATTGAAAGATGTTTCATTGCTTGGGATCATTAAATATAAGCCAGTTATAAAAGGCTATCACTTTTATATAAACCATGGCCTGCAGAGTCAATGCCAGGAAATGCAACTTCTATCTAGCAGACGTGCAAAATGGGCCAATGAAGTCTGGAAAGAATTCAGCATTTTAACAAGTTCAAGGCCTTTGGGCTATTAGAAAATACTACCAAGTTTCCATATTCATTGTTGTGTTGAAATGACTGATCCAAAGTAGTTTTGTTAAAAAAAAAATAGAATGGAAGAAAGAAAGAAAGGCATTTTGTTTCCTAAAACTATAGCAGGCATCTAGTAAGACTGACAAGAAGTTAAAAATGTTCAAATCTTGTAAGTTCACTTTAGCACTTAAATTCACCAGAACTTGGAATAGATCTCATTGTTTCTGTCACACTTGAATAAACAATTGACAAATCCATTTTCAACTTTAATTAAGTTATAGATCATAATATTTTTCAAAAACAAAACAAAACAAATGCAACACATATCTCTACTTGATATTAAAAAATTACAAATAAAGACAAAATATACCCCAAAAGATAGGAATTACCCTGTTTTGGCAAATATGAATTGATGGATGAAATAAAACGTTGTGCATAAAAACTCCATTTAAATTTAAAATATCTTATATGATGAAAGATACTTCTTTTTTTAAAAAAAGAAATATTTTATTTATTTATTCATGAGAGACACAGAGTGAGAGAGAGAGGCAGAGACATAGGCAGAGGGAGAAGCAGGTTCCATGCAGGGATCCTGAGTGTGGGACTCCATCTGGGTCTCCAGGATCACAACCTGGGCCCTGGGCCCAAGGTGATGCTAAACCACTGAGCACCCGGGCTGCCCGATGAAAGGTACTTCTTAATGATAAAAGCTACTCCATATGCTGTCATTTCTTAATGAAACTCCCGTATCTCTATCATAGTAAAACAACATCATAATGTCTCTGTTCAATAAAATACAATCTAGGATTAATGTACATATAATTGTTGCTGAAATACTGAAGACTCTTTAGCTCAAAATAATACAAATTTTTGGCAAGAAAAGATATTAGCAACATGAAGGAGTGAATGTGATCTGTGAAATCAAATATCACTCTCTCCCTGGGGGTTTGCACAAGCCATAAAAGTTTGTCTCCTTTCAAATATGAAATAGAAAAGTCACAAAATGCCATCTTTCCAATGGTAATGAAAGAGATGAACATTTGAAAATCTGAACTCTGGCATTCTTTAGCTAGATTTATGGTACAGAGTTAAACAGTTTTTTTTTTTTTTGAAAAGTTAGGATTAAATTAGTTTTCCTATAGGATTTGGGAAAACAAACAGCGTTGTGCTTGTAAATCTGTAAGCAAAATGTAGTCTTTATTGTCAACTTTATGGTGAAGTCCATGTCAGATGGAAGCCTTTGGTCACGTGATATTTTGTCAGTTCAAGTCTTTCCTCTCCATCCTGTGAAAAAGATTTGCTTTATCCATATGAAATAAAAACTGTTTCCTGGAAGAGAAAAATTACATGGTTGAGCAATTAGATCACTATGCTTAGTAAAATAAAGTCCGGATACTACAGTAGTCATTGCAATGCCCAATCTCCCCCAGTTTTCTATATTAAACAATATTAATTGTTTATTGAAAATATTGATGCATACAGATAAATAACTCACAGAATTCGAATCCAAAATATTAATAACACAAAAGCTGAAAGTTACCAAATGCTTATATACCTGGAAATAATATAAGCACTTTACATATATTAGCTCATTGAATTATTTGACACCGACTATTAGTATCTATCATACAATTAGTATAATAGAAGCACTGACAGGATAATTTGCCCAAGATCACAGATTAAAAAGGAAAGAGTGAGAATTGCTAACCCAGGCAGTTCCACTCCAGAACCTGGATTCTTACTTTCTACCTAAGAAAACAATAATCATCATGAAAGGAACATTTTTAAGGGACATATTTGAAATAGTTTTGTAAAAATTGTTAGCTTGGATCTCTATAATAGTCAAAATCCTTTCTCAGTTTTACATTTCCAGAATTGCTCAAACAGTGCTCTATACTTACAGGTGCTTAATATATAAATCATAGAATTAAATGCCTGAGTGAGCCTGTCAGTCCAGAACTTGCCCCTCACAATGTAATATATGTGATGAGATTAACTAAAAAATAGACTTTTTAAATCCACTTTATTGATAAAGTAAGAAGTATAAAATAACACAGACTCTGTGGTTTATATAGAAACATTGTCAAGCATTTTATTAATTCAGATAAGCTAATTTTAAAGAATATAACTAGGAAGACATGATATAATGTGGCTTCTTAAAAATTAGGATTTAATCGCATACATAGCTTCATACTTATTCCTCATATAATAATAGCTACAATAGTAGCCATCATCAAAGAGTTTAAGTAAAGATGGTGAAGACTGTAAACTAATATCATATCTTTCATGGATAAGGCACTTTAATTTGAATAGAATTTTCCTATGGGCCATCTGTGTGCTATGGGATTTACATGCCGTATCTTATGCATCCTGAACATCACTGTTGGAGGTAGTTACTACCTGTCTTTGAGGAACCTAAGAAGAGAACTTTCCCAAAGTACCCCAGCTAGTAATTGAGGAATGGAACTAGATTCTAGAATCAGGCAGCTTGTTCCTGACTAAACACCAGCCTTTCATTTATATAGCAGGTAACCTTGAACTCAGGGTGGAGCTAATTATCTTTTATGTGTTATGTCACTTAATTCTCAAAAATCCATGTGGCTGATAATATTGCCATATCATTTTTTACTAAGAAAACTTACATATCAGGTATAGCTCTTTATGTAGATATATATTTCAAACCATATACAGAAACTCTTTTTATTGCTAAATAATGATCAAATGTGAAAAATCTTAATGCATTCAAAATAAATGAATAAAAGACTGATATATATGTAGATAAAATAATAATATAGATAGATACAGAGGGAGATATGAAAAAAAATCTTAACTATCACTGATCAGTACTAAAATGTTATTTAATATTTTCTTTATTGTGCATAATTATGTGCTCTTTTTATCTGCAAAGCTAATGTTTATGCCTTTCATGATTTGAAGCTCCATACATGTTGCTCTAGATCCTTTCACAAAGTAATTGCCTTTTTTAGAGGACATGTGCCCATTTGGAAATATATATTGGCAGCTCTGTGTATCCCCCAAATACCATTTAATAAATAGGAAGGAAAGAAGGAAGGAAGGAAGGAAGGAAGGAAGGAAGGAAGGAAGGAAGATCTTTCTTTCTTTCTTTCTTTCTTTCTTTCTTTCTCTCCTTCCCTTCCTTTCTTCCTTTCTTTCTCCCTTTCTTCCTTTCTTTCTTTTTTAGGAAATAATTACTTAAAAGATTGTTTATCAAAGAATTGGGTATATTAGTAAAAACAGAACAAATTAAGTGAAGGAGTTTTGTTAAATAAATCTAGTAGATCCATGCAGATAATACATTGGTATTAAAATTATTTTTGTAATAATAATATGCTAGTGAAAAGAGACAGATTTGGTATACATACAACCAAAATGTTGGCATTTAACTCAGGATAGTGAGATTAATGGTAAATTATTTTTTCTTTGTTACCTACCTTTTAAAAGTTTTCATTATGAATATATATTTTAGAATGGGTAAAGAGAATTATTTTAAAAATAATATTTTTAAAGTGAAAAAAATATTTGCTCAATTTCCTGTCCCACCAATAATAAATTAGGCCTGCATAAACTGAAAATGACAATTCTCTGCCAGCTTAAGTGATTGGATGAGGAAGATGAGCCAACAATTTATTCATATGGTGGATAACACTAATACTTATACTTTTACCACATATTGTTTTTGTCACATCATTTATCTTCCTAACAGCTAATGTATTCAACATGCTTGCTTCAGATACTGTGTTAAGCATTATCTCATTTTATCCTAACAAACCTGAGGAGTAGGACACAATGCACTTCATAATCATACTGTCAAAGCCAAATACGGTGGTTCCAAAGATGCATATAAGCAGCAATTCAGAAAGAATGACTTGATCCTAGAATAAATTCTAATGTAAAGTGGGAAAAGGAGGCTATCTTCCTTTCTATAATGTGTGTCATGTGGTTCACACATTGTATATTTAAAATAAGTACCCAGTTTAGGACAGCATTCAAAATGTTAGAATGGAATGGAATGAAACAGAATGGAATGGTATATGTATTTAAGGACACAGGCCATGACTCTGTTTATTTTTACTTAAATATACAGCACAGCTCCTGAAGTGGGAAATGAAGAATTGCACAGTTGATCCAATTAATGCAAATGATATATCTCAAAGTCTCACAGGAAAAGGAAATGACAGTGAAGATGAGATGAGATTTCAAGAAGTTGTTATGGAACAAATGAGCAACATGGAGAAGAGAATCCAATACATTTCAGATACAGAAGCCAATCTCATAGATTCAGAGCATTTCCAGAATTTTAGTCTGGTGACTGATCAAAGATTTAATGATGTTCTTCTCCAGCTGAGTACCTTGGTTTCCTCAGTTCGGGGACATGGAAACATGATAGATGAAATCTCCAAGTCGTTAATAAATCTGAATACCACATTGCTTGATTTGCAGCTCAATATCAAAACACTGAATGACAAAGTCCAAGACAATACATTTAAACAGCAAGAGGTAAGAGTTTTTGTATTAGAAGGGTCATATGCTGGATTGAATCCAATATAGATCTTGTCTACTCAAGTAGTTCAAGAAAACAAAATTTGCAAACCCCATTTCAACACATCATCCGACTTACTCTGATTCCTCTGGCAATCTTACCAGAAGGTTTTACATGGATTTACCTACTGTCTTCTCCAGATTCCCAACAAAATGGGGAATTTTTTCCATTGGATATAGACTCTCTTAAAGTATTTTAATTATATAAATCCTTTTATAGTACCTCTTAAGACGCATCTAAGCCAATTATGATTTTTAGATTATCTTAGTAGGTACTCTGTATTTGTAAATTTTACAACAGGCCCAAATTTCTTTATCATCAAAGAAATGGAAACCTTATTTACAGTAATAACATCAAAATCAACATTTTAAAATAGTTTATTTCATCATTCCCAAGAAGTATACATAAGTTTTAATGTGTAAAGACAACTTTAAAGAATTAAATTTTGAATAATATATACATTTTATTTTTATCATAGACTCAAATACACAAGAAAGCAAGCAATGTTTAAACCAACTTGCCAGCAAGTTTCATTGTAGGGCCAGATGTAAACATTTTAGACTTTGGGGACTACAAGGTTTCCCTTGGGACTACTCACCTCTGCCATTGTAGTATAAAAGCAGCCATGGACAATATGTAGACACACAAGGAAAGCTGTGATCTAGTTATTTACAAAAACAGACTTCAGCCCATGGACCATAATTTTCTCACCTCTGCTATAGACTATTCTGTGGCCAACTGGCTGGATTACCTTGTACTGATGAGAAAGAAATTAAGAAGCAAATCCCTTATTTTGAAATTGTATTGTTGTTGTTGTTAAATAATTATAGCTATTCCATACCATAAAAAATAAGCACAACTAAAATTTAACTACTCTTGTGAAACAACAATCTTTGTATTATCAAATATCTGAGACCTAAGATCATAATTAACATGAAGCCTATAAAATGTCCACTATTAGCTAAGCAACATTGGCATCTTGGTAGTAGAATTTAATTTGAATAACTCATTTTTGATTAAGGAAATTGCTTTCTATATGGAGACAGTATTAACGGTAGTGATTTTTGAAAAAGAATGTCACTTACTAATAATAAACCTCTAAAATTATAACATCAGGTAAAAACCAACTAAACTATTGACTAGACAAAACAGGGTAAGAAGGAATAGTGTACATCCTTTATTTGTAAGGTACAATCACTCAGAACTTTTGAATTTCACATGATCCTGGTTTTAAGATATCAGAAGACAATGGCATGGCTATATGAATATGGGGATTTTGTTGTAAATGTCATCCCAACACCAGCCTTGATATTCTGTGTTTATTCCAGGTCACCTATTCCAAAATCTGACTGTTTCCCACACTATTAACAAGTATCTAAGTATATCAATTACTATTGGAATACCAAAGACTTAAGCTATGGAAGGGTAGAGAGATTCACAAAGTAGTAAGTGTCAACAGGGCAGAAGAATATGGAAGACAGATAAATAAAATTTCAGTTATAAAAGTAATAACTGATTAAGTAGGAAGGAAAGAGGGAGAAGAAATATCATTTTATGTAAAAACAGAAGAGCAGTGAGACAGGGTGAGGAGAGAGCGAGAGAAGATGGGCCAGATGGGAAGACAGGATGTATTTGGTACTGCTAATGCTCTAGAGTCAGTAGAGACTATAGGATATCTGTGAGCTCACATCAAGAGTTGAAACTAAATTGGAAACTATTTGGAAGAATAGTTCAGTAGAAATCCTGAACATGTTTGAAGTGATAATTATTGTAAATAATCAAAATATGATAATCAGTGAATTGTTTGAATTTGGATAGATTGCACTCATGTTTTGGAGGGGGTCCCAGCATTAGAAATGAAAGTACAAGGGAATGGAGGGACTTCCAAAGCTATTTTTTTTAGGCAGTAATCACTTGTAGAGATTTAGAAACCAGGTCAGTACTAGTGTATGTGCATGGATGTGTGTGTGTGTGTGCATACACACATGTGCTCATTGAAAACAATATTCAGACTCTCATCCCCATTGCTTAAACAAATTTATTCATCTTTGAATCTCTAGCCCATTGCAAGAATAAGTAAATTAAGTGAATGCCTGAATCAGTAAATGTTGTCTGAGGGAAAGGCTTATAAGTGATACCAGCATGATGCCTATCAAGGACAGACCAAACATCAGTTTGAGGGAAAAAAGTACACTAGCACAAAAGAAAAGAGAGAGGTGAGAATTCATCATGTCCATTGTTCATAGAAAGGACTGTAAGACTGCAAGATTAAATGCCAGTTTCCAGCAGGGCTCCTGATGGTAGAGTATGTACAGTGTGTATGGATGCCAAATAGACTTTAAAAAAAGTGAACTTTCCCTCTTCTCAATAAAAATCACTTCAAGTGAAATCTGGGTAATATGAGCCCCATATGCAGTTTTCAAAAAAGGGAATAAAAAGGCAGCTTCAGCTTTGTGTATGAAAAACATGGGCAAGTCCTGGTTTTTTGGTAGCGAAATCAACTACTAGTCCCCTGCCCTCTGTTATGTGGATATCTGGAACTACCTAATATACCGGAAGCAATCTGTAGCCACTCAAATGAAGTTGAGCATAATTTTTATGTTGCTGTGCTTTACAAACACCCATGCTCACATCCATGCTTTATACATGTTTTTCCAAATTGTACTTATTTTAAATGTTATATGAGTCTCAGGTGTACAATATAGTGATTTGACGTTCTATACATTGACTCAGTACTCACCACAATAAATGTAGTCACCATCTGTCTCCATACATTATCACAATGTTACTGACTATATTCCCTGTACTATACCTTTCATTATCATGACTTATATCATATTGTATGGAAAATGCCAAATAGCCAAGGAAGGAGGAGACAGAGTAGAGATAACAGAATAGGGTTTGGATGGGGGAAGGCACAGTTAGAACAGTAAAAACTCATAAGGTTCTCTGCTTGAGTGGAGTGCCACTGAAGAGGAAAATCTAGATATCTGTTCATTTCTTTTCAAAGACTCTACACCCTGACTTGCCTTGCCCCCCTTCACCTCAACTTGTCCAGTCCAGCCAAGGCAAGTGTAATATTCTCTTTGTACCTAGATTAGGGAGCAAAATGCCCTGGCTTATTTCTATCTGCCAGTGGGAAATGAGAAGATATCAGCAGTTAAGCAGAAATGTCCTTGTAAAAGTTGATAGCATACCGTGAAGACAGAATATGCAATAAAGGTAGAACAGAGCAGGGCACCTGGGAGGCTCAGTGGTTGAGCATCTGCCTTTGGCTCGGGTCATAATATCGGGCTTCTGGGATCGAGTCCTGTATCAGGCTCCCCTGCAGGGAGCCTCCTTCTCCCTCTGCCCATGTCTCTGCCTCTCTTTGTGTCACTCATGAACAAACAAATAAAATCTTTAATAAAAAAAAAAAAGAGTAGAACGGAGGGACAGAAAATGTAACCAGAATGGAAGAGGTTTCCTACATCAGAAACAGACCAACACCCAAAGGAAAACCAAGCCAAAGTCTTGAAAGGAAAAGTAATAAAAACAAACATTGTCAAAAACTTTATGACTGTATACTTAGCTTCATCATAATTTGAAAAGCAAAGTAAGTAGAATGACTTTATATATTTACTCTTAACTCTGCAAACTTAAATATATTGAAGGTTTGAGCATTTGAGCACAAAAATAGGCACTGATATATAGTTAGTAAGATTTAAAAAAATAGTGCCATATATTTGGGGGCACTGCAGCAGTACTGAACAAAAAGTTGAATATTTAGTTCCTCTGATTGGATCTGCTTCCAGGAAGCTGTCCTCTAGAAGCACTTGTACAAATATGTTAATATATATGCAATGTTGTAGCATTGCTTTAAAGATGTAAAAAAAAAAAAGTATGCAGCTAAAACTGAAATCTCTAGGAATCTTAAATTATGAAAAATACATAAATATAATTCCACTAAGTTACTGAAAATAAGGCAGTCTCTAAATATTTTCATAGGTAAATATCCTTAATATATTATTGAGTGGAAAATGAAAGCATTATGATCTTTTCTGTTCACAATCTATGTATGCTTGTATGTATATAAATACACACAAAATATATATGTATATGAAAACATAAAGTAATAATGAAATTTCACAGAGTTAGTAAAAACTGAAAGTAAGAGGGGCAGCTGGATCTCCCTTCGGCTCAGGTTGTAATCCCAGGATGCTGAGATTGGCCTGCTTCAGGCTCTCTGCTCAGTGGGGGGTGTGCATCTCCCTTTCCCGCTGCCCCCCCCCCCATGCTCCTGCTCTCTCTCGCTCTCATTCTCTCTCTCTCTCTCTCAAATAAATAATTTTTTAAAAAAAAATTAAAAGTAAGACATTAAATTCTAATTGAGAGTTTACTGAATGTGAAAACTATCCTGAAATATTTATCATTACCACTGAGAATAATGACATTAAACTTTATTATTCCTATAAAACAGTTTAATATATAAATTCTATCAAATTCACATATTGGAATATGTAGCTACTCTAATTTCACTACAAAAAAATTTCAGTTTTGATAAATTAAGAATCCTACAATTTTTTTTATTTCCTTTTTAGCATTTTGACATCTATATATTTAGGAATTGAAGAATACCCTAGGTATATTTAACTAATTTTGAAGGAACAGGGTGTGTAACAATTCAGCCATTCAGTTAAAAGAGGAAATACTTCAAAACCAAAAACTTACTGTTTCAAGACTGTTCTCTAACTTCCATATTTTTATTCTGTAATATTCTGTAATTTTGCTTTTGAAAAACCTGGCTTCAAGGGTTTCTTAAACTTACATATTTTATAATTATGTGTGTAATAAAAATTGTGGGTGCTTGCTTATGTTTCACAGGACATGAGTAGATTAGAAGAGCATCTGTACAATGCATCAGCAGAAATTATGTCTATGAAAGAAAAACAAGTGAATTTGGAACAGGAAATAAAAGGAGAAGTGAAACTACTGAATAACATCACTAATGATCTCAGACTGAAAGATTGGGAACACTCTCAGACGTTGAAAAATATCACTTTAATTCAAGGTAAAATATTTTCTCATTCCTCCAGAAAACAATATATTAAAATATACTGTTATGTGCAGAGTTGGCGTTTGAAATCTTGTGGTGTAAAATAGTTCTTGAGCATACAAATGTCCAGAGAGAGGAATTTTGAATCTTATCAAGATATGGCAAGATAACAGTATCATGGTATTCTTTAATGGAAAGTGATTTTAAAAAATATCTTTAAGGTCTTTTTTTTATTTTTTTTTTATATATATTTTTTTAATTTTTATTTATTTATGATAGTCACACAGAGAGAGAGAGAGGCAGAGACACAGGCAGAGGGAGAAGCAGGCTCCATGCACCGGGAGCCCGACGTGGGATTCGATCCCGGGTCTCCAGGATCGCGCCCTGGGCCAAAGGCAGGCGCCAAACCGCTGCGCCACCCAGGGATCCCTTTTTTTTTTATATATATATATATATTTTTAATTTTTATTTATTTATGATAGTCACACAGAGAGAGAGAGAGGCAGAGACACAGGCAGAGGGAGAAGCAGGCTCCATGCACCGGGAGCCCGACGTGGGATTTGATCCCGGGTCTCCAGGATCGCGCCCAATATCTTTAAGGTCTTATGAGTCATTGTTTAAAATACTCAATATTAATGTACATGAATAGAAGTTTTCTGTAAGACATCAAATTCTCTACCTATCCACAAATCAATCTTGTTAATTCTTTTTTTCAAAACTTCCAGATTCTTTATTTCTTACCTGACTGTAGTATTAGTTAGAAAGGTCTTTGAACTCTATAGTATAACAAAATGATAATAAATTTGCCAAGTTTCTTCTTTAGTCCGTGTTGATAAACCATGGTAATTTAATATACACATCATATATATTTTTACTCTAGCTTTTATTTCCATTTTATTATTTTTTTCTTTTTAAAGATTTTATTTATTTATTCATGAGAGATACAGAGAGGGAGGCAGGCAGAGGCATAGGCAGAGGGAGAAGCAGGCTCCATGCAGGGAGCCTGATGTGGACTCGATCCTGGAACTGTGGGATCACGCCCTGAGCCGAAGGCAGATGCTCAACCACTGAGCCACTCAGGCATCGCTTTTATTTCCA
This sequence comes from Vulpes vulpes, assembly GCF_048418805.1. Lineage (NCBI taxonomy): Eukaryota > Metazoa > Chordata > Mammalia > Carnivora > Canidae > Vulpes > Vulpes vulpes. The sequence continues at coordinate 43,818,625 of NC_132786.1, read as the reverse complement.
TTTTAAATATTTTCTCATATTTTACATTGTTTTAGGCTTGTCTTATATAAAGAACACATTTATTGATTGATTGATTTAAAAAAATTTTTTTAAGATTTTAATTCTAAGTAACCTCTATACCCAACATGGGGCTCAAACTCACAACCCTGAGATCAAGAGTTGCAGATCAAGAGCCAGCCAGGCACCCTAAGAACACTTTTTTTAAAATGTACAATCTAGCCATTTCTTTTCACCCTACTTATTTCTACCATCTTATTTTGTGCTGTTTTTGTCCAGTTTTATGTTCCGTTTGCTTTCCTTTCTTGTCCACTTTTGGATTGATTAAGATTTTTCTCATTGAATTTTCCTTCTGCCAAAGGCACCAAAAAGATTTTGGAGACTTTCTAATCTATTTCTATTTTGTTGATGATTGTCCTTGAACTTTATCTAACAAAGTCTAAAGTTGATCAATATCTTTACCTTGATCCCAAATATACAGAGAACTTAAAAATTTATCTAATGACTCCTTTCCCTGATCTTCTGTTTTTGAGTATACTTTATTCTGTTTGTGTAGTTTTTTAAAAAAAACAAGAGTCAGTATTATTTTTCTTACATTATATAGACCACATTAAAATTTGTACATAGATTCAATTTTCCTTTTTTCTAAATGCACCTCAGACATCACTTCTGGGATCATTTTCCTTCTTCCTAAAGTATATCTCTTGGAGGTTCATTTAGTGAAAGTCCAAAAGGTAAGACCTTTTGATTTCATTTTCTCTATTTTTGTCCTTGCTGTTTAAAATTGTTCTACTACATACGTATTTCTTAGGTTGACAGCTATTCTGGTTATTTCTATCAGTATTTTGAAGATATTTCCCTGGCTTTTGGCTTTTCTTGCTGTTTTAAAAATGACTGCCAATCTGCTTGTCATTCTTCTTATCTTTATTACCTGCAATTTCACAAATTGTGTTTTTATATTGATAATTTATTCATTTTGCTTTTTTACTTCTTATATTTGTAGATCTAAATCCTTCATAAATTCAGGAAAGTTGTCAGGTTCAGTCTCTCTGAATTCTGTTTCTTTACAACTGTCTCCATTCTTTCTTCTGTAATTCAAATTAAATTAATCTTAGATCCTCTTATTTTAGCTTCCATGTCTGTTAAACTCTGATTTATAATTTTAATATTTTTATTGGATTAATAATAAATAGAAATCCATGAGATTTTTTTATTTTTATTTTATTTTTTTTTTAATTTTTTATTTATTTATGATAGTCACAGAGAGAGAGAGAGAGAGAGAGACATAGGCAGAGGGAGAAGCAGGCTCCATGCACCGGGAGCCCGACGTGGGATTCGATCCCGGGTCTCCAGGATCGCGCCCTGGGCCAAAGGCAGGCGCTAAACCGATGCGCCACCCAGGGATCCCATTTTTTTATTATATAACACTAGGGAGCAATATTTTAAGTCTGCTATCCAAGTATTAACAAGAAAAAAAATTTAAAGCAAATCCCAAAAATTATATATAATGCAATTTTTGTTCCTAATTATCACAGTTTAGCAAAAGCAAGTAGCGTGTTTTTATAGCTACAGACATATGTAATTAGAATGGTGGCTTTTAAAGTGCAGAAAATTGGGTGAGAAATATAAAATTCAGGTTAATGTTTAACCTTAAAAAGGAAGAAGATGAATGGGATTGGGGAGCACCTAAATAGAGACCTATTTCATGGTTTGTGACATTGCAGAGGTATTCTCTTCATTATTGTTCTTTACATCTTACTTACATGGAATATGTTGCATGTATTTTTAAATTATTACATTAAAACAGATGATAAAGAAAAATTTGAATTAATCAGCATTCCCTCTAACAATTAGACAACTCCATTTTGGATTTCAAATAAATACCCACAATTTTATACATCCAAAACCAAACTCTTAATTCTTGAGCATCCTACCCCATTTACTCCCCCAATCTGTTGCTTACTCAGCCTTGTATATCAGCCAAATCATTATCCAGCTAGTTACCCACTAGATCTCGGAAACTGCCTTTAATGTCTTTCCATCACTTCCTCCATCCTATCCATCTATGAGTCCTGTTAATTCTTCTTGCACACAATATGTCAAATAAAACCACTTCTCACTATTTCCTCTGCTACTACTCTGATTCAAGCAACTATACTTGTCTGATGCACTACATCTACTTCTTATTTGTTCTCCTTGATTCGACTTTTAACTCATTCTACGTTATAAAGAGCAAAAGAGTGGTATTTTAAGAAGTTTGTAAATGTTTTAGCTCTCCTGCTTAAGCCTATCCAGTATTTTTGCCATTGACTTGGAATAAATCTAAATTCCTACCTAGTCTGGAACCCATCTACTAACCTGCTCTCATTTTCCCATTTCCCCTCTGGCATTCCCTCTGTCTAGCTTGGAAATCTGGAAAAATGAAAGTGAAACAAAAGTATAAATGACTAGGGAGGAAGTGTTAGTTTCATGTCTTACTGTCTATAATGTGCACTGCACTCTCACCTTCTCTCTTGAAATGTTCTCTTAAAAGTCCACTCCTTCTTGGATGCACTCAAAAATACCTTTTTAGAGGTCAATTTTTCCTCCACCATCCCTCTATGTCATCGTTTGCTTTAACTTCCTCACAATACTTAGCACTTCATGAAATTGTTCCATATCTACATTGTCTCATTTGTTTAGCATACATCTTCTCTAATAGCGTGTGAGTTCCCTGAGGTGGGGTTTCTCCTCTCTCCTCTCTCTCTCTCTGCCCAGCACCTGTTAGAGTGCCTGCTATATAGTGGGTGAGCAAATATATATATGTTGAATAAATAAGTGAAACTAGCACTTTCTTTTTATTGAGTCATGCTTTGTAATGACAGGGTCATTTTTCCAGATTTCCAGCATAAGAATTTTAATTGTTTTTATTCTTTCTTCCAAGACTACTGTTAGTTCTTAGGTTCTATATTCCCTATCCCCTTATTGCTTCTTTACATTCTTGTGTAAACTTTTCTTACCACTGCTCTACCAGACTATTATTGGAAAAGTCTCCCAATCATTTCCTTCCTTGTTTTTTTTTTCTTTCAGACTGTAATCCTAACTGCACTCTTGTGAAAATCCAGTCCTCCTAAAGAGAAACCCTAGATTATAAGCCTATCACTTCCTCATTCTACATTTCTCTGTGTGGCACTCGGAATCTTCTATAATGTATCTTTTAACCACTTTTAAATACCTAATTCCCTCCATTTTCTCTTTTTAATGCCAAATACTTCAAGTGATTTAACTGTGATTCTAACATATCCAGTACTTTTGACATCCTACCTCATGCCTTGCCTTCACTTGAAATACCTTCTCTTCTACTTCTATCTAAAAATGCCGTATCTCTCATTTAATGTCCAACTAACGTGAATACTTCTCTAGTTCCATCAGAGTTATACTCTTTCTGACATTTATGTCTTGCTTAATATTGTACACTAGGTATTCTTTAGTAAGAGAAATCTTCACATGATAGTCATATCTAGAAGTATCTCACATTGTCTTCTAGTGCAGTGTTACCTCTTCTTGAAAACAATACATCCCTTAACATTAGGGGCTATTTTTTATATTCTCTACTACATCTAGGCATAAAACAAATTTTTAATAAATACTTGTGAAACTATAACCCAAGAAAAACAAATCATACAAATTAATGAGTGCCTTATCATTTTTTGGTTGTAGGATTAGCCATCTTTGTGTCCCCTGTTTTGATATTAACGATTGCTAAGTAATCATGAAGATAAAGGAGACAACAATTCATTCCAGGAATAATGGAAAAACAGATGCCAGAAATGAAGTCAGTTAAGTTTGGAATAGGATAGCCTAGAATGTCAGGAAAGAAGTGGTCTAGTTCTGGTTTTAACCAACTAGCGTTAAGACCTTGGACAATTTACACTCTCTGATCCCTCTATATGTATGTTTGACTAAGAAATCTTTAAGTCTTTTTCCAGATTTAAAGGTATCTAAGACAACAAGCATGAAAAGTAAAAAAAAAAAAAAAAAAAAGAGAGCGAGAGAGAGAGAGGCAGGTTTAAGCAGCAATAGCCTAGAAGATTTGGTAGATTTTTATGATGACAAGGAAAGATTAAGAATGAAGTAGAAAATGTATGATCATCATGAATAGGACACAGAGAAGCATAGCTCTGGAAATTTAGGCAGATATTATTAGTTCTTTGGTATCATCTGAGGATTTTAAATGATAGGATATGCCTAGGTTTGCTTTTCTAGTGAACTACGTAATTTTTATCTCTGATATTTATGGTTACTGAGTATTCTAAATCAGTTCTTTTTTGTGGCTATGTAGAAATCTCAGTTTCCTACTAAGCTTTCTTTAAAAAATCATAGAGAGGGATCTAAGTAGTGGATTTTGTATGTGTGTTTTATAGAGGGAATTGTCCATGGCAAATTATTGCTGTAGCATTTACGAATTATCCCTGTAACTTTGCAGTTAGAAGGTATTAAATTTGAAGAAAAATAGTGTGAATTCTTAAGGCTTGATAGTAATTCAGAACAAAGAAGGTGACTGCAAAGACACCAAGTCTCCTGACTTTAAGTTTTTCATTTTTTCTTCTATAACATAGCAGAATAGATAGCTATATTTCTATATATAGTTGATGGAGGTACTATTTTTTTTAAAAGCTGGAACTGCAGGAAATATGAGGGTGAAATTGACACAATACATTCAAGCCAGATAAAAATCTCTAGCCTGGTCCAAGTACAGGATGATTAGGATGTGACCTACAACAGGCACGGAGAGGACACCACTTTTAGAAGGTAGCATGATAGCATCATGTTGACCGTGTTCTCAAAAGTTCTACACACAAAACCAAGAGAAAACTGGTTTATGATCTGTGTACTTCTATCCCCCCAAAATATGTAAAAGACACTAAAAATATTTATTGAGATACTTGCCAGATTTTGTTGTAGGCAGTAGAAGAGATACAACAATGTATAAAAATGAAACATAATAAGTGAGATTAATGTTGCATGAAGAATAAAATAACAATAAAAATGTAATAGCAAACACACCTAGTTAGAGTTCTGTAAGGCGTACCTGGTTTTCTTACTCTGGGATTTAGAAAACTGGTATCAGGATTTTATATGAAAATACAGAGAGGGATCTTACTCAGATTTATATAAAATAATGCATGTATTTGTTATGATTGAAATTACTTCTCCAACATTAGAGCTATAGGCAGTTATTCTACAGAGTTACCTGCAAAATAATTGAAAGGGAAGTGTTTATGAAAGAGTTCCACTTCTCACTGGCTGAATAAACGGTGAAAACTCCTAACCACAGAGGCTAAGAACTGTGATCTAGTCTGTGAGTCTCTTGTTTCTTGTCTCGCACATTCTGCTTTTTCCTGGAATATCTGTGTCTTGCTTTAGAGCTCTAATTACTATATCAAAATCTTTCCTTGTGCACTTCTTTTTCTTTTTTCCCCAAGACACCACCCTTGAGAACTGTGGCTTTGCTTCCTTTCAATTTGCTCAGCAAAATACAGGCTGCAAATTGAGTCTTTCTTACTTGCCCTTAACTTCATTACTGTGTAGAGATGAATGAACTGCAGCAGGGTTCGTGGTGGTGGCAGTGCAACCCCCTGCTGTGGGGAAGATCTGCATTTTTTGTGGAATGGGAGATTCATACAGATTCTCACTGATGTAGAAGAGTGACGTTTCTTATGCAACATCTAAATATATGTCTCTGATATTAAGCAATAGCTTACAGGAATTTGCATGATTATGTAAAAAAAAAATTAAAAGCCAAACAAAACAAAACAAAAAGTGCAGGTACACACACGAGAAATGAATGTTAATGGTTAGTCTCTTAAGATGATCAAATTCTGAGTTATATTTTTTCTAGGTTTTTGTATTTCCTGTAATAAGTAGAGTTGCTTTTGTAATGAAAATACAATAAAATATTACTTACCCATGTTGCATTTGAAGTGAAAGGGGCAATGTGCCATTGAGAAGAACAGTGATGTCTTAAAAATCAAGTAACCAGGGAAGGAAGGTTCTAAAATCTAAATTGGACCTTGAAAAATGGAACAGATCAGAAAAAATGGACAGAAGCAGGGATGGGACTTGAAAGGAAATAACATGAACAGAATATAGTTTTCCATGAGATAATCTTTATCTACTCATGTTGCCCTCTCTTCACATTCTTGAGGTATTTTATTTCCCCACCTGATTAAAATTTGCAAGCAAGTGCTCTGCAACTAGTGGTACTAAATATACTTGTGTATCATCCTTGGGCCATGTATTCAGTCGAACCATGGCGATTGAAAATAACCATTTTAGAGCACCTGGGTGGCTCAGTGGTTGAGTATCTGCCATCGGCTCAGGTCATGATCCAGGGGTCCTGGGATCGAGTCCTGCATCAGGCTCGATGCAGGGAGCCTGCTTCTCCCTCTGCCTGTATCTCTGCCTCTCTCTGTATCTCTCATGAATAAATAAATAAAATCTTTATAAAAGGAAAATACTTGTTTTAAAACATTGCTATTTATTATTCTGTGGTATATCCAACCTGTGTTTTCCTCTTGGCATTGAAAAGAAAATTGCAAAGTGTTCTGCTTTAAGTGAAGGTATTAATACTTGTCCTGTGCAGTCTGTGTAGAAAGGGAATACTAGCAGGGTTACCTTTGAGTTCCAAAGTGCCGTCTTTTCTAAAGAAGTGATCACGGGATATCCATTTTGCTGGGCACAGAAAATTCAAATGACTAAATCGGTATTGATTAAATTCAGTACTCAGGGAACACTTGGGAAATTGTGAGGCCAGGTAGTCAGAATTTTCCCAACAACCTCTCCAACTGATTTTATAATATCTATATCTATTTAGGGATACTACTTAATACAACAAATTACTACAACTCTAGTTGAACAATGCAGAGGTTGGGGCACTGACTCCTTGTGCCCTTGAAAAGGGGTATTTAACTTCTGATTCCTCCAGCACCTTATGACTAATAGCCTACTGTTGACCAGAAGCCTTAACAGAAACAGTCAATTCACACATATTTTGTATGCTATGTCTGATATGCCATATTCTTAAACAAAGCCAGCAAAAAAGAAATGTCATTAAGAAAATCATAAGCAAGAGAAAATACATTTGCAGTACTGTATTTGTCGAAAAAAATCTGTGTATCAGAGGACCCACCATCCAAACCCATGCTGTTCAAGAGTCAACTATATTTTACTTGAAAAGCATTCTTTTACTCATTTCCACCTCCCTCCCTTTCCCAAAGTCTCTCCCTCTTACCCAGAATTCTCTTTCATCTCATTCTATCCATTCTTCAAATTATCTTTCAAATCCTACTGTCTCAAAGGCTTTTTAACCATCCTGCTGATCTGGATCTCTGAGAAGTGTCTGAGTTTGTCATTTTTAACAGTATGGGTTTTGTGGTCTACTGTGTGTGGATCACATATGATTTATACATACATGATTGCACATTTTCCACACAGCATCTAAGTAAATATTGTGAAATCTCCACTTAGTATGCACATAACACTAAGGTGAGCTTATGCCATCATTGACTCAGTGTCTTTTCTCTGCTCCTGGCTTCTAAGAACCTTAAAAAAAAAAAAAGAAACAAAAAAAAACCCTAAAGACTCAGTGTCTTTTCTCTGCTCCTGGGTTCTAAGCACCTAAAAAAGTGATAGGCACACATAAATATGTAATCTATAATTAGGTTGTCGATTCTAAGGCTATCTCACCCTTACCCGTATAGGGCACTGCACTCCTTTATAGAAGGGCACACCTCCATTCAGGAAGGTAATTCTTAACTCATTCTATGTTATTGCATAACAAATAGAAGACTGAATTTATTTAAAGAACTGTCTTGAAACATGACATATTTATTTTACCTATGTTTTAAAACTGTAATCAGTAATTGTCATTTATTTTTTAAAGGTCCTCCCGGACCCCCAGGTGAAAAAGGGGATAGAGGATCCACTGGAGAAAGTGGTCCACGAGGCGTGCCAGGTGCAATAGGTATGGCAATAGTATCGACTTAATCATATCCCTCAGGGCCAGATAATATTCATCCATATATGTGTGTAGGGGGAAATTGCTATTCGATTCATCTCCTGTGGAGTGTATGTGTGTGTCTGTATTGTGTGTGTTAAAGGGGATATTAAGTGTTTTCCAGCAGCCTCATCACTATAATGTACCAAATGTAACTGACTTTTGCTTTTCAAAGAAAGTTAAATGCTTTAGCCAAAACCACAGGGGTTTTTTCATATGTCTGGGGAGTGCTAATTCTATCTATGTTATCAACGCACACAGTATATGGCAGACCTAGCTTTAGGTCACATGAGAATGAGAATGTGAAAATCATCTTCACAGTGACTATATTTGCATATCATACACACACGCACACACACACACCAAAGGAAATTGGATTAAATTCCTTATATACTCCTTAACTGGAATATATCTGCTTAAAACCAAGAAATTTAAATCTAAATATCAACTAGAATACAGATGACTTTTACCTTTACTGTCAGCTACTCTCTGTATCTTACTTAGAGCAAAATTGTTTTAAATTATTTTCCTCAGTTGATGTTGTAATCTTGAAAGCAATATTTTGAGAGAAGATAATAGAAGACAGAAAAGGAGAAAGAGCGTGAACTTTACTTGCTCTCACAAAAATAGAGGAGACAGTAGCAACAGCATGATTGTCATGTTATCCTTGGCTACAAATCAAATACCCACATACCCTTTGAAAGTGTGGAGTATACTGCATGGCTTAATTATAACTAGAATGGTTTGTACTGCCAAAAACATATCTAAATACCATGTACTTCATCCTATTATTCTGTCTTTTGGTTATATAAAATGTTCTTCCTTCTAATCAATATGTTGACTAGCCCAGGTTCCATCAGAAAAATAGTGTTTAAAAATGAAAGGTGAATTTGACACGTCTCTGACCTTGACAAGATTATGCTTAAAAAGCCAATGCATAGTTCATATTAAACATTTTTTTAATATTTTATTTATTCATAAAAGACACAGAAAGAGAGAGAGAGGCAGAGACACAGGCAGAGGGAGAAGCAGACTCCATGCAGGGAGCCTGACGTGGGACTCGATCCCGGGGCCTCCAGGATCACACCCTGGGCTGCAGGTGGCACCAAACCACTGCCCACTGGGGCTGCCCATATTAAAATGTTTTTAAGTTTACTTGACATATATCTATATATCTATTTATATTATATATATAAGATATATATATTAAAAAAAAGATATATATAACTTTACATGTCATATTTTATAAAATTTATATATAATTTTATAACGTGTGTGTGTGTGTGTGTATTAGTATATCAGGTGGGTTGTTGCTATGCCTTTGAAAATACTGCTGAGTAAGATTCTTTATTCAGAAAAGTCTTTCTACTTGTCTAGCACTCAGGAGATCTTCACAATGGAGCATTCATGTCATAGCAGGGGAAGTAACCAGTGTTCTGTCAGCTGTCAGAGGTCTTTCAGCGCCTCCATTACAAACCACAATTGTCAAAGCTTTCTAACTCAACCGTGTAAGTTCAGTCCAGGCTACAACTTGCTGTACAAACCTTCATCTTGGGAGCATCTTTTGCAGCTGTTTCTGAATTATGGATGTGTGAAATAGAAAGAGGGATTTAAAAATTTCAGCTTTTGTTAACACCCTAAACAGATACCGTTGCAAAGCTGCTTTGATCCTTTGAGTGAGAGTTTAGTCTGTTGCTGTTGGTGATACTCATTTACAGAAATAGGCATTATGCAGTTTCTCATATAAGAGAGTGAGATTTCATTGTTGGGGAATAAATTGACTCCTTTAGATTTTTAAGTTGCCATTAGGTTTGGGGCACTGCAACAGAAGTATTCAGGTTACCAGGCATCTCTCCTCATAGATTCTTCCCTATTTAATAACTGCATTCTGTTTTCTTCTCTGCCAGATTGCCTAAATAAGTACTGGAATCAGGAAGTAAAGAATATTTGATGGGCAGTCATGATATTTCTACTTCCTGATTACAGTGAGTTCATTCAAACCCCACCTGTACATCCAGTTAAGCTCATTAAACGCAGCTTGACCAACTCAAAGTCCCCTAGATTGACAACCATGATATAAACATGAGAAGCTTAAAGGATTACTCTAGTGGTCCTCCTAAATGATGAACACATTAAATATACTACAATAGTTACTCAAGTACTGAGCTAGACATTATGTTAAAACTTGCTTTATCTCAAAATAACAACAGAAATTTATTTCAGAGTGGCAGTTCCTTGGAAGCAGGCCAGGGAGAATGACCTACTGACTTTTCCTCAACAGCACATTTATTAAGCACCTTTCTTGTGCCTGCTGCTCTACAAGGTCTTGTGGATCCCAAACTCAGTCAGAAATAGAGAATTTCTGCCTTCTCAACACTCTCAGTATGATAAGTAATTCCGTAGGTGATGAATGTTATGGTCGAGGATTCCTAATCTCATCTGTGATCCTTTGGGGCCACTTTCTGGGTTATTTCCTCAGGAAAGCATGCTTTCAAGAAAGGATGTTTTGTTCGATCCTAAGATTTCCTTTTTGTAGACCATCTAACTGCTGGGCTGTTTCTATCTACTGGGATCAATAACAGAGTAGCCTGACCTGGAGGCATGGGAAGATGCCTCAAAAGGGAACCAAAGGCTCCATTAGCTGTACAGTTTTAATCATCATCCAGTGCCATTTACTTTTCTTACATGGCTTGAATTTTCCACCATAGGATTCATGCTTCTGAAGAAGAAAATAAAGTCCATCCTAACTGTGGTTACTGAACGACAAGGACTATATTTCATTAATCTGTATATCTACTCATGTCTTTATCCCACCTCCACCCCTTCTCCCAGTCTGTGGCCCAGAAAGACCTCTCCTCTAGCCTTCAACAAGGATCGTGCTCCCTAAATATACATGAGTAAGGAATATTGCTGGCTGCAGATTCTTGCTCTGAGAGTTGAAAGCAGGTTTCTTCAGGAGGTACACATTGTGCCAAGGGATCCAAAAATGTCTGCAACCTATATACATATCATTAAATAAAATTATATTTAGCAGCCTTGACAAAAAGCTGGTAAAAACAATGATTGTATCATGTAGGAGAAGGAGAATAATTAAAGGAGGAGAAAAAAAGAAGAGGAGCAAATCACTTATCATGAGGCAGGCACTTTTCCAAGTGTTTTATGCTTATTAACTCTCTTAACTGTCACATCCAACTTACGATGTAGGGATGAACAATTCACTATTTTAGAGAAGCACAGGGAAGTTAAATGACTTACCCGAGATCAATCAGCAGCTGGTCAGTGACAGAACAAGTATTTGAACCCAAGTGGCATGATTGCAGAGTCTATACTCTTCACCAATCTCCCAGACCACAGAAAGAAGCCTGAATAGAGAGCTGGAAACCCTGGATTTGAGAATAATTATCAGACTAACTTTACATACATAGTAGAATCTCTCTGGTCTTCTGTTCCTGCCTCTACAAAATGACAGATGATGTGTCAGGTTTCTTGAAACACCAGCATTCCAGGACTGGGCTTCTGAATACTTAGGTTGCCTCTGGGTTGGCAGCAGGTGCCAGACTCCTTCCCCTTGCCACAGATTATTGTAGAAAATTAGCTAATTGTCACTGGAAAGGTTCCGAGAATCTGATCTCTAGGAATAAAGTTCAGTCATGGTACTTATGTTTAGGGGTCATATTTTCAAACATCATTGAACAGGTCACACAACTCTATAGGCCATACAGAGTCTGCTTAAACATCTCCCATAATAGAGGTCTAGTGATAAAGTGATTTCTATCAAAGTATCACATGTATTTCATTTATAGATTCATTTGTTTGCCCATTGACAATGTGACATAATTCCTAATTGAACAGCTGTATCCTGAGTATCACTGCAATGTACTCAGTAAGCCAACTTTGGAGAGGATCCTCTTGATTCCCCCCTCTCTAAAGCAAGGCATCTTCTATTGCATTTCTCCCTTTTTTCTAAAATTATAATCTCCAAAATTACCTTCTTTCTTTATTTGTTAACTTTCTTGCGGTGTGTCTCCACACTGGAAGATCTGTTTAGATAAGAACCTTTGTAACTCCAGAATGGACAGGGACTGGCACATGTGTGCTCAGTGTGTTTTTGTTGATTTAGTGGAGAAATGGTAAAAATTGGAGTCACCAGTAAGAAGCATTCTATACAGAGTGGGGAATGTTCTAAGATTAAAAAAATAATAAGAGAATTTAGAGTCAATGTTTTTATATGTAAATTTGAGTGACAGATCTTAATAACTATGAGTACAGATATCTGCCTATTTTGCTTGGACAATGAAGAAAGATATAAGTGTTAATCAATCAGCCTGTCTTGAGAAGTGATATTAGTTCTCTCTTAGACTGTATGCTATGAAGTTTAGCTAATATATATTACAAAGTAGAGTGTGTGAGTGTGTGTGTGTATTCAATATATGAATATATTTATGGATGATATATGGATATATTGTAATACACATGTATATATATACATGTACATTTATGTTTTTAATACTACATATGATATATCAATATATATGTGCAAAGTAATATATATTGAGTAATTCAATTGAGATGGGTAACTACTAATATTTCTAAACATAATTTATCATTTTATTGCTTTGGATCTCTGCTTAATATCTGTTGGAATCAAAGTTTAGACTGGGCTGAATAATATTTCGTAACTATTTAGAATATACTTAAATTTAACATTTTTTAGAGAACAGTTAGCCCAATTTTAGGTGTCTATATGAATACACCTCAAGAAAAGTTTTTTTCTCTTTTTACTCAATTAATATGTATAAGTCCCACCTCCTGGAACTTGTAAACTAATGACAACATATTAAAGATTGATATGATATTGGAAGAAGATGTATAATTTTTAAATTTTTCTTAATGTACTTACCAAGGAATTAACTGAAAATTGAATTAATGGGATCTCTGTGAACTGATAATAACATATAAAATGAGATTTTTACAATAGTTTATTTCAAACTGCTGGTTTCCAGGATAAAATATTTTATTCAACAGGAAAATAACACTTTTATATGCAATTTTCATGATCACCATAGTAATGAAGGGAGTGGAGAATGAGCTTTCATTTAAGCACATAAAACCTGGGTTTGTATTTATATAATATGTACTCATAAATGAATCCTTATATACTATACACATGCACACATGTATATATATGGTTTTATTATTGTTTGGGATCGTCATAGAATTCATAAAATCAAGTGCATGAGAAAAAGATTAATATATTCCAGAATTAGGACCTGAGTTTTTAAATATATATATAAAATAAAATATATAAATAATATAAATTTTTTTCTCATTGCTTGAATTGTGCTTTTTTGGGAACAAATCTGAAGAATTCAGTTTCTACCTTGTATATTTCAAAGTTAACCTTTTCAGCTATAGCAAAATTCTGCCATTTGACGATTCCCAACTGGATTGCATAAGCCTTCTAGTTAAAACTCCAAGATTTTTTTTTCTTATATGTTTTTATTTACAATAGCAGTGTGTTTATTTATTGAATATTTACATTGTACTAAATGCACTAAATGTTTCTGCCAATTACTTGTATTGTTTATTAACGGCACACATGAACTTTTGGGAATATTATCCCTTCATTTGGAGGTTTGCCTATTGAGTATTCAAAACTAAATTGTTTCATTATACTCACAAATCTATATGAAAAATGAATTATTATTGCTGTGTTTTTCTTCATTAATCACATAGGTCCTCCAGGTCTTAAAGGTGATCGGGGAGCAATTGGCTTTCCTGGAGCTCGAGGATTCCCAGGGCCAGTGGGGAAGACTGGGAGGACAGGTATTGTGATAGTGTATATTTTATTTGTAGAATTTGTAAAATAAACAACAGAGCATAGTTTTCTTCCTCAAATTCTTGTATACCAAAAGCAATAGCCATCCTACTATGAACAGTAGACTTATATGCAGTTTATTTTGTGATCTAAAACATTTTGAAACTAATTTATCTGTACCTGAGGAAAGTTTCTATGTCCCAAAGGAAAACAGTCTTTAAAAGAAAAAAGAGGGATCCCTGGGTGGCGCAGCGGTTTGGCGCCTGCCTTTGGCCCAGGGCACGATCCTGGAGACCCGGGATCGAATCCCACCTCAGGCTCCCGGTGCATGGAGCCTGCTTCTCCCTCTGCCTGTGTCTCTGCCTCTCTCTCTATCTCTGTGTGACTATCATGGATAAATAAAAATTTTAAAAAATAAATAAATAAATAAAAGAAAAAAGAACAACAGAGGATTTATAAACTCTACCCAACCATAAATCACATGAAGAATGGTGTCTATCTTAGACCGAAGAGAATGGGAAGACTGGCAAAGAAAAACAAACTAGTTTAAATACCCTGGTAACCAAAGCTGGCCAAACCCTGGAAAGTGACAGTTAATAATACACAGATAGGTCAGAAATCCTATTTTGTGCAAGATAAACTGACTGCTGTTAGTTCTTAATAAACTAAATTGTTCAGGCTCTTTAAAATTTATACATGCAACATTTTTCTTTCACCTTATGGCAGTAGCCAGAGCTTCGATTGTCAAGTTTACACAGAAATTTTAAAAGAAGGCAGTCTTATTGTTTCCTAATTTCAAAGTAAATGATGACTAGGAGAATAGGATCTTTATCATTGAGGAGCTTTTTTAAAATAGATTTCTTTTTTAAGGGAAGTTTTAGGTTTATAGAAAAATTGCATACAAAAAAAAATAGAGTTCCCATAAACCCACATCCAGTTTCTGTGTTGTTAACATGTTAACATTAACATGGTGTATTTGTAATAATTGATGAACCAATATGGATACATTATTAGTAATTTAAGTCCACTGCTTATATTAGAGTTCATATTGAGTGTTATACATTTTGTGGGTTCTGACAATTATACAAGGACATGTATCTACTGGTAGAGCAACACGTGGGGTAGTTTCACTTTCCTAAAGATCCCCGGTGGCCTACCTACTCATCACCACCACACTCCCTCCCTACTGATGGTTGTAGTTTTGCCTTTTCCAGATAGAATATCATACAGTTGAAATCATACCATGTGTAGTCATTTCAGATTGGCTTGTTCCTTTTAGCAATATGCATTTAAGCTTCTCCATATCTTTTTTGTGGCCTGATAGCTCATTTAATTTTAATGCTTGGTATAGTCGAATGTATGGATGTACCACAGTGTGTTTATCCACTCACCTATTTGAAAGACATTTTGGTACTTCCACGTTTTTGCAGTCATGAATAAAGCTACTGATGTAAGTTTACTTAGAAGTTTGATTTCCGGGCCTCATGGTAAACCTGTGTTTAATTTTGTAAGAAACCACCAGACTGTCTTCCAAAGTGTCTGTACTGTTTTTGCGTTCCCATCAGCAGTGAATGAGAGTTCCCGTCATTCCACATACTCACTGGCCTTTGGTGTTACTAATGTTTTGGTTTTTAGCAATTTTAATAGCTGTGTTGAGGTATTTTTGATAGTATCAGTCTTCACGGACTGTGTCGTTGGCGATTAGGCTTGGAGAAAAATCAGCTAGCCACAAATAAGCAAGCTACAATCAGACTCAATTACCTGAACTGAATGGTATATTTATATACCATATCTAAAACCATCTCTAAAACTGTCTAGCTTTAATCAGGCCTTCTTGGCAAAATGGGAAGTAGTGTTCATTTGTTAATTTGTTTGAAATTATCTACATCCTTCAGGAATTGCTGAATTTTCTAAATGGGCAATTTGTGTGTGATAGATGAATATATTTAAAAACCCTGAATTTGACAAAATTGCAAAGCTACTTATAGTTTCCAAGATAATTCGAAATAATTCCGTGAAGTGAGAAAACATATTTTATCTGTATTCTAAGTTTAAAGCTAAAATGGTGTATTAATCTACTCTCTGTCTCAACTAGGTAATCATTTATTATCTCTGGCAAATCATGGTAAAATTTTGTTTGGGACTCTTTCTGTTGTAACTTTCTACTTACATTCAATCATAAGGGGTAACTTCATAAATGAATATCACCATGTACTCTGAGTAAATTAGAATCACTACTCTTTGTCTTTCTGGAAAGTCTACATAAGAAGGGGAAACACAGCAAAAAAATTAAGAATGCTAAGAAGACCTTACTGTTTCTCACAACCATCTATCTGTCTGTTATGTATAACCCTCCTACATGGACAGTGATGACATTAAGAATAAATCACAAAAGAGACATGTAACTAGTACAACTTAGCTGATTTAATAAGAAGTAACTTACTTTTTTTTTTTTTATTGAGCACCATGTTTTCTCATCCACTGTACTTGGAGCTGGGAATACAAGATGAGCCAGCTCCCTACTCTTGAGTTTTCTCCCAGAAATTTCTCACAATGACCTCTCTTCTAAAATTTAACCAACAAAATCATTCTGTAACATTTCTGTGCACTATTTAACCTTGGGTGGGTTCATTTGGGAAAAGTAAACGTTTGTCAAGGTGATTTGAGTTTGAATTTCATGTTGGCACATAGTTACTCCATGCTTGTTATTTACTTTACCCTCTTGGGAAGTACAAGGATAGCAGAATATAGTTGGTACTTTACAGAAATAGCATAGTAGATCCTACCTTCCTATCTTTTATCCTCTCTATGCCTCAGTTTCCTTTTCTATTTCTAGGACTATTAAGAGGACCTGTATTTTAGAATTTCTGCAAAATTCAAAAAATTAATAGATGTCTTAAAGCACTTCAAATAGTTCCTGTCACAAAAGAAGCTCTATATACATGTTAGTTAGTAGCTACTGCCTACACAAACTTTAGGATTTTTTCTACTATCAAACTCTTACAGTTCAACACCTGCCCTACAGTCACAGTATCTGAGAGAACATTCATTGATTCATTCACCAAGCCAACACAATTTTATGAGGGTTCACTGTGTGCCCTACATAAATATAGCACAGTCCTTATGGAGCAGGGACAGGAAAATGCAAAAGCAATTAGCTGTAATGCAATGTGGTGAGTAATAAACATTCATGAGTTAGGACAAAATACTACGGAGCAGAAAGTAGAAATTGATTAATTCCGTACAGCAAGACAGTGTGTTACAGAAGAAATAGTGTCAGTGCTGACCTAAAAGACACATAATAGGTGGTATACCTGCAACTATTATAATATTGTATGTCAACTCTACTTCAATTAAAAAAAATACATACAATTTATTTAGGTCTGAGGTTCTCAAACTTGACCCACCATCAGAATCACTTGTAGGACCTGTTAAAACAGTGAACTGTGCTCTACCCCCAGAGTTTCTGATTCAGTAGTTTGGGGGCTGGGCTCCCTTGAAAATTTTTAGTCCTCTCGAATTTTTAGGTAATAGTGACGATGCTGTTCCATGGACCACTCTTTGAGAACCATATCTCTGGTAAAGAAAAGGTGTGGAGAAAGAGAACTCTAAAAAAAAAAAAAAGCTAGGGCAGAGGTAAGAATTCCTTTGACAAAATATATCCTTAGGATATCACTGCCTTAGTTAAAAACTCAAATTTGGTAGAAATGTGAGCCATCAGTGCCTGGTACTACTTTAGTTATATGGTACATTAAAACAATGAATAATAGAGTTTCTCCTCCAAAAGAGTCCAACAAAGGTAGTAGAATTAGAAATAAAATCCAATTATTGTCATATCCTATACCTGTCCATCTGAATAATATTCAATGCATCGACAGAATCCAAAGCAAATAGTTTAAGAAAGAGCACCCTATTTTCTCTTCTGCTTTGCTTTTCTTCCCCACCCTGCAACCTTCCTTCCACATTTAATAAGTACTTATAATGTATACAAGGTGCATTGCTAGGTACTAGGAAATGAAAGATAAATAAGACTCACTCATTAACTGTCCTTAAGAAAAGGGGAAGACTTGGCACATCACAGATCTATAGGGGAGAGCAGTTATAACCTGACATATTTACTTCAAAGAGCTTTGAGGATTTAACTGAAATGTAACATTACATATCTTCAAAATCCCTAGAGGACTCTAGATATAACCTCATTGAGTGACTTAGATTTTCTAGCGCGTAAGTAATGCGCTTTCCTCCAGTTAAACTCGTGGAACCCTTTCAAAGTCTGATTGTAAAGGTGAGTTATGGTCTTTCTTAGGAGTTTCCAAAACCACAGACCATAAATGATTCATTTATTTATTTGACAAATAATTACTGAACATTTTCTCTGTGTCATTCATGGACATATTCATAGATCGGTGAATATATGGGCTTGGAGTTCAGATGAGAGGCCAGAGTTAGAAAGACAAAGTTGTAGCTATGATTACATAAATGTTTATTGGAATCATTGATTTTAATACTATTTTATGAGTAGACAGTGAGAAGAGAAGGGGCCTAGGATGAAGCCTTAGGTAATAAAGGTACAGGCTGAGCAGGAAGAGAAAGCAGTAGATTAAACAGAAGCAGCCAGAATGAGGAAGAAAATCTGGGGAATGAGTTATGAAAAAGTCAAGGTGAGAGAGAGTTTTAAAAGGTGGTCAGGTAAGATGAACTCTACAGAACATTCTTTGCATTGTTGTTATAGGGATGTTGCCTTTATTGAGTAAGTTCAGTGGGATGAGTGGAAACCAGACTGGGGGATGCTCAGAGGTGAACTAGTGTTGAGGAGTAAGCAAGGAGATAGAGCTAATTCTTGAGCAATCTGACTCAAAGAAGAAAGAAGTCAGTTTCTTGTTTGTTGTGTTTTCTCATTTGTTTTGTTTTCTGAAAGAGATTTGAATACTATTTAAGTGCTGATGACAAGATAAGGTAAAGGAGTGCAGAGGAAAGAGGGTAAGGTTAGTGAGAAGATTGAAGGTGAAGACTTCAGAAAATAGGAAGCAATAGTAGAGTTAGGATAGATGATGGTCACACCTGAAATGGAAATAGCTGAACAGGTGGGCTAGTTATGACACATCTGTAAAAATAACTAACCTAACGTCTACCTCATAGAAGGGGCACTAAAAATGCTGGAAATCATAATGATGTTATTGAAAACACCTCCCCTTGTATTTAAAGCTAGAATGTCTATTTATTACGTATTATTTACTTCTTATTTTTCAGTGGCTTTCAGGAATTTATTTTTGATTGAAGAGTATCATATATGAAAGGAGATTAACTCCAGGTTTTGACAAAGAGTTAATCAAAGTTTTAACATGGGATCCATGTTAACCAAAGGTTTCACTCTCTAAAGGAGAGAGGCACTTCTGTTCTCTAGCAAGGAGGTTTTTGGTGTGTTCACCTGTGAGAAAAAATTTCTGAGTGTCCTCTGTGAGGAGATCTCTGAATCATGTTAGAGTGACATAAAACATTTATATTTATTTATAAGATGAAAAGTTTCATTTTATAAATTTTTTTTAAAAAGAGTAGTATAGGATAAAAAGCCAAAATTTTTTTTAAAAAAACTGATTTTTTTATTTATCATAGGATCCTAGAGCTATCAGGATTTAAGTCGGTCATTCACTCAGTGCCCTGGCTTGAGCAAGCATTTCTATTCCTAAACTACCCAAAACCAATTGTGATATAAAAAGACTCCCAAGAACAATGTACAGCCTCTTCCTTTTTACTAAATAATGCTAAAATGATCAAATTAAGCTTGTTGTTTATTATATTATCTTCTCTGAAAAGAATTAGAACTGATCATTATTATCTTCTCTGAAAAGAATTGGAACTGATCATTACACCCTTTTGAATCCACCCTCCCAATTTTTGTTTAATATTTTTAGGCTTTTCCTCTTGGGGAATCCGAAACTTAGATACTATATCTCAAAAAAATAGGAAAAGTTTTGTGTATTTTTTATAAATTAATGATTTTTTTTGCCAATTTCACATTTCCTGAAATGACTGTACCACAATTAAAAAGTGACTATAATGATGTACAGTGTAATCATATATGCAAAGCGATTAGAGGCATTCTCTTCATCATACTCTGATAAGGAATGGTTGGCATTTCAGGAAATCTTCACACTAAAATTTTAATTGGAAACAATTTATGCTTTTTAAAAGTGGTCAATTTCAATTCTCATGTTACTTTCAGTATAATTTTATATTTTTAAATCTGGTGAATTGGGGATCAAAAAAATCTTTAAATGGTGAATAAGAACAAATGTTCAAAACCAAAGACAGATGAAGACAAAGTAAGCTAAATTAGGGAAAGAACAAAAAATAAAATGTAAATAAAGATTAAAACTTTAAAGTAAGATTTAAAATAATTGTGCCATAAAAAGTCAACAGAGATGAAAAAACCCTCTCTCATGCACTGAGAATGGAACCAGAGTGAGACAGACCATTCTAGCTAAGCTTTGGGAATCATAAAACAATAAGAGTATATTCACCTCTTTATGGGCAAGATGCTTTATAAACATTGATGCTAATTTTCAAGGTAGTGCAATGAAGGTGTTATTTTTTCATTTGTTAAAAAAAATACACTTTTAGTTCAGAAAGGTTTGAAAACTTGTTTTGAGCCACATACCTGGGTAAGTAGCAGAGCAAATAATTCAAATAATTTTTAAATGCTCTTTTTATTCTATTACAAAGCCATGGATTTTAAACTATGTCCTTGGATGCAAAGACAGAAGGTCTTGATTTTGTTGGGGGAAATCAAAAACTTTAGCAAAGATTCTGACTTAGTACTAGGATCAGCCCTACATTTATGCCAAGAAGGTGATTGCTTACAGATAAACACTTGAGAAACATTGGAAGAAGAATCAATAAGCAAGAATAGCCCTACTCACAGGAGATGCAATTGTTACCATTAAAATCTCTTGTTGGAAAAAAAAAAAGTAAAATCTCTTTTTAGTACTAAAAGATAATCTTCTGGATATACCTTTGAAAGTAGAGTTGTGGGTGAATAGCCACCATTAGCAAAGACCCAGGACTTAACAATGTTTTTGACACCTATTTGAAGTCCTGACCCTCATATAAAAGGATAGCCTAGTACCACACCCTAATGTAAATAGATGAGGTTTCTCAAAGCCAAAGAAAGTAGCCTATAGGCTTAGATGCCCTTCAGACCCTCCTAGCTTCCCCCCAGGCTGAAGTCAGCAGGATCTTAGCAGTTCTCAGAAATTCATTCACAACCCATCTGTGGGATTCTTTCCTCTGAAGAAATGGAAAACCAAGGATGCCTGGGTGGCTCATTGGTTGAACATCTGCCTTTAGCTTGTGTTGTGATCCCAGAGTCCTGGGATCCAGTTCAGCATCAGGCTCCCCATGGAGAGCCTGCTTCTCCCTCTGCCTGTGTCTCTGCCTCTCTCACTGTGTCTCTCATGAAAAAAATAAATAAAAATCTTAAAAAAAAAAAAAAAAGGTAATCTAGATAATGTGTAATGGGAAATACAGAATCAGGGTTTAAGATGAGATGAAGGACTCAAAGCTTCCTGGAAAAGGGAGAAAATCGAACTTAAAAGAAGAGGGCAAACAAGATGGCTAAGCACAAAAAGTGCTGTACTTCAGTTTTGCCTGCTTTAGGAAAATGGGACACAATGGAAAGGTGTCCTTTTAAATAATTTGCTAATGTATGTAAGGGACCTACCCAGAATAATGACAGGCTTCTTTTTTTTTAAATTTTTATTTATTTATTCATGAGAGACACAGAGAGAGAGAGGCAGAGACACAGGCAGAGGGAGAAGAGAAGCAGGCTCCATGCAGGGAGCTCAAAGTGGGACTGGATCCCAGGTCTCCAGGATCACACCCTGGGCTGAGGGCGGCGCTAAACCGCTGAGCCACCGGGGCTGCCCCTAAATAAAATAAGTTTAAAAAAATTTTAAATGTGAAAATAAAATGAGAGCCATTATTATCAGCATCAACATCACTGCATTTGAATATCTGTCAGTTGTGCTAAACTGATTTTCCAGATTACCTTGTGATGCTTTTATTATTTAAAGCAATTAATCTCTGTGTCCACTTACAGGGATTAATTTTTTAAATGATTAAATGGCCCTAAATAACAACAACAACAACAAAATGTTGCTTTTTTTGTTTATTTCCAAGGAAATCCTGGACCAAAAGGCCAGAAGGGGGACAAAGGGAGTGGAAGCATGCTAAGTAAGTTGACGGTTCATTGTTTTTCTGTGTGCCTTGTCATAAACAAGCCTTTGATCTTAGTGGTCTAGGCTCGATGCAAATGTTGGGAATTTAGGCATTGATCCACAGAGTTTCTGTGGATGTCCGCCACAGTTTTCTCCAAATAAAGCATGCTAATTGGAGTAAAACAAATAGATTAAATTATACAACTCTGAGTCTCATTACCCATTTGTATTTTGTTTTCATGATGAGCGCAGTTTTCTAAAAATTCCACAAAGGAAATTGTTCCGTTTTCAAGCCACTTTCAATCTGCTGAAGGAAAATCGAGTTTATGAATAGAAACAATTACAGCCTACTTACCTACTATCTGAGCTAACTGAACAGCTCCACCTAGGAATGTAGATAACCTGAGAACCTTGGCAGACCAGGTTTCTGATGGCTGGGGTTTTTGTGTTTTGTTTTGTTTTGCTAAAAACTTGAAAGGTTGTGTTCTCTATCCTAGACCTTCAAAATTGCAACAGAATAGATTTCACACAGGGATCTCTGGTGATGGAATGCTGACCTCCTATATATTGGCCCCTAAAAACAAAATATTAGATGAGATTTCTGCAATATACAACGCTCTAAACCAGCTGTGTGTCTAGGCTGAGTCCACACAGATCAAGTAAAAGGATTATGAAAAGGAACTGAGGAATCCCCCCACTGTGTTCCCAGTAGGAGCTGCATGTGAGGTGGAGGTGTGTCTGTGGGAATAACCGCCGCTACACACACACACAGTGCTCATAATCTCTACCCACCAGGGTCTGGTTTACACAGATTATGGCTAATCCTTTAATGTACCAAAAATCTAGCATTTTTCAGTTGTAATTATTATTTAAAAAATATAGTACCAATTTCTCTGCCTTATAGCAAAAGTAATTATTTTAGCCTGTGCTCTGTATGGACACCACCCTTAGACAATTTAGGATCACCACCTTGAGTGCCAGCCATTAAAGTATAATGTAACTACATGATGTTTTTCACAATCGTTGCATTGTTGATGGTGCTTACCCCTCAATTGAACAACATTGAGTATATTGTGTGTCTCCTCACAGCACTTTAGCGTGATTCCGTGATTATCAGTGTTGTTACTACTATAGTAAGAGAATGGAAACATTAGTATACCTTTTCTCCTTTATGTCCATTTCTCCTTTAAAGTGATCACTTTTATCTGCTGTAATACTTTTTATCCCACCTAGTCTCCTTTCTCCTTGTCACTCCAATTATTTTCACTTGCTCCTTGTGTAACTCTTCCCTATCTTCCTGTTAATCTCTATCTTTATCTTTGGTGTGGTTTTATCTATTTTTCTCCTTTTCTTGAGACTTCCTCTGAGCTACTTAACCTTGACTCTGGGGGAACTTGGCAAGTAAAGAACGTCTCTGTTTTGCAGTGTGTAAACTGAACACCCACCTGGTCTTCTGCTACCTGAGGTTATCAAATGTGTTGGACATTTTTTCTGATATGTTCAGAAATGTTTTCAGTTATATTTTCATGGCTGTTTTGAACTTTATGCTCACACTTTCTTTGTGAAAGCGATAATAGAGAGATTTCTGTATACACGTGTTTATGGCTTCCAGATTTCCCTCCATGCACCCCCTCATAGAGAGTATATAAAACTCCATAATGTTTCAAAAAGAGAGAATCATACACACAAACATCTATATATTATGTTCTGCTTTTTCCTTATTTAAGTTAAAACGTCAGTCACCTGCCCATGTTGGTACATGTGACTCTAGCTCTTTTCTTTTAATGACTATGCATTATTGCATTAACTATAACATAGTTACCATAATACATCATTCTATTCCTTAGTCATGAACATTTGATGATTTTTATTTGCCATGATTTGGCTTTAATAAGAAATGCTACATTCGGCAGTCGCATACATGACCTTGTGGAACTATTTTTATAATAGAGAATTTACTAAGAGTAGAATCAGTAGTTCAAAGATGACATGGATTTTACAGTTTGATGGTTTCTTTTGAATGGCTCCAAAAAGGTTGGACCAATTTATTTTGCATGAAAGTGCCTGATTCCCCATATCTTCAATTAATTCTGATAAATAACAATTTATATTGAGTTATTTTAATATACATTTTTAATATTTTTCAGGCATTATTTAAATATAAAAGGAATAATCACTAATTTCCTCTTTTATATATGTGTTAGGACCGGTACAACACCCTGATCGTATTTGGGCAGGGCCCTTTTAAGATCAGGTGGGTTGGGCAAGACACCCTCTGCTACCATCTCATTAAAAGGCCCTTCACTTCTGGACAAGTCATCAGCACAACCGACTCCAAGATCCCTTGGTGGCTTCTCCAAATGACTTTGGTTCCTGTGTGGTATGCAGCTTCCACATGGCTTTTTCTTCTGGCTTATTGTGCTTTTTGGGCCTCTGTTCCCACATTCATACCTCCCCCCACTCCAGTACCCCACCATCACCACCATCTCCTACCACCCTGAGCTGGGATGCCTCCCAGGTACTGATTAGGCTGCTCCTGCCATTTCTCAGAACCAGGCCGAGAGCCCTCTGCCACCCTATTCATCTAAAGTCTTACTGAACCCAATTTAACCCATTGGATTCTAGGAGACATCTCATGGATACTGATTATATATGGGTTCTTTACATTCAAAAACAATACTCTCAACAAGTGATAGGGATGACATAAAAGAGAACATTTGTTCATTCACTCACTCATTCATTCATTCAGCATATATTCATTGCATACTTCCTGGAGCTGGACATAGGAGCTAGTAAGATAACTATTGCCTCTGACCTTACAGTGTTAATTGTCCCTGGAAGCCCTAGACATGTACATGGGCAATTATAAAATACAGCAGAACTATATTATGGGAGGAATAGGACTCTACAGGTGTTCAGAGAAGATCAAGATGATTAAATTCCTTAAAATATTAAAAATAAATTGATTTTGATTAGCTTAGTTTAACTTTCTTGTCTTCTTATTCTACAAATTATCCTTTTTTTTTTTTTTTCAAGTTTATAAGTGAAGTAAAGTGGAGCTTGGACAGTTCATTCAACACATTTAGACCAAAATACAGAACTTGTTTCCTTAAATACTTGGCTATTTCAAGCAAGAACATTTGATCATGAAACAATAATGCTGAAATGTTTTATTCTGAAAAGCTTCTTGTATTTTATACTTTAAATACAATTATAAAAAATAAAATAAAATAAAATAAATACAATTATAGATCATAAAGATGATGAAATATTTCAGTAGAGCTGGAGATGTTTTATGTAGGTGAAGAAAGGGATAAGAATGAGAAAGGGGAAAAGGTAAGAAAAGGCAGACTAAAAAAAAAAGGAATAAGGAATATGTAGAATAACAGATCATGTTTTGACACCTCTCATTTCCTTCAAGGTTTAGTCCCAGTCTTCACAGTCTTAAGTTTCTAGTAAATTCTAAGTAGTGTGCCCAGGTGTCTCTCAGCCCTTCTGTTCCCTCTCCTATAAAATGGACATCATGACACCTATCTCCCAGGGTTGTTGTAAGGATCACATAAGATGCTGTGTGTGGGGAAAATGCTCTGTAAAACCATAAAGTGCTTTAAACACGTAAAGTATGCTTCACACTGGTCTCTCTGAACTGGAACTGCTGTTCCTTGCTGGTACCACGCAGACATGTAAAATCTGTAATCAGAATAGGAGTGAAAGCACAATGAAAATGTGAGAAGCCAAATAAATGTCACGGACAAAAAGAGAGATGCTAGAGAATAAGATAAGATTTTACATTAGATAGAGCAACACGAGTGTGACCAGATCGCAAATCAATGAGTTTGAGCCAAGCAGAAGAGCATAAGTTATAAATAAAAGAATTGACTAAACAGAGTGCATGCCAGAGGCCAGAAGCTGTCGACAGAGGTCAGAACAAAATGTCAACCTCATAAAACAAGAGTCCAGGCTCTGAAGGACGAAGCAGGAGCCCAAGACTGTGCTGATGAGAAAGCTTCAAGAAACGTTGAAACAAATTAGAGTTGTCAGTGGTTCTCTGGGTCTGCACCTGCATGACACCAAAGTCTCCGTGAAAAAGAAAAAAGAAAAAAAGAGGAGGTAGAGGAATCAGCTAGTCTTCAGATGGTCCTTAACATTAGAAAACTGACAACATTGACTGGCCCATTATTGTAGACACATGGAGATGAGTGGGATCTCTTTGCCCGTGGTTTAATCAGATGTGACTTCCTACCCCACTCTGTGCTGGGGGACAGCTAGCACCTGGGGAACCTCTTCTGTTACTAGCAGGCCTTGGTTGACATTGGCCACAGCATGACTCTGATCCTAGAGATTGTGGGAGACAATTCCAGGGGACTCTGTTCATACATTGTCTGACACCCTTAACTACAAATTAGGGAAGAAAGGCGTCATTTCTCTCTTGAGACAAAAATAGATGCTGAATGCCCAGTTCACATGCACAAGTCTACCACTTTGAGTAATGCACAGTGAAAAACAGGTCTATACCAAGCTCTCATGCTTGTCACAAGAGTTCCTCTGCTCTGTTCTCACCCAACTTGGAAGGGTAAGTGTTTCAAAATTCCTGTTATATGATTAAACACTTTTGTGAGGCTCTGTCTTGAACATACCAATTAGCAATGTGTCATTGGTTAGTATTTTTTACTGTGCTTTGTTCATGCCTATAATTAGGATGTGGATTTAAAGTGTCTTATTTTGAAACTCATACGAGGATATGAAATATCAATTTGTCTTCCCATTGATTTCTACTGAGGACTCAGCACAATCTTAAGTGATTTCTGGTCTTTCTCAAAGCATTCCACTGACCAAAGTGAAACCTGTCCTCCAAACACTAAATAATTATAACAATGAACATTTAGAGAATATTGGGTGTTCACCGGGGCTTTGGATGCATTATCTCATTTAATCCTCAGAAGTACCTTTGAGGTAGATACTATTATTATTCCCATTCTATAGATTGGAAATTGAAGCTTACTGCTGATAAATGTAAGAGCAGAAATTCAAAGCCAGACGTATCAATTTCCAAAGTCCCCATTGGTAACTATGACTCCATTCAACACACCCACACCAGTCTTACATATTTTTATATGTAAATACCACAAATATGTGATGAAAGAAAGAAGGAAAAGAGAGAAGGGGATTTGTAATAAGCAATCTGGTTTTCTAGAATGGGCCTATAATTTAAAGATGCTAAGGAGAGGAAATCCTTACCATATGACTTCTGCTGCTTCAAATTCCAAAAAAAAAAAAAAAAAAAAAAAGTGTTCTCAACTAATCTGCATCTTTTATGTTTTCACCTTCACATCCTACTTCAGCTCTTGCCTCCAGTCTCTGCCCCAGATCTGTTATTCAGAAACATAGTCTCCTTGGAATATCTGCAAAACTTGGGAATCTCAACACCAAATTCCCTACAACAACACAGCTCACTTGCTTGCACATGCAGTGTCTAAGAAATAGCTAGCTCCCATTGTGCCTTAACCTACAGACTCACCCCTTTCCTGGGGTGCTCCACTTACTCCCATTTCCTGCTTCCCCTGATTTCTCACATTCTGCTTGATCCACTCCTTGCAGAGTGAAACACCTGAATCCCAGCAACCTTTCAGATGCTAATTGTAGGGAACTAGTTAAAGGAATCCGAATGTGAATTCTTTAGCAAAATGAAAAACACCTTTCTTCCTAATGAAGTTTTGTGTAATTCTGATTTCTCATTTCCTAGAAATGCTGAAAGGTAGATTCCTTTACCTGAACACAAATATTTTTCTGTGCACAAGTGTTACCAAAACTCCACAAGTTTTAGCATAATTCATTTTTTCCCTACAAAATGATATCTATTTTATTCCAAAACATCTTCCATACCAAACTGTCCTGTTATATTCTCCTGTTATAAACTGTTACCTGCTATATCACCTGCATCTAGAAACACTGTTTCTATACCAAAATAACATGTATTAATCACAGATGGTAGCCAAGTGAATAATTATTAGTACTATATTGAGACGTCTAGTGGGTCCTTAATAAATACCTTTGTAGTCTTTTACATAAGAATTAGAATCTCTAAGCCTTTAAAGTAGGCATTTCAGGGACAAATTAATTATTTTTGTTAAAGGTTTTTTACTGTGTTCAGATCATGACATAACAGGGATAGGTATTTGGTTCTCATTTATCAATTAAAGAGAAAGCTGTATTTTCACATTTATACCCATTGAGGTACTCTTTCTCATTTCATTTGGAACTAATCTAAAACACAAAATGGGGTGGGGTGGGGGGTGCAGGATGCGAGAGAAGTGTATTTGTCTGCTAGGGTTGCCAGAATAAAGTACCACAGACTGGGTAACATAACACAGAACTATTCCCTCATAGTTCTGAACACTGGAAATCCAAGATCAGGGTGCCCTCAGGACACTAGTCCTGTTGGATGAGGGCCCCACCCGTATAGTCTCAATGAACCTTAACCTGTCACCATAAAGGCCCTATTTCTAAATATAGTCTCACCGGGTGTTAGGACTGCCACAGATACATTTTGGGGAGATGTATTTCAGTAACAGGAAGGTATCAAGGACTGTTGGTGTCTGTGAGCAGTCTTGTCTAAATAGTTGCTGTGCAGGCCTGGAACTTTGAGAATGAGGAAGGTCTGCTTCAGGAGTCTCTGCCTCTCTTTTTCTGTCAACCAGTTCTTGAGGCCCAGTTGTATTATAAATAAATTTGAGACATTCTGTTGTTTTTGTAGTTATGAAAACAATTTCACCTTCATTTGTTTCTTTTCAATATTTTGTTTTCACATTTCAGGGATGTTCTTTTATATTATGGAATTCATAAAATAATAAAAACTGTCAGGTTAATACAGTTTAGGAGGACAGGAACCAATGGTGATTAAATTCATGAGAAACAGGATGACCTGGGAAGCTGCTTCTAATGTTTATTGTCAAATAATTGCCATCTATGTATTTGTAAGAATTTTTTAAGTAGGAAATAATGGTAATCTGCTTAATTGAGAAACAGTCTATTGATTCACATAATTAAGAATTCTAAGAGATGGTTCTGCTTCAGGCATGGTGGGATCCAGGAGTTCTAACTAAGTCATTTAGACTCAGTATCTCTCTCTCTTTCCCTCCCTCTCACTCTCTCTGTATATATATGTACATGTATATATATAACATATATATAAATTCATAGTTGATTAGGCTCTTGCTGTGCTGCATAATCTTTGCATCTACCCATGTCGGAGAAAGAATGATACCTTCTTTCCTTTAGAAGAACTCTTGTTGTCTCTGCTTAGATACTGACTTCTTCCTTGACCAATCACTGTGGTGTTTACACTGCCCAACCAAGTAAGGTCAATACCAA
This sequence comes from Vulpes vulpes, assembly GCF_048418805.1. NCBI lineage: Eukaryota > Metazoa > Chordata > Mammalia > Carnivora > Canidae > Vulpes > Vulpes vulpes. The sequence continues at coordinate 43,789,185 of NC_132786.1, read as the reverse complement.
GTGATGGGTTGGGCAGGATCACCCCCTTCAGAATCTCAGAGTATGGGTTAAAAGGCCCTGAAAAAGTGGAACAACCTAACTTTGTTATTACATTAATATTTAATAATTCTTGTTAAGTGCTTACGGTATTGGACAGCAATGTATTAGTTCACTTCCTCCATAATGTGAGCGGTTTAGAACTCTCTTAAGTAACCACAGTGTGTTCTTGTATTGTTCTCACAGTTATTCTCAGGCTATGGTGAGCATCAAAGTGGCCTCTAAGGCTTTTATCATATATGAATGGCTGGACTCAACATACAGAGATTCTTATTCAGGGCTTTGAGTTGTGGATTTGGGATGTGTGATTTACAGAAACTCTGGGTTGTAGATTTGGGATATGTGATTTCCAAATGCTCTCCTTGGAATTCTGAAACATGAGTAATTGAAAATTTCTTCTTTAATACATGATAGACACTTTTGTGCTACCATCACCCATTCCCAATAACTAGGCCAGAAATCTGATTTTTAAGAAATAATGACATTAATAACAATAATGCCTATAGTATAAAGAGTGTTCTGTGCCAGTTACTCTGCAGAGCACTGTGTTTGGACCTCCTTCACTTAATCCTTTCAAGGAACCTATCGCTCTGCTATTTTTCCCCTGAGGATTTAGAACATAAAATAACCTGTGCAGTATCACACAGCTTGTATATATGTGAAGGAATTTGAATCTTGGTTTATCTTATTTTTAAATTCTATCACATTATATTGCATCTTTCTCAAACTTCTTCAAAGTACATTCATGGACTAAAACAATTCTCACAAAAGTTCTAAGAGGTGATTGCAAAAGATGTCATAACAAATGAAATTAAAATGAAAACAGGCAAAATAATTTGTCCAAAGTCATAAAGGAAGTTTAGGGTTCTTTTTATAATGTAAAAATTCAGTTTATTCATCTGTTTATGACACAGTCCACAAGAGGCAATGAGTTTCACATCATAGATTTCACTTCCAGCTCCTTGGAGTGTTCATTTCTTTGGCTAAAAGGAGAGACTAGACATGAGAAGCAGACAATGCTTAGGCAACTAAAATAAGGATGGGGAGGGGGCTATGCTAATGCCATCGGCACAGGGACGGGCATAAGGGGACTGTTAGTCACAAGCTATTTTCTAGAACTGTTAGCTGCAAACAAAGGGGCACCACTCCTAGATGCTCATACCATGGCAGGCTTCAGTCATCCCCACCACACAGGTACAGCAGCGCTTTCTGGTAGTCACCCTTGTGTCTTGCTAGATGTAGTAGTACATCCAGCCATACTTTCTCTTAAATTCAGACCTAATTTTCAACATGTCCACTTCACTGCGAGAGACCATGATTCTAGTCAGGACTTATCACGAGTCCCCTTGCCCTTCATGGAGTCGTACAGTCAGTCGGCAAAATACAGGGGCTTGTTCTGAATGCACTGGACCAGGTTCAGGAAAGCATTTTCCAGGTCTCCTTTGACTTCCTTCTTGATGCTCTCCAGCATGTCATAAGAGCTGTAGCTCTTGTACCTTTCAAATACTTTCTGGAGATGACATACATTCCTCTCAGTCATGATGCCAATCCACTTGGGCACATCAGTTCCTTTCCTCTTCACTCCAGCATCATAGAGATCCCAGGCATCTTGGCCAATCAGTTCATAATCAATGACAGAGCAATCCTCTGCTCTTCTACCCTTTGCAAGGGCAACCATCAGCTTGCGGAAGTCACCAGATGTGTCAGAAATGATGTCCTTCTCCAGATTTGTCTTATACATTTCCTTGTAGACTCTGTTAATTTCCTAAAGTTCCTGGTTGGTCCTTGAGCAGATGATCTCAATGAGGGACTCCTCATCAGTTCCCAGCCCCTTCATGGAGCCTTTCAGTTCAGAAGTGTCATACTGAGCACGTGTTTTCAGTAGGCCCCAAATCACGGTCTCCAGGTGGCCAAACAAGGCTGACTTCAATGCTGATGCAAGTTCCTTTTTGGTCCTTCTCTGATAGGCGAAGGCAATGTCCTGTCTCTGTTCATTGCTGCGGTTGGTCAAAATGTTGACAATGGTGACCTTATCCACACCTTTGGTCCTGATGGCTGCTTCAATGTTCCGAGCGTCAGGCTCAGCATCAAAATTGGTGTATGCTTTGACCAACCTGTATGCACTTGGGGGCATGAAGTGATCACCCTCCAAGCTGAGCTTGCAGAGAATTTCGTGAACAGTAGACATTTTGAAGGAAGCTGGGCTGGATGCTGAAAGCTGTGAGAGTCCCCAGTTGTAGAGCCCATAAAGAAAGTTTGTAGCATGACTGAGACTAGGCCCTGGTCTCCTGACTTATCTAGAGAAGCATCCTGCTTCATCATATGGATCCTGCCCCTTCTCTGGTGAATAAGCACTGGAACACTCTCTTTTAAAATAAAGCATTCAGTACCTCGACCTGAGAACCCACACTTTACAGGTTTTTTTCCTGCTTTTATTTCTGTTATCATCTGAACAATTTGCTATTTTTTTTCTTCCTAAAAGTACCTTCTCTGATTACATTAAAACAGCCAACATTTAAGCTAAGCAAGTGGAAGCAGTGTTTCCTGGAGAAGAGAGAAACAGCTTGTTTGTTGAATTTTTGAGGCATCAAGTGATCTGTCCTGAAATACCTGTGGACACAGCTGTTGGACAGAAATCATGGCCTCTTCTGTCAAATGCAGAGGAAATGAAGACTTTATAAACTAAAATCCCTTACGGTTCTGGCAGCTCAGTCCTGATAACACCCTAGAGCTCTGAACAGTCTCAAGCATAAACAAAATATTGCACACAATGACAAGGAGAATGTATATTGTCTTTTAATATACCTCCCAATCCAATTCAAGGGACAAACACTCAATTATTTTAGAAAATAATTTTCTCTTCATGAAAAGTCAAAGAATCTGTACTGAGTTGTCAGCCCTGCCAATAACTGGACAGATTAAGCTTTCTTGGGCCAAATTTAAGACATTTTTTTCAACAAAGTCCACAACTTAAAATCCCTATAGTCTATGATTTCAGTTTCCTAGAATAACTTTCAGAATGAAACATAATTATTAATTCTAGCACTACCTTTTAGATAGTTCTTTCGAGCTTAAAATACATTTTATTCACATATTGGCATTTGAAACCACAGTCATAGGAGGTAAGTGTTTATTTTATAAATAGGCAAGTGAAGGTTCTAATGGGCTAAATCACTATCAATGTCTCAACAGATTATAAAGAGCAACATAAGAACCTTTACAAGGTCTGGCTGAGGCCTGCATTTTCAGAAATCAGCAAGAATGATAATGTCATTTATGCTAGTTTGTGATGTTAGTTTTCTAAATTAGCTCTGTTCAGTATCTCAATGGATTGCTTATTTTTATGCTATATGGTTTTAAGTGAAGAGCAAAATTGTAAATAGCCTAAAAATAGGTAAGTAAAATTCCCCTTTATAAATGTTTTATAGTTCTCTTAAGTAACTCCAAAAACTAAAGACTCATTTAGAAATGAAACATTAAATAATAAAATTATTCTGAAATGATAATAAATATCCTAAAATATGAGTACAGTTCCTTGAAGAAAACAATATGGTCTTTGAAAAGCAGACACGTTTGTTTAATTGGCAATTTGGAAATCCAGTAGTAGGAGCAATATTATCACTCAGGATACTCTGAGGACAACTTATACTCCCAACCATGCTGGCTTTTCCTGTCTTACCAACCTTTCCATTTTGCTTATTTTTCCCCCACATAAACTTATTATTAGCAATCACACCTTTGTGGAGATCTACACAACTTGGGAGGTATTCTTCTTAAACGCGAAGTTCTTTCATTTTAAGAATTTACCATTCATCTAGCACGATGAAGTTTTATCTGATGATTCAGCTAAAAAACAACAAAATACAGGAACTAATAGCATTCTGCTACTTTTTAATTCAGACATTGAAGTAATTTACTCATACTCATAATTAGGTTAGATTTACTCAGTGCCATCTGAGTTTAGTACCATGTATTTTGAAGCAACAGATTCTCAATCTTTATTTTATTCAGCAATTAAACTATGGGTGTTCAGTATAATCAGGGTTGAGTTTGCTAATTTCCAATGTAGCCAAGATATCTACTACTCAGCTATCCTGCGGTCCTCAGATCTTGGGGTTTAGTTTGTCCTTTAATAATGAAATAAAATTGAGCACCAATCTCATGTTCTAAAGCAATTTGAGTGTCTCCTATCTAAAGTAGTTTGATGAAAATACAGAAAATTTATATCCCTCCATGTATCTTCTCTGCCAATTCTGTGATGCTGGGTTTAAGAATGTTATAAAAATTCATACCCATGTGAAACCTCAGAATGTGACCTTAGTTGGAAATAAGATCTTTGCAGGTGTAATTAAGCTAAGGTGAGGTCATATCGGATTCAGGCAGACCTAAATCAAATGACTGGCATCTTTGTAAGAAGAGGACACACAGACATAGGAAGAAGACTAAGGCAGAGACTGGAGTGATGCAGTTATAAGCCAAGAATCCTTAGGAATTGCCAGAAGCCACAAGCAGCTAGGAAAATGCAAGGAAGGATTTCTCCCTAGAGCCTTCAAAATGAACATGGCCTTCTAGCCTGCAGAACTGTGAGGGAGGTTGGTTTTTTGTTTTGTTTTGTCGTTTTTAAAGATATTTATTTATTTATTTGAAAGAGAGAGTGAGTACGCACAAGTGGGGGGAGCGGCAGAGGGAAAGGAAGAAGCAGAATCCCTGCTAAGCAGGGAACCTGATGTGGGGCTCTATCCCAGGATCGCAGGATCATGACCTGAGCTGAAGCCACCCAGGTGCCTCTAAATTTGTTGTTTTAAGCCAGACAATTGTATTTGTTATAGTTGCCTTAGGTGCCTAATAACCTAGATGTCTTTGTTTGCTGCTTTCTTTTCATACCACTCATTCTACATTGAACACCACATCCCTCCCTTCATTTGAGGAAATACCCTAGCTCCACCTGGGGATCTAAGAGGATTTTACTGAAGGTTTAATTTTGATAGGAAAATGTATGCAGAATAGTCTATAATGTAAAATTGAACCTCAGACTTCACTGTATTGAAATTCCCAACCAGTTCAGATGTCACATTTTTTTCACTGGATATTCTCAATCTCTCCCCTGCCATCAGACTACCCCATGTACCCACTTTCCACCAAGACCCTCTCTATCTACTTTGTCCTCTGCTTTGTCACAGGATTTCCAAAACATTTGTCTCCTTTGACTTCAGAGTAAGATTCAAAATCTGTTATAATCATTTTCCAGAGAAATTTAACTCTTTCTCCAAACATCTGATACCTAGGTTGTACCTTTCATATCTATAGCTCATTAAGCTAATTATCTTAAAGAAAACATCAGTTCCCTTTCTAAAGGAATTTGGCCACATCATAAGGACTTCCCGGTCAAACTGCAATCATATTTTTGTGAATTTATTATAGTTGGAACTCAAATATAATAAATAGCACTGTAATAAATTTAACCCTAAAGCCTAATTCCAAGAAGTGATAGGAAAAAAGAAAATAGAACATTGAAGTAAACGATATAATAGTTGAAATAACTAAACTCCTCAAGAGTCATTTTTCATCTCAGTTCTTGAGTTCTACTAAAGTGCAGTGACAGACATACAAAGAAGCCCTGGAGTTCATGTCCTTCCTGATTTCTCTTCTCAAATTAGAATTTTTTCTAATAAAGACTAGTTGACTTAGAATATCTTTTTTTCTAAACTTTCTAAGGAAAGACTTGCATCAAAGCACTTCTATAATTTATTTAGGGCTCACGTGCAGCTCCATCAGCGTGGCTATAAATGTGTTGTCTTCTTTAAGTAAAGTATATTTCAAATATAAAGGGAAAAAGGACGAACATTTATAACAAATAGCTGATAAATAGTCATGTACACACTCGCTGGATTTTAGAGATGCTGACATTTTACCATACTGACTATGAGTATTTGTTTTTTTAAGAAACAGAATGTTAATACAGTCAAAGCCCTATTTATGCCCGCCTCCCTTGTTCTTCCAGGTTAGACCTTTATCTTGGAGTTTATATGCTTCTTTCCATTCCTGTTTGTGTACATTTACTACATATGTATGTATGTATGTATGCAGAAACAGCAGACAATAGTTTGTGTGTTATTTTACATGAACGGCATTATACAATATCTCTCATTCTGAGCTTGTTCTTTCCTCTCAATTTTATGAATTTCAGCTTTGAGTCATGGACTGTTTACAACAGTAAGGACATTAGTGATTTTCCAGCTACCACCTCTATTACTAATCTTAGTTTTTAAAATAATGTAATTAGAGAAAATAAGAAAAAGATTATAGATTCAATTTCTTGCCCCATATACAAAATTACTGTCAATATGCATGGGTACTTCCTTCCCGTCTTCCTGTATACCAAATATTTTTGTATAATTGAAATAAGAAGTTTTAATCTTATTTAGATACTTAATATTATCATCTTTGTTTTTCCATTTCTACATGATCTTTTGACATGTATGCTTCATGCCTTTAAAACAATTCATTTAATGTATATGATATAATTACCCTTCTATCCTGAGATATTAAATATATTTGTTTTATGTCCTCCTTTAAAAAATAAGCCTACGATAAACAAAGCAAAAATGACCTCCAAACTTGTGAACTTTTATTATGTTGGAATTATTATTTCAGATTAAGTTAGAAAACCTTTTGTAAATTATCTCCTCTATTACATATTTTTCTCTTGGCCTCTTATGGTCATAGAAATATGAACACGCTATTAATATAAATATTTTATGTATTTTTATTTTATACACAGACTTTTCAAAATGCATAGGAATTATCAGTACTATACTCTTCTCTTCAGAACTGGGAAATAAGGCACTTAAGATTGCTTGTGGAAAGTGAAAGTACAATGAATCAGAGCAGAGATATGTCAAATCACCTAACCCGATTGAACATATTAACATACATAAGGAAAAATGTGTTAACCAAACAGTGTTGGCCAGTCCCAGAGGCAAAATCTCACTGCTGTGTCTCATTGTAAATTAATAAATTAATTAAGCCAATAATTCACTGATTGTGATTTGACTTCCTATGCAGATTGCCCACAGGGAGAAAATGGCCTTGTCAAGCAGATACAAATATTTCAGTTTTTGAGGCAATTACATTTCTCAGTGTAAATTGAATTGACATTTAGTCCCAAGATCATATTTAACATTAGTCTGCCAATAAGAAATACATCCTTTGAACCTACAAAATCATTTTAGAATGCATAAGGCTTCTGATCATCCCTCCCACCTTGAGGGGCTCTCAGTAGTCACATCATTTTCTTTTTTTTTTTTTTCCACCATAATGGGATTCATGTTTATCTCCGCTTAACCAATCTTTCCGTTATGATTTCCCTGACTGCTTCTATACATAGAAACAGTATTCCCTGTAGAGACTTGTGAAATACTGAATTCTGTGTCTCTTGCTGTTCGATATTTTAAGCATTTACTAGCTTAATCCACTCAGGCAATACAGTGTTAAGTATTAGGAAGAGCTCACATTCATTCATTCATTCATTCATTCCGTAACTCTCCATCCAGTGACTCCTAAGTAAAAACCTGTGTTCTGTCAGATGCTAAAATGTTAACTATAAGGATCTTAGTTTGGTGGAGAAAACAAACTAGTGTACAGTGTTTTGGGGGTTAGGAGTGCTATGGAAGTTTAAAGAGGGAAACCTATCCCAATTCAAGGTAGAAAACTGGAAGGAGCGGGGCAGGTGTAGGGGATTAAAGGTGCATTCCAGACAGGGATCAAAGCCCCAGAAATACAGGAGAACAAGGGCTATTTGGGAAATGTGAGCAGTAATAGAACTGAAAAAGAGCAAGAAGTGCAGGGATGGAGTGGTTCTCAGGCTGGAGAGAGGAAAGCAGAGATGAGTCCTGACATTTGTCCCAGGATCCCTGGCTGGAGTATCTCTACTGAAACCCGTTATCATTCTAGTCTACGTATTGTGTTTTCAACTGTGCCAAGGGTTGCCCAGCCATTTCTGCATAGGGCAAGATAGTAGATATTTTCAGTTTGCATGATGCAAGATCTCGGTCACAACTACTCTCCTGTTGCAGCCTAGAACCCTAGACAATATGTAAACTAATGGGCATGGCTGCATTCCAATAAAACTTTATTTACAAAACAGCATGCTATAATTGATCCATGGGCCATAGTTTACTCATGACCGGGTCTGGAAAGGTCCCTTCAAAATAGTAAAAAATCATATTTGGAAATAAAGGTCATATAAACTCACATCTGAAATCATAGGGTAGGTTTTGTCTATCTGCAGAAGCTTATTCTCATCGGTTGAGAACTCCTTTTTGAGAAGGATAAGCATCAAAGAGGGAATTAGTAAAGCAAAAAAAATTTCTAATGAATTAGGTAATTAATATCACAGATAATAGATTCCTCCCAATGCTTTCATCGCAAAATGTAAACCTCAAAATGTTTCAAACTTGTAAAAATAGAAACTTATATTTGTATACCATTTGAAAAAATGCACTATTTCAGGGTACCTGGCTGGCTTGGTTGGAAAAGTATGGAGCTCTTGATCTCAGGGTGGTGAGTTCGAGTCACATATTGGGTTGTAGAAATTACTTAGATAAATAAACTTTTAAAATAAATAAATAAATAATAAAGGATGTGCTATTTCTTCTAACTTTCATAATGACCTCAAAATCCTAAAGGCAGGATACATGTTTTATTCAAATAATTCCTGGAACCCAGGAATACGCCTGGCACAAATTTTTGTGCAATAACTAAGAACATGTAACTTACAGCAAATAATCATTTTCTCTTTTTAACAGTTGAAAAATTTGTTTTAGAGTGGTTACATGGTTTACTAAGGTCACAGAAACAGTGTGAGAGGCAGAACTAAAATCCAGATTATCTGATTCTTGGGTTTTTGTTTCAGTTATACTCTGCAGTCACAGATCTAGAAAAGAACACACATCTAAACACATAGTATAATTAGATTGCATAAATACACCAAAATTATTAAAATATCTTTTATGGGGGTACCTGGGTGGCTCAGTGGTTGAGCATCTGCCTTTGGCTCAGGTTGTTATTCTCAGTCCTGGGATTGAGTTCCACATCGGGCTCCCCATGGGGAGCCTGCTTCTCCCTCTGCCTATGTCTCTGCCTCTCTCTGTGGGTCGCTCATGAATAAATAAAATCTTAATAAAATAAAATAAAATAAAATATATTTTATGGTCTAGACTTATTGTCTTTGCTCAAAACTCATCTTCAACAAGGAAATGGCTCCCCACTCTTACTCCAGAAATGTGTTAACACTGTCTACAAGCCACGAAGCTGGCCACAATGCAAAACCAAATCTGCCACCACCTTGGTCTTGGACTTCCAGGCTCTAGAACTGTGAGAAATAAATGTCTTCTGTTTAAGTCACTCAGTCTGTGGTATTTTGTTACAGAACCTGGACAGAATAAGACAGATACTAAAGTTTGAGATACTATTGCCCCAGGATGCACAAGGCTTCTTAATGACATTCTGGGAGGGTTAAGAGTTAAAGAATATGCAGTGAGAACACTTTTATATGCTTCTTTGGGCGTTAAGACCATCAAGCTCATATAATCAAATGTTTGAATATGGTGTATGCTTTGTCACAGTGTCATGATAAATATATTATGCTTGGGTATATTTGACTTCTGTAAAAACAAACATTTGAGGGTGGCACTAGTTAATACTACACGACTCTAATATTTTAAAATTCAAACAATCCATTCCTGGATTACAACTTACCATTTTCTTAGCCAATTTTAGTGAATGATTGGGTCATGTGGGCATTTTACTTGTTAATTGAAAGTTTGAATACTGTAATAACAAATTTTCCCTTTAAGAATGTTTTAAACTCATGTTTACTAGTGAGAAATGGCTTATGCACTTGGGCGTGATCACATTAACTCAGTATTTAGGATTGAATTCTATTTTGGAAGAATCAAGGAAATAATAATAATTGTAATACCACATATTAACATGTTAGCTTTTTATGTTCCTGAGTGGTTCAATCAGTTAGTTTTGTCATAGGAAATGATTGATATTCTTTACTTGTTACTAGATTATGGTTTCTACAAAATTTATTCCAATTAGAAAAAAAAATGTTACTGAACAAACCCATTTCCTACTATTCCATTTTCACATTAGAGGGGTATTTTTGTTGATAGTTACATCTTGCGTTTTTATACTACAGTGTTTCTCAAACGTACATTTGAAAAGATATATTTAAATAGGACTACACTTCTTCATTGAGTTTTATGATTATTAGAGAATATTGTTATTTTTATTTAGCACTAGCTAAATTTTTAAATTTATTTTATTGTTTTTATATTTTTTTATTGAAGTTTGATTTGTCAACATATAGTATAACACCCAGTGCTCATCCCAAGTTCCCCCCAGTGTCCATCACCCAGTCATCCTATCCCCCTACCCACCACCCCTTCCACTTCCCCTTGTATATATATTTTCTATCTCTGCCTTTCATTCTGTTCTTCAGCCAAATTATTTTTAAACACTTACTAGAATAATACATTCTTCAAGGAAATTTTGATTCTCCAAGTGACTTGTTTTTGTAATATTACACACTTTTATTTTTCTGCATCAACCTCATAATGTATATTATTTAAATAGGAGTCATTTCATATTTAAACCTACACATGATCAAAATTTTATAAAAGTTTATCATATATAGCAATTTGATTAAACACTGAAGAACAAAAATATTTTTGTAATTACAAACTTGGTATATTTCCTCACAAAGTCTGTTGCTTTAGTGATTTCTCAAAGTATCCAAAATAATATAATAATATAATATAATATAATAATAGTATATAATGTTATATAATATTTATATTTCTCAAAATATCCAAGATAATATAATATAATATAATATATAATATAATATAATATAATATAATATAATATAATATAATAATATGTCATTAGGGTTATCTTCACTCTCTTGGTAGAAGATAGGATGTTTGGTCATCTATTTTTGTGTTTACAATATTATAAAATATCTTCTACTCAACCTCCTATATCAAAAAGTCACTGGATTATGTGTTCCAGTTTGTGTGTTAGTGTGGCAAGCAAACAACGAATCAATTTGTTATAAATTTTTCGAAATACTACAAAAAGCCTACAGAACATTAACAAACTTGGCGCTGTTGAATTTCAGTCTTTGAACACAACCTTTGAAGTGTCCTCATATCTGTAACTTATATAAATTGTATATGTAATCATAAATGTTGAAACAAGTTTTGACTAATGCAATATTTGCAATTAAACTCTTTACCAACAGGTGGTGCTAGAAAGTTTAATATTTATTTCAATAGTCGAACTTACCGGGGAAAATGTAATTTTTTAAGCATTATAAAACAATATTTATATATAACTAACTCCTGCTTGTTTTTGTTACAGCTCCATTTAAGACAGTACGACTGGTTGGTGGTAAAGCACCTCATGAGGGCAGAGTGGAGATTTTCCACAATGGCCAGTGGGGCACAGTTTGTGATGACCACTGGGAACTGCGAGGTGGACAGGTCATCTGTAGGAGTTTGGGATACCAAGGTGTTCAAACCGTGCACAAAGGAGCTTACTTTGGACAAGGTAATTAAAAAAAAAAGAAACATAGTCATTCTCTAATATATTAGAATAAAGTAGTGGCAGGAATATATTAAATAGGAAGAAAAATCCTACATAGGAGTTTTTCGAATGGCTTTTTCTAGAAAGTAGAAATGAAAAGAAAGAGAGATTAAAAATAAATGGCATATGCTGTCAGGTAATCTTTAATGTTAAGTTTTATTTAGACTTGGTTAGTGGGAGAACACAAAAGTGATTGGTAAAGTAGAACAGGAAAAATAGGGATAAGTGAACTACAGACAATCCTGGGAAGTTCATTTAATGTATCTGGGTCTTGTGGGCATCTGAGCACTTCCACGTACTCACTCATATTCTCTCTTCTGTGGAACTGGAGAGGAGGGCACCAGCTTGTGCATTTACCTCCCACTCATCTTCCACAGAAGAGAGAAGGATTCTTGGTGCATAGTAGAGAACCTGTATTCTCAAAGGTCAGGGAGGAGCCATGAAAGAAAAAGAAGCAATTAGGTAGGCTCTCCATAGCTACTATTATGATTTCTCCAAATCTTTTAAGAAACATGATGAGAAATAAGGGAAGGAAGAAAATTTGCAGAGGACAGAAGATTTGAATGTATACTCTGACATTTTTTACTGTCTCATTTTTTTCTAAATGGGTACCTTACAATAGGCTTTATATATAATTAAACATGCAAGTGCTTCAATTCTAAATGACAAAGAGTAGAAAAAAGTAAGCATATGAATTAGACTTTTAAAGTCAATATTTTTTACTTATTTATTCTACCGTCCAAATCTGATAAATAAATAATTGGTTTCTCTGAAGTTGATGTTAACAAAAGAAAAAAAAAATTGGTCCTCTTGATTTTATAAGTGTAGTTTAGATAGATATGGGCAAGAAGAAATTGTGTGCAAAGTTATAGATATAAGATTATCTGGTGGGCAGCCCCGGTGGCTCAGTGATTTAGTGCTGCCTTCAGCCCAGGGAGGATCCTGGAGACCCAAGATCAAGTCCCACATCGGGCTCCCTGCATGGAGCCTGCTTCTCCCTCTGCCTGAGTCTCTGCCTCTCTTTCTGTGTCTCTCATGAATAAATAAATAAAAATCTTTAAAAAAAAAAGATTATCTGGTAATACTGCTATTCTGTCTATAGTGATAAAATAGGTGAATGTATCAAATCATTATATCAAATAACTAGAACAGTCTAAGATAGACTTCTTAAATTCATAAAAGATATTAAGGAATGTTATGCTATGACTTTATTGTGTAAAACATATGAATAGTAGTAATGAGAGTTCACAGTTAAATCTTTTATTCCTTTACCTAAATGGATTCACTCTTATCAGATTTAAGAAGTAAATTTAAGCAGAGATTCAGGTTCCAAAGTCTTCAGAAGTCAGAAAGATCACTTAATCTCATATGAAGAGAGTGGTGATGGTAAGAATTTCAGCCTCTGGTCCCAGATTTTTACATGTGCCTTATTGGTTTGAACAGAAGAAACAAAGAAAATAGAAAAGATCTGTAATTTGCCACAACCAAATAGATCTTTGGAATTTCCATATATTCCACCTCTACTACATTTTCAGAACTTCCTCCTCAGGTTGAGAAGTAGGGGACTAAAAATCATTTTTGCACCTGTAAAAAATAAAACATTTTAAATTTCAATAAGCCAGATTTTTTTTTTTCCAGAGAAGGAAAAAACAAAATTTAAAAATTCCCAACTATTGGTCACTAGAGAATCAAGTGAATCAGTCAATCATTTAGCAAGACCAAGCTGTCAATCTGTGTTTCCACAGTGTTGTATGGGGAGAGAATTTATATCTACGGGAAGTAAGACCCACAGCATGAAAGGCCATTTATTTCAAATACTTAATCATCTAAAACATTTCAAATTCTGTTAGCATTTATGAAGTGGAGAACCATGATGCTAATAGATGGCATACAGTCTTCATCGATGGTGACTTACCTAGTAGATGACTAAAATTCTCCAGTTTTAGGAATAACAACATATGGATGATTTCAATCATTGGGATGTGCCTTTGTTGACAAAGTGAAATATAGTTTGCCATTTGTTCAGATAATTTAATCAACATGGGCTAGTTAAATAGCTCAATCCAAAAGGAGAAAATTATCCTAAAATACCATTCATCAAGATGACTAATTCTATAGCTTACATTATCCAAAGAGCTGACATTTAATTTTGTATCTTTATGAAAAAAGCCCCATAGTGCAGTTTATTAATTTCTTATATCTTGAAGTAAACCCTTCATCTATTACAAAGGGACCAAATTCAGAACAACAGCAGTAGCATATATATCTTAATGCAGGGGAAATTAATAAGATTTGGCAAAATATGATATGGAAGGAAAGCAAACAAGATGTTCCCCTGCTTCATTTCTTCACCAAATATGAAGCCTTGCCCTGGACTTCGAAGCTGTTTTCTTTTTGTTGTTGTTATTATTGTTTCAAATTTTTATTTTAATTCTAGTTAGTTAACATGTAATTGTAGTTAACAATGTAATACTGTTTTCAGGAATAGAATTTAGCGATTCATCACTTACATATAATACCCAGTGCTCATCCCAACAAGTGCCCTCCTTAATCCCCACTTCCCATTTAGCCCATTCTCCCACCCATCTCTCTCCATCAACCCTCATTTTCTTCTTTATATCTTAAGAATCTCTTATGGTTTGCTTCCGTCTCTTTCTTTTCCCTCTTCCCCTATGTTCATGTTTGATTTCTTAAATTCTACATATGAGTGAAATCAGATGGTATTTGTCTTTCTCTTTTTTTATTTTTCTTAGCGTAATTAGCATAATTAGCTCCATCCACATTATTGCAAATGGCAAGATTTCATTCTTTTTGAGGGCTGAGTAATACCACATCTTTTTATCCATTCATCAGTTGATGGACATTTGGGCTCTTCCCATAATTTGGCTATTGTTGATCATGCTGCTATAAATGCTGGGGTACATGAAGCTATTTTCCATTGAATTCCAAACATAGGTGGTAACCACAAAGTTGGAGATGATTATCGTAAGCTTTCATTAACATTAAGGTCTCATCTACAAATAAAATAGTTTGTTCCTCACAGCCTTTATTCATTCCTGTTTGTATCTTTAGGGATTTCAGATCTCAAGGACTGTTAACAAAAGATGGAAATAAGTATTCTGAACTACTGGGAAGAAAATGTTTTCCATCTAAATAAGTAATGAAACAATAGAGTTCTGTCTCATATGAAATGATTTATTTGTCTGTAAGAAGACAATTCTCTCAAGTTTTCTTTAGATAACTGACTACCTCTCTAAGATAAGGGGACATTTTTAGTGACACTGTGTATTCATGGTAGTTGGTGGTTCTGTACATTATACTAGAGTTTTATTATAATGAAACAACCAGGTGTGTCTGAATTTGTTTTTTCCTTTCACATTTTTAAGTGCCTACTGGAGTGTATTGGAAAAACTAAAAATGTTTAACTAAGATATGAAATGAAACCTTAATTCTGCTATTTATGTCTCAGAGATTCCATTTCTCCTCCCAAAAATGAGAACAATAACACCAACTCATAAGATTTACTCTGAATCTTAAACAAGTTGGCATATAGAAAGCACCCAACACAAAGCCTGATTCCTAGCATTGCTCGATAACAGTGACAGAGATCACTGCTAGCAACTGCTCCAACTGTATAATTCCAAGGGTGTTTGCCATCCTCTTGAAAAGTGAAACAGATTAGTATCAGATTGTCTATAACATCAGTGATGTTCCAAGGGTCACAAATTTGAATGTGATTTTCCACTCTATAGAAGTGTGACAGAAGGAAGGTCCCATATGGGGAATCCAACAGTGTCCTTGCTCTACGCAAGACAAACTTGCTCTTGTGTCAACTGTCTGTGTAGAGTTCCACACCAAACAATTGAAGAATGATTATGAGAATTTTAAAGTAATAAAGCAAGATGAGCTGGGAAACATAATAGAACTGAGGTTATTTGTTCTGAAGAAAAAGAACCTGAGAAGTAAATTTCATGATCTGCTTCATTGTATGTTGTATTTTCAGAAACAGGCTTCTATTGTAAACTGATTTGGGATTAAACATGGCAAACAACCTTTTTATGTGAAGCTATTTCAACTCCTCCTTGCTTTTTCACTCCTCCACCTTAATTTATAGTTTCACTCAGGAGGAAAAGAAAAGATAATTCTGAGTGCAGGATGGAGACCCAGAAAGGAAACTTAGAAATATGAGTGGAGAGGTAGGGGAAAGAGCGAGATGCATTGGGTTTTAATTATTTGTCATTCTTTTGGGAAAGTAAGAAGAATCAGATCAACACTATATTATCCATTATTACTGAAACTGAAACAAGAAGAAAAAAGGTTAAATGCATACCCTTTGTGTTATTCCCCCTTATAGAAAAAACACAATTTTCTGGACAGAATTTTCTCCCTCTCTTTTTTTTCCCCCTTTGGTTTTAAAATAGCAAACCTGACTTTCCAGAGATAATCCTTGTTAGCTTTAAGAACAATTACTTTTGCAGCTGCAAGCAAAATGATTTATAGGAATAAAACTTAGAGCACACTCCTTTAAATAGTTTCTTTCATTTGGATGCACCTTTTGCATGCAGTGGAATGTTCTTTTTCCTGAGTAGACAAAAAAGGTTAAAATTATGGAAGCAGTGAGAGGTTTCTGGCGGTTATCACTGCATGGGGCAGGGCAAGGGGAGTGAGTCACTTCTCTCCCTTTGCAGACTTTCCAATCTCTCCTCCCAGTGGCCTCCCGGTAGCAAACTTGGATGAGCATTATTAGACTATTGTGGTCCTCCAGGAATTTGCACCCATGCATCTGAGCCTATGTGCTGATGCAGAAAGTTGGACCTGGACCTGGAGCAGCTAGGTGCATCTTCGAAGTTTATAGGAGTTTGTGCTGCAGCTCCAAACTTGAAAGCAGAACCAAAAGAAAATTCTGAGCTTAAATATCATCTCTTATTTAGTATCCTTTTCACATTTCATAATCAATTTTCTAAGTAGAGTTTTTAAAAATACAAGAATCAGCTGAAGATCAACAATATAACTGTACTCTGAACTTCCCCTCTAGTGAACAGGAGTGAAAACAATCCCAAATGTAAACTATATCCATAGGTCAGAACTCAGATTCTTACAGACTGCTCCCTGTACCCTGGAAGTTTTAAAATGTAGATGTTTAGATGTCACTTATGGTAACAAAGACAATACTCAGTATGGAATAATATTGTTAATCAACTGTATACTATATGATCTCATTTAGTGTTGACAGTGCCTGTGAGAATAGATATCATAGCCCCAATTTGCATAGAAAAAGTAAGTAAACTTGATAGAGCTGTCTCAAAACCCCCCTTATTTATACAACTATTATGGTGATTGTAGGGGAAGGGTCAAACTTTATGCCTTAACCTATGTCTTTCCATGAGACAGAATGTCCTTCTAGGATCTTTAAGAATCTCATTTCTAAAGAGCCCGCTTCTTTAAAATCGTAGAATTACAGAACTTTAAATGAAATCTCATAGCTCCACTTCCTCATTCTGCCTATATGCTAAAACAGGGAAAATAAATGTCTTCTGCAAAACTGCTCAACTAGACTTTGGAACTACAGTTTAAGTTGACCCATTCTCTATTCTGATTCCCACTCTATTTCCACCTGATTTAAAAAAAAAATCACAAAAATCAAACCAAAACAAAGTTTTCTTTCTCTAAGAGGAAGCTGTTGACAAAGTACTTCCCAACTAGAAATCTTAAAAGTAACAGATTCAAATCACCCAGCCATGACTAGATTTAATTAAAATTCATTCAGACTTTTAACCAAGAGTGCTTTTTGCTTCTTCATGCTTCTTCTATTCAGCACCTAATCTCATATCTCATCACTGTACTTTTCTAGCTAACATACGAAATATGATCACCTTTTTTTTTTTTTTCAGAAAAGTGGTGAGTTACTGAAGATCAGATTTAAAAATCTCAAATCCTTGAAATAAATATGAATATATGTTATTTTTTAAAAAGAGATTAAGGGGAAATGGTATTGGTCAAGCATATTCTCAGGTTCATAAAATCCCAGGAGCCATGGACAACACATTACTAGCTTTTATGCTTTTAGAAACACAAAATCAGTCAATTTGCCCTCCCTCCAGCCCCCAGATTGTAAAGAGAATAAGAGATGTGTACATGCGTAGGTGGATAAATAAATGGATAGATGATAAAGAGATTGGGTTAGTAAATAAAAAACATATCTAAACTGTACACCTCAATTTTGCATGTTTTCCCACAAGCCTGAAAGATAGTTCAGAGGCAAATAACAATGAAAGTAGCAACACCAAGAATCCTTGAATAATAGTTATTATGTAAAGAAATAAAAACAAATTTGCTTTTAATCTTTGAGGTTTACATGAAGGTAAAATTTTATGAATTCTATGCTACCTTTGAATTAATTTTTAATACAGAAAACAATTTGGAATGAGATGGGAAATGCATATTAAATAAATTTTTCCCTCAGGTTCAATAGCCCTGAATGTATTCATGCAAAAATAAAAACAAATCTTGGAAAAACATTTTTATGCCTCTATTTGGGCTTCTGTGCAGTCAGTGAATAGCACCAAGTTTTACATGTTGTCATGTTGTGTTACTTGGCTGTATTCTCTTTTATCTTGAGAAAAGCATACATTTTTCCTTAATCTCAGTGTATTTACCTGTGACATGGAATTAACTGCCATTATTTCATAGGGTTATTAGAAGATGTAAATTTTAAAGATCAGATGTGAAGAAGCCTCTAGGATGTTTGCTGTGAATCTTTTCCACAGAGATAAAGGCCAGATTTAGTGAATTGCACAATGTGTTTATCATATCCATGTGTTCTTGGTGGAAAAAGTCCTGGAATAGGAGCTAGGGGTTCTAGATGCAAGCAGCAGTTCTGCTGCTAACTACACACGTGTCATCGGTTGCCACATCTGCCCAAAACCAAAGTCTTCACCAGGAAGTCAGTTCAAGAACAAATGGATTTTGATTGTGTCCACTCAGGTAGGCACTCAAAACAGATTTGTTGAATGACTGAATCTAATAACGCAGGGGACTGCAGTGAATTATTGATTAAAGGCATGGGCTCTAGGCAGACATGGGGTAGGAATGCTGGCTTCATCCTGTATCAGCTACATGACCTTGGGCCAAGTTACCTTTTCTTTCTGATTTTTCCTTTCCTCAACAGTAAAATGGCGCTAAAAAAGCACTTAACTTTTTAAGTTATTTGACGATTCAATGAGATAACAGATCAAAAGTACTTCCAGTGTTTTCAGCCACATCATAAATTCTTCAAAGAGTGGGCTTAAATGCTCATATTACTACAGCTTTGGTATTCTAACACTCATGAATCCCTTTACTGCTGTTTCTAAAACTTTGTGTTCACATATCAGCACATTAATTGACTACATAATATCTATCTTCTGCTGTCACTGTGGGGGTGCCCCTGCTGGTGCAACAGCCACCAGGAGGATTCTCACTCTTAATTCTATTTTCCTGGATTGTAAAACTTCTGCACTGCTGAGATCTAAATCTAGTGACTTGATCTACAAAATGAGGAGTGAAAGCATCACAGTATCCTGGTTTAGAGGCCAGAGAGCCATGCCTCTTTTGTGCTCCCATTATGACAGAGCCATGCTTTGACCAAGAGTTTTATTTATGTTTATTTATACAGTTTATACATGTCTATATACCTAATAAGCACAATTTATAAATGTGCTGTTTTGGCTCTCTTCTACATTAACATGGGAGGAGCTTCACTATTTGTGCAATTGTGATTATTTGCCTATGTTTTTGAGTCACCTTTGGGGGTTTCCAAAAAGTTTATGTAGACTTTATATATTTAAAAAGGAAACACACATGCACAAATATATGCACATGTACAAACACACAAAAACAAAAGAGATTGGACTATACCTAGTAAAAGCAACTTGGGAACAAAGAAAAAGTACTCCTGGTAAGGTTTCTGATTTTGAGATTATATTTCCTTAATCTCTTCTATTTTATCTGCCTTAAAACTTCAGGTCAAAACGCGCTCAATACTGTTACAAACATTTAAAAAAATACTTGAAAAAAATAAAAATAAAAAAATGTAAAAATAAATAAATAAATAAATAAATAAATAAATAAATAAATATTTGAGCTCTCCCGGTTGCTACTTTTATAAATGATCAGCACAGGAAAACCTTTCTTTTCTAAGAGAAACATTGTTTGGGCACAAATGATTTAATTACTGTTATATGAAATGAACAATATAAAGTTCCTAATTACCTTGGTAATGTAAACCTAAATATAATTTTGTTCCATATTGGGGATCTTTCTAGTAAAGGCACAAATTATTAAAGATTAAGTGAATGTGCAATTTATATTAAAGGTGGAAATACAAATTTCCTATCTAAGAGTAAATCAAAACATGAGTCTTCTAAGAAAATCTCTCCATAGACATTCTATTAGCTGTTCTTCTGGTATGGAGTTTTTTTCTTTAATCCAACTTCCACCTTTCTGTCAGACACACATTTCTAAAATGTAGTTCTGATGATGTCATTTCTTTTGGTGACACAATATAAAATTCTGAATATTGTAAAGCCTGGCTTTGGCTTTCTATTCAGCCTTCTCGATGACTCCTTCTACCCTCATTACTGTACTTAGTGTTTTAGATGCCAGGATACCATTGACTATTGTCATACATCAAGCCTTTTCATGCTGCCCCCACTCTATGGAATAACTTTTTTTTTTTTATACCTGGAAAACCCCTATCCATCTTTTAAGGTTAGGTCAAATGTTATCCACGTAGTGGTTGCAAAATTCCCAATATTTGTAATTTATTCATATATGCACATATTACTGTATAATTATGCACATTATCAGCCATGTACATAAACTTTTATTTGGCTATTTGAAAAATCAGCAGGAGTAATGTTTTATATTCCATTATAGATGTCTCTGAAAAAAAAGTCTTCATCTAACACTATGTTTCATAGCTACACAAAGTCTGTTTCTGAGCTGAAGTTATTTCTAAATATGTTTTACATAGCTCTGTGACCGAAAGAGAACCTTTCAACATCATATCGATCCAAATTGAAGAAATGTATTATTGATTATGCTGACAGTATTAAGATATTTATTTACCAGCCACCAGTCCTGCTAAGGAGTTTCTTGAAGTTTAGCTGCTAAATCATCAGTTTCTTGATGGCATGAAATGTTCTTGAAAACTCATCAAGGAGGTTTGCATGATATATTTTTAACAAAACACAATGCAATCTTTCATTTAGAAGTTTTTCAAAGGTTCCATTTCTAAATGTCTTAAGTATAAAAGAAAGGGGAACTTTTATATGTGATACATGCAGAAAATCTTTAGAGAATACCAGAAGAACATTTCCAAGCATTATTTTTAAAATAATCTTTTCTTGGCATGCATGGATGCCTTTCAAAAAGCACTTGTTTTCATACTCATTGAAAAATAATATCTTTATCTTGAAAGCGGCAGTTAAGTTTGTGTATTCAGTTGGTTAAGTATCTCCCAGATAACCTACTGTTAACAGCAGTTTTCCTTAGCAGTTTTCCCTTCTAACGTGTCTCAGGAAGAGTTAAAAAAAAAGAGAATATTAGCTCTGCCTTTTTGTTGTTGTTGTTTGCCTGGGCTTGCAATTAGTAATCCATGGTCTTCTTTCGGGATAGTTTGTAAGTCATATGCTGATTGTGTTAGTCTTAGTTTAATTAAAAATACAGAATATATTTGGTAAATGCCAAAGCACTGGAAGCTAAGAAAAGAACTCCAGTATATCATAACATTTCAGAGAATGCCTCATACAGATGCCCTTAGGCCATCAGTATGATCAGTAAAGCTTATTTCCTTTCCTGTTTCTAAAAATAAAACCAATCTGTTAAAACCAATTCATCTTTTATCTAGGATTTCACTGAGCTATGTATGTACCTTTGTTATAGCTCTTATTATTTTGTATTTTAGTAGTTTACACATTGACAGTTGTCTAGGGCAGAAGATTAATTTTTGAATACTAACAGAAAGTATATAACTTGTATATAGATAATAACCAACATTTTTTGTTAAATTAGCATATAAATTGATGGGTTTGTCCCACTGAAATATAAACCCCAAAACCATACTTACTAATGCACTTACATCTGATTTTTGTAGGTACCGGTCCAATTTGGCTGAATGAAGTATTTTGTTTTGGGAGAGAATCATCTATCGAAGAGTGTAAAATCAGACAGTGGGGTGTGAGAGTCTGTTCACATGCGGAAGATGCTGGAGTCACTTGCACTTTATAATGTATCATATCTTCTTTCATCTTACAAAATCACTGTTGCAAAATGATTTTGTTATTTTGCTCCATTAAAATCAGTTCAGTGAATATTTAAGATATTTAGGAATCCTATTTAAAGAAAGGAATATTTTAAAATCCCTGGATGAACATATTGGACAATTTCATATTTACTACATGTCTATATTTGAACCATATCAACTTCTTTAGGTTTTTAAATGGGATTTCTAATATAATGACATACATTGAATAGAATAAACTGAAGTTTAAGGCTTCTAGATTACAAATGCCAGTTAATTGAAACACCTTCCAATCACTGACTTCAATTGATCTCTTCACAGAATGACAATTTTTGTCATTTTTTCTTCTCTGTAATCTATTTAGTTGATTTTAATTTAATTACTTTCTTAATATGAGAAGATTGGGAAGACCTTTTTTGTGCCAAGTTTGCAAAATCTCTAACCATACACATTTTATGAGGAAACATTTTATCCAGCCATCAAGATCTCTGAATGTGGAATAACTTGGCTGTTAGGTAGCAATGTTCATGATATATTTTGGGCATGATGAAAAACTTAGCAGGAGATTTCACATGGTCAATAATAACAATGACTGAGAAAAACATGTTTTTATACATGGTCATGTATTAACAGTTTTTGTTTTTACTGAACCACAAGTTAGTTAAAAACAGGGCATATGAGAAAAGGCACAGACCCCCCATCCCCCATCACTCTATGTGTCTTGATAATTGGTAGATCAAAAATGTCATTCTCAACATGGAGCTTAGTTTGATGTGCATTTTAAATTAGGTTGAATAGTTATCATTCTAGGACACTGTGTTTAAAATGTAAATACACTTTAAAATGTAAATTACTCCACTTTAAATAACAGCAGGCAAATGACTTGAGCACAGAAGCTGGTTTCACCTACCTGTCTTCGGAGTCTTTCATGAAATCCATCCACAATTACACCCAGAAAGAGACAGAGAGAGAGAGAGATGGATCTGCAGCCCTAAAGGGTCAGTGACCCTAAGCTTACCAATAGTCAGCCCATCACCAGGGTAGGTATGTATATCTTAGAATGTGGAAGGCCACCTGGAACCCAGCGCCTGTACTCTGCTGTCTAGGTACATAAGCAGAAAGCCCAGTGATTGCTATTGAAGCCCAACCAAATCTAATCTTGCCCTGAGAAGAATATACATTTCAAGTTTCCTAAGCCCAATCTAGAAGGACATGTGATTAGAAAGTAGTACTAGAAAAAAGAAAGAAAGAACTAGAATGGAATGGCTCTACTCTTCCTTCTGTAATGGTGATAAGCAAAACCAAGGGCTTATGCATTTTTTTCAGCTCCTGAAGTCTAACTTCACAAATACCAGATAGAAGATTGCCTGCCTCTCACTTACCAAGGCAAAAATGTTCTTTTGGAACTGGAACTATTGGAAATGGCCTGCTGAAAATGCCCTTTATCATGTTACATTCTTCTACTTGTTAACCATGAGTGATTTTTCTCCAGTGTAATTTTGTGACTAAGAGAATGTGCCCACAATCTAAGCAGACTGTCTCTAAATCCTGGCTCTACACTTAGCTGGTTATTAATTCCTTGTGCTCAATGACGCTAAGCGTTTCCTTCAGATGGTAAACAAGATAGTATCAAAAAGAATCCTTTGCATATCAGCCTATATGAGATGTCTGAGGTCAGTGTCTTTGGGTTGTGCATGCTGTATTGATGTAAACAATATGGATACTGGGTTTCCACCTATGTATAGACATTTGTGTCTTTAAAACCAATAAAGCCCTTTTTGTAATTGAGATGCTCTACTAAACTCAGTCTGGTCTAGAAAAGAGCTTAACTGTGCCACTATATTTGGGAGATTTACTTTGGAATGGTGAATTGCATCAATTCCTTCAAGGAGCAGAAATTTGTGATTTGGGACAGGAAGGGAGGGAAGGAAGAAAAAAAGAAAGATCACCTGGCCAGAATCATTGCATTCTACTTGTCTAGCCATCTAGTATCGAAATAAATGCAGTGTATACACACACACTCACACACACACTCACACAAATTAAAGGAAGAAAAAAAGAAAGCAAATGGAGGTAGAAAATAAGAACATCAGTTGGTATTTGAGAACCACACACATTTCTTCATATTTATCTGAATAATTTCAAGTAAAAACTTCCAATTTTTCCCAAAATCATGAGAATGTGGTAGTCTGTACTCAAAATGCTCATTTGAGTCATATACCTACTACAGATCATATGGTAATGCTTGATAAAGAGGAAAATGGAACATTTGCAGTCTCAGTAATATATGTGTGACCAGGATTGCCGTGATGCTTGTGCCTAAACCAATCACTGGCTAGAGATACAAACTTAGAGTCATCAGATCAGAATAATACGAATTAATCATGTTCTAGAGTTGGAAAAACCTCAAGGTTCATGAAAGCTCAAGGGCCCATGTTCACTGAATGAAATCAAGGTTCTGGCAGAGAGCAGGAACAAGTGAATGGCTATCAGGTAGACAGTTAACAGTGTTTCCACAGAAAGTACAATTAGGAGATGCTCATGTTGAGATATTGTTTAATACATTGAAATGGAATGTAGGAATTTTAGGAATATGTGTTGACACATATATTACTGAAGCTGCAAATGTTCCATTTCCCTCTTAATCAAGCATCACTATATGATACAGCTTATATAGCCTGACATTTTAAACTCTACTTTTTCTGTAGTGAATGTTAGGTAACAGATTTTTAAGTGGTTTTCTTTAATCGAATCAATCTTTTTGTCACATCACACAATGGAACACTCTTCCTTTCTGATATCTATCGCCTCTTTCATTTTATAGAGTACTGTATGTTTCAAATTTTACTTCTATCATCTAAACAGGTTGTTTTTACATTTGTAAAATCTCTTAACAAAGGACTTGATTTAGGTGTAGGCTATTATTTAGAATATTAGTAACAAGAAAAATTAGGGAGTGAGACATCAGCAAAATGGTAGAATAGGCGCCTCATGTGCTCATTCCCCACGGAAACATTGAAAACCAAGTATGAACTGTCAGAACCAACCTTGTCAGGACTCTGGAAAATAGTCAGCATTTTACAGCAAACTAAGCAAATGCTGAGTCAAGAGAAAAGCCGGGAAGTTTTGTTGCATTTTCACTCACCCTGGTCTTAGCCACTCTTGGATTTGGTCTTGAGACAGCGACAGCCCAGGTTCCTAGTTTGGGGCCCCGGTCCCCAATTCCAGAGGAAACAGCAAACCTTCTTTGCAAATGCTGCTGTGTGGCCATTGTAACTCTTCTGAGGATTCCCTGAAGGACTGAAGCATTTATCCTGTTGTGTCTAACTCTGAACTCACACTGGAAAAGCCACATGTCTTGCTCAAAAACTCTCCAAACTGAATTAATAACCCTTACATGCTGGGGGCCCAAGGTTACAGATGAAACAGACAACTGGCTGCACAAGGTCTGACAGCGCAAGCTGGGCAGAGTTTCTTTGGATGTTTTTAAAAAGCCATGTATACCGGGGGCTGTAGAAAACTGTGTGCATGCCCAGGGCCAGATATGTGAACATCTGCAAAGACCCAGACAGGTGGCTTCTGTTGTTACTGTTTTTTGTTTGGCTATGGGTGGGGTTTTTTTTTGGAGGGGTGGGGCTTGTTTTTGTTTTCTAGTTCCTAGAATTCAAAAACACTAGTGGGGGGATCCCTGGGTGGCGCAGCGGTTTAGCGCCTGCCTTTGGCCCAGGGCATGATCCTGGAGACCCTGGATCGAGTCCCACATCGGGCTCCCGGTGCATGGAGCCTGCTTCTCCCTCTGCCTGTGTCTCTGCCTCTCTCTTTCTCTGTGTGTGACTATCATAAATTAAAAAAAAAAAAAAAATCAAAAACACTAGTGGAACCCAAGCTAAGCAAGAGACTTCAGTGACCACCTGTGACAAGAAACACAGTCTCTGGGAAAGTATCCAGAGAAATAATTAAGCAAATAGGCTACTATAGTCTTCAAGGAACAAACCAGAACAAACCATAAGGAAGGGGGAGAATCTGCCTTTCCGAGTTACATGATCCTCAAAGGTCCAGTGTTTCACAACAAACAAAAACCACAAAGAATACAGAAACAGGAAAGTAACTCACTGAAAAGAACAAAATAAATGGACAGAAATGGTCCCTGAGGAAGTCGAGGTGTTGGACATACTCAACAAAGTGAAACAGCTGCATAAATATGATTTTTTTTAAAACATAAAGAACTAAAGACAATCAAGGCATTAAAATGAGAATATCAATTAAAAAGATAGAAATTACCAAACAAGAAAAAAGAGCCTAACAGAAATTTTGTATCTAAAATGTACAATTGCCAATGTAAACAATTCACTGGAAGAGTTTGGTGGCAGATAGGAACAAGCAGAAGAAAGAACCAGTGAGTTTAAACATACGACTATTGAACTTATTGAATCTGAGAAGCAGAAAGAAAAAAAAATTAGGAAATGTAAAAAGAGCCTAAGGTACTTATTGGACGTCATCCACTGGACCAAACAATGTATTGTGGAATCCTAGAAATATATATACACACACAGAGGAAAGGAAGGAAAGCACCTTTGCTAGGACTACATTTTCCAGAATTCTCTTTCCTACATTGTTCTGGCTTACCATGGACCACACCAGACATTTTATAGGGGAGTTTGGCAGCAGCCACAGCTCAGGTTCAGAAAGTCACTTCAGGGAGAGTAGTGACACAAGTCTATAGGCCCGGCTGGCTCACCAGCTTTGCAGGACCTGTGGCTCCTAGGGTTCCCCTGGAGCCTCCTTTGGTCCTCTCGCTCCTGAGCCAGGCATGTGTGGAGCTCCATGGGGAACTCAACTCGTCCCCTTCTTTGGCAGGCCACCTGGACCATCAAGTTGAAGGCAGTAAGGACTAAATGCAGGCTCTGCCTCACCTATGAGGGGTTTGATTTGCTGGTGTTCTCCTCCATTTGTCAGTATCAGAAAATACTGATATTTTCGGACTTCCCTGCTGAAGTGCTGACCCAGCTGACTTCAGATGACACAGCACCAAGCACTGGAACAGCAGACATGCATAGACGACTCCTGTGTGCATAGACCCCAATCCACTGTCGCCTAAGGTCAAATCTCTTGCAGGGAGAAAAGGAAGAGTAGATGCTCTGGATTTGGAGACAGGGGACTTGGGCAGAAAAATAGACAGAAGGAAAAGGGTATTTAATAATTGCGATAGTGGGCTGGATATTTAGAGACTCTTGCATTTTACAAAGCATACAAGTAAAAACTGCAATTGTGTTTAATTGCTTTGGCTGCTGAACTGTGCTTTTTGAAGGCAGTGCTCTCTGCAACTAAAACACACAGACCCAGTTTTTAACAGTTACATACAGCATCAAGCTTTTGTGCTGGAGGTTTTCCTACAAAAATGTGAACTACACCAAGAATTTTAAAAAGGGGATTTACTCTATTACCTTAATAACTCTGAAATTGAATGTAACCCTTAAAGCTCTTTGGGGTTCCCTGAATGAAAAACTTTAGAATTCCATGCCTAGAGTAATTTTAGAGTAGGGAGAAAAACAAGACTGAAATGCATTTGCTAATCATCCATTATGAACCTCCCTGGGGCCAAATAAGTTCACTGAAACCTGTAAAACATTGCAGTTTTTTTTTTTTTTCCAGAAAATGGCTTTGATGGTTCATGCTTGCAACACTACCCTAAAAAGACTGATAAAATCACTGACATAAATTGTTCATTTATTTTCTTTTGTCAAAGTGCATAGAATTGTCCCATTCTAAGGATTCTATGGCAGATAAATTGAAAACAGCTACTATTCTGAATAAGCTCCTGTTAGGGAATCAGGGCTGCTATCTCTTAGAGAACTAATATGTCTTATATCCAAGTCAGCTGCCAGAGTGATTGGGGTATAAAAAAGATAACCTGAGAGCGTTTAGAACAAAAAAATAAAAGAGGGAAAGAGGGCATCTAGGTGGCCTAGTTGGTTAAGCGTCTACCTTTGGTTCAGGTCATATCAGGATCCTGGGATGGAGTTTCATGTTGGGTTCTTTGCTCAGCAGGGAGTCTGCTTATCTCTCTCTCAAATAAATACAGTCTTAAAAAAGAAAGAAAGGAAAAGGGAAAGAAGGAAGGCAGGGAGGAAGGAGAGAGAGATCCAAGTAACAATAAATGTGTTAATCATCTCTTCATTCTATGCTGAAAAATTTGAATGAGGAGGTAGGTCTGTTTGTGATATTTTTAAACATCTTAAGCTAAAGAAATGAAGTAACAAATGAGTTGGGGGGAAAAAAGGGTTGTGGAACTGTAGTAGTAGACAATTATTTTTATCTTAGCACTCAAGTGCTAAATTGAATTCCTATTCAAAAACAGTTTCATTCCACATTGCTGTAGTGAGGGAATCAAACTTAAAGGAACAAATTTATCATAAAAGCTTCCTACCAGTGACTGTACATGAAAATTATATTTGGAGATGTCCACCCATAAATTTGACTTATGTAGAGACACAAGAAAAGCATTTCTTCTTGTTTTTCATTTTAAAATAGAATTACAGGGCACCCTGAGTAGCTCCGTGGTTGAGTGCCTTTGACTCAGGTTGTGATCCCAGGACCCTGGGATCGAGTCCCACATCGGGCTCCCTGAGCAGAGCCTGCTCCCTCTGCCTGAGTCTCTGTCTCTGTCTCTCATAAATAAAATCTTTAAAAAATAGAACTACAGTATCTTCTGATACTGAGAAAGATTGTATCACATTAAGATAAAGCACGAAGGCATAACATTCTCTGTGGCTTCTGTGCTTCTTGTAGAGACGAACTTCAACAATTCTGACTTGCCAAGTGCCTTCTCCGCCAACAATGAGAGCTGTGTGATCTCAGGGAAAAGGCCGATATTTACCAGGAAACTGGGGGATGTGGTGAGCCTAGGGGGCAGGAGGGCAGGACCTCTATTTCTGTCCTGGCTCTACCTCGTGCTGGCAGCACATTCTGTAGGAAAGTCATTTAGCCTCTAATCCTCACACCCTAGCACAGGAAGTATGAATGGTTCCATGTGACTTTGCTCACTCAAGGTGTGCTTGTGAGGACCAGATGTGAATGTGAATTACTGACCGGTCAGGAGTGCCTCATTTTCAGGCAGTCCTCCTATTTACTAGCCTTCCCACCTTCGACATTTAAAACATGGATTACTTTGAAGTTGGTTTTGTTTCCTAGACTGTTTCCTTTTCATTAGGATGTGACTATGAGACCCCCTCCCCCAACACACACATCATGGCTTCATTAAATATGATAATGTCCTGTAAATAGAGAGTTCACTATGTATCTAGAACTTTTCATTTACTCAGATCTTTGGGAAGGAAGAAATGCTGTGTGAATCAGCTGGGTCTAATTTAGTGAAGGCATCTCAAACTGAAAAACACGTCAAACAACAAGGGGATGTTGCCAAGGCCCCTCCCCTGGGGGCGGGGACCACTTGGCTTGCCCGGTGGAGACACTCCATTCTTGATGTCCATAAGAGCCCTGAGAAACAATGGAATATTACTCAGCCATTAGAAATGACAAATACCCACCATTTGCTTTGATGTGGATGGAACTGGAGGGTGTTATGCTGAATGAAATAAGTCAATTGGAAAAGGACAAATATTATATGGTCTCATTCATTTGTGAATATAAAAATTAGTGAAGGGGAATAAAGGGAAAGGAGAGAGGATGAGTGAAAATATCAGTGAGGGTGACAAAACATGAGAGACTCCTTACTCTTGGAAATGAACAAGGGGTAGTGGAAGGGGAGATGGGCCGGGGTTGGAGTGACTGGGTGATGGGCACTGAGGGGGGCACTTGGTGGGATGAGCACTGGGTGTTATGCTAAATATTGACAAATTGAAGTCCAATAAAAAAAATTAAAAGAGGAAAGAAAGAGGAATATTCAGAGACTGATCCTGAGCAAAGCCCTAGCAGAAATCCCAGATCAAGAAGCATTGGCCAAAACACTCCCAGATGAATCTGCTTCCTCTGCCTTCCAAAGTTTTAAGCCCTTTTCTGAGCCATCCTTCTCTCTCTTTACATAGTTCTTTTCCTCTCTCACTCCAGAAAAGGCTTGGGGTTTAATTTAAAAGCTGTTGGACTGAAACTGGCCAGTCATCGAGAATGCCTGCCCAAGGTTTTAATCCAAACCACTTCCTCACTGTCGCTTGGCCAGCACCTGACACAGCCCATGCTCACCCCGGGCAGGCTGTGCAAACATGTAGAGAAGGAGTACACCACAGAGTGGAAGAGAAGAAACTGGAGCCCTTCGTAGGAAGTGGTTATGATCTGAAGAAGAAAAATGTGGCTTACCACAGAGGAGATTTTATTAGCAGGGGCACAAAAGGATAAAGCTTGGTGAACCTAAGTAGAACACGAAGAGCTGAAAACACACAAACCAATTGCTCCAAGAGCAAAAACTCCAACTTAGGAGATTTTAATTGCATTTAAGGGCCATCTGGGAACCACTGGAAAGCCGTGGAAAGGGAAGTAATATCTAATGATGATCGTGGCTAGAAGAAAAGCTGGATATCTGCAGGCTGGAGGGGCTGGTGGTGCATAATCCTCGGCATCTGTTTAGCTTGATTATGGGTTTATTTAAGCTAAAACTGATCATCTGCTCACACTCCACAGATTTAGAGCAGGTCACTTCATCTGGATTGGTGCCTCCCAATGCCCCCGTTGATGAATTAGCATGAAATTAAGCCAGCCAATGACCCCTTTCTATGCTTATCATTTTTTCATCTTTAAAACAACAGATTTACACTTCGACTCCTTCAGCGTCACTGTTGTGATAAAATCAATCTGGTGGGCTGTGCAGCTTCCACAGATTTTCCTAACATTTCAATTAGCATTATTATTGCTGTCCAGGAAGAGAAGGTGAGAAGCAGAGAAAACTTGTCTCTTTCATACTTAAGGAATAAGTCTAGCTTGGCATAATTCAGAGTATAGAATTACGTGTGTAGGATAAATTTTTAATATATGATAATATAAGTTTCTTAGTG
Organism: Vulpes vulpes; assembly: GCF_048418805.1. Lineage (NCBI taxonomy): Eukaryota > Metazoa > Chordata > Mammalia > Carnivora > Canidae > Vulpes > Vulpes vulpes. The sequence continues at coordinate 43,758,204 of NC_132786.1, read as the reverse complement.
GTTCTGATTAATCACTGTGGCATAATGAGCTTGCTTTATTGTATAATTCATGTTATGACATTACCAGGTGCTGGGCTCGTTAGTAATAAAGACAGTGCTTTAATTTCCATATTTTTCTTAAAAGGCTTAAAAGCAAGGCCCACTTTGGCCTATTAAAGGCACAGTTTTGTGTGGAAAGTTTTAGGGAAAGAAGTTTTGGCACAGACCACAAAGGCTGATTCTTCTCTCACTTACCACTACCTTTGTTTAGGTCTCCTGATCAGTTGTGAGTTTGAGGCTGGTTCCACCAGATAAGGGTTTAAACCCCATAAACATCAATCCATGGACATCAATTGTCTCACCTCTTCACATGCAGGTAATGAAAGTACTTAGGGACTTCTGGTTAAAATCCATAAAACAATGAGCACCTGAGGGTAATTTTAAAGATTGGTATTATGTAAGAAATCATTTAGAAAGAAGAGTTTCTTGACATCAAAATGCTGAAGGGAACTTCATTAAAAGCTTTAACAAGGCTGATGGACAGAGTCTTTACATCTACTTTAACTCGGGTGTTGAAATTCTGGCTTCCCAGCTCTAGAGTCTTAAATACATGTTTAGGATATAAAAGTGTGTAGTAGGATGCTAATTTAAGGAATTTGTCATTTTGAAGGATTATAAATGTGTTTTCATGATCAGAATTTCTTTATGATCCAGATACAGGCTTTCATGCCAGATCCATATTGAACTACAAAGTAGGAAGATAAGGCTTATAGAGAATTTCTCTTTCCTCTGCTGTTCTTCAAACTGGAAAGTCTTAAAACTAAATGCTTTAAATTTACATTAAATGGATTGACTTCCTTCTCCACCAGCAGAGGGAGACCTATGTCCATCCCTCCCAGTTTCCCCAAGAATTTGACTGGCTGTGTGATCAGAATAAGGCTTTCCCTGTTCAACTCAGGGTTTACATTCCTGCTTTCTCTAAGTTCATTAAACTTAGGATTCATCTTAGTGTTCCAAGAATACATTTCCTTTCCTTTATTGCCTCATTATGGACACTATTTGAATTCTATCGTGCCCAAAGTACCACAGAGGGTCTGAGATTTCAAACAGGTAAGATCCCTGATAAAAACAACTGAGACCCAAATAATAAGCATCCCTGTTGTTGAAATCCCCTACCATTGGGAATGTCTCTGTGGTTGACCTTACTTCTCTTTTGCCTCTCAAATACCTCTTAACGTTTTCCTCTCAGGCTCTAACATAGTGCCCGATGCCTGTTAATCGTTTGCACATCACAGATCATTTTATTTCACTTTTCTTTTGCTATGCCCCTAACCAGAGCCTGACTTTTCTTTGAATCCATTGACAAACATTGACCAAATAGAGTTACTCTGAGAAGATCTATTATGAGCTGCTAATCTTAGGGTTCAGTTTCGAAGAGAGAACATCACTGAACCTTCATTAAGAACTCAAAACAGGCAAGCATTTATCTGGGTTCTATGAGGAAAACAAAAATGAGTAAAATCTGTTAAACAGGAGGTGGCCAGGAAGAACCACCATGGCTATAGATGTAGGAGTTCATTATTTATAATCTTCAGAGTTTAGCAAATAGATAGGCACTGTTGCTTAATGACTCAGTCTGGGTAGTTGTTGAAATAAGGCTGAACACATGTTAGAAAGCCAATCTCCATCAAGCAGATGTGATACCAAATTGTGAGGCCATAATACTGGTACGAAGGCTTCTCAAGATCTTGCTGGGGGTGTGTGATCCCAGTGAGTCCGTGCCAGCAATATCCATTTCAACTTGTGGGGGCCTCTGGTCCAGTAAACCTGAATGTATAGATGCTTATATCAACCTCCTATAGCCTGATCTCTGGTATTGGAACTTATTATTTGGATCCCAATGGAATATCCCTCCTCGTGTCCTAGTCAGCATTCAAAAAGAAACAGAGCTCTTTACCCACCCCTTCACTCTCATGCACCAAACTCCTTGATCCTCTGGTATCTCTCCAGCTATCATTTGAAAGTAGTTCAACTCTTTTATCACTTTGTTCTACTGGCAATGTAATACATAATATTACAGTCCAGTGCTTCTGAACAATGCTCCATTTACAAGATAATGTGAATAACTACTAGTTCAAGCACAGAACTGTTAATAGACCATAAAAAGGTATTTGTTCATATAAAGTATCACTCATTTGCTTTCCTATCATACCCTTTATCTAAGCACTGCACTAATGTGTCTATGCGGTAATAATTTCATTTTTGAACTTTAAGATAAGTCTTTAAATGACTCAAGCATCTGTGTAGCTGAGGAAGCATAACCTTTCCTAAGTGTTGGTGCCAGGCCATATTAACTGGGCTCTCTGAACACTTGGTGAATTCTCAGCACATTTTAACAAGTTAAAGCTAATGGAAAACAATTTACAACTTAAATAGGAGACAGCTATAAATAAATATAACAACTTGGTTATAAAACTTTTTCTCTAGCTGAATGTTCTCTCAAATAATAATGGTGACATCTCAGAATCGATAGCTTTCATAGAATGGAAATGGATAGAAGAAACTGGAAATAAATAGAAATATAAAAGAGAGAAAATCGTTGATTTCCCAGCATTTGCAGTTTCCAAGGATTTGTCAGGAAGACAAAGTAGCAAGAGGAGGTGAAGGATAACATCCCCATTCCAGCCAGGGCAGAAGGAGACCTAAGGTAGGCCTGGCTGCTGAGTAAGCTTTGTCAAGGTTCAGTCCCACGCTTTGCACTTAGCTATCTGAAATGGTGCAATAGATGGCCCAGCCTGCAGAGGGAACACAGAAATGGGAAATATAAGCGCATACCATGGTAGGCGAAAAGGCAAAATGGAAGGAACACAGCATCCAAAATATGGGAAACCTGGCTTCAAATCCTGACTGCATTTCATGAGTTTGCAACTCCTGTAGCCTTAGGCAAATCATTGGACCTTCCTTACTCACTGGTCTTCTCTTTCATTACTATGACGTCATAATAATTATCGAGAACCATGGTAATCTACCTCACTGGACACTTCACTGTTATGCACTGTAGCTTGGCTCAGTGTTTGGAAGAGCAGACCAGTTGTTGGCATATTTGGTCATAAATAATAGAATTGAGGTTTCCAGACCAAAGGTGAAGCAGGGAGAGGCATAGCAAGAGAACAGGGCCTATTAAAACTCAAACTGATATTAACAATGGAATGAAACCAATGACTCTGGGCCACCTTGGAGCCTGCAAAGTTGGGGCAGAACCCAAGTGGGATGAGCTAGATCACACCAAGTGTGGTGAGCAGTTGGGTCATAGCATTCAGCCCTGGGACATGATGAGCCACTGAGCTCTGCAGTGAGAATTGTAAGCACAGTATCCCACAGGAGCCAAAGAGCTGGCACTGCTGCTTTGTCCCAGCCTAACCTGACCATGGCAATGATTACATTCTAAGATTTTCTATTCTTCTGCCTGTTTGTCCCAGAATAGCTTGTGTCAAGGTGAGATTGGTATTCAAACTAAAAGCTGTTTTATCAGCAAAAATAGGAGATTACTCACTCTTGACTTCCCTTATAGATTTAGGAATAAATTCCTCCAATATTTCTCTACCAAGTCCTTAGAAAATGGTCTTCATTACTTAGGGGTCTGATGCTAGGCAGTTTCTCCTGGGTTATGTCTCCTGCAATAGTTTCTTGTCTAGACAGCTAAGTATTGCCCAAGTGCCATCTCCAGAATCTGAGATGTGGTCCATAGGATCTATCTCACTGTGATAACATCCGAAAACAGAGGCTGATATATTGCAAAGCCAAGACCAGTACTAAAACTAGATTTTCAATTCCAGGTTTTTTTTTTTTTTTCAAAGATGTATTTATTTTTAAAGATGTATTTATTTAATTTTTAAAATAAATTTATTTTTTATTGGTGTTCAATTTGCCAACATATAGAATAACACCCAGTGCTCATCCCATCAAGTGCCCCTCTCAGTGCCCGTCACCCAGTCACCCCAACCCCCCACCCACCTCCCCTTCCACCATTCCTAGTTCGTTTCCCAGAGTTAGGAGTCTCTAATGTTCTGTCTCCTTTCTGATATTTCCCACTCATTTTTTCTCTGTTCCCCATGATCCCTTTCACTATTTTTTATATTCCCCAAATGAATGAGACCATATAATGTTTGTCCTTCTCCGATTGACTTATTTCACTCAGCATACTACCCTCCAGTTCCAACCACCTCGAAGCAAATGGTGGGTATTTGTCGTTTCTAATGGCTGAGTAATATTCCATTGTATACATAGAACACATTTTCTTTATCCATTCATCTTTCGACGGACACTGAGGCTCCTTCCACAGTTTGGCTATTGTGGACATTGCTGCTATAAACATCGGGGTGCAAGTGTCCCAGTGTTTATTGCATCTGTATCTTTGGGGTAAATCCCCAGCAGTGCAATTCCAGGTTTACACAACCAAGTCTGTATGCCATTCCTGACCTCAGAGGCTATGTGACTCTACTCCACTTTCTCCTTGGTTTCTTTCTGAGGTTGGACACAGGAATCCTGTTATTTGCCCTTTATTTCCCCACAACCTAAATCTTAGGTGAGTGACAGTGGTGGAAGACCAGAAGTGTGCTTCTGCTTTGAGACCTAACCTAGCATGGTTATCACTGTCACTCTCTGCTGCTTTTCACAACTTTTAGGTAGAGAGTAGCATGAATTAGGCAAGTACGCAAAAACATATGTTGGTCCCTATGTTTAACTTCTCTATCCCAATAGCAATCAAAAGTACAATTTCTTAAACCTTATTTATGAAAAATCCCAAAAATCTGATGCAGAATAAAATTACAAAACCCTTTGAAAGGCATTGTTTTTGTTTTTGTTTTGTTTTTGTTTGTTTGTTTGTTTGTTTTTGGGTACTCCAAGAGGCAGGCATCAAAATACACTTGCAGTGAAATAGATTAAGGGAATGTCTAAGGGGTAAAAGGGAAAGAAAGTTGAAGAGTGTAGACTATGACACAGGGCTGATACCTATGGAGAGAAAGTAAAAGGAATGGAGAGCAGGGGTTGGGTAGGAATAATCTTGGACTGCAAAGTAGTTCTAAGAAAATTTCTTCCAGGCCAATGGGGAGTCCCTGAGCCAGAGTTTCCTGTCAGAGGAGACCTGAATTAAGCAAGAATAGCCTGCCTTAGGACCCCACTGTGCTCAATAATCAGCTAGGAGCAACCTGGGCAAGTGCAACATCACCTTCCTAACTGTAGTGATAAATTCAGAGGGGTAGCAACTAGGGCCTTCATCAATCAAGTATGTCATCAAGTATGTCATCTACAGTAAGAGATTGAGAAGTGCATGTTCATGGTCACTACAATATATAGTCACAAGAAAAGTAGCAAGAGATTTCATCATCATGAATAGAGGGATTGGATTTCATAAAACAAAACAAAAAACCCTCCGTTTTACCCAAACAAATCTAGGGTCACTAATTCCAATTAAAATGGTTACAGGATTTTAGAATCTGTTATTGGGTTTTGTTCTTGTTTTTGTAAAACTTCAGCTGACTGCAGAACTATATAGAAGGGAAAAAGAAAAAGAGAAGACACCCTTAAAAAAGAAAGAATGGAAAAAAAAAAAGAAAAAGAAAGGATGGGTGGGAAAATTTGCTTCTCCAAATATGAAAGTATCCTAGCACTATACTAATGACAAGAGGTAGTAACAGTTCTGGAATAGACAAATAGAAGAGTGGAATAGAATTTAGAACCTGGAGTAGAGAAGCACATACATGGAAGCTTGATATAATAGAAAGTTGTAAAAGATGTTCTTATTCTGAGAAAAGTAGTCTTCAATATATGAGGACCAAAACTGAAATCACATCCTGATTTTTACCAAACATAAAAAATAATTCCTGGTCAATTAAAGATGGAAATGTTAAAGCCAATCTGTAAAAGGAGAAGAAGAAAATAATGCAGAGCGATATCTTTATAACTTCCTTGTAGTAAATAATTCTTGAATGGGACAAAACATATAAATTATAATGAAAAGATTGATAAATTTTACTGCGCTAAAATATTTATAGGAATCTAAATATGTAAAAGACAAGCCAAAAGCTTGAATGCATATGATAAGACAATAATCGGTTTCCACAAAACTACAGAGCATGTAAAATCAATATAGAGGAAAGCAAATGACTCAGTAGGAAAATAGACAAAAGATATGACAGGGAGCAAACCAAGTGGTAACTAAGAAAGCAAACTAAATCACAATAAAATATCACTTTGGGGAAAATTTTAAAAGTCTAACCATTGCAAAGGTGGAGAAAAGAGAATTCTCATAAGTTTCCAATGAAAATTTAAGTTATAATGATCAATTTGAGCAAATTTTCATTATCTAATTTTTAAAATGCACATGCCTTATAACCATCTATCATACTTATAAGTTTTAATCTTTTAGAGAATGGCATCATAGAATTGTTCATAGTAGCAGTGGAAAAAATCAACTGACAAAGTTTTAAATTTCTTAAAACTTTTAAAAAAGTTGTGAGAATTTAGACAGAATTGCATCATGCTGAGTTAAACGATACTTTCCTGCCCTACAGTTAAATAAAAGGGAGCTACGTTAACAGCCCTGTTAAATGATATTGAGAACAAGCAAAGTAAGTTAGCCTGCCCTGAGAAATATTTGGTACTGGAAATAAGCCTGTGAATCATCTGAAGTAATCTTCTTTTAAAATTTAGGATTCTATCATTTCAACACTATCAGACTCATGAGGTTTCTCTTTAAGACCCTAACTCTGTGCCCCCAAGGTCAAAGACATAATGTTAAACCCTGTCCAGTCTCAAACTTTTCTTCCTTTCAAGACCTTCCCTAAAATCAGCCAGCCCATTTCCTAAAACTATAAATATCTTTCTTTGCTTTCCCTTCTGAAACATTTTTAATATGGCATCAATCTTGTGTTCTCCTTTACTGAAGTAAGCCCAATAAACTTTACTTGATCATCAAATTTTTGGGGTGGTCTTTGGGGGCAATCAACAGTAGTATATTCAAATGAATATACTATAAAGAAATTGTTTAATATACTATAAGGAAATTGTTTAATATACTATAAAGAAATTGTATAGAGTTGTATGTACCAATATAAATAAATGTCATATAGTATTGACTTAAAAATAATAGCAATAAAACAGAAGTTGCTATAAATAGTTTAGTTCCATACATGTAAAATTTAAATAAATGCAAATCAAAAGTACAATTTATTTAAAGATACATAAAATGTGATCAAAGTTGAGCAAGCACAGACTATACACCAAATTGAGGATTTGGAGACTGGGGAATGAGAGAACTGGGATTGCAGTCAGGAAACATACAGGAAGTTGTCATGTTTTAACTCCCAAGATAGGTAGTGGCCTCCTAGCTGTTCATCACACTCTTATTTAAGCCTCTTTTGCAATTTTAATTATTTCATAAATAAAGGAAAAAGTATTGTTGGGGTATGACATTTGGAGGTGATTGCAGAAAGAGGGAATGATAATATAAATGCAGTAGAGTGTTCAAAAAGAAAAAGTAACCCCCCCCCCCCAAAAAAAAGTACAACCTGTCCTTTGGATTTTAAGATCTAGTATATTCTTAATATGGTGGCAGTGGTTGGGGCACCAGGGTGGCTCAGTTGGTTAAGCGTCTGACTCTTGATTTTTGGCTCAGGTCATAATCTCAGAGTTGTGAGATGAAGCCCCACTTTGGTCTCCGTGCTGGGTATGGAGCCTGCTTAAGATACACTCCCTCTCCCTCTGCCCCTTCCCTTACACATGCATATTCTCTGTTTCTGTGTACTATTTTTAAAAACGGTGACGTTGAAGTGGGAAGGATGGAGAATGAGAAGAGATTAGAAACTGTGGAGGTAGAGACAGGGAATGGCATTAAGAAAACCTGCAACAAAATTCACCCGAGTAAATTTGAAGATCTAACTGGCTTTTTAGATGTTCATGAATTAAGCAGCACCCCATCTAGCAAGTAAGGGGAGTTCCACTGAGCTACAGAAAAAGAAAGGTTTTTAAAGCTGAAAAGGGAGCTGGAAAAAGAACTCATTATCAAAGAACGTATTGTTTCAGGTAAGGTTGCCCTCTTAAGAGAAAAGGGGGGGCGGTGGATTATCTCCTGGTGTTGACCAGGAAATTCCATTATGGCCCCTTTCAAGGTTGTATTCTTGCAGGGGTGGGAGGAGTGGTTTCAAACTGCAGGTATTTTAGGTATTAAGCGATGGTTTACTGCGATGGGGCCTGAACACAAGTGACTCCATTTTGGGCCTGTGGTTTTCTTTTTAACAATGTAGACAACTTTTAGAAAAGAGCTATTTTATCTCAACTTTATTCTGTTGTAAGATGGTCTGGGCATAGTTCAAAAGCAAACCTACCATGAAGTGGTTTATCATGTCTGCTTTTTTCTATGTACACTGCTACACTTTAAATCAACAGACAGTGTAATCAGCCCCTCTACTGAGAGGCAGCAAAAGCACAAGTATTTGTAGTCGAGTGTTTTTGCATTTTTTAGAGACCATAATTGCTTTGACTACAGGCCACTTTACATAAATGAGAAACAGCCAAAAAAAAGGTCAACAGGGTGGTTACAGTGAAGTAAATTTACTTAAGAGTTTCCAATTGTTGACTTAGCTGTAGGGGGATAGGAGGCAAAGGAGAGCCAGAGAGGGATAGATTCAGGAATCAGGAAGAGCCAGAGAAAAGCAAGAGAAATAAAATAGTATGAGAAGTGAGGATTAGGAAAAGCCTTCCTCAATTTGCAATTACTGACCCATGAGAGCACGTTTAATACTTCCTTTGCCTTCAATAAATACATTCACAATTAAAAACACATTATCTGCACATAACACATTGTAAAACTATGTGCTCTCTTCTTGAAGCAGCCAAGCTCAAGTATTTAACTAAACGCTTACAAAAATGTTAATCCTGTGGCAACAATGTCTGGAAAGTTCTATATACCAAGTGAAGTCAGAAATAAATTATCACAAACAAAGGCTAAACCACAACCTCATACTAAAATATAAAAGTAGCAAGTAAGAATTCAGTAGTAATAATCAAAGTGAAATATAGCTGTTGATCTGCCCTTACTGGAGTAAGGCTTAACAAATAATAATACAGAGGGCCAGTTAAATCTGAATTTCAAATAAACAACAAATATATTTTTGAAGTGTAAGTATGCTCTATGCAATATTTAGGACATACATTAAAATCATAATTTGTGGATTACATAAACTTCAAATTTAACTGAGTGTTCTGCATTTTATCTGGCAGTCCTGGTTTGTAGATGCTCCCACTGGCTTTCCAATTTGAATTAAACATTTATGTTCTTTCTTTCTCCCCCTTAATTTCATTTCCAATATCCCTGTCATGTTTTTCTGATTTTCCTACATTGTACTTCTTCCTGTGAAGTAACAAACTGAATAAGGTTTCATTTCTCCAAGATCTTATATTTTAGACTAATTGCTTTACTCACAACCTTCTCTGAATTATCTAGTCATACTTTATTTGATGTATCTGTAATAAAGTTCATTAGCATGCTAATCCTCCACAAAGTTAATTTTGTTCAGAAGACCTGGTCCTAGATTTTATGTCCTTGAATTGAAGGGGAGGAAAACAGATACTTTTTTCCTCTACCCATCTTAGGTCATTGCCTGTGGCGTTGCAAATTAGAGAAAAAAAGACAAGTTAACAAAGAGAAAAACAGAAGTTTACTACTGCATGTAGGGCCCAGACAAACAGGAGTACCAGATGATGACTACCTCAAAGGGGTGGTTGGAACCCAGATTTACCTAGCATCTTAACAAAAGAACAGTACATTTGCAGGAAGTCCTAAGACAAAGGTAAAGGATTTTGTTTTCCTAAAGAAAGGAAAAATCTGTCATTTCCTGACAGATTTTTGAAAAGTTAATATTTAGAGAAATTAAAGGAATGTAAGGGTTAGTCAAGTTGGTCATGTGGATTCCTCTGATTGGGGTCTAGAGTTGTCTTTGATTAACTTCTGTCCCCCTGAAGGGGGGGTGCAATTCAGAAATTTATGCCCTGCTTTTAAGCAAATATGTAGAGGGCACGAAGTTCTTGGATCTGCTTCATCTGAATTGCCTTGAGTAAAATAATCTTCATGCCAAAGTGACCTTTTTGGGGTAGTATATTCTGTTCCCTTTGAAATTTTGGCCTTTGAGTAAATGCAGTTGGAAAACATTTGCAATTATACCACCATCATTTTCATTAAAGAAGCAAGCAATGTTATCTTAGCAGAAACGAGAAATTTTAAAAATTTTATCTTGAATATGCTCTGGGAAGTAGACATGGTTAAGTATGTTAATAGAGATTAATTTTTCAGAAGTAGCTCATATGAAACTATGTACCAATTTCCATCAATCCCTCTTTGTAAGCTAAGGTACAATAAAACAGTCAAGATACTTAAGGACATTATCACTCCAAATCCAAATAGATTTCATCAATTAACATTATAGTTTAATAATATATATATGTAAAAAAGGATAGAAATTATATATTCCAGGGTGATAAATTTATCTTGGTGAATTTTAAATATACATTAAGTTTTTCTTATATGAAGATGTTTCAACATACTAGATTTTGCTAAAACTAGTTTTGTTACTGTACTCAAGTCTATTTCCTGTGAAATTAACTATTTGTAATCTGATTTGTGCTGAATATAACCTATGAACATTTTAAGAGTTAAGATGAACAGATTTTATTCCTTTCCAAATGAAGTGTATTTCCACAGTATTGATTATATTGAAATCCAATAGCTTAAATCTTCCCAGTAGCATCAGAGGATGAAGCCAAAGGCTTTGCAGTAAAGCTACCATGGGACTAGCCCTAGCTCCATTGATTTCTGCTGGGTGATATTATAAACCTGAATTCTGAATTTTAATTTTCATTTTTATATGTGATCTAATTAAAACTATCTCATAAGGTTGTTGTGAAAGCTAAAAATACTAATGCAAGCTAAGCACTTAGCCAGGCGTCTGGCTCATTCTAAGTGCTCATGGCAGTTCTTATCAGTGGGAAGTCAAAGCTGATTCTGTCCATTTTAAGGCAGCACTGGCTGTATTATACGGACGTTCACAATCATTTGGAATTCCTTACACCTTCTGCGTAGAAGAGGAAGTACCTAGCAAAGCAAGATCAGAATGTTCTCAGAAACCTTCCAGTGCTCAATCCCATTCTTCCTTGTCCATTTTGCCATCTTCCTCTGCTACAGCTGCTCAGTACCTTTATATGGTTCCCCATCAGAGGTGTCAGAGGAGGATGGGAATAGAAACTTTTTAAGCAGATATCATTTCTCCAAATCTCCTACCAAAATTAGATCTTCAGACTTACTTTCTTGCAAACCCTACCTCTGTTAGCTTTTATATGAACTGAAGTGTTAGTATCAGTTGCAATCTCTTTTATCTTTCCCATGGCGGCAGAGAGTGCTAGCACTTATCTCTCTTCTTCCTGGGAATGCAGTTGCAGAGGGTATGGCCATACTCCCAAGTTCTCATTAAAAAGGAACATGAGAAGAAATGATATACACCATTCACAGGCCTGGTCCACAACTTTTTCCCTCTCTTTCCTCTTCCTCCTCCTCCTGATCCTCCATTATCAATCTCAAAGACACCACTAAAGATAACCATATTAGAGAAATCAGCCTCTGCCAGCTTGAGTCCTACTGGATGGTAGAGCTACCAACCAACAACATATAAGAAATCCTTATATGGGTGAGAAGTAAACATTGTGTTAAGCCACCAATATTTCTGGGTTTATCTGTTATAGCAACTAGTGAGCATTTCCTTACCCTGTACATGTATTGTTATTTAACATGAGCTTTATTTTTTTAATATTAATTTGAGAGAGAGGGAGAGAGAGAATCTCGAGTAGATTCAGTAGAGTTCAGAGCCAGAAGTGGGGTTTGATCTTATAACCCTGAGATCACAACTTGAGCCAAAACCAAGAGTTGGATACTCAACTGACTGAGCCACCTAAGTGCCTCTAATATGAGCTTTAAATTAACTACCCAGAAGAGACACATAGGAAATTTGAAATAAAAGTAGAATTTTTGAAGTAGGGAATATTTTTAGATCATTTAATTTGTTTATGTCTTGTTGATTCTTTAATCCTATATTTGGAAGATACAATCCAGAGTGGTGAAAATTGTACTCTTTTCTCTGTGCCACAGCAATTTAGCTTACCTATCCATCTATATTTTCATTATGACCATGAATATAACATATAATCTCTGGTAAAGGGGGGAGAATCTAGTACATTGTTGATGGATCGGGCAAGAAATACTGGCTGTCTAGAATGAGAGAGGATAAATTGCTCTCTCCTATAGCATGTCCTCCTCCCATTAGATTTAGGATGAATGCCTAAATTTGAAAGGAATAGTTTATTAAAATCTTCATAAGAAAAGCAGAAAAAATTGTGTAAATTAAAACATAGGGTGTCAAATATGATTGCATGTGTAAGGTAAGAAGACACTGACCTAATCAGGGACATCCTAGGGTGTTCCTTCCAGGATCTTTGGCTATATAAATAACTTGGTTAAGAATGTATTAAAAATAAATGGGAGGAAGAATAATTTAGTGATTAACATCAAGAATAATGGGTACAGAAAAGGCACTAACCTACTTACTGTCCAATCAGTACATGTGAAGGCTGTTTTCTAGTGCACTGGCATTTTTTTTTCCTGTTCGTGTTCAGAGATCAGTTTTTTCAAGTCTTCTCAAAAGTTTTCAGTCTAAGGATGCCTGGGTGGCTCAATGACTGAGCATGTGCCTTTGGTTCAGGTCATGATCCCTGAGTCCTGGGATTAAGTTCCACATCAGGCTCCCCACAGGGAGACTGCTTCCCTCTCTCTCTCTCTCTCTCTCTCTCTCTGCTTATGTCTCTGCCTCTCTGTGTGTCTCTCATGAAGAAACAAAATCTCTTTTTAAAAAAGTTTTCAGTCTACTAATGACCTTACTGTCTCTAAAGTGCGATCTCTTTCAATGTTGACTGCACTTCTGCATTTGGCAGCTAACAAGTAGGGAGCGTATATCATACATTACTATAGAGTAAGAATTTAGAATTGCTTATTTCCTAAAGAAGATTAAAAACTAATAGGTAAGTCAAGGTGAATAGAAATAAGTATATGTGAACTCAGATGTGAGGAATACAAAACTAACATGTCTTATAAGAGAGAGAAGTGTCGTGGAAAATTAGAAGAGAAAATAATTATTGGAGTCATTGAAATGAAAATAGGCAAATGGAATCACACTAGAATGGCTTTCTGAAAAAGTTCAATAAGAATTGGGAGGGACAAGTTTCCAGGTAGTAGGAAAGTACATAGAATTGACTTAAATGAGCATGGTATGTGCAAGGGTTAAGAGCACCAATGATTATTATAGAAAGACACAAGAATACCTTTCAAAACTAGGGAGTAGGAAAGGAAGTGTTCATGGCTACCTGGGGGACTCAGCCTAAAAGTACTTCAGAGTAGAGTAATCAGAACACGTAGCCAGAAGAAAAGATAGTCAAAGATGCCCATGTCTTCATTCTCCAGAGCTGCGAATGTTACATTACATGGCAAAGGGGATTTAAAGTTGCAGACGGAATGAAGATTGCTAATTAGCTGACCTGAAAGCAGGGAGAGTATCCAAGTGATCCCAATAGGATCACAAGGGTCACTACAAGTAGAAGAGGAGGTTGGAGGGAGGCAGTGTGGCAAATTAATGTGCCATTACTGGCTTTGAAGATGGGGGAAGGGAACCCTGCACCAAGGAATGCTGGCAGCCTCTGGAAAACTAGGAAAGGCAAGGAAATGGTTTTCTTGCAGAGCTTCCAAAAAGGAAGCAGCCCTGCCAACACCTTGATTTGAGCACAATGAGACCCATGACAGACTTTTCACTACAGAACTGGAAAGTAATAACCGTGTTGTAAGCCACCGAGTTTGCACTAATGTGCTCTTCTTCAGGCTTCAGATAGCTGTCAGCATTCCATGACTTACAGGGGCATCTCTTCAGTCTCTGCCTCCACCAGCCCATTGTCTCCTTCCTGTGTCTAATCTCCTTTTGTGTAATTCTTATGCCATCATTTGTTATTGGATTTGGAACTCAAATTGGAAAATCCAGGATGATCTCACACGCAAAGCTACCAGGAAAAGAAAATGATCCTGTACTTTTTTTTTTTTTATTCTAAAAACACATCGCATATTACTGGGAAGCTAACATCAAAATCCAGATAACAGTGGATGAGTAAATATGAAACATGTGTCCCAAAAAATGAATAAATAAAAGACTTAAAAGAGAGCCAGTTCTTTGGATATCAAAGATGTCATAAATTTGAAGCATATCAATTAATAATAATAATAATAATAATAATAATAATAATAAAAGGCAGTGGAATGAAGGGAGAAGAAATAGCTATCCAATACAATTTTGGGGGGAGATTATTCCTCTTCCTGTTCTAAAGGTGATGTTTTTGTTTATTTCAGAAATGAGATTTTTTTTTCATAGAGTAGTTGAGAATGATCACATTTATTGTAGTTTTTAAAGTTTGCGTGACAAATACTGAGTAATAGTTATTTTGAAACATTTGAATGGGGATTTTCAATCCTGTAGTTTGGTAAGAGCTCCTGTTATCACTAATTTAGAGAGAAAAATAAGAAAAACCCCTAAACAAAGGGTTTAAGTCCCATAGAATGTAGAAAAACTAAAACTTGAACCCAGGTAAACTATATTCTTTATTATACCACACTGCTTTTTACAAAGTTTACAACCATTTCACACCATTACTTCAAAATGTTGAATTTTTTTACCTCTACAAAGTTAAAGTGCAATACTGTACAGCACTTTTTCTAAGCTCAACTATAATAGACCTTGTCATTCCTATCTCTGCGAATCAAACACATTGAGCTACCTTGTATCTCTACATCTCATACCTCAGATACCTTATGCCTCTATACCCCTTCTACCTTTATAGCAGAATTTGCCCGGACTCTAATGTTTCAATGAGAGCACTGGCATTAGGCAAGCATAACTGCTTCACTGACTCTGTCCATGACCTAGTGTCTACACAGTCAGTGGATGGATTGCTGTGTAGTGAGCACACTACATTAAGGATTTCATGCTACCCTCTACCTGCCAACACTCCCCAGAGGGACCGGTCCTGATGGGAAGCTAATCTAGTCTCAATTGTGATTGTTACTGTGTCTTTTGTCCTAACTTTTTGCCTGGGTCTTAAACCATCTGTGTGTCTTCCTGTCTATTCTCTTCTTAACTGGTTTTGACCCATTTCCTTGCTCTCTTTTATGGTATAAGGAAGTTTCTAATGACAGTGATGCTCTGTCACTAGTAGATTAGGCAAAAATATTACAAAACTTGAGAAATCAGCTTATTTCTATCCATTTTTAATGGTATTCCCACCTTAGTGATATGACTACTCAGTTAAAGCCAGCTTTAAATTATCTAGGATCAAAACACAGAAGAAGTTCCAGTGTATATTTCTCTCAATTTTCAATCCCCTACTGCTGTGGACATTATTTTGATGGCCACATATATTACCACTCTCAGCACACCTTCCTTCCTGTCACCATTCAACTATCCTAATCTGGGGTTAAAATGCCATCATCCTCTTATTTTGACATGAGTGCATTCTGTTCTTTCCATTTATTCCCTACCTAGAACCTCTTTCCTAGTCCATTTGTCCAAAACAGAATGGAATCTACTCATGCTCTCTGGAATTTTCCCACCCCTGCTCCACCCCCTACACAACACTTACGATGCCTCCACCTCCAGGTAAGAAGTTCTGTAAACTTTTAAGTGTCTATCCTTGCAAGGTGATATTATAAAGTAAAAAGTTAAACACATATACACATATAGTTTCAGTTCATCTCTGTAAAAATCTAAGTTGATGGTAAAGAAAGGAATGGGGTCAAGTGGTAAGCAATGGGCTTATGCAGCAACAGGAGAAAAAATTATATTTAATACTGTGGTAGTCATTTGTCTCAGCATGGGGCTCAGAATACTGAGAAGATGGGTAGGAATGTTCCTCCCAAAGATTTGATGGCAAGGATGGTCTGACAGCTGGGACTGATAGGCCAGGCTTCTAGCAATCATCTCTTTTATAACAGCTCTTCAAATGAATGGATGGAATTTTAATCAGGTCCCCCAAGATAAATCAGCCTCTCAGACCACTTCCACATCAATATTTCCTAAGATCTCATACTATCTTTCATCCGCTACAAGTCAGAAAAATTCTTGGACCCAGCTGCAATCCATGGAGAAACTCCTCTTTTGTCAACCAAGAGCAATCAAAAAGCCTTTTTCTCCCTTCTCCCTTTCTAGTCCCTTTCTGTTCTCCAGGTAAAAATTGGTGAGAAGAGAAGAGGGACAAATATTATCTTTGTAGAAGGCCTCTGTCGTTTTAGGGTCATTCTTAGGAAAACAGCACAAAATTAACTTTTGTTGATGGAACATTTAATCAGAGATTTAAAAAAATCAAAATTTAGAATAAACATGGAATTAGATTAGAAAAAAGATGATATGAAGCATAGGTATTATGCTGTAATTACACCATTACAGACATGACAACATGAAGCATAGTGAAGAAAGGCCCTTCTCTGCAGACTCTCTTAGGTGTGGTACCCCTCACGTTGCCTCCTGGGGGATGCTCACAAGGCACGGGGGGTCGGGGGGAGAGCTCTGTCAAGTAGCTTCTGCAGGATCAGTTACTTGAGGATTTTGCTGACTCTACTGGGTAGAATGGACATGAGAACACTAATAAAGAGATTCAAATCTCTGCTCCCTGGAACAAAGGTGGGACCCATAGCTTTCAGGGAGAGATGCACCACTGGTGTTTAACAGAAAGTACAGAAGAACAGAAGTAGCCACACGTGAAGTCACATGGTGACTTCGACTAGCTGCCATACCAAACCCTACTCAGTAGAGCATCTCTCCTCAGATGATAATTAATTTGCATAATATTGTCATCAATTTTCTTCCAAGAGACAGTGTATAGTTAAAAACTTTGAAATTGTTGCCAACTTTCAATGATTTTCTAGAGATCATATTTCTAATTAAGAAATTATTCTCTCTGCAGGGGCAAATTTTGCTAGATAGAAAATATTTTCAATTCCAAATTTTTTGTATTAAAACATATAAATATTTCAGCTAAAGTGTCTTGACAGGCACTATTTTTCAGTTTTTGTTTTGTTTTTGCCTTGCTTCAGAGTAGCTTTCTTCTATAAACCTTTTTGTAAGACAAAAATAATAGGTTTCTATTTATGGTACTCTTGAATGTTTTGTGAACTTTAGATGCTACAAAATTAGAGCTTCTCATTTCATTCCGGTATAGAATTGAATGTAAATGTATCCAATTATAAAAAGAAGTACCATTAAAATACTCCTCCCACATGTTAAAATATTCTTAAGCATACATATAATTTCAGAATTATATCTTTTATACTAAGCTTTGATCAATTCATTCAGTTCCACTTGCTGGGGTTGCTTTCAACATCTTCCTATTTGCAACCATTTTTTCCAGGACACTTAGACATTTATTGACATTTTTGAACCTTTTTTCCCCAATAGCATTCATAATGTACAAAATTTCATCTTTGACAAGGAGAACCCTAAATCATGAGAAATACAGCTTAAAAATGTAAAATACTTCTAAATTATGAGGAAACAGCATAAATTCTGGAAAACCTTTCCAGATCAGAATAAGGAAAATCAGTTCCTTTCTACCCATTTTCCATATAAATTTAGGATGGATGCAGAATAGTTAGTGAGTTATTCATTAAGACTCAAATCATCTTCCACATATCACCTGGTTGTTTTATTCCTAACTCCTCTGTTAGATGAAAAAGCTCCTAACAGCTCTGGTCATAAAGAAACAGCCTCATATACAAGAATTGGGCAAAAAGTAGAAAAAAATGTGGACATAAATTTTTAATGAGAAAAAAAAGGGGTGGATATATATCCATCAGTGACACTGGATAGAGAATCTTTTGTTCCGAACTTTAGCAAATTGCCTATGTAAGGGAATGTTGACTTCTACTCATGGTAGTATAGCAGAAAATTAAATTCATTGAAAGAAAGTAAAAGTCAGCATAAACAACAAAAAGGAAAAAGGTTTGAATTAGTCTATGAGTACTCTGTATGATTTTGATGGAAGAAAAAATGTTAAGTATGACATAGGCGTCCCACTTAACTCCATTATCCTGTAGTGATAACCAGAGGTCTCTTTGACCAAAGAGTCCCTTGGGAACTACCACTGTATCAGAAGCTCAGTCATGTCTGTGTCTGCGCTAAGGGAGGGTGAGTATCAGCCAAACCTCTCCTGACAGCCTAGGCCTAAATAGGTTCTATAGGAGCCTCTCTAAGGATAATGTAAATAATATTTTTCCATCATTTGGGGACAATATCAAACTTCATAGGTTCAGTGAAATCCTAAAGCATCCATCACCTCTCTCCATTCTCCTAATACCTAAGTCAATTAGTAACAGTATTGGCTATTGCCCCAGATGCAAAAAATAATGGTGAGATCCAATATTTGATTTGTAGGCAGTCTTCAATTTATAAATCTCTTTATCTACTTAGTGCATTGGTTTATACATGGAAAGGACTTGGTGCATGCTGGCCAATTAAATGGAAAACACGAATGTGAATTAGTTCTGGAATTCAATTTTTAATGTAATATCAACTTAAATGAATGAGTATGTAATTGTGGGTAGGTACTGGGTATCTTTGCTGACAGTTTCTTAAATTTTGGAAACCTATTGTTTCCCTAAACTCTATTTTGTTCTCAAACTTAATTTTACCTCCCTTTAGTTATGTTAATATTTTGCTTGGGACTAAGATTCAGGGAAACAGCCCACATTGTGCAAGTTTTATGAAGTTTGAGAATACTATATTTAAAGTGGCTACTGAAGGAATTGGAAGTTTACCTGTCTGGTTCGAATGGTATGGAATTACTTTCCTGTAAGTTGGAAAACATGTTTCCTTAACTCTTATAATTGAAAAATCTTGCCACTATTGTTTTTAGATTTTTTTTTTTACAAGTCATTAGCTCCTTTTCAGTATATATATTTCTATTTGATCTGTATAGTTTTCTTCTTTCTCTAGAATCCTTGACTGATTTATAAGGTTTTATGTATAATTTATGTAGTCTACTTACTTTTAGTTTTAATGTTAAGGAGGTTTGGTTGTTTGTTTTTGTTTTTACTATGACCAATTCCTTTAGAGAGAACACTTTTGGGACACCTGGGTGGCTCAGTAGTTGAGCATCTGTCTTTGGCTCAGATCTTGATCTCAGGGTCCTGGGATTGAGTCCTGCATCAGGCTCTCCACAGGGAGCCTGCTTCTCCCTCTGCCTCTCCCCCTGTGTCTTTCATGAATAAATAAATAAGATCCTTAAAGAAAAATAAAATAGAATTACAGTATTATTTAAAAACCTAATTTTTTTCTAAACTTAACTCCTTTCCTTTAAAAGTCAATCCAATGCTTAAATTTCTTGCCACAATGAATGGTTTCTCTCTTTCTAGACTCTTCCACTCAGTTTAATAATATCACTCACGTCTTCTCTTGCCATTGTTTCTGCCTATTTTCCTACATTGCCTTATAGAAATTAAGATATGTCACAGATACCTCACTGGGACAGTTCAGCACCATTTATGTACTGGAAAATGTATCTCTCCATCTACTTCCTCATTATTTGGGGGAGCAATTTGACTCTACTATACAAATGCCCAATGCCCCAGGCTGATCCCAAGACCCAGAGAATATGACCCGAGCCAAATTCAGACACTTACCTGACTGAGCCACCCAGGTGGCCCAGAAAATTTTTAATATGAATATGGTGAGTAGTACATGAGGTTTAGGGTCTGGGGAGCTAGAAAAGAAGGGCATTCCTTCCATGCTTCTTGATAGTTTGGAGTTTACTCATGAGAGAACCTACAACATAATTGCACAAGAAAATAAGAGGTAATGCAAGGTCATATAGTTGATTGAGGCAAATAAGTATATTAAACCATCATAGTTCTAAGTCCAGAGAGAACAGAGTTTTATTACAAAGATAAAACCTCTGATACTTTTGCATTATTATTTTTAAGACTCTGATAAAAGTGCAGACTTTTCTGTAAGTTTAAAAATATTTTTTTGTATCTAAATTTTGAAGTCAATAGCTCTTATTGGTTATTGGAAACCAAACATCTGTGGTTTTTAAAACAAAGCTTGGAATGTCTGCAATAAAAAGTTTGAAATGTTTGCAATTTAAAGACAGAATAATCACAAAATGTATGCATAAAATGGCAATTTTTAATAAGCATTCATCACCATTTAGAGCTGCAGAACAGAATACCTGACTGCTCAGATGCCAGATAATCAGGAATGAGTAAATGCTCACTGCTGGGATGCCAGATGCATGGGGCCAGGCAGTTTTAACACAAGGAGGAAAATTGAAAGTGAAATTTAAGCTAGTAGCTAAAATCATAGATTATATTAAATAAATGATAAAATAGCAAGGTTTAAGATAAAGGTTGTCAGTAAGTATAAACCATTTTAGCTTCATTTTTTTTCTTTAGTTTTCTGCAATTTTCCACTTTTTCTGCTAAAGCTGTCAAAAAAGATGACCACAATTTTGTATGAGATGTTCTGCAATTTTCTCATGGCATTGATTAAAACTCAATGGCAAATATTTTGAGCTGCCCCCATATCCACTTGAAAATGGATCACAATCACGACAAAATAACTGAAATCTTTCTCAAGAAGCAATGTGCTGCCATTAAGGAGTGTGGGTAAAGGAAGAATGCACTGATCACCTTTATTCTGATATTCTTGTGGATATCCTCTTTGCCTCCACCCCCCACCATTTTAGATTTTGATAACACATTGGATGTACTCATACAATGTATGCTAAAGGGACTGCACTTGAGTTTTGAGAAACTCCTTGGTAAAGTGAACGACTATACAGACTATGCATCCTCTGAACAGCACTGACCCCACAGCTTGACTGTCAAGGTCCAATGAAGGAGAGGCTCCTAGGCTCACAGTCTCGGGATATTTGGTTACAAATTTATCTGGGAAGGTATCATAGCTAAGAGTTTTGGTTTACTTATTAATTTCATTAAAGGGTCTTTAATTCACTTATATGAGAAATGACTTTTTAGAGTAGAATAAGTCATTCCATTTACTATCAAGAAACCCCTTAAGATGGATTCTATGAAATTTCATTTCAAATTATCCTGCAGTCAAAGGGACTAACTAGTTAAGCCTTCATCACTATTGGCCATTGTGCTGCCTACAAGATCCACAGTGACTACCAAGGAATGAGCGGCCCTTTAAAGTCTGTCTCTACACCTAATGCTTCTCCTGCCCAAATGATGCCACTTCCTGTCTGGCATAAGTTTATGCTGGCTACTCATGATTCTATAATACTCTGAGCATTTGTTCTGTGCACGTGTTTATTTTCTCCCCTGCTTAAAATATCCTCTTACTTTCTTTAATAGACCCCTATATTAAGAATTGAAAACCTCCCCAATCTTCCCATTCTGACCTTTGTGCCTCCTTCCTCCAGTGCCCCCTACCCCCTCAAGCAACTGCCCATTTTATTTCTCTGGATTTCCCTGCAGTACCATGTACATAATCCCTTGTTGCCTTATCACAGCAACACTATTTTAGTTTCATCTCCTCAGGGACAAGGACTGTGCTTGTATCATTGGAACTAAGCATTGTGACTGGCATAGAGTAGAAACTCCTCAAATAATCAGAGGAGAAAATAATCCAAAAGAAGTGGTCATGGAAGTTTGGGAAAGACAGAAGAGTAGACAGAGAAATGAGGACAGAAAGGAGAAGAGAGTGAGAGAGAGGGAAGTGAATAAAGAGGGGATGGAGGAATTGCTTAATCAGAAAGTAAGTATTGGGGCCCCTGTGTGGCTCACTCAGTTGGCATCTGACTCTTTATTTTTTTATTTTTTTAATTTTTTTGAGAAGTAACCTTTTTTTTTTTTTAAAGATTTTATTTATTTATTCATGAGAGACACAGAGACACAGGTAGAGGGAGAAGCAGGCTTCATGCGGGGAGCCCGATGTGGGACTCGATCCTGGGATCCCAGGACCACACCCCAGGCCAAAGGCAGATGCCCAACTGCTGAGCCACCCAGGCATCCCTGGGCATCTGACTCTTGATCTCAGGTCAAGTCTTGATCTCAGGGTCATGGGTTCAAACCCTGTGTTGGGCTCCCCACTGGGGCCTACTTAAAGAAAAAGTCTCCAACTGTCTGAGTAAACTAAACATGTCAGTAATAAAAAGTAAAAATTTGAAATGGGTTAATTTATAAAGTACAATAATCAGAAAGTAGTAAATATCTATAAGAAAGATCAATGAAACTTAGCCAAAAATATGAGTAGGATTCTATGAAACTTCACTCCAAATTGTCCTGTAGTCAAAGGGATTAACTAGTTAAGCCTTTGCCAACATTGACCTACTTTTATTGGAATCAAAAATGAAAATCAGACAGCTGTCATCACCTAGAGGTGAAGATAAAACATCAATTTATCTGATCCTGAAATGAACATTTTTGAAAAAGATCCAAATAACTTGTATCTATGACCATCATGAAAGGACTAGTGACGTTTTTCTAAGCCTGGTATTTTTTAGAATTTACTGGCAGATTAGAGTGATGATGATGGAAATAAAATAGTATGAAAAAGGGTGAAAGAAAAAGGCAAAGATACTTACCTGAATATACGCACATCTATAAATTAAGTCTATTCAAAGTACTTGTCTGTATCACTCACTGCCCCATTAACTTAAAGGAAACAGACATAATTTTAACATAACAATTCTTATATTTGAGACAACCTTTACCATTTTCATAGAAAAGAATAGACAAATACAAGATCCAAGGCAGATTGTTATATGCGTGTGAAAAACTCCAACTTCAGGATCCATCCCAATGAGGGGAGAGGGGAGGGTTAGGCTGAACAATTTATATTATAAAATAATCTAAACACCTCATTTTGTCAATAATCCCAACTGCCTCTTCACCAATCTTCTTCGTGGCCTATTCACCAATTTAAAAAAGACGGACTGGAATTCGGTCATTTTTATTTCCTTCTATCCATCATGCTGCTGCTAATCTATAGTGAAAGAGTTCTAAAGAGCACAGTGGTGTAGGTGAGAGAATCTTCTCAAATCACGGAACGAGGTAATTAGACTCTGAATAAATGGGCTTTCAGACCTCCCACTGAAGTTTTGAAATGCCCTGGAGTTGAGTTTAAAGCTTTTATTACATATTTCTTCTTGGCCGTGGCACAGTTGAAGGCATGAAGAAGGAAATTCCATTTGGATACAGCATTAGCAGAAAGAACATGGTGAGCTGCTCAAGGGGAAAAGCTGCTTCTTGTTGATGAGTGCCTGGCTTATTCAGTACTCAAAATTAGTGATAAATGGATCAGTTAGTGACTGTGAGGCAATGAGCAGGAATAGAATTGTATGTACTCTGCATAGCCTCTACCTGGTTATGTGAATGTGCCATGCCATTTAACTGAGGATCAGTTTTCTCATCTAAGAAATGGTAGCAGAAATGAGTTCTGGCTAACAGACAACTTATCCTGAGCTTCACATGACATAAAAAATGTGAAAGCACTTTTTAAACTTACCCATTACAAAATGAAAACAAATGTACCTTTTGACTCAAGACCTGCTTACATGATTTATAGATACACTCTTCTCTTCATGATCCTTTGATCTTGAGCCCACCAGACCAGCTGGATTGGTTTGATACTTAGTGGAACCATATTAAAGCCCTGGTAAAGCCAGGTTTGGAACATCCTTATCTGCTCCTGATTTGTATACAGGTCTGTTTAGAAACTGCCTGATGCACCAATTTCTCAGAATCTTGAGATCTGTGTCTCATTTCCCTCCATTCTGGTCTTTGAAGCCCTCATATTAAATGGGCTCTTAAACTCTCAGCAAATCCTTGACAAGTAACTTTTGTGGCCTGCCCTAGTCTAGCTATGGGTCTTTCCTCAATACTGATTCAAATCTCAGACCTCTTTTCACATCTATAATCTTGTAGCAAGTGGAGGCTAGTTCATGAATGCTCACAAATAGGTCCTCCAGACCCAGGGTCTCAGGGCTAAGCTCACCCTCTTAGCTTAGAAGAACATCAAAATCCAGAATCTACTTCCCATGGTGTCAGAGGTGGCTGACTTGGAAAGCCTCAGACTTTTTGATTTAGAAAAAAAAATACTCATTCAAAAGTATCTGCAAAGTCAAAAATGTTTCAAAAATAAACACATAAAACATCTAATTTTATGTCTTACTCTTACCATCTTATCTTGTCCTCTAAGTGATCAAACATTTGAGAAAAATTTTGAAAGAGCTTTAAATGCTGATAGTTCTATACTAGCAGGTCTGTATTGCTGAGTGAAATTCATGGGGAAGAACTGGATATTGTATGACTTTCATGTAACACCATGAGGGAATAAGAATTTGTGAGAGTATCTTCATATTTGTCTGTAACACTGGAAAGGCAAACAGCTAAAAAATACTGGTTTCTGAAAAATAGAAGGTAAAAATCTCAAAATACATTCTGATTTGTTTATTTCCTTCTGGAATTCTCTCAGGTGTTGCTTTTTATATTAGAAGACTATATTTTCCTGGCACAGAGGTTTACGATTTTTTTTTCTCTTGATGGAATACCACTTCTCTCCAGATATAACTTTCTTCTATGTTCTTGTACCTTTCCACACCCCCAGTCTGCCTTAGGACTGTTAAAACAGCTACCATGGCTTATTTTTGTATATGTTTGCTTTTCATATAAATGTCCACTTGTATTTATATGGACCCCAAGGAATCAGGACAGATACCAGAGTAGAACAGGGTCCTGGTGTCATCCTTATGTTGGGGTGTCCAGGAGCTCCCCCAATAAGACAACAAGTGTCCAGAATGTAGGGATGTGTTATTTCTTTTTTTAAAAAAATTGCTTTTAGATCACTTACTGGTTTGGTTTGGAGGAGTCTTTCTTTTATGTTACTTGGGTTTCTCAGGTATTTAGATATTTGGTCCCTTAAAATAACATTCCCTTGGAAGAAGCTCATGATGTGTTGTTGGAAGTAGACAGGAAGAAATGGGGCAAGGTGAAAACCAAGCTCCTGAGGTCTGCCCTTTCTGCCTATTTAGAGATTGGGGTGGCATTGGCTGGAGGGCAGAGAGTTGCTGATACTCAATATAGTTCTATCACTTTTCCATCACACTTTCCCTTCCACCCACCAATCCTGTCTTTCAAGGAATCTTTTAATACCTCCATTCTAGGCACTGATCCTTTCAAAAAACTCCTCCTCTCCTCCTCCTCCTCCTTCTACTACTACTAGATGAGGAAAAATCCATGATGTCCAGCCCATTAACACAATATGATACTCTTATAATCCACTCATTAACCAGCAGGTCCTTGTTGCCACCCCAGTGACTCCAGTCAGCACCAAATTGCTCCTGATGCTCTTCTGCCTCACAATATTGCTGGAACAATAAATGATCCAACCAGGGCACAGTCAGAAGAGCTACAAGAGGTTCTACTTGGCACTCTTTTCTTTCCACCCAGCCTCTTACTTCCTGAAGTTACATTAGGACCCAATGACTATCTAGCTGCTTAGTGGTTTCTTGCAGTTTAAATATTAGGGTCTGGGATAAATCAAATATACTCTTGCTTCTGTGACATCTGTAGGGTCACGTTTAGGGGTAGGAATTAGCACCCACCCCTAAACTCATCATTTTATCCTGTAGTGGACCTTTTGTCTCTGACCACCCTTCCTAATAAATGCAGTCTTCATTGTTTACAATGAACTTCATAGTGTTTATCCTGGAATCATGGTTGAACATATTTTTGAAACCTTCTCAGCCTTTATTGCATCTATTATAAATAATTTACACACATAGGCTTCTTGAAAATTGAGACCATATAGAATTATTGTATTTTTCCATATATCTGCCAAAGTACTTTGAGCCTAGCAAGTGCATCAAGTAAGTTATTTGATTTAATGGACATTTTCAACTTAACTGAACTTTAGAAGGACAGCTTTTGTACAGGGACAGGGATATGGATATACATGCCATATAGATTATTTTGCATATGAGAAAGATATTCTGTATCATGTGGTTTCTGAATGTAGTGTTTCCATGGATATTATACCTTGAATTATCTCTATTTCATTGGTTTTAAAAGCCCATAGAAAAAAAAACTAGTGCAAACCTCCTTCACTGCAAGGCTTGAGAGCTATACTATTTTCTTTATGATCTAAAACATAACCTCCCCACATATTGAGCCCAGAAAATGCAAGTCATAAACTCAGCTTTTAGAAAAGAGGTAATATTGCCTAGTGTTAAAATCCTAGATTTTAAAACACAGCTATTTTGCAATCATATTTTTTTCCTTTTAAGTACAACCAGTAAGGGGAATTTCAAGGTATCGACCCAACATAATAGATTAAAAATGGGATGTGAGAGGAAAAACAGAATCTAGGATAATGGCAAGGTTGGGCCATTTGGAATAACATTATCTTTTTAAACTACTGATCACCCATGCATCTGGTGGCAAGCTTCCAGGTTGGAGAAGACAAACAGCTAACAGAGTTGCTGGTGGAACGAACTATAACACTGATCATTTCCAGGGAACCAAATCTTTATTGACAAATATGAGTACTTTCTTGTCAATACGCTAAAGGCCCCTGACATTTAGTCCTTTATTCACTCTGGTCTTTCCATCCCCAATATGTACAAGATCAACTGTATGCATTTTTGTTGCTAGTACCTGGGTAGCTAAATATAGCTCGAGAAAGCTATACAAGATGCATAGATAACATCCTAAATGCAGAGGTGTTGGCTTTCAAAACTGTTTACTAAATATTTTTTAGCTAACTCAATTTAATGCTCCATACCATGACAATTGGAAAACTTTCTAAAACTTTTTCCAACCGGGCTACCATCATCTCTTGCCAGGACTGTACCCTCCTAACCTGTCTTCCCGATTGTACTCTGGCTCTTCTCAAATAACCCTTCATTTATAGCTAGCGTGAGCTTTTTTTTTTCTTTTCCTTTTTTAACTTTTAAAAAGTATACATACATGTGCAAAAGTCCATATCATAAATGTGCAACTTTGTAAGTTTTCACAAACTGAAAACTCCCACATAATCATTACCCAGGCAAGAAACAGAACATCGCTGACACATAGAAGCATGTCTCCTTCTTCCAGTCACTAGCCTGCCCCCAAAAGCAAATGCTTTTGTGATCTCCACCATCATATTTAATTTTTTGTTTCTGTGCTTTATGTAAATGGATTCTAGAGAATATATTCTTTATTGACTGGCTTTTTTCACTGGAAATTACGACTGTAAAGTTAACCCAACTTGCGTATAGTTTTATGTGTTTTGTTTTGTGCATACACACATCCTATCCACCCACAAACGCCCATTTATATTTGGGGATTTGGTTAGTTTCCAATTGAAATCTATCAGACAGTAGTGCTGAGAACATCATTTCTGTTAGCTTTTTATGAACATGTGTATATTTAGTTATAACATTGCAGCTATAGAATGCATCTATTTACTTTTTCTGTATACTTCCAAATAGTTTACCAAAGTTTTGTACTAATTTACACTAACAACAGCATATCAATGAGAGTTGTGGTTGCTTCAAGTATTTTTCAGGACTTTTTATTATCCATTATTTTTTGTAAACCATTCTTGAAGATGTGTAGTTGACTCCTATTACTTCAATTTGCATTTCCTTGAAAAAAGATGAAGTGGAGTACATTGTCACATGTTTATTGGACATTTGAGTATCTTTTGTGAACTTCCCATTTCCTATTGGTTTAACTGGCTTTACTTATTGATTTGGGGTTCTTCATATGTTATGAACGCTTTGTCAGATGTATTGAAAATGTCTGCACTCACAATATTCTTTGCCTTTTCAATCTTTTAATTGTGACTTTAGAAATAGTTTCTTAATTTTAATATACTCCACTGTATGATTTTTATGGTAAATATTTGTGTCCTTTATTTTTTTAATTTATTTTTATTTTTATTTATTTATTTGTGTCCTTTAAAGGAAATATTAGCCTACTACAAAATTTCTTTCTCTGAATATTTTTTTTTTTACCTGTAGGTCTACAAATTATCTAAAATTGACTTTTATGTTTGGTATGAGGTAAGGGTCAAGATAAATTTCCATATGGATATCAAATTATTCAGCACTGTTTATTGAAAAGATAGACTTTCCCCCACTGCATTGAAATGTTATGTTTGTCATAAATCAGATCACCATGTATGTGTGGGTCTGTTTTCAACAGTTGGCTTACCTGTCTTTGATCTAATACTACATTGTCTTAATCATCATGCTTTATAATAGATTGGATTCTTGATACTTGATATTATAAGTATTCCAGCTGTTAATTCTTCAAGGTTGAAGGTCTATTTTTAGTCCTTTGCATTTCTATATAAATTTTAGAATTGATTCATCAATTTCTTTAGTACAAAGACCTAGAATTTTGATTGGAAATGCATTGAACATGTTGAGTACATTGTGGAGAAGTAATATTGAATCTCTCCTTTTAGAAACATGGTATATTCATTTATTTGCTCCTCTAATTTTTCTCAATAGTGTTATGCAGTGTGAAGTAAAAATGTCTTGCACATCCTCTGTGAATTTATCCCTAAGTATTTGATTTTTTTAAAATTATCATTAATGGTTTCATTTTAGTTTCCTTTTCTCTTTGTGGCCAGCATATAAAAACACAATGTTTTTTTGTGTTGACATATGCTATAACCTTGCTAAATTCATTTATTCTAATATTGTGTTTGTACATTCTTTTGGTTTCTTCAAGCACTCTGTCATGTCACCTGTGAATAGTGACAAATGAATTTCTTCTTTTCCAATTCTAATGCCTATTTCCTTTTCTTGCCATATCATACTGAGATCCCCAGTATGATGTTAAATAGAAGCAGTGATAAAGGATGTTCTTGTCTCATTCTTGATCTCAGTGAAAACTTTTTAATGCTTTACCATCAATTATGTTGCCCACTGAAGTACTTTGTAGTTTTATTAAATGAAGGATCTTCTTTTCTATTTTTGAATTTGTTTTTATCATGAAAATTGGTTTTATCAAGAATTTGTGGTGAATTTTATTAAATGTACTTCTGCATGGATCAAGATATTCAATTTTTTCTTATGATGTAAACTTGGTTAATTACACTGGGTGTTTTTCTAATCTTTCATGGCCCTTGCATAAAGTATATTCCTCTTGCCCCTGATGTATTATCATTTCAATATTGCTAGATTCAGTTGGCTAATACTTTGTCATGGATTTTCCGTAAGGTATCTTTGCCAAATTCT
The DNA here is from genome assembly GCF_048418805.1 of Vulpes vulpes. Classification (NCBI taxonomy): domain Eukaryota; kingdom Metazoa; phylum Chordata; class Mammalia; order Carnivora; family Canidae; genus Vulpes; species Vulpes vulpes. The sequence continues at coordinate 43,728,837 of NC_132786.1, read as the reverse complement.
TTTATTATTATTTATTTATTTATGTTTAGAGAGTAAAAGAGAGAATCAAGCCCTATACAGGGCTCAGTCTCACAACCTTGAAATCATGACCTGATCTGAAGTCAAGAGTTAACGAGCTGAGCCACCCAGGTGCCCCACTAAATTCTTCTTTAAACTGAAGTGTCATTGATGTACAATATTATATTGGTTTCATGTGTAACAACATAGTGATTTGACATTTATATAAGCTACGAAATGATCACCATACAAGGCTAACTCCTCTCTCACCATACAAAGTTAATACAATGTTATTGTCTATATTCCCCATACTGTCTATCATATCCCCATGACTTTTTTTTTTATAACTAGAAGCTGTACCTCTTGATACTCTTCACTCATTTAGCCTCCCTTCCAACTTCTCTCCCATTCTGGCAACCATCAATCTGTTCTCTGTATCTGTCTTGTTTTTGTTTTGTTTATTCTTTGGCATATTTTTATTTTTGTATTGTTTTTAATTTTAATTCCAATATTGTTAAATACAGTGTTAGTTCCAGGTGTATAATGTAGTGATTCACCAATTCCTTACACCGCACAATGCTCATTATAAGTGTACTCTTAATCCTCATCACCTATTTGACCCATCTCGCACCCAGCACCACTCTAGTAACCATGTTTGTTCTCTGTAATTAAGTCTTACTCAGTTCACCTTCCCCCTGCCTTTTTTTTTTTACCACCACTTTGCTCATTTGTTTTACTTCTTAAATTCCACATATGAGTGAAATCATATGGTATTTGTCTTTCTCTTACTGACTTTACTTAGCATTATAATCTCTAGTTCCATCCATGTTGATGTACCGATGGACATGGGCTACTTCTATAATTTGGCTATTGTACATAATGCTGCAATAAACACAGGGGTACGTGTATCCCATTGAATTAATGTTTTTGTATTTTTGGGGTCAACACTCAGTAGTGCAATTATTGGGTCACAGGGTAGTTCTATTAACGTTTTGAGGAATCTCCATACTGTTTTCTGCAGTGGCTGTACCAGTTTGCATTCCCACCAACAGTGCACGAGTGTTCCTTTTTTTCCATATCCTTGGCAACACCTGTTTCTTGTGTTGATTTTAGCCATTCTGACAGGTGTGAGGTCATATATCCTTGTAGTCTGGATTTTCATTTCCTTGAGGATAAGTGATATTGAATATCTATTCATGGGTCTTTTGGCTATCATTTATTTTGTTTTTTAGATTCTTAAAAAAGAAATATAAAGTATATTTCTTTATATAGAAAGTATAAAGAAACTTTATAAAGAAAGTATAAAGAAATCCTATGGTATTTGTCTTTGACTTATTTCACTTAGCATTCTACCCCCAAAATCCATCCATGTTGCTGCAAATGGCAGGATTTCATTTGTTTTATGACTGAGTAATATTCTATTATATATATGGAAATATATAACATACAGATATAGATATGCCTCACAGGTGTGAGACAATATTTCATTATGGTTTTTATTTGCATTTCCTTGATTAGTGATATTGAGCATCTTTTCATCTTTTCACATATGCCTGTTGGCCATATATTTGTCTTCTTTCAAAAAATATCTATTCATATATTCTGCCCATTTTTTAAAATTTTTATTTTTATTTTTATTTTTTATTTTTTTTTCTGCCCATTTTTTAAACAGACTTTTTTGCTGTTAAGTTGTAGGAGTTCTTTGTATGTTTTAGATGTTAGCCTGCTAAATTTTTTAAGGTTATTCCAGTCTCATATAATAATTAGCTATTGTTTCCTGTTCTCCAGAAGAGTTTGTGTGCTATTACTATTAACACTTTCTCATATGTTTGGAAGAATTCAGTAAAGCCATTGCGCTTGGAGTTTTCACTAGGGGAAGTATTTTAAATAATCAATTTCTTTAATAGGAATAGACATTTTCAGATTTCCTATTTCTTTCTTTCTTTTTTTAAGATTTTATTTATTTATTCATGAGAGACACACACACACAGAGGCAGAGAGAGAAGCAGGCTCTGTGCAGGGATCCCAATGCGGGGCTCAATCCTGGGACTGCAGGATCATGTCCTGGGCCAAAGGCAGACACTCAACCACTGAGCCATCCAGGCGTCCCAGATTTCCTATTTCTTTTGTGACCTATTGTAATTGTATTTTTCAAGGAGTTTATCCATCTTATTTACGCTTTCAAATTATCAGCATGAAGTATTTATAATACTTATAATCTATATCTCTATAATATAGAGATTCTAAAAATGAAACTATGAGTGTATCATTTCTCTGCTTAGAAATTTCAGTGATATTTCTGGCTCTTAGTTTAAGATTCTACTATTGTGGGTTTTTTTTAAAAAAAAATTTATTATTTTATTTGAGAGAGAGGGAGAGAGAATCTTTAGAGGCCGCCCCACTGAGCATGGAGCCCCACCAGGGCTCAATCCCAGGATCTTAAATCAAGACCCTGAGATCATGACCTGAGCCCAAAACCAAGAGTCAGATGTTTAACCGACTGAACCACCCAAACACTCTAAAGATTGTACTGTTAAATTTTGTTCAAATGACTATGCCAATATCACCCTAATTCTTTCCTTGATCTTTTCTGATGCTATGCTCTTTCCTTCATTCATTACTTTCTAGTCAAAATGAGCTTTTGTCAGTTTCTTAAACCTCACATTCCTTATCCCATCATAGAGTCTTAGAACACTCTTTTTTTTTTTTTAATTTTTTATTTATGATAGTCACAGAGAGAGAGAGAGAGAGAGAGGCAGAGACACAGGCAGAGGGAGAAGCAGGCTCCATGCACCGGGAGCCCGACGTGGGATTCGATCCCGGGTCTCCAGGATCGCGCCCTGGGCCAAAGGCAGGCGCCAAACCACTGCGCCACCCAGGGATCCCTAGAACACTCTTTTGTTTCCACCAGCATGTTTTTTCTTATGCCACTCCCTTTATGTAGACAGTACTTATAGTTCTCTTGCAGGGCCCATCTCAAATATCACTTCTTCAAAAAAGTCTTTCTTAACACACTTAAAGGTCCCCCTCTCCACCAATAAATCAGATAATCTGGAGTTGCTTCCTAGAATTTGCATTTTGAATATTCTTCAGGTATTTCTTAGGTATTCTGAAGTTTGGAGATCTCTCTTAGTGCTTGAATGGAATAAAGCATACTCAAATTAGAATGAGATGGGTTTTAATATTGCATATGGAGGAGAGTAAGATACCTTATTTGTAGTGTAAAGAAACATGTACTTTCTGGGCTCTTTCTTTTTTTCTAACCCTTTGAGTAATCCCTTTTATTTTTTTTTTTACTAATGTACACTATGTCATAGGTAACCTGACACAAGGAATAGAACATACATAATTCATTTAGGATCTTTGAGATATATATATATATATATATATATATAGAAAGAACACTAGATTAATGAGAACAATTCTGCATCAATAGCCTTACTTTGCCAGTCTTATGGGATCATTGTTAGAATCAAATGGAAAAAAAAGCATGAATTAACTCTGTAAATTACAAACTGAAAGATCAGCCATAGATGGATAAACTATAACATAACTTTTCTTGAAACTTAGCTGAGATTGTAGAACAGTCAAATTGCCTGAAATCTAAGGAAAGACAGGACACAGCCTCAAACAGAGAAATCATACCTGTTTGCAGGCTCTTCTCCATGGACCCAATAAAGCACTTAAAAGAAAGACTGAAGATAGAGTGAGACTCAGTTCCTGGCATATATATGGAGGGGTGAAGCAGCCTCTGAAAGAAGGACATGAATGCCCAAATGGGTCCTTCTTAGCTATGCATCTCCCTAGCAGCAGAGCTGCCTAACCGGGCTCACCAAGATCAACTCATCTCCAGCTGGCTGGGCTTTGGGGCCAGGAGATGATTAATTGTAGCACTGTATCTGTGATATAATAATAATAAGTGCATTTGGTCTTTGTCCCTGATTCCTAGCACAGAGCTTCAAAAACCCTTGAAATATCATAAGTGATAGCAATGTGCCTTTTGTTATTCATAACTAGTCCCATACCTGAGTTTATGCTAATTAGGTAACTTATAGTAGGCCCCTAGATAGCATTAGGATGGGGGTACTCACCAGAAAAACAAATGATGTGGTTAGAGAGCTGAAAGTATCAGTCCCAACTCCCTCCTCCATGTATAGGGGAGGAACTATATTTCAAATTTAATCTCCAATGAGCAAAGACTTAGCTATTCATGCTTATATAATTAAGCCCATACAAAACTGTGGGCATCAAGGCTCAGTGGTGCTTCCAGCTTGGTGCTGGGCAGGTGACTGGCTGGATTCCACCTAGAGAGGGCTTAGAAGCTCTATCTACCTCTCTCTGGACCCTACCCTTTGTGTTTCTTCCACTTGGCTGTTCATGGGTTAATTTTTTTATGATAAAACTATAATCATAAATATAGCTCTTTTTGTGAGTTGTATGAATTCTTCCAGTAAATTATTGATCTTGAAGGATGGTTGAGTTTGTAGCCAGTTTGGACAGAAGTGCAGATAAAATCTTGTGTTATGGATTAAATTGTGCCCCTGCTCCATTCATATATTGAAGATCTATCCCCTAACATGATGGTTATGGAGAAGGGTAGATAGTTAGGTTGAGAGGAGGTCATGAAGTAGGCCCCTACGATGGGGTGATTACTCTAAGAAAAGACACTAGAGAGCTGTGGGCTCTATTTCTCTGATTGTCTTTCTCCCCACACCTTTGGAACACATAGTGAGAAGATAGTCATCTGTGAACTGAGAAGAGAGCTCTCACCAGCAACCAAAGTTGGCTGTCATATTTATCTCAAACTTTCCAGCCTCCGGAACTATGAGAAAATAAATTTCTGTTAAGACACTCAGTTCATGTCATTGTGTTATGGCAGCCTGAGCAGACTAGGATTCCTGAGGACCCCACTTGCTGCTGGTATCTAAAAGGAAAATCCTGTGAAAAACTGCCCTTGATTTGTTGGGTTTTCACTATTTCTGAGTAGTTAGTATCAGAATATGATTAAACTACAATACGTATGCTTGATATCAGAGAATTGCTGTTGAAATATAGTATTAAAAGTGTGAAAACCTTAAAGTGATTTTCTTTAGAATTCCTGAGGTATAAAACAGGACAACCAATGGCCTTGGTCTCTGAACTTACCTTCTGCTAAAGTATAAATATTTGTAACTTTCAGACTGCTTTAAATTCCATTGTGTGCATCCTTAGCTCTATCCCTAGCATATAGAAAAATGCTGGTACATAGTAGATGCTCAATAAATCCCTGTGGAATAAATAAATGAATAAACCAATTGCCTTTTTTCAGAAGACTGGAGTGTAAGTGCTGTTAGTTTTTCAATGAGGGCAGTTTCAAAATTTTGAAATTTTTCTAAGCCAGATTATACACTTGCTAGTTAGGTTTAATGCAGATGTATTATGGAGTGTTCTTCATAATATCTAGCTAGAATTTTCAACAGAATAGTTTTTGTTATATTGCATCGAGCTTTATACAAAGCTTATTCCAGTTTATCAGTACACACACATATACACATGTACACACACTCCTATATCAAGCATTTTGTAAACTTAATAACTTCTAACAGATTTGGGGGTAGGGTAAGTGGGGGCACATGCTATAGATTATTCTTTCTCCCCTTGGTGCTGCTCCTCCAGATTCTCCTTTCTCTGAAGTCCTAACACCAGGTCATGCCCACGCCCTGTGGAGACTCATTTACCCAAGTGGGCTAATCAAGGCATTTTCCAAACAAAGGCAGCTTCATCCCTGAGTCACTTTTTCCCACCAGCTATGAGAACTCAATTTTCTCCCTCATTACATTCTCCTGCGAGCAAAACAGTTATAGCTCCTAGCAAATTTATTTCATAAATTCTCTCCCTGAACCTTAGGTGAGTAAAAGAAAAGAAGCACAATGATAAAGAGATTCACTTACTTGGCCCAGCCTAACTCCTTTCTTCCTAATCTAGGGCTGTGCAGGGCTCTTCTTTGAGGCCCCAGAAGACTATCCCTTCCAGAATTTTCCCTGTTGTTTACTAACTACCTCTTTGGGCATTAATTGTCCATAAGGGCTCTTCTGTATTCAAACCCAGCGAATAGCTCCCCTGCTCCCTGCAGCAGCATTAGCGCTTACAACCCTGAGGATGGACAAGAATTGTTCTGCTGTGTTTAAAAATTTCTTTTATAGAGAGCACATGAGTGGGAGGGGGAAGGGGCAAAGGGAGAGAATATTCAAGCAGATTTCCCACTAAGTGTGGAGCCAGTCCAGAGCAAGACTCAATTCCATGACCCATGAGATCAGGACCTGAGCTGAAACCAAGTATCCAATTCTGATCAATCCAAAACTGAGTGAGCCACCCAGGAGCCCCCAAGCACCTTTAGATGTAATAGAAAAGACAAAAATTTACAAAGATGGATTCTCATTCAGGGTCTTGGAACACACTATTTCTATTCCCAAAACAAGGCCCAAACCCCTGTGTCCAACCTCTACATATAAGCAAACTATTTCAGGAATGTGAGCCTCCAGCTCAAGGGGGCCAGCAAAGTGTACTTCTCTCTAACCCCATCTTGAGTTTCTAACCTCTCCAATTCAAGATCATGGTGGAGGGCTATGACAGCAGCCCCATCATCTCTGTGACCAGAGCCCTTGGTAATATTGTGCTTTCCTTACCTTTCCCCCATACAGGCTGTAGTCTCCTGGATGCCAGGATATATGTGTCCTTGGTTCCTAAGAATTCTATTTCTCATTATATTCTCCACATGAAAGGTAAATTGGTGGGCATAATCTCAGATGAAGTCACAGGGCTTATTCGAGGGAGTTGTCTAACTAGAGGCGAACACCTCCTTCCTTCTGTTACCTATGGGCTTATCTGTTGGGTATTTAACCTCCAGAGACTATACGCACCCAACACATCCAGATCCAGCTCTACCTTGGGTCTTTCCCTGATGGATATTCATGCTGCTTTCTTTTCTTCTGCCCCGTGAGATGACTTTCCTAATAGTGAGCCTACATGTGGCTTATTATAAAAGTTTATTTTTAAATGTTTTAAACACACAGCAATCTTTTCTCCCACATGTAAGAGACTATCTAGTATCTAAGTCTCCGTGCTTCTCCATATCGTTGATACTGGAGGATTATGGTCAGGCATTCTGTTCAGAAAGAGCTTGATATGTTGCTAATTTTGTGACCACATGATTACTTATAACAAGAGTGTCTAAAAGCTTTTTACCGATCATCTTTCCTTCTCTGCCTCTGAAGCTGGACAGTCCTGTAACATTTTCTAGTATATTCTTCCCAACTCGAATCTTTGTCTCCAAGCTTTGACACAGCCCTGAATGCAAACATCTCTAATTTTTCAGAGGAATGTCCTGACAGATCTAAAAACTAAGAACCATGATTGGTATCTGTTTTCCAGGCCATTCTATCTTACCTTTAAAGTAGGACAGGGACCGTTTGGGAGTCTCATATATCAGCCATAGGTTTTCTTTCTTTAATGAAAACTAATTTTTAAAGGAGATAATTACATATTTCTTCCTCCGATGCTTCTTCAAAGGGAAGCTTCATGAATTTTGTCACTCTTGTAAGCTTGTGCAATGCGGACCTTTATAATAAAGTCTCAAAAGCTAATAAGTCTGATACCAGATATCTTTCATTTTGAGGTAGTATTTCCAAAACTGTAATGCCTATGCTGGGCTGTCCTCTCTTCCCTTAAACCCGTATATCCAACTGGTTTGGAGGCATGACGTCAATGTATTTCTGTATGGTGTGGGCATTTCACCCAACAAAAAGTGAAGATGTGTACTCTAAGTTGATTTTTTTTCCCCCTAGGAGAGCTCCCAGACACAAGTAGGTGATCACTGAGATCACCAACCTTGAGATCAGAAGACAGTGCCTTGAACCACTAATTCTATAGAGTGCAGAGTCCAATCTCCTCCATAACCCTGCTTAGTTCTCATGCTCTCACAGGTCTTCTTTACTCTTGGATCACATGGCCTCAGGTATTTCACTTTTGCCTGCTGGCCATCCGGATGCAAAACCTCTCCCTCTTCGCCAGTCTCTCCACAGGCAGAACTTCACCAGTTTGATGACCTTAAAGTTCTGAGAATTTTTTTTTAAAGATTTTGTTTACTTATTCATGAGAGACACAGAGATAGCAAGGCAGGGACCTAGGCAGAGGGAGTAGCAGGCTCCATGCCAGGAGCCCAACGTGGGACTCGATCCCAGGACTCCAGGATCACGCACGCCCTGGGCCAAAGGCAGATGCTCAACCTCTGAACAACCCAGGCATCCCAAGTTCTGAGAATCTGCAGGGAGATTGATGCTGTAGCATGTGTGATCTTCTAAGATCACACTGACCCAATCTCTCCATCCCTCACCCCTTCTTCATACCCTTCCCATGCTCTTCCTTCCCTTCTAAAAGCAAACAAATGGCACATTTTCTACAGCTATGTTGTTTTATTCTCTTACATGACAACCAGGCTCAGCAAGTATTCTAAACATAGCCTTTTCCAAACCCCATTTGTTCTTAAATTTAAAAAACAATAATCCTTTTATAGTTAGAAAATACATTTATTATTTACAGAAAAGCACAATGAGGTCATTGTTAGTCAAAGTCCCACTGACGAGCAATAGCTGCTGTTACAGTAAATGGGTGAATCTAATTTTGATCTTTAAAAGATACATCTTTTTTCATACACACATATACACATACACGTCATAAATTACACAAAATTGTTTCTCCTTTTTACCATTTAACATCTATCTTTAGATATTCTTACATAAACTACTATTAGTAAGCACATAGCATTGGACTGCATTAATATTCCTTTATTTAAGCAATATTAAATTCCTGAACATTTATGGCTTTTTCCTAATTTGTAAGTTGCTATTAGCAATGCTATGAAAAATATCTCAAAATTAGAGATTTCACATAGAAAGATAGGTTGATGCCATTTTAAGTTTAAGCAGAAAAATCAGTACACTTTGTCTACTATCAAAAAGAACAGAGTTAAAAAAGAAAGTAAGAAATACATTTACAGGGACGCCTGGGTGGCTCAGCAGTTGAGTGTCTGCCTTTGGCTCAGGGTGTGATCCTGGAGTCCCGAGATCAAGTCCCACATCTGGCTCCCTGCTTCTCCCTCTGCCTGTGTCTCTGCCTCTCTCTGTGTGTCTCTCATGAATAAATAAATAAAATCTTAAAAAAAAAAGAAAATATTTACAAATTGAGTATCTGAAATAGGGACTGAGAAAGTGTTTTTAAGAAACTGTTCTCTGAAGGGATTATGCTAGAACCTCTCTTTTTAAAGTAGAGCAGATAAACTACCAGAAAACATGATGGATTCACTGACGGAATTTATTTGAAGTATGACAACTAAACCATCTGTAGATACTCACTTGTAACGAGTGGTAGAATTTCATAATCCTTGTTTAAATAAAACAGGAGATCTGATCCCCAGAAGCAATTTTTTTCTAGACTAAAAAAAAAAGGTTCCAAGGAAAAAGATGTTTCCAAAGCCATGGCCACCAGAGAATTCCCCTTTTTAAAGAATCTAAGCATTGAAATCCTGAGAAATCTGAACATTGAAAGAATAGGCCAACCATGATCTGTGTTTTGGATCCATGAAAATGTCAACACTTGTACAAAGCCACTGAAGAATAGCTTATCAGTTACGTCAGAAATCTTCCTGTATCTTATTATCATTGACAGATGTAAAACTACTTTCTTCAATGTGGGAAGACAGTAAAATATAATGTAATGTGTATGTGCATCCTATTCTCAGAGAGAAGACCTATCAAACAGTCACAAGAGTAAGTACGGTAACAATAAGAGCTATATAGGAAACTTCAAGTATAAATTCTAACTTATCTAAATTCTCATATATTTATGGACAAGTGAGAAGTATAATATGAAATATGTAGAATATTTTAATAAGTATCATGCACACAAGTACAAAGATACTTTGTTTTTATAGATTAGAGGAATATAATAAAGATCAACTCCATATTAAAGTTTTAAACTAATTTTCACCAGGCAGGAAAGAAGTTTCAAAAATATCCTAGGGAAGTTTTATATTTTCCTAAAAGATATGGTTTGTTTTTTCTCTTCCAAATAGAAAACTGTATAACAAATCAGGCTTCTCTTATAATAATTTTGAGCAAGCTCAGAGTCAAATGTAAAATTATGTTGAATATAATGGCTGACATCTGTATCATTTATCTTTGTTTTGATTTTCTATTTCTGTTGCATCACCTGTATTTCTTTTATTGTATACCACTTAAGGGATCTTTGCAAGAAAGATTTGGAAAATATAAACAAATTCATTGAACAACTAAAAACAGCTGTAACTAGGTAAATATATATAGATACAGATATAAAACAAAAGTTTCAGTTATTCATATAATACTTATTAACCAACTATTTTGAAAAATGACTATGACTACAATAATTAAAAGAGGACCTCTATGATAACCATCCTCCTCTCCTTACCATTATCATAGAATTCACGATAGAAACATTTAAACTACGAATTATCAATAACTGATATTTTCCTTCAATCTATAAATATATCTGAATGTTCTACATAATTTTTATGAAGCATGTATTCATACACTTCTCATTTGTCCATAGATCTATAGTCTAAAAGCCTACATAAATAAGAATTTGTACTTGAATTTTCTTTCTTTTTTTTTTTTTTTGTACTTGAATTTTCTTACATAGTTCTTATTGCAATTGAATTGATTCCTTGATTATTCAATACCTGTTTCTCCTCTTATAAGGGCAGGAATTATGCTTACCTTTTTCATCCATTTCTGTGTTCCCATATTGTCAATAAGTATTTTATTTTTATAGGGCTAGATGATAAATATTTTAGGCTTTGCCAGCTGTAAACTCCCTGTCACAACAACTCAGGTCTACTCTTCTAGTGTGAAAATCACCATCGACAATAAGCAAATAAATGAATGTAACTACATCCAATACTATTTAGTTGATAAACACTAGTGACAGGCCATCATTTGTTGACCCTTGCTATGGAGTACAGTTGGCAGTCAATATTTTTGAAACTGAATGGATGAAAATCTTAAACTTAACATGATGAGATCTAGGGAAAGGATAGACTTCATCTTTCACAACACTAGAGGAACAATTGTCTCATTTTTTTTTAAATTGTAGTATTCCTGAGTAGCAAACAATATTAAATATTGCAAAAGAAACTAAGTCCAAAGTTAATGTAATCACTGTTGACCAACTCTGGATGGTAATATAATCTAAAGAAATATTTCAGTGTTTTGCAATGTAATTTCAGTGGTTTGCTGTTACATATTTTCCCTGAAAAGAAATAAATTAAAATTGTATATCATTAAATATGTCCAAATTTGAAATTTCTTATTCATTTTTGCTTTCAATCATCTCCTCAAGCTATAAAGATTACATTAAAAAACAGATTTAGGGACACAGAGGTGGCTCAGTGGTTGGGTGTCTGGCCTTTGGCCCAGGGCATGGTCCTGGAGTCCCAGAATCAAGTCCCACATTGGACTCCCACAGGAGGCCTGCATCTCCCTCTGCCTGTGTCTCTGCCTCTCTCTCATGTCTCTCATGAATAAATAAATAAAATCTAAAAAAAAAAAAAAAAGAAAAACCAAACAGATTTAGGGGCACCTGGGTGGCTCAGTTCGTTAAGCATCTAACTCTTGGTTTCAGCTCAGGTCATGATCTCACGGGTAATGGGATCGAGCCCCACATCAGGCTCCATGTTCAGCATGGAGTCTGTCCAAAAGATTCTCTCTCTCTGCCCCTCCCCCTGTTTACTTGTTCCATTTCAAAATATAAATAAATAAATAATAAATAAATAAAAAACAATTAGTAAGCTCCAAGTGAATAGTACTTCACTTAATAAATCATCTAAGATAAAATCTATAGTTGCAAAAGTATAGAAAAATAGAAAAGCTAAAGTTGTGATCACAAGAATTCAACCCAAAACAGTGCCCAACCATTTTATAAGAAAGTATTGTTTGGCCTGATTTATCAGTGTGATTGTCAGTAATGGCTATCTTCATTCAGCTATATCCAGAGATAATTATAATAGCCCAATAGCAAATATAAAATATATGTATATTAATGTATGTGAAGAATGTCACCATATCAAGAAATCACAATATTGAATGAGTTGAAACAGTTAAAGCTTCTTGAAGTACTTGCCTCTTGATCTGTGCTTTTGAAGAGAAAGAAATGGATTGCCGGAAATCTCAGGGAGGGCCATTGCAGACAAGGCACAGTGGATAAAGGATGTATGGTAGGGCAAGCCTTAATTCTCCACTCAACTTTCCTAACTTAGGCCTCGCCTAAGTAAAAAAGTATTAAATGAATCCCTTCAAGTCATTTAGCTCTTAAAAGTAAAGCTAATTTGTCCTCAGCCACAGCTTTCCAATAGTTAGCCTAAAAGTTGTTTCTGCTGCTTTTCACACAGACTATAACACGCTATTGATTTCTGTAAGCTTTGCAATTTCTATTTTTTCAGTCTACCATCTCTTTCATGCTCTGGCTTAGAATTTATCTCACCTGCTGGGCATACTGCTGGTGGAAACATTTAATCTGAACTTCAGCCATTTTCCATCTGGGCCTCAAAGAAAAAAGTTTTTTGATTTCTGTTCATTTATTTACTGGGGAAAAAAATGTAACACATTGCAGAAAGAATTAGCTGAACCCAAATTATGTTGAGATAGCAACAGATCTTGATGAGATACCTACCATGTTGCTGGCTTAATATGCTCTATGGTTTGTGTGCACAGATTGGCTCCTTTGCAAATTGTCCTGTTGGACTTAAAAAGTACAGAAAACTTTAAGACAAGATTTTTGAGACTAAAACATTTAATTTGAAAGAAAAATTGTATAGAATTAGGAAAGAATTGTGCAAACCAGTCAAAGAAAATCAGAAAATAATTTTCAGTATTGATCTAACCTCTGAAGTTTGGGGTGGAAAGCAATACTGAAAAGAATCACCTAAAACTTTTGCAAATATGAGAAAACAGACTGGAACATAACTTTGTAAATAATACAAAAGTGAATTTGTGTATCATATTCTCTAAAGAGCTATCTATAGAGTCAGAAACATGGTAAGCAACCAATATATAAGTTTTAAAAAGGAAATAAAAAATATACAGGAGATGAATAGAACTTGGATGGCAAATATAAGGACACATCTCAACACTTATAAACAAAGATTGCCATATGGCAACATTTTGATCAAATTCATTAATCTGTTTTAGGAACACTCACCAATGTTAGTAGAGTGTGAAGCTGGCTGGGATTGAACATGCTGTTGGCATGAAACCTTTTTGGAAAACAATAATATATTTGGTAATATCTGCCAAGAGGTGAAAAAATGTTTACATTTGGAATAAGTTAGTCCTCTTCAGAGCACTTGTGCTGAGGAAATAGGTACCTTTGTCCAGTTAGATTATCATCTGAAAATTTTCATAGTATTTTAAAATTAATAAAAAGCCATAAAAAACCCTAAGTGTTAGTAATGATGCCACATCCAGACATTTAAAATAGCATTTGCTAATACCATATACTGCAAGAAAAAATGCTGCTAACAGTAAATAAACTCTTGATTAAAAAAACATGTCCAAGGTTCAGCATATATCTTAATCTTTAAGGATTAAGTATGATGGGCCTGCTCCATTAAGTTAAATTTATTTTTCTATTTTTAGTCATAAAGTAAAAAATTAGAAAATAATGATAAAATTCCCTGTCCTGATAAGCAAGAGACCTGGTTCTTATCCCATGCCTGTTAGAATTTTCTAAATGTGTACCTCCTAGATACCCTCTTTTAGTTTCACTTGATCTATGAAGTGGGACTGGTCTGGATGAGTTACTGAGGTTCTACTTTATTGTTCCTTGAAAGTGGGAATTATGGAACCACATGCATAATTGTAATTTTTTTCCATACCTCATTTTAATAAAACTTTTACTTTTATTACTAGGAATAAAGCTTTACTTTTATCACTAGGGATATTTGTCTCCAATTAGGAATATTCTCAAACCTTAGATTTGTTACTAGAATAGAACTCTGAAGGCACAAGATATCTAGCTAAAAAATTAAAAATAGCCACAGCCTAGATCTAGTTTTGCTTTTGTTGGATTATTAAACATAAGTCATGGATTATGCTGAATCAGCTTGGATTGTTCTAAATCAGCTGAGATTGTGCTAAATTTCCTGGGACGAGGGTGAGTCTGCACAAAGTATGTGGAGTCAGCATGGACTCAAAGGTAGAGATGCATGTAAGAGACCCTTGGCCACTCCCCCAAATCTCCCAACTCCATCAAAATTGTGTTCTTTATTTATAACTATTGATTTACCACATGCTACAAATAATATATCTACATAATGATTCCAGTTGTAATTGAAAATTCCTCTAGGGGCACCCAACTGGCTCAGTTGGTAGAGCATGAAACTTTTGATCTCCAGGTCATGAGTTCAAGCCCCAAATAGGGTGTAGAGCCTACTTTAAAAAAAAAAAAAAAAAAGAATTTCCTTTACATCATCATGTTAGCATCCTGGAAATCTCAATAGCCTTAACTATTTCGCCCCTGGATTTTGATGACAAGATGATTTTATCTGTCTGTAAACACAGGATTGTCTTGAACTGAAAATAGAGGAGAAAACTGAAAGGAAAGCAAAATCCATTTTCACAGGAGAGACTCATCAACATGAGTAGTAAACACTCAAGCTCCACTTGAAAGTCAGGCTTTCTCTTCTCGGTGGGAAAAACAAAGATTTGAAGGGGGAATGAAATGTAAAGAGAATACAGAAAGGAGAGAGCTCAATCAGATGTCAACAGCATGGAAAAAGATCCAAGCTGACCTGGTGCTGTGTGTAGCCATGTGACTGCACCCTCAAGCCAGAGCCCCTCAAAGAAAGCTGTGTATTATAAAGCAGGATATGGATTAAGAGCTCCACAGAAGCTTTAAGAACACTCTCCATGTTGGCGAGAATGTGATTAAAAAATAAGAGTGATGCAAAAGTACAGATGGAAATGACAACAAGGAGGATTCCATGCATTGTTAGTAACGTTTACAAGCCTGTTTTAGGGTTTGTATCCCTGGGCTGGCAGGCTTGCTGCAGAAGACCTGTCAGTGGCAAGGTTTTCCAGAGTGCACAATATTACATTTTTATGGCTTTCTTTTTTACAGCAGATATTACCTAATTAGGAAAAGTTTTACTGCAGATTTTATTTTACTGTAAAAGTCAAAGCACTTTCAGGAAATGAGGGTAGCAGTTTCCCATGGTGCTCAGCTAAATGAGAATTTCAAAAATGGCCACTGGCAAAATCCTTTCCCTTCCTGTGAATGGACTGGTGAAAAGAAAAATAATGGAACAATTGTCTGCCTGAAAAACATAAATACTTATTAATGTAGATTAAATCTCTAGTATTGTAAGTTGTAAAATTCTTTAGTAAATTTTATGCAGGTATTAAATATCATGGGAATGACAGATTTGAACAAACTTATTCCTTCAGTTTTGATTATCTGCTATGCACAGCATTATGCTGGATGTTACAGATTCAAGGTGGCTCTACTAAGACCATTCCTCTCTCCATTTTCATTCTGAACCCATTAAGAAATATGTTAAAACAGAGACCTATCCCAGGTCACTGATCCCTTCAGAAATCCCATTAAGTCTCCTTACATGATTTATAGACCACCCATCCTCATGGAGATTACTAGTTAACAGTTCTTCCATAGGGAAGTATAGACTACAAATTTTTCATAAAGTTACTAATAAAGCAACATTAATACAATAGGAAGGATTACAAATAAGGAAGGAGATTTTGTAGGTAGAGTAGTAAACTGTAATACAGGTCTGAGAAAAGTTCTTGCTAGGTTGATCTAGAGTCCTTCCTGCCCATCAGAAGCCTAACAAATAGGCCTATACAGGTTTGCCCACTGTGCTCAGTCATTTGCTGGGACCAAGCTGTATAACAAAGGTTCAAAGCAAACCCAGTGACACCCAGAGAGCAACAGTGGGGATCTACTGTCAACTATGCCCCCAGCAGCAGATCAGGGTGTTGTGTTTCTGTGGCCACCACACATAGTATGGTCATTATGACTTTTTTTTTCCTTTCTGACTAAAGTCCAGTCAATATAGTTAAAATATTGGTGGAGAAGTCTGTTTTTCGTCTTTGTTTCACCTGCTTTAAATATAATCACTGTGCAACAATATATTGACAAATATTATGTCTCAGTCCTTTGAAAATATCATTGCCTGGCTTTCTAGCTTTTGTTTTGTAGTAAGAGGTCAGATTTAAGTCTAATTCTCTATTTTAAAGTGTATGTTTCCTTGTGGTTACTTTTAAGATTGTTGTCTTAGATGTTCTGCAATTTCAGTACAGTGTGCCTACAGATCATTTGGATGTATGTGTACTGAGACTTGCTGGCATTACTAAATCTGGGCATTTATTTCTCCTACCAACTCTAGAGATTTTTTTTCCTTCCACTTCTATTATTTCTTTCTGAAACTCAGCTTAGAGTTTTATATTCAACTCCTTGCCCAACTGTTGGTAGGTATCTGAAGATGGATTTTGCTCAACTGAAGGAAGAGCTGATTAAAAATTAGATATTTTTAAAGATATCCTACATTGACTAAAGAAGTAGTGAGAGCTTTGTTTTTGGTGTTAGAGATGTCTAAGAATCTGGGCATAGTTGAATATCTTTTTGCTTATATTCAGATGTAATGGGGATGAATTTATAAGATCTTTAAGTGCCTTCACATTTTGAAATACTATTAGATTTAATACTATTTAATAAAATAATCAAATTTTCTTTCAAAAACCTTCAAGGATTGTTAAATATAGTACTTTAAACTGAATCCCATAGTGATATGTGCAAAAAAAGGATCCATCTTGCCATTCTTTCAATAATGCTGAAATTAACTTAAAATGTTCTAGATAGTTGACCTTGATGCTCACTTTACATGGATTAATGTTGACATGAATAGTACAGTTACCTGTCAAAACTGTATTTTAGATTGCCTCACTATTCTTGTGAAGCTTTAATCAATTTAAAAGCATGTGGTAAAGAAGCAAATCTTCCTTCTTTGGCTATAGTTCCCACTTATTGTTCTGTATTTCTTTTTTTAAAAAATTCTTCCTTAGGGAATGCCTGAGCAGCTCAGTCAGTAAGCATCTGACTCTTGATTTCGACTCAGGTCATGATCTCAGGTTTGTGAGATCAAGCCCTGCCTTAGGATCTGCACTGGTGTGAAGCCTGCTTAAGATTCTCTCTCTCTCTCTCTCTCTCTCTCTCTCTCTCCTTCTGCCCCTCCCTCCCCCTCTTTCTCTCTCTAAAAAATTTTTTAAAAATTAATGCCTATAGGGTTTTGATAAAAGAAAAATGATACTAAAAGCTAAAGAAATAGAAAAACAATTGGAATTATGGAAATGAACTATTTAGTAATTAGGAAGAACAAATGCTTCTGTTTGTCCAAATGCTTGTCTTAAGAAGTCGCTTCTATCACTACCACCCCAGATTTCTTATAGTTGTTAGGTTCATAAGGTAATTCACATCAGCGTCCTCCACGCACCCCCACCCTGCCCTGAGCCCACACATTACTAAGCTGCTTTACTATCACTTCCTTATAAATCAAACCAAAAAAGTAGATATGCATATACATAGAACATTTAAAATGATGCCTATAGGTAGATGCGGAAAGAATATGTCAGCATGTGGGAGCTCATGAAAGAAGAGCTTATGATACCTTTTGCCCTCTCTATGAACATTTGGATCATCTTTTACAAAGCCTTCCACTGTAACTGATGGTGTACAGCCCCCACCTGCTCTTTGTTCAGTCCAAAGGACCCCCTTAGTTATGGCACAAAAACATGATTGTAAAGGCACCCACCCAGCCACACGGACCCTGGAAGACCCTTGTTTCGTAGCCATGAATCAGTATGTTGGGTGGCAGTGTTTTCTGCAAGGCCTAACCTGAAACTTTTTTAAAAACCATCCACTCTTTGGGGAAGCATTTCTGAACTGTCCATCACAAACCAATCCTTCTAAAATATCTTCATGAAACACCCATTTGCTAGTTGGAGTTGTCTTCTAATTTGATGCATGTCTGGATCTGGATGAAACATTAAATTGTCTTTCTCATTTTTTAATCAGGTATACAGTTTATAAACTATCAGTGCCATTTTAAGTTTTCTGAAAACAATTTGGCAGTAAGTCTGTGGATCATAGCATAGTGTAAGTGACATCTAAACCAAAGCAGTGTCTATTATATAAAGTTTTCAGGTACTTGGATAAATCAAATTTTTAACTGAAAAAAAAGTGTGTTCAATAAAGGTTACTATACCACTTTTTTTCCCACTTTTTTAAAAAAGATTTTATTTATTCATGAGAGACAGATAGAGGCAGGGACATAGGCAGAGGGAGATGCAGACTCCTGACAGGGATCCCAAATGGGACTCTATCCCTGGATCTTGGGATCACACTCAACTGCTGAGCCACCCAGGCATCTCATTATTATTAGAACAGGTGTCCCTGTTACTATTCCACCTTAACAGAGCTGCCATATTGTACAACTCCTGGAAGCATCTATGTAAACAGCACCCATATGTTTATATAGTACACAGCTTGTATGGTTGTAGAGTGGCCATGCATAGCAAAGTATCTGGCAAAAAGTTATAACATTTTCTTGCAGAGTTGGGAAGAATGTTCTCATTGCATTGGTCATAAAGAAACTCAATAACTATTATGACCACTCCGAACCACTTCCCAGTAACATTAATTATTAATGTACATCCATTTGAATCAATATATTTATTGATTTATGTGTGTATGGTAATTTATAACTTTCAAATAGTTAAAACTGAAACCTCATGCAAATATAAAATACATTCAGCAATTTTATTCAATTGGGGGATTAATCAACAAACTATTAATAGGTAAAGACTAGTTAAAAGAGAATTTGAAGAACATATATATGTGTGTGTGTGTGTGTGTGTGTGTGTGTGTGTACATGCTGAAACAAATGTGCTTAATGATACTAATCAAATCAGGTTAGTATCTCTTACGGCAATAAAATGAAATCTTTTGTACATGGCAGAAATTGCTTGTATCTCCACAGAATGAAATTCATGTGTGTAACTACAGACAAATATTGTTTACATTTCCAATAGCTGTGTGCTAATTAATTTCTAAGTCACAAAATTATAAAAATAGCCTACAAATAGAAAATCAATTAAATGTGTACCCACATATAGAATGAGATAATCGCTGGAGGGTTTCTTAGGCAATGCTCACTGAAATCCTTTGCTCATTTCCAAGTCTTAATGCAGAGAACTCCTGAATACATTAGGGATATGAAAAATGTGAATATGGTTGAAAACACATGAACTGTATTGTCCTGGAGCTGTTTTCTCTCAACATATAAATGAAGGTTGAGTCTGTTTAATTACTTTTCATATAGTTACATTTATCCTGGAGCTAAGAGTAGTATTTATTCTTGAGAAACATTTTTTTTCTGTCATATAGTCTTTCTGGGTTAGTACTTCGTGTGTGTATTTCTGTGTGTATATACTTTCTGTATATGTGATTACTTTTTTACATGCAACATATTAAAGCTATAACATCAATGAATATACGTAAAACGTCTTTACCAGCAAGTGCAATGTTATGTTCACTTTTTAAGCAACTCCAAATAAGCTTATTATCCATTAATTCCATCTGCTGTGACACTTTATATAATGATTTAACTGAATGTTATCTCATAAGAAGGAAATTTTTCTTTCAGATAACTAAAGAGTAAATTTATTTGTAAATTCTTCTCCTAGAGTTTAGATATGGTCTATGCTAGTATATTGCCTGCCTGACAATTGAGCTTGAATTTTTTTAAGCTATCTTAAAGTGTTGATTTTTTTTGGTAGAGTGAGATCCCCTCTGTTCCTTCAAATTTTCCATTCCTTGATCATATTCCACGGCATTGACTGGCCCATATTTATCAATGAGCAGAATCACTGCAGCCTGAAATACACACCTCCGTGCGCACCTCTCACTCCAGCTTCCTGCCGCCTCCAGCTGAAATCAGTAAGCCAACTAGCTCTTTTTGTGCTCTTGCTCTGTACACACAGCTAAAGCAGACTGGTTCTCACTCTGGATTGTTCACCCCTGTAGGGGGAAGCATATTAATAAGATTAGGATTTAGGCTAATGGAAAGGAGATGCTTTGTTCACATCCAGCACCCTGCATGCCACAGAGAATTAATCCCCACAATGGCCAACCTAGTACCATGGGTGATAATGTAACAGTACTTTATCAGAACTCTGCCCTTGAGGTATTCGACTCTAGTCCAGGTAATACTATAGTGGCAGCTTCTTACCTAGCATTGTTGCCATGTTTCTTTGTGTACTTAGTTCCCTTGGGAAAACTGTGTAGAGAAGGAATGATTGGTAACTTTACTTACACACCTAATGATTGTGACTATTGATTTTTTTCCCTACAAAATGCATATATTGGTTAACGTTTGATATATAGATGCCTGTACTTTACATTAAAGTTGTTTGTGTGACATAAGAAGACTAATGTTTTTCATTAAAAAATAAGAATGGAAAAGAGGTTTTCTAAAAGCATTTTTCTCTATCCCTCCCCACTACAGCAGAATGTCATCAAAATACTTAATATACAAGAAAGAAAAGAAAGCAAAGCAAAATAAGGAGAATTTAAAGCAAAAGGGAATTATGAGACTTTAGTGAGTTTCTTTTATGTATCAGGGGCTCTGGCACTCCTTCAGAGGCAGTATATTTCTATAAGGATAGGATTGGACTGTGAGATCAAATTCCCTGGACTCATACTCTTCTGCCTCTTACTGGGCTAGGTAACCTTGGGCAAATTCTATCACCTCTTTGGTTCTCAGTTTTCTCATCTGGAAAATGAAAATAATAATGATTGATTTGAGGATCAGGTCACACACTATCCATAAAGCACAAGTTAAATGATGTGATTATGTCCAGTCACCTTCATTTTTCACAACCATCCTGTGAGAAACACATAGCATTTTAATGAGAAAAAGTTACCAACATGGAAGATCATTTCTAAATTATTAACACTGCTTCTTTCTGTAATAGATCATATAAATATGTGTCTGCATTTTAAATTCGTTACAAAGAAATTAAGAGGTTTGGCCCAATTTGAAGGTCTTCAAGAGTTAGTAAACAGTAGTCTCTAAACATTTAGTTTATCTGTTTTTCTCATCAAGACATCACTAAAAGTATAGTAAAGAGAAGTAACAGACTGAAGTAATTTTCTCTATTTTCAAGCCTGACAAGAAAAGACATTTCAATTG
The DNA here is from genome assembly GCF_048418805.1 of Vulpes vulpes. NCBI lineage: Eukaryota > Metazoa > Chordata > Mammalia > Carnivora > Canidae > Vulpes > Vulpes vulpes. The sequence goes on along the minus strand of NC_132786.1, from coordinate 43,707,503 downwards.
GAAAAAAGTTAAATCCCTTTTACTAAATCTCCTTTGTACTGTGGCCCCTACTTATCTTTTCCAAATCACTGTCATTAGTTCTAACATATCTCAATTCTCTGGGCAAATAGTGGTACTTATTTTTTTTTCCATATGTGCTCCATTTTTTCTTGTCTCTGTCATAGATACTGTGGCATCTGAGTCAGCCCTAGAAAGCATTTATACTCTGAATTATCTTCATCATCCTTCTAGGTCAGCCAAAATGCAAACATTTCCAAGAAGTCTTGACTGATTACTCCAACTAAATGCAATCTCTCCCTCCTCTAAACAGACAGATCTGAAGATCTGAAATCAAAATCTGGAAAATGAAGGGAAATGCCAACAAAACATAGCTTGTTCCATATAATGTTAGTATGTTCAATACAACTCTTCTCTCTCCTGCTAGGACTTTGAGAGGAAACTTCACAGAGAATTAATCCCCACAATGGCCAACCTAGTACCATGGGTGATAATGTAAATAAATATTTGAGAAGCAAAAAAATGAAAATGGAATAGTGTGTAACAGGATTTTTGATTTTTAGATCCCAGCTATATATCTGACAACAATGATGTATCTATTCCTTATTCATCATGTACACATTACATATGAGGAACTGTGTTAGGCACTGAGAGACCTAATTAATAATTATAATTGACAATGTGAAAGCAATGTAATTTACTTAACAAGATGACAGATCTAAGGGGAAGTTAGAAATCAGGCAAACAAGTTATTTCACACTATTTTTATATCAATAACTCCATAGTTGGCCCTGAATTTCTTCCACTTTTTTCAGTATATCAGAAATTTAGGAAATAAATGCTTCCTATTATTGAAAAAAATAAAGCACAAATAACTTAAAAACTGCCTCACATTTTATCATTTATCAAAATAATGCTATGTATAATTATTCAAAGTGCAAATCATTTGTAACATAAGGCTACTTTTGAGAAAGAAAGGCCTGTATAGCCAAATTCAGGAAATATCACCTCATATTTCATTTTCTTAGAAATCCACAAAGCATGAGCACATTAAAGACCCTAAAAGCAGTAAAGTAAGTAATCCTACTGAGCTGAATGAATATTTCCAAAGTTACCTGAGTAAAGAGTTTTTTCATAATATACTGGCCTTCTACTGAAATGAATTTGAAAAGTATTGTTTTTTTTTCAAAATATTTAATTAGAATAAGTTAAATTATTAAAATGCAGGGATTAATTTTAATTTTCTTATCTTTTTACCTTATGTATTCAAATATACTAATATATGTATTTTAGTTAAAACTAAAACAATTAAGGCATAAAAATTTGAAGAAAATAGCTGAAAATATTTAGCTAATATGTAATTATATTATAACTTGTGGGCATACCAACAATGAATATATATTTTAAAGTCAGTATATATGATTATGCTGATATAAAAATATCTGTACCTGGAAAACATAATAAGATTGAAAAGCAAACATCAAATTGAGAAATTGGCCACATGTAAAGGTCTTAACCTATTATTGTCCACTATGAAGGTGTAAGAAGAGTGTGAGCCAAGGGATGCAGGGACCTCTGGAAGCTAGAAAAGAGAAGAAAAAGAATTCTCTCTTAGAAACTACTGAAGGACTACAGCCTTGTCAATATTGATTTTAACCCAGTAAGAGCCATTTAAGGCTTCTGATATGAAGAATTATAGCATAATACATGTGTGTTGTCTTGAACCACTAATTTGTGGTAATGTTAGAACAGCAGTAGGAAATTAATATATCAAGCATAACTAAATGTATTTTAGTATTTTGATGTCCTTCTTCTATTTCTAAAGGTGGAAAGTATACATTCTAAACAATAACAACAAAAAGAATTTTAAAAAGTAAGAGTCCTCTTACGTTTCTGACAAAAAGTTTGAGGTTCTCTAAATTCTGAGGTTAGCTATAGACTATGTAATTCCATCTGAAGGGTGTCTCTCATTAGTGCTAATTAGTTCAAAGAAGAGTTTATCCACTGGGCAGATGACTATGATGCAGAACCAAGAAGCAAATCCACTTTCTGAATACTCAAAATCATTGTATTTCTATTTCAATATTAAATTAAGCCATTATTTTCTGTATAGTTATCTTTTAATTGCACCTTTTGGGATACCTCAGCAGGAGAGACATAATTATAAGGTGTGATATGAGCAATTTCACCTTCCTTTCTATTTATTCAGTGACTAAGAATGGTTGAAAATTGTCCTCTTATTTTTCTGGTATAGTATTCAGATATTTAATCTGATTTGAATAAGATTGCAAAAGGTTTCTAAGCAATTACTTTGCTCACACATTGAAACCACAGCCCTCATTAAAATATAATCATCAAGTTCTATTTTGTACAAGAATGGAAACACACAATGCGTTTATTGTCAATTTACTCTATAAGAAAAAAAGAGATTTATGGGAGAAAATCTGCATCTTTAAGGACAAATTACCGGTGGCTTTTAAATCCACAAATGATGGTGCTCTAACAACCGTTCAAGTCTATGAAAAAGTTTAAATTGACAAAATGAAGAATGGCTCAAATTTACTTTCAAAGTGATACACCTATTTGCCTGCATAGCATAGATAGGTGTACACATTCTTGTGGAAAAGAACCATGTTTTTAAAGCATCATTGCTGTGGGTAATACATAATAAGTGTGGTGCATTTTGTTTACTGAGGTTCACCAGTATATCTCATTGCTGGCCTACTTCACACCATAAGCCAGTGAATCCTGCAGAATTTGTAACACTATGATGAAAGATGTAGAGCAAGTACCTAACCATTCCCTCATCTTTGCTGTCAAAGTAATAGGTTCTCACTAGATCTCAGTTGCTAAAAACAATAGATGACTCCATAAACATGTAACTGCATTCAGTCAAATTTTACATTTTGAATCAGAGTCTTCACTTTAGTGAGCACCATTGAATATACACATGTATGTGTATATTCATACATGCATCTACATATGTATATCATATATATGTACACACACCACATACACAAATTCCACAATTAAGGTTAAATGTGATCAGAATTTTTTTTTCAGCCAAAATTTATTCTAGTCATTAAAACCTAGAGTTGGAAAGCAATAGGATCATATAGTTAAACTCTTTCTGCAAAAGGAAATCTAAGACCCCATAATGTTTAAAAACCAAGCTGTATGCAAATCAGGACCAAAAGTCAGGTCCTCTCATGTTTCCACCTGGTTGTTTTTTCTTTGCTTTATTCTCCCTCTATAAAATAATACATAGTATGCATGAAGCTTATAAGTATGTGCAGATTTTACATTATTTTTTGTAGAAACACATCTGGCTTAAAAATTTTCATTTAAGGAAGGATGCCTATAGAGTCTTCAGCTATAGTGAGAGAGATCGATCTGTGTGTGTGTGTGTGTGTGTGTGTGTATCTTTAATCTTTGTATATATACATATATGTATGTACTATTATATATAGTATATGTATACATATGTATATATAAAGATTAAAGAACATATATGTATACTTATATATTGTATATGTGTATACATATGTATATATATAAAGATTAAAGAACTACAAACTGTGTTTAACATACCTGACTTATCTGAACAATGCATTAACTCAAATCTTTCCCAAATATTCCTAATACAATGTATTTACCTACTGAATCTGTTTGATCTCCTATGTCTCCTTCCTTCCTCAGCCACATGTTAAATAAAAATTAAATGAAGTCACACAATTGTAGATCTTAGGCAAATGAATTAGAAAACTAAATGTTTTCTCATATTCTTTGATCTGTTTGAAGTCTTCTTCAGATGAATCTCATCGAAGGCAGATTTAAATATTGGGTATTTTCTAGTGTTTTAAAAAGCAAGGCAAGATAATTTATTTTTTTTTCTTTTCTGACACACTACACTATTGGTAAGGTAAATTGTTCACTGTGCTCCAGAGAAACAATATTCTTTCTTTCCTGTACTTCTTCCAAATGGTTTTTTTTTTTTTCAAAATTCCTTTTCCCTTCCTCTTTTGTCTTCTATCCATGTAATGTAGAGTCTCTAGAAATGTTTTCCTCTCCCTGAAACACCAAAGTAGATGTATATAAGTGCTTATATCTCGCTAATTTGACTATTCACTAAGCCTGGCTAAGTCTATTCCAAGTGGTTTGAAGTTTCACATCAAATCTATGATTTGCTAATGTCACCATTTGGAAGTTTCTCATTGGCATTGGTTTGTATGTATAAATATAATTCATTTTTTTACTTTTACTTTTAAAATCATATACAAACCACATAAAGACAGTCAAATCACTTTAATCATATTAGTAACACTATGCAATCCAGGGCCCACAGAGGAATGTTGTGGAAAGAAAAAAAAAAAAAAACCACAAGAAATGTCAACGTTGTTCACACTTTTTTTTGGCATTTCTTCAAACATATTCTTCACCACAACATCCCTTAATCACTCTCTCTTCTAGTAGCCATTTCTCTCTCACACAGCTTCTCTGGTCTTTTCTTCCAGACGTTCCTCCTTCCTTAATTCATTAAACCTTCAGAAATCTTTATGGAACAAGTACTATCTATGTGCCAATCACTGGAGAGAGAACCATGAAGCATGCAGAAGCTTGACCTCCTGCAGCATTTATTCTGATGAGGTAATTTACATCTAAATAAGTGACCTAATAAAAAACAAAGCATGTTAAAGGACTGAAGAGTAATGAGTGTGCCACTGATTTCTGGAGCCCAAAGGCATTGAAGAGAAGCCTGGGCACTTTTGAGGTCCAAATAAAGAGACCTGGTAAGAATCTTTCTATCCTCTGCAGAGGGTGGAGATGCTGTTGACTTCCACTACCTATGGGACTATTCCCAGTTGTGGCCAGACCCTCTGCAGTCCAACAAAGAAAAGAATAATGGATCTAAAAGAGACCAACATTCAAAGAAAGAATGGCCAGAATGCATCTAGAGAAATAAAACTGCTGAGGGATTGAGATGACAGTTGGTTAAAAATAATGAGAATATGTAAAGGAATTCAAGTATAAAGAACACTCAGGGAAAGGATATTTGTAGATTAACAACATGATTTATCCACCAAACGATACCAGAGGTAAGTTGAAGGAGAGGATGTTTCCTGCTCAGACGTGTGTCCTCACAGATCAAGAAGTACAAGGAACATTCCAAATGCACAGAATAAAAATGGCAGAGAAATTAAAGCAAAACCATGAAGGGGAAAAAAATCTTGGCGGATAGAATAGGAGACTTAATATAAAATTAAAAGAACTACCAGGAAGAGAGAGAGAGAGAGAGAGAGAGAGAGAGAGAGAGAGAAAGGAGAAAGACTGGGGAGTCAATAAAAGGAAAAATAAAGGGAGATTTTTGTGTGTGAACTAAAAACCTGGTGCCACAGATTAAATGGGCTTTCCGAGCCCCAGACCAGATTGATGAGAAAAGACATGATGCTTAATGACATCCTGTAAAATTTTCGAACTCCAGGGAGAAAAAAGAGAAAGGAAAAAATGTTATAAGATTCAGGGTAAAAAAAAAAAAAGAAAAGGAAAAAGTCAGAATCCTCATCTAAAACCTTGGAAGCCAGGAGACAGTGAAAGAACAGCTATCAACCACTGTGAGAAAAATGGTACAGTTCAAGAATCCTGGACCCAGCTAAGATTTTATTTCATTTCAGGATTAAAGACAAAAATATCTGAGAAACTATCATCCAAGCACTCCATCTGAAAGAAAAAGTAGTAAAGTGTCTTAACTAAAGGAATCAGAATAGAAACTAAAAGATGGCAGAACAGAACAAGAGCATGTGTGTATTTATGATACAAGGTCAAGTGTATAATACAGTTTTTCTCCTCTTTAATGCTTTCCTGCTATAATTTTGAGACCCTGGCTAGAGGCCAGTTAGTTCCTCTTCTTGTGTGGCTGATTGCTTCTACCACACCCTAGCCACTTCCCTTATCTGGGCCCAAAACACCTACCCTCATTTCCCCAGGGCCAGGTACCAGACTTCTAGAGACAGGTCCTAGGCCCAAGGGCCCAGAGAAGTTATTTAAATTAGCCAGCCTCCAGGGACATAGGCAAATCTAGGTAACCCCACCCCATACGGGTAGGAAAGCTGCTCTCCAGAGCTTCAGTTTGTTATCCTGTCCCTGTTACAACTCCCAAGTGGCCCTGCATGGTAGCTTTCTCTCATCCTGAGCCGTATGTAACAAAGGTTTCTGCCTTTCTTCTATTTGAGTGTTATTGTATTTGGTCTCATCAAAAGAATCTCAATCTTCTAGAACAAAGCACTGAAGTATATATATTTCTGAATACAAAATCATTAAGGAAAAAATGATTTGCTCTATCAAAAATTCTAATCTAGAGTTAAAATCACAGAACGACCCACAACCTTAGAGTCAAGCAGGGCAGAGAAGTGTTGGAGACTCGGTAAAACGAGAGTTGTGGGGGTAAAGAGAAATCATGAGTTATATTTTAGGTATATCACATTTTGAGTACCTTTTGGACATCCTACTAGAAATGTCAAATAAGTAGTTGGATTTTTAAAATCTGACACATGCTATAAATTTGGGAGCCATCAATGAATAATGCATGTTAAGGAGCTATAAGACCTGAGGACATTTACCTAAAGTGCCACAAATGAACCCTACTCATGCTGCCATTGAAAGGTAGAGGAGGACGATTTCATGAAAGAGACTATTAAAAATGGTCTGGCCATGTAGTGGACACCTAGAGCCAGATGAAGAACACCTTTAAAGAATGAGAGAGGTGCACCTGGGTGCCTCAGTTGGTTAAGTGTTTGTCTTCAGCTCATGTCATGATCCTGGGGTCCTGGGATCAAGTCCCACACTGGCTCCCCCGCTCTGTTTGGAGTCTGCTTTTCCCTCTCCCTCCTCTCCTCTGCTCCCCCACCCAGCTCATGGTTGCTCTCCCTCTCTCCCTCTCTCACTTTCTGTCTCTCTCAAATAAATAAAATCTTTAAAAATAAATGAGAGATTAACTCAATCCAGTGCTGCAGACAGTTGAGAATAGTGACTTGCATCTGGAAAGTTGGAGATCTTTAGTGACCTTGGCAGTAGTTTCACTATGGTGTGGACAAAATCCTATTGGAAGAGTTTTAGAGAGAATGAAAAGCAAAAGAGACAGTGAACATAGATGCTTTCAAAGGATTTTGCTGTAAGAATAATAAAATCAGGCAGTAGCTAGTTGGAAATATAGTATCTAGACAGATGTTTTATTTAAAGATGGGAGATAATGCCTCTTATTCTGATTTATTGACTTTTTTAAAAAAATTATTTTATGAGAGAGAGAGAGCATGAGCAGGGGAGAGGCAGAGGGAGAAGGAGAGGGAGTCCCCACTGAGCAGAAACACTGACACAAGGCTCAATCCCAGGACCCCAGGATCATGACCTGAGCAGAAAGCAGATGCTTAACTGACTGAGCTATGCAGGAGCCCCTTATTTATTTTTTTAAAGATTATTTATTTGAGATGGAGAGAGCACGCAACATGGGGGGAGGAGCAGAGGGAGAGGAAAGGAGACTTCATGTTGCTGAGCATGCAGCTCAGGATGGAGTTAGATTCCATTACCCTGAGATCACAACCTGAAGTGAAATCAACAGTTGGTCACTTAACTGAGCCAGCCAGGTGCCCCTCCTTAGTCTGATTTAATGATCCCAGGTGGGGAAAATGTTGGAACAGTGGGGAGGAGTAGAGGGAAGAAAGGAAGAGAGAGATAATTATTTTTTTAGGGAAAAAATGCTTGAAAAGGAAACAATTCTCAACACAGTTCTATACTATCCGGTGAATGGTACATAAATAGAGGGATTAATTAGAAGCAGAAACAGTTCATTCTTAAAACCTGAGGAAAGACTGATCAGGGTCCAGGCGCAAATAAGTAGGTTTGGTAGGAGAAAGTTAAGAACATTGTTTCCTAGTGGTCTTACTTTTTTTGCAATAAAAGAAGCATTTCCATCTGCTGAGAGAGAGGCTGTAAGATGTTGATGGTTTGAATAGGAGGGAAAAGTCTGAGGGTGGAACAGTTTACTGACTAGAGAAATAATAAATGCTTGAAGGACAGTGTTGAGGAGATGTGATAAACAGGATGAGAGAGAGAGATGACTGTACGTTTTCTTCAGCCACGGGCACCTGTTGGTGGTTCTACACAGGCTGGATGCTTCTGAGTTGGGTCTGGCCCGGTCAGTACAGTAGGGGTTCAGGAAGAAGGGCAGTAAGAGTGTTTCCCCATCTTGCTCTCAGGAACCTTGACCCTTGTATTGATTACTCTTCTCTTCCCCAACTTCTCCAAATTCCATCTTAATATGAGTTGAGAAGACTACCAAAATTTTCCATGAAAGGCAGGGAATAATAAGAAACTGAGATCGCAAAGTAGAATTCTTCAAAGCAGACAGAGTGAGGAGAAAGTCTGCTAATCCACATTCCTTAGTAATTGCCCTGATTTGTTCTTTTTCTAGTTGAAGCTCTGTGATTTCTAGTATAATTTAACCAGTGTGGAAATGGAGCTAAAATGCTACAGTAGATGTTTGTAAGTTAGGTATTTTTAGTAAATATAACTAATCACCAAGTATAAAACTAAATATTGGAGATCCTGGGTGGTTCAGTGGTTTGGCGCCTGCCTTTGGCCCTGGGTCTCCAGGATCGAGTCCCACATCGGGCTCCCTGCGTGGAGCCGGTTTCTCCCTCTGCCTCTGTCTCTGCCTCTCTCTCTGTGTGTCTCTCATGACTAAATAAATAAAATCTTTAAAAAAAACCAAAAAGCCCAAAACAAACGAACAAAAAAACACTAAATATTTCTTAATTTGTGACCTGGCACTACATACAGTGTCTGCTCCACTCCATGGTTTCAGAACCCAAAAAGTGGAATGAAATCAGCTCTATTAAATACTAAGCAGAAAGAGTTGCATGTGAAACCATTGTTTGACCATAAAGGTGCATATTCATAAGCAAAAAATTGTTTTGTTGTTTGTGATTTGGGAGTTCATTATAAACTTTGGGCTAGAGGGCTTGTATACATATATTCGATATGCTCAATGTTAATTTTCTAAAATATACATTTACCACCTCGTTGTTGTAGAGCTACAATTTGTCATTAGGAGTCTACTGGATAGTGTTAATTATTACTTTCTTAACCTCTACACTGGGGAAGATTTTAATAATTATTACTAGTGGGCACTGAGGGCTTTTTTTAACTTAATAACTCAAAAGATGATATATGAAGATAATTTTGCAATGTACTTCATTAGTTTTTTTTGTTTTTGTTTTTGAGAATTTTGCAGCACAAATTACCAAGAAGTAACAGACAAATTATTTGTGTTTAGGTACAAGAAGAGCATGGAATGAGGAACCAAAGACCTAGCTAGAGCCATTTGCAGTAATCAAGCTGGGAATTTAAGAAACAAAGGTTCTATGTACAAATAACTAGTTCAGCTCTTTAATGTGAATTAGCCTATCTTCTCTGGGATAGACAGTCTCTTCTAAAAATCTTTATTAATGTAGGAAACTGGACTATTTGGCTACACCATGTTTCGATCCACAGATTGCTTGGAGTTATGTGGCCAACCTGGCAAGGAAGTTTACACTGTTTTCCATCTTATGCCAGTTTTGTCTAGGAAAATGAGCCTCCCAGAGAAATGAAGACAGATTTTTCTCAATAAGTAACATAGTAATGTTTTCTTCATTCATAATCTCCAAACACCCCAAAGTAACCAACAGTGTATCATCATGCAATGAGATTTAAACATTGAAAGAATACTCAGGAAATTCAACTCAAAATTAAAATACTACAAAGCTGTGGTCATCAAGACAGTGTGGTACTGGCACAAAAACATAGGTCAATGGAACAGAATAGAGAACCCAGAAGTGGACCCTGAACTGTATGGTCAACTAATATTTGATAAAGGCGTAAAGACTATCCATTGGAAGAAAGACAGTCTCTTCAATAAATGGTGTTGGGAAAATTGGACATCCACATGCAGAAGAATGAAACTGGACCACTCTCTTTCACCATACACAAAGATAAACTCAAAATGGATGAAAGATCTAAATGTGAGACAAGATTCCATCAAAATCATAGAGGAGAACACAGGCAACACCCTTTTTGAACGTGGCCACAGTAACTTCTTACAAGATACATCCACAAAGGCAAAAGAAACAAAAGCAAAAATGAACTATTGGGACTTCATCAAGATAAGAAGCTTTTGCACAGCAAAGGATACAGTCAACAAAACTAAAAGACAACCTACAGAATGGGAGAAGATATTTGCAAATGACATATCAGGTAAAGGGCTAGTTTCCAAAATCTATAAAGAACTTATTAAACTCAACACCAAAGAAACAAACAATCCAATCATGAAATGGGCAAAAGACATGAAGAGAAATCTCACAGAGGAAGACATGGACATGGCCAACATGCACATGAGAAAATGCTCTGCATCACTTGCCATCAGGGAAATACAAATCAAAACCACAATGAGATACCACCTCACACCAGTGAGAATGGGGAAAATTAACAAGGCAGGAAACAACAAATGTTGGCGAGGATGCGGAGAAAAGGGAACCCTCTTACACTGTTGGTGGGAATGTGAACTGGTGCAGCCACTCTGAACTGTGTGGAGGTTCCTCAAAGAGTTAAAAATAGACCTGCCCTACGACCCAGCAATTGCACTGTTGGGGATTTACCCCAAAGATTCAGATGCAATGAAACGTCGGGACACCTGCACCCCAATGTTTCTAGCAGCAATGGCCGCAATAGCCAAACTGTGGAAGGAGCCTCGGTGTCCATCGAAAGATGAATGGATAAAGAAGATGTGGTTTATGTATACAATGGAATATTACTCAGCCATTAGAAACTGCAAATACCCACCATTTGCTTCAACGTGGATGGAACTGGAGGGTATTATGCTGAGTGAAGTAAGTCAATCGGAGAAGAACAAACAGTGTATGTTCTCATTCATTTGGGGAATATAAATAATAGTGAAAGGGAATATAAAGGAAGGGAAAAGAAATGTTGGGAAATATCAGGAAGGGAGACAGAACATAAAGACTCCTAACTCTGGGAAACGAACTAGGGGTGGTAGAAGGGGAGGAGGGCGGGGGGTGGGGGGGAATGGGTGACGGGCACTGAGGTGGACACTTGACGGGATGAGCCCTGGGTGTTTTTCTGTATGTTGATAAATTGAACACCAATAAAAATTAATTTATAATAAAATAAATAAATAAATAAATAAATAAAATACAAATAATAACAAAATAGAATACCTTGTGTAACAAGAGGGTAAGATATGTCCAGATAACCTGACTTAGGTTAATTTAAATTGTTCTTGAGAGAAGAAAGGAAAATAAGAACTATCCAAATCCATTTTTGTGGTCATAAACACAGTATGACAAATGTCCTACCTTCAAGAAAACATCTTGTGCAGAACATTCCACAGAAATAGAAATGAGCCCGCATATTTGTGTTTATACTCAGCTACCGCATTGTGTATCCATAGACAGTATCACACTGGGTTTTGATTGATGCTTCCATTAAAATGGCTTGTGCTGTCATTTTGTGTTCCCATTCTTACCTAGACGAACAATCGATTTCTTTTAATGTAGAAAAGCAAAGGGAATATAGAACTTAAATGATATAATCTTCTTTAAACTAAAATCATATATTTTATAGATGTGCTGGATACTTCTGTAAAGATCTCCCTAATTTACTATGCATGGGGGAAGAGAGAAGAAAACAAGCCAAATAGCAATTGAGTCCTATATAGTAGTCACTGTATTTTATAAACACATTAAGCAATCTGTTTCTACAGAGCATTTCGTTGCTCTGCTTTCTGTCTGGAAACCTCTTTCCCTAGGAATATGCATGGTTCTGTCTGTCCCTTTTCCCAAGCCTTTAAGACTTCATCCCCTCCCACAGGCTGGACTTGATCACTCTCCCTAACATAGATGCAAACACACACACACATACACACACACACACACAAAACCATAGATGCCACTTTCTTTGTTCTCCATTCCTTGCACTATTGTTCTTTATAGCCCTATTGCCATTTTGCATGTTGTATATTTATTTCCTTTTGTTTATTGTCTGTTCTTCCTCTGCTCATGATGATGCAAATCTCAGGGGTCGGGATCTTGTCTATTTTATTGCCTGCTATTTCTCCAGTGCCTGGTACAGAGCCTGACCCATATTTGTTGAATACATGAATAAATTCTTCATTCTCTTCTAAGTCCCAGTAAATCAAAGTTCCTTGCTTGGAGTTTTTAGTAAGCTTTCTGATTAATTGATTAACTGCTTTGTTGCCCAAACTCAAGTCCCACAGTCCACCAAGCCTTTACTCTGATGTGCACTTAGACGTCAGAAGAAGAGAAGGGGGAAAGTGAGTGTGTACCAAACCATACAAGTCTAACACTGGAGCTGTAGTCTCCTATATAGACTGTGACTTGTGAATGTCTTTCTCATACATGTATGTATCTATTCATCCTTTTCTAATCAACCCATACTTATTTGTGATGCCTAGTAGGCATTCAAGCTGATATGTTGAGAAGATAGCAGGATTAAAGCCTCAAGTTCCGGAGAGAGGTCCAGGCTAAAGATAAATATTTGGGAATCATCTGCATTTCAGTGGAATTTAAAACCAAGATACTGCATGAGATCATGCAAGTACAGATAGAGAAAAAAAAAAAACCTCTGAAACTGAGGCCTGCACATTCCAACAGCTAGAAGCTGAAAGGTGAGAAAAAACTAGCAAAGACTGAGCATGACTGTACATCTCTCTTCAAAGAATTGTGAGAAAAACTAGATGAGCATGGTCTCTGGAAGCCCCGTAAAAATAGTGCATGAAGTGTGTGTGCTGAGAGAGCAAGGATGTATCTGAGTTAAATGCTGCTAAGTCAAGTAAATACAGGGACAGGGAACCAGCCACTGACCTATTAATGCAGGATATTTCTGGCTTTCATTGTGAGCACGTTAGATGCAGCACTGTGGGCATGTGCATGAGAGTTGGAAGAAACAAAGATTATAAATGATTCGAGTACTTTTTGTATAAAAGGAAAAGAGACCAGAAGCTAGAGGAAGAAGAGAAGGTTTTGGTAGTCACTGTCATTTTAAAGATAAGAGAAATAATAGTGTGTTATTTTCTCCTAAGTCTCCTTTCCATAGGCCAATGGCAGAAAAGACTTACCAACTTTGATTTTATACAATTATAGTACCTGTATAAGTGAAGAATTAATCTGTTCACTTCAAATGCCAGAATTCACATTTCTTAAGAAGTACACTAACACCTCATGAGTCAGTGCATTGCCTTCTATAAGGTAATATTGGTTTTCCAACATATTGGAGAGAAAAGAGCTTAACACTGAAGAGAAAGCCATTTACCTGGCCTAGTTTATTTTATTGAAGTAGAATGAAAATAAGTATATTGAGCCAGATACCATTAAAGCACTAAGAACTCTGTTTTTATTATACAATAGTTATAAAATTAAAAGTTATAACAGAAATGGATTGCTTCATGGCACTTGGAAACACAGATAATGTCAGTTTTTAAAATATTGGTTGAAGTCTCCAAAAACCAGGTTTGGTGGAGTTTTTAATCCTAGCCAATTTAGAAGGCTCCATCCCCACCCCTTTTATTATATAAAAACCCTGGGAACTATATTACCTTTTAATACATCCTAAAAAGTAGGACGGGCGATAGTTGCCAGTGTTGGGATCTATGCTTGGCTCCATTTGGTCAATGAATGCCAGCAGCAACACTGGAAATTTTCTCCCCACTGGATCAAGTTTGAATACAGGAGGCTCCTGGCCAAGGCTATAGAGCTCAATGTTTGGTACTCACTGGCCACCAAACAGACATCCTCTTCCAGAATTCATTTTCCTTTAAAGGAACTATGTTTGGGCAGGTACAATTCTGTGACACTTAGAAAATCCCTATCCTCTTTTCCAGTTATGAGGACTCCAGTGCCACCCCTTCAGAGTCTCTCCCGTCACTAAACATCCTCTGACTTTGGCAAGTCCAGCTTAATCACTGAAGTAGTCAGTCTAAGTTCTTCATATTAAAAACAAAACAAAACAAAACAAAAAACTGATTAGAGATTTTCTTCTGGGCAAACTATGCACCTTAAAATTTCTCTTTTCTGCCAACAAATGTACAAAAAGACTTATTTGTGCATCTGGAATGTACAGGCATTCAGAATAAAGTGTCCCAGGGAAGGGCAAAGCAATGAATATGGCTTCTCAAATGAATCACCCTGCTGCACTGGCATTATTAAATGTAATTGTAGGGTAAATAGGAGTCAGAAGTTACAAACTACTGTACCCTTCTCTGTTATTCTTAATTGCTTTTCTTTTTTTCTTTTTTTTTTTTAACAGCTCTGAAATTCAGAAGGATTAAAGAAATTGTCCTTAGTCACTGCTGGTTGAATGTAAGTCCTACAGTGCAGTATCCTGCTCATGGACCAGCTGCTAGCTCTGCTCTCTGAAAACATGAAGTGGCTGGGTGTTAAGGTGATGTGGTGTCACACACAGTACAGTAGAGGATACATCTTCCAATTCAACCCAACCCCACACATTCTTAAAGACCAAATTGGTTCTATGCAATATGAAAGATAATCATTATTTGTTCCTTATTTGCACTTGTTAGTGAATGAGATGGATAAGAAAAGTAAATGAGGATCATTAAGAAAGGGCTAAGTATGGTAAATACTCTGAGAGGCAGAATGTGCTTCTGCACAGAGAAGCAATAAAAGCAGCCTTAGAAGAAGGAGTAAAGCCAATATTTGACATCAGTCTTGAAGAAGTGAATTTCAAACTCTAGGCCTTCCTTAACTCTGGTGGTAGAAAAATAACCTTATTGAATACATGCAGTATTTTAAAGAATCAAATCAAATTGAAAAGAGAATGTCAGAGGGCATCATAAGTCATAAGGTTAATTGTTCTTCCTCAAATTCTCATTTCAAAATATATGTACAAAAGTATCTCAGTGATCATGTAAAATATTCTTTTTAATTGGTCTTAGCTAAAAAATAGATAAGGAATGTTTGTTACTGTTGCATGGAATATGATCAGATCCAAGGAGAGACAGTATGTCAGCGGTACTATCATAACCAAAGCTCAGACAGAGTAAAGATGTAGAACCTGCTTAGAGGTGATGACTGGTCTTATTTATCTAAATCACTGAGTAACAAAGACTAGTGAGAGGTAATGATATATATAGATATCTTAAGAAAATAAAAATAAACACCTCAAACTTAAAATGTCTAAAAATAGATATTTTCTTTCCTGTCCCTAATTTTTTTCCCTTTAGTCTCACGATCTCTAATAATTGGCACCTCCCACTCTGTTGCTCACGCCAAAAAACTAGAAGTCTTCTTTGGGTCATCACTTTATTTTCACTCCTCCCCACACTAATCCATCAACAAGTTCCGTTGCTACTTCCAAAATATCTCAAAAACCTCCACTGATCTCATTACAGCTAGAATAAAATCCTAAATTCATACCATAGACTGCAAGTCCTACACAATATCATTTCTGCGTATCTTGCTAAACAAACCACCTGTCATTCTCATTCCTCAGTGACCAGCTTCCTTTCTGTTTCTTGCTCATATTAAGGCCTAAATTGGGGGCTTTACACTTATTTTCTTTGCTTAAAATATTCTTTCCCCATTGCTCTTCCTTCCTAGAGCAGGTCTATTTAAATCTCTTAAGAAAACATTAGGTTACCTCCTCAGAGAGAACTGTCCTAGTTATTTTACATATTTTCAGCTTGTTTTCATCATTCATCATAGTTACCATAATCTGGACTTCTGTAACTTATTAGTATGTTTATTGACTGGAGTGTTTACTGATCATCTATCTTCTCTTCTGGAAGATAAGTGTCTTGTCAACCTTGCTCACTACTGTACTCAAATACCTAATAAGTTCTTAATAAATATGTGGTGAATAAATGGACCCCACAAAAGAGCCTAAACCTACAGAATTGGTGAGGAAAGAGTCTTAAAAGTATGACAGACAATAGCCAATGCGGAAAAATTGAATATTTATAGGAAGTCATATGATCAGGTGCATGCTTTTTAAAGATTAATCTTATAGCTCTCTATATACGCAGTCTAGATTGAGATGGAGAAATATTTAAAATTGTATTACATTGGGGAAAGCTGGAGGCACAGTACATGGGAAGCGATGCCATTTTGCAGCTTCCCACGAGTCTATAATTACTTCAAAATAAAGAGTTAAAAAAATTGTAGTATTCCTCAGGGGCTGTAATAATGACCAAAATTACAAAAGTAACGCAATAGAGTTTTACTTGGAAAAATAATTAAGGGGGAAAGTGTAATATGTCTTAATTTAGTATGTTTTGTTTTACACATTTGCATTAATGTGAGCTTTCTATTTACATACTTTATTTGCATGCTCAACTTAAATGCTTTGAACTTCAGTAGCTAACAATACACAGAAATATATAATGGGCCATCGCAATATTCTATGTCTATTAACCAGAAACCGTCACCTATAAATATGAGCTGTATTTGGTGGCTTGGTGCTCATGTCACACTCCCTGTGTCCCCCCTCCCCAAATTCCATCCACTATTGTCACTGTGCACTGACAGCATTTGACCTCAAGAGCACTGTCTATCTTTCCACCCTCTCTGGAACTGCAGGAAAATTACAAGTGATTCATATACCCAGAAGTCCTCAAGAGTATGAGACCAATACAAAGTGGATTAATGTCCTAGCCTTCTGTCCTTCAGAAGGATAATTCTAGAAGGTTAGCTATACATTTCTCAGGAGGTCTCCATGGAATCAATACCCCCCTCTGCCCCAACCCACAGCAGCAACCCATTTGATTCTTGCTTATTCCTTGTTTCACCCTTCTTTTCCCTCCTTTCTGCTTCCTAGGACTCTCTAATTCCTAAATAAATTACCCTTACCCAAATCCTGGCCTCTGCTTGGAGGAACTCACACAAGGTTAGGGTCTGAAGTGATCCTAGAAAATAGAACCCCAGGTTGGGATACTGGAGATGGATCACTTGCCCATCAGATGCCAGCAAAGATGGCAGGGTTGGTGAAAAGTGAACCGACACTGGCTTTTGGCATGCTGGCATCACAATTCTTTCATCTCACATGGATTGAGATGAAGTACAAGTGGAAGGGAGAGTGTTGGATTACTTAGTAGCTGTAGCACATGAACAAGACGAGAGCAATAGAAATTATAAGGATTGTGTGCTGGCAAGTTTTCCATATCTATCTTGGAATCAATCATCTGAGAAAAAAGAAAACATGGGCTCCGATGAGTAAACTATGATGTCAAGGCTTTCTGTCAATGCTGTAAGTGCTGTATGGCAGCATTTAAAGAAACTCTCACCATTTGCAGCATTAGATTGTACCTTGTTAAATATCCAGCCCTTTATTTAATTAAAGGATTAGCAGGAATACAACACTGGATGTACAGCTCGATAGACTTTCTATATTAAATTCAGTGCTTTGTCAGAGAAAAGGAAAGATCCTGAGACCAAGTATAAGTATATTTTTGTGGCTGTGCCTGAGTATCAGGAAACCTCATTACTCTCTATTCCACAGGGCTAGCAGAAGCGATCCTCTTTCCCCTAGAATTGAGAAAACCAGCTCACCTGTGTCTGGATGCCTTACAGGAATCTTCCCTATGTTATGTCTTCCCTATGTTATGTCTTACAAAACAATGTTTTGTACTTTTCCAGATACGTTCCATCTTCTCTCATTATAAGCAGGCCAATAGCTAGAGTCATGTCTCAGCATGGGTCTAAAGGGGAAACACTCTTCCTACTTCAGGACTATCCACTGAGAGTTGGGACTTGGCTAATTTATATGGGTGGGAAACAGGGGAAGAGTGCGGAAGTGGATCTAGGACTTAGACTGGAAGGGAGGTGGAGTATCAGGTTCGGAGAGAGTTTATTGATGTGGAGGACTTTCCACATCTCAGTGTCTTGAGATTTTTACCTCCTAGATTGACAGTAGACAGAAACATTAAGAAAACTCTTTAAGTTTGCTTAGTTTGGACTGCCTTACCCTCTTGCCTGGCTTTAAGTCACATTCCCAAATATCTCATCACTTTTTTCTCCCTCCAGTTGTGTTTATGTTTAAAACATATTTCTAGGATGCTTAGAAAAAACCTGGCCACCTCAGGAAATGTCTCATCAAAAATCTATGGCATCATCAACCATCTGCATTTATTTATGATAATTTTGCCAGTAATGTAGTGCTCCACGTTACAGGAAAAATAAATAAAATGGTCGACCTGTACCCATTTTTGTTTTAATATTTGATTTTTCTTCCATTAAATTTTAAGATGTGTTTCAGCCCTAAAATTCTGTAACCTGAGTATAAGATTTTAAATTGTATTTACATATATCAGCTATGATGCCTTTCAATAGCTTTCAATGGCCATCTCAAATATGCTCTAAAAATAAGAAAGTGCGTAGTCTCTCAGAGCAAAAGCTCTAGAACTGGGTTGGCTCTAGGTGAGTTATGATCATTAAGGAAATGTCACCAAAGAACCAGGTTATTTCCTCTCTCTGCTTCACCCTCTTTGATGTTTTGCCTTTGCCCTTGGGTTGACTCCCTTCATTTTATGAGGCCTACAGAATCTCTAGAGGTGTTAGTTCTAAATCAGTAACTACAAAGCCACAAAACACAGCTCCCCAATATCTCCTTAAGAGCTAGAAAACAGGGATCCCTGGATGGTGCAGCGGTTTGGCGCCTGCCTTTGGCCCAGGGCGCGATCCTGGAGACCCGGGATCGAATCCCACGTCGGGCTCCCGGTGCATGGAGCCTGCTTCTCCCTCTGCCTATGTCTCTGCCTCTCTCTCTCTCTCTCTCTCTCTCTCTCTCTCTCTCTGTGTGACTATCATAAATTAAAAAAAAAAAAAAAGAGCTAGAAAACAGATCTCAGAATCCCCTCCAGAAGGCTCATCAGCCTCATCTGGGTCACTTGCCCAACCTGAGTGATCAAAGGCATGAAAATAGGACTACCATGATTGTCTTAGTCTAATTGGAATTCACTCCAAGCTGTTGATCAGGTCATTCCTTTGATACTGTGGTAGTGAACAAAGTCAAGATTTTAGAAAAGAACACAGGGAAATGAAAATGGGTTATATAATCAGTTGTATCTCTTATACACAATTCTCAGAAAGGACCCTGAGGGCAAGGTCATGAATCTGTTATCCAAGCAGCCTGCAGCACAGTTGGCTAGGCCTGAGTTAAGTACCCCTCAGCATTGTGATCTAGAGTTTGCTGTCTGCCCTTCTGACTGGGCCACAGAAACAGAGTGAGTTGGCACTTCTGCTGATCAAGGGTCCCAGAATGACCAGAGCTTTATGTAACTTAAACTCAATGTTAATATCTGAACTCAGTCTCTGAAGGCAACTAAGAACACTACCAAAAGCAGATAATAAATAACAGTGGAGGGATCCCTGGGTGGCAGAGCGGTTTGGCGCCTGCCTTTGGCCCAGGGTGCGATCCTGAAGACCTGGGATCAAATCCCACGTCGGGCTCCCGGTGCATGGAGCCTGCTTCTCCCTCTGCCTGTGTCTCTGCCTCTCTCTCTCTCTGTGACTATCATAAATAAATAAAAATTAAAAATAAATAAATAAATAACAGTGGAACAAGCAGCCTTATTTTGTGGTATTGGCAACAGCAAATGCACTTGATATATGGCATGTGCTTGCAACTCTCACCACAGGTCCCACATGATCTTAAAGAATGATAGAGATGTTTTGCACAGCTGGTTTTCCATAGGCTTACATCCAAGCCAAATACCTAATACAAACAGAAGCCTTGGAGAGGTGACTATACATGTGTGGGCTTGGGTATATCTTTCTTTAGGTTTGCAAAAGAGGTCTTTAAAACTGTTTTATCAGTCAAAATACATTTTCAGTGAATTGTTGCTTTAACTGTCTTGAGCAAAGCTATGAGGGAAAGTAGTGAATTAAGAAAATCCTAGTTAAAGTAAATAATCCCTTCTTAATTCCTCCTTTGTGCAAATTTAGATTTATGTCCTTTGAGTTTTTTTGTTTTTTTTTTCAATTCAGTTATCTTGAATGTAACAGTTCTGGACAGTTTAAAATATCTATCTCCATGTTAGAATAATTTCACGTATTAAAATACCTATCAGAAATAGAACTAGTTAAATTCTGTAAGACAAAAATACATGAAAACATTTCAAAATTCAATTACAAAATTTGAAATACAAAAGTTATCAAACCATTTCAGTGAGCTTGTATTTCGACAATGCAGATTTGTATGAAAAATTAATATACATTTTCCATTTTTCCTACTCATAAAGCAAAACTATCAAATTATATACATAAGAAAGTTAGTCAAAAGTACAAATCCATTTCCATATTCATCCTTCTCAATTTTTTTTGAGTTGCTTAATTCAGCCAGATTAGAAGACATTTCTGTTCAGTGTAAAGAATCACATTCCTGCAGATTGCAACAACCCTCAACCAGCCTTTGATAGGAGAATTAGCTTGCAATTGCTTTCATCAACAATTTTAAGCCAAAATGTAGAGAGCTTTAAATTAGTTAAAAGATAACAATTATCTTCAAAGGTCCATCTGAATAGTTGACCCTGTTCTAATTAACTCATGCATGTCACCACTGCCCCTCACAGCCATGACAGAAAAAAATTATGGTAACTGTAAAGCAAATCAGGAAACAAAGTCATGGAGAAATTACCATGCTTAATTTTTGGTTAAGTTTCTTTGAAACTGGGGAAGAATTTAAAATGTGAGACTTTTCTGCTTTTTTTAAATACAGAAAGTAGGTTATTTGCATATGCTTAGGTCTAGGAACACCCAAAATATAACTATTTGTCAGACATAATCTGTCAGCTTTATAGAAGTTTAGGGCTGAAAGTTTATTAGCAATCTAATTTAAAGTCCTTTGTTTTACAGAAGATGGACTCACCAGGCATTTAGTGGCAGAGCTGAGGCCTTCCTCATTTTCCTGGGTCTGTCCAAGATTTCATTATGCCCAGTATTCTGTGGAGTCTCCAAAAGTGATGTTTCCTAGAATGGTTCCAAGACCACTATTCTATAAGATATTGTTAACCTGAAAATAAGAGCTGCAATGGAAAGTAAATGAGCTTTTATTTTGGGATCAAAGAATTTCAGGTCGAAGGGTACAGATTTAGGTAGTAACCCAAATAGTATCCCACCTGGAGAGTGAAAGCAGAAGAGAAAAAGGAAAGGGAACAATTACTTGAGGTAAGAAAAGAAGAGGGTTTTCTGTGGGTGTTAACAAGCTAAGTTACTCTGGGTTTCACATTAATTGACTTCTGATTCTGTGGGAAGCAAGTCCACAGCCATTCTTGTGATCAGGATGTCCATTCTCTAGCAGTTGTCCAGCAACTGCTTAAAACAATTGTTGTTTTGCCTGGTCCACAGGTTCTGGCCCAGTTCAAAGGCAGGAAAGGCGTCTCTGCAGTGGCTGCTCCAGCTCTATTTTAAAATGGCTCCAGTGGGGCACCTGGTGGCTCAGGTGGTTAAGCATCTGCCTTCAGCTCAGGTCCTGGGATCAGCAGGGGTCTGCCTCCCCCTCTGCCTCTGCCTCTTCCCCTGCTCATGCTTTCTATATCTATCTTTCTTAATTGAATAAATAGAATATTTAAAAAAAAATAAAATAAAATGGCTCCAGTGGTGTCAATTATTCATGATATTAACAAGTGTTTCACAAGAAAGTGATCATGGACAAATAGTTACTTCTGGGAACAGTTGGGTCAAAGTTAACCAGCCTTCATTTACAGAGCCTTTAATTTGCTCCTATAGACTCTGGGTGTTCACAAAGGCCACGTAGTCATTAGATTGAAATGTGTTACAGACTTAATTGACCTCCTTGGTTCTTGTTTTATCTTATTGTTGTTTGTTTAGTGGAGTTTTGGGGGTTCTTTATTTATTTACTTTTTAATCAGAACACTCAGCATAAAAATAGTATTCCTCTGGATGGCAGAAAATGTTATTTTTATCACTTAGAATTTGTTGACTCCATGTTACAGGAAAAATTAAAAATAAAAGAGGCTTAAACAAAATAAAATTTTATTCTTCTCTCAGGCAAAGGAAATCTGGAGTATTTAGTCAGAGCTGTGGAGGTTCCAATCCTTAGGACTCACATCTCTTCCAACTTTCTGTTCTACCTCCTAGCTTGTGGCTTCTATCCCCAAGGTCAACTCATGATCCAAGTTGACTGCCCAAATTTCTGCCACTTTGTTCACAGTCTAGGAAGCTGCTGAGCCAGCTTCTTTTTAGCAGCATCCCCAGGGGGCCACACAACACATTTGTTGACAATTGGCCAGGACCACTAGAAAATGAAATAGTTTAGATGACTACATTACTTCTCCTGATAAAATTTGAGTTCAACTAAGGGAGAACAAAAATGTGTAATCATTAGCAAGCACTGTTTTCTGGATGGTTCTGGGGTAGAGAAGAGGAAGGAGGAGGATGTGGGTGAGGAAACGAAGGAGAATTGAAGAAAGAGAAGGCAGGAGGAGGAGGAGAGGAAGAGGGAGAAGTTGTTTGGAATGCTTTTTTAAAAAAGATTTTATTTATTTATTCATGAGACACACAGAGAGAGGCAGAGACATTGGCAGAGGGAGAAGCAGGCTCCCTGTGGGCAATCCAATGTCGGACTCAATCCCAGGACCCCGGGATCAAGCCTGAACCAAAGGCAGATGCTCAACCACTGAGCCACCGTTGAATGTATTTTAAAGTACACTTTATTACACAACAGGGATCTGGAGGTAAGGAAACAGTTTATTGACTGTAGAGATGGGTTATCATTCCTGTCAAGATGTCTGGTCAAACATATCTCAAAGTTTGACTGATATCTTCTAAGTGCTCAAATGGATGGCTCAAACTGTCTTCTTAACAAGCCCTAGCCTTACTTTCTGTACCTTGCATACGTTTACCAACTGCATCCATTATTATAATGAAAAAAACCAAGTAGGTGACAGTTCAATTATGAGATGTAATAGGGCCAAAGAGGGGTAATCACATTGGAAAGTTTGTTTTTTGACAGTTTATAACACCTTGTACTGAAGTGCTTACTGATTGCCAACTACTTTTCAAACTTAAGCCAAATTTCTCTCAGTAAACAGCAGAGAAAATGAAAATATCAAGGAAGAATTACACTTTGGTTATTGCAAAGGTTTTCTGTCAGTTTGTATAAGCATCTAAAAAGGGAAGCAAAACTTAACCAATCTCTAGTTTTCTTGAAGATAATATATATGTTGTTCAGAAGTGTTTTAAGTGGATCTCTTTGGAAGAAGTGTTCATATATGATTTTTTAAAAATATTAGTACATTTCTTCTTTGATAAAGTCGGAGATTGAATGTCACAAGATAAAAGGTACAGCACAGGGAATATAGTCAATGATACTGTAATAGCATATGGGGATAGATGGGAGCTACATTTGTGGTGAGTAGTGAGCATAGCATAATGTATAAATGTATCCAATCATTGTTGTACACCTGCAACTAATGTAACATTGTGTGTCAACTGTACTTCTATTTAAAAAAAAAGCAGAGGGGGATGTGGGTGGCACAGTAGGTTAGGTGACCAACTTTTGGTTTTGACTCAGGTCATGATCTCAAGGTTATGAGATCGAGCCCTGTGTTGGGCTCCACACTCAGTATGGAGTCTACTTGGGATTCTCTTTCTTCCTCTCCCTCTGCCCCTCCTGTATGTGCTTTCTCTCTTTCTCTCAAATAAATCTTTAAGGAAAAAGAAATGGAGATAGTAAGATCAGAGCAATTGACCTAATTGGGGGCAGAAATAGCAATTATCACCAGAGTATATGTGGAAGAAGGTAATTAACATCAACACAAGTATGGTTCCATAGTTTTTGGTAATACTCAGGGATTTCCCTCTGTCAGTTGTGTTAAAGTTTCCTTGTACATTTCCTATTTTGAGCTCAACTTAAGTGGTCTGAGAGTGGTGGAAAAGAGGGATGAGAAAGTACCATGCATATTTCTGTGTCAGGCACCATATTAAATGTTCCATGCATATTTTAATATTAATATGCCATAATTAATTTGAAGATATTTATTAGTCCCATTTTATAGATGAGAAAAATAAAATGTAGACAGAATACATTTTAGGGGTGTGTGTGTGTGTGTGTGTGTGTGTGTGTGTGTGTTTAACAGGCTTATGCAACAGAATTGTGTTGCTCATCATCCTGGTTCCAAAGACATTTCCTTTCTGCTCTAACATGCCTGGCATATTTGCTTAGGTTGTTAGTTCCCCAGGAGTTATGCATTTATTTCAGACAAAATCTCTTAAAAACAAACAAGGTAGAGACTACAGGAAGAAAGAGGAAATGCTTTCCTAAGCAAGGTCTAAGAACTAAATTTACTTCCTACTAGAAGGTGAACTGAAAAACCCAGAACTCGGTATCTTTGGAGTTAGTCTGGTGAAAATTGACTCCATTGCAGCTCCTAGACAGGACTATCTGGATTCTGGAATATATTTTTAAAATAAAGATTTCTTTATCCTAAAGAATAAATGACTAGTTGACTGGAGTAGAACCAGAGAGAACTCATGGTAGATACGCTTTTGGGGCGGTGATGGTGACATAGGGATTCCTGGAATTTGGACTGTGACAGAAAGCTGAAAGTATACTCACAGTAACATAAATACCAGAAAGAAATGACCCCCAGGGACAAAAACAATGAGGAAGAATTTTGTCATCAGGTGAACTTACCAGGAAGCCATTGTGAACGAGGTACAAGCATGGAGCATAGCTTCTCTGGGCATCATTAAAGCTATTGGTCTCTTGACTAAATACACATACTTTAGAAGTAGTCTGAGCACTCTGTCAATATTTATGAATATGGAGGTACATGGAATGTGGAAAACAGCTTGTGAATCATTTCAGGAATCTCACCTGATTAAAGTATTTAGATAGGTTTTGAATTCTAGCAAAATTGAAGGAGGTGAAACTGCTTCACGAGAGAACACACACATACCATACATCACTCTTTCCTCCATCTAAAATAATTTTGCTTTCTAACTCTCAATTTTCTGTGGAAAAAGAAGAATGAATGAATTTAACTAACCTCTGTTGAACAAAGCCATTGCCCATTTCCATTGTGTCCTTGCTGCCTAACTAGGCTGTTTATGAGGAGGAAGAGATAAATGGAGACGAGGGGCTGGCCGAGAATGGTCAGGTCACTTTCTTTGGAATGTACTGCCTATTGTTATGCCTTTTTAATTCTCCTTCTTCAGGAAGCCACTGTATTACTGAATGCACTAAATTGGTTATTTTGATATTTCCTTGTCCAAGCAAGCTGAAGCAATCTCATTCCTCATTATAGCTTTGAATCTTTCACATATTTCCCCTGTCTATCCACTTTTCATGTGTTACAGGAAACCCACAAAGAGATAACTGAAATTTTTATGGAAATATTTAAGGGTAATTGTTTCTAGGACTGTGTATATTCAGATTGGTTTTTAGGTTACAATAAAAGATGAGGGCAGCAACACAGCTTTCTGTACTCAGCCCACAATTTCATATAAGTGAATACCTCTAAATAAAAGAAAGCAGAAAAGAATAAAATTAATAGTTGCATTTACTGAGTGCCTTTTCCTTCCATTGTAGAGGACCCAGAAAACACTGTGGAAGTATAATACATAATGTAGCTGAGAACAACTGAACATTACAGTTGAATATGTTTAATCCAGAGGAATAAATACTTTATTTCCAGAGTAAGGAAACAAAATTTAATATTTAAGCAGTTTCTTCAAGACACAATAATTACTCCTATTGTTAGCAGGAAGAAAATTTACTTCCATAAAACCATAAGGTCTCAAATATGATCTGAGAAAATAAATGGCATAGCCATACTTTAGAATGCCATCAACTGTCTCTTGGCTCTCCATTGTTCAAAGAATGCGAAACAAATGCTGTTTCCATTTCCTTGTAATAAAGGAACATTGGGTGTCTGGTGTCTTGTTTGGAAAAATATAAATCATATCAGTGGATCTATCTAGAACTTGGACTTGGTGAATGACTAGAGAGTACTACACATTTCCATCAACCAACTGAGCCTCTTTCAGAATGTTACAGATGAAATGGACCCGTGGTTCATTTACTGCAGAAATGCTGACATTGAACCACAAATAAATCCTGGCAAGCCAACTAATCACTTGTTAGATAACATAGGAACACACAGGGGATCCTGGATCACTCAGAGTCTGGATCACACACTCTATTCCTAAGGCTAAAGTCTATGATTTAAGAAAAGGAGTTTGCTAAGCATCCACTACATTGTTTTTTCTTGCTGCCCTAAGCTCCAGACTCTATTCTTTGAAGTTTCAATTAGCTAAGGACCCTTAGGGAAACCCCAAGGGAAATCATGTGTCTATGTATATAATAACTGAATATTGCTAGATTTTTCTTTCTCTGAGAAGGAGTTAGGGTTCAAAGCCTTGATCCTTATAAGTGAAGAACAACTACCATATTGACTTATTTATCATCATTTCAGCAATTCAAAAAGGAAATACTATTCACTAACAAATAAGTAGTTCGTACAATATGTCTGGATCTGGGCTGACCCATCAGCTTTGCCCTTTCGGGTCTTATATGCTTTCGTCTTTGCAAGATTTTAAGCAGACAGGTGCCATAGAGGGTAAACAGACTCAGGAAAACACAGAAGTGGGAACAATGATCTCTGTATACTACACGGAAGAGGTGACATTTTAATTCTGAGTATAAGTTTGCTGGATGGGGATTGGAGTTACAGATTGGAAAAGGCATTACAGAACGGCAAATCAGCATTTGCAAATAAATTCCGGTATGTTTGGGAAGTGGTCAGTAGTTCAGTCTGGCTGCATTATGGTATTTGTAGACAAGAATGGCAGAAGATGAAGCTAAAGATGTATGTGAGATGTATGTAATGCCTCAGCAACTATTCCTTATGCTGCAGTGACCGGTCAGTGGGGATAAGGTCATGAATCTTTCCCCAACTGGCCGCACTTTGTGTCTTCCACCATGTTCACTTCATTTCACTTATTCAGTAGAGTCAGGATCAGAGTGGATGGGCAGAAATGCACAGCATCTTTGGAGATAAGAATCTTCATCCTTGAAGTGCTAAGGGCATGAGTAAAAACAGATCTCTTGGAAGCTATCTGAGCTATGAGTCATTATTTGTTAGCAGAACAAATTTAATCGAAGTGCTACAAATAGTCTTACAGATGAAGGCAAGTGTTTAACTTCATACACAAAGACCTGAATTTCTGCTTCTATTTTATATGTAGAAACCCACAAAGAAAACCCACTCCCAATCAACTCTAAAAGAAATCCATATAAAATACAAATCATAAGTTTTTATGAGCCTATCAGAGATGAGGCCACAGGGCAATCTCATAACCTGAATTGCGAAGGGGGACAGGCCCTTCTAAGCATAGGAACTGTATCATCCATGGCAGATCATGAGGGGAGAACCAACTACCATAATTGTGAATAAGAATCAACACAATTTCAACAAATCATTAAAGTATAGGTGTACACTGGTGTGTCAGTCTAGAATAACTGGAAGCCCAGACACAAGGGAAGTTCATACTTAGCCCTGACAACCACCAATTTGTTCTCTATTGCTATGTGTTTGTTTCTTTTAGATTCCGCATACACATGAGATCATACTGCATTCGTCTTCCTCTGACTTATTTCACTTAGCAAAATGCCATCATTTCATCCATGTTGTCACAAATGGCAGGATTTCTTTTTTGTGGCCAAATAATAGCTCATTCTCTAAACACATACCACCTTTTATCCATTCATTGGTGCCTGGACACTTATGTTGTTTCCATGTCTTGGCTCTTGTAAATAATGCTGCAGTGAACACAGGGACGTGACTATCTCTTCAAGACAGTGATTTCATTCCTTCAGTTATATACTCAAAAGTGAAATTGAGGGATTATAGAGTAGTTCTATTTTTAATTTTTTTGAGGAACCTCCATACTATTCTCCAGAGTGGCTCCCCAGTTTGTACTCCCACCAACGGTGCATGAGGGATCCTTTTTCCCCACATCCTCACTAGTACTTGCTACCCCTTGTCTGTTTGATACTAGCCACTCTAACAGTTGTGAGGTGACATCTTCTTAGGGGTTTAATGTGCATTTCCTGCATAATTGATATTTGCACCTTTTCACATACTTGTCAGACATTTAAATACCTTCCTTGACAAAATGTATATTCAGGATCTTTGCCCATTTTGAAAACGAATTATTGTGGTGTTTTTCCATTTGTGTTTTGTTTGTTTTTGCTATTGAGTTGTATGAGTTCCTTATGTATTTTGGATATTAACCCCTTATTAGATAAATGGTTTACAAATATTTTCTCCCATTCTATAGGTTGCCTTTTCATTTAGCTGGTTTTTTTTTTTTTCTGTGCAGAAACTTTTCAGTTTGAAAAAGTCTCACTTAAAAAAAAAATAAAAAAAAAAAAAGAAAAAGTCTCACTTGTCTATTTTTGCTTCTGTCGCTTGTGTTTTGGATACCATATCCATAAAATCATTTCCAAAATCAATGTCAAGGAGTTTTACCCTATAGTCTCATCTAGGGATTTTATGGTTTCAGGTCATACATTTAAGTCTGTAATGTGTTTTCAGTTAATTTTGTTTTGTTTTGAGAGAGAGTGTGTGTAAATGGTGTGGGGAGGGGCAGAGGGAGAGGGAGGAAGAGAATCTTAAGCAAGCTCCATGCCCAGGGTAGATTCTGACTTGGGGATCAATCTCAGTACCCTGATATCATGACCTGAGTCAAAATCAAGAGTTGGATGGTTAGCCAACTGAGCTACCCAAGTACCCCAATTTTTGTGAGTAGTTTAAGCTAGTGGTCCAGTTTCATTCTTTTGCATGTGAATATCTGGTTTTCTCAGAACCACTTATTGAAAAGATTGTCTTTCCCTGTTGAATATTCCTAGTCCTCTTCTCAAATATTAGTTGACCATGTATGCAAGGGTTTATTTCCGGGTTCTTGATTTTGTTCCGTGTGTGTGTGTGTGCTTTTTTTTCTCAGGGTTGTTTGGCCATTGGGGATCTTTTATGGTTTCATACAACTTTTAGGATTGCTTTTTTGTATTTTGATAAAAAATGCCCTTGGAAACTTGATCGGGATTGCATTGAATCTATATAGTTTTGGGTAGTATGAATATTTTAACAATATTAATTATTTTCTATGAACACAGGATATATTTCCATTTATTTGTGTCTTTTATGTTATTTTCATCAAAATCACAGTTTTCAAAACATAGATTATTCTCATCTACTTGGTTAAACTTGTTCCTAAGTATTTTATTTTTGATGTTTTATAAATGGGATTATTTTCTTTACTTCCTTTTAGGATAGTTTATTATTAGTGTATAGAAATGAAATTGGCTTTTGTATATTGACATCATATCTGCAACTTTATTTCCTTTTCTTGCCTGATTGCTCTGGTTAAGACTTTCAGGTCTATGTTGAAAAAAGTGGTGAAAGTGGATATCCTTGTCTTGTTCTTGATGTTAGAGGAAAAGCTCTAAACCTTTCACTGTTAAGTATGACATTAGCTTGGGTTTGTGAAATATGGCCTTTGCTATGTTGAGATATGTTCTTCTATACTCAACTTGTAGAGACTTTTTATCATAAGTGGATGTTGAATTTTGTGAAATGTTTTTTCTGCATCTATTAAGATGAGTATACTATTTCTTACTTTTCATGCTATTAATGTGACATATCACATTTACTGATTTGCGTATGTCATCTTAAAACTTTGAGAAATAAATAACATTTTAAAATAAAACTTTTTAAAAAGGAATACATTAATTGACTTAGAGGTAGACTGCATTTCCAGCATAGACTCCAACCATATTTTTGACAAATGTAAGGCAAAATAGTTCTAACTAAAGTTATCCAGAGGAATAAATATGCAGGAATAGCCAAGGAATTTTTGGACTTGTACTACCAGATTTTGAGATATTTTATAAAGGTATAATAAAGACTTTGAAACTTGTGTAAGAATAAAGAATTCCTGTAAAAAACACAAAGTCCAGGAATATGTTTTATTATATAAAATATTGTAAGTTAAAATAAAAGTGACATTTCAAAACAGTACTGAAAAAGTAAATTATTCAACAAATGCTGCTGTGATATTTGTTTGGGAGAAAAAAAAGAGTGTGACTCTATGTAAACTGACAATATAAAATACAGATAAATTAGATTTAACTTCTGTAAAAGTATTTTCATAACTGAAAAATAAGAAAATAAACACACCTATCAGATTTCATGATGCAGTATATTTGTAAGATAAATGTCTAATATTAGCAATATGTTAATTAAAAATACAAGTAATAGAGGCACCTGGGTAGCTCAGTTGGTTATGTGTCAGACTCTTGATTTTGGCTCAGGCCATGATCTCAGCAAGATCAATCAAGCCTCACTTTGGGCTCTATGCTCAGTGTGGAGACTGATTGAAATTCTCTCTCCCTTTCCTTCTGCCCCTCCTTCTGTGCTTGCTCTCTCTAAATAAATAAATTCTTAAATAAAAGTAATAGAAAAAACAATAAGAGTAAAATGACTATCCAAATTAACTTGGAAAAAGTTAACTACAACTTGTCTTAAAGAGGCAAAACAACAAAAAGAAAAAGCCAAAAAGACAATAAACTTAAGGTATTAAGATAATCAGATTTATTAACATTCACATTTATTAGATATCAAATAAAATCAAACCACACTAGTAAACTGAAAGTTTCCTACTACAAAAACAATGTTGTTTTTAAATTGTAAACGCTCCACTTGTCAAACAAATGATAGAAAGTGCCCTCCTATATTTTAATGAAAAGGATGTAAATTGGTTCAGCCTTTCAAGAAACCAAATTAAGAGAATATATCATAAGAAGTAATGCTCACACCTCTTGACCTTGTAATTCTATTCCTGTGGATTTATTCTAATGAAATATAATCAGAGATGTTTACTGGGCTTTATATATGATGGCGTTTATCATATCAGTGTCATTTATAATGAATAAGAAAACAACCCAATACTAAAGAGATTAGTGAAATAAATACTAGTATGGCAGTGGCATGGACTATTGCTTTGTAATAATTAAAATCTTGCTTTTATAGAATAATTAATGACTCTGAATGTTTATGATATAAGCTTCTTTAATAATATACACACATGTAAGGAAAGTATACTGAAATAACCACGACTATTTTTAAGTAGAGAGTTGGAATTTTTAAAACTTTTTGGTTGATTTTTGTATATACATTTTAGCTTTTCACATAGTTGTCATTTCATTTTCCAATTCCACTCCATCCCTTCTAACTTAAATGCACTCCAGTTAGGCTTTTGCCCGTGAAACAGCTTTAGTAATGTAGGCAACAATGATGCCTACCTTGCTAAATCTAACCACTAATGTTTAATTTTTACCTTCACTTGAACACTATAGAATTTGACCTGGCCAATCACTTCCTCTTCCTTGATATACTTTCTTCACTTGGCATGCAGGAGGACATCACCTCTGCTTAGTTTCCTTCCAATTCACATTAACACCCTTGGTGAACTTATCCAGTCTTATGACTTTTAATAACCACCTTCAACCCCATGGCACCCAAATGTATACCTCCAACTTAGACATTGTCCTCCATGTTACAATCACATATTCGACTGTTAAAATCCATATAACTACTTTAATATCAAATAATAGACATCTCAAAACAACAAATCTAAAACTGGACTCCTGGTATTATCTCCCCAAAGGCTGCTCTTCCCACATTTTATTCTCCTTTATTCCTTTTATTCTCACCTTGACTTCTAATCTCACAGAATAGATCTAGCTGACTCTTTCCTAACATATATTGAAAATCCAACTGTGTCTCCTCTGGTCTATAACCTACCACCATTTGTTTCCTAAATAACTGTAATAGCCCAATAACTAGTGCCTCTGACTCTTCCACTGCTGAATAACCTGTTATCAACATATCCATCAGAATGCCCTTTGAAAATCTAAGGTGACTCCTCTTATATTTGTGATCTGCAAAATGTTACCCATTTCATTAAGTGAAAGGAATGGCTTTATAGTGCCACACAAGTCCCTGTATAATCTCACTCCCAACATCTCTCTGAGCTCATCTCATTTCTTTCTCTCTCACTCATTCTGCTCCATTGTACCCTAGCCTCTTGCTGAACATCAGATCTGCAAGGCAGACTCCTACCTCAGGACCTTTGCACTTGTTATTACTGTCTACCTAGCATACTCTTCTCTAGAAAACTTATAGTGAACTCTCCACTTTTTATTAAAGTCTTATTCAAATTTTCTTTTCAAGCGGTTACCTTGAAAACTCAATTTCGAAGCAGAATCTGAAGGGCACAGGGCAAAAGATGAGCAAAATGAGCAAAAGGGAGTGGGAGATACAGGGTTCTAATTATGGAATGAATAAGTAAGGGGAATAAAAGGTAGAGGTAATATAATCAATAGAATTATTATAACATTGTGTGGTGAAGATGGTAGCTACACATGTGAACACAGTATAGCATATGGAGTTGTAGAATCATTATGTTGCACACCTGAAACTAATATAAGATGTGTCAATTATACTTCAATTTTAAAAAATAATAAAATAAAAATAGAACCTGCCTCCCAACTCCAATTCCCTGATCCTTTTTAATCCTCACTAGTTTTTCCCACGATATGACCATGTTTAGATACAGGCAAGAGAGGCCCCTGACCCAGACTCCACAATTAGAAGATATCATGCTGACCTTTCTCCAGCTGAGTCTTCTTCATGGGGCAGGGGAATCAGTCCATGGGCCCAGGGAGATGCCCACATGGAAGCACAGGCCTTTTTTCCCTAGACCAAGATCCAAACAGCAAGCATCCAAAAATGATTAATCAACCATCCTGTGAGATCCTCTTCTCTGTGGGTAAGCCTTCAGGATATCCACAACACTAGTGTATGTGAGAAGTGGCCAAAGAGAAGCTGCTGAAGGAGTGATTTGAATAGTTTGAAAAATGTAGACCAGAGAGGGATGTGGATGTCATAAAGCCCCTTTTCCATGTGAGGCGAAATAGGGCTGGGAAGCAAAGGGGGCTGAGCCAGGACCCAGCTCTCTACTTGCTTCTGCTCTCTTGAGAATCATAAATTGGTTTTTGGAAAACGGATATGTTGTGCAGCAGATCTGCAATCCATTCATTCCCTTTATGAAGTTGTGGCTAGAAAATTCTTGGTGGAAAAAGGAGGCTTATTCCATAACTCACAGCTGTGATTGGTTTTCATCTAAAGCTTTTTTTTTTTCTTTTCTGCTAAGCTGACAGTAGTAGTCAAATATATACACAGATATGTTTTTGACAAGGAAGGCATTGTCATATGTTGCTTTTGAGAATATAAAACTTTTCTGGAAGATAATTTGACAATATGTATCAGAAGTGTTGAAATACCACTTCTTCTAGAAATGTGCCTTTAGCGTAAGTACACCCCCATGGATCATCCTTGTTTGGATAATATTAAAAATCACCTTATCTAGTATTATATCTACACTGAAGAGCTCCTTTCCTGTTTCTTTATTGGAAAGCAAGTATACTGTTCTTCACTGATGACTCATAAACGTTTTTGGTTGTTTTCCTTGACCACACAAATTTCCACAGACAACAAGTGCCTCCCGATCTTACTATTACTTCATAGGAATTTCACTTTATCTAGAATTTTAGGCATAGGTTTAATTGCTCAAGTTTGTCCAAAATGAGAGTGTTCCCCCTTGGAAGAAGGACATATATTCTAGACCTGCTTATGGCTGTATACTCTGCACAAGTCACCTTAAAACTAAGAACTTTAAGTTCTTTCTCTGTCATATGAGGGGATTAGACTAAATATTCTTGAGGGTGTCTTCTAGCTCTGGTCTTTATAAATTTGTTCCAGATTTGTTCCTGATCACTTCAAAAAAGGTTGTCATAATCTTTTTCTTCTTTTTTTAATAACTAGAAATGTGTACCTCTTAATCCCCTTCAATTATTTCACCCTCACCCATTTCCTTTCTGGTAATCACCAGTTTGTTTTCTGTATTTAAGAGTTTGGGTTTTTTATGTTTGTTCTATGTTTGTATTCTCGGGAATCTAACCAATAAAGCCTGTTTGGCAAGAGACATGCCCAGTGATGACCAGAGCAGGGCAGAATGTATTAACAGCAGCTGCAACAAGGCAGGCCTGGGTGTTTGATATTCTACTTGACAAAGAAAAAGGTTGGTTCCATAGCTAGGATGATTCTAAGCTACAGAAGAGGGGTAGTCTATAATTCTAGCAGAAGAAAAAAATTGGCCTTTAAAAAATGAGACTTCAGCCTGGGATTCATCCATTATTTTGTGCTTTTTCCCCTTCTCATAATTTGGGTCTACCAAATGCATCCACTCATCTCCACATGCCCTATGAATCCCCTACTCCAAGTCACCATCATCTCTCAGGCGAACTTCTGCAATGGCTTCTTTACCATCCCTCTAATCGTTGGCCAACTTCTGTTCATTCACCACATAGAAGCCAGAAAAATCTTATTGTAATCAGGTTATAGAACTCTTAAATGGCTTCTCACAACTCTAAGAATACAAATGAAACCCTGTTCATGGTGTATAAGTCCCAGCATCACAGTCCAGCCTAATTTTCCAAATGTATCACTTTTCTCTATAGTCTACACAGCAGTGTATCCCAGCAGTGATTCAGACACACTGAATTTGTGTTCTTCCAACAACTCCAGGTTTTTCTACACTGGATCCTCTACAGTTGATTTTTTCCCCCTGGAACTTTCTTTCACCAGATCAGCATGTATCAGTTTGATGAAAAACCATTTGCTCACTTTCGTCTCTGAAGTCAGTGGGGAAAAATTCTTAGCTCTGAGCACCACCAACCTTTCAATTTACCCCAAATGGAGAAATATATTTGTAAATATAAATATGTAATAGCATTATAAATATGTAATATTTATATATTAAGTATATACAATTATCTATTTTCTCCATTCTAATTTTTAAGTAGTTCAATTTGTTAGGTTTTTTTTTTAGTTCACTGAGGCTATAAAAATCTCAGATTATGTATCAGGTTCCATAGCTTTCCTACCAAGAATGGTTATCCACCACCACCACCACCACCAGCATGTGCTCACACGTGATCTACTCTGTCTTCATAACTCATAAGGATTCAGAAATCCATAAAAATTTTCTCAAATGGAAAAAAATCTATACCACTTATATTCTAGCAATTATTACCAAAGCACACCTAAATGAAGTGATTTGATAGCTAACACAAATATTTTAAGTGTTATTTAGAAAACGGAGAAAGGTGGAAAAATACTCTTGTACGATAAATTTCCAACTAGGACTTTTGTAAGGAAAGACTATAATAATCTTGGTTTAAGTAGCTTTATTCTTTAGATATTTCCACTGTAACAGTAAATTTTACAGAACAATTTAATAAACTGCCTCAATTTCAATAGCTATGTTTTCTTCCTCCTTGAAGACATCCCTCTTTTGTGATTAGTGCTTGAAGAACAGTAAAGCAATTTCTGCACTAATCTAGGAACCAGCAACCAGGAAAGCATGATGCAAATTTTTAAATGAGTCTAAAGTTCAATCCTCTCAGGAACTTTTAGGAAATCAACAGGAGATTGTTATAAAACAAAATCAAGAAAATCTCATAAAGTAATCTTTTTAAAGATCTAATAATGCACTGTGGTGTTAGTTTAACTCTACAACACTGTATATCATATCACTGGATGAAGGGGAATAATTCCACAAAGCCACCAAATAAAATACTACTGAGCCTTTATCAGATAGTTATTAGTTCATTAAAGCCACCAACAATGTATTCCTAAGTAACTGACACGATTTTGTTACTGTTCTGAAATAAAATGATGTATGGCTGCCCATTGGCTATAGTAAAGGCACAAAGTAATGTATCAAAAAGTAACGGAATCTTAAGTGACATTCTTAATAGGAAGGTACATTTTTGTTTGCAGATGTAATAACACTTTTAAAAAAAAGATTTTATCAATTTAAGAGCAAGAGAGAACACAAGTGGGGAGGAGAGGGAGAAGCAGACTCCCCACTGAATGAGGAGCCTGATGTGAGGCTCAATCATAGGATCCTGGAATCACGACCTGAGCCAAAGACAGACACTTAACCAACTGAGCCACCCAGGAACATGAGTAGTGACACTTTCATCCAAAGCCATGACCTGAGCAACCTAGCATGCAATCCTTGACTACAGAGTTTTTACTGAACTTGCTTGAGTATAGCAATAAAGAAATGGCAAATTGAGTACATGTCTTCAGTCTGTGAATAAATAAGCAAGTTGGAAAACCAACCATTTTAGATTTTCTTCTTCTGCTCCCATTCCTCCTTTTCCCTGTCTAATGGAATATATTTTAGTGTTCATAAAAGCTCATGGACTGACAGCTCTGGAGACAGGTACTCATGATTCCACAGGTACTGATTGGTAATTGGCAGTATGTATTTTGCCCAGGAGATGGGTTCAATCTCTGTGCTCAATGAGCTGTGGGTTTGCCAATGAAGTTGTTGACAAGGATAGCAATTAGTGTCAGGCAGAAAGAGGTCAATACGACAAAATTTAAGAAAATAACTGACTTTCTGTTTAATGTACCTAAATATGACTTCAGGAATATAAACCAAAATTGAGGAACAAAGGAGAAATAATTCTATTGTTCACATCATATTACAATATGGATACTATGTCACATCATTTTTTGATCTTTAGAATTCATTTTCAGATTGGTAGAGGAAAAAAGGAAGTTTAGGAAAAAATAGAACAATATTTTATTATTCCGATTAAATCAGCAATTGCTCTTCTGCATATCCTTTTTTCAGGTTCCTGTCTACTATAGGTTTATCTTTTTTTGGATACTCAAAATATTAGGAAGAAAATTAATAGGCACCAAGCAATTGAACCTATGGGCACTATAACCAATCTGAAAAGATGCTGACTGTAAATAACCAGTATGGTATCCTACAAAATCACATCAATCTATGATTTTTTTCATAGTTTCCCATTTCACCAGCTCATCATTGTGAACTTCTCTACTTTTCAAAATGTCAAATTATTAAAGTTGTTCAGGCCACTTGTGAAAAGCTAGGAAACTGTTGTCAGTGTAGTGTATTGAAAAGACCACACACTGAAGACATGAGTTTGCTAGACCAAATCTACGCAGCCCAAATAAATGACTTTGGACAAAGAATATCACCTCCACAAGCATCCCTTTTCCAAGATGTAAAATAAAGATACAATAATAGAGAGTTGTTTAAAAATAAGACAATGGCTGTAGAAAGTATAGTCATCCAATAGAGGTGTATAAATGTTAAAAATGTCATGCACTTTCTAGTCAAAGCCTTCTGTAGACAGTATATACAAAAACTAATGAGTTGAATCTTTGTATCTAATCAAATAATGATTTTCAATTTGACTATATCAAAACATGGAGAAGGGGAGTAGTAAGGTTGGTCAAAAAAAAAAATCTCTTCAGCTCTTCAAAAGTACCACCTATCACTCCTATTCAAAAGACTTGCAGTAGTTACAACATCTTGGTGAATTTTCTTTAGGAAATTTTGGGTTATCATCAGATAAATGTATGATAACATAAGCTAACTGTAAGAGAGTCAACCATAGGTAAATATGAAATAAAAATGTTTTCAACAGCTTCAGCTTTACTGTTATGATCCATTTAATGAATTGATAAATAATCTCTTGCTAGATTTACTTTACAACCTGAGCTTTAATTTTGCTGCAGGACCAATTCTCTTCTTTTCTCCCCCACTTGACCTTGTTGAACAGTGTTCTTCAGTGTTTATGAACAGGGTATGAGCTTTCATGGTGATTAGTAGGAGTGGCTCATTACTTAGCTGAAGACAGGTAGGGTGGCATAGGAATTATGTAGAACTTGTATTGGGAGCCCTATCTTTAATACTAGTATTTAATTTTTATAAATTTCAGAAATTTCTAAAAATATTTTTTTATTCATGAGAGACACACAGATAGAGGCAAAGACATAGAGGGAGAAGCAGGCTCCTTGTGGGAGAGCCTGATGTGAGGCTCAATACCAGGACCACAGAATCGTGCCCTAAACCAAAGGCAGATGCTCAACCACTGAGCGACCCAGGTGCCCCTGGAATTTCGGAAAGTAAATGAAATTGGATGATATAGGAGAGAAGAGAAGTCCTTTGTGATGACTCTAAAATACTACTAGGAAATCTGAGGTCCATTACTTTTAATCATGTTATCCTGGCTAGTTATGCCCACTTAATAACATTGTACCCTCATTATACTGAAATTAACTACCCTTTCTTTTAATTCTTTGAGCAATATTGAAAGCAATTTGGCAGCATATTTGTGAGCCTTAAAAATAATCATAATCATTGACATCATAATTATATATATATATATATATATATATATATATATATATATATACACACACAAAGGAAATAATCTTAGATATAGAAAGAAATAATCTTTTTAGCATTTATTTATTTTATGCCATTTTATTTATCCCATAACTATTTATATTTCTAAAAATATGGAAACAATTTATATGGCCAGCAATAGATAAATACTAATATAAAAATTAAGTTTATTTATAAAAGGGGAAATTATACGGCTGATAAAATGTTTATAAAATTTTATGGTCAAGGGCAGCCCTGGTGGCTAAGCTGTTTAGCGCCGCCTTCAGTCCGGGGTGTGATCCTGGAGACCCAGGATTAAGTCCCACGTTGGGCTCCCTGCATGGAGCCTGCTTCTCCCTCTGCCTCTTTCTCTTTCTTTCTCTGTGCTTCTCATGAATAAATAAATAAAATGAAAAAAAAAAGTTTAAAAAAATATTATAGTCAAGACTATAATGATATTACAATATTAAGTGAAAAAGTCCCAATAAAAATTTTTGTATACACTATGATGTGAGAAATATTCTGAGATAAAAGGTTGAAATAAATATATCAAAATTTAGATGTTGATTTCTTGTATAAAATTTTTCAACTTCTTCTTTGAACTCTTATGTTCTTATTACTATGTATGTATTCCCTTCCTAGTCAGAAAACAACCTATAAAAGATAAAGTGATTTGGGCATCATTTAGCTTTAGAAGAATTGGCAGTTAAGGGAAAATTTTTCAAATGTATAGTCGTTTAAAGATTAGATCTCACAGGAAATTGAACTTTCTAAATAATACTGAAAGTAGAGTCTTAGCGAAAAATGTCTTTGATTCATTACTGAGTTATTCCTCTGGTATACTGGTAGATCTGATAATAGGACTCTGAAAGTCTTTGAAACTTCTATATCAAAAGCATCTTTTTGCTCCCTAAATCAACCTGAAATTTGAAGAAAAACATGTTGGTGATTTTTTTAAAGTGTACAAGTCTATGTACCACCTTTAGAATGCTTGCTATGGGTATCTGACATTCCAGTAATATATCACTGTGGTGTGTCATCCAGAAAAGACATCCTGTTGAGAGATCACTTGCAAGACATTGAGCAGCTCCTCTAATAATATGCTGCTTGAATATATCCTTGATATAACTGATAGCTAGAGAAGGAATTTTTAAGAGCCTTTAAGAATCTCAAGAGAAAAAAAATACATGTTTTAATTTTTCAATTATAGATTATCTTAACAGGGGGACACACTGGCATGAATGTGTGTACAGTGTATAGGCAATATGTATTAATACACACATACCCTATTTTAACGTGCTTCACTTTATTGCACTTTGAGGATACTGCATTTTTTACAAATTAAAGGTTTGTGGCAATGCTGAGTCAAGCAAGTCCATTGTCACCATTTTCCCAACAAGCTTTGCTCATTTGTGTCTGTGTCATATTTTGGTAATCCTCACAATATTTAAGCTTTTTCATTATTATCCTATATTTATTATGACAATCTGTGATCAGTGGTTACAACTCACTGTAAACTCACATGATGGTTAGCATTCTTTAACAATAGCATATTTCTTAAAAGAACTGTACATCTTTTTGCTGTTGTACACTTAATAAACCACAGTATAGTGTATACATAACTTGAATTTTTGGGAAACCCAAAAACACATTTGATTCATTTTATTGTGATATTTGTTTTATTACAATGGTCTGGAACTGAACTCCCAATATCTCCAAGGTGTTCCTGTACAAAGAAAGTCTACCCACAGAAGCATGGCTTGGAAAGGAAACTTGGGTATGGCTATCAATTGAGTAGCAAGTATTCCAAATAGAAGAGAAACAGTTATGAATAAAAAGGATTATCATTGTATTGCTACCTCACCCAATTCACTCTGAATACACCCTGTTGACAGAAAGTTGTTCCTTAAAAAAAGGTAGTGGATTTTGCATATTGATTTACAGCATCTCTCATGCAGGACAATAAAGATAACTTAGTGATTGAGAAATGAGATTTTATTCCAAGCGGATCAAATATGGAGAAAATAGCTTCCAAAGTTGATGTACATAATATTTATAAGACTGTATGTCTTAAGTGAGGAAACAATTTACTACATAAATTATGTATAGAAAGAGCAAACAAATGAGTGTGGATAGTTTTTAGTATGATACCTGATACATATGTATGTATACATATATACAATATATAGTATACATATATAGATATATATGTGTATAAAATGTATATATATTTTCTCCCCTCAAAACTCATGTCCCAAGAAGTGATAAGTTAGCACAATTCAACAATCTATGTAACTATTAATAGCTCTAAAAATGGTTATACATCTACAAGAACACAGAGAAAGAGAAAGGTCTTTTCCTGTCCCAGACATATCTGAGAGGTCAATTATTGCCAAGATTCTGACTCTACTTTTGTCCCTGCTTCTTTCTGCCCAGTAGTTTATTTGTCTTCCTTCCTTCCTTCCTTCCTTCCTTCCTTCCTTCCTTCCTTCCTTCCTTCCTTCCTTCCTCTTTCTTTCCTTCTCTTTACTTCTTTCTTTCTTTCTTTCTTTCTTTCTTTCTTTCTTTCTTTCTTTCTTTCTTTCTTCTTTCTTTCTTTCTTTCTTTCTTTCTTTCTTTCTTCTTTCTTTCTTTCTTTCTTTCTTTCTTTCTTTCTTCTTTCTTTCTTTCTTTCTTTCTTCCTTTTTTCCTTTCTTCTTTCTTTCTTTCAAAAAATATTTATTTTAGAAAGAAAGCACATGAGCAGGGGTTGGGGCAGAGGGAGAGAATCTCAAGCAGGGTCCATGCCCAGGGCAGAGTCTGACGTGGAGCTGGAGCTGAATCTAAGACTCTGAGATCATGATCTGAGCTGAAATCAAGTCAGATGCTTAACCAACTGAGCCACCCTGGAGCCCTGGTTTCTTTCTCTCTTTCTCTCTTACTGCACAGACTGACTTCCTCATATAGTGAACAGCTTGGAGATGGTCTCCAATCATCTCCAAGCCTCCCTTCCAAATGTCCTACCACCAGGCTAATTCTCTTCTTATATTCAAATGAGAAGGAGTCTAACTGCTAAATTTTGTCAGATAATCTTGTCTAGATTTGGGCAAATTTGTAAGCTCTGAAATATTCTGTTCATAAGTAGCACCATATCAAGTATTGAAAACACCAAAGGAAATAAAGCAAGCCCTAACATTGAAAGTTCCTGTCCATCCTATTCAAGAATTATGATTTTTATGAGCCTGTGTACACTTCATAATAGCCCCTTCACCTCAGAGATAGAGACCACAAAAGTAAGTTACTGCTCAGATTAAGTGTGAATTTCTCTAAAAATTGCCCCAGAGATGGTGTTATTATACTTCCCCTTATATTAATGTTAAATATTTTATTTAAGAATTAATTTAAAAATATAAATAAATAATCTTTTTAAAGTAAGCCCCATGCCCAACATGGGGCTTGAGCTCACAACCCCAAGTTCGAGTCACATACTCTACCACCTAAGCCAGCCAGGCATACCTTTATTAAATATTTTATAATTAAAGTTTTTATTTTGAAATTATTATAAATGCATGGGCATTTGTAAATAATAATAAGGATCACAGGTACCCTTTATCCAGTTACCTCAATAAAAATCTTGGAACAGTGTAGTACAATATCAGAACCAGGATACTGCCATTGACGTGGTCAAGAAAGAGAACAGTTCCATCACCACAGGAATCCCCCATGCTGCCCCTCAGAGCCACATCTTATCCTCCAACACTTGGCAATTACTGACCTGTTCATCGTTTCTATATCTTTGTCATTACAATAATGTCATATAAGTGAAATAATATACTATGTAACTTTGGGGGGTTGGCTTTTTTCACTTACCATAATTTTCTTGAGATTCATCCAAGAGGTTATGTGTATCAATAGTTAATTCCTCTTTACTGGTGAGTAATATTCCATGGTAAGGATGCACTACAGTTTGTTTAACAATTTACACAATGAAGGACATATGGCTTCTTTCCAGTCTGTGTATACCACAAGTAAAGCTACATTTGAACCATTTGTGTTGACATTTTTATGGGAACACAAGTTTTCTATGGGATAAATGCCCAAGTGTGCAGAAGCTGGATTTACATCATACCTGCATATTTACTTTTTTATAAGAAACTGCTAAATTGAGGCACATGGGTGGCTCAGTTGGTTAATCATTCAACTCTTGATCTTAGGTCAGGTCTTGATCTCGAGGCTGTGGGTTTGGGCCCCGTGTTGGACTCTCCACTAGGTGTGGAGCCTACTTAAAAAAAAAAAAAAAAAAAAAAAAGCAACAACTACTAGACTATTTTCCAGAGTGACTGTAGCATTTTATATTCTCACTAGCCATGTGTAAGTGATCCAGTTTTTCTGCATCTCTATTAACATTTAGGGGTTATCACTATTTTAAATTATTTTTTTGGTTTTATTTTTTCTTTTCAAATCTTTATTTAAATTCTAGTAGTTAACATATAGTGCAATATTGGTTTCAGCAGTAGAATTCAGTGATTCATCTACTTTTTTTTTAAGTCATTATGATAGGTAGAGATGATAAGGAGTAATTTATTGTCATTGCTATTTGCATTTCCCTGGCAACTAATGATGTTGAACTTCCTTCCATGTGCTTATCTGCCATCCATCTATCCCCTTTGGTAAAATGTCTCCTCATGTCTTTTGCCCAGCTGCTAATTGAATTTTTCTGTTTTTCTTCTTCTCCTCCTCCCTCCCCCTCCTCCTCCTCCTCCTCCTCCTCCTCCTCCTCCTCCTTCTTCTTCTTCTTCTTCTTTCTTCTTTTTACTATTAAGTTTTGAAAGCTCTTTATATATTCTATATACTAGTCCTTTGCCACGTGTGTGGTTTGCAAATATCTTCTTTTAGTCTGTAGCTTATATTTTTATCTTTTTAACATGGTCATTTACAAAATAAATGTTTTTAGTTTTGATGAAGTCCAATTTATCAGTTTTCACCCAATATTGTCATGCTTTCAGTGTCAAGCCTAAGAACTGTTTGGCTAGGTTCAAAACTTTTTCCTATAT
The DNA here is from genome assembly GCF_048418805.1 of Vulpes vulpes. Classification (NCBI taxonomy): domain Eukaryota; kingdom Metazoa; phylum Chordata; class Mammalia; order Carnivora; family Canidae; genus Vulpes; species Vulpes vulpes. Next base: position 43,664,026 of record NC_132786.1, on the reverse strand, counting down.
TTTTCTAAATAGTTTACAGCTTTACACTTCAGATTTAAGTCCATAATTTTTCTTGAGTTAATTTTTGTATTGAGATTCATTTTTTGACCTATGGATGTCTAATTGTTCTAATGACATTTGTTGCAAAGGCTATCCTTCCTCTCTCAAATTGCTTTTGTGCCTTTGTCAAAAATCAATTGAGCATATTTGTGTGGATATTCTCTATTCTGTTCCATTTATCTATTTCTATCCCTCTGCCAATATTACTGTCTTAATTACTGTAGTTATATTGTAGGCCTGAATATTGAGTAGAATGATTTCTATATTTTATTCCTTTTTAAGATAGTTTTATCTATTTTGTGCCTTATTCCTTTCTATATAAATTTTAGAATAAGTTTCTTTATGTGTATAAAAAAGACTTGCTGAGATTTTGATCATGTTAAGTTTTCAGCTACCCTTGGAAAAATAAACTCAGAACCTTTCCAAAAGAAACAAAAATAGAACACAATTTTTTAATAGAAATTTGTTAACATTCTGTGCAATTTGGATGCTCAGTATTAGAATTCCTTGTGTAGGTTGAATGTTTCTTGCCTGAATCTCTAATTTATGCTCTGTAGCAGAAGCTGACAAGCTTTGGCCTGTGCCACTTCTGTTTAATAAGTCCTGTTGAGCTAAGAATGGTTTTTACTTTTTTAAGGGTTGAAAAAACAAACACAGAAGAATATGTGACAGAGGCTTATGTTGGCCACAAAGCCTAAAATGCATCTGTCTCTTTACAGAAAAAGCTTGCTGATCCTTCTTTACAGTGTTACACATTTGAATTATAGAGAACAAAAGGAAATAAATTGTTACAATATAAAAAATGCAGAAGTTCCTCAATAATAACTATATTTACCAATATATAAACTTCTCTTCAGCCAAATTAAGATCATCAAGTAAATGAATGTGTAGGCTACTGAGTATATCCTATTAAAACTATGTAACAGACAACCTATGTTTCTAATTTAAGGTAGTTGTGAAAACCAAAAAGCAAAATACTCTCCAAATACAAGGCATTATTATTCACATTATAAAGCAAGATAATTGTATGGAGGCAGCAAAGAATACTGCAAGAACACGGATTTTTGAGTCAACTGTTCTGAGTTTGAATCTTAGCAGAGGGATTGTGTTCTTGGCTATGTATTCTAACCTGTCTGAGTTTCGGTTTCCTCATCTATAAAATAAGAATGAAAACAGTATTTCTATCAGAGCATCACAGTGATGCTCAAATATGTTTAGTGCATGGAAAGAGTACTGTAGGGGTGGAAATAATGTTCTGTGTAATTTGTGTTTCCTAGTAATATTTTTATTTATATGCTATAGAGCTCATTAACATGGTCCAAACTGTGGTTTCACTGAAGAGTATAGACAGAAGGTAAATAACACAGCTTATCCACATCACCAAAATCTTAAAGACATGATTCTTTTCATGGAAATTTGTATTTATAATATTTAAATTAAGGCATATCACATCATTATTCATTTAACAGATATAGCTTATTAAGCTATCACAGCATCAGGTGCCATTATGGTAGAAAGATATATATTCTCTCCTCAGGAGGACTTTACAAAGTGTACCCTTGAAATTGGTACAGTGACATACCTACATATATTATTCAATGTAAAACAAGTAAATAATATTCTATAAAATCTAATTGCCAGTAAGCTACAATGTACTTAAGTAAACATATCAGCATAATGGATTTTTATTACTTATAAACCAGAAATCATGAAAATATAAGCAGGAAAAGAAAATATGAACATTACCACAAGCTCTGTGCCTCAGAGATAAATCATAAACCTTTCTAATTCTGGCACAAAATTATTGTAAATAATTTTTATGTAATAGTAAAGTGGACATGCAAAAGAATGCTTTGTCATCAAGTTATCTAAATTGCATTTATGTAAGAAAAATTCATGACTGTTATAAGCAAAGTTACACCAAGCTAATAAATCAGAGCAGGAAAGCAAACTAATTTTTTTCAATACCAACTCTAAGTCTCAAGGGTTAGCCAACTGTAGGCTAAAATGTAGCTGAATACATGAATAAGCTTTTCTTTTTGTACTCATATTTTTTGGTATAGTTTATTGTCTCTCGAACTCAGATTTGATAACTACTCTAAGCTTAGGATCATTATTTTATTTTTCATTTTTTAAAGATTTTTTTTTTATTTGAGAGAATCTTCAAGTAGATTCCCTGCTGAGGCCTCACAGGGCTTCATCTCAGGACACAGGACATCATGATCTGAGCCAAAACTAAGTTGAACACTAAACCAACTGAGCCAACCAGGTGCCCCTATATCATGATTTTAAAGAAATGAAATGCTATGTCTGCCTTATGTGATGGAAAGGGAAGCTTTCCCCCTCCATTTCTTTCCTTAACCTGCATTGTGTCTGTTATTCAATCATCCATTATAGTCAAGTTCTTTACTTTTTTAAAAAAGATTTTATTTATTCATGAGAGACTCAGAGAGGCAGAGACACAGGCAGAGGGAAAAGCAGGCTCCATGCAGGGAGCCTGATGTGGGACTGGACCCCAGGGACTCCAGATCTGGGCCGAAGGGAGGTGCTCAACCTCTGAGCCACCCAGGCATCTCTAGTCAAGTTCTTTGTACTAAACAGCTAAAACCTTTCCAGAAAAAAGAAATCATTTTATTACTGAAATATAGGAAACATAAACATATACGTTTGCAGGCCAGTGAATGAAAGGATGTACCAGGTTGTAATTCAATAAATTTTTTTCCATCCCAAATAAGGCAATCCATAAGAAATATCTGGAAGATTTAAATAAATTTTCTGAAGTGTTATTTCCTGTTAATCACTTTGTTGCTAAAATCTTTAACTTGGGGTATATCTTTCGCAGTCTGAAGACATAAGGCTGCTGACACCAGCACACAGTCAGAGGCAAACCAGATGGAGAGGGTTTTGAGATTTGTGCATATATTAAGCAGTAATACTTCACTTGAGATACCTTTTGCCTTTGTGCTTCATAAATACTTCATTAGGGTAGAATGGGAATCCTAACTTCTTTGTATAATAGGAAATACCTCCTAACCTACTAAATCTCTAGACGAAAGTCATTCAATCTGGCTTTTGCTTAAGTACAATGTATTTAATCCTATACCAGACACATCCCATGTTCACTTTCAAGACCTCAAGGAGAATAATACCTTGAGGAATACTAATAAAAAGTTTCATGATTTAAATGTGCTTCAAATTTCACTTTGCTCTTAAAATAGGACTTCCAGTTTCTGAAATTGTGAAATGATTTTCATAGCCCATGTCTCAAATGATTTTAAAAAGTAATTACATATCTTCATTAAACATACAATCATCATTGAACTGAATTTTCCTGGTTTGTCAGACGCTTAATGATCAAAGTTCATTTGACTTTAAGTGAACTAATGATGTGTATATACTAGCTGAATTCCAAAGACCTCTTTTATTTGTAGAATCATCCTCTTAAACCCAGATTTCCTAAAAGATGTTTTTCTGTCACCAAATTGGAGGTAAAATAACAATGCAATAATTTGTTTGTTGAAACATCTGAATATATTCAGCACCATAAATGCAGAGAAGCATAACAGAAAGTAATTACAGGCCCGTGTTTATATCCACTTGTTAGTAAGACAAAGCATATTGTGCAAGCAAGGGGTAACTACACACTTTACATTTAACAAGTTATCTCTCAGGCAGCTGTCATTCTAGTTAAGATAAGGGAGCCACACATCAAATGCAAATTACTTTTCACCTCATCGATCAGAGTCAAACAGGAGCACTTAAAAGTAAACAAAACCACCAGGCTGCTCAGCTCTCCCTGTGATTTAAGTCAACAGTTGGCATGAATGCTGAAGGGGAATAACGAATTAAAAGCACACGCAGCTCCCTCTTCATCACTAGACAAACTTTCAGAAATTTAATTCAATTAGCCAAATACGTATTAAGTGCCAACGATGGAGAAGACAGACTAGGCTTCTCTCCTTTCAAAAGTCTACGATCTCTTAAATGGGTAAGGAAACAGGCTCCAGAGTGAAGAAAGAACAGCTATGAGAACACAAATGACTACATCATAAAATAAATACGCACACTGCCATGAGAATTCAAGTGAAGAAGAGACCACGTCTAATAAAGAAAAAGTAGTGGCCAAGTTCACATGGTTAAATCAGAACCCTAGTCTTAAGTTTTAAGAAAATAAATGCAGTGTGGTATAGAAAACTTGACGTTTCATGGGAAGCTCTGACCTTCAAACAGTATCAACCAGGAGTCCCCAGTAAGTTGGTTGACTACGGAGTTAACAATTCTGAATTAACAAATTGGCACAGGAAAATGTACCCCCAAAGAAGAGGTCCTTGCCAAACGACTTGTTAACAGTCCTTCACGGATTATGGCTTTGCAAAATTAAAATTGTTGGCTGAAAGAGAACTGTTGGCTGAAATTAATCAACAAGTCGTGTACTTACAGGTCTGAGCACCAGCCTTTACAAATACTGATATAACTAAAGCAAGTTTTCATGAGGATGGAATTAAATCCCACGATTACATCTCTGTTTAATGATACTAGTTTCAGAATCATCAAAGCAATCTCCTTTCAGTGACACCAGTTCTGCATTTTTATATTCTATTTATTGTATGGGTTGAAATGGTTCTTTTCAATATGCCATGCAACTAGCTGAAAACAACACTGTAAAAAATCAAATAAAATAGAAGTTGTCTGCATCAGACAGAATTAAGTTGAACCACATATAGCAGAGTCAGAATGACAGTGGTTTAAACAAAAGAAGAGTTGATTTCTCTCTCGTGTAAAATGCAGAGGCAGCAAATCCAAAGCCTGTAAAGGAAGGGCTGTTCAGGGACCCAGGGTCCTTCTTAGTCATCCCTCTAGAGCTCAGCCCTTGTTTTCATGAACTAACAATGACCATGACCTGCCATCACATCAATTTCTAGCAAGCTCAAAGGAAAAAAAGAGTAAAGAGGAACATGCAAGTGGCATCCACAAATTATCTTCCACAAACATTCCCGGAAGCTGCCACACAACACATTTGCATGTCATTTCATCTTACTAAGCAGAGCTGAGTCATGTGGCTATAATTTTTGAAAAAGAGCCTTAAAAATATAGTTTTTCTTCCACATAGTCCTTTATCAACTGAAGTTTAGGGCTTCTCTGAGAATAAAGGCAAGAATAGATTTTAGTCTCTTCCACATTGACTGAAAAAGTTATAAAAAAAACTTTTTCATTATGGCTAGACCATAACCAGCTGAAGTATACTTGACTAAGGTGAAAAGTATTTAGAAATTTTTATCCAGCAATTTCACTCCTGGGAATTTATTCTGAGCAAAAGCAAAATGCACAAAGATGTCTATCATCACAATGTTATGATAGGGAAAAGTAGAAACGTTAAATGACCAACAATAGGTACATAGTTACATAAACATTGAGAACTTCAGGGGCATCTGGGTGCCTCCGGTGTTAAGTGTCTGCTTTTGGATCTCAGGGTCCTGGGATCGAGCCTCAGGTTGGTCTCCCTGCTCAGTGTGGAGTCTGCTTCTCCCTCTTCCTCTGCTCCTCCCCCAATTCATGCACTATCTCTCTCTCAAATAAATAAAATCTTTAAAAATATATTGATGGGGCAGCCCGGGTGGCTCAGCGGTTTAGCGCCGCCATCAGTCCAGGGCATGATCCTGGAGTCCGGGGATCGAGTCCCACGTCGGGCTCCCTGCATGGAGCCTGCTTCTCCCTCTGCCTGTGTCTCTGCCTCTCTCTCGCTCTCTCTCTCTCTCTCTCCTTCTCTCTCTCTCTCTCCCTCTCTGTGTGTGTCTCACATGAATAAATAAATAAAATCTTTAAAAAAATAAATATTGATGAATTTCATATAATGAAATAATATGCAGCAATAAAATATATACTTATGAATTTTACACAAATTCAAGGAATCTATTAAGTGAAGAAGTATATAAAATGCCTATATACTATTATTATAATAACAGTAAGAACAAATATGCATGAAGAAATTTGAGTGGATATACATCAAAATAACACCAATGTCTATCTTGGAGTAGTAGTAGGATTACTTTTTCTGGGGCATCTCGGTGGTTCAGTTGGTTAAGCGTCCAACTCTTAATTTTGGCTCTGATCACGATATCAGGGCCCTGGGATCAAGCCTGGCTCGGGGCTTTATGCTCAGCTTGGGATTTTCTCTCTTCCTCTCTTTCTGCCCCTCTCCATACTCATGCTCTATCTCTGTCTAAAATAATCTTTTTTTAATACATTTTTCCTTTATCTTCCAGTTTTTCATTTATAATGCAAAATAATAGAAAAATATAATACAATTCAAATAATGATTAAGGATTTCTACATTTTTCAATCCATAATACGCTTTTATTTATATTTCATGATTTTCCCTGGTCATATCTTTTATGTATAACTCCCCAGTTATATCTCAAGCTGTCAGTTTTTAAAAATATAAACAACTTGTCACTTTAGGTGAACTGAATTTATAAATAAATAGAACTTTTAATGCATATTGTACTTACTATACCAATCAACCATTATTTAAAGAATTCTATTTAGAAACTGATTGTTCCTGTTTAAATTTTTGGATTTCTATGATCACGGTTTTAAGTTTTTAATGAGGTCTGTATTTTCTGTTTTTAGTTTGGTAAGTATACCTTGTATAATAAATTTTGCTAAATGATAAGGTACCAGCTCTTGAAAATTCATGCAAACCACTCCTGGGAATATTATTATTTATTAGTTTCTTACTATGTATTATTCAGTATCGGTGGCCATCATTTCTTGGATTTATATGGAGAAGATGTCTCTAGCCAAAGTAAATCCAGGAAGTGATGGGAACTATTTAAATAATTCAGACCAAAGGATCCTTTCTCTGTTGTCTAGACTCTGGACAGTTCTTCTGTGAGTTGTATTGATACTTGAATGTGTCCTCCAAAACAATAAAGGAAACAAAATGTCTCACTGCTTCCAAATGACTACTCAACAACTAAAAGTAACATGATATCAACTGATATTTAACTTAACTATTCCATGTAGGGGTGCTTTATCATGAGGAAAAATAGGATACAAAAATAGAATTTTGTATAAATTAGAATAATAGAAAAACAAACAAAAATATCTCAGCTCCATGTTGAACTTCTTTGTAAAACAAGTTGGACAAATTTTTATGATATTTAGGAATTCACATACAGGCACCTTGTCCCCTCTATCTTCAGACACCTTGAAGATAATCTACAACGTTCCTAACTACCTACAAAATCTGACCATGATCTTTAAGTTGAGAGAAACAGGTTTGTTAGAGGAATATAAAGTTAGGGGGGAAGGAAATCTGCCTAAAAAAAAGGATGTGTGCTCATATATAATACCATATGCTTCTGTCATAGTCTCGAAGACGAATAACTTAGCTCTATTTCATAAATGACTTCAAAAATACCACAAGTTTAAGAAAAGCATTCTCAGTAGTAAAAGTCATTTAACTGATATGTATTCATATAACAACTGTGTAAGGAATCTCTGCAAGAGCATTTTTATGTGCTATTGTTAAAGCTGAGAGAAAGTTCTTTAGCACTGGCACAGACCTCATTATAGTCACTCTCGTAAACAGAATGTCCTCTTCCAGTTCACGGGGGATTTCCTGTCCAATTAGTTAGTTAGCCACCTCACACCAAGAAGAGTGTCATATGTGGGACACATCCTGACATTATTAAGGCACCTCATCACTGTTCCAATTTCCATGCAGTTCATTTTATAGTCACTCAAATTTTCAACCGTGCATTTTATTACCAGACTGCTTAAAAGATTCGAGCAGCTTTATAAATGAAAGGTAGGACTGTTTTGGACTGACATTCTTGCCAAAGGAAGAAAATCTGTAACTATCAGGGAAATATGTTTAAAATTGATACAGCAGGTAAATTAAAAAGACAGTCTGCTATAAGCAGATATGTGATTATTAGGACTGTAGTTAATGGGCAGGGAGGAAATGTAGGGAACATAATGATATCAGAAAAGTAGGAGAACTGGCTTGTTAGTATTTAATGAGGAAAATGGTTATGTTCCCCCAAAGTCCTATTATGCCACCTTTCAGTGACCCTAATTGATTGGCTGGGTTAGTTAATGAGTTACTGTATGATAGTAATTCTAAGCAAAGACCTCTATTCTTATTTTATGATAGCATGGATTGATTGCAGAGTATTCACTGGAGACTGGCAGATGCTTCTGGATGTCTCAAATATTTCATTTTCTATCTGCGGTGCTGAGATATTGTTCTTTGCCTGGAAAATTGACATTGAATACTACTTTTAATAGCAAATGTAGTGATGTCTTTAAAATTCTAACTTTATGATAGCAGCACAGCTCCACATTCAGTCTAAAGAGAAAAAACTTTTTAGAAACATACATTTCATAGAAATCAAAAACATGTACTAGATAAGACTGAGAAAATATGGCACAGAGTCTTTAAGAAAAATTAGCATAAGTTATTTCCACCTCAAAAATTATAAAACCATAAATGACCTATTTCTTAGGCAAAGGAAAAATAAAACAAAAATATGATTCCAAGTCTTGTCAAGAATTGGCAGCTTGTTCAAAGGTAAAAGCTAATGGCTTGTTCATTGCTTAGGATATCCTCACAAAATGTCTCAGTGGCAAATAACCCACTCTGTCTCTGTTGCATATTTTCCTGCTTTTAATTCACTTGAATCTCCCATGAAATCTGTATGTGTTAGTCCAGGCTGCCATAACAAAATACCAGACAACAGATGGGTTACAGAAATTTGTTTCTCACAGTTCTTTTGGAGGCTGGGTAGTCCAAGATCAAGGGGTGGGCCAATGGTAAGAGCTTTCTTCCTGGCTTAGAGATGGCCACCTTGTCTCTGTTTTCTCATGTGGCTTTTTCTGGGTCCATGAATCAAATCAGATGGTGGGGAGAGAAGAGGAAGCAAGCACTCTGCTGTCTCTTCCTATAAGGGCACTAATCCTGTCATGAGGGCCCCACCCCCATAACCTCCCCTAACTCTAATTATTTCCCAAAGGCTCTGTTCGCCAAACACCATCACACTGGAAGCTAGTGCTTGAAACATATGAATTTTTAGGGAATATACACATTCAGTTCCTAATATTATATATTTTCAGAAAGGTGATTTTATAGCCATTAAATGGTCAGAATGCTTGACTTTGAATTCTAACTGCATGGTCTGTTCTTTGTACAGTGCATGACATATACGAAGTATTCAAAATATACTGCTATTTTAAATCTATTAATAATACAAACTATACACTTAGAAAAGAGGAAAGTAGAAAGCTATTTGTACTAGACATTGAGATGATAAAGACCATACTAAATGTAAAGATTGAGTACAGACTTTATTCAGCCTCAGTGAAACAAAAAACTTGCTTCAGTGGAAACAAGGAACAGAGAGGATAATAATTGCTATATCTATTTTTTTAAGGTACTCAAATCAAATAGCTAACTTTCTAACAATTCATCATGCCAAAATATAATATATATGTAGCTTTTTGTATAATGTCATGTAGCACTACAATATATAAAATAATAATTTTGTTCCCCTTTGTAACTACCTCAAAAAATTATTGTTCTACTTCTTTCTGCATTTCTTGAAGTCATTTGCTGTGTTTATTCTTTTTCTAAAAAATATTTATTTGAGAGAGAGAGAGCACAAGCAGGGGGAGTGGCAGAGGGAGAGGGAGAAGCAGCCTCCCCATGGAGCAGGGAGTCTGATGCAGGGCTCAGTCCTAGGACCCATGATCCCAGGGTTCATGATTGGAACCAAAGGTAGATGCTTAACCAATGGAGCCACCCAGGTGCTCTTGCTGTGTTTATTCTTAACCTTATAACTGTGCTTACAGTGAAATATGGTATTATAGCATTTAAATGCAGTTATTACCAACAATTGCAGTATTTTAAAAATACATGGGAAGATTCCTTTATTTATAAAAGTTTCAAAATAAATCTTAAAATGTTATGCTATCTAAGCATCTGATGAAGCACAGCATTCACAAGCAGGTCAGCAAGTGTAGAAATAGCAAGACAGCATAGGCGTGCCAGTGCTCAGGCCCCAGTGTTATTATTGCCTGGTGAAATCTGCTTTTGGGACCTGTGTACAATCATGCTTGCTTTGATGAGATGAGGCAGAACAGCATATGTAGGGTTTTACTCTATTCAGTGCTTTTGGATGGGGATGCAACTCAGTAGTTTATCATCCGTCAATCCCTAAGAGGCTAATAGCCTCCCTTTCCTTAAAGCACTGTTCTCGGTAGGAATTTCTGCCAAATCATTAAAATCTATCCCTACCATGTCCAGCAGATTAGAGATTGTCTCCTTCGTTGAGTTCCCTTGGAGATAGGTTCTGAGAGATTTCTATGTATGGCTTTTATTGGTGAGTACTCTTAGAAACACCTGTGAGTGATGAGGGCAGCAAGATTCAACAGAGTCAAGTGATGAGGGGCAGTGGCAATAGAGGCCAAAGCCTATCCCTCATGGGGCTCTCAGCAATGTTCTAAACTGAAGCAAGGGGAGACCGCTAAACGGGGAAACACAGGAAAGGGAAGAGCTGACTTTGAGGTAGTTGTAAGAAGTTAAGGTAGAAATTTCTAGAAAGCACCTAAAAAGATAGGTTGGGAGTTTCAGGAAAAACTGGAAGATCCAAATTTGAGAGAAGATAAAGGGAATTTTTAGGGAAAGCTTGAGGAACAGTAGAGTCAAGGAGTGGTTTGGAAAGCTAATAGCCAACTGAACAGAATAGGAAGGAGTCATAAGAATTGAACAAGGTGACTCAGGAGAGGAGCTGTAGATTGGGAAGGTTCTATAACAGGAGTGGTAAATGACATAAATGTTGTAGTCTAGTAAATAGAATTAGGATTTAAACATGTTTCTTTTTTATTTTTTAAAGATTTATTTACTTATTCATGAGAGAGACAGAGACACAGGCAGAGGGAGAAGCAGGCTCCCTGCAGGGAGTCTGATGTGGGATTCCATACTGGAACTCCGGGATCACGCCCTGCCTGAGCTGAAGGCAGACACTCAACCGCTGAGCCACCCAGGTGTCCCTAAGCATGTTTCTTTGAACTGAAGATTAAGAAGAAATTGTGACCTTGATACTATCATGGTAAATGGAATCAGGATTGTCTGGAATAGAAAGTGAAGTCATTGGGTAACAAACATTTATCTTCAAGGAATTTAGTGCCCAGCAGAAAAATATCTGCACATAGCATGTAGGCAATGAGTATTTGTTGAAGAAAATACAATAATATATCGGCATAAAAAACAAATATAAAAAAGAACTTTCTGAAGTTGGAAAAAAGTATATTCCCTTTAGTTTAGTGTGATTCATATTTTATTTTTTTCTCTGTCTCAGGAGGCTGGGAAATTTGATTGCATTTGATTGTGTTTCACTTTTTGGTTATCTGAGCTGTTCACTTACTACTCAAGGTGCAAAGGTAGAAAAGCATCAGTTTAGAAAGCTCTTGTTGGAACAAACCAGTATCATTTTTTAATAATAAGATATGCTGAGAGGGATACATTATGTGGCATTCTTGCTCAAAATGTAACCCCTGAATTTCATCATGAGAAAACATGAGATAAACCCAAATTAAAAAACATTTATAGGGGCACCTGGGTGGCTGTGGTTGAATATCTGCCTTTGGCTGGCGTCATGATCCCAGGGTTTTGGGATCAGGTCCCCCATCATGCTCCCTGCAGGGAGCCTGCTTCTCCCTTCGCCTGTGTCTGTGCCCCCTCTCTGTATTTCTCATGAATAAATAAACAAAATCTTAAAAAAATTATAAAGTAACAGGCCTGTACTCTTCAAAAATGTTGAAGTTGAGGAAGGTTGAAGAAACTGATTCAGATTAAAGAAAATTAAAGCAATATAAATATACATAATATGTGATATAAGATTATATTCTTCACAGGGAATAAATACTTACAAAAGACATTTATGAGACAATTGATGATTATTTGAACATGGACTGTGAATTCAATAATATAGTACTGATGTTCAGATCTCTGATTCTGAGAATGGTAGTGTGGTTATGTAAAAGTCTTTAAGAAACACACAATTATTTCAGAGTAAATAAGCACAACATGTCCAATTTACTATCCATTGATTCAGAAAAATCTTATGGATAGATGATAGATAGATGCATGGATAGAAAAATAGATGATAGATAATAGCTGGATAGAGTGAAAGAATGATAAATTGGGTAAAAATGTAAACAATGAATCTGGATAAAAAATATATGACAGTTTCTTAACTATTCTTGCAACTTTTCTGTGATTATGAAATTAAAAAGTTATAAAAAATAATCCTAGAAAATAAAGCACAAGAGTTTATTTCCAAAGCTAAGTCTCCACATTGGGAATTTTTTTAAAATCCAAAGATGCCAATGTACTACTATAAAGGTATCATGGAGCAAATACAAAAACAGTTCTAGGGAGAATGCAAAAGGGCTACTTTAAGTTGTAATGGGCACAGGCAGTTTCAAGATGAGTACATTTCAGGTGAACACTGCCTGTGCGGTCTACTGAAACTGTCAGAAAGTAAGTTCATGAAACACATTGTCAGAAAATTCATCCACATAAAAACTGCTCCAACTAACAAAAAGATGAAATAGGATCAGCTCACTGAGCTTTATGAACCCTAAAATTTATACCAATGCTATTTTCAAAGGAGGAACAGTCAGGCATGTTTTGTTTTCCTTGACTTCGTGTGTTTAGAAATTGACACTTTTCAGCAGTACATAATGGATCCTAATGGTTTGAAAAGCGCAAGCATAAGAAAAGATGTTGAGAGAAATATAAGGGAATGGTGTTGAAAAGGATGGGAATCTCTATCCAAATGTGAGAAATTGACAACTTTTTCAAAAATCAATCTGAAAGGTCACATGGGCAGCACAAGGCATTCACCAGGCATTGCTAATGTTCCCTGGTCTTCATGGAAGACTTTTCTTTCCTGTCTACAATGTATTTTTATTTTCATAGACTGCTTACTTTACAAAGAGACTGAAGCTACTTCACTTGTGAACTAGAGGCTCTAACTAGTAAATTTATTAGCTTGTAAACACCTTCTTTTAAAAAATATATTTATTTCTTTAGGTGGCCAATTTATATTTTTAAAAGATTGTATGTATGTATGTATTTATTTATTTATTTCAGAAAGAGAGAGAGAAAAAATAGGCAAGGAAGTGGAGTAGAGGGAGAGGGAGAAGCAGGCTCTCCACTGAGCAGGAAGCTCAATGCAGGGCTGGATCTTAGGACCCTGGGATCATAATCTGAGCTGAAGGCAGGTGCTTCACTGAATGAGCCAACCAGGTGCCCCCAGCGAACTACTACTTCTTCTTCTTCTTCTTCTTCTTCTTCTTCTTCTTCTTCTTCTTCTTCTTCTTCTTCTTCTTCCTCTTCTTCTTCTTCTTCTTCTATATATTTTTTATTGGAGTTTGATTTGCCAACATATAGAATAACACCCAGTGCTCATCCTATCAAGTGCCCCGCTCAGTGCCTGTCACCAGTCACCCCATCACCCTGCTACCCTTTGTTCATTTCCCAGAGTTAGGAGTCTCCCATGTTCTGTCTCCCTTTCTGATTTTTCCCACTCATTTTTTCTCCTTTCCCCTATCATCCCTTTCACTATTTTTTATATTCCCCGCATGAGTGAAACCATATGATGATTGTCCTTCTCCGACTGACTCACTTCACTCAGCATAATACCCTCCAGTTCCATCCACATTGAAGCAAATGGTGGGTATTCGTTGAGCTCCTTCTTAAGGTTCTAAGGTATATGTGGCTATCTGACAAAAGGTGAAGCTTTGTGAAAACATGACTAAGCAAAATTTAGCAAAGGTAGACCCTGGAACATTGTTGCCAACACTAGTGCCTTACTTTTTGTGAACCAAACACATAAACACACACACACACACACACACACACACACACACACACAGGCTTTCTATCACCATCTATTCTATAGATACCACTGCCATATTTTCCAGAAGAGCCTGGCAGAGGCAGTAACATCTAACTTTCAGCCTAGCATAATATTGACTATGTCCATATGAGCCAAACCAATGACTATGCATGCCTTTAGTGTCCCTGGGAAACTAGTGTGAGTGTGGAAGCAGACTCAGTGACAAGTAAACTAAAAAGTATACTAGTTTTGATTTATTTGAGAAGATAGAATCAACACTAATGACAGACAATAGTATGTGGTACACCAAGATATTCAATTCAGTAAATGAGGAAAATATGGGACACGTTGGTTTTCTCTGTTTGCCTTGATGCTTTAATAAGATATAAAGCCAATGATCAAATTATTTGGTAGGTTAAATCTAGGATTTTAAATTCCTTATCTAAAACATTTATACTTATTTACATGAAAAAAATTGAAAGGTTGTATTTAAGTACTTCTAAAATCTTCTCCCTCCTAAAAATTCTATGATTTTCTGATTCACTTAATATCCTCACTCTTTCTATAAACTTAAAAGAGTTTTTTCAAAAGGGCACCTGGTGGCTCAGTTGGTTAAAGCATCTGCCTTCAGCTCAAGTCATGATCCCAGGGTCCTGGGATCTAGAAGCCCTGCATCGGGCTCCCTGCTCAGTGGAAAGCCTGCTTCTCCCTCTGCCCCTCCCCCTGCTCATGCTCTCTCTCTCTCTCAAATAAATAAATAAAATCTTAAGAATAAATAAATAAAAGATTTTTTCAAAGCTCCCAGCTGTGGGAAGTGGGGCTTCATGCATCATAAAATTAGGTGGCACATTTCACGTTTATTCTCTGGTTCTCGATTCTTCATGTCCCAACAAAAGATAGTACAAGTGTAAGTAATAATTATCACTCAGGTTAAGAATATTTCAAAATAGTTTTTTCTCATTAGGCTCTAATGAAAGTGCTAATTTTACATTTTATTTATTTGAAGACATTGTAGAAATTTCTTATCTAAAACTGTTGGCTCCTAGAAAATTCAGTCTGTGCTCTGATTTTTGCGACATAAGGGAAAGAAATGTATGTAAAGGTGCCTTAGGCTTGTTCCTTACTAGTTCCTTCTATTACTTTCTCTAGGGAAGGCTGGCAAAATAAAATAGAATTTTTTTTTTCTTGCCGATTTTATGCTGTTGAATCACCCTTGTTTTTCAAAGGCTTTTTCCACCTTTAGTTTTTGGAGAAAGAAGTAACTATGACTATTTTGTTATGAAAACAATTTTACTTCTTGTAACATTTAAAAATGAAATCACTAAAAAAATGAAATCACTCACTAATGATCTGTGGTTCACATTAACATTCACATTTTGGATTATTTGTTTACATATTTTGCATCCAAATTTCAATGTATTCCTACTAATTTTACTCTTGATGGAAAACAATGAAAGAGTGAAATACACATTATCTGGAGGGGGCACAGTCAAAAACCATTTAATTATCTTTAAATAGCAGGTTCTCCTGACCTAATAGAAAAATTAGTTATGGGGTAAGAAAGGATGTAGCTTTCATGTGTGACACTATCACAACACCCAGCTATTATTTTCAGATATACACTTTACTAACTCTGAAAATCAGAAGCAAGCTACGTATTCCTACGGTTATACTAAATTTTCATGAAATTGTTGGATTACTGATTTTAGAAATGATTGCTTTTTACTCAGAGAACATGTAGGCAGTACAATATATTGAATCATGAACTAAAATATTCATTTTGGAAGATTTTTTGAAAGAATAAGAATATGAATTACTTGTCATGAAGTCAAAGTTGGCTTTGTTTTGTTTGTTTGCTTGCTTGTTTCTGAGATTACCACAGAATTTACTGCCGTGAATTTGAGTGCTAGGCATTGGATGATGTTCTCCAATACATTTTTCAGAGGCCACTGAAAAGAATTACTGACACCACCTTTACCATCTTGTGTTCTCTGATTTTATGCCAGTTTGCTTGCCTTGATATTTCTTTTCTGACCTGAATTGACATGCTGTATCAAGCCTTCTGTGGGAAAAAAGATGATATTTTATGAATGTATTGGATGAGGATTGAAAATTCAGAAATAATGATGAGTGCCCTGGGCAAATTCTGAAGCAGCTGAGGTTCATTTTTAGCAACCACCCCCTCCTATTTTTGATACCTCTTTCATACTTTTTGGTTTCTTCTGCCCCAGATTCGATCACCCCATATTCTCCTCCTATAGCTAAATGAGATTCACATCGAATAGAAACACCTCCCAAGTGTCCTATTCTTCATTTTTTTCACTAACATTAAAACATCTCTTTCCTATATGCCATTACTTCTTAGCCAGATGTCTTCTGGAGAGCAATCTGAAGAAATCATCTTTCAATATCATCTAAAAATATTAATGACTAGTAATGCCTTTGTCTTCCAGTGGTATTTGCCTTTGGCATTTGGCATCTAATTTTTCCTGGAAAAAGTAAGTCTGAATCCAAAGAAATTAATCATCAGTGATGTGATCTCATCCAGAACTATATCTGGATCGGAAAGCTTTTTTTTTAGTTATCTCAATTACATTACCCTAAACATGCTTGAGCATCAGTTTCTTATCAGCTAGACCTCCAGTTGGCTAAAGCATTGCTTGACTTTGGGAATGCTACAACATCACATACACATACAGAAAGATGGCCCTGCACTGTATTCAATTAATTCATACATATTTTATTAAGTACAATTCTGTGCCAGAAACAGTGCTAGAATTTAAAAATAAGGATATAAAAAAGCAAACGCCAAATGAAAAAAGTCTCCTGGACTGATGGAATTCACAGTCTAAAGAGAAGTGAGGCATAAAATAAGCTTAATGCATCACGCTAAAGGGTATAAAAGAGAGAAAAGAACATTGATGGTGCTGGTGTTTGAATTATAGTTAGGGAACCATAGGCAGAGTAATGTTTTCATGATTTAGATTTTGAAGATGTTACAAGAAGAAATAACTATTAACTATGAGCAATCTGAAGGAGTCAGTGTCTTAGCCAACTTGGTCTGCTGTAACAAACATGACATTAAGAGCATACATTTATTTCTCACAGTTCTAGAGGCTGGAGTCCAAGAGCAAGGTGCCAATATAGTCAGGTTCTGGTAAAGTCCTTCTTCCTAGTTTGCAGATGGCCATCTTCTTATTGTATCTTCACATGGTAGAGAGAGCAGAAAGGAAGCAAGCTTTCTCGTCTCTTCTTGTAAAGGCACTAATTTTGTTCACAAGGGCTCTACCCTTATGACATAATTACATCCCAAAGGCCTCTCCTCTTAACACCATCCAACTGGGGGGTTAGAATGTCAACATATGAATCTGCAGGAGATATAAACATTTGGTCCAGAACAGTCAATACCTGCCTTTAGGGGATGCCATAATATGCTGCCCAGATTCCCCTTCTGGAATAAAGAATTTACTGCCCAGGTGCTGAGAGTGCATAACAGCCTTCAGCTAACGATGGCATTTTACATCACAAATGATATTGGCACATGCCATGCTCATGGTTTAAATACTCTTATGTTTGCCTTTAACTTTGTAAGGAAACTTAAAAAGAAAGACACCAAAGGAAAAAGCCTTATGGAATAACTAAAGCAAATTCAGTATAGGAAAAATGTGGGAATTTGATGACACAGGAAGATTATGTTTATTAAAAAAATCCTGCAACAGCAAAAATTTTAAAAAATCATGTTCCCCACAAAATTTATATATTTAGTCCTATCTCTCAATACCTCAGAATGTGACTTTTTAAAGAAAGTGAAGTTTAAAGAAATAATCAAGATTAAATAAAGTCATATTGGTGGGTTCCAATCCAATATGACTGGAGTCTACATGAGAAGAGGAAATTGGGTTACACACAGAGACCCCAGGGATGTATATACACCAGAGAAAGACCATGTAAAGACACAGTGAGTAGGTGGCCATCTGCAGCCAAGGAAAGAGGAAGGTATCAGAAGAGGTCAAATGGTCAACATCTTGATCTTGGACTTCTAGCCTCCAGAACTGTGATAAAATAAACTTCTGTTCTTTAATCCACTATATCTGTCATATTTTGCATAGCAGCCCTCCCAAAATAATAATACACTGCCCCAGGGTGCAACCCCTCCTCATAGCAGCCTCCCTTCAATATGGGTGATGTGGAGGCCATCCCAGCTTCAGAAATTCCCAAGGTGGGGGTTAGGTCTTCATCAAGACTGCATGGTAGGCTGACATATCCACTTCCCAAACCAGCTTCTTCTCCTTACTTTCCATGAGTACTAAGAGCATTCCCAAATAGACTTCTGAGACACTGATCTCTGAGCTGTAATTTGCTTCCTAATGATCCCAACCTGTGAGAGCTGGTGTAGAATTGTCTGAGAAATAAGACCCCAATGTAGAATTTGAGAGTTAGGTCCTGCCCACCCAGATGGTAATGCCAGAGAGAATGCCATCACCAGTGATAGAACACAGATAATCCCTGCCACGGGTGACCAGCAATTATTATAACTCTCACAGGAGACGAGCTGGGGTGGGATTGCAGGGAAAGAAAGTGCATCAGAAAGTAAGGGAGGCAGGCCCTTGAGATGATCATGGGAAGCATAGTAATTACAAGTACCAAAATTAGTGTGCCTGTTGCTAAGCATAATGGATCCTTTTGGAAAAGATGATACATTTAAGTTTTAAAAAATTAAAGCAAATGAGAAAACCAAGCCCCCCTCCCCTGATAGCAAATAAAAAAATTCTCATCACCTCTAGCAGAAGGACAGAAAAAGCTATGCACCAGACCTAGGGCTTAACCATATGGGTAGCAGAGCTACAGATTAAATCCTTCAACTGAACAGGCTTCCTCTAGGAAGGTCAAGGCCAGGCAGGGAAAAAATGAAATTCTAACAAAGGAATAAAGTTACATGGGTTGATGTACCCCCTAAAATATAAAGTGCCCATATTCCCTTGAATTCTCTGAGCCCATTAAAGTAGTTAAATCACCTCTGTTAAGATCTCAAAGATAGGTTCTTTAAGTGTCTGCGTCCTTCCTGATCACTAGATTCCAAATGAAGGTTCTGTCATAAAGACTGAGGGCAGCTGCAAAGCTGAGCATAGCTAGGAGCTGAAATAATACATAGCTGGATTCTGAATATGCTAAACAAAAATGGATTAAATACAATGCTAGAAAAAAGAAAACCATGGAAAAAAATGATGGTCTACACCATATAACCCAAACTTAGGTCATGAGAACCCCAGAATTATCATGGCACGTGGCGAAATAAGAGATTGAAAGGATCAGAGAAGCAGATATGATATGTGATGCTGTCAGATGACTCTGTGCCACAAGAAGATTCTTCTCCTTCTTCTTCTTCTTCTTCTTCTTCTTCTTCTTCTTCTTCTTCTTTTCTTCTTCTTCTTCTTTTCACAAGAAGGTATTTACCAAGGTGAGATCATGCTGCTGGAGGAGCACAGGCATGACTAAGAAATTGGGTTGCAGGCTCTCTGTGTAATCCACTGCACTGATAGAAATGAGGATGATAAGACCCCCAAAAAGAACAGAAAGAGAGTGGCACTAAATTACCACAAACCCAATGGACTACATTATCAATATGAGTGTTAGGATCAGAGTGTCAATCAAAGGCATACCTGCTGACAGTGACAGAGATGGTCAAGAAAAGCATGACTTTTTCTGGGACAAAGTAGATAAGCACCAACAAAAGTAATAAGGGTGGATGATCAGGTTGTGGGCTGCAATTTCTTGCCCAGTTTCTGGATATGAGGCAGTTTTCAGTTTCAGTGGGTTCCAGTGACTGAAGAAGAATCTGGTCCCCAGAGGAAGAATTTCACAACAGCATTGCAAGTATGCACTAGAACTTCCCAAATCCTCCCTCAGAGGGGACTATGTGGCCATTTACACAGATGACTGTACATAAACATTTCTAGGACAGACACAGAATTGGAGGTGAGATTGATACATGGAGACCCAAAGAAACATTGTGGGGCCTCAGTTTTAGTGGGAGCATATGGAGAATGTTAATTAAGAGAGCGCTGACTCAGATCTGGGACACAGTGGATCCATTAGGTCTGTGGAACTGTCATGTGGTGATTTCCTTAGTTCCCTTATTTACTGAAATGGACCCACCTGGTAACTGACACAGCCCCACCTTGGTTCTAACCTGTGGGGTGAGAGTTATATTAGTGTGAAAAACCAAGTAGAAGCCTCTAAATCTGTCCCCACATCCTTCAGGAAATCAAATGCTTCATACCTGGAAATATCACTGTAATCCATATACCAGGAAACAAAGTCACCAGTTTACAGTAGGATCTAGAGTAATAAGGGGATCTGAAGCAGTCCTGGGCTAGAGTACAAGTAGCTCTGCTACTTGGCCCACAGGAGCTAAAAGATTCTATAACATTAGAGGTTATCAGTGCTAGGATAATATACCACTTGGGGTTTGTTGTATCTCCCAGTAAGATAATTATAGCATAGACTCCTCAAGCTAAATAACAAGACCATCTTGAGTAGATAATTACAGACTTTTTGAAAACAGCTCCTGGTACATTACTGAACCCTGGTAGAAACAGAGTTACCTAGGGTCCAGAGCTGTCCAAGTCATAAGATCAAGTGAACCCATCATCTGTATGTTATACTGTAGAAGTATTAGAACCAGGATTGAGCATAAGGAAGGCCAGGGTTCACAATTAAGTCACACAAGCAAATAGTGCTGATCCACAGGTCATTTACCACTATTGTACTCAGCTCACATCTTTGGCCACATTTGGGGAAGGGGATATGACCAGATAATGGAGGAGAAAAATAAAAACAAAAACAAGAATGGTTCATGAATTGGCTCAGTAGTGAGTGCCAGCCACAAATGGACAATAGCTGTACTACGGACCTACTCAAGGGTGACCTGAGGTTATAACATACATAAAGTCATAAGCAGTAGAGACTGGCCAAGCCAATTGTTCAAGGGTCTGTCTGGAAAAGGAAAGATTAAAAGACTGAGTATAAGGAGGTTGTGCTAGAGCATGAGGATGGACCCACAAGAGTGTAAAGTTTTCCATATCTTTACACCCACCAAAAAGCATCCATCATGGAAGAGGCATGAGACAACAACTAGATGAGTAGACAAATTACATGACCTATTTACAGCAGCCATCTACTATCACCACTCTCCAGAAGACAGTGTACATTTTAATCCACAACCATCATGTGATTATGTGTCCACATTAGGTAGAATTCATGTGTCCAGAAACCAAGGAGATTAAACAGGTTGGCCTTGCTTACTATTACTCTTGGTGAGCCACCTGAACAAATTTGTGCTTCCCATTCCCATAAATCTGAGTTTTGTGGTACTAGAGGCCACAAAGGAAGAATGTTTCCACAGAGGACACAGTAAGAGGCCTACCAAACTATTCTCTCTGGTTGCTTACAATTCATGGCACTTAGGGTACCTCATTCCAAGAGATTTGCTGTCAAAATAAGTAGTTACCACTGTGGTGATGGAATTGAACAGATCATCAGAAGAAAATAGGGATGCTCTTACAAATGGTGGCAGGAAGAAATATATTTATCATCCAGCTGATTACCTTGGATGCCTATCAGTAATTGCCTTGAGTAATTTTGACAGTGAATGGACAAATGCAGAAGCTCTTGTTTGAGAAAGTCTTGGCAACCAGGGGCTCAGGCTCCTCATAGATGAAGGCATAGGTCATGCCAATAGAAAAGCCACTGAGGCAGGTGGAGGTAGTAGGTGAAGGTAGGAATCTGGAATAGTTGGTGCTAAAGAGATGATTAATATCTGTTGCTTTTCCAAGACCATTTACCGCATTCAGGGCAGTATTTTGTCCTACGCACCTTTCTCTTCTAACTTACTCTGAAGAGACTCTCCAAATTCTTAGAAGAGCTCCTCCCAGAACTTACATAAAGAAGTAGGTCTTTATGGTAAAAATGGTAAAAAGAAATGGACTGTAGCGGGCACTCTGATATAACATAGATTCCTCTTCAGGACTGAAAACTTTATTTCTTTAGCTACCAGGAGTGTTGTCAGTACCAAGCCTTTGGCTATCATCCCTCTTCAGGAAATGCCTCAGCTAGAGGGAATCGCCCCCCCTTTGGGGCAGCCTCTACTCAATAATTGGTTGATGTAGGGGCCACTGCAGCTTCAGAGCTCCCTGTAGGGTTTGCTGAGGCCTTCACCCAGACTGCATCAGAGCTCAGCTTTTCCCACTATCCAACCCTGTTTCTCCCCCTTTCCAAATCACCCAGTGTGTGCTCACCATGTCTTTTACATTTATCTTTGATATTCTCAGTGGAGATTTTTTACTTATGAAAACATTGGCTTAGTGGGTAAATATTGATCAAAATTTCCAAGGGCAGCTTCTAATAAAGTTCCTGCACATTAATCTGTCTCTCAGAATCAGCTTCTCAGAGATCAGAATGTGTGACGCTGCCCTTCAGCACTAACATCTGACTCTCCAAACTGTGTAAACACTTTCTCCATGAGTCCTCGAGAAAGGCTAATTGTGAACACTTATACAGAAATCCAGCAGTTCAGGTCAACAAAAATTCTAAACGCCAGTCACCTTCCCATTCATTCACATTTCCATTCCTCCTGTCCTTCTCTCCAAACCCTGATAGTCTGCTCAGGCTCAAATGTTAGCTAGTCTAGCTTATTTCTACTTTTGTTACATTACATTCTACCTTTACTACAAAGTTAAGCTTTGATTACCCTTGGCATGAGGGGACCAAAGAGAGTTTTACAAACACCTTCTACGCTTTCAGGCATCTTGGCTACGGGAATCAGAGAGTTCCCTGACTTCCCCAGGGATGTTCTTTGTCAAAACTTGTAGACAAAAACACCCAACCAATTATATGATCTCATCTCATCTATTCCACATATCTCTAGTACTCTTAAGTAGAGACTTCTACTTCAAGTGTGGAAAAACATGGGGTTGTGATCGAATGGGATCAAGTCTATAGATTTGTCTACATCTGCTTATGCTGAGTTCTGCAAATAGAGGCAAATTCTATCAAGTTTGTGAAAGACTATGCTGGCGGAACGTTTGATGGCATGACTGCATGTTTGTTCTTCCTTATTTCTGTTCTCTTTGTTCTTGTTTAGTAAATATTAACTAATACATAACTAATAGAAATTGGAAGATTTTTAAAAACGCAATACTGATGGCAAAAACAAATTATTTGGCAATCACATAAGAAAAACAGAGAAAAATAAAGGCACAATTAAAAGGTTAGCCCTCCCTCCCCCACCCAACCCCCTCCCCCCCCAAAAAAAAATCACTGGATAAAAATTTCACTTCTTGAAAGATAAGTATTTTTAGGTGACAGTGTTCCCAGCAAACAAATGTAGCATAAATGTGGGATGCCTCAGGTATCAATAAAACAGGAACATAAAAGAGGGTATTTAAGTGTAGCACACATAGCATTTGTGTAAATAATGTAAGCTCAGTAGAGAACACAACAGCTTTTATAAATGTTTCTTTTAAACCATTTTTACCAGTGCTGACAAGGACCAGAGGAAATGTGTGCTTGGGAACAAAAGGAATTGTGAAGTATCTGACCCATCTCATTACCTGTGCTGCATCAAAATAACCCAATAGATATGGAGGATTTGGCTGCAATTTTGAGCAATACTATTTGGACTGACTTTATAAAATTGCTGAAGTGCAACCTGAAACACTGAAGAGGAAATGTCACAAGAGATAAGAGACCCACATCTTAATTCTTCTCGTTTGTATCAACTCCATTCTTAACAGGAAAATGACTGTCAGTCCTGTGAATGCTAATCCCCAACCAATAACTAAGGAAATAAGGTGTAATTAAGGACAGACTGCATCAATCTGCTGATCTTTACATCTGCTCTCTGGTGGTGCAAGGGGCTACTCCCCGGGGCACAGATTGCAAGACATAGTGTAAACTGAATGCATGACTGTCTTCTGCCTCTATCCTCTACTGCTAGCATTTTGAACTTCCATCACAGCTCTTCCTTGACTCACCCTTTCAATATTTGAGTTCACTTCCTTTTTTTTTTTTTTTAAGATTTTATTTATTTATTTGACAGAGAGCATGAGCAAAGGGTAGAGGCAGAGAGAGAAGGAGAAGCAGACTTGCCATTGAGCAGGGAGCCCTATGTGGGACTCTATCCCAGGACCCTGGGACCAGGACCTGAGCCCGAAGCAGATGATTAGCCCACTGAGCCACCCAGGTGCCCCTGAGGTCACTTCCTGGTGTATATGCTTTCCCTGGGTAATCTCATTCTCAGAGGTTTCCTTTCCTTTGGTCCTAATCTCTATCTCTTATCTGACCTCTCTCCTTAGGACAAGATCCAGATGTTTATCTGCCTGCTGAAGATATACTAATGGCAAGTCCCACAGGCAATTCAAATGAAGTACATCTAAAATCAAACTCAGGACTTCTAATTTCCAATTTGTCTCCAAACTGGACTTTGCTCCCTATGGCCTATTTCTGTTAGCCATGTTAAGCCCCCAATTATATCTCTGCCATTTTTCTTCAGCCTTTCTCTTCTTCCTATATGAGCTATGCCTCTCCTCTGTCCATCCTTCCCCATCTCTTATTTGGACCATTGCAAGACCCTTGGAGCATGTTACCCTCTCTGTGAATCTCTTCCCTCTCTACTCCATCCTGATCCTACCAATACCCACGTTCCTCATAAGAACATCCTTGATGCTCTGACATTACTCCAGAGTAAAGTCCAAAGCCTAAGCTGAGATTGTCAAGGCCCTTTATAATGGGGTCCAGCTGTGCATCTGATTGGGCCCCCACATGTGCCCACAGGCATCAGTGCTTGACTCAGTTTTCTGATTTCTGTCTTTATTCTACATCTGATGAACTTAAAGTACAGTTTAGACCTAAGTTACCACCTACCTGTGAGGCCATGCTTCTCTGCATGCTTAGTTATCCACACATTCATACCATCATGCTATATTATTTTGTACATATGGAGAACATTTGTTGGGCTGTGATATAAGCATGCTTATGACTCTCGCTAACTTATTGGAAGGACAAAGATCATGTCTTACTTATTTTTGCACCTGCTAAGCCACACTAAAACACTATTTTCCAATTTTTAAAATTAAAAATCTATTTCAAATACTTTTTCTATAGACTCTGTCTCTGAAAATTTCTGGGTGACTGAAGACTTTTCCAGTGTCCTATTATCAGTGAATGCTATTTATCTCCACTCCATGCTGCTGCCCAACATCCATGCTTCCTCATCTGTTTTCTGCAGCATATTCAATTCCTATTTCCCATTTTATGCCACTTGCAAACGCATCCGAATATAGTCTACTCATTGTGATGCCTAATACTAGATGAAAAAAATGTTAGTTTATTTATCTTTGCATTCATTACATTACAACATTCTTTGGTAAATATGCATTTTATGGTAAATGTGTTTATTACAACCTGAAAAATGTATCAATTCATGTGAATGCAATAGTAAATGACAGTAGAATTCAACATTTGTATTTTCTAATCTTTGTGAAGTGAAAGTTATTTTGACATAGTGCTCCTCTCATGATGATAGGCCTATTGTAAAAACTCACATTTGTGGTCATCAATCACATTATTTTCTGGGTTGGTTTGTATGTTTATGTTCAATGTTTTTACATTCTCCAAAGAACAACTTCTCTTTGTTTTCCAACTATTATTGTTTGTTTGTTTGTTTGTTAGATTTTATTTATTTGAGAGAGAGAGTGAGCAAGAAAGAGAGAGCAGGGGGAGAAGCAGACTCCCTACTGAGCAAGGAGCCCAATGTGGGGCTTGATCTCAGGACAGGATCATGACTTGAGCCAAAGCCAGATGCTTAACTGACTGAGTCACACAGGTACCCCACCACCATCGTTTTCTGTAATGAAACTTTTTTTTTCATTGTTCTCTTTAAAGAGTAGCATTAATGACTTTCATGTAATTTATATGCAACAAATGAGGAGATTAAATTTCCTATCTTTACCAATAGTTATATTCAAAATAGTAATTCACAATAGAGTCAGAACTATTGTACTTCTAAAATTAGAAATATCTTGGGGTCCTTGAGTGGCTCAGTCAGTTGAGCATTGGACCTTTGGTTCCTGCTCAGATCATGATCTCAGAGTCCTGAGAAAGAGCCTCATGGGTTCAGCAGGGAGTCTGCTTGAGATCCTCTCTCTCTCTCTGACTCCCTCTACCCCTCTCCAGCTCATGCTCCTTCTCTCTTTCTCAAACAAATAAATAAATCTTTAAAATATATAAATAAATAAAATTGTAAATATTAAGGCACTTCACAGTGTTCAATTTTCTGTTTAGTGATTAGTGTGAAAGTGCACATTCTTATTTTTTAAGGTATTTTATATATACCTCTTAACCATGAAAATTTCTAAATGTATTTTAGAAACAACACCAAGTTTAATATAAACTCTATAACAGTTTATGAAAAAAGTATTATTTCAAATAATGCATAAAATGTCGATGATTATAAGAATGTTAAAATAGTATATATGTAACTCAGAATCATAGCCATTCTACATATAAAAAAGATTACGATAAATTAATAACATTAAGATTATCAAGCCAAGAAGTCTCATCTTACAGAATAATGTTTCAAATGTAAATAAATATAAAACATTAAGTTTTATAAAATATGCAAGCATTTCCAACTGGAACCAATGATATCTCAAAGCAATTGTTTCGTTTTAAATCATTATGCAATCATGTATGAATACATGCATAATTTGAGTTTTATAATTATCTTTTAATGGAAATAGTATCTTCATATTTAATTTCTTTTTCAATCTGCATACGCCCAAGGATAGCAGAATGCATTTGAACAAATTCTACCTCAGGGATTAGAGCTTCAACTTTATAACAACACAGGAAAAGGTTAATGTGGTATTCTGTGGTTAATTAAAGCAGAGTCCCCAGTAGCCTACTTCTTAATTAAAGGATTGTTCTAAATAGGACATTCATTTTATCTTTTTTTAGTTATACCCAATGGTCCTGGTTTGCCAGCATAAGGGTTGGGGGATATATTCTCATCATTTTGCATTCCATGTGACTTCATGGTCAAGGAGAACTTATTCTTTATCTGCAAAATCAATGCCTTTCGCCTGCAATCAAATGCTCATCCATTCCTACTAACTCTCATGGACCTAGAGCATGTTTGAGAATCAAAGTGGACATTTTTAAACACATCTATAGAAAACTAGCTGGAAGCTTCTTGAAGGCACTGCTGTGTTTACTCTCCTCTTTAATACCTCGCTCCTCCTCCTCTGGCCCACCGAAGGCACTATTCAAATATTTATTTTTAACTTCATTGATTAGATAAAATCCTGATAACACAGCTCAACTCATTTTACTTCAGCAAATACACACCCCACACATATACACACATGCACACAATTATATCTTATTTTAGACCTTTATCTCATAGTCATAAATTGGGTGACAATGTGTCCTGGTTTTTTCCCTGTTACCATGGCACACTTATTAATAGTGTTGTCTTTCATTCTCAAACATGACCTTGTATGACCATTTTGATAGGCAGAATAATGTCCCTCAAAGATGCCCATGCTCTAATTCCTGGAATTTGTAATTATGTTGTCTTACATGGCAAGGGATTTTTGCAAATGTGATTAAGGGCATGGACCTTGAGATGCAGATATCATTCTGGATTAACTCGGTGGGACCAGCTAATGAATCCTTTAAAACAGAGAATCTTTCTTGAGTGAATCAGAGAGATGACAGGAAAAGAAGAGGGAAAGATTCCGAGGACGAGAGAGACTTGACCCATCTTTGCAGGCTTTGAAGATAGATGACAAACAAGAGCCAAGGAATATGGTAGCCCTGAGGAGCTGGAAATAGTTCTCTGCCACAGCCAACAAAGAAAGGAGACCTTCATACTTATAATCATAAGTAACTGAATTCTGCCCATAACCCAAATGAGCAAGGAAATGGATCCTATCCTAGAACCTCCACATAGGGATACAAACTGATGACACATTTGATTTTAGCCTGATGAGTATTGTACTGTATTTCTGATCTAAAGTTTAAGCTACTTGTGATATGTGTAGCAATTTTCCAGGGTAGCATATTAGCTCCAGCTGGTATAAAAAAAAAAATACCATGGACTAGGTATCTTAAACAACAAACATTTATTTCTCAGTGTTCTAGAGGCTGGGAAGTCCAAGATAAGGCACCAGCAGATTTAGTTCTTTGAGAGAGTTCTCTTCTGGCTTGCAGGTGGCCACCTTTTTACTGTATCCTCACATGGAGAAGAAAACAAGCTCTGACTTTCTCTCTTAAGAGAACAGTCATCCCATCATGGAAACTCCACCCTCATGATCTCAGCTAATCTCATTACCTCCCAAAGCCCCATCTCCAAATACCATCATTGTATTAGGGCTTAGGGCTTCAACATATGAATTGGCGTGGGGGTGAAGGGGGCGACAAACATGCAGCAATAGGAAACCAATGTGGATATTAATCACAGGAAGTTATGTCAGAGCAATGAGTACGGCGACCACCTAGTAGGAGCCCAAATTATAAACCCACTTCTGTTCAAGAATCTGACTGTGTGCAGAGAGGGTAAAGAAAGGCTGTCCCCATCCTCTTATGTATCTGTCACACACAGTCCAGGTCTTGAAGAAGATAATGGGAGCATATACTTTGTTTACAGCAAGATATCAGGTGGTGCTGGTTTTATGTTATTAGAAGTTGAAATTTAATTTCATCTCTCCAGAAGAACCGGTTCACAGATATATACAGAATGACAATGTTGCATTTCTGAGAGTATCCTAATGCAGTTGAATGAATGAGTTATATGAAAAAAAGCAAGCAGTTAAGTGTTAGGAAAAAGCTGCTTCAGCTGCTTTAGATTTCCATTGATTGAGTGCTGACTTCTGCAACTGCCTTTGCAGCTGTTGCAGGCTCAAGTGCTACTTTATCTTTTAATTTGACATTCTAGAAATTAGTTACTTTAGTTTTAACCAGCTCACTTATTGTTAAGCAATAAAATTCATCTCTTCAGGAAGTCATTTTTTCTCCTTAGGAAAATAAGTACATGAGTAATATAAACATATGAAGTTGGAAATTGAGCACCAAATTCTCATGTGGTGGTAAAGCCTACATGGTTCTGAAGGAAACTTCTCAGTTGCCTGGAGAGGTGGATCATGTGTGAATTGATGTAGAGATTGATGGGGTGAGGCCTGGGGGAAGATGAGGCAAATTTTTAAGATGGAATGAATGTATCAGAAAGTAAGGAAGCCCTGGGACCCTTGGGTCACTCAGTTGAACATTGGACTCGATTTTGGCTCATGTCATGATCATAGGGTCATGGGATGGGATCCCACATGGGGCTCCAAGCTCAGCAGAGCAGAGTGGAGGAGTCTGCTTGAGGTTCTCCCTCTATCTCTCCCCACTAAAGTAAATAAATAAATCTTAACAACAACAAAAAAACAGAAAGAAAGTGAGGAAGCTTGCTGAGTACTCCCATCTCCTAGCACCAGGCTGGTCACAGTGTGGTTTAGAACAACAGCTTCAGCAGCTCCTGTGACCTCACTAGAAATGCACATTCCTGGGCCCAATCCCAGATCTATGAAATCAAAAACTGTGGGGGTGGCATGCAAAAATTCATTTTCACAAGCCCTCCTGAGGATTCTGCTTTGCATTAATGCTTGAGAAACAAAACATAGCAAAACATAGCCAACCAATCATTTTCTGTATTATTCTCTTCTGAAGTTATTTTGTGAAGTGCCTTCTAGGATATAAACAGTGGATCTGCTTAAGAGATTGCTACAGATGGAAGATTGTTCTGAGAACCATGTTCTATAACAGTTGAGTTCTTATTACATGTCAAATGAGATTCTTAACACAACAGATGCTTAATAAATGCAAAGTAATAATTAAAATTAATATGGTAACATTTTCAATGGGCAAGAATCCAAAAAAACAAATTAATTATATCAATTTGATCTCAAATTCATTCAATTTGGTTTTTTAAAAGGATTGATTTATTTATTTGAGATTGAGAGAGAGAGCAGAGTGTGGGGGTATGTGTGAGGGGCAGAGGGAGAGAGAAATTTAAGCAGACTCTGAGCTGAATGTGGAGCCCCACGTGGGGCTCAATCTCACAACCCTGAGATCATGCCTGAGCCGAAACCAAAAGTCAGTCACTTAATTGACTGCATCATCTAAGTGCCCCACATTTAATTTATTTTTACATTTGCATCTCAGACTCTAATTCATTTACTTGTATAGTAAGAAAATATCACAGCAAAAAAATAGTTTGTAATTGTAGAGATGGAGAGATTCATATTCCTGTTCCCTTTCCTGCAAGTTAACATTTAAACACAACAAAGATTGATCTATTTATATGTCATTCATTTATTTATTTACTTTTCTGGTAAAAGTTTGACCTTCACCACTTCTACCAAGAACTTCAATAGTCTGAGCAGCTAGAAGAATATCCTGAAAATAAATACCCAAATAATGGAAAGCTAATGATTATCAGACCTAAGAAATTTAGCACTTGAAAATGACAAAACATAGTTACAGTATTCCAGCAAAAAGGGTGAGAAGTCTATCAGAAAATGTTAATGAAGAAAATAATTTAGATATGGAATGCTTAAAGCCTATGTGTAATTAAAAGAAGATTTTTGGAAAGAATCACAGAAAATAGGGTCTATACAATTGTAGATTTTAAATAAATCTTGCATTGTTTGTTGGTTTGAATGTACTTTAGACTGAGCTATTGTTGATATAGTGACACTGTAAATATAGCTTCACTATATACCTGAAATGATTATTGCCAATTCTCTTTATTGTGTGCACTTTGATAGATTTGACTATTTTAATTGTTATATCTAAGCAATATTCCTAGTAAATCCTAGAAATAATATATGTAACAAAAAATAATGCCAGTGGCAAGTAACAAACTTCTAGGAAAGATGCAGTTTCTGAAAACTACTGTCAAACTCCTACAAGTTGGAAAAGATAGAGAAAAGTTGTTCTTTAGTGTATTAATGAGAAGCCGGTTAATTTGGACCTCACTAATACACCACAGCATTGTAACCCTCAGATTGGTATGTGACAATAGTCACCATCACTGAAATCATTAAAAGCTCAAGTGCCAAGTCTCGGGAAACCTTTCATGAAATCAAGTCCAAGTCCATGTATTTGGATAGCTCTCCTTGTTGTATTATAGAACAGATTATATAATAATACACCTTACTGTCAATGCTAGGTGACTTCTCTGTTTTTACTAGCAGAGCACAAGTTTCCATGATCATTCTGTGTTTTTTTTTTCCTTTAGTATCTAGCAAGTAATTAATATGTCACTATTCTGAATAAATGTGGAAGGAGTAAATGAATAAATGCTTATGTCTAACATATGCAAAAACGATTAACGGTTAGAAGTAAATATAAGCCAACGGTTGTCTCAACCTTATACTGGCTGTTTTTGAAATTTGTATTGAGGCTTTGTAAAAACTTTGTGCTTTGAAGGAATAAAAAAAAAAAACTAATTAAATAAGCTTGCTATTATAAATGTGTTTCTAATTATATTGAATTATACTTTTTCTTTAATGAAAGAATTATAAATGGGCACATTCAAAAATAGACAAAAGTAAAAGCCTATCTCTACCTGCAACCCATCTTTGTTTTCTCTTCTCAATTTTTCCCTCAGTCTCATTTTGCCAGAAGATGATTCTGTGCTGTTTAAATAACTAACTTACTCTGGTTTAGGTTTGTTTGTTTGTTTAAAGATTTATTTATTTAAGAGAGAGAGAGAGGAGAATACAGGGGGGAGGCATGGAGGGAGAAGGAGAGAGAATCTTTTTTTTTTTTTTTTAATTTATTCATGAGAGACAGAGAGAGGCAGAGACACAGGCAGAGGGAAAAGCAGGCTCCATGCAGGGAGCTTGATGTGGGACTGGATCCCGGGACTCCAGGATCAGCGTTGGGCCAAAGGCAGGTGCTAAACTGCTGAGCCACTCAGGGATCCCAGTGGGAGAGAGAGTCTTAATCAGACTCCCACTGAGCGGGGATCCTGACCCTGAGCAGGGACTCACGATCCTGAGATCATGACCTGAGCCGAAACCAAGAGTCAGATACATCAACTGAGTCATGCAGGGATCTCTAACTTACTCTGTTTTTTATGGAGTTTGTAATAAGAAATTCTGAAGAACTGAGGTACTATATTTCTAGTACTGAAAGACTGGTTAAAGGCACTTGGGTGGCTCAGTGGTTGAGTGTCTGCCTTTGGCTCAGGTCGTGATCCCGGGGTCTTGGGACTGAGTCCGTTATCGGCTCACCACAGAGAGCCTGCTTCTCCCTCTGCGTACTTTTCTTTATTAGACATTTCTTTTTTCCTTAGTTCATACTTCTGTTTGTCTAAAAGAAAATGTGCATATGGATATAAGAATAATTTATTTTCATTCAGTGCTAAAATTATGAATTTATAATGACTTTTTGCTGCTTCTCAACTAGGGAAGGGAAACCAGTTTCTCTCTTCAATTCTCTAAGGTGCCTGATAGTCATCATAAGGGAGTAAAGTAACATGGGACCACTACCTCATTGTGTGACCCAAGGTCAAATAAATTGAATCCCTATGGGTTTCTGTTCCACATCTGAAAAATAAGAATTTTGTACTTAGACTTTGTGGAAGTGCCTGATCTCTGACCACAGTTAAGATGTACCTACACAGTGTTTCCTAAGACCTGGAGCTTTCTGAGCTGGTTCTACCCCAGGTCACATAGTCCTTCCCCGAGTGTGTAACGGTATCTACCAGTTTGTCATTGTGCCTCTTGGGGGGACTCTTGAATGACTTAAAGTCATAAATTGATACACTGCTAACTCCCAGCTATCATATCAAAACAATTTCATTTTCATTTTCAAAAGCTTCCTTGGAGAGTATTTTCAAAAACTTCCAACAATGCTTGCTTTCAGAGTTGGGATTGCAAATGTGTGTATGAAATATGAAGAGATTTTCAAAATATAAAAATTGCAAGAACCATCTTGTACAGAGGCTGAATGAAGGAGACATTTTTGTGGGAACAGATTTGATGTATCTCAGCCATAAGTCTGGATGCATTTTTATATGAAACTTTACATTTGCTGTTTACAGAACCATACATGTTTCTTCAAAACTGGAAAAAAAATCAAGATAAATTTCCCTTTTAAAATATACATGTTGATAAAATCTGGAAATATTTTTCTCTCTTTAAGAGTCTTGAAGTTATAAGCAAAGAAACTTGGAGTAAACCCATGCCACACCTTCTCTGAAGACAAATGTTGCTTAGAATGCCTTTTAACTATTTTAAATTATATATACATGAACAACTTTGTTAACCCCTTAAGTATTATGAGATCTGTTCTTTGCCAAAGGCTCTAATGAAGGCTAAACTTCTATTTTGCTCTTTGCCTTTGCTTATCACCAGAAAATATCTAACTGTTTTTTCCTGGGGGAAATGCAGTCTTAGACCTATCCTTAAGTCTCCATCAATTTGCTTATTTTATTTGCTACACAGAAATAGAAAGAAAACGAGGTCAGGAATATATGTGTTATAGCCTCCATTTCCATGAAAGCCACCTCCCTCCATCCAAAAAAAAAAATCACTTTCATGTAGGGAAACAAATAACAAGAATGCAGGTTTGCAGTCAGAGGTAGAGTCAAATCCTGAATTTCTACCACCAACAAGCTATATAAGCTTTGGCAAAATCTTTAATCTTAGTATGCCTGGGTGGCTCAGCAGCTGAGTGTCTGCCTTCAGCCTAGGGCATGATCCTGGAGACCCGGGATGGAGTCTCATGTCAGGCTCCCTGCATGGAGCCTGCTTCTTCCTCTGCCTGTGTCTCTGCTTCTCTCTCTGTGTGTCTGTCATGAATAAATAAATAAAATCTTTAAAAAAATCTTTAATCTTTCTCAATCTTCATGTGCTCAATTGTGAAAGTGATATCATAATGCCTCTCTTTCTGGGTTGATGTGACTTTTAAATGAAATCATGCGTGGTCTCCCTCTGGGAAAATGTCAGTGTTGGAGATATTTATCATTCCTTCCAACACTATTAAGTAATCAAGTTTTAATAGAATTACAAAGGGGATGAAGCCTTACAGAAATAACCTGAGAATGATAGAATATTACCTAAAAAAGAAAACAACATGGTTATTTCCCAAACTCAATTCTATTTGTGTAGAAGACAAATGAGCCTGGGCTCAGGAAGTTGCGGCACACAAACAAGGAGCCACATGAAAGAGCCCAGCGCATAAAGAGTGAGCGTGCAGTGCATGTGGTAAGAATCACTCTGGAGTTCAAAACAAGATAGTGGCAGAGTATATTGTAGAACTCATATTCTCTCAATCTTGCTCTTTTTTTCTCTTGAATCCAGGCCCCTTTCAGGTGATCTCTCCTTGTAGTATACGTCTTCCCCACACTGGTAATGGTGTTTTGCTAGTAAATGTCGTAAAAGTTAACTTTCATTTAAAAAAAAAAAAGAAAAAATAATATTGCTTTGGGGAAAAAAAATCATCTATTTATCTTCCTATATTGATTTTTGCCAAAAATAGCCTTGTCATACCACAGAGCAGCTTCTTACAAGCAGGAGTCAGAATGATTTCTACTTAAATCTTTGACTGTCACCTTGGGTTTATAAATGCTGACACTTCTAGCATATTTTTCAAATCCTTAAAAGTTGTTTTTATTTCATTTAATGTATGTCTCAATGTTAAGACCTCACTTTGACAAGATAAGCATTTCCATCTATTCTTCATTTAGCTCAAAGCATGTTTCCAGGCTCCATTTCCTTTATGTATTAAAAGATCAGGAGGAAAGGTTTTAGGTTGTTTCTAATGCCCTTATGAGACTGTCCTTAACTTTGTGTTATCAGGCATTAACAGTTCCAGTTATAGAAATCATTAGAATTTATTTTTACTGACAGTCAAGTAATTGACCCATACCTCTTGATGATGGAGCGACTGGAAGAGCAAAACAAGATCCCAGCCAAAAATAAGTGTTAAATAATTAACCAGTGGAACAAGTTCTACTGCCACATGACTCACTTTCTGCTACTGACCAACAGCCCAGTGTTCTGTGTCCTTTCACCCAAGGCTGAGACTGCCATGTGATTGACACCTTCCCACCCACAGGAGACAGGCTGGGGTGCGCCTAATCATTGTCTTAGCAGTTTACTCTTTACTATAGAATGTCTTCCTCAGAACCTTTGTTCAGCAAGACATGAATGAGAATTAAGCAGGAAGTTGCCATAGTCAAATTCCTTTGGGAAACATCTAGTTAACCAAAATTAAAGAGAAGCCTTTGTTGTAAGAGCATTTAACACTCAGAGCATTTAACACTGTAATGTGCAATGTGGCTCTTCAAAAAAGAAATATAGTAATGTAGTTCACAGCTTACATATTTTCAAGGAACACACTGTTTTTCATGGAATACACCATAGACTATATTGGCAGGAGTTCTATATCAATATGAAACATAAAATATTTGGAGATAAATTTCACAAAATATGGGTAAGATCTCTGCCGAGAAAACTGTAAAATATTGCTGAGAGAATTAAAGAAGGTACATAAATAGAGATACACCAATTTAATGGGAAGACTCAATATTGTTAAGATAGCAGTTCTCCCCAAATATATCTATAAATTCAATGCAATTCCAGTTAAAATCACAATAATCAATAAATGGATTTAAAAATTTACTTGAAAGTTATATGACTTACAGTAAAATATTTCAGAACTTATTATCAATTTAAAAAAATCAAGAGGTGCACTTGTTGGGCAATAATACAATTTAATATCTTGGAAAGATCCAAGATAATTCAATGGAAAAATTGTGGTCTTTTCAATAAATAATGATGACACAACTAAATATGCATATGGAAAAACAATGAATCTTGATCTTAACATTCATAATATACCTCAATATTAAGTCAAAATAGGCATACGTATGATATGTTGTAAAAATTAACATTATACAAATTCTAGAAAGAAGCAGAAGGAAATCTTTACAACTTTGCAGTAGGTAATTATTTCTTAAACAAGACACAAACCATAAGAGAAAAAATAATAAATTTAACCTTATTGGAATTTAAAACTTTTGCTCTTTGAAAGCTACCATTAAAAAAAATGGAAAGGTGATGTATAGATGGGAAGAACTATTTAAAATACATGTATCCAAATACTTGGAATATATAAATCTGATTTGTATTTCATACTTGTATCTACAATATATAAAGAACTCATAATTTGATAAGAAGACAAAAATCCATTTATAAAATTGGCAAAAGATTTGAACAATTTACAAAGAAAAATCTACATATGGTTAATAAGCATATGCAAGAATTTTCATTATCATTTTTTGTCAGAAAAATTAATAAAATGATAAACTGTTACAGATCCATTAGAATAGCTAAAATGGAAAGAAACAAAAGAATAATACAAGTGTTGGCAAGGATGTGAAAGAACTAGAATTCTCAGACATTGCCAGTGGAAATGTAAAATGAAACAACCCACTTTGGAAAACAATTTGGCATTTTCCTAAAAAGTTAACCAGGAAATCCACACCTAGATATTTAACCAAGATACATTAAAACTTATATCCAAACAATACTTATACATGAATGCTTCAATAATAATACTCCTGAACTGAAACAGCACAAATGTCCATTATCAAGTGGTTATATAAACAAACTATGACACATTCATACAAAAGAATACCACTAGCCATGAAAAGGAATAAGACGCTGTTACCCTTAATAGGATGTGAAGACTTCAAAATCATTTTGGGAGTGAAAGAAGGCAAAGACAAAAGATTACAAACTGCATAATTCCATTTATATTAAATTCTAAAGTATGTGAAATTAATTGAAAATTAATAAAAAGCAGACCTGTGGTTGCCTGGTTCTGGGATTGGAGATATTGATTATGAAGAACATGGGGGAGGGGGTACCTGCCTGGGTGGCACAGTTGGTTAAGTGACTGACTCTTGGTCTCAGCTCAGGTCATGATCTCAGGGTCATGAGATTGAGCCCTGCCTTGGGCTCCTCAGCACGGAGTCTACTTAAGACTCTCTCTCCCTCTGCCCCTCCCCTCTGCAATCTATTTCCTTTTTCATCTCTCTCAAATAAATAAATAAATCATTTTTAACAAAAGGGGGGATATGAGAAAGGATGATGAAAATGTTATTTATTTATTTATTTATTTATTTATTTATTTATTTACTTTTTGAAAATGTTCTATACCTTGATTATGGTGATATAATCATATGTATGGGTATGTATGGGTATGGACATTCATCAAAACTCATTTAGCTGATTACTATAGTGCATTTTACTGTACATAAATTATATCACAATAAACTTGGCTTTCAAAAAAAGATGTAGGAGAGAAGAAAGAAAAAAGAAGAGAAGCTCATGCCAGACCAAGCTCTAGAACAGAGGAAAGCTATTTTTCTAGTACTCTCAGAAGACTAAGACTTGCTCAGCTTCCTTGGTAGAGTCCTAGAGAGGAAGATTGCCAAGGTCAAGGTTTGTGGAGTATATTTCATCAGATGAACCTGAAATAGTCACAGAAGTTCACATGGCCCAGCATGGCTTGGAAGCAGTGGAGTTGTACCCCGCGTGGAGGGTGATGAGAGACTGGAAGAAGCCTTCAGACTACTGCACAGACAATTATGTCACTCAGCATGGTGCAGAAGTAGCAGATAAATCCCTTGCTGAGTAGAGGACAACAAGGATCTCTGACGTGAATGAGAGGCAGCACAGTGACAATCTGTGTGCACTAACAGGAGCCAGATGTGATGCCTGTCATGAGAATGGTCGCCCACATGTACAGAGGACACCTAGGATCAAGCCCTATCAGTGCCAAAGTCTTGGGTGACAAAGTCTCTCAGATCTTAGAACTCTAGAGGAAGGGAGAGGAGACCCCAAACTGCCACATTACACAATGAATGGAGGTACATAATAGAAACTGAGGTGAGTTAAAGAAAAATTAAGAAATGGCATCCCTCAAGCATCTTAAGTTTAAGCTGATACTTGTTTTTTGTATAAATCCATGATGCCAAAGGAATTTTTATTTGCGGGTAGGTTTTTCTTTTAACAAAGAACACAATGGAAGTCACTAATATTTCAAAAGTAATCCCCTTAGCTTAGTATTTTTATTTTTAAGAACACTCTGCACAATAAATAAACCATGCTAGGACTTAAAAGATGTATTTTTATAGTGAAAAAGAAATCGTCAGGGTCTTACTCATTTCTCAGCCCCAACGTGGGTGTGTATCTCTCCCAAAATGTTTATGTAGTACAGTGGACCTTGTGCCAGCAAACTGTTGTTAAACATAAAGATAATTCTTAAAAAAAAAAACAGTAAGATTTATGGTATAAAATAGAAGTGTTGTTTAACAGAGACCAATAGAATGTTTCTTGTGATTTTCACATTTACCTTTAATTTTTTTAATTCAATTTATTTATAGAGACACGGAGAGAGCAAGAGAGAGAGAGAGAAACAGAGGGAGGAGCAGATTCCATGTAGGGAGGCCGGAGGTGGGACTTGATCCCGGGTCTCCAGGATCGCACCCTACACTAAAGGTGGCGCTGAGCCACCTGGGCTGCCCACATTTACCTTTAAATTTTATGTGCATAAGAAATCTACAGAATGACAGATTTCCTAAGGTAGATGATGGATTAGACCAGAAAAACATCCTTTCAAATTCTCTAATTCTGAGATCTATTTTGTTAGAACAATGGTTATCCATAAAGGATGCAGAGGAGGGGTGACGTTGTAGGGAATCAAGACCAGGGGCATCACCAAAAAGATGACATGTTAGGATTATTGGTGTGTGTGTTTTGGGGGGGGGGGTTCTTAAATTATCATTTCGTGCCCCTACGTCACCTCTCCAGATTCTTATTCACCTATAGGAAGAGAGTATAATTACTGAAAACTCCTCCCAGATGACTTCTCTATGTATCCTCTACTCCCACACGTAATCCCCCCAGCAGCCGACTGAGAAGCACTGTATTAGATAACTCAGCCTATCCATTAGAGGGCCATCATCAAGCAATGGGCAGGGTAGAGGGGAAAGGAAACAGCCTTTATTGAGTACTACATACATTCCAATTGCTGTATGGACAGCGACTCTTCATAGACAGGGGCTCAGGGAAGTATGCAGCAGTGACATGTCTGGAATATCTTATATTTAATTCCCACAAGCAAGAGTTAGGAAATTTGAATTCTGTGATCTAATGCATTAATGATATGTTTTCCCCAGGGACCCTGGAGGAGGGTATGACCATTCCTCTAATGGTCTCATTTTGCTCTGTGTTGTGTTAATGGCATTAACATTCTGAACATATCATGTCTCCTGACTGGCAGACCTGGAGGTGGCTTGCTCAGAAAAACACTTTACAACAGAAGTGACCCATTAGCTGTTTACCAACTTAAATTGGATATTACTCGAAAGCATCCTATTAATAGTTATAAAACTAAAAATCTGGGGAAATAATCTAGCAGTTAAGCAATTAAAGATACATTTATAGTGTATAATACTAAAATAGGGGATGAGAGGGAGATGATATTATATTGTTCTTTAAGATTTAATTTATATACCTCATATTCTTCAAGTGAAACTGTGGTCTATATATCTTTATGTGTCTTACATATAAATAATGTGTTCTAGTTTTTGATGATGAGAAATAAGAACTGTAAATTATTTGCATACATTTTTACAGATCAGGAGTTGCAAACTGGCCGCATATCAGCCAAACATGGCTTGTAGACACATGGCATATTTGCCCATTATTTTGTTTTTTTTAATGTAACTATGTTTCTAAAATTTCATCCATAAATATTTTTATATGTATTGTTTAAGATAAGGAAAATTTTTTAACATAATCACATTAACCTTATCATATATTTTTTTAAAAAACAGCAATAATTCCTTGATGTCAAATATCCAGTCATTATCTCATAAGTGTTATAATTTTTAAAAATTGGGATCTATATAGGTTCACACATTGCAATTGATTAATTTAACCTTTCAATCCCTTTTCGTCTATAAATTCCCACTCCATCTCTCTCTCTCTCTCTCTCTTTTTTTTTTCTCTCTCTCACTCCTTGCAATTATTTGTTGAAGAAACTGTGTTGTTGGTCCTGTAGTTCTCTACAGGCTGGATTGGGCTGATTGCATCCCTGTGGTGTAGTTTAACGAGTTCCTGTGTTCTCTGTTTCCTTGTAAATTGGGAGTTGGATCTAGAAGTTACATTGTGTTCACATTCGGTTTATTTATTTATATTTTTCACTGGACTGCTCCATTAGCAATGAAATATTCTTCCATCATTTCTCTTTGTGATGTTAACAGTTATTGATGTTTGATGTCTAGATAGAGCAGCATTTTTAAAAATTGAGATTTTACAGAAATATCTGAATGCATGACCTATTTGGAGAAAAACCATAAAATCTACTAAAAATTATCAAGAGCTAAGTAGCAACTATCCCCTTTAGATGGGGTATGTGTTCTTTGGACTCAATGGTCCCCACATCCCACTCTTCAAGGGTCTATACTTGTTTGGGCCACTTTCTCCTTTACATCACCTACAAATCTCCTGGAGGGATTTAAGTTGGCAACATCTCTTATAGAATTTTACACTTTATTGGAAACTAAATAGAGATTGGAAGGTTGTTTTCTTTCCCCTCAATTAAAGCATGTAAACAAAGAAAAAACAGGATAGATCAAAGAAGAAATGAGATATTAGGGAAAATATTTGTGTAGAAGGATGGAAATATTTTTTGGTGGTAGAAGATAAAAAGCAATAAATATGAACAACTAATAAATCAAGCATATCATGTGTAGTTAAAGGATTTGTGGTTTGAATATATACTACATCAGAATGACAACTCAAGGAGAATTCAGCAATCTCTCAAACATTTCTCTCAAAAAGATGGAAATATTTTATGTCCGGTCTGAAGTTATGATAGGTTTAGTTTACTTCAGTCTGGTAGTATCAAGGTATCATTTTCCAGATACAGTTTTACTCTGCCAGGGTTTAAATTATTTTAGTCTAACTAGATTGCTTCCTCATCTGTCTTACCATCCTCCTTTGGTTATGAATCCCTTACAAGCAAGGTGCCTTTGTGTTTTCCTACTAAGTTCTCTGATCACCAGAGTCTGGCTTGCTTGTTTATAAACACTAAGAGGTTCTTAAACCATAAACAGTGTCCTGGAAAAGAAAGTAAAGTCAACAATATGGAAATAAATCCTAGTTAGAAATCTCATTGAAATCCATAAAAAGAATGAAAAGAAAAATATTCTGCAGCCTGGTTAACCTCGATGGAAAAATAGTAAAATTATTTTGAAATGGTGAAATCACTTTGTTCCTAGACAGTCTTCTTTAACATTATCTTGGTTTTTATTCTCCAATTCTGCATTGAATAATGAGGATCATTCTTTGAGCCTAACAGATGTTAAAATAGTATTTCTTCTCTTATAGGAAACTTTATATCTACACTCTCAGCATTTTGAGGAGAGAATAGAATTAAACCAGGGTGTTATTAACATAACATTCTATGTAGTATTCAGGAACAGAAAGCTCATTAAGAGCATACTCAACAACTTCTCCAGTGATCCCCGGGGAGATTTCTGGAGGAATTATTTGTACTGCAAAGTAACTATAGGAGCTCTGTGTTCATTTGTCAGTAAGGGCCATTAAACAAAACATATGCAGATAAAAAAAGCCAGAGGGAAAAAATCCAAATAATACTATTTATATTTAGACATTGCATCCAGGCCCATCAGATACAGATTAATTCATTAAATAAGCAATTACTAAGGACTTAATTTGGTGTTAAAATATAAAGAAAGTATGACAACTATTTTTGAAGAACAATCTGTTGAGAGGGGCAGACTCAAAGAATGAGTTACAATAAAGTGTGGTAAATATTAATACAAGCATGGATGCATTGTTGCTAGAACAAAGAGCAGATAAAGGAATTGTTTTGCCTGAGCTAGTCAAGGAAATATTTATAAAAGGAGGATATTTTGAAGTGGGACTTGACTTCAAGAATGAATGACAAGGAGCATGCTAGATTGAGAAGAACAGAGAGAGAAGATCCAGTGGAAGGGGGCAAAGAAATACATTTATAATGTGTCACATATATATTGTGTAAAATATAAGATTTTTTAATATAAGATCAAATGGGCAGGCTATGGCTGGGAATGTTTAGGTGGCTTGACAACATCAGAGTTGGCATCTCAAATTCTATTGGTCCTCATGCTTATAATTTCAAAGTCACAAGACGGCTGCTATAGCTACTGAAGTCACATACACATCCAAGGCATGAAGAATAAATGATTTTATCAGCAATGACTGTCTTTTTTTCTCATAAAAATAAAACCTTTCACAGAAACGGCCAGCAGAGTTTCACTTACATCAGATTAGCAAGAAGTGTGCGAATGACCACCCCTTTCAACAATGAAGTCTGGAGGTGGAGAAATTTATTTATTTATTTATTTATTTATTTATTTATTTATTTATTTATTTTTAAAGATTTATTTAATTGAGAGAGAGAGAGAGAGCGAGCATATGAGTGGGTGAAGGGGCAGAGGGAGAGGGAGAGAATCTCAAGCAGACTCCCTGCTCAGCAGGGAGTAGTTCCCCATGAGGCTTCACTTGGGGTTCAATTCACAACCCATGAAATCATGACCTAAACCAAAACCACGAGTAGGTGATTCAAATGACTGAGCCACCAAGGTGCTCCTGATATTTAGCTGGCATTGGGTTGCATATTTTCTCAGCAAGAAAAAAAATGTAAAAATGGATACTGGATAAAGCACAGACTACACTGTCTACTATGTCTTCAAGAGGTGAAGAGAAA
Organism: Vulpes vulpes; assembly: GCF_048418805.1. Lineage (NCBI taxonomy): Eukaryota > Metazoa > Chordata > Mammalia > Carnivora > Canidae > Vulpes > Vulpes vulpes. The sequence continues at coordinate 43,621,169 of NC_132786.1, read as the reverse complement.
ATAATGACAATCTAAAAGTCCATAGTCAGTGGAAATATCTTTCAAGAGTGAGGGAAGAATAGGCAAAAGCGATCTCTCATATTAGAATTTAGGAGGAAAGAGCAGGGAGTAGTGTTGTAAAGGGACAGGAGGAAGCCTTCTGAAGCGTGATAAAATGCAAATAATAACACAAAACAGAACAAGTGGGAAACATGTGGATAAACCTCAATAAATAAACCTTAACTCTACAAAATGATGATGATGACCACCAATTTGGAAAGGTTACAAATACAAATAAACTGAAACACTAGAAAATAACATACATGAGAGCCACAACATTCTAAAGTACTAATTGTCCTCAGGTGGAAGATAACAATGCCGATTAATATTCTGTTCATAAAATGTACTGTCAAAATTTTAAGCACAGCAGTCAAACAAGAACTTTTCAATTTTCCTTTCAATCTTCCATCTGCTTGCTTTGACATCATATGGACCAGGAACTTGTCAAGAAAAAGGGATAGAGAGATGGAAAGCAAGGAGCAGCCCATCTCAGAGGGAAGAGGGAAGAGTCTTCTCTTTAAACAATGATTATTATGGCAATTAATACATTGCATTGGACAATCTGATTTCTAAATCAAGACTATGTTTTTTTTTTTTTTAAGAGTTTACTTCTTTATTCATGAAAGATGCACAGGGAGAGGCAGAGACAGGCAGAGGGAGAAGCAGGCTCCCCAAAGGGCACCTGATGCGGGATTGGATCCTGGGACTCTGGGATCACACCCTGACCCGAAGGCAGACGCTCAACCACTGAGGCACCCAGGTGTCCCTGTAGTTCCCAGTCTTTGAGTGGATTAGAATTGTCTGAGGAACTGGGTGATAATACACATACCAGTCCTCCCTTCTTACTTATTTTTGTTTTATTTAAAATAGCCATAAGGCATCTTATTACCTAAGAATTATCAGAGAAGTAATCGATTACCTGCATTTTTACCTAGGAACAGGGGTGAAATTACCTCAGTGAATCCATTTTTAATGAGTAGCAGGAGACAAATAGAAAGTTGCTTTCTGATCACAACTTATGAATCTCCCTTTTTCTGTATGTATGACCCATTATATGCATATGTTAAAAGATAAAGGGTAAGGACTAGAAAAAACAGAAGTGGAACGTGTAGTTTTCAGATCAATGGAGGAGAAAAAATTGAAAAGATTCAAATTAATCATTTTGAGAAAGTGGGGAGAAATTGGCACAGCACACTATTGGGTCAGGAATATATCAAGAAAATAACAAAACAATGAAGAGAAAGCACATTGTATTATTAAGGTAAAAAATTCCAGCTGCTTATCTACCCCAAAATGTCAGTACTTAAACAATTAAATTCTTAGTCATACTAACTATGAAACAGGTGTTGCTAGTCAGAGAGCTTATCTCTACACAATGCCTTACAGATGCAGGATTCTTCTATCATTCGATTGCCCTCTATCTCCCAAAGCCTGAAGATCCAGTAGGGAGTGTTTTAGTTACCTATTGCTGTAGAGTAAATCATCCCTTGAATTGGAAGCTAAAGCAACAACATAAACTACTTCAGATCCTCTGTAGGTCAGGAATCCATCCACAGCTTAGTGGGGTCCTCTACCTCAGGGTATCCCACAAGACTACAATCAAGGTTTGGCCCAGGTTTGCTTTCATCTCAAAGCTTAAATGGTAAAGGAACCTCTTTAAACTCACTCACTTATGGTTGACAGATCACAAGCCTGTGTGGTTTTGGGGGCAAAAGACCTAGTTTTTGTTGACTGTTGACTGGTAGTCACCTTCAATTTCTTGTAATGTAGGCCTCTTGCAACATGGCAGCTTTATGATATTGCACAGTTCTTTATTCCAGGGTCCACAATCTTGCTGTCTCCCAAGGCTATTTACAATGCTGAATTCTTTCAAAAGGTAGGAATGAAGGCAGCAAGATGAGAAGTGTGAGAGACCTCCAAAATATTGTCTTCCAATAAGTTCTTAATTTTAGAAAAATCAAATCACTCTAACCAGTCTAATAGAATTAATTAATGCATATAAATATGTCATAGAATTGTAACAAAGACTAAAAAAATGGAATATGGGCTGAACTTCCAACAGTGCTTTACCACAGAACTGGACCACAGAGAGAGATGCTGCCTCTGCTACTGAGGAGTAAGTGGACAATCACAGAACTTCTGCCTCAGGTACTAGTTCCAGAACAATACTACTTGTGCCATGATGAGGAAACAGACAAAGCAGGCAATGGTCATCCAAAGCATCAAGTGGCTACAATCATGGCCATTTCTCTCTAGTTTAATAGAGGTTTCACATCTTTTCCATATTCCACATAACTCAGTCCATGAGACTGACAGATGAAATTACTTCCGAGACCTTAGCAATGAGGAAATCTCAAAAACAGACTTTTTTTTTTCCCCATTAACTTTCTAGTTCTTGAAATTCAAGAAAGCGTATTAGAAGGTATTGGACATGGGTGTTTAGAGGGACTGATTTTATATCCTCCACTCTTCTTATCCATACAACAACCTCTTTATTTTTTATTTTTTATTTTATAATAATTTTGTGAGAGTATGGTTGACACACGTGTTACATTAGTTTCGGATGCACAACACAGTGACTGGACAAGGCTATATGTTGTGTTACAAGTGTAGCTCCCATCTGTCACAATGGGAGTACAATATCATTGTCTATATTCCCTGTGCTGTTCATTTTCTTCTCCTGACTTACTCATTCCATGACTAGAAGCCTGTATCTCTCTCTTCCCTTCACCCATTTTCCCCCACCCTCAATCCCCCCTGGAAACCACCAGTTAGTTCTCTGTATTTATAGGTCTGACTCTGCTTTTTGTTTGTTTATTCCTTTTTAAGCCCCTTCTCCAATGTTTCCTAGTCCTTTTTTAAGAAAACTCTCCCTCACTTACACAGGGAAGAATTTCCATCACCTCAATCTATTTTTATATTTTGCAAAGTCAAACCCTTCAGAAGTGAGTCAAATATAGATACAAGGAGGAGGGGTAGAGGGGTGGGTGGCAACATTTCCCCAACCTTCAGGTGGGATGCATCTCCTTCTGGTATGCATGTCTCTGATTTTGCCCTCTGTGAAGCAGCAGCCCTGGAACTATGGGCCCCAGCGGTATATGACTCTCTTCTGTGCCCTGTTAAAATTTTAAAAAGGATCACAGAAGTCAGAACTGGCTCTCCTCTTTCCATCCATTTGGGGTGACATCAGCTCTGATTATGTTCCCACTGACTCCAAATACTTCTTTCTCACCCCAAGAGAGGAGGAGAGATAGAAATCACTAATCCGGGGATTCCTGGGTGGCTCAGCAGTTTGGTGCCTGCCTTTGGCCCGGGGTGTGATCCTGGAGACCCGGGATCAGGTCCCACATCCAGCTCCCTGTATGGAGCCTGCTTCTCCCTCTGCTGTATCTCTGCCTCTCTCTCTCTCTCTCTCTCTCTCTCTCTCTCTCTCTCTTATGAATAAATAAATAAAATCTTTAAAATAAAATAAATTTAGTAATTTAAAAAAAAGAAATCACTAATCCTGTTGCTATTATTATTATTATTCAATATTTCAGATAATAGAAGTAATAGTACTATGTTGGCATTTGTTAGACATAAATTTTGTTTTCAAATGTTGCTTAATATTCCTATAATTGAAAAAATATAGAAGCAGCAGATCCCTTAAAAAGTTAAGGGCTTTTTCTACTACAATGGCCTTGGGAGAAATTAGATAGTGAGAAGCAAACTATAGTTTTTGATGATAGAAAGAAAAGGGAAGTGATAAGATTAGACCTGGTCACAGGCAGTATGCCTCCTGGTTATCTCCACGGGATTCTCAGACCCAGTTCGACTTCCTATTTTTCCCTTAAAAAATCACCCCAAGTTGGTTTGAGGCCCAATAATGTTGACTCAAAAGAGTTACCACCATTGAATGTCTCTCTTAATAGGCATGTCCAAGCTATGGCAAGAAATCTTAATACCAACATGGGGAGCCAGGCTCCCAGACTGGGAAGACAGGCTGTTGGTGCTGCTAGTTCTCTTTTAGTGTATTGCACGGCCAAAAATTTTTAAAAATTAAAAAAAAAAAAGTGAGAGCGAGGAGGAGGAGAGAAGAAAGAAGAAACCATTTGCCATATGAGTCTGTTGTCAGCTTACAGAAAAAGACATATATCTGGTATTGGGCTTGAGGAGGTAGCAGGCAAAACCTTGTCCATAGTTTTTATATTGCCATGTCTGATTTTAAATCAGCTAAATAGGTCCTCCTCACATCCCTCACAGTTTTAACTTCTTAGGGACAAAGTATTGGTTCAATCAGGACTTCTGTTGCAAAGTATGGGTTCTAAAGAATGGAGTCATGTCAATGAGTGAGTAAGCAGGACACGGCATCAGGCAAGCTAGTTGCAAGAGTGGCCAGCTGCTCTGTTTCTGGAGAGTTTGCATTCCTTTGCATTTTCAGTCACCCTCTTCTGGGTGACGGGTCCTGATGTACGAAGCTTATGCTCCTATAGGAAACTGAGTTGCTTGGATTTGGTCACCTTGCTGTAGGGAAAGCACAGCCTAGGTCCTAGGCTCATTGTCCAGTAACCCTGCATGAACTCGCAAGTTTATTTCAGATAACTGTTTATGTGCCCTTCTTCTCTCCTCTATCATATGGCAGGAATAGCAAATGTCTAAATTAAGAACATTTTCTGATAGTTCTAAGGAGATCCAACTTGACTTAATACTAAGTATTAAGATTAGGAGACATTGAATGTGTTTGGCTCTTGTTTATTTTGAGAGCTGACAAAACAAAAAACAAAACAAAACAAAAAACAAAAACAAAGAAAAGGTATTGTGTGGTAAGTTTTTAAACAAATCATCATTTAGGCACTCAATAAACATTTACTGAGCACAATACTCACAGAGAGACACTCATCTTTAAAGCAGTGGCAATGGATAAAATAGTATAAAGAGGGTTCCAAGCTTCCAGTAGGCAAATTAGAATCACCCATGAGCCTTTTTCAAACTCTATAGATTTTCCTCCTTCTGACAAACCTCAATAAAAAGACTCAACTCTATGTTTGAAATCCCTGCACTAACAAACAACTTTTATTGCCAGGATTGGCAAGGATTACATATTACAGGATGCCTCGCAGAGTTAAGGCAGAGAGCAAGTGCAGAACTACTTTAAGAAGACTATTCTTGCATGTGACCCAAACAATAATTAACCCTTTCCAAAGAACCAAAAGAAGCAAACACTCAAAGTTTGTATTTTGGTATAGTAGAGGGATAAAATTAAACAAAAGGCTTTATTGTATCATTTTTCCTCATAAATATAATTTTCTTCTATGTTGCTCTTTTACATAGCTTTAGGTACAGAATATGATGCATTCCTTCAACCTATCCAACTTCATGTTAACAAATAGGTTTCTAATGCTCTTCTTATGTGTGACTTGAGAGAAGCCAATATAATCTGGAGGTACAAATATCATAAAGATGGCACTCCAAAGTTTTGTGCTTTCCTCCAGGTTCTAACACAAAGAACAAAACAATGGGATGTTTTCTCAAATAATTCCAAAATCTTATTTAAATCATGAAAGAGAGGATTTTTGCATGAGTGTTTTACAAAGCTATATTACTGTTTACCCTCAAAATTTTTTTTAAAAAGTCTGCACTAAATTTTTAATTGTTAGTCTGTACAGCTTGATAATTTGTCCTTTGTGAATCATTCAAAGTTTTATAGATTTAAGAAAAGCCAGAAAAAGCTACATATTCATCCAGATTACTGCAGTGTATAAATTACATCCTGGGAGTGAATTAAGTATGTTGAACAGAGCATTAACTCCTTTTGGCCACAAGGGTGTCATTGAGGAAATTACTGCTCCAGCATAGAATAGAGCACCGTTGGGGCCGAAAAGAGTTAGAATATTTCCCCAACTTATAAAACTAACTCCCTCATGGTGATTTATACAGACGGTGTTGCTAATTTGCATTTTAAAATGTTCTATTAGAAGTATGTGCTTACTAGTTTTTTGTTTTGTTTTGTTTTGTTTGTTTTTAAGGAAAGGTTAAGTTTTTAGTGTCCAGTCAAAAGCTGGTTAAACTGGGTGTGGGGAAACATTAATTTCTCCAGGTATTCATAGATGTCACTAAAAAAAAAAAATCATCTCTTGGTCAAATAAGTTGGATAAAGGCACTGTTACAAAAAGTTAAGCAGATCTTTTTAATATATGTTTGTGCTTTTTAATAGGTTCCGATGAATTGTAAACTTCCAGAGATGAAATGTAAAATATAGCATTTCTCAAACACAGATGACCAAGTTATTTTTATTTTATTAAAATAAATACTTGCTAGCATCTTGCATAACACTAGGTCGTAGAAAGCAGCTTGTTGAAAATAGTCCATCTATTATAAAATTATGATATTTTCAAATCACTTTCTATTTACAAAGCACAGTCACAGAGTGTCATAGAAGACTGAGAGCAAAGGCAGCACCCCTGTTTTCATCTCCATTCACAGACAGAGATACAAACCTAACAAGTTTAATGATGACAAACCCACAGAAGCAGGTATGGAAAATAGAATGATAGTCTCCTGATTCCTAAGACTCTAAGATATATTGGTAACATATTTTGAAATGCTTGCCTTATATAATTATCATTATTATTTTTATATTATGCAAGACAAAATATAGGATAGCTCATTTGTATATCTTGGGATTCTATCTTAATTCCTTTTTTTTTTTTTTCTATCTTAATTCCTATTTAAGAAGTTCTAATATGGCCAAATCATGTCCTTTAAAACTAAAAGACTAAAAAGCTGTGATTCTAAAACTCATGATCTTGAACATCTTGGAACTTCATAATACAGGAATTAAAAATAGAACCTGAAAATATACATATGTGATTATTGATATTTAAGTGTGTATAATTATAAAAGAATACTAATAAAAATTACATCAGACAAACATTTAAACCCTAAACAGAAGGAAGTTTAGAAAAACATGTATTTGAAAGAATATAAGTAATGGAGCTGGAAAGAATTCAAATAAAAAAAGGGCATAACTTGTTACCTTTTATCAACAAATGTCCATTCAGTGCTAATTACTTGCTAAAAAAATGATTATGTATTCTTTTATTACCCACTACATCAGTTATGGAAGGAATATAAAGACAGACTCATCCCAGCCTCTCCTGGTTTCTTGGACGTTTCAGTTTTATCGAGAAATGATGCATGTATGTAAATGATGAAAAAATAAGAAAAAGTAAGGTCACAAGAAATCATAAGAAAAAAATGTGCCACGCAATTCTTGAAATATGGATCCTCAGACCAGTCATTGGAAGTTGAACTAGGGCAAAGCGTTGTCACTGGTCAGACATGGAAAATGAAATGATAAAGGTAGTGGCTTGATTCTTAAGATGCTTACCTACTATCTGGAAGATGCATCTAAATCTTACAAAAGGAAAACATCAAGTGAGGTTGGGTTAAAAGTCTTTGAATTAAAGTGACACATGTAATGGATTAATGGTTGAAAGAATCGTGAGATTACTTCCAGGTCAATTGGCCAGAGAACGTTGGCCAGCATAGTATTTGAATTGAACTTCGAGGCCAACATAGTATTTGAACTGAACTTCGAGGAACTCATTGGCTTGTGGTAATGGAAGAGTAGGTGGGAAGGCATTGTAGATCGGACAGTGTTTAGACATCCAATAAATATTTTTGACTACTTAGTATGTCCCCGCACTATTTAGTCATAAAAATACTGAAATGTATAACACATAATTTCTGTCCTCAAAGAATTAAAGGAATATTAGAAGAGACAAAACTACAAACAGAAGAAAGTTAAGAAACGTACATGTGTTTAAAGGAATATAAATGACTAAATGGGAAAGAATTCAAATAAAAGAGTACATCTATAAAAGACTAGAATAGTAAATTGTGTCAAACTTCATATTCCTTGCTAGAAAGTTTAGAATATAGGTGCTGTGAAGCCACTGAAAGTTTCTGAGTAGAAAATACTGGTATATCTAGCAAAACCCTTCCTTTTTCTTCCCTAATCTACTGGGTTCAATAGCAGCAATAGCTCAAGCAATTATTCTTCCTACACACTTCAGAGATAAGAAATACATGTTCTCTATTATCAAAGAGTTTATTCTATGCTAAAGAATTCACTGCATATACACAGCAAAATCCATAAGAGAGTTAAATATAGGTGAGATTATACTTGATCTGAGACCAGGAAAGATAATGTGGAAAAAATAGAGCTTGAGAAAACCATTATATTTTAAGTCATATATGAGTTAAGTAAAGAAAGTATCTCAAGCAGAATATATTACCTAAGTCAGGGCATAAAGAAAGGAAAACCCAAAATAAGTACATGGAAGGAGTAACAGGAGATAAGACCACCAAAAGAAAATGGATGCTTGGAAAGGGATTTGGATTTCAAAATAACTTTATATTTTATCATAGACCAATAGAGAACCACCCCAGTCACTGAAGATTCATGATTAGAAAAGAAATATTGTAAGAGGGTTTAAGAAGATTAGCAACTTCTTAAAAGGGTTCCTATGAGGAATAAATGATTTAATACATATAAAGAAGTTAGAATACTACTCTGCATGTCAGTATTTTAAATTTTTTATGATTGGAGATATTTTTCCAAGCTTGCTTTTGTTAGTTTTTCTCCAAATTTTAATTTCATTTGTATGTAGGAAAATTCCATTTGTTAATAGAAATACTGTATCTGTCTCTATGCAGTCTTTACACCTTGTCTTTTTATAGCAATTTATCTTCTAGGGCTTCTGGATTTCTGACTTCGTTATGAAGGATTCTCCTTCTCAAGATTGTGTAAGTAGAATCTCAGATTTTTTTTCTTTTCTAAATATAATTTATTGTTTTATATTTTTACATTTAGATCTTTAAATGTGGTAGGGAACTGGGGCACCTGGGTGGCTCAGTCAGTTAAGCTTCTGCCTTCAGCTCAGGTCCTGATCCCAGGGGTCCTGGAATTGAGCCCTGCATCTGGGCTCCCTGCTCAGTGGGGAGTCGGCTTCTTCCTCTCCCTCTGCCCCTCCCCCTGTTTGTGCTCTCTTTCTCTCAAATAAATATATAAAATCTTTAAAAATAAATAAAATAAGATAAATGTGATACGAAACTATTTTTTTTTCCAAAGGAAGATAGAGTTGTGTCAGTACCATTATTACATTGCCTGTTTTATTCTCTCTGAGTCAATGTAACACTATTTTCATATGTTACCTTCACATAGAGGAGGAAAGGTTGAATTGTCTTCCCTGTTGATCTAGTATATATTCTTAGGCTAACATAATATTGATTTCCTTACAGTAGATTCATAGTTCTTTCAAATATCTGGTAATGAAAGTCCTTTTTACTTTTTTATAATTCCCTTCACTATGGTTGAACATTTATCCTTTTATATGAAATTTAAAATAGTTTTGTGCAATTCCAAAAAGAAACATTATGGGGGGATTCTAACTGAAATTGCATTAAACTTATAATTTTGGGGATAACATACTCTTAAAATGAAATCTTCTGCTCTGAGTAGAAAACATCTGTCTAGTTCTCTCAGAACTTACTTATTTGCTTAAAATTATTATATATAGTTTTCTTTATGAGTCCTGTTAACTATTATGAATAAATTATTTTTATATTTTTGAATTTCCATTTTCAGATACTTTATAGTTAGTATGGATAACATGCCATGATATTGGCAAATGTATATTATAATATTGCTTATTAATTAGGCTGAGCTTAGCTGAACAATTCTCCTGCTGAGCTCAGCTATGTTCACATAATGACAGCATCACCTAAGTGGCTCTACTTAGGGCAGCCCCTGTGGCTCAGCGGTTTAGCACTGCCTACAGCCTGGGGTGTGATCCTGGAGATCCAGGATCGAGTCCCACGTTGGGCTCCCTGCATGAAGTCTGCTTCTCCCTCTGCCTGTGTCTCTGCCTCTCTCTCTCTCTGTGTCTCTCATGAATAAATAAAATATTAAAAAAAAATAAGTGGCTCTACTTAAAGATGTTAGCTTATCAAAATCTCTTATTAATCATAGAAGACTTTTGGTTGTGTTTTTTGCCTGTTTGTTCTAAACCAACTGTATTCTAGAAATGCTAACATAGCATCAGTAAAACTGACCTTCTTTCTTCTTTAACAATGTTTTTTCCAATGTTTAATTTCTGGCATACTGAATTCACTGATAGATCCAAGATAACCTTTAATAATAATGGAGTTAGAATAGAGCCCATCCCTTTCTGCACCCTGATTTGAGTTAAATGCTTCTAGCATTACATTATTCAAAATAATATCTGTGGTTGATATAACAAATACTTTTTACCATACTGTGATCTCTATTTCTCACACAAACAATAATGGCTAATTTTCAGGCTATACATATCAAGCCAATTCTTAAGTTTATTCTTCAAACTATAAGAGAAGGAGATACACATTTCAAAAAAAGAGGCGTGAGAAAAATCCCAATTCTAGTCATATTTCCAGGACATTTTTGTATTCCTAAAAAAAAATCCTACTTTGATTCATATGCTATCCCATACTCCATACCAACCTTGTATTGGCCTTACTTCTGGCCTGGCATGCCACGTTTTCAATAGTGCTCCAGTGTGTGGCCCCTCTCAAGTAAGCTAAGACTACCAGAAAGCACCTGCCCTTTCAACTGAGGTAGATAAAGGTGAGTTAATTTAAAAAGGAGGATGATTTTCACTCTTCCAATATTCCTGCCTTTTTAAACAACTCAGGCAAGAACTAACTTAATTAAAATGAAAAAGTAGTCCCCATTCGTCCAATTTTACTAGAGTTTCAAGAACTCTATAACTAGCGACTACTATGTGAGAATACTAAGGGCAGCTGCTTCTTCACCCATCACCTCCTCCCTGTTGTACCAGGAGGCAGTGATTCTCTCTTCCTCCTACCTTCCAGTAATCTCCACCCAGACTCTAACAGATCCTGGCTATTTGTTCTAAGCATTCTTGGCCAGGGTTGAAAAGCTCCAGACCTTTCAACTTATCCTCTGTGCTTTATTATTTTTTTAGAATTGTCATGTTTGCCTTTCTTTCTTTCTTTCTTTCTTTCTTTCTTTCTTTCTTTCTTTTTTTTGTATATTTTTTATCGGAGTTTGATTTGCCAACATATAACACCCAGTGCTCATCCCGTCAAGTGCCCCTCTCAGTGCCCGTCACCCAGTCACTCCATCTCCCTGCCTACCTCCCCTTCCACTACCCCTTGTTCGTTTCCCGGAGTTAGGAGTATCTCATGTTTTGTCTCCCTCTGTGATTTTTCCCACTCATTTTCTCTCCTTTCCCTTATGATCCCTTTCACTATTTTTTATATTCCCTGTATGAGTGAAACCATATGATGGTTGTTCTTCTCCAATTGACATACTTCACTCAGCATAATACCCTCCAGTTCCATCCACATCAAAGCAAATGGTGGGTATTTGTCTAATGGCTGAGTAATATTCCATTGTTTATATAGACCACATCTTCTTTATCCATTCATCTTTCGATGGACACCAAGGCACCTTCCACAGTTTGGCTATTGTGAACATTGATGCTATAAACATTGGGGTACAGGTGTTATTATTTTTTTAAAGATTTATTTAGTTATTGTAGAGAAGGGAGGGAGGACCACAGGGAGAGACTTGTAAGCAGACTTGGTGCTCAGAGCAGAGCTGGATCTCATAGCCCTTGAGATCACCATCTGAGCTGAAACCCAGAGTGAGGCACTTAACCCATTGGACCACACAGGCACCCCTCCCTCTCTGTGCTTTCAAGGGGTTACCATATAGTTAACTGCAAAAAAGCCATAGTTTCCATTTCTTGTACTTGTGCCTGTTCATAGTGTTTACCCATGCTGCTTGAGCTATCTTCAGTGATTTGCTTTGGAAATGGAGCATTAGTAAATGTGACATAAAGGGAGGCTCAGCCCCAGTACCCTGGGGCTTTCCCCTTATGCCCAGAGCCACCATGGCACTGAGTCCAAGTTAGCCTGCTGGGTATACAGTCCAGTCATCTCGGTCACCTCAGCTCATAACCAGGCACATCTGAGACACAGAGGGGTCTAGGTGACTGCAGTCACATGTGTGAGCCCAGCCACTTCCAGTAGAAAAATCAGTCACCTAAACCAGCCCAGATTGCCAACTCACAAGATCATAAAAGAAAGACATGGTTATTGCTTTTAAGTTTCTAAGTTTTAGTGTGGTTTTTACCCAGAGATATCTAACTGATAAACAGCACTGTTATTCCTGTTGGCAACTGGGGCCCTAAAGCCAGCAGGGAGGGAGACCTTTAAACCATTTCTTACAAAACAGGACAAAGATGTTCCAAATGACACGGGCACAGGTTTGGAGGCGGTGTAGAAGGATGCTGCCCCCATCATGCTGCCCCCACAATGCATGCTTTGCCAATGGGATGGTTGTTTAGGGTTCCTAGAGACTACTGCATATTATGAGGCAGAGAAGGGAGAATTAGCATTGGCACTGCCTAGGGTGAAGAACAGAGCAAGGCACAATGGGAAAAGGAAATACATGCAAAATGTAGGGCTCAGAGGCATGGAAAGACCCAGAAGGCATTCCAGGGAAAGAAGGGGTGAGAAAACATTGTAGACAAACCTCTAAGACCAGTGTTTGTCTAGATTTTCTCTTTCAGTATCAGTTTCCAAGTGAATAAATTTTCTTATGATACTAAAAGATTTATACCTTTGAATTCTTAGGTGCTTCAGAATTGGAATGGATGAACATTATTTTTTCAGGAAACTTATGCAGTCTTAGATGATACAGACTTGTACTTACTAGAACAAATTCTAACACTTTTTTTTTTAATCTGAAGACTTTGCTTGTTCAGCAATTCAAAGATCTCATGGCCTTTATCTCTGCTGTTCACTTGGCATTGTCTCATGGTCATGGTGTGGTTGCCACAGCTTCAGCCATCGCTTCTACCATTGCTTCTATGTTCAAAGCTGAAAGAAAGGGGACAGTCTTTCGAAGTGAGTACATTTAGTAAACTGTGGTAATTTGGGAACATTTAAAGGAAAGCCAAAGCTTTCCCAGACCTTGTACTCTCCAACTTTCACTTACATTCATTGGCCAAAATTAGGTCATATTGCCAGCCCTAGCTACAAGAAAGTCTGGGAAAGTGGAGAATCTGAATGTCATGATTCTCAGAGCTCCATCAGAAAAAAGCAGTGCCTCCAGGGGAGAGCTGCTAAGTTGTATTTGATCCACTGTGTCTATCATATAACATCATATACTCATATATATATTATATGCATATTTATCTTAAAGTAAGATATCCCAAAAAATCAACATCTGCGTGATGACTAACTTTGGTCCATTTTCTTCCAGTATTAAAATTAGACATCTCTGTGAAGTATACATGGCCCTCTTGTCATGGGGTGGGCAAACTTTCTTTAAGGGCTATATAGTAAATATTTTAGGATTTATAGCCACACTGTCTATGACAACTCCTCAACTCTGTTGTTACACTGTGAAAGCACTTTTTTTTCCATGAATGGTTGTTGCATTATTTGAAATTCCCTTTTAGTATCAATGGAGAAAAATCAGATCATTTATTGTCTTTAGATCCATTAATATGATAAATTCTATAATGGATTTTCTATCTTTCCAACATCTTTAGATTTCCTGGACTATAGTTCACATATTCATGTTATATTTTTGTGGTACTCTTGGTTTATTTGCAAACAATCCATTTGAGATTTTTGTATCAACCACAAGTGAAATAGATCTGTCTTCCTTTTTATGTACAATCTTTATCAGTTTTAGGAATGTGTCTTAACATGATAGAAAGGGACTAATTCTGAGAGATGGTTGTAAAATGTTACAAAGCACCAGGTTCTTTTTTCCCCTTTTTCTTGATGAGATAATAAACTCTATGAGCTAAATGGGAGCGATGCATGCCCTTTTCCCATGGTTACCAGCAAAGCATTATGCCAACAATAAAATCATCTACAGTTTCGCAAGCCAGAACAACCTATCTCTCTCAGGTCCCAGATGGGCCACCCAGAGTAGTGCTAATAAGAGAGGCATGTCTCTCACAAAATGAGTGTAATATGATGTCAAAGGCTAGAATGGATTTATGCACATTTTCATTCTAATGTGAAAACATATCCAATATCTCAAGCCCAGTTTGCAGTACCCAGGGCTTGATATCGGCCTTGCTCTTCAGATATGCTGTGAGCATTGGATTATATTCCTTTCTTGGGATGAGGGAATGGGAAAGAAATAGTCCCAGGTGTTAACGTGACAGAGAATAAAACCCAGATATTAGGATTAAGGAAATAGAGCCATGTCACAAATGCACCTAAAGTAGCTCCTTTTTCTTAGGTTATCATGTCCACTCAATTATGACTGCTTTCTCATGGGCATATTATTTTGCATCTATGGATTCACTTAGTATAATTACTAATGAAATACATAGCAAGTTAAAATTCAGTATATTTTGATCATGCATGTTTTCATCTTAAATAACTTAAAAATATTAGCTCCATGTATTTGACAGATAAATTTTTTTTCTTTTTCTCATGCAGAGCTTTTTTCATGAAATTCCTGCTTCAAAAGCTAAGTTTACAGTAATTGATTCATTATATTTTTTACCACAGGGACAAAATGCAACTTTATTGTTTGTATATAGCTCATTTTCAGCTGTGCCTAAAGACAATCACTGTCTATAGGACCATCCTATAATAATCAGCAATATTCAATAAGTGTTTAATTTCAAATTGTTTATGTGATAATAAAGTTAATGAGGTGCTTTGGCTGAACAAATATAAGAACATAGATATAGATGAAGACAGATTTATACAAAAGCCCTCTGACCTCCAACATGGACTATGTTACTGGCCAAAATGTACATAGCAGGGATATCCCAGGGCCAGCAAGTTTTCACCAAAAGAACTTCCAAGTCTGGGGTGGCTGTGTGGCTCAGTCAGTTAAGCATCTGCCTTCAGCTCAGGCATGATCTCAGGGTTCTGGGATTGAACCCCCCTTCCTGGCTTCCCACTCAGAGGGGAGTCTGCTCTGCCCTTTCCCTCTGCACACTGCCCTTATCCCCATTCCTGTGTGTTCTTTCTCTCTCTCAAATAAATAAGTAAAATCTTTAAAAGAAATTTGAGAAATAGGAACATCTGGGTAGCTCAGTAGTTAAGCATCTGCCTTCAGCCCAGGGCGTGATCCTGGAGTCCCGGGATCGAGTCCTATATAGGGCTCCCTGCCTGGAGTGTCCTTCTCCCTCTGCCTAGGTCTCTGTCTCTCTCTCTCTCTCTGTGTCTCTTATGAATAAATAAATAAAAATCTTAAAAAAATAAATTTAAGAAATAAAATAAATTAAAATAATAAAAAAAACTTTAATCTAAGAGAGCTGATGCAAAGTAGCACCTTAATGGCTTCAAAACCTCTGGTTCTTCACAGAAGCTCAACCAGGGATAGATTATGGGACAAGGGCATATGCTATTGCTACAATCAGTTAGTCTTAATTTTTGTATTAGAATACAAAGGGGGAAATAAAAGATCTAGTTAATTTTGTGAAAATAAACTAGTCTTTTGTAAGCAAGTTTTAGGTAGACTTTCTAGGGAGTGTTTATGTTTACTTCTAATATTAACAGAAGGTTTAAACAGAGCATCATCTGTATAGAAAGACATTTAAAAAATAATATATTAATATTGGATTGTTCTCTCATTAAGATAAAAGATGTTTTTTAAATATTGAAAGTCATGTAGCTATAGGTTAATAGCTCCTTTATTCCCTTAATCCTAAGGGCACTTGACTCCATCCCTGAAACCCAAGTTAGCAGGTACATCCTAAGCCTTGTAATCACCCAGGATGGATTTGCAGACATGGATGCACCAGCCTTTGTACTTCCAGCCCTTTTGCCCTCATTACTCCCATGGTACCTATTCTTGTTTCTTGACCCTTCTATTTTCATCCTATTCTTTCTCTTTTGTCATCACATCCTTCTCAAATCATGCGATCCATCACCTCAACTATGGCCTTCTCCATGTCCTGATTTCCCTGGTTTTCTGCTCGCTTCATAAAACCTGGCCCAGAGAAACATTCCAACTCCAGATCAATCCGATCTGCCTTCTGTGTGTGTGTGTCGGGGGGTGGGGTGGGGTGGGGTGGGGAGTAGTTAGAGTTCTGCATCTTGCCATCCAGGATTCTGTCCCTGTCATTCTAGCTGAATGTTGTATTCCATTGCTATGTTTGTAGTTAACATTGACATGATATTGACTTTCTTATTTCTATATCTTCAACTCAAATTCTCCAGAATTTCAGATCAATATATTCAATATTTACTGAATATTTTTCATTATACTGATAGCTCAGTTGCCAACAGTGGGGTCAATTTTCCACTCACCCCCAAAATTGCACTTACTTCTGTGGCTCCCTTTTATAGAAGGATGCCAGCATCCACCCCAATTGCCCAAGCCAGAAACCCTGGTGTTATCTTTGATGTCTCCCTCCTTCTATCACTGTATTTAATTTATCTCCATAGCCTGTTGATATCTTCTAGAAATTTCTTGATTTTGTCCATTTTTCATTATACCCATTGTGCTTCTTTGGCATATATCCTAATCTTTTTTCATCTATAATACAAAAATTTTCTAACTGGTCCCCTGCCTCCAGCCATGCCTCCTATTAATCTTACTATTTCTAAAAATTTAAACAGTTTTAAAACCACTCAGTGGTTCTCCACTGCTGTTGGAAAAACATTCAAGTTTTCTAGAATGTAAGGAATTCTCTAAGCAATCTGCAGTTAGCAGATGTGCCATCTTTTTGTCTTTCTTTCTTTGCCTTCAAGTCATTGAAATGCTACTTTGTCTGCCTGTCAGAAACAAATTGGCCTAATCATCTGCCCCCACTTGAGATTTCATTCAGATGTCACTTCTTTTAGGAAGACTTTTACGACCTCCCCAAAGATAGGCTGGATGTCCCTTCTATTGCACCATGTGCTACCATGGTATCTTAAAAGGTGAATATTGCTTTTAATATGCAATATGCAATTTCTCTAAGTCCCCATATGCCAAAATATCCTGCAAATATCTCTGCCTTGTTGTTTTCCTCCTTCAGCCAAAGAAGGTGAGACTTCTTTCCTTCTTTCAGTTTAAAGCTAATTTTTCACCTTATGCCCTGGATTCCCTCCTCTCATGCTTCTTGCCACTTGGATCCATCAATTTTCCTTTATCTCATAAATTCATACCAAGTGAGAAATAGCAGAACTGCCACTCTACTGGCTCCTTCTCTCAAGCATGCGCTCTTTTAAAGTCTCTTTCTTCCTTAAACCCTCCCCTTTTACCTTGTTCATAAATTACACCTCTCCTTTCCTTCCTGTCTTGCAAGAGTAGATATTTCTTTGTATCATTTCCTGCCCCGATTTTACTCCTCAAGCCACTACAGGAACTTTATATGTTTGTTTGTTTGTTTGTTTTTCCAGTTTCACCAGAGACTTCCTAGTGGCCAAATGCAAGGCACCTCGTTCATCCTTTTTCTGCTCATCTGTCTACTGTATTTGACACTTGGTCTATCTTACATTTTTCATATTCTATCATTCTTCAGAATCCATAATCCCCTAATATCTTGATTCTTTCCTACATCTCAGGTCATTATTTCATGGCCTCATTTTCAGGCTTCTCTTCTGACTAACCTTTAAGAGTCTGTCCCAGAGTCCCATTGTTGGCCCTCTTCTCGGTCCATTTTCTCTCTGAGTGTGATCTCATCTAAGCCACTTCCTGCTTGTGGCTTCCATAACCAACACCTCTTTCCTGAATTCCAAATCATATACTCATTTTCTTTCTAGAAGTCATATACTCTTTGATGACCCACAACATCATCAATCCAACTTTTGTACTACAGAATTCATTATTATCCATGATAACCCCATTACTGATTTTCCTAAATTTTCTGTTTCTATGAGTTTTACATGCTCAGACCCTGAAAGAAAGGAAAACAAAATAAAAGCTGACATTAATTTTGGTTTGTGCTTCTCCTTCATGATCCCTTCACTTTCCAAATCAAATCCACTTTTCCACCTTTCTCAATATTCTTTGAATGTCCCTCTGCATTCTTGTTGGTTCTACTTTGCCCAGGTCCTTTTGATTTTGGAGAAATATTGCAATATCTGTCTACCTTCACTCCTGCTTCAATTTCACTACTTCTACTCATTTCTTCACTCTTCTGTCATTGCAGTTTTTCTGGACCACAAATCAAATAAGGTCATATTCCCAGTGTACTGCAATGTATTAAGATAAAAGATGGCATACAAAGCCATTCATGATCTAGTCTGGCTACACACATCTCAGAATTCACATTCCTCTACAATCCACCATTCCTCACTCTTCAGTGTACCTTCCTACCTTCCCCAAAATTCATTGTCACACCACATCAAACTCCTAACTGACCCCTTAAGAGACCATGTTGTTCTTTGTTCACATTTTTTGCTAATGCAGTTTCTTCTGGTTGGTCTATCCTTCCACCTTTTTTATCTGTCAAAGTAGACATACAGCTCAATATTTACCTTTTCCAAGTCACTTCAGTGACTCCTGCAATTGAGTTAGGTAACATTCGTGTTTCTTATATGGTACTTTGTACACATTTCTAACATAACACTTATAATAAATTTTACTGTAATTTCCTATTCCTCAATAGACTGGGAATTTCTTGAAGTCAGAGGCTTTGCTTTTCAACTCCATATTCACATCAAATGCAATGTTAGGCACATAATAGGTACTCATAAATGCTTATTGAATGAAAGCAAACTTGTTCAAACCAGCAAATCTATTTAACTATCCATGCTGTGTAGCATATGAGAAAAGAACAAAGATACTAATGTTGCATTTGAATCATTTTCCCTTTTTCAATGAGAAATCCAAGAATGATATAAGAAAAGTGCCACTAGTATATTTGTGATCATTTATATTTTCAGTAATCTTGCACAGACCATTTAGAGTTTAAAATGTAACCTTGCTATGATCAACAGGGGATTTAGAGGGAATAGGCCAGAAAACAAATAGCATAAAAGATGTAGCATTATTTTAATCCGATTTCTTTCTCATTTCTTATGGACATATTGATTCATTCATTATTTATTCATTATTGAGCACTCACTGTGCGCCAGACATCCTGGTACACACCAGGGTTACTAAGATGAGTAAGACTTGGCCTCTGACATAAAGAAACTCATATTAGTGGAGAATGCACTTGCAAACTAAGTATTTTTTTAAACTATGAATTAATAGAGACATAACCTCATTTTTATGAAAGTACAGAGAAGGGAACAGTCAATGAGATGAACAAGACCAAGCACTAATTAATTGTTCAGGACATTGCCATGTGGGAAATGATATTTGAGTACCGGAATGAGGTTGCCTGAAATATCATTCCATTTACTCTCCCCAAACCACATCCCTTCATTTCTCCTACTTACTGTTACAGACCATAGCTTCTCTTATCCACACCTTGTCTTCAATTCACTCTCATAACCATGTTTATATATTTGCGATTTTGTTAATTGTTTCCTTAATTAGATTTTAAAATGTCTTAAATACAGGATCATATTTTCAAAATCCTAATACTACATTATGTCCCTGTGGGTGCTTAATAAATACTTATTAATGCATTGGCTTAATGTTCCCAGCATCATTAAATTGGAGGAATCAGTTTCTATGTTTGAAAATTATCACAGATAATTTTCACTTTTTTATTAATTTATGAAATGCCAAATTATATTGTTTAAAATGTTCTCTAATTCATTTTCTTTTTTTGGATCCACAATTACACACTATAAATTATTTATCTCTCCCTTCATTATTTCAGTCATTTAAGGTTACAGTATATAAATAGTATCACCATACATAGCTTCCTAATTTGTTTCCCATGTCAAGGTAGTAGGAAATTGCATAGTGGTTTCTTAAACCCCAAGAGAATGTCTAGATAGAATAGACTGTCCTATTAGAAAGCCCCTTCTTTTGTTATTCCTCACAGTTTAGTAGGAATGATGAATAAGCCAAAAGAGGATAGTGTATAACAGAATACAATCTAGAAACTGGATAATTGGATCAGAAAGACCCCGTCAAGACTCTACCACTTGCTCCTACATCAGCTTGAGAAAATTATATACATTTTCTGAGTCTCGGTTTTCTCCTCTGTAAAGTAAGATAAATATGAGAATTGAAAAACTAATGAGAGTAAGCATTTAGCAAAGTTTCTGGGCAGACACATAAAAATGGCTCAGTTACTACTATTAATGGTGTTACTTACAAGCTAAGATTTTAATACAACATAGAAATTGTAAAGGAAAATATGAAATTAAAGAGGTTGCCCACCTAGCAGCACATATAATGCTTGCTTCATCATAAAATACTACCTTCATAATCATAGCAAGATTATTTTCATTCTGCAGAAGAAAAAGAAACTTTTGTTGCAAAATTGCTTGTACAACTTTACTGGAAACACCCCTTTTACTTAGAGCAAGTGAAACTGTCCTGAAATGTTTTGTTAATTTTGCCAATTTCTCTTCCAATGAAAGTGCAGTCCAATATATACATATATATGCATATATGTATGTTATTATATATATACATGTTATTATATGTATCACATTAAAATCAGTAGAACTTTAGGGAACAGCTAGTCAAGTTTCCACACCATTACTTCTGAAGAAATAACTCCAGTTAGGAAATGAGAATTATTTTGACAAACTAAGTAATATGACAGGTAACAAAAAATAGATTTATTTTGCAAAGATGCTTTCTCTATATGAAGTCAAATTACCAAGTCACAAGTCCCACAACCTGTGAATGAATCTTCCACCCTGCTTTGACAGCATAGCATTTGACACAAATCAGACCAAAAAAAAAAAAAAAAGACATATGGCAACAGATCAGCTCAATAATCTTAAAATGTTTATAGTAATAATACCTTTATGGATCCTATCATTTTATTAACAAGGGGGAAATATAGAAAATCAATTTTAATTTCTTTTTAAAATCACTTTGTGTTTTGGACTAAATCCCAGTTCCGCAGCTTTCTGTTTGGAGAGCTCATTAGAAATGAGATGTGGATTTGCAGCCTCAGACAAAGTGATTCTGGTTTCTTTTCATCTTTCTAGGGTTAAAATAAGAATATATAGACTTTCCCTTGTATGTTTTCTCCAAGGAAATTACCTTTTAAGTTCTTAAAGATCATAGTTTCTTTTCATACTTTTAAACTTTAAAAAATATTTTTATAACCTTACTTAAAGGTTTGCCCGACTAATTCACAAGGTCTTTAGAGATCTCTATTATCTAGATTATTCCATACCTAGACTGAAATGTGTGTACCTTCATCTCACAGGTCATTCAAACTTTTATATAACAAAGTTTTATTTATCTGTTAAGATCAAAGTGTTCTCAGAAGCTGACAAATTTTTTCATATACTTCTAAGAAAATTATATAATTATGTAAATTTCTATTTTTCATAAGATATTTTAATGACATATTAGCTAATCTTTAAATTAGTTAATATGGAAGAAAATGGAAGCATTTAACTTCAATAAACATAACTTTAATTCAATTAAATTTTAACTTTTCAGACAGAGTATGTTTAACTCCGTATTCGAATCATTATTGTCAAGGGTTAATGACATTCTCCATTCTTAAATTTTCACTAAAGAATTCCCAAATAGGAGACAAGGAGAGTAGAATGTACCAGATTTCCCACCAAGTCCTCTGAAGAACCAGTCAATGCCTTAATTGCAGATTTCTTGCGTCCAGAACTGTGAGGCAAGGTATACCAGATATGTCACACACAGTTTGTGGCACTTTTCTATGGCAGCCTTGGGAAACTAATACACAAACCAAGAACAAACTATTGATGCCTGAAAGGTCAAGGTCCAGAGAACACTGGATAAGCAGATTCAGAAGAAAAATTAGACACTGTATATTCCCAGAGAAGAAAGACAATCAACTTCAGTGGAGTCCCTGCCATCTACCAGGCACTTGGAATGAAATTCCTGCTCGGCTGGTGAACGAACCTGCCGGAGCCCATGTGTGGTTCGGAGCAAGCCCTCCGAGCCTCTGTATTCCATTCTGCAGGGAGGACAGCCCGGCCTCCTGGAAGCCACAGTTGGAAGCTGCACACAAAACATTTGAAGAAAGGACTGAATGGCGCATTTGCTTTTCTTGTTTAGTTTTTACTTTCCTTTGTTTTTTAAAGCCACCAGAAGTTTGGTTCTATTTACTTGTGGTCAAAAACTTCCTAAAACCAAACAATTTGTAAACTTTTTCTCTCTTCCCATCTATTACATGCTTCTGTGACATGCCAAAAAAAAAAAAAAAAAAAGAATTCCCAAATACTTTATCCCCAAAGTCCAAAATTATATTTACTAATAGTTACTAGTGATGATTGGAGTTCTAGCCTCATATAGTGAGTATAAAAGTACAGTTCTTCTGTACCAGTACCTCTTCAAACTACTATTTATTAGGTATTTCTCCAGCATTTCTGTAAAAGAGAACTCGAGGCCTCATGGAAGACAGTTGGAAGAGAGGGAGAAGGATGATTAATGAGAACCACACTCATCGTCTCTAGAATCCAAATCACTCTGATTTGTCATCAGAGTTGGATACACAATTTAGCAAAACAAAGAGAATTAACCAGGCCCATTGTTAAAGTTTAGCAAGCATCTACTTTTATTTGAGCATTGGCCCAGACTCGATCTGCTTCCGTACTCAAATGGTCTACTAAAGCACTCCTTCCCATTATATACGTAATGCTCTAAGCAAAGTCCTAGCACTTTTTCTTATGTCAGGTTTCCATGGATGTGGTAGTCCATCAACAATACCTTAGTGACACATAAAATGGTACCATGAGAAACTGCTCAGCTGGGTCATCCCTTAATCCATGACCTGTTGATTTCCTAGAAACTTTACTTTGGCCACCACAACACCACATTCTCCTTGTCTGGCAGTCTATTTTAGGCTCCCTCAAGTAATTTCTATTCAAAAATTTCTAAATGTATTATTAAACTTACCTACATTTACTTTTAAACAAAAATGTAGGCAGATTGTCTTAGAGAGATGGTCACTAAAGATCTGAGTTCTATCATCTCTGCTTTCTCTCACCTTTGCTAAAGTTCATCCACATTTATTTCCTTGCTTTATCAGTCCTTCCTTTGGGTTCTTAAGGTACAGATCTAATATCCATTTCTCTGCTGGGGTTTTACTCTTTCATTCTCAGGAATGCCTCAAGCTGAATATGTCAGAATAAATAAATTCATAAATTTTCTTCCAAAATCTGCTTCTTGTCCCACTATGTTGCTGTAGATGGCACCGACATCCC
Organism: Vulpes vulpes; assembly: GCF_048418805.1. NCBI lineage: Eukaryota > Metazoa > Chordata > Mammalia > Carnivora > Canidae > Vulpes > Vulpes vulpes. Next base: position 43,597,826 of record NC_132786.1, on the reverse strand, counting down.
TAGCAGACTCAGCCCAGGGCCAGTCTCCTAACTCTTCCGCTCTGGCACCTCCTTCATCCTACCCACGTTTAAATGATTCCCTCCATCTCATTTCCTCTGCCATTCCTCTAGTTCATTATTTCTTACTTAAACTCACTGTTGTCTGAATGTCTTCCTCTTTTTAATCTCTTCCCTTCCTTAATGCCTTCTAAACTGCAGCCCAGGCTCCTCAAAGTACAGCTCTTCTCATGACTCCCAATTATCTACTGATTAAATTCTAAAGCTCGTATTCTTTATATCTAACACTTCCTTGGTGTGGCATTACCTTTATTACCACTGCTGCTCAATATATAACCTTGGATTGAACTCAGGGAGACATTCCCAGGATATACCCTGTACTTTCCCTCCCACAGATGTCCTTTCGTTCATGCCAAACCCTGTAGCAGGAATGCCTTTCCCTAAAGTTGATGCTGTATTGTCTTTGATTATCCTCTCTACCTTGCCCTACCACAACCACTCAGTTATTCTATAGAACTTGACTATATTTGTCTTCATCATAGTTCTTTACATTTTGAAATTCTTTGGGAGTGTTCATTTGTTTATTCTCCAGCCTATAACATCCAGGGGCATGAATAAAGGTCTTTTTGTTCATTTGTTTGTTTTTTAACCACCATATAGTTCCAGTATGAAGAAAGCTTGAAAAAGATGAAAATGTGTATTATAATTCTTCTTTGCACTAGACACTGTCTTTGCAGTGAGCTATTTTATCTCTACCACTTGGACTCTCAAACCATTTTAATACAATATTTTAATGATAATTATACTAATGTTAATAAATTCTCATCCAAAAGTCATTTTCTGGAAATAAGCTCCATTGCACCAATTTAATTTATTAATTAATGCAAATTTCTCAGACTATTTCCTTATTATCTTGCTAACATTATTGCTTATTTTTTCATTTTTATTTGAGCATAGTTGAAATACATTGTTACATTAGCTTCAGGTGTACAACATAGTACTTCAACAACTCTATATGTTAAGCTATGCTTACCACAAGTGTTGCTACCATCATCTGTCACCATATAATGCTGCTGCAGTATGATTGACTATATTCTCTATGCTCTAACTTTTATTCTTATGACTTATTTCATAACTGGAAGCCTATATCTCCCACTCCCCTTCACCCATTTTACCCATCCCTCTAGTCCCCTCCTCTCTGGCAACCATCAGGTCTTTCTCTGTATTTATAGGTCTGAATCTGCCTTTTGTTTGTTTCTTCATTTGTTTAATTTTTTAGATTCTACATATAAGTGAAATAAAATGCTATTTGTCTTTCTCTGACTTATTTCACTTAGCATAATACCCTCCAGGTCCATCCATGTTGTTGCAAATGACAAGATCTCATCCTTTTCCATGACTAATATTCCATTATATATATATATATTCTATATATAAATATTATTTTTTGTCCATATCAAATTCTAAAGTGTTATAGTTTTTGTTGTTCTACATTTTTGTGTGTGGTCATTTTCTCCTACCCAGTCTAAATCTTCTACATCATATTTGGCATTTTAAGTGTCTAGATTATTTGCTTCCTCCATTTTTTTTAAGGTTTTATTTATTTATTCATGAGAGACACAGAGAGAGAGGCAGAGACATAGGCAGAGGGAGAACCAGGCTCCCTCCCTGTGGGGAGCCCAATGTGCGACTTGATCCCAGGATCCTGGAATCATTGCCTGAGCCAAAGGCGGGCACTTAACCACTGAAATACCCAGATGCTCTGCTTTCTCCATTTTTTTTAATCAATTGCAGCTTTAGCCACTTTCAGTTTAATTTTTTTGTTGATTATACTGCTAATGATGTTTATTATGAATTGGAAATAGCAGATAATTTTATTTATTCACTAGGTACTACATGAGAAAATTGTGAAGAATTTAGGGAGAGAGAGAAAGAAGAGGAAGAAGTAGGGAAGAACTTTGGGACTTTGACAAACCTACTCCCAAGGACGGATTCATCATCTATACAGAAAAAGAGAGACAGTCTGTGACATTTCTGGTTACCTTGAACTCTCAGAAAACTCTCCTCAACCCAACAAGACCACAATGCTTGATTTGAGCTCCCTGCTCTTTATGTGTGTGTGTGTGTGTATGTGTGTTATCACCCAGAAAACACCTCCAGCTAAAAGTGCAATTATGGAGCTTACCCCTTTTGTTTACTTTCTCTTAGGGGATCACAATCCTACATTGTGTGTTTTCCAGTGTTTGAAATATTGATTATATATCTTTCACTCTTTATAACTCTTTACAAGGGAGGACTAGCTTGAAACTGGTTTCTGTACCATGGTTAAAAGCAGAAGTCATTTCCTATTTGGGGCCTATCTTTTGTGTTGGAGTTGGACTCAAAAGTGAGTCTCAGAAGAGCTCACTGGGACTCTGTGTCCACAGGAAGTTTGGTGGAATGGAGGACTCCATTGTCATTCGTGTGGCTGAGGCCCAGCTAAGTGGAACAGTTCAGCCTATTTATAGAAAATTGTTGATTCTTTAGGATGTCAACATTAACTGCCTCACTCTCATTTTTTGTGGAGAACATTAAAGGAAGGGTGCTGAGGGGCTCTATTCAATATGCTTTCTTTCATTTAATCCTTGAATTTCAGTCTATTGTCCCTGCTTCACTCTGTGCCTGGTGTCTCTGAGTTGAGCCTCTCTATTTCTGTTTCTCCAGTAAGTACCTCCCATAACTACTGCTGAGTGGGAATATGTAATCATCTGGCCACTTGGAGGTAGAAAAGATGCCGTTGACTCTACCTTCAGAATGTATCTAGAAACTAATGATATTCCAACACTTCTACTGCTATTACTCCAGTCCTAGCCACCTGTGATGGTTAATATTACATGCCAGGTTGCTTGGGCTATGGTGCTCGGTTGTCTGGACAAACAATAGTATGGATGTCATTGTGAAGGTATTGTTTAGATGTGGTTAACATTTAAATCTGTTAGCTTTGAGTAAAGAAAATTGAACTTCATAATATGCCTGGGCTTCATCCAGACAGGTGAAGACTTTAAGAGCAAAGATTGAAGATTCCCAGAAAAGCAGTAATTCTGCCTCAAGACTGTAATGGAGAAACTCTGCCTGAGTTTCCAACTGGCATGACCTGCCCTGTAAAGTCTGAACTCAAGACTGTACCATCAGCTCTTATCTGAATTTTCAGCCTTCCAACGTGACCTTTGGATTTTGGACTTCCCAGACACTATATTGATGTAAGCCAATTTTTTTTAGGTTTTATTTATTTATTCATGAGGAACACAGAGAGAGAGAGAGGCAGAGACATAGGCAGAGGGAGAAGCAGGCTTTATGCAGGGAGCTTGATGTGGGACTCCATCCTAGGACTCCAGGATCATGCCCTGGGATGAAGGCAGGCGCTCAACTGCTGAGCTACCCAGGAGCAGCAATTTTTTTACTTCATGTAAGCCAATTTCTTAAATAAATCTTCCCTTGCCCTCCCATCTTCCCTCCTGGCCTCTCTTCCTCTTCTGGTTATAATTGTATATAGTATACATACATATATATGTGTGTGTGTGTGTGTGTGTGTGTGTATGTTTATGCGTATGTGTATATTCTTGGTTCTACATCTCTGGAAAACCTGAATACACCACCATCATTTCTCACCTGAATTTCATCAATTAACACAAAGCTGATCTCCCTTTTCCTTGACTCCATCCCTTACAACCTATTCACTAGATAGCAATTAGAGTCTTTTTCAAACTCAGTTTTTATCTATCATAAATAGTATAAAATCTAAACTCCTGACCATGGACAAGGACTTACTGTTCTAGGCCCTGCCAGCTGTCCAACCTCACCTCTTATCATTCTAGCTTCTGCTCAATCCACTCCAGCTATCCTGGCTTCCATTCATATCTCTGCCACACTCTTCACATGTTTCCATTGCTTGAAATGTTCTTTATCCAGTTCTTTCCCCACTCATAAGTCTCTGCTCCAATATTATCTCCACGAAGTGGCTCTGCCTAGTTGACCCATTCACTAATCACCCTCCTTTTCCTCCTACCATTAACTATCACTCTTATCCCTTTATTATACTTTCTTTTTCTTCATGGCACTTAACACAACCTGAAATTATATCACTTAAGTGTTTATCTTCTTTTTTTTTCTGTCTCCATAACTAAAACAGAGCTTCACAAAGGCAGGAAAGGTATCTGTCTTATTCCCTGTTTATCCTCAACCTAGAAAATACTTACTATGTAGTGATGACTCAATCAATAGTAATTTAAATGAGTGAATGAATAGTCTTTGTCTGACATTCTGTAGCACACTGCTTTGATAATATAATTATAGAATTACTTTATCATCATTAGGCTGACTATAACAAATTAAAGACAGCCTCCCTTTGAAGCATGTGTGCATTATACAGAATTTGAATAGTTTAACATAAAATTACATAAGAAAATTACAAGAGGAAACCCACCGATTATTCAGTTATATCTCACATTCTAGAAATCTGCAGGCTTCAATGGTTTGACAAGTTGTTTGACATCACATAGTCATAAGCACTTTATAAACTCACCAAAGCATTTTCCCTCATTACCTTTTCATCTCAGAAAAGGATGGGTTTCCATATTTAAGTAACACTGAACCCAGCTTTCCATAAATTAAGCCTTAAATCAGGCCTCTTATTTAATTAAACAATTTGGCCAGTCCCATATAAATTGACTATTGTCTAAATTGTCAGTCAAGTTATTCCTAAGACAGAATGTTTAGTAGTGAGAGGATGGAACTGGTAATCAAAATCCTGACTCTGGCCTACATATTACCCCAGTAGGCCTTGCACAACTAGACTCCACAGAGTGGAGAATGTGAGCCGTTGAGATGTGTGGGTGAACGTGCATTAGTGTGTGTGTACATGTGCTAGGATGTGTAAGTGTACAAGAGCAAGAAAGAGAAAATCAAAGAAGATAAAACAGAGGATAGTCCTTTGACACCTAGTACTTAAAATATTAAAGTAAATTGTTATTCCTGAATAATAACAGCTAACATTATTGAGTACTTCTTATGTTCTAGGTATTTACATTCGGTATCCCAAATAATCATATAGAAGCCACATCTGATAGAAATGGTTTTCCCTTTCATTATATGTGTGAGTAAACTGAGGCATACAGTGGGTAACAAAGAAACCCACCTACAAAGTGGATGTTAGACTTCAGACTGAGGCATTCTGCTTCTAGAGTCTTGGATTCTAGCTACCCATTATATTTTTGCACAGATATAGTTTTAGAAAACATTTTGGAGAAATTTTCCCTTTCAGTTTTCTAGTAAATGGGATAAGAATGTGAGATGTAGCACAGTGGCTGACTCATGGTAGGGGCCCTTAAAAATTAATGCCTTTCCTTGCTTCCAGTATACGATACTGCTTCTCTTGAACTTTTTTCTCAGTAAACATGCAGTTCCTCCCAGTAGGTCATTCTACTGAGTTGAGGTTTGTAAAAAGATGGACTTGATGTATGTTTCATCTGGAATAGTGATAATCATGAGAATCAGTATCAGTATTTTGTTATCATTTCTTACAGCCAGGAACTGTGCTAAGCAATTGTTACACATTAATGCATTACAAAAACGCTCAAAATTACTTTGTTAAACATTTTTTCGTAAGCTTTTCAGAATTATTTTGATAAATGTTCTAACATGTTTCTCTAACTCATGGGTGGATTGTCATGGGACCAGGACTTGATGAGGTGAGCAGAAATCTCCTCTATTATTCTGCTCATCCTCTCTCCTCCCCAATAGCCTACATGATAAGCAAAAATGAGGCTTATCCTCAATTGTCATGAAAAACACAAGTTTTCACTTCTTTCTTGTGAATAAAACTAAGTATTTGTTTATGTCTCCTTAACCTACACCTGAGGAAATGATTGACCTGGTGTTTGTTCCTATTTAGTCCCAAATCCCTTTGATCCCTGTAGATATATTTATGGACAAGAAAAAGAATGTGATCTTTCCTGGGTGGCAGTAGGGAGAAGGGGGGGTGGTTGGGGAGCAGGGTCTGATCTTCTTGAAGATAAGTAACCTTCTTCACTAGTTATTTCTCAAAAGAAAAAAATTCAACAATAATATTATGTTTCCCATTTCTTCATTTCTTTCTATGAAATTGATTATTTTCACATTTAAGATTATTTTGAGGGGAAGTATTTTTTCAAGTTTGTTTATCTATCATCTATCTATCTATCTATCTATCATCTATCTATATCATCTATCTATCTATCATCTATTTTGGTGGAGGGAGGAGCAGAGGGAAAGGGACAAACAGACTGCACTGAGCATGGAACCTGATGCAGGGTTTGATCCCACAACCCTGAGATCCTGACTTGAGCTGAAATCAAGAGTTGGATGCTTAAACAACTGAGCCACCTAGGCACCCTAAAGGGAGGTAGTTTTTTAAACATACCATGATCCTATACCACTGCCCAGAGCAGGACACCATCATAAGTCATTAACATACCATATGGCTTCTGAATAAATAAAACCTACAAAACCCCAATTATATACCATCTTAGGTAATAATGTTTACAAACTTACATACATTTAAACAAATTTAAACAGTAAATGTGGCATGAGAGCCATCAAAGGATGCACAGAGACAGCCACTTACAGTGGGTCTGAGTCCTCAGAGGCCAGCACCAGCCAGCCCCTGGAATCAGGCCATTTTTTATACTCAAAAAAAGAAAAAAATAAAACAGAATAAAGTATTACCTTGCAGAAACCACATGACAGTGTACTTACTACATGTACAGTGATTTTGTTCCTAAATACAAATATGTCTGGAAGGGATTTGAGACTTTGGTTGTAGAATTAGATATTAAGCTCTTTGAGCCAAGGATCTGGTTCCTACTTTACCCAGGGTGCTCTATCAGCAGTCACGGGTGAGAGCTTGCCACAAAATCATAAGCAGCATTTTCCTTACTTTTAATCTTTTTAAAAGATTTTATTTATTTGAAAGAAAATGCCCACAAATAAGGGGCAGAGGGGCAGAGGGAGAGAGAGAAGCAGATTCCCCACTGAGCAGGGAGCCTGGCTGTGGGTTCTATCCCAGCACCCTGAGATCATAACCTGATCCAAAGGCAGACACAACCAACTGAGCCACCCAGCAGCATTTTCTTTAAATCATGGATTCAAAAGGACATCCAGAACTCTAGCAGTTTGTTCACCACTTATGAGAAGTCTAGAGAGAATAGATGAGTTTTGAACCAAATCCCTTCCTACAGAAATCCTGTAGAAACACAGATGGGTATGAGCCTTTGGAAACACTGAAGTCTCCCATTTGTCACAAACATAGAATTAGCCTTCATCTTTGATATAGTGACCAACTAGAAGTCCTATAAAGTAACATCTTGATCTGAAGTGACATTGCTGGGCAGATTGATGCCCCTATAATATATCCAGTCACAGAAAAATAGGAAATATTGAGGTTCTTCTTGTTTTTCCCCACACTGAATGACTTTCTCCTTTCATGAAAATAATACACTGCATTTCTCTTTTGAATTGTCTATTCTTTTAATTAGAGAACTGGGGCAATTTCTCTCTTGCTAAATCTTCCCATTCCTGTGAAACTGTAATGACTAGTGTCAAGCTGTCAGCTTGGAAAAGGTATTTGCAGCTGCCCATCACGTGGGTGGTTCTTTTTCTCCCTGCCAAAGCCAGATCCTTTTTTATTTTTGCTCTTAAGTGAGCAAATTAGGTGGAGGTAAGATGAATAAATCTTCATTACATTCTAGAAAACAAAATTGTAAACTGCTTACTTAAGCTCTCCCAGGCAAATTAAATGAACAGGAAGTCCTTATTACACCAGAAGACTGGATGACTTTTTAACCATTGGGAAGAGTCACGGAGACTGTAAATACTCTAATTTCACACCTGGCCCAAATATGTCAGGAGTGATCTACCTTTTGCATTTGAAACATCACTCTGTCTTATTGTAGAATGGAGTAGGCTGTATTTGAAGTCAAGTCCTTAAATAAAACTTTTTAGACTGCTTAAAAATTCTGCTTTCTCATGATACATATAAGCTTGCTCTCTTTTCTATAAATTTTTCCCTTCACCCACGCTTCTCTACTCAGGATATATATTAGTAAAGGCATTTTTATTCCAAGTTTTAAACTTATAACTATGAGGTCTGATAGTTTTTTGCCACACCTGGTGGCCCAAAAGCAACTATATGTTACAGAAAACAACATTCTAGGGTAGCAATGGGCATGTTGCATCAGCTGCCCCAAATGAGTTCAGAACATCTTCAATCATTTATAGCTATTGAGTCTTAGGATAAAAGTTTGCATGCATATAGGCTGTCACTAAACAACTTATTTTCCAAGCTCTCCCTAGACTGGTACAGGTATATTAAGCAAAATTGGAGTTGCCGAAGAAAACCTACATTATCTACAGCCAGTGTGTGTCAGTGAGATTCACCCATGTTCTCCTTATGTGCATCTAATACACTCAGTAAGAAGAAAAGTCTCTTGAATTCAGATTAATATAGTGTATTTTATTCCATGGGATTTTTTTCACATATGAGTTTATGTAAATTAAAAAGAAATACATTAAACTAATCTAATGATTTTTTAAAAGAAAAATTTATCTGTGTTTTGCGTAAACTTTTATTTTTTATTTTAAGGTTTTCCCTCATGGGCATCATCATAGGCCATTTTAACTTATGTATTATACTAATACATATATTCATATATATATCATATACATAGACAACATATAATTGGAGGATAATACTAGCTCAAGTTTTAGCAGCACATTAGATTTTAGAAAGAAAACTTAGTGATAACCCCCACTATCCAGAGACATAATTAGTGATTGTTATTAGTTTTTGTATGGATTACTAGAGACAGAATCTGGCTCTTCAAATTGTTAAAGGCCGCCATAGTATAATGGAAGAAATAAAACATTGAATGCCATGTATTTACTATTACTGTTTAAGATTCAGAAATATTTGTATGTCCCAATACTATTCACCCTAAGATATATGGTATATACTCTTTTTCAAAAGTAATTTAACAACTTAGGATATTGGGAATTATTGATATTATAACATATAGAAAAACCTTCAAATTTAGAAATCTTTTACATTCAGTCCACATAAAACCGATGCAAACTTCCCTTAAATGATATAGATTAGTGGTCGGGGCACATCCTTTCTCCCTTTCCTCCTTTTTCTAAGCTCCAAGACTGTAGTGAGAAGAGCAGTGGATCCCATGAGCACAGAAACCAGGCTCCTCCCTGCTGTTGGCAAGAGTGTTCAGGCCTCACTAGGTTTGGTCATCGCTTGACCCCCATTTTACAACCCCTTCCCTTGTTGCAAGTACCTACCCCGCAAGTGTGGGTGCTGAGGCTCCAGTCCCAAGCAGCACTTCTACAGGAGGTATTGGTTAAAACCAAGTTGTTTTTTGGGTTGTGGGGTGGTTGTATATGTGTGTGTCTTGGTTTGTGTGTGTGTGTCTGTATGTGTGTGTGTTTGGTCAGGTGAAGTTTCTTTTAACCATCTTCTATCTTATTCAACTCACAACTACAGTGTTTGTTACATCCATACATTTTTGCAAGAGAGATAAATAATAAATAAAAGCAAATTACATAATATTTTAGAAGGTAAAAAAGTGCCATAGAAAAAAGAAAGACCAATTAAGGAGGATCCAGACTTCAGGATGGGGAGGTTACAGTTTTCAATAGGGCGGTAAAGGAAAGCCTTAGTGACAAGTGACATTTGGGCAAAGACTTCTTTTCAATTATAATTCATCAAAGTAAGGCTGATTCTATTCTCAAGGTATGTGGGTATGGTAATACCCACAAGCAAACAGAACTGCTCAATCAATTAGCTAGGTAAAGCAAAATACTGAACATTTGGTATTCTGTGAGCATAGATGTAATATTTTAATCTACGGTAACCTGATACCATGAAACCATGATCAATACAAGCACATTACTAACTCTCAACAGAGGATCCCAGCCGACCAGAGCTAGCCACAGCACTTATTTCCAGGAAAGATGACTCCCTAAGAGAGAAGTTATTATGTTGGTTCTAACTTGTGAATTTGAGAATTAACTCCTTCCTTTGGTAAACACACACTTTTAAAGGACCCAAGTAGTATATTTTTTTTCTTTGTTTTGGTCCACCTGCCTATCACTGAAAATTTCTTCCTATGTATTTAGAGATACAGAATTGGCACCTTCATCTCAAACCCACCAGATCCAATGACAGCAACTATCAGCTTGGAGCAGGTCTCTTCTGAAACCCTTTCATTCTTCAAGTTTTCTTCCAGATAAAAAATTCATATATCTTTATAAATTTCTTTTTTTTTAAAAGCAAGAATATCCAGTTGCCAAGAAAAGAAAAGAAAAATATAGTTACTGGAAATGGACAGGTCAAGTGAACCTATTAGCAAATACACTTCTACCAACGCATGCTGTTTTGGATGAGTTATTGATTTCAGCCTTAAACAGTCTTTGGGGAGCTTGCTGGTTTCATTTCTAATGCTAACAAACTCATTTGTTAGAAGCAGCATGTTACTTTTTAAAAATACATTTGGAGGTGACTTTTGAACACCTATCTACCGGGTCTCTAAGTGTTTGGAATGTTAACTGCAGAAATCACAAACAACTATTAACAGACTTTCTGCCTCATCAAAGGAAGAGTCTGTGGTCATACAGCAAACCAATTGCAACTATTGTTATGCTGCAATCTGTGAAAATACAGGGATGAAATGGAAAGTTGTCAACTCCTCAAAGCAGCTTAAGCTGTGCTAACTTTTTTCCAGTTCTTTACAATTCTGGCTCTCTGACATGCCCTGGCACGAGACCTATTAAAATAAATTTGAGTTCCCTTTATTTATTACCATGATTTAGGAAATACTGCTAATCAGTAATATGATAAAGACCGCAGAGAGATTTTTCTACTTCTTGAAGTTTCCATGACCTGAAGTTTGGGAAAGCAAGTTCTGCTGTATTGTCCCGATGACATGCCATGTCCACTCTATGACTAAGATGTGTTGCTTCTGGCTATATAGAATATAATTTAACCTGCTGCAAGTTTGAAGCTTGTATGAAAGGTGGAGTCTATTTCTTGAGGAGTCTATTCCTTTACGCCAGGTGGTGAAAGTGTCAGCCTTTCATTGTGCACATATAATGTACGTATGTGCATATATATGCTTAAAAACTGTTCTGATTTTTGTGGATAGGATTGGTTAGTCCTGCCAAAATTGTCTATTTGTTTTGTCTTTTAAAACTGCAAGTATTCCTGATAATCAACATTTGCTTTCTTTGTTGAGTCTAAATTCACAGAAGTGTCCTGCTAGCATTCCAGAAATATGAATTGATGCCCTTTCAGTGGGTTGGTACATTTAAGTAGGTTTAGTGTATGTGTTAAAAAAAAATAGGTTTAAACATACTTACTTAATGCCTAGACTATAGGAGCCAAGAAAAGTACCTTAAGCCAGGTAGTGTTTTTCTCTTTTTACAAATGTATTTGCTTCTTTTGCTCTTTTTTAGAATGGAATCCGCAATTGGCTGAAGAAAAGCTATGTAAATTCACAGTCTCAGTGAGCAGTATTGTTCCAAAATTGAAAGGAATAGTCTCTGAGGAGGCAAACTAAATATTGTGTGAAGAATTTATCTCTAGGGCAAATATTTCCCATTTTCAGTTTCTTACAACTCAGCTCTCTCCAAGGAAGTTTCTTAATACTTTCATTTATAATCCGAATGATATTTCTGACAGCATATCTGCCTCCTCTGACTTGCTGCCCATCTCTGCTTCCCCTTACACCGGGTCATAGACTGTGTAGCATGAGCAGACAAAAAGATGTCCCAGAACGTTGGACATATTATTAACTTTACTGTGCTGTTGAGCAAGTAGGAAAACATGATTTCTCACTTAGGTATTTAGTGTTCTCATATCTCATTAATTTTTTAGCCATCTTTTGGGTGTTCAGTGTTGCTGCATGATGAGTTTTAATGCTGTGGCTCTTGTGAGTGATCATAGTCCCAGGACAATGTATATTTCAAGGGGCCACTCCCATCAAGACCTTAAAGTTGTATAGTTGCATTAGAGTTTACCGAAGCAGTGTCTTGTGTGTTTCTGACATTAATATAGCCTTGAGAAGCAGGAAAAGAAACTATTATTACCCCTATTTTAGAGTTGATAAAGGGGAGTAGGAGAGAACCTCCATCCTGGGGTGGAGCCAGAATTCAAAGCTAATCCTTTCATTAGGGCTGGGACTTGAATGCTATCTACCATTCAAAACTCTGTTCTGATGACATGTACCTTATTTGATAGAAACCAAAAAGCATTAAATCATAGACTGCAATACAACTAATTTTTATAGCCAAAGGTCGCAAGGTGTAAACTCAATATTTTTTTAGATTATTTTCCTGAAATTCTTACTCTGGAGAAAAGCCATGAGTATGCCTAAGGCAATGTGTGATTGTTTATTTCTAGCACCTCTTCAAAAGTGTCTTGCCCATCACTGTGTCTAGGTACAGTCCCTGAAAACCAAACCTGACAAAATTCACACAAGGCTACATGATAAAGAATAGCTTCATGCCTATATATTAAAAACCTTTATTTATTCAGATGCCAATAAATATTAAATCTGTATTCAGAAATCAGGATACTTATTTGTTCATTAAATCTGTCTCTAGTGTACTCAATATGTCTTATTTGGTACCCTTCATACTTCTGTGTGGAAGTTTCTGGGGTATGTGAAGTAAAAATATACCCTTAGGAAACATAGGTTTAAACACTTGCTGCCTCCTGATAACTTAGCAGAGATACAGCATCACCTCCAGCATGGCCAGGATAGCAATTTAAAAATTATATTCAGTGGTGATTACTTTCAAAGGTTATATATAGTTACATAGGTATAAGTTGGTTATTTTAAATTTCACCTGAGCTTTTACTTTACAGTCCACTCTTTTTCTGAATACAGTATCATTTGCTTTTCCTGTGAATTGATGAAACCAAACGCAGTTAAACTTACTTCTGAGACTTCTGAAGAGCCACAGTATGATGTGTTTTGTATTACCCCAATGATTGATTTGGTGGGTAAAAGAAGAAATATGTGAAAACATATCTTCCAGTTTAGGTTGCCAGAACTGGAAGCAAAATAGAGAATGTATAGTATTATTGGTGGTCCAGGCAAAAAATAAATCCGCTCTTCCTCAAGCTCTGCCTCAAAAATCCAAGAAAGCAATATTATTTTTCAAATCAGAGGAATATGTTGACTAGGATTCTCATACAAGAAACAATATATGAGAGACTCGAGGCCAAGTCCACTATACCATTTGGAACAAAACAAAGATGTTAAAATTTAAACAGGCATTACATTCTCATTAATGATTTTGGAATTTGGAGAGGTTTTTAAAAATGATCCTATGGATTTGTTCATTCTCTTAACACCTTATGATATTAAAATATAAAGCAACAGATAGCAAATATAAATATAAATATCAATGAAAACTAAGAGCAGCAAATAGAGAAAAACAACTGTCATGTTCCTTGAGAGTTTTTGTGAAGTAACAACAAAAGAACTAAGCTTAAGAAATATAACACCAGTTATAATGGTGGACACCAGTGTATCAAGCAACAATATCTGTAAAACCTCTTTTAAACTTCATCAGGGTGGGGACTCCTGGGTGGCTCAGCGGGTTAAGCATCTGCCTTCTGCTCAGGTCATGGTCTTGGGGCCCAGGGATTGAGCCCTGTGTGGAGCCCCCTGATCAGTGGGGAACCTGCTTCTCCCTCTCCCTCTACTGCTCCTCTTGCTTGTGTGCCCTCATGCTCTCTCAAATGAATAAATAAATAAAATCTTTTTAAAAATTAAAAAAAAATGAACCTCATCAGGGTGGATGATAATAAAGAGAAAGAATTTTTAACATGGCCAGAAGATCCTGAACAGGAGCCTTGACTGGAATACGTCAGACAGGATGTCAGTGCCCAGGAAGAGTATGTGTTAGCCCTGGTAAGTGGATTTGGTCAATATATATTTGTGGTAATTTGTTACACAGCAATAGATAGTAATACAATGTAATTTGGTAGTTATAGGCATTAAAACATTTGTGAAAAAGAATGTATCTGTGTAGAAGGTGATGTTCCAAATAATATCCAAATGCCTCCAGATTCTAGTCTATGGGAGAGAGAGCAGCCACATAAATGTTATTTGAATGATTTGGGGTTTCATTTTTGTTTTTAGGAATTTAGTGAGGTTTGGATTATAAGAAATTCTATTCCATTGCCCAGGAGACAGAGAACAACACAGACCTGGGCTGTAACATAGAAACACCTTGTCCTGCATGTTGCCCTCTGTAGGAGTACTGACAGCACCAACTCCATCTTTAGCCCTCCCCCTTACTCATGTTCAGGCAATGACCTCCAAGGGCTATGTGTTCCAGGCCCCCTGGAGGGTAATGTATGCCCCTTCCGGAATGCAGGAATGCTTGTTTTGATCATCCCTCTGGCACACAGATGGCACCACTGCAGCTATCTACCCTGTGACCTCACCACCATGCCCCTTGCTCTATAAAGCTGTGGCTTAAGGTCCAGTCTTTTTGGAGAATAGCTGCTTAGCACCTGGATCATCTGTCCACTGGATTCCCCTTTCAGTAAATTATCTTGAATTAAACTCCTTAAATAGTATAGAGCAGTTTGCATTCTTTCCATCCCAAAGTGCCTTCTTCATCTGAAGGAAACTTTACCAACCCTCCTCCACCTTCTGACACCCTCCGGTCATCCTCTCTCCACTACCTTCCCCTGCTTCTTATGGAATGGGGCACAAAGCTACGAATATCCTTTCCCCTAGCCACTGGGGCTCTGAATTCCTTGTTAGGTCCAGCTCTCCAAACTTTGTTGCTCACCAACAGACTTTTTGGACAGAATATGTAAGTGTAAGGGGAAATGTTTCAGAAAAGCAACCAAAATATCCCAAAGATACTGCTAACTTGCTGACTTCCAGAAGACTTAATCTTTCTTTCTTTTTTTTGTAAACCTCCACATCCTGAATCACATTACATGACCATAGCAGTAGCTGGAATATCTGTGGAATTGAGTGAAGGATGCCGGAAAGATTGATGGTAACATTTTTTGCCTTTTATCGCTTCATTGATTTTAAATCAAATTGAGTAGTGACCCAGACTGTGAGGTGTATATCTGAGTTTGGGGGGGAAGCAGGATGAATGGGCCAAAAAAAAAATAATGACAGAGAGAGGAGAATGAGGTGCCTACATAAAATGATGGGCAAGTAGGGCAGGTCAGTGTGCTAATGAACTAATTTCAGCTTCTTTCACACACACTCTACCCTTCATATCCACTCCTGCCTGTTTTCCTCTCTCAGAACCCCCTATGGGGCTCATGACCTAAAATTTAAAAACCTGCTCAGCAATAGAAGCCAATATATTCTGAGTAATTACCAGATGCCAATTTGTATACCACACTCTTTACATATATTATCACACTGAATCCTCACCACAGATTGTAGCCTAATTTGACATGAGGGAATTGGAGTGGATAGCTGATAAAGAACAGCCCAAGTTCAACAGCTCCTAACATAAGGGGCAGAGAAACAAACCCAGCTAGCTGGATTCCAGGGATTTAGCTCCTGACCACCACACTACTGTACTTCTTCCGTGTTCTGTGAAAATATTCAGGTTACTATTGAAATTGAAGTCCCCCTATATTAAAGCTGTACTTCATTGGCTCTTCTGTTTTACAAGACTTTCCTATTATTACAAGACAGTTAGGTTTTTAATGTTCTTCAGACATAAGCCTTAAAAATATTTCCACCAGTAAAATTTCATGCATTTGCACTGACAGCAATGAATATTTCCATGTGCTGTCATTATCAGACCCTACTTAGGATAAACTAAGTATAAGCATCTTTACAGTAAAAGAAAACCACATCAAAATAACACAACTAGAGAAGTTGTTTAATTTTCAAGAAGCAAAAATTCTCATTATTCTAAGTAACATGATTCTGGGATTGGACACAAAGGTAAAAGAGACCTAGGCCCATTAACTTTAAATTGATGGAGCTGCCTTTTACTCATGCTTATAGCACCATTACTCACCAAAGATTCTGTGGCCAAGGGAAAGGTCCTGAACACTGGTGACATTTTTTCCTCATTTACTTATGAACTATCTACAGATGCCTGCAACATCAGACTCCCACTGTAGAGAAAAGGAAGTTGGTAAGATGTACAGGTAGCATAACTGGAGATGTTGGAATGAGTCAAGTATATTTTTAACAGCTTCTACCTCTAAAACTCTGACTTCTTTCACCACCTCTGAGCTCAGATTTGCCAAAGAAATCAGAACCAGAATTGGTCAAAACTAATGAGTTTTAGTAATTCCCCTTGAATTAGGAGTAGAAAACGTTTTCACAGATACAAATCTGAGAAAGCATTCCTGATTTTCAGATATAACCACATTGTGCCACGGAATTTAATTCAGTTAAAAGTTTTCCCCAAATTGTCTCACTAGAGGTGCATACGTTATGTAATTTGTTCCATTGCCTCAAAAGTCTGGTATCATGAAACATTTCTCCCATGATTGGTACTGCCATTGATCAATGACAAATTTCTATTAAATTCCCAGCATTTGGGATCCCTGGGTGGCGCAGCGGTTTGGCGCCTGCCTTTGGCCCAGGGCGCGATCCTGGAGACCAAGGATCGAATCCCACATCGGGCTCCTGGTGCATGGAGCCTGCTTCTCCCTCTGCCTATGTCTCTGCCCCCCCGCCCCCTCTGTGTGTGTGACTAACATAAATAAAAAAATTAAAAAAAAATTCCCAGCATTTAAGAATATGTGCATCATTGGGGTGCCTGGGTGGCACAGTAGGTTAAGTGGTTGACTTTTGGTTTCCGCTCAGGTCATGATCTCAGGGTTATGGGTTGAGTCCTGCGTGGGGCTCCATTGCTCAGTGGGGAGTCTATGTGAGATTTTCTCTCTCTTCCTCTGCCCGTCATGCATGCATACTCTCTCTTTCTTAAATAAATCAATAAATCTTTTTTTTAAAAAAAATATATATATATATTATCACCATATATATACAAGCATTTCTAATTCTTGTACTGTGTAATATCACATGATATATATTTTTAGAATTCTGACAAAGTGAAATAGAACTATGAAACGCAATTTTCAATACTGAGCAACTGTAATAAAATTGAGAAGGTCTATAAGAAAATTTTCTAATTTCATAAGTCTCCTTTTCATTTGTGTTATTGTTATGGAAATTTAAAATTTATCAAGTATTTTCCTTAGCTTATGTCATAGCACCTTATGCACATATCACCCTAAAAAAAATCCATATTCTATTTTTCTCATTTCAAAGATAAATATATTTTAATACAAAACTAGACTTTAAATAACAACAGTTTTATGCTAGATCACTAGCATAGAAATATACTAGAAAGAATATCGATCAAAAACTAATGAATACAATTCCCATGGCAATAAACTGTCAAGAAACTGGTACTGTTGATAAATGCTTATGAAAGGAGAACACTTTTTTTTTCTAACATCAATAAAAGATGCAGTTTCTTCACAGAAGAATATAGCTTTCACTGAGGGCTCAAAAATTGTACTGTTTTGTTTCTTATTTATCAAACAAGAATCAAAGATTTCAGAG
This sequence comes from Vulpes vulpes, assembly GCF_048418805.1. NCBI lineage: Eukaryota > Metazoa > Chordata > Mammalia > Carnivora > Canidae > Vulpes > Vulpes vulpes. The sequence continues at coordinate 43,580,166 of NC_132786.1, read as the reverse complement.
TAGGTAAACAAGGTAAAACAGGTGAGAGTTTTAAATCAAGAAAAATCACAGGAAAGGAGTTGGGACAATAATAATCAAGGAACCAAGAACTAAGAGCCTGGTAGTAACTCTGGCCCTAATTGTGACCACCAGGGAGAAATTGGCTATTGAAGAATTTCCATAGCAACTATGAGGAAGAGCCATCATGCTGTCTCTCCATTTGTGAAAGTGAGGAATGGGATCTGGTTGTCTGTGAGGCCTATCATTTGGGAAGGTTGATCTAAAAAATTTGAAGAGAAAAAGACCTCAAATTTTTGGCAAAAAGTCTGAAATGAAAATGGGAAAATTTGAAAGCTCTCAAAAAGTTAATTTTAACAGAAATTGAAAATAATCCTGAGGAAGAATGGTGAATTTAAAGTAAACTGTGATCACAAAAAAGTTTTCTGACAACCTCAGATTTTTAATAGATATGGGAAAAGGTTAAAGACCAAAGCAACAATAATGAAATGACTAGAGAAACATAAAACTTATTAGTGCCTATTTCTGTGTGGTGGTGGTGGTGGTGGTGTATGTGTGTGTGTGTGTGTGTGTGTGTGTGTGTGTTGTAAAAAGTCTTGGGCTTTTCTTTTTTAAAAAAGAGATTTTATTTATTTATTTGAGAGAGCATGCAGAGAGGGAGAGGCAGACTCCTCACTGAGCAAAGAGCCCAACATGGGGCTTGATCTGAGGACACATTCTTATTTTAAAATAGCATTTATATGAGATCATAATTAAAACCAAACACAGAAGAGTGACACAAATATACAGGAATTATACAAGAAAGCTTAAGACCCAATATGAACTACTTTGGTGAAAGGGAAGGAGGCAGGAAGGGAGGAAGGGAGAAAGGAAAGGAGGAAGGAAGGTAGGGATAGTGGAAGGGAGGGAGGGAGGAAGATGGGGCACCTGAGTGGCTCAGTCAGTGTTTGTTTGACTCACTGACTCACTCAGTCAGTGAGTGTTTGCCTTTGGCTCAGGTCATGATCTCAGGGTCCTGGGATCGAGTCCCACATCGGGGTCCCTCCTCAACAGGGAGCCTGCATTTCTCTCTCCCTCTGCCTGCCGCTCCCCCTGGTTGTGCTCTCTCTCTCTGTGTCAAATAAATAAACAAAATCTTAAAAGAGAGAGAGAGGGAGAAAGAGAGGAAGGAAAGAAGGAAGGGAGGAAGGAACGAAGGAAGGAGTTGAGGGGATGGAGGGAGGAAACAAGCAAGGGAGGGCGGGGGGAGGTGGAGAAGGAAGGAAGATATCCACAAGAATAAGAGATGGATAATTTTTGATAGAGAAAGAAATAGAACTCCTCAATTTTTATATTGTCTCCCTTTTTCAGTGAAGGAGACTGATGTTTGCACCAAAACAGGAAGAATAAACACTGACCATACATAGAAGTAGACAGGGCTGAGAGAGGAGACTCTTCCAAATGAGGTCAAGTCTTCCATCCCAAGACTGAGTAATATTCATCAGCAGGCAATCTATTATACACCAGCAAGAAAAGGAATCAGATCTAATTAATAGAAATAGAAGATAAGCATGTAAATTTAGAGGATAATATTGAAACAGACATGATGAGTAGATTGGACTGTGCTTATGAGAGTTGGCTGACTTTGATTGAATTTATGCTTCTTTAGACCCTCCTTAAAGTTGTCTTGGCAGTGGGACTCTTACTGATGCAAAAGGAGGAAAGAAATGAACAATAATGTGGGCTTCAGCAATGCAGGTTCTAGTTAATTCCGTGAAATCAGAAAGTCAGAGAAGTTTGGGAGGAGTTTGTGTGGTGGACAAAAGATAAGCTCAGGAATGATTATAACTGGATTCTAGATAAAAGGGAGTTCACTGAGCCTAGGCCTTCAGAAACATCTCAAGTGGTCTAAGTGTGTTCCATCTACTGCAGGTATGGTGATGGTGTCAGGAAACGAGGTCTTCATGTGTCTCTTTGCCTCTCCCTGTCCTCCTGACTTGTATTATCACATGAGGAGGAATCTCAGGTCTGGAAAATTGGGAGAGCTTATTTTCCTGACAACTTTGGATAACAAGCTTGAATTACTTGCCAATGTGGCAGCTTGTTACCTTCATTTCTCTTCCTGTCTTTGCTGCCACGAAGGAAGTTCAAAACCACCTAGAGAGAGTTGGAGAAATAGCCAGGGTCACAGGGAACTTATAAGAGAGACCATGATAATAGTGTCAGTTATTTTCAAGAAGTCTTGGCAAATAAGAGAGGCCCTTGGAGACTGCTCATTAGCAAATTTCAGTCCAGTTTTACAAATTGGGGAGAAAAAAGTAGATTTCACAAGCCTAAGACCTCACCAATGACAACTGTTCAAAGTTTAGAAGGGAACATGAAAAGAAAGGCAGATTGGAAGAATCTAGAAGAGAGCACAGTAGTGGAAGAACAATCTACTGAACCTACTGAACCCATTTCTTGGTTCTACTATGTCCAGTGAGTTAGGGCCAATCCTAACCCTAAATGTGGTAAATGGGTATCTTCAACAAGGTTTTGATAAAGCTCTCATTGTTTTGTTTTTGTTTTTGAAACAAGGCTTGGCTTTCCCACTCCCAGAGGCTGCTCCAAGGACACAGCCTTGAGAAAGTATGTGGTACTGAGAACACCTGCACAGAATCCAAGACCAAACCCAGTTAAAACCTCTTTATAAACTTGTAAGATTTGGTGGGATGGGCAGAATCCATTCATCTTGCTGTCACCCAAGATAAGCCTCCTATGTCAGTTCCTTTTGCTTCTTAAAACTGCCAGCTACTGACCTGGGGTGGCTGGCCTCTTCAGGCTCTCTCTGCCCCTGCCCATCCCCTAACCCCCACATATGGATGATGATATATTCATTTATAGAGACTTAATTGTTGCAACCTTATGAAGTGTGTATATTTATCATCATCTTTATTTTAGGATAAGGGAACTCACACACAAAGGTCAGTAGCTGCCCAAATTTATCCTGTTCATATAGTGGAGCCAGATTTCAATTCCGAAAATCTGAGTCAAGATCCTGCTCTGAGAGCCCTCTGAGATGCTGCCTCCCTAACTCTGATTATACACACAGGTGATATAAATAAAAAAAAATATGTTCATGAAACATAGCAGGGTTTTTTTTTAAGATTTTATTTATTTATTAGAGAGGGAGGGAGAGAGCACAAGCAGGGGGAGCAGCAGGCAAAAGAGAGGGAGAAGCAGGGTTCCAGTCGAGCAGGGAGCCCAAAGTAGGGCTTGATTCCAGGACCCTGGGACCATGACCTGAGCTGAAGGCAGACACTTAATCGACTACTGATCCACTCAGGCGCCCCCATAGCAGATTTTTTAAAATACATCTCTGAAGAGATAAAATTAAGTCTAATTCAATATGTTATATCCTATTATGTCAGGTACACATATATTTCATTCACAGATATATAGCACAAGTTATTTTTAGTGATAAACTGATAATGCATGTTATTAAAAATGTGAACTTCTTGATGTTGATGCTGCTTAATTCTTCCCAGCTCCTACCTTTGTGTACATCCTTTTTATTCTCATTCTCCTGCTCTGACATTTTTAGCCTAAATAAGAAGAAATGACAACCAAAAAGCCCTGATAGATATGAGGCTTCAGAAGCCATTTTACAAGGTTATTGACCCAGAAAACAGGAGGATTTGCACCTAAGCCCTATCAGTGCTGATGATATGAACGTGCAGTGAAGCCCGGATGGACAAGATGGTCAGTGAGTATAAACTTATTCAAGATTGAAAACCACTAGATCAAAGAAGTTATTCTGAGGCTTTATCAATAACAGAAATCACTGTCTCCTCTGTTAATCTTACCAGAAGTTTGTGGCCTTCTCTAAAAGCCAGTGTGCTAGAAAAGGCTTGCCATCTATGCTACATATACTATAAATGCACATAAAAATTAAGAAAAGCATCTTTATTTACCAAAATTCAGAACCACAGGTTTACCAGAGTATGTTTGTTTTGTTTCCACTCAAAGTGGGGGTGCAAATAAACAAATTAAAATTTTTCGCAACTGGAGACACCTGGGTGGTTCAGTGGTTGAGCGTCTGCCTTTGGCTCAGGGCATGATCCTGGAGTCCTGGGATCGAGTCCCACATCGGGCTCCCTGTATGGAGCCTGCTTCTCCTCTCTCTGCCTGTGTCTCTGCCTTTCTCTCTGTGTCTCTCATGAATAAATAAATAAAATCTTAAAAAAAAATTTTTTTTTCACAACTGAACTCATTTTTGGTTTTGGTTTTTTTCCTTTGAGACTAAAGAAAGGGACTGTTTTACCGGGACCACTGCCACTACTTAGTCTGGGAGTGGTCTCTGATGCAGGCAGCAGGACCACACCCCATTCCCAGCTAGCTCAAGGTGAGGACACCTCTGCCCACAGCTGGCAGCAGAGCAGTGGCCCAGCAGGTGGAGGCAGTAGCCGCAGGGTGGTTTGTCCTGAGCGCTGCAGCCCACCCTCAGCACAATTTCCCCCTCAGTGAACTTCAGCAGGTTTACAGACTTTGCAAGCCCAAAGGGACGGTTCCCTCAGTGGAGGTAGAGTGCATGGGGGTTACTGATTATTTCTCTGTAAAAGTGCAAATGAAAACTTGAAGAAAAGTACAGCTAGCATCTCAAAAGAAAATTTAAACAGAAACCAACACAGTGAAAAAGCCACACGTGTATTTGACCAAATCAGCCAAACTCACTAATGCAATGAAAGAAAGAATCCAAAGGAGTCCTCAAATTATCTGGCAAAAAAAAAAAAAAAAAAACTTAAACAAATTTAAACACCCACAAATTGATGGTCTCAAATAGGTAGCTTTTCAATTGGGTTTGCTAGGGACATATAAATGTGAGCTCATAGCGAAGAAACAAAATTGTCTCCTCCCAAATAATTTTTTAAAAATCACAGTGGAAGTACATGACACTACTTATGAAGACGTGTCTTCAAAAAATTAAAAGTAAGTCTGACCAAGTATCTAGATCTCACTGCCCTTTTATAGGAAATGCAAAGGGTAGAGGAACATGTTAAATGATAGCATACAGATGAAGTAGCAAAATCCAAATTGTGGGACACACTGAACCCAGTTTTTTCACCTCATAAGCTGAAAGCAGGAGAAAGGAAACTATTAAAGATCCCATAAAAGCCAAAACCAATCCATTTCAATGTATGAAACTTATTTGAACAACCTGTAAAAAAATCTGAGAAGACACCTGGGATAAGTGAATGTTGACTGGATATTTGATGCTATTTAGGAATTATTATTATTATTTATTATTATTAATTATTACTTTAGAGAGACAGAGAGAGCACCATGGGGGAGGAGAGGGAGAAGCAGGTGCCCTACCAGGCACAGAGCCCAGGAGGGGCTCAATCCCAGCCCCTGGGATCATGATCTGAGCAGAAGGCAGACGCTTAATCAACTGAGACACCCAGGTGCCCCAGGAATTATTATTAATGCTTTAGCATAATAATGGTTTTCTTGGCTGTTTAATCTTTTGACATTGCAGTTTTCATTTGTAGTATTTGCATTTGGTTTTTAGATCTTTGCTGAAACTTGTTCACACATGTTGCCCATTCTCTCCTTTCAACTCATTGATTATTTTTAAAGCCCCTCTCTGATCGTTCCAACACCTGAGCCTTACAGACCCTCTCTTGATGATGAGTCTCTTCTTACTGCTTCTTCATGGCATCTCATAACCTTCTGTCGTATACCAGGCCTTGTGTATAAAATACCAGTGAGCGCTGAAGCAAAAGCATTGACTGTGTCCGTTGTGCAGCCTTGAGGGTGCAGAGGGCTCGCTAAGCCTATCTCATCTGTAGCTCAACTGGGTCTGGGGTTCATTGCTGCGGAGATTCCATTCACCATGGGCTTCAGGTGCTTGGTGGGCAGGACCTGACATCTACCTATCTAGGGGGTGTCCTCAGTTCCTTTGGCCTGCCCTCTCACTCCTGCTCTGCCCTCAGCCTTCTGCGGGCCCAAGGAGGCTTAAGGGGACCCCTCAGCACACCTGCTCCTCTGCACCCTGTGGGCAACCCTCACTCGCTGCAGCTGCTTTCCCTCAGCTCTGCTCTGCATTCAGTCCTTGGGTGCTCACCCCTTGATGAGGAACCGTGGTGAAGAGTTGACAGGTACCCTCATTCTTCTTGATTGGGGCTTCCAGGGATTCTAAACTATCAAACCAATCTTACTCAGGCTTTAAAACCTTCCCTAGGGGCAGGGGGCGCCTGGGTGGCTCCCTGGTGGAACGCCTGCCTTTGGCTCAGGGCCTAATCCCAGGAGTTCTGGGATGGAGCTCTGCATGAGCTCCTGGCAGGGAGCCTGCTTCTCCCTCTGCCTGTCTCTGCCTCGTCTCTCAAGAATAAATAAATAAATAAAATATTTTTTAAAAATACTAAAACATTTCTTGGAGGCACCTGGATGGCTCTGTGGGTTAAGTGTCTGACTTGGTTTTCTCTCGGGTCATGATCTCAGGGTGATAAGATCAAGCCCCACTCTGCTTCAGCCCTGGGGTGGGCATGGGCCTGCTTAAGTTTCTCTTTCTCCTTTACGCCTTCCTTCTCCCTCTGCTCTTACTTCCTCTCAAAAAAAAAAAGAAAAGAAAAGAAAAGAAAAAAAGAAAAAAAATTGGCTGAGTCATCCTCTGATTTATTTTCACCTCATCTATGGTGGGGTTTTTCCCTTCCTCTCACTGCTCTGCCAAAAATGAAAGTAGCCTTGGATTTCTATGCCTCTAAAGGGACCATTTTAGATTTTAATGCGATTTAACTGTTTTCTAGGTTTTATTTTATTTTGGTTACTTTGCACTCTTGAATATAATTTTTTTAATGGCTTTGTAGGTGACATAGTTGGCTCTTGATTTTAAAATGAGAGCCACACAGTCTTAACAACTTTCTATGTCTCCAGTGCAAGTGAAAGTCCCATAATATATATCTTTAGAGGTATATGTTGAAAGAAATGTTGATGAAATGACATACCTGGCAATTGCTTCAAAATGCTCTAGTGAGGCAGGATGGGTAGGATATATATGAAACAGGTATGATCATTGTTGGTATCATTGTTGACATGAGTATTAGGTCCATGGATATTCAATAATACTGTCTTTACTTTTGTGTATGTTTGAATATGGTTTCCATATTAAAAAGATTGTTTAAATGGATACTGTAAAATTTTAATGCCTTGCTACCAGGTCAGAAAATTATTTCTAAGTTTGCAGCAATAACAAAAAAAGAATATATATATTCTGTCAATTACAGAACTCAAAATGACAATATAGAAATGGGGGGGGGAGTTCATTTTATTCTTTGTTTTAGGGCCAAATAGAAATCTTTCCTGAGGGTTCTCATAAAGGAAACATTGGAAAAAGTAGCAACAAAAAATCTACAACAATCTTTCAACAGAAACAATGATGAATCTTTTAGAACTTTTTTTTTTTTTTTTTTTTAGAACTTTTATTATAGCATCTTTTTTTTTTATTATAGCATCTTTTAATAAAGGCTGATGACGTCACACAAAAGTATGAGTCAGCAAAGACACTTAGTTGCTTAACAATAGTGGATATCCAATCAATCAATAAATGAATAGATGTTTATTTTATTAGTCACCAGGATAGTGCATATTAAAAATTAAATGAGATACTGTCTCTCTCTCACACACACACACACCTATACCAAGAGTTAATAAAAATAACAACAAATGCTGGTAAGGATCTGGAATAAATAGAACTCTGTATACTGTTGGTAGGAGTATATAAGTTGATATAACCATCTTGCAAAATTGCTTGGCAATATCTGTAAAGGCTCAAAATGTATGTGGTTTATAATCCAGCAATTCTATTCCTAGGTATGTATCCAAATATTGCACATGCATGAAACAGAATGGTAAACAAACATAAACTTGTCATGGTATTATTTGTAAGTGCAAAACAGAAAATAGCCAAGATGTCCACAAGCGGTAGAATGGGTTAATATATTGTGTTATATCAATAGAACCTTATAGAAGAAGGTCATATATGTATGAACTACTATTACACTCAACAAAACGAATGGTTCTCAATAATCATAATGTTAAAAATAAGAGAAGCCTACTGTAAAAGGTCACATATGACTCCATTCAAACTATAGTATTTAGGTAGATAAACTGGGAGATAAAAGTGTAAAAGAAATACAGGAAAAGTAAGCATTGTGATTACTTTTGTTGGGGAAGAAGGACACTAATGATTGGAAGGAGGCACAGAAGGAGTTTCTTTGATGCTAACAATATTCCCTTTCTTTACCTATAGTTATAACACAGGTGGTTGCTTTGTGGAAACCTACTGGGCTATGCATTTTTGATTTGTGGATTTTTCTGTATTGGACTTGTATTAAGCACACACACAGATGATTAACAGAAAAACTGCATAGTTGAATGAGTCTTTATATCTTGATGGAGAATTTAGCAGAGGGAAATTGAGTGGGAATAATGAAGTGAAAATAATGCAACCATTTATAGGAAAGTGTATAATCAATTAGCTGAAAGTTCGATGAAAACAAACAAATCTTCTTTACCACAGTAGACTATAATTGAGACTTGTTCAAGTATGAGTAAAGCAACTGCTATGGTTTATGCCGATGTTAAATATATTTGTGTTATTATTAAAGGAATTAATACTACAGTGAAAGGAAGCATTGAAACAAAGGAATAGCACTTTAGCTTGGAGAATAGATTCTATGTAGGCTTCTCCCAATGTCGGTAACAATGAAAGGAAGATGGGAGAACATAGTAATAAAATAGAACCTTAAGAAGGAGTTTATAAGGCAAATCCAGAAAAACTTTTCAAGAAAAACATGTCAATCAAGAAATTAAATATTAATTAAGCACCTGCTTTCTGCAAAATTATGCTAAATGTTAATGGATGGAGTGAGATACTTTATGTATGATAGAGAGAAAATTTAACCACCATAGAAACCAAAATATAAATAAATAAAATCTTTAAAAACGGAGGGGCCACCGGGGTGGCCAAGTCAATTAAGTGTCTGCCTTCAGCTGGGGTCATGAGCCTGGAGTCCCAGGACTGAGATCTGAATAGGGCTCCTTGCTCAGTGGGGAGTCTTCTTCTCCCTCTCCTTCTCCTTCCCCTGCTCATACTCTCTTCCTTTCTCTCTCTCACTCTCTCTCTCAAATAAATAAATAAACATTAAAAAAAAAGACACCAAAACTAATTATTGTGTTCCAAATATAAAAGAAATATGCTTTAGTGGGACTCATCTGAAGTAAGCCAAGTGAATGGGTGGAGGAAGTAAGATTTTTCCTGGGCCTTTAAGAGAAACAGAAGAGAGGCTGAAGCATGAAGGCAGAAAAGAACAAAATGACCTTGAGATTCAGTAAGGCAGGGGTTTTGCTAGAGTTCATCTTAATCTAGGAGATTGGCGAGAGATAAGATTGGAATAGCAAATCAGGAACATACATGAAAGGAATTTAATGCCTGCCTGCCAAGCAGGGGAAACTTCTTGTGGGAAGACATGCAGTTTTTGAACGGAACAAAATTCTTTTTTGTTTGCTCAATATTATAACACACTTTTTTTTTCCTTTTCTCATATGATTCTTAAAAATCATACCTTTAATTATAGTTCTTTGGGTATAAGTAGCTTTCTTCTCTACCTTGATTGTAAGCTCTCTGTAAGCAGAAATAGTTTTATTAATCTTATATGTCACAGAATCCAACATATCCACCTGGTTTACTGTGGAATAACAAGACTGGTACTTTTATAATAGTTGACAAAGAATTTGAACATGAAGGAACCAGTAAAAGAAGTGACTATTTTTTTTTCTGAATTTGAACTAGAATGGTAGCCATTAGAATAAAAATTAACTGATAAATGAAGAAGGCATTGTGAACATATAGTTAGTCCTTGAATATATGCATCAAGAAATTATTCCAAAATGGATAGCTTGTGGAAAATTGTGGTATCACTACAATATGATACTTTCTTCTATCAAAGATAGCATGTATTAATAATGGTGCACCTGAGAAATACCAATAATTAGAAAAATGATGACACATCTCCAGTGCCTAAAATACTTCTTGGCACTTAGATGTTATTCAATAAGGCCATGTAATGAATGAATGCATAAGCAAATGCCAATTTTAGTCTCCAATATTCTTTTATTTCGTAGCCGGTAAAATTTTTAATTTATATTATTTATATTTATGTATTTATATTATTATAAACTTAGATCCATAAAGCAAATACAAACATTTTTCTTCTTATATAAGTGAAACATGAACATTTCTTTTTTCTGAAGGAATTAAATTCACTGTTCTAGAATAGATTAGGTCATATTTTATGTTAAGTATATTGGTAAGTTTTATTATAATCTATATAATATATACTTATGATACATTTGTGATATATACTTAAATGTAAAGCCCATAAGATCTTATATACTAGCAAAACAAAATTGATGCATGGTATGTGTTTTCTATGTAATGTATTCAATAATCAATTTTTAGTTTTTATCCATACTGCCAGAAATAACCAGCCAAATGTTGGGGGGGCAGAAATGGAATTATTATTAGGCTTGCAAGAATTTAAAATAATACTATCTATGCATTCTTCCTAAAAAGAAAATTCAAAGAAATATTTTATATCAATATCACTGGTAATGATATTACCATTATCTTCCATAGGGAAGATATGACTTAAGAACTGAACCCCACTAACAAGTAGGATTAGGTAATCATTTTATATTTAATGACTATAAAATTCTATGTAAGTGTTAAGTAATAATCTTGACAGAGAAGGTAAATAATGTAAACACAATAATAATCTGGATCTTAAAATTTAGATTATTTAAATAAAAATAGATGGAGGAAGGATGAAAAATGGAAAGATTGCTAAATTTCTTATCTATTATAGAGAGAATTGATATGTTTTGTTTTAACCTTAATGTTGAAATTGAGATAAAGAGACTATTTAGACATAAAAGCAAAGTCTAGGAGAATTATAACACTATATTCTAATTTTATGTAATTGTATTTTTTTATTTTCAGCATCTTTCCATATCTTTAGGAATATTTTGTTTTTGTTTTTTTTCTAGAGGCATGAGGTATAGACATATTTAATTTGATATCCTGCATTCTTATATAATAACAACAAACATTTAGAGCTAGAATTTAATCTCTGGCTGTGTAGTCTAATAGTATTCTCATACTTCTCCGCCCTATCTTATGTTATTTTTCATTCAATAATTAGAAACACAAAAGCAATACTAATCAATGCAATGATGCAAACAATACAGAAGCTTTCAAAACAAAATTTTATGGTTCCCTTTCTTCTTTATTATAACCATTGTTAGTATTTTGATGGGTATCAGTTCATAATACCATTTGCTTACAAGTGCAAATATACAGATTTTTTTCCAAAATTTTACATAGCATATTTATTGATTTAATTTTATTGATTAAGAATATAATGGCAAGATCTAATCCATCAAAATGCTGCCTTATTTTAACAAGTCACTGCAAAGTAATTCATATTATACACAAACCATATACAATTTATATTTATTCCCTGTACCATCATTTATTGAGTCTTTCTACAATTGATAACCATCCAAGTTGTTTCTAGGTTTCTGCTATTACATTGTCTTTTGTTTCTAAATAGTCTGTAGTTGTAGTTTTAAATGCTTATTTGGATCCTGAGTTATTTTGGATATTTAAAAAATTGTAAATGGTTGAATAACTTATTTTTGTTAGGAAGTAATCCCTCAACATTTAGAAATAATATTCATTCCCTGTGTATAGTATATAAAAGTAAGCATAATTTTCTAATATCAGACTCATGAATTGTTTTATCTGATTATTTGTATACCACTAGATCTATTCAAAGACTGAGAAGTTATTCAGGAAATTTTCTTTGTTTTATATATTTTGATGCTTTGTTTTATAGTACATAAATATTTATAACTGGTTTGTCTTTACCATGATTAGTGTATTTTACTAACATCAATATATCTCATTTATAATGCTTTGGTCAAATTCTATTTCATCTCGTATATTATTGTCAACCCAATTTACTACATATTTTCCTATTACATATTTGCAGATACCTTTACTTTTAAACTTTATTTCAAGAGTATTTCTTTAAACAGTATATAGCTGTACTTGTTAAACCACATCTAAGAATCTTCATCATTTTTTTTCAGAAAAATAACTTTATTTTTCTATATCTTGTTTTATTTAAATTCAATTAATAAACATAAAGTATATCATTAGTTTTAGGTGTAGAGTTCCGGTATTCATCAATTGCATATAACACCTAGTGCTCATTACATCACATGCCCTCCTTAATGCCCATCACCCAGTTTCCCCATCCCCTCACCCACTACCCCTCCAGTGACCCTCAATTTGTTTCCTATAGTTAAGAGTCCCTTATGGTTTATCTCCCTCTCTGATTTCCTCCTATTTTATTTTTCTTTCCCTTCCCCTAAGATCCTGTTTTGTTTCTTAAATTCCACATATGAGTGAAACCGTATGATAATTGTCTTTCTCTGACTGACTTATTTCACTTAGCATAATACCCTCCAGTTCCATGCTGTTGCAAATGGTAAGATTTCATCCTCTTTGGTGGCTGAGTAATATTCTACTGTTTATATATACCACATCTTCTTTATCCATTCACCTGTTGATGGACATTTGGGTTCTTCCCATAGTCTGGCTATTGTGGACATACATCGCTGCTAAAAAATTGGGGTGTAGATGCCGCTTTGGGTCATAATGTTTGTATCCTTTGGGTAAATACCTAGTAGTGCAATTGCTGGGTTACAGGGTAGCACTACTTTTAACTTTCTGAGGAACCTCCATAGTATTTTCCATAGTGGCTGTACCAGTTTGCATTCCCACCAACAGTGTAAGAGGGTTCCCCTTTCTCCACATCTTCGCCAACATTTGTTGTTTCCTGACTTGTTCATTTTAGCCATTCTGACTAGTGTGAGGTGGTATCTCACTGTGGTTTTGATTTGTATTTCTCTGATGCCAAGGGATGTGGAGCATTTTTTTCATGTGTCTGTTGGTCATGTGTATGTCTTCTTTGGAAAATGTCTGTTCATGTGTTCCTCCCATTCCTTGATTGGATATTTGTGCCTGGGTGTTGAGTTTGATAAGTTCTTTATAGATTTTGGATATTAGCCTTTTATCTGACATGTCATTTGCAAATATCTTCTCCCACTCTGTTAGCTGTCTTTTGGTTTTGTCAACTAATTTCCTTTGCAAAAGCTTTTATCTTGATGAAGTCCCAATAGTTCATTTTTGCTTTGTTTTCCTTTCCTTTGGAGATGTGTCTAGTAAGAGGTTGCTGCAGCCAAGGTTACAAAGGTTGCTGCCTGTGTTCTCCTCTAGGATTTTGATGGATTCTTATCTCACATTTAGGTCCTTTACCCATTTTGTGTCTATTTTTGTGTATGGTGTGGGGAAATGGTCCAGTTTCATTCTTCTGCATGTGGTTGTCCAATTTTCCCAACACAATTTGTTGAAGAGACTTTTTTTTTCCCTATGGGATAGTTTTCCATGCTTTGTGGAAGATTAGTTGACCATAGAGTTGAAGGCCCATTTCTGGGTTCTCTCTTCTGTTCCATTGATCTATGTGTCTGTTTTTGTGCCAGTACCATACAGTCTTGGTAATTACAGCTTTGTAATAGAACTTGAAGTTTGGAATTGTGATGTCACCAGATTTGGTTTTCTTTTTCAGCATTCCTCTGGCTGTTCAGGGTCTTTTCTAGTTCCATACAAATCTTAGAATTATTTGCTCCAGCTCTGTGAAAAATACTGATGGTATTTTGATAGGGATTGCATTGAATATGTAGATTACTCTAGACAGCATAGACATTTTAACAATATTTGCTCTAATCCACGAGCATGGAATGTTTGTCCATTTCTTTGTGTCTTCCTCAGTTTCTTTCATAAGTGTTCTATAATTTTGGGAGCACAGATCCTTTACATTTTTGGTTAGGTTTATTCCTAGGTATCTTATGGTTATCAATTATAAATGGGATTGGCTCATTAATTTCTCTTTCTTCTGCCACAGCGTATAGAAATGAAACTAATTTCTGTGCATTGATTTTATATGCTGTCATGTTGCTGAATTCCCATATGAGATCTAACAATTTTTGGGTGGAATCTTTTGGGTTTTCCACATAAAGTATCATGTCATCTGTAAAGAGTGAGAATATGTCTTCTTCTTTGCCAATATGGATGCCTTTTATTTATTTTGTTGTTGTTGTGTGATTGCTGAGGCTAGGACTTCTGTACTATGTTGAACAACAGGAGTGAAAGTGAACATCCCTGTCAAGTTATTGACCTTAGGGGAAAAGCTCTCAGTTTTTCCCCATTGAGAATGATATTGATATTCACTGCGAGGTTTTGGTAGATGGCTTTTATGATATTGAGGTATGTTCCCTCTATCCCTACTTTGAAGAATTTTAATCAAGAAAGGATATTGTATTTTGTAAAATGCTTTTTCTGCATCAGTTAAGAGGATCATATGGTTTTTTCTCTCTCTTTTTTAAGATTTTATATATTTGAGAGAGAATGAGAGCGAGAGCAAGAGAAAGAGAGCATGCATGACTGGGTTGAGGGACAGAGGAGGAAGGAGACTCCCTGCAGAGCAGGAAGCCAGATGCAGGGCTCAATCCTGGGACTCTGTGATCATGACCTGAGCTGAAGGCAGATGCTTAATTGACTGAGCCACCCAGGTGCCCCAGATCATATGATTCTTGTCTTTCCTTTTATTAATGTGATGTGTAACATTGATTGATTTGCAGATATTGAACTACCCTTGAATCCCAGGGATAAATCTCACTTGGTTGTGGTGAATATTCCTTTCAATGTACTGTTGGATCCTATTGGCTAGTATCTTGTTGAGAATTTTTGCATCCACATTCATCAGGGATGTTGGTCTGTAGTTTTCCTTTTTGGTGGGGTCTTTGTCTGGTTTTGGGATCAAGGTAATACTGGCCTCATAAAATGAGTTTGAAGGCTTTCCTTTCATTTCTATTTTTGAAACAGCTTCAGAAGAATAGGTATTAATTCTTTAAATGTTTGATAGAATTCCTGTGGGAAGCCACCTAGCCCTGGGCTCTTGTTTGTTGGGAGATTTTCGATTACTGTTTCAATTTGCTTGCTGGTTTTGGGTCTGTTTAGATTTTCTTTTTCTTTTTTTTTTTTTTTCTGTTTCAGTTTCAGTAGTTTATATGTTCCTAGGAATGCATCTATTTCTTCCAGATTGCCTAATTTTTTGGCATATAGTTGCTCACAATATATTCTTATAATTGTATTTCTTCACTGTTGGTTGTGATCTCTCCTCTTTCATTCATGATTTTATTTATTTGGGTCCTTTCTCTTTTCTTTTGATAAGTCTAGTAGGGGTTTATCAATCTTATTAATTCTTTAGTAGAACCAGTTCCCAGTTTCGTTGATCTGTTCTACTGTTCTTTTGGTTTCTATTGCATTCATTTCTGTTTTAATCTTTATTAATTCTCTTCTCCTCTTGGGTTTAGACTTTACTTGCTGTTCTTGTTCTTGTTCCAGCTCCTTTAGGTGTAAGGTTAGGTGTGTATTTGAAACTTTTCTTATTTCTTGAGAAAGACTTGTATTGCTATACACTTCCCTCTTAGGTCCACCTTTGCTACATTCCAAATGTTTTGAAAAGTTGTGTTTTCATTTTTGTTTTTTCCATGAAGTTTTAAATTCTTGTTTAATTTCCTGGCTGGCCCATTCATTCTCTAGTAGGATGTTCCTTAACCTCCAAGTGTTTGAGTTCCTTTCCAATTTCCTCTTGTGAATGAGTTCAAGTTTTAAAGCACTGTGGTCTGAAAATATGCAGGGAATAATACCAATCTTTTGGTATTGGTTGAGACTTGATTTGTGATCCAGTATGTGATCTATTCTGGAAGATGTTCCATGTACATTTGAGAAGAATGTGTATTTTGTTGTGCTTTAGGAGGAAATGCTCTGAAATATCTGTGAAGTCCATCTGGTCCAGTGTGTAATTAAAAGCCCTTGTTTCCTTGTTGATCTTCTGCTTAGATGATCTGTCCATTGCTATGAGTGGGGTGATTTTGAGAGGGGTTCTCTGTGCTTCCTGGACTGGAATGCTTGTTTCCTTCCCCAGATTAGGGGAGTTCTCAGTTATAATTGTTCAAGTAAACCTTCTGCCCCCCTTTTTCCTTATCTTCTGGGACCCCTATATTCAAATATTATTAGGCTTTATGTTATGACTGATTTCTCAAAGCCCTTCATGATCCAATAGTCATTTTACTCTCTTTTTCTCAGATTCCTTACTTTCCATCATTTTGTCTTCTATATCACTCTCTCTTCTGCCTCCTTCATCCTAGTGGTTTGAGCTTGCATTTACTGCATCTCAGTAATAGCATTTTAAATTTCAGCCTGATTAGATTTTAGTTATTTTATTTTTGCAGCAGGGGATTCTCTAGTGTCTTTTATGTCTTTTTTCAGTCCCAGCTAGTAACTTTATAATCATTGTTTTGAATTCTAGTTCTGATATCTTACTTATATCCATATTGCTTAAATCTATGACAGAGAGTACTCCCTCTGGTTGTTTCTTTTGTTGTGAATTTCTCCTTCTAGTCATTTTGTCCAAAAAGGAAAGGAGGAAAGAGAGAGAAAGAAAAAAGAAAAGAAACCAGCAAAAACAGCAATAATATCAACAGCAACAACAATATCTTTAGGAAGTGATTCTGGTGTATGCTGTGTACATCCTGCTGTTGTATTTTGGCTGCTTTTCCCTGCTGGTCCTTCCTCTACAGAGTTCCTCCTTGCTTGCAGTAGGGAGTGTTTGTTCCTTTAAGTAGGTATGCTTTGATTTGTTTGTGAAGTTAAGCCAGAATCTTCTTTAATCAGTTAGACTTGTTATAAGCAGGGGTTTGTGTTGATCTTCTGAGGGATAGGCCTGTCACACTGGCTCACAAGCTGACTTGTCCTTATAAATATGCTCCTGCCAGGTCAGGGGGCGGGGTTTGGAGTAGGGGACTCCTGCTTCCACTAGAGGCTCTGTGTTTCTCTCTGGAGTCTGACTCCTGGTGGGCGGGAGGAGAGAGGTGTTGGAGGAGGTAGACTATGGCATCACCTCACCCTTTTGTCCCTTGGGAGCAGAACTCCGGGCAGCCACTGCCAGGAGGCCCTCTAAGAAAAGGGAGCAATAACCTGTGACCCAGCCTGTCATCAGTTCCCTGCCCTAGGGAACTGTGTGTCCAGTTTGTTAGCATGCCCACAGCCACAGATCTTCTGCATTTTATCTCTGGCTGGTGGCTGGGATTCAAAACTCCAAGTTTTAAAGGGCCTGGCAATGTAGTGCCCACTCCTGCCCCTGGCTGGGAGACTCAGGGCAGCACCGCCCTGTCCCCAAAAAGCCTTTGCTCAGTGTACACGCAGGGGCTAGAGTTTACTGTAATGCTCAGCTGCAAAGCTGAAGTCAGGCTGTAGCCATCTGCACTTGACTCAATCCACTACTCCCCTTTGTCCCAGAAAAACCTTCACAGAGACTTGAATCTATTATGGCAGAGAGCAAAAAGCGGCAGCCAGGTTATCTGCAGTCTGCTCCAGTCTCTGCACTCTGCTCTGTCAGTCCCAGAAAAGCAGCTTTTTGCTGTGCAGGCACAGAGGTTTAAGCCTATTGAAGCTCACTGGAAAAGTTAAGAGGTTTTCTTCCCTCCCTGTGCCCCTCTGACCCCGCTGTTGAGCTCCCTCCCATATGCCTCTGCAAATGCTCTGTGGGAAGGGGAGCAATCTCTCCCTGAGCAACCCAGGGAGTCAGTCACCCCAGCTCCCTGTGGGGTCCAAACCCCTGCAATCTTCCCAACTTTGTCCTTCTTCCCAACTTTGCTCTGGGAACCAGGCTTCCTCCCCTTCTGGGCCAGTGGCTTCCCAAGCCCCCAGTTCAGGGCTTGCAACCTTGCTTCTGCCAAATTCACTCCTTCCAACTGTGCAGATTGTTTCTGTCCTCCTCTGATTCTCTTACTAGTTGTTCAAAATCGTTGAAGGCTGATCTAGTTGTACTTGAGGATAAGGCAGGTTCAGGTCCTCTTACTCCTCTGCCATCTTGGACTGCCCCCCCACACCCACCAATCTTCATCATATAATATGTAATAAAAATGCTTATTCATGTGGATTGTTATTACTGAAATGTTTAGTCCAATTGTTTAAATATATTTTGACATTTCTGTTTTAAGACTCCTTTTTTCTTTAATTAATTCAAATTCCTTTTCCCCCCTGATTTTCAGTATACTCATCAAGTTGGTTTCCTTTTTCTTTAAATTTTGTATATTGATTAAATAGAGAGAAATTTGAATGGATGGGTGGAAATAATGTCATAAATATTTTTAACATTCCTCGTGTTGATTTAAAAATAAAATACAATCTTAATAAAAATCACTATGAGATAATCTTGGCAGGATGGCTCTTGATATTTTTGAAAGGATATTTATACTGCCTGGGGAAAAAGCAAAATGAATGTACTAGTACAGAACAGAAAATGTTGAAACAGAGGAAAGATACTTTACTAATTATAACATTAAATGTATTGTATCTAAACATTTGGACAATAAATTGAGCTCTATAAATATAATTCGCAGGTAACAACTAATCAACTTTCTCTTTCTATGGATTTATCTATTCTTGACATTTCATGTAAAGGAGATCATTCACTATGTGGCCCTTTTTGTTTGTTTGTTTTTGTCTTTTTGATACTAGCCATTCTGACTGATGTAAGGTGATAGCTTTTGATTTGCATTTCCCTGGTGATTAGTGATGTTGATCATCTTTTCATGTGTCTGTTGGCCATCTGTCTGGCTTCATGTGTCGGTTGGCCATCTGTATGTCTTTGCAAAACATCTATTCAGATTATCTGATTAGATTATTTGTTTTCGTTTTTTTGATGTTGTGTTGTATGAATTCTTTATATATTCTGGATATTAACCCTTTATCATATATATCATTCGCAAATATCTTCTCCCATTCAGTAGCTTGCCTTTTTATTTTGTTGATGGTTCCCTTCCCTCTGCAAACGTTTTTAGCTTGATGGATTTTCAATTGTTTGTTTTTGCTTTTGTTTTCCTTCTCAGAGAAGACAGATCCAAGAAATATTTCTAAGATTGATGTCCAAGTGCTTACTGCTTAAGTTTTCTCTTAGGAGTTTCTTAAGAAGTTTTTAGTTCATTTTGAGTTTATTTTTGTATATGGTGTTCTAACTGGTCCAGTTTCATTCTTTGCACGTAGCTGTCCAGTTCTGCCTGCACCATTTGTTGGAAAGACTATCTTTTCTCCATTGTATATTCTTGCCTTCTTTGCTGTAGATAGATTGAGCATATAAGCATGAGTTTATTTCCAGTCTTTCTATTCTGTTCTATTCATCTATATGTCTATTTTTGTGCCAATATCATACTGTTTTGATCGTTATAACTTTGTAATATAGTTTAAAAACAGGGAGTATTATGCCTCTACATTTGCTCTTCTATCTGAATATTACTTTGGATGTTCAGTCTTTTGTGGTTCTATACAAATTTTACTATTTGTTCTAATTCTGTGAAATAATGCTATTGGTTTGGATAGAGAATACACTGAACCTGTAGATTGCTTTGGGTAATAGGACATTTTAACCATATTTTTCCAATCCATGACACAGTGTATCTTTCCATTTGTGTCATCTTCAATTTCTTTTATCAGTATTTTGTAGATTTCAGAGTATAGGTCTCTTACCTCCTTGGTTACATTTACTCCTAGGTATTTTATTCTTTTTGATGCAATTGTGAATGAGATTGTGTTCCTAATTTTGCTTTCTACTAGTTTTGTATTAGTGTATAAAAAAAACACAACATATTTTTGTATACTATTTTTGTATTCTGCAACTTTACTGAATTCATTTATTAGTTTTAGTAGCTTTTGGTGGAGTCTCTAGGGTATTCATCTGCAAAGAATGACAGCTTTACTTCTTCCTCACCAATTTGGATCCTTTTTGTTTGTTTGATTGGTGTGGCTATGACTTCCAGCACTATGTTGAATAAAAGTGGCATGAGTGGGTACCCTTATCTCATTCCAGACCTTAGAGGAAAAGCTTTCAGCTTTTCATAATTGTGCATGATGTTAGTTGTGAGTCTGTCAAATATGGTCTTTATTATGTTAAGGTACATTCCCTCTGTACCCACTTTGTTGGGAATTTTTATCATAAATATATGTTGAATTTTGTTAAGTGCTTTTTCTACATCTAATGAGATGATTATATGGTTTATATCCATCATGTTTTAAGTGGTGTAACACATTATTTGACTTATATGTATGGAATCATCCTTGCATCCCTGGAAGCAATCCCACTTGATTATAATGTGTGATCCAATTTAATGGTAATATTCTTTGGAGGATGTTTGCATCTATGTTTTTCAGGGATATTGACTCATTATTTATGGTAGTTTCTTCATCTGGTTTTGTTATCACATTAATGCTGGCATCATTGAATAGATTTGGCAACATTCTTTGCACTTTAATTTTTTGGAGTAGTTTGAGGATACACATTAACCCTTCTTTAAATTAAACGGTAGATCTGTGAAACCAGCTGGTCCAGGACTTTTGTTTTTTGGGAAGTTTTTGATTACTGATTTAATTTTATTACTAGTCATCAGTCTGTTCAGATTTTCTATTTCTTCCTGGCTCAGTCTTAGAAGATTATATGCTTCTAGAAATTTATCTATTTCTTCTAAGTTTTCCAGTTTGTTGGAATATGATTGTTCATAATAGTTTATAATCTTAGTATTTCTGTGGCATTGGTTGTACTTTGCTTGCCTATCTAATTTTATTTATTACCCCCTCTCTTTTTCTTGGTAAGTCTGGCTAAAGGTTCATCAATTTTTATCTTTTTTTTCCTAAGATTTTATTTATTTACTCGTGAGAAATACAGAGAGAGAGGCAGAGACATAGGCAGAGGGAGAAGCAGGCTCCCTGTGGGGACCTTAATGTGGGACTCAATCCCAGGACTCCAGGATCATGACCTGAGCCAATGGCAGATGCTCAACCAGGCACCCCTTGTTTATCTTGTTATAAGGCTCAACCTGAGCCACCCAGGCATCCCTTGTTTATCTTTTCAAAGAAACAGTTCCTAGTTTCATTGATCTTTTCTCTTTTTTAATCTCAATTTATTGCCACTTTAGTCTTTATTATTTAATCTTTACTTCTTTCTCATAACTTTGGACTGTATTTGTTTTTATTTTTCTAGTTCCTTTAGGTGTAAACTTAGATTATGTTTTTGGAATTTTTCTTGTTTCTTGAGATAGGCCTGTGTCACCATAAACTTCCCTCTTTGAACTGCTTTTGCCATGTCCCATAAATTCTGAAAAGTAGTGTTTGCATTTTCATTGGTCTCAAGGTAATTTTTGATTCTTCAATTTCTTCAGTGACTCACTGGTTGGTTAGTAGTGTGTTGCTTAATCTCCCTTTGTTTATGTTTTTCCATCTTTCTTTTTGTAATTGATTCTCAGTTTCATACCATTATAGTCAAAAAAGATGCTTGATATAATTTCAGTCTTCTTAAATTTATTGAGATTTGTCTTGTGCCCTACATGTGATCTATCCCATGACCTTGAAAGATTATGTATTTTGCAGTTTTTAGATGGAATGTTCTGTATTTATCTATTAAGGCCATCTGGTCTAATGTGTCACTTAAGGCTTTTGTTTTCTTACCAACTTTCTGTCTGGATGACCGTACATTTGGATGAGGTAAATGGAATGTTAAAGTTCCCTTATGCCTGTTAACATTTGTTTTATACATATATAAGAACTGCTATGCGGGTATATGGGTATTTATAAGTATTATATCCTCTTGTTAGGTAAATCCCTTTATCTTTACTTATTGCCCTTTTTTGTCCCTTGCTATGGTTTTTGGTTTAAAGTCTAATTTGTCTGATATAAGTATTGCTAACCCCCAAATTTCTTTCCATTTCCATTTGCATGAACTGTCTTTTCCCATACATTCACTTTCAGCCTCTCTTTAGGTCTGAACTGAGTCTCTTGCAGGGAGCAGAAGATGAGTCTTGTTCTTTTTATACATTTATTTACCCTGCATTTTTTGATGGAAGCATTTTCTTAATTTACATTTAAATTAATTATTGATAGGTATATATTTGCTGCCATTTTGTTAATTGCTTTCTGGATGTTTTTGTAGTTCTCTGTCCCTTTCTTTTTCTCCTTTTTGCTTATGATTTGATGATTTTCTGTAGTATTATGTTTGGATTCCTTTCTCTTTATTCTTTGTGAATTTATTATAGGCTTGCTGTTACCATGAGGTTCATATATAACACTCTCTATGTAGATAGTTATCCATCTTAAGTTGATGGTTGGTTACATTCAAACACATTCTAAGAGCATATTTTTACCATCCCCACAAACACATTTTATGCTTTTGATGTCATTCTTTTGCCTATTTTAAAATGAAATTATTTGTAAAAAAAATCAATGAATCAGATGATTTGTGTTTTTATTGGTGAGTTGCAAGAGATCTTTATATATTTTGGACACAAAGCCTTTGTCAAATATATGGTTTGCAACTGTTTTTTCCTATTTCCTGAGTCACTATTTCACTTACTTGATAATTTCATTGAAGCACAACTTAAAAAAATTTTTGTTGATATTCATTTATCTATATTTTCTCTTGAAACTTGTGCCTTTGGCATCATATAAAAAATGCCAATTCCAAAGTCACAGAGATTTACTCATAATATTTCTTCAAAGAATTTTTTACTCCAAGCCCTTACATTTAGTTCTGTGACCCATCTGAGTTAATTTTTGTATTTGGTGTGCTAGAGGTCCAACTTCAGTTTCTGGTATGGGGATATCTAGTTGTTCCACAACTATTTGTTGAAATACATTTTTTTCTTATTAATTATTGGTACTCTTTTTGAGAAAGCAATTGACTGTAAATATAAGTGTTTATATCTGAACTCTTGATGCTGTTCCACTGGTCTGTGTTATTTCCTTTTCTTGCCAGTACCACACTGTGCTGATTATAGCAGCTTTATATAAAGTTTTGTAATTGTGAAGTGTAGGCACACCAGTTTTGTCCTTCTTAAAGATTATTTGGCTATTCTGGGTTACTTGAAATTCCATATTAATTTTAGGATCAGCTTATCAATCTCCGGAGAAAAATAAACTGGGATTTTAATAGAGATTGCATTGAATCTGTCGATGAATTTAGAAAATATCACCTTCTTAAAAATATTGTCTTCTAATCCATATATATGAAATTTCTTCTATTTGTTCAGATCTTAATTTCCTTCAGTGATGTTTTGTGATTTAATATATAATTTTTAAACTACTTTTATTAACTAATTCCTAATATTTATTCTTTTGGATGATATTGTATAGGGAATTTTTTCCTTAGTTTTATTTTTGTATCATTCATTACATGTGTATAGAATTACAACTGATGTTTGAATATTAATCAGGAACATTGCTAAACTTAATAGTAATCATGTTTTCTTTTGTTGCTTTTCCATTTACTTATGATTTTTCTGTACATGATCATGCCATTTGTGAAGAGAAATAGTTTGACTCCTTCCATTCCAGTCTGGGTAACTTTAATTTCTTTTTCTTGCCTAATTTTCCCAGCTAGTTAGAGTACAATGTTGAATATAAATGGTAAGAGAGAATATTCCTTTCTTATTCCTGATTTAAGGGGAAAGCATTCAATCTTTCACTATTAAGTATGACATTAGCTATGAGTTTTTGTAGATGTCTTTATTAGATTAAAAACTTTCCTTCTATTTCAAGTTTGTTGTGTTTTTATCATAAATTTTGTCAAATGTTTCTTCTGTCTCTATTGAATCACTTGTGTAGTTTTTTCCTATGTTCTATTAATGAGGTGTGTTACAATGGTTGATTTGTATGTTAAATTAGTCTTACAGTCTTGGGGTATATCCCACTTGGCCATAGAGTACAATTCTTTTTATGTTACTGGATTTTTGCTAATGTTTTATTGAGGATTCTGTTTCTATATTTATAAGATCACGGTCTATGGTTTTGTTTTCTCATGATTTCTTTGCCTGGATTTGGTATCAAGGAGATACCAGCCTCATGGAGTACGTGGGAAAGTGTTTCCTCCTCATCATCCATTTGTAGGAAGAGTTTGTGATGGATTGATGTTAATATTTCTTAAAGCTTTTAGTGAATTCTCCACTGAATCCATTTTGGTTTAGGATTTCTTTGGAAGAAGTTTTTTGTTGTTGTTTTGTATTACTAATTCATTTTCTGTACTTGTTTTATGTCTATTTAGATATTCCTTCTTTTTTTTAAAGTATCTATTCATTCATGAGAGAGAAAGAGGCAGAGACACAGGTAGAGGGAGACTCCGGCAGAGGGAGAAGGAGGCTCCATTCAAGGAGCCCTATGTGGGACTCAGTCCTGGGACTCCAAGAATCATGCCCCCAGCTGAAGGCAGGCGCTTAACCATTGAGCCACCCAGGTATCCCTTTAGTGTATTATTTTGGTTCTCTTATTTCTTTTACTGTAGGTTTTGAGTTATTTTCTTAGTCATTGCCCTGGAAATTATAGATAGCATTACTTTCACACAACCTAGTCCATATTACAATTTAATTTCAATAGCATTTGAAAATTTTACCCCTATATAGATCCATTCCCTTCTCACTTTTTCATGTTATTATTATCATACAAATTGCATCTTTATACGTTATAAGCCCATCAACAGTTTTATAATTCCGAATTCATGTGATAGTCTGTTACTACATGGATCATTCTTCCTATTTCTCAAACTAGATAATTTCCGTAATTGAAGTTTAGTTTTTTCAATTTTCTCTTCAGTCTGCTCAAACCTATTGTATCCTGTATTAGTTTGGTAGAGCTGCCATTACAAAGTATCATAAACTGAATGACTTAAAAACCACAGAAATTGTCTCACAATCCTGGAGGCTAGAAGTCTGAGGTAAGTGGCACCTGGGTGATTCAGTGTTTGAGTGTCTGCCTTTGGCTTAGTTCAGGATCCCGGGGCCCCGGGATCTTGGAAAACAAAAAAAAGTCTGAGGTAAGATGTTGGCAAGGTTGGTTTCTTCTGAGAGTTGTTAGAAAGAATTTGTTCCATGCGTCTCTCATCTGGCTGTTTGCCAGCAATCTTTGAAATCCCTTGGCTTGTGAACATATCACACCTGTCTCTGTTTTGATGTTCACATGGGTTTTATATATGTGTGTCTATCTCTAAGTGTGCTTTTTCTATAAGAAAATCTATTGTGTGTATATATGTATTTTTTGAAGATTTTATTTATTCATGAGAGACACAGAGGCAGAGACATAGGCAGAGGGAGAGGCAGGCTCCCCCCCCCAGGGAGCCTGATGAAGGACTCAATCACAGAACCCCAGTATCATGATCTAAGCCAAAGGCAGATCCTCAACCACCAAGCCACCCAGGCGCCCCAGGAAATCTATTGTGTTGAATTAAAGTCCATCTGAATCATTCTTTTAAAACTTGATTACCTCTGTGAAGGTACTTCCTCTAAATAGCGTCTCATTCTAAAGTATGGGAATTGGGACTACAGCAAATAAATGGAAGGAGGAGAGATACAATTTAACCCATAAAAGATGCTTTTTCATATCATTGTGCTTTCAACTCTAGAATTTCTACTTGTTTTGTTTTTACTAATTTCTATCTCATTAATTTCTCTTTCATGAGACA
This sequence comes from Vulpes vulpes, assembly GCF_048418805.1. NCBI lineage: Eukaryota > Metazoa > Chordata > Mammalia > Carnivora > Canidae > Vulpes > Vulpes vulpes. The sequence goes on along the minus strand of NC_132786.1, from coordinate 43,554,463 downwards.
TCATTCTCCTATTTATTTAAGTCTTTAGACATGGTTTATTTACTTTTTATTTTTTTAAGGTTTTTATTTATTTATTTATGAGAGAGAATGAAGCGGAGACATAGGTGGAGGGAGAAGCAGGCTCCATACGGGAAGCCTGAAGCAGGACTTTAGCCTGGGACTCCAGGATCATGCCCTGGGCCAAAGGCAGGTACCCAACCACTGAGCCACCCAGCGGTGTCCATAGACATAGTTTAGTTTGTCTATTTGAACCTATTTATGATAGTGATTTAAAGAGTTGTCTAGTAAATGATTGCTGAGGGATAGTTTCTATTGATTACTTTTTCCTCATGTATGGGCCATCAATTTTGACTTCCTTGTGTGCCTAATAATTTTTTATTGAGAACTAGATATTTAAAATAATATGACAAACTTTGGAAAACTCTGGACTCTCTTGTAAGCTCTAGAGATCAGATTCTCACCCTTCTCCACCAGATTTTGTTATGGGTAGTGCTATTTATTAAGTGACTTTCCTAGATTCTTTCTGTAAAATCCTCATTCCTTGTCATATATTGCATTGCAGTCTGTGCTCAGTTTAGTAGTTAGCTAAGGATTGGATGGAGATTTACTTAAATGCATTGACAGAGATTTACTTAAATGCACTGAACCAATAGGTCTCCTTACTTTGCCAAGGAGCTCCTTGTGCCTGTGTGTGTGTGTGTGTGTGTGTGTGTGTGTGTGTGTTGGGACATGTCTTCAATACTTCTGCAGGCAATTCACAACTCCATGTTAGCCTTTACTTTCTGCCTGTGCAGCGCCCCATAGTCAATAATAGTTGAAAGTTTAATGCCTTATGAGGTTTTCCTGGGCATGTATATAGCTTTGCATGTGTGTAGCATTCAATACTTTCAGGAATATGTTGAAACTTTTCAAAGCCCCCTACAATATCTCATTCCCCAGGTTTTCTTTTTAAGTTTTTTGGTCAATCTTTTGTTAATCTCAACTGATATTACCATGTTGGGCAGCTATAATATTAAACAACTGACATTGATATTTTTCAACAAATACTCTGAGGATAAGATTGGTCTCACAGAGTGAGTTCTGAATTAGATCAAATAGAATTTGAGCTTTTCCAGAGCTGCCAAACAGGGAAAATATAACAAATTTGTGGATATGGCTTTTTGGAAAGCTGCAAACCTATTCCGTTCCACTCAGTAATTGCTAGGCTGCTAGTTTTCATAGCTACTACGGTTGAAAAACTGCTACTTTTCAAAGCTGAGGCAGAGCTGGAGAGAGGGGAATGGGAATGGGTCAGGTGAAAATGCTGTGTTCTTATGGAGATTCATCTGTTTTTCTTGAATAAATGCTCCTTGAATTGATGCAAACTTCTGGTTAATTTCCAGAATCCTTAAAAGATTGATTTTTCACAGTTTTTACAAGTATTTTTACTACTTTTATAGAAGAGTAGATTTTCATAGGTCTTTATTCCTCCAGGCCAGAGTGTTCAAGCAAAGCTGTTCTAAATTAATTTTTCTAAAATTAATTGTTTTGCTATTACAGTTTTATATAATCATTATTGAGCCACTTTTAAGATAAATTACATATACTTACAAAATTCCATAATATGGGTTACTTTCTTCTTCTCAAATCTTTCATTGATCTTTTTAGTTATTTGGTTAAAAGTGTGTATATATCTATATAAATGGCTGCAACAGAATAATCCCTTAGCATAGTGTACTAAAAAAAATGGTGATGTCATTTGGGAGATAAGTGGCATGTTGATAGACAAAGTAGTAGTATTTTACAGGGCTTTATTTTTGTATGGATTTACTGCATGTTACAGAATAAGATTTCCAAACTACTATATTTTGTAAAACTGTTTAGGATGATTATAACATTTACCAAGGATTCAAAATTTATCAGATCTGATCAGATTCAATAAATCACCGTATTTCATGTAGCTTAATAGTAGAATTTATTATAAAGGTAAGATATAAAATATAAATATAATATCATCAAAAGAAAAACAAAAATTAAAGATATTGCTGTTTCTACAAATCTTCATCTAGTTGCAGAGATAATAGTTTGTCTTTACTTCTGGTCAGTTTTTGGGCTCTCCACTCTTACTTTAGCAAGCTGTCAAATTGGAACATCAAAACAAAAATAACAATGTAAAGATACCATCATCATATCAAAGCCCCAATTATCCTATATGGAATTTTTAGGTTAGCTACGCCTACACACATTCTACATACTGTATATTGTAATTCCTTGTCTACTTCCCTACACTATATTCTACCCCTTGTATTACATGTACATATCTCTTTTCTAAATTCTAAATTTCTTTGATTGTAATTAATGTGTACCTAACACCTATTTTACAAAATTGGTCATCTAAGAACTTCCCTTAAATATAAATATGTAAAAACAGTTTACTTTTGAGGCTAATGTCTCAGTTAAGTTTTTATCATTAATAAGAGTAGATATACACAAATGGTCAACAGACACATTAAAAAAATGCTCAATATCACTCAGCATCATGGAAATACAAATCAAAACCACAATGAGATACCACCTCACACCAGTCAGAATGGCTAAAATGAACAAGTCAGAAAACAACAGATGTTGGCAAGGATGTGGAGAAAGAGGAACCCTCTAACGCTGCTGGTGGGAATGCAAGCTGGTGCAGCCACTCTGGAAAACAATATGGAGGTTTCTCAAAAAGTTGAAAATAGAACTATCCTGTAACCCAGTAATTGTGCTGCTGGGTATTTACCCCAAAGATACAAATGTAATGATCAGAAGGGGCACCTGCACCCCAATGTTCATAGCAGCAATGTCCACAATAGCCTAAGTATGGAAGGAGCCCAGATGTCCATCAATGGATGAATGGATAAAGAAGATGTGGTCTGTATATACAATGGAATACTACTCAACCAGCAAAGAAAATAAAATCTTGCCCTTTGCAATGATGTAGATGGAACTAGAGAGTATGATGCTAAGCAAAATAAGTCAATCAGAGAAAGACAATTATCTTACTATCTCACTCATATGTGGGATTTAAGAAACAAAACAGAGGATCAGGGGCAGCCTGGGTGGCTCAGCGGTTTAGCGCCGCCTTCAGTCCAGGTGGTGATCCTGGAGACCTGGGATCGAGTCCCATATCGGGCTTCCTGCATGGAGCCTTCCTCTCCCTCTGCCTGTGTCTCTGCCTCTCTCTCTCTGTGTCTCTCATGAATAAATAAATAAAATCTTAAAAAAAAAAAACAGGATCATAGGGGAAGGAAGGGAAATATAAAACAATACAAAATCAGAGAGGGAGGCAAACCATAAGAAACTCTTAACTATCAGAAACAAACAGGGCTGCTGGAGGAAAGTTAGGTGGGGGAGATAGGGTAAATGTGTGATGCACGTTAAGGAGGCATGTGATGTAATGAGTACTGGGTGTTATACAAGACTGATGAATCACTGATCTCTATCTCTGAGACTGATAATACTCTATATGTTAATTGAATTTAAATTAAAAAAAAACTATTCAAAGTGTGGAGAAAAGTACAGAGAACAAAATAATACTCATATTTCTATCACCCAGTTTTGGCAAATCTCAACATTTTTCTATACTTACTTTAGATGGTTTAAAAGTAAAACATAGTAGACATATTTGATGCCCTATGAACTCTTTCCTGATTGTATTTCTGTCCTTTTCTCCTCAGAGGTAAACACTCTGTGATTTATTATCTCTTTGACTGTTTTTATACTTCATTATTTACTTCTGTAGCTATAAAGTTTAAAGTATTGCATTTTTTTACACTTGATATAAACAATAACATTCTATAAATCCTGCTGCTACTTGCTTTTTCTAGTTCTGTAGTATACTTTTCAGGTTTATTCATATTGGTCATTAGCTCTACTCATTTATTTTAATAATTTGGCTGGATTACACCATAATATTTTTTAAAAAGTAGGGATGTATGTATCATGTAATTCATATCTAATTAATGCAAGATATTTTTCTAAGTGATATTAAATCAATATCCCTATTACCTGACACAAAGCAAATTTGTTTTTTATCTAACTACTTAAAGATATTGGCTTGAAAAAGTATTATGCATATTATAATAGTCTTCAATTCTGAGATTCTTTTTCAGATAGTTTTGTAACTTTGTGTAATTGACAAAACTCTTCATGTTCCAGTTCATTAATCTAAAAAATGGAAAGGATACTTAAATGGATTTCAAACTGCTTATAAATTGAGAATCTGTCAGAAAACCACCTAATCTAGCTTAACAAAACAAAAACATCTAATTGAAAGTATACTGTGGTATATCATGAAATAAAATAGAACGTTGAGAATAGGACTCAGGAATGAGAAAAACCAGAAAGTTCTGGAACCTCAGGAGCAGACACCTATGAATCTGTATTTTATTGTTCTGCTATTAACATGACTTCTGAATCTCTGTACCTCTCAATTCAAAATTGTTGAGAAGGAACCTGATTTTTCTCATCTTGTGTCTACATCAGTATTGCTAAGTGATTAGTATTAAGATAACACAAACATAACTACTGGCACCTACTCCTGTTGGGAGCGGGGGATAATTTTTAAAGGAGAGTTGAGAAATGAATAGACAACTCTAAAAAATTATCTTCTACAGTCCACTTCTTGGATGCCAAAACCGGCTCTTCTTTTCTTCACATGTGCCAAAAATGTACTCATTTGTCATGATTTGATTTTCTAGTGCACAAACACAAATGCACACATTTCCTCCCAACTGAAATGCAATAAAAGGACATTCATTCAGTGCATCCAGACGGGATGTCATTGAATAATTATCTTTGGAGTCTTTGATTCCCAGGTGATGTTCATTCTCCCTTAGTTCCATTGCCAATGCTTTATTATTTTTGGAATCTATGAACTAAATAGTTAATTTAGTTGCAGTAGAAGAAAAATAAGAAAGAAATATATGCATGGTTTATTTGTGAAGGCAGTTCCTTTGCTCTTTTAAAATCTATTACATTTTCCAATGAATAAAAAATAAATACAATGTTATCCATTAAGAATTTATACAGGTTTTTATAAAATAGTGAAAAATGCATTTCTTTGTTTGTATTTTAATTTACCCCATTTAAAAATATTTTAAAAATACACTATATATAATAGTTATAGGAAATATCAATATTAGAACAATTGAAAATAAAACAATACTTAAAATTCAACTGTTTTCTTGCCTGTCTCCATCCCTACCCCCATGGAATATTTAAAGGATAAAATAAATTGAAACAAAATAGGTGGAGAAAAAATTTTGACTGCTAAGAAAACAAGCAGTAACAATTAAGAGATAATTATCTGAAGAAAATCAATTATTAATTTTTCCAATAAACCATCCCACTATCCATTTCTCATGGATAGAATCTTTGGTTTCTCATAAATTAAATTTAATGTTTTCCTTCATAGAAACTTATCAACATTATTATCATGATCAATATAAAGCATAATAGCTAATATGTATTATGCCAATATATCCAGCATTCATATTTAAATGCTTTTTGAGGTTTAAATGATAATCAATCAACAAACCAATGTTCTTTCCCAGTCATCTTCAATATTCCTTACTTTTCTAAACTATCATCTATCCAAGTTTCTTTCTTTTTTTTTTTAAGATTTTATTTATTCGTGAGAGACAGAAAGAGAGGCAGAGACACAGGCAGATTCACAGACAATGTGAATCCTCCATGCAGGGAGCCCAAGGAGGGACTTGATCCTGGGTCTTCAGGATCATGCCCTGGGCCAAAGGTGGCGCTAAACCACTGAGCTACCTGGGCTGCCCTGTTTCTTTAAGTCTTTGCAGAACTGGTTTTTCAGAGAGCCTAAATTCTACGCCCCTGGAGCAGTAGCTCTTAATATTGGCTAAACATTGGACTCATTTGGGAGCTTTAAAAAATATTGATGCTTGGGTCTATTCCTGCACATTCTAATTTAATTGACTTAGAGTGCAGCCTGGATGCTGGAATTCCTAAAAGATCTTGAGATAATTCTAATATGAAGACAAGAATAAGAACCACCATGTGTTTGCTCTTGCTGTAACAAAAGAACACTGGGTAAACCACATCATCATTCTTTTCTTTAAATCCATCTAAGAGCTATAGATTCAAAGAAGTCAAAAAATGAACTGAATTCTGGAGAAGGATGAGAACTTTTTAAATAAGAGAGCAAGCTGTTCACATAGCTGGGAGTTGTAACCTAGTCTGTTTTAGTCTGTTTTGGGAAGGACAGAGGACGAGTCTTGTCAGAGGCAGGGAGACTTTCTTAGGACAAAGAAGATCAGCTGGATTTTTAATGAACATGTGGGCTATCATAAGGCACTGAAATATGGAAGAGCTCCAAATACAAAACTAATAATCTCAATATTCCAGTTCTCTCACAGAGTATGTCAAATAAATAAGGAATATGGAGGGAGCGAAGGCATGGAGGAAGATATAGTGGTGCTTTAATCCCAAAGTCTTGCTGGAAGAAGGCATCTGACCTCAACCTCAAAATAAAAATTTCCTTAATAAAATGAATGAAACTCTAACTAAAGCAGCAATACAGCCTCTACCCATTAAATTTCCTCATAAGATCAAAGATATTAACACCTTTTTTAAAAAAAAAAAAAAAAGATTTTATTTATTTATTCATGATAGACACAGAGAGAGAAAGAGAGGCAGAGACACAGGCAGAGGGAGAAGCAGGCTCCATGCTGGGAGCCTGATGTGGAACTCGATCCCAGGACTCCAGGATGGCTCCCTGGGCGAAAGGCAGGTGCCAAACTGCTGAGTCACCCAGGGGATCCCCAATATTAACACCTTTTAAGTGCAGAAAGCTGACTGCTTTCTTAAAATTGGTGCTCAGACCCCAAAGACCTTTTGGAGTGAGGAACCTAACCAAAATCTCAATATATTTGAAATCAGAAATAAAATAAAACTAATCAAAGTTGCAAATAACTCCTACTAGGTTCAATGGCTAACAAAGCCATAAGACGTCTCTGGGGGGAAATATATTTCTATCTATATGCTACATTAGACTTCAATATCAACTGTTATTTCATATATAGCATCTAGAATACTGTAAAACATTTTGAGACCTTTGAAGACATATGAAGAAGCCAAATCAAAACACATAAGCAAGAAAAAAAATCAATAGAAACATTATCAAAAGATGAACTACTATGTGTGCTGATAGATGTTAACTACATTTCCTGTGATTATTTTGCAATATAAACAAATATCAAATCATTATATTATACAACTGAAACTAATATTATATTATATGTCAATTATATCTCAATACCCAAAAGATGAGTTTTGGGTTAGCATGTTAGGACTTAAAAATACTACTATAAATATGTTACTGGGTTTAGAAGATACACAAAATAGATCAATAACTGTGGCATTGTTTAAAGAAATGGAAATTTATAAAGAATCAGATGATTAAAAAAAAGAATCAAATGATTATAGCAATGAAACATACAATTTTTAAATGGAAAATTCATTAGATTGATGTAAGAGGATGTTACATGGTTCAAGAGAGGATCAGTGAGTTGAAGTCAACTGAAATTGACCAAAGTCAAGTGAAATGATCCAAACCAAAACAAGCAAGAAAAAACAATAAATAAAATAGAGAATCAGTGACCTGTAGACTAATAGAATAATAATAGAGCCCTAGGAGAAGAGATAAACAGTAGAACAATGAATTGTTCTTTGATTGACTTTTTTACAAAATGTGTAAAGATATCAATCCACAGATCCAAAAAGCCCAGTGAACTTCAAGCATTTTAAATACAATGAATACCACAGGAAGGTATATCAGAGTCAAACTATTGAAATATAAAATCTTAAAAGCAAAGAAGGAAAGCTAAAAGTGTCCAGAGAATAAAGGCACATTACTAAATGTAGGTGAACAATATTAAGAACAATGACTGACTTTGCATAAAAGACATGGAAATCAAAAAACAATAGGATAGTTTTAATGTATTTTAGAAAAGATATCAACTCAGATTTCTATCTCCAGCAAAAGTATTTTTCAAAACCAAAATCAAAACTAAAACCAAGGACTTCTCACGGAAGGCCCATAATATTAAAGGAAATCCTTCAGATTTAAGATAAATGATTCCTGATGGAAATCCCTATTGTTAGAAAGGAATGAAGAGCATCCATAAACAGCAAATATGTTGGTAAATGTAAAAAATTTATGTATAAAGTTTCCTTAAAAGATTCTTACTAGATGTTTGAAGCAAAAATAGCAATAATAAATGGCAGAGTTTTAAATATATGTAGAAATTAAATGTGAAGTAGACAAATAATAAAAGAAAATGAATGGAATTATCCTGTCATACAGTTTTTACAGTGGACTGTGATAAATTGAGGAGACATAACTTAATCCCTAAAGAAACCACCAAAAATATTTTTCTTTTAAAAAAAGGAGTAACTAAAAATGCAATAGAGAAGAAAGACTTAAATATTGGAAAATACTTATTATCTGAAAGACAACAAAAAAGGAAGAACAAGTAGAGGAAAAAGCAGATGAAACAAATAGAAAACAAACAAGATGGTAGATTTAAGCCCAACCATGGGCCTCTTTGAAGTAAAAAAAAAAAAAAAGAAAGAAAGAAAAAAAGAAAGGAACCAACATACCCAGTTCAAATTTATATCAATACAGTGGTATTTTTTTTATACATATAAGATCAATAATCAGTAGTTGGTGCTTTTCCACCCACATTTTTACAAAAATATTTTATTCTACTAATACATTTGTACCTGTGTATTTCTTCAGGCAACATCTCCTCCCCTCATTGTTATCATTTGGGTAGAAATGCTGCTGTGAAAATCCCATTGGTTATGTTACACAACTTTTTAGAGAAATCATATTCTGAGCCTTAAATTTGAGAAGATAGAAATGAAAGATTTCAGTCTACTCTAGCCCTAGGTACAAGAAAAAATTATTTGACTACTGAAATATTTCTATGAATCAGGTTTGCAGAAACCAAATGTTAAGCTTCAAATTATAAGTTACCTTCCAAGACACAAACATGAAAAATAGGGATGCTACAAGTATCTGTGAGAAGAACAGTAGCTACCATTTCTCTTATGAGAATAAAGTAAAGGATAGGGTAAATTTCAGTGAAGATATACATAATTTTAATCTTGCTATCCTAATATTTATTAAGCATTAATAAGTTTTTATTATATTTATTCAGGTTGAGGCTGGTATTTTTTTCTGCTGTAGCAAAAAGTGTGTAAATAATTATTAATCAAAGGTCAAACAGAAGACAATCAAGCTTTCTTTCCTGGTTAAATATACTATAGTCTGAATACATATTTACTTTTTATACCTTTTAGATCTTGCTTGATTATATTGGACTTTATGTAAACTACAAATGTACTTTATTGTTTTTAACCCACTGAGTTTTGGGGGTTATTTGTTTGAACAGTTAGTTCACTCTAATAAGCCTAGAGAATATTTACTGAGGGTAGATAACTGCACTTTTTAAAATATAATATTAATATACATTAACTTGATTGAATATGAATTATTCATGTTCATAAATATGAAATAGGTCTTGAAGAAAAGTGTCATCTGTGTTCTTATAAAACTAACATGAATGAGAGTAACAAAGGGAATATGTCCAGTTTTGATGGATACTTTCTATTTCTTTATAAAATATCAATTGAAATCATTGGAATATGAGGGCTCCTGAGTGGGAAAGAAGTGAAAAGATTCTAATTTAATAAGAGAACTGTTTTTCATGATCAGCAAAAGTAAAAGCAACAAGGTTTACTATGAGCATTTCTAAATAAGTGGGTGATGGTAGTGTGTGAAAGACTCAAATGCTAGTTGTGTTAAAAAGCTAATGCTTTTGTCAAATGCTAGTTGTGTTACTGTGGCCAGATGGGTTACCAAAACTTGCTCCACCTCTGCCCGGACCACAACTCACCTTTCTAACAAGGTGAATTGGAAGATTTAATCAGAAGCTGACCACCATTAACAGCTAGTTTGATTAACTGGACGGCTTTTCATGGGGCAGGAAGACAATCAAGTGCAATGCCACATAACGAAAGATAGGGCATGTGAAACAGGCAGAAAATGGTAGTGTTTTTCCTAAAGAGCTGAATCTCAACTAGGCTGACCAGGGAAATATTGTTTATTCAATCTGACTTTAGGCTGTTTGTCTCAAACAAATAAACAAACAAACAAACAAAAAACCCACTTGTTTTGTTCTGTATGTTTATTTCACCAGTAAACTAACATGCCTTGAGGTACTATTCATACAAAAGAACCCTTAGGTACAAAACTCTACTCTTGTGGAAAGAATTGAAATTGACCCACAGCAAAGAGTAAATTGATTGACACAGAGACAGAGATGTTGGTTATGGCCAAGTCGTCACACTGAATATGAGAGAAGAATGAAATGCAGAAGATGACAGACAAGAGCCAGGCAACAGAAACAGTGAAAGTGATTTCTGATTGCTCCTCAGTTAACAAATGTTGCCCCGGAAAAGAAAGCCAGACCCAGAAATACTCAAGTCTATGATTCTAATCTCAATGGGAAAACATGACTCTTTCTTCTTTTTTTTTTTTTTAAGGTTTTATTTATTTATTGGAAGAGAGAGAGCAAGCAGAGGGAAGCGTAAAGACACAGGGAGAGAGAAGAATCCCAAACTGACTCCATGCTGAGCATAGAGCCCATTGTGGGGCTCAATCCCAGGATCCTAAAATAATGAGCTGAAATCAGAGTCCATGGGTTAACTCACTAAGCCTGCCTAGGCATCCCTCTCTTCTTGGCTTTTAATACATGACTATCAATATCCTAAATTATAAAAATAATAAAGTGTTGAATAATACCTCTCACATTTACAGCCTTCTTGACCATCCAGCTATTCATTTTGTTTTAAAAACGTTCTCTATGGGGGCATCTGGGTGGCTCAGTTGGTTAAGCATCTGCTCAGTTCATGATCTCAGGGTCCTGGGATCAAGCCCTGATTTGATCTCTCTGCTTAGCAAGGAGTCTGCTTCTCCCTATCCCCCTGTGCTCATTCTCTCTCACTCTCCCTTGCTCTGTCTCTCAAGCAAATAAATATATATATTTATATTATATATAATATATATAAATAATATTAGTTATATTATTTATATATATTATATATTTAATTTATATATTATTTATTATATTATATAATAAATATATGATATATTATATTAATATTTATATATTATATGTAAATATATTTATATTATATGTAATATACATAAATAATAATAATTTATATAATAATTATATATATTATATATATTATTATTTATATTATATATAAAGTTTTCTATGTTAGGCCTTAGGAAATCAGAAATGAATGAGACCCTAATGTCAGGTGGCTGCAGTCTACTAGCAGGTAGCAGGAATGAAAAGAGATCCATATAATTCATAATGCTAATAAATATGGAGCAGGACACTCTGTCTACATATGGAATGTGCAGGATGGAGAGATTAATCCCTTCTGAATCAGGAATATAAATGCTAGAGAAAATTGTATCTTCACAAAATCATGTGTTGTTCTTTTGCCTTTGGCTGCTAATTCCAGCTTTATTCTCATCTGAGCTGTTTCTGAAAGTCAAATTATTAGGAAGATATTCTAAATATAGTAATATAAAAATCATAATCTGTTGCCAATGTTTAAATCTCTGGGGGGAATGTTGAGATCATTTATACAGTTTCCCCCTAAATTCTTCTCCTGAGGAGTGCTATTACTGGCCTATTCCCCAAGCCCTGTGGATTTTGTTAGGTATCCTAGTCATAAGCAGCAGAGTAGCTTTGCACAAAGCCACTCGACTCAGGGCTCAGAAAGTCAGATAAAGATGCTGCTCAGAATCATGCCCAAATGCGTGGCTGTGGCCAGGGGTGAGATTTTTATGCATTGACTTTCATCAGATACAGCTTTCTCTTGGTCATCAAAAAACCAGGAAAGGAGAGGAAGTGGGACAGAAATAAGCTTTAAACTCCACAAATGCCTGTGCAAAAGTGGTATAGTTATCCCAGTGCTCCAGAGAGGAAAGCATCATTTAAGTAATAAATAATTTGTAAGTGACATAGATTAAAGAAGTGGCAAGGGAAAAACTGGAATGGAAATTCAATGGAATTTGACTGGAAGCCTCTTCCTAAGACCTTGGCACCACCTTGCCCCCAAAGTGGCAGTAGATCCATGTAAAGAGATCAATTCTGCAATGAATCTGTGAAATCTGTCAATAAAGTGTCCTGTCAATGCCATTGCCAGCCTTCTACATTTCCCTGTATTTGTTTTTAGAAAAACTCTGCTGATTGACTTTATTCCAATGGCATACACTTTTCATAGTAAAACTGACTATCCATGAATATCTAAAAATCAATGCCATCTTGAGTGTCCAATGCCAACATGCCTTTGTAGCCTAATGAAGAATTATGGGTTGCTAAACTGTTTTAGGTGATTCAGATAAGGTTTGGAAAGTTTAAGTACCTTGTTCAAGATTACATAGCTGCTAAGTGAAATAACCCACAAAATATTAGATTCCAAAGTCTATATTCTTACCACAATATTACACTTCCTCATTCATTACAGCAAAGACTACAAATCAATACTTAAGCCAGTTATCATAAATAATAGAATTACTAATAGCAAATAAATTTGTAACAAGTTTTAAATCATCCTTTCATTTTCTTTTTTTAATGATTTGTAGTTTATACATAAAGGGTAAGTGTGTTTTGTTTTGTTTTTATCACCAACCTGGGTAGGGACCATAGAAGCTTGTAGAAACATTCAGAAGTTCAAAATCTGGGACTCAGAGAGGTGGATGAAAGGAAAATTTTGATCCATGAAGCAGCTTGTCCACATTCAAGGACTTATAGTAGGCATGGCTGTTTTTGCTGACTGATGAAGTTATCTGTCAGGTGAAAGAATGTGAGCTTCCCTTGCACCTGGCTCTTTTTTGGAGTTCTGCCTGCTTGGAAGTCCTCTCCAAATCGGAGTAAGGAAATAAATCCTACACATAAATCAATCTCTGGACCTTGCTAGATAATTTTTGTATTTGGGTTCTCATATAGCATTAGGAAAATTAAAGCAGCTCAAAACCTTATTTCTTTTCAAATAATTTACATTTTAAGCTGATTCAGAGAATTTCCTTGTGCCAGTTCAATTTAGTGAGGCCCAAGAGCCAAAGATGAGAGTGTCAGGGACATCTTCTCTCATGGACCAGAATGGATGGGCAGGTAGGGATTCCTGAATCACAAATTTAGTCTGCCATCCCACTAAGGTAGACTATGCAGAGTCAATCTCAACATAAATTTGAGTTAATAAATCTCAGATTAATTTTTCTTGTGGCCTATCTAAAAATGCCACAGAAATTTGTATTTGATTGTATAAAACAAAGAAGTAGGGAAATGTACAAGCTGTTCATATATTAAAGTTTAAATCTCCCATTTGTTGTAAAGTGATGTTTTCTGCAATCCTTCTATTATAATGGTGTTATTACTCTAAATGAAGATCATGTGCAACAGCAACAAATGGTAAAAATGACTACATATACTATTTTTTATCCTTTTTGTTCATTGGGAAACTTTGCACTAAATTCATCCATGTCCATTTATTTTTATATAGGTAACATTAATATGATCTATTACTCCATTAATGAGGGACACTTTGTTTAGAAATAGAACTCCATTATATATCTTTTCTTTTGCTATGCAAATTCCAACAAAAGTAATTTGATGTTTTTTAATTCTCACTATTACATTTACAAAAAAGAAATGATTTTATTCAGCCATGAATATGTATGAATAAAATTATTTTTTCCTCTCTGAAGAATAAGGGTGGCTGTACTATTATTTATTTCAAGGTCCTTCAGTGCATCTTTTTTATTTTCTTACTAAAACATCTGTTATTAGATGACAATTCAATTGCTTGCTAACTACTTGAGGAAAAGGCCATGACAATATTTTAAGTGAATTTATACTTTTACAACCTAACATGAAGAAGCAAACAATTATAATTGTGCTAATGAGGAGACTGTGTTTTACTTGTTCCTCTTTCCCTGCTCCTGCCAACTCAGGCAGTCTAGGACATGGTAGGCAGTGATAGAAGGAGTTCCATGGATTGACATGAATGAAGCTTCAACGGTAAGAGGTGTTTTCTGTGGAGCAGTTAGAGAATTCAGAATTTCACATACTTATATTTATTGTGTATCTTTGTTTAGTGAAGTTGAGGACAAGCTCTCACTTGACCCCTAGTAAACTATGGCATCTGTCTATGAAATGGTGGTCAAATTAGAGGGACAGAGGGAAGTCAACTAAATCGTGGAGGAGGCATCTCTCAATCCAATTGAAAGCCTCTAGCAAGGTTTCATTGAAGTCAGCTGTGTTTAGAGTTGTGCAATGAGAGGGAAGAAACAAAAGTATTCCTGACTTCATTTTCTAAAAGCCTTTTTAGAATGCAAAGGCCATTAACTATAGATTTCTTGTACATAACAAAAAATAGCTTATTTGGTACATAAATTGCCTGAAATAAAGTGTCTAGATGAAGAGTATTAGAAGCCTAAACTATCACAGTTAACACATCGGAGCACTTTTTTTTTTAACAGAAGTGGAATCCTGTCCCCCCAAACCTAATGGTGACTCCAATGGCCTGAGGCAAGGACCCTAGATGGGTGAGGATCAGGGATGCACCCCCAAAGGATCAGAGGGTAAGAAGCTGTACAAATAGCTAGGAACATGATTTGTTCTAGCAGCTACCTAGATGTATCATTCCTTTTCTCATAAGGCTCCATGATGGACTTGGCTTCCTCCCTTCCTGCTGGCAGTTGTAGCAGAAAGCCATAACAGGATCAGAGAATTGCTTTTGGGGCCAGGCTATCTGAGTTTTTATCTTGTTGCTTAGTATCTGTATAATTTGGGGCAAATTTTTTACTTCCTCTGTGCCTCAGTTTCTGCATCTATAAAATAGGAATAATAACACCCACTTCATTAGATTATTGCAGTAATCAAATCATATCTAGAAAATGCTTAGAACATTATTTGGTAGATTCTTAGCAATTCCCATCTTGTCATCTCAATCAATACCAAAAACAAATGTTTAATTCTCTTTGTTTTTTTGTTAAGACGTGGTAGATAAAAACAAAGCCATACATGGATAATTTACTTATTTTCTACATGGATTTTTTTTAAAGACAAATTTTTACTGTATTCTTAGTGGTAGGAAAATGAGACTTGAGCTGGAGTACTGGCAAATTTGTTGTAAAAAATCAGATTTGAACTGAGCCTAGGGTCAGGAGAACAAGGGAGGATAAGACAGAATGGGGCTGGGGGTCATTAGTTGAATTAGAGAACCAATGGCAAAAGGAAGGATAAGGAAAAAAATAAATAAGGGCTTTGAGTTTCCCTTCCGTTTTCCTCACCACCACCTGAATTGTCAGCACATCTTCCTGAGAGCAATGTTGGGGTGAGGGGAGAAAGAGGAACCCAGGTGGTAGGTTCCAAGGCAAAGTAAACAAGGGGTGAAGTGGAAGTATAAATTGCCACATACTGAAAGGAAAATGGAAGTATAGGGGTGAGAAGGGAACAACCTTTCAGAGTCCAAGGAATTTGAAGAGTAGTTGTAGTGATGAGCAAAGAAGACAATCCAAAAAAAATAAATAAATAAGACAATCCTATGGCTGTCTGCTATTCAGGTTGGTTTTTTATGCATAAGAATCACAACCACCTGGATTATAAATGTTGGAACTTACTATTCCTAAAATAATATCTTGCAAAGGAAGTCACAATATACAATGAGTTACATGATAAAGTTTGAGACAAGAGATTGCAATATGAACCAGGATATTTAATGGAATGGTGGCTTTTAAGATAGGTTGTAATAAAAGAATTCTATATGTGTGAGCCAGACTCAAAAGATAGGATTTTCATGTTATATTTAGGAAGACTGAGAATGGTAAACATTGAATGAAAATAAGATAGATCAGCATGACATTGAAGAAATTCTTGAAAACCAAGATGAAGTTTTCAAAAGACAATTGTACACAATGAAAAGTTGCTAAAATATGAAGAAATCATAAATGCACTGCCTCAAGGACATAGTCATTGTAATGGAAAGGCTAGACCAGAAGAAGGAGATGCTAGAATTATGTGTATTGAGGGAGCAATCAGGAAGCTAATAATGGAATACTAACTATAAAAATGGAAAACAAGGGTCTATCCAAGTTGTTGGGAAAGTATACAAATGAAATCAGTTAACCTTGAACTGTTACAGTAAAGGACTGTAGTCATAGTCTTAGGATTTGGAGTCAGAATGATGAAAGTTCAGTCCCTAATCAGGCTGCTCACTTGTCCTTTGTCTTTGGAAAATTATTTAAACCTCTCTAGGCACAGTTTCTTTGCCTAGAAAATGAGGATAATCATACCTCATACTCATGTGTATATTAAAATACTACTTTTAAATAATTCACTATTGTCTCTGACAATAATAAATTACTCAACAAATATTTATCATCACATCACTATAATTTCCATAAAAGAATTCTATTGTATATGGTTTCTTTTCTCTGCAATGTAAGATCTAGAAGAGCAGGGGTTTTGTCTGCTTTTTCACTGATGTATCCCCAGCAACTAGAATAGTGTCAGAAACATAGCAGATGGCACTAAATAATAAGTTCAAGAAACTATCATTATGATTTGATATTGGGAACTGAAAAAATAACAGAGCTTTGGTCAAGATAGATAAAATAGAAAGAAGAAACTACGCTGGAGGCCAGATGATGAAACATGGTTTTAGATAATGACTTTTGAGGTGTTATTAAAGTGTTACCTTCCAGCAAACACCATCCATTGCCTTATACATGTTACACTTGTTTACCAGAGACAATAAGTGAACCCACTTTAGTCACTAAAATGAAGACCTAGAATGTAGGATGAGTATGCTTGCCGGTACTCAGAATTCTTGGTATTCAGAAAGGAAAGAGCTTTTGCAGTGTATGGGAACACAGTATTTGATAACAATAGGAACACAGAGAACAGAAATTCCAAGAGGGTTTCAATTCAGAGAAGATAGAAATGAAAATGACCTGTTTCTGAAGATTATCTGGCCTTTTCTGTTGCTCACAATATATAGCGCAATCTCTCTTTTATTTTTGTCTCAATATTATCTCAAAACCTTTATTTAAAATTCTTTTTACAGTATCCTCTTAAAATTAGTTGGTTATCATTCACTTACATTCCTTGCTAAGTCATTTCATTCTTTTCATTAATAGTGGTTGACAATTTGGGGCAGACAAATAAAAATTTTTAAAGAGCCAATAATAATTCATGGCTATGGAACTGAAACAATGGGAAAGAGTTAATAAACACAAACCTCTTCATATGGTGAGAGGGTTGAAAACAATATGTGAGAAATGATCAAATTAAAATAATGAGTATGTTAATAGAATAATATCACTAGTGAGCTAAATAAGTAGGAAATAATTATATAAAAGTCAGCAAACAAAATTTATTATATCGTGAATAACACAACTCCATTGGAATAGCCATTTATACCATCAACTATGGAAAAACAACCCAAAATAGAAAGACTTACTGAGAACAAATATTCCCTTTGAGATTGTAAATGCTGAAACAACATTTCTGAGTGAAACATAACATGTTTATATGGCTACTAACTCTACATAATAATAACCGATTTAATATTTAATTTCATGGCTTGAGAGTACCATAAACCTTATATAGAGAGAGACAGGTTAAATTGGACATTTCAGAGACGTAATGTTTGAAAAACAAGCCATCACACAATAGGATAAACAGGATCT
Organism: Vulpes vulpes; assembly: GCF_048418805.1. NCBI lineage: Eukaryota > Metazoa > Chordata > Mammalia > Carnivora > Canidae > Vulpes > Vulpes vulpes. Next base: position 43,536,636 of record NC_132786.1, on the reverse strand, counting down.
AACAGTTTGATAAATCACCACCAGGGCTACAATAGGACATAGAAAGTAGATGTAGAAATAGAGACCCCAAGGAGACAGAGGAAGCTGAAGATGAATGGTATCAAATATTACCTTTAATGGAAAACAACTTGGACAGAATGCTTTAAGCACTCCTACTTCTTTATTGCCTCCTTGAAACTCTTGTCTCCATTTTCTTTACGACTCTGAAACTGATGCACCAGCATGTGCCACCTCTCTGAAGGTCAGCACTGTGGGGAAACGCACAAAGTGTCTTGTCAAGCTCTTTAGCTTTCCTTCCTTAGGTTTCAACCCAAGAGAAAGTCAGAACAATTCCTTGTGGTGGGTGGACGGCTGAGTAGATGAGCTGATAGGCACTATGCAGGGCTCTTTAGAGCCAGGTTCAGAGTTGACTTTGTCCTGATCTGTCAGCCCTCCAGCAGGGTCTGTGAGTTTGAGGGGGAGGATGAAAGACACAGAGTACTATATTGCATCTACTGATATCAAAATATTTGGGAGTGGATTTCTTTGATTTAGGTTTTATATATTTTTTTATTGTACTTCATCTCCTACAGATTTAACATAATTCCTTTTCCCACAACCAAGTGTGCTTAATTATTAGGTTCACCATGTAGAAACGTTCTTGCTTGGAAACAGATGGGTCTCTAAAGAAAGGTGTATGTCTTTCATAAAGTGAATTCCAGGGTGATAACATTTATACATGAGTGAGTCCCCTCTGTGAAATAAATATTATTCTTAAAGCATGATTTTAGGTGTAATGTATATAATATAATCACCCCCAAATATTTTGATATAAGTAGAAAACAATATAGTTTTTTAAGTGTCCAAACTAAACATTCACACCTTGATTTTTGACTACCACCTCTTTGATTTTTAAGTCTTGGAGGCTGTTACATAAATCAAAAATATTCTGTATTCCCATTACTATTTAAGGAACAAGGATTTGAACTCTTCATTAAAAAGAGTTCTGGGCATGTAAGGGATATAGAAACACCTGTGATAATCTCTCCCCATAAGAAGCTTTCCACTGAGGTAAAGAAGTATGACTTGAAATAAAAGAAAATACTACATGACACTCAGTGAGATTAAGTGCCAAGTAAGTTCTGGAATTTAAAACAGAAAGTATCCTAGAGACCAATCATTCAACCTCCTTGTTTTGTAGAATATAAATATTAGTCCCAGAGACGTTATCTCCAGAGGAACACAGAAATCTACTCAAACCAAAAGCTACCCAATTCCAAAATGAGGGCCCTTCCTCTGATCTCACTATCTCCCTGCTCTAACAGCAGAGGAGGTTTAAAGCGTGTGCTCAATCCATGACCCCTGAGGTATTGGATAAATTGGCTTCCTGTGGTGGACCACAAACAGGGCATGTATTTAACTCTGCTTATGGAGAGGCTAAGGATGACCACACAAGAGGCCAGGATTGACACTGGGAAGTAAAGGGAATGCTCCCAGCACCCACATACAGTGAGTTGTGGAGACAGTAAAGGAAGAAGAAAGCAACCTAACAAGTATTGTCTGTCTGCTGCATTCCACCACACTGACTGGTGCTTTGTACGCAGCAATTCATATTTGGTGAGTGAAAGGCTCAGTGCTCTCATTTATTTATCACAATTCTGCAAGGTGTGTTAATTCTAGCTTCAGTAAGGACATGGAAGCTATTCACTCAGGAAATGTTCACTCATACTCTGTTGAGTAGAAGGTCTTGTGTTAGACACAGGTACAGAGAAGCCTCTAATTCCCTACTCAATTAGAAAATCGATATGTTGGAGATTGAACTTTGATATTTGTACATGCACTTTGCCTCTGAGCTTTATTTCTACACACTCAGAGAAATTATCTAACTCCTTAAAGATCACAAAACTTAAAAGTGGAAGGTAGCTTTCCTTTTAATACAAAGCTTTTAATAAAATGCTTTAAAATTCCTACCCTCTCCATTACAATTCACAGCCTGCCATGTGTGAGGATGGCAGGGAAAATAGTGGTGTCCTCTAGGTAGTGTCAATTTTGGTTAGAAAATGCAGTTGAGAAGAACAGAAGTCAATGGGGATAAGAGCACAGAGCACGAGAAAGAAGTAGCCTGTGCTTAAGACAAGGACACAGGGACAACTGTTTAAATGGATTCGGATCCAAGTACCTTGAGTGAGAGATCTGTGCCAAGAGAGAGAATGTTAGAAAATTAGGAACAACCAGGAGAAGAATGGATACTCTTTCCAGCAGACCAAAAGGAATTAAAGAGATATGAATTGAGTACACCCAAGATAATTTTTTCTTTACTGCAGAATTCATATAAAAACACACTCTCTTTTCCCCCATCTCGTACATACCTTCACATACATACCAGTATCCTGTGGTTTATAATTCTTTCTCTGCTTCTCCTTCCTCCAATCCTTGATGATCTATGCAAACTTTCCAGAAATCTCTTTGAAATCCATGCGACAGAATAGTGATATGAGAATTTATGTAATTTTCAAAAATTATGGGTCTTATTTTGTGCTTAATGTAGGTGGGGGTTTACACTGAGGTAGCCCAGAAACCCTTTTAGGTAGCAGGGCTCTCTCCTGAGAGCTGGGCCATATGTGTGGCCTCTGGGGATCAGGACACACTATTATGGAATCTTTTTTTCCTCTGGCTTAAATTTGTGGGTTTATTAGCTGTCTGCTGATATGTACCATGATTGATTAAGTGAAACAGTCTTTTTCAAAACTGAGGCATATGAACTTGTGTTGCATAAATGTATGAATCTCAATCTCTATATCTAAAAGAACTACCATGAAAAAGTAGATGAGTCCTAACAACATTGACCTATAATGTTTGCATTATAGGTATACACATACCTATAGTAAAATAAGTAAAATGGAAAAGAGTAAAGGGCTTGTGGTTATTGTGTTTACTCTTCCAGACTCCTAGAGCAGAGCAAAATACTGCTCCTCCCTAAAAAATGACAACTCAAGACTTCAAATGGATCAGTTGTTTAAGGGATCCAATTTACTCCAAACACTGCCTGTGCCAAGAAAATGTTACTAAAATATTACACTGTAAAAAATCACAGAACCTTTAAATGTTTTAGACGATGTTCAAAATGACCTGGTTCGGTGGTTATTAACCATTCATTGAAGAGAGAAGAGAATCTAATATAATTTGGAGAATTACTCCCTAAAAAAAATACACATGCATATTAATCTAGTTTGCATACAATTTTAGGGAGTGCAGGAATTTTTGTTTTTAATTCATGAGAGACACAGAAAGAAAGGCAGAGACATAGAGAGAGAAGCAGGCTCCCTGTGCAGAGCTGTGTGTGGGATTTGATCCCAAACCCCAGGATCACCCCCTGGGCTGAAGACAGATGCTCAACCACCAAGCCACCCAGGCATCCCAAGTGCAGCAATTTCTTTATCAGACTAAGAACTCCTGAGCTAGCAGAACCCTCAATTAACCTAAAATTTCATTTTTCAGCAATCAAGTGCTTTCCCCAGGATCACATGGCTAACTGGTGTTGACATAGGGCAAGAACCAAGTAGTTCAACACTTAGCCCACATCTGATTAGAGATACCACTCAAATTACAGGAAGTCATTACCTGAAGGACTTAAAATTACCTAATAAAGTTAGCCATCAGGTTTTTATTTCTTTTTGTAATTCAAGATTATGCCCTAATGACACCACTAGTAACATTCTAGAGGAATTCAAATTAAAAGAAATTTATAATTAGGTTGTACTATTTCCATTTCATAAATTGCTTTTTCTGATATGCTGTTTCTCTGATACTTTAAATGTTTTTTCTTATTATTTTGAAATGTCAGGGTAATATATCACTTTAAGGGATGGTAGAAAAAAATTTAAGACCACTCAAGATATCCCAAGGGGAGTTCTCAGGGTATCAGGTATTCCTACTACTTGATAATTATGTTAAATTAAAATTAGATTCTAGAATAAATAGGCTTTAAAGTATCTGAGCCAGTGTCACTTCTATTGAAATTCATAGGATGGTAGTCTAAAGTTGATATTGTTAGATTTTCTGATGAGGTAGGCATATTTTATTTTAGCACAGAGATTTCGAGAATGACTTTCTTAGAACTAGTAGACAAAAAAAAAGAAAAAACAAGCTGGTAGACAACTGGAGGTTTTAAACTTATGTGTCATCTAAATAACAGAGATTATCAATATAACAATATGTAGCCATTATTTCTTGGTTATTTAACAACATCATCAAGTAGAAAAGAAGTGACATAGTTCTCAAATATGGGTACGTGGTCTTCCTCAACTACACTCCTGCCTTCTCAGACAGCACTTGGGTTCATCATACCTCTCCTGTCCTTTCCCTGTCATAGAGGATTCTGCTGCGTTAACAAAGAAAAGGGAAGAAGGGATCCAAGCTCCTTAGAGATAGAATAATTTGGGCAGATAATAAACTTACAGATTCACTGAAATTGATTAGGACATTTGAGAAGGTATATCTAATGTATTTGCTAGATATTAGATGTTCTTTCTATTCCCCAATAAACTAGAGATTGATTTACTAAACACAAATATTTCACATAGTGCTTAAGATGGGATTATCCTGAGACTTTATGCAGTATTTATGAGATTTGAGTAACAGTTCAAGACAGATCTTATGTAGACATCCAATCTTCAAGGGCAAAACCATGTCTCATCAGACATTTCTGTCTCCTCAATAGTCAATATGAAATCTGGCACATAATAAAATAAAACTTTGTTTTATATCTTTAAGATATGTATTTTATGTCTAAAATACATATCTAAAAATTGTGTTGAATTGATGTTTACTTATATGTCAAGTGATTTTTGAGGGGTTCTAGGAAGGCCCTGCTGTCAAATTTATCTCTTCTGTGCTTCAGAATCTTCTGTGCTTCCCTTAAGTTATGTTTCTTGCACTTGGAATTTTGGAAAATTATTAAACACTTCTGCAAAACTTCTCAAAATATACATCATGGTTTTGTCTTATGACTGGCCAAGAAAGGAGGTACATGCCACAGCCTTTTCCAAATTTATTTGGCCTGGAGTCTTTTTTCAAGAAATCTATTTCTGGACTAGTGTTGCAGTAGTATCATTGGTAATGGGTACTATGAACTCATTCACACATGCATTATGGTTTTATTGCCACAGATAAAGTTAGGGTGGGGGGCCCTGGTGTGTAGACAACCCCCATGATGAGGTATTTAAAATAGAGAAAAAGAATATCATGAGAGTTGTCATCATTTTGCAGATGATGGGTCACTTCTCCAGAGCCCTTTCTCCTGGGTTCTTATCCTGCAATTGCTGCTAATAATGGTAATCATTAGTGGTTATGAACATTGTCAAAAAAACCGGGAATACTTTTTTGTTTCTTCATGGTCAAAGCTTTCCAACCAAAAATTACTGGCAACCTAGCTAAAAGGATAAGTAAATGGTAAAAGCCCTGAAAGTTCAAGATCATTAAATATCCTACAAAGATGTACAGATTTCTCTCTCTGTAGCCATTTGTTTACATTCCAAAGGGTTCTCAACTTTGTCCTTTTCTTCCTAGAGAGGACCTGTTTACATTCTACATTCAAGAACAAAGGTTTTTTTCCAGTCTTTTAGGAGGGAAGCTGGGGCAGTGGTCTTGCTCTCCATATAAGCTCTGAGATTCATAATTTCAGGGCTTCTCTTGTATGCGCAAATCCCACTATTGCCTGCACAAGATCTGCCCTCCTCATGTTGCCCTGTGAGGGATTAGGGCATAGAAAACTAATGCTAAAATCACCAGTAAATAAATAACCAGTTTCCCTCTGATGCAGAAAGCTTGTGGTTACTGTCAGAATATAATAAATAAATGTAGATATTAAAAATATGTCAAACTTTATTATGTTCCAGTGACTGTGCTAAGTGATCTGCATACAACATCATATTTAATCTTCACAATAGCCACATGGGGTAGGTATTAGCATTGATTGATAGATGAAGAGACTGAGGGTCAGAACCAAAAAGTAATCAGCCTAAGTGCACTCTGCTCTTATTTAGTTGGGACCAACTTCTACCGTAAGTTAGACTAAGTTTTACTCACTCTGCTAGGATGTAGCATCTTGAGACCAAAGATTTTGTCTATTTCATTCATTAATGTATCTCTAATGCCTAGAAAAGTGCTTGACGCTCAGTAGGTGCTCAGTAAACATTTGTTGAATGATTGCTATACTGCTCTCAGGGGTTCAGAATGTGGGTGACATTCTTATCAGTTAAATCTCAAGTGGCAAGTCACTGACAGAACCTTCTTATGGGATAACAATTTAATTTAATTATGCATTTTTTACAGTTTTTAAAGAATTGATTGTAAAATATTTAGGACCTTAAAATAAGCCACAAGTAGAAAATGCTCAGATTTCATAAGAATTCAGTGTAAACTGAATTCACTACAATGAAGTACATGAAAAGCATTTGTGTTACACACCTAACAAAAGAACAGTGTTGTCTACTAACAGAGTAAAGATGTATTTAGTTGTGTAATGATCAGTTTAACAGTTTCCTAAGAAAGTAATAAAATTAGTTTGGCTGATGATATTAGAATACAACTTTGAATAAAATTTATATACAAACAGAATGAAGAGAAGATTCTGACCTTGAGTAGTACCTATATTTACTGACCGTTTCCATGTAATTCATTAATTACTACAATGAATTGTGTTAAAATACGTAACCCAATCCCCACCCTGGTTAACCTATACAATCCTGAGTTTGAACCTATATCTGTGGACATACACTGAAACAAACTGATTTTAAATTTTATTTGAATAACAAGATAGCTCTGTGCAATTTTAAGATTTGCAGAAGCTGGAGAGCAGATGAACAATAAATTTGGATACTGGCTACATGGCTATGATAATTAATGCCAAACTAGGGAACAACTCCAGCTAATGGAAAATATAAACAGAGGTTTTAATTGGACTAAAGGGACTCCTAGTGATGTTAATAATGGATTATGAAACACAAAAAATAAATGTCCTCCAGCAACCACTTTCAATAAAACAGTGGACCAAAAAGAATGTTCTGCTTCAACCTAATCCATATATGCACACTGCATTTGCCATTAAATTAGTGACTTTACTTCTTGTTTATTATATCATTAACTAAGCTCAGGGACCCACATACATTTTTAATTATCACTTTACCAGTGGCATCTTGTTGGATGTACAATTAATTTAGAAAGACAGAGACATGATTGTTTGTTTCACATAGAGGAAATCATGGGCTTGATAGAATTTTCTCTGGAAAAACAAACAAAAATTATGACATTTGTTCTGATTCTTTCTGAGCTGGTCTTTTTATCCTATATTGTTAAAAAGCTATAGAGTATTAACTAGAAATTAACCTTAAGGGAATTCAAAAAGTAAAAACATTTTTCACACTTCTTCTCTTTCATGTCTTATTATTATCTTCTTTCTATTTATCACCATCTTCTGCTTTCACTACATTTGCATTTTTAAATATAAAAATTTTAAGCTCTTCACTCCTGGACTTAAAGTTTATATCTTATCAAGTCTTTAATATTTTTCATTCTTTGCTCTGTTCCCCTGAATTTTGTTGTTAAGTAATGGTTCCCACTGAATAACATGTCATTTCCTGGAGCTGGAAATGGCCAGACTTTGGGTCTGAATATGGAAGAGATTTTACCACTCAAAAATCTGGTAAAAGAAGTGATGGAAGAAGGCTGTTCGTAGTCATGATATATGGTTAAGTCTGGAAATTGAACATCTTTACATTATAATTGTGGCTTTGATTAAAATAGGAATTATCTAAAACTGAGATGGCTTTGGGATAATCTAACCGGGGTGCAAAATGAACTAGACTGACAACACATTGGTTGTATGATGCTGTTTGATAGCATTTTACCCACAGTAGAACTTGTTTCAAATTTGAAGTCAATCCTTTCAAACCCCTTTACTCCTTTATCAACTAAGTTTATCAAATATTCCAAAGAATTTGGAATATTTCAACAATCTTCACAGCATCTTCACTGGGAGTAGATTCCATCTCAAGAAACCACTTTCTTTGCTCCTCCATAGAAGCAGCTCCTCATCCATCCAAGTTTTATTATGCAATTGAAGTAAGTCCGTCTCATCTTCAGGCTCTATTTCTAATTCTAGTTCTGTTATTTCTGCCGCAGCAGCGGTTACTTCTTCCACTGAAGTCTGGAACCTCTCAATGTCATGAGGGTTGGAATCAACATTTTCCAAATTCCTATTCATGTTAATATTTTAATCTCTTTCCATGAATGGTGAATGTTGTTAATGATATCTGGAATGGTGAATCCTTTCCAGAAGGTTCTTGATTTATTTTGCCTAGGTCTATCAGAGGAATCGCTGCCCACAGCAACCTTATGAAGGGTATTTCTTAAGTAATAAGACTGGAGAGTTGAAATTACTCATTGATCCATGGGCTATAGGGTAGATGTGTTAGCAGGCATGAAAACGTTAATCTCATTGCACATCTCCATCAGAGAGTTTGGTGATCGTGTGCACTGTCATTGATCCATCACCATTTGAAAGCGACCTTTTAATTCTTCCTGAGCAGATCTCAACTGTGAGCTTAAAATATTCTGTAAACCATGTTATAAAAAGATGTGTTGTCATTCAGGCTTTGTTGTTCCATTTATAAAGTACAGACAGAGTACATTTAGCCTAATTCCTAAGGGCCACAGGATTTCTGAAATGGCCAATGAGCACTGGCTTCAAGTTAGACGACCAGCTGCATTAGCTCCTAACAGGAGAGTCAGTTTGAGCTTCAAAACTTTGAAGGCAGGCATTGAGTTCTCCTCTCTAGCTATGAAAACCCTAAATGGCATCTTCTTCTAATAGAAGGTTATTTTGTCTACATTGAAAATCTGCTGTTTAGTGTGGCCACCTTCATTAATTCTCTTAGTTAGGTCATCTGGGTGACTTTCTGTAACTTCTACATCAGCACTTGCTACTTCACCCTGCACTTCTATGTCATGGAGATATTCTTTCCTTAAACCTCAGGACCCAACCTCTGCTGGCTTTCAGCTTTCCTTCTGCATATTCCCCATATCTTTCAGCCTTCACAGAATTGAAGAAATTTAGAGCCTTGCTCTGGATTATGCTTTGGCTGAAGGGAATGTTGTGGCACTTTTGATCTTCTATATCGACCATTACAACTTTCTCCATGTCAGCAATAAGTCTGTTTTGCTTTCTTATCATTCATGTGTTCACTGGAGTAGCACTTTTAATTTTATTTAAGAATTTCTCCTTTTCATTCACAACTTGGCTCTTTGGCCCAAGAGACTTACCTTCCAGACTATCTTGGCTTCCAATATACCTTCCTCACCAATATTAATCATTTCTAGCTTTTAATTTAAAATGAGAAACATGCAACTCTTCCTTTAACTTACACATTGAGAGACCATTGTAGGGGTTATCAATTGGCCTGATTTCAAAATTGCTGTGTCTCAGAGGATAGGGAGGTCTGAAGAGAGGGAAAGTGATGAGAGACTGGCCAGTCAGTAGGGTAGTCAAAACACTCCCAGCATTTATTAAGTTCACTACCTTACATGGCTATGGCTCATGGTGCCCCTAAATGATTACAATAGTAACAGTAGAGATCACTGATCCAGATCACCATAAAAAATGCAATAATAATGAAAAAGTCTGAAATATTGTCAGAATTACCAAAAGTTACATAGAAACAGGAAGTGAGCAAAACCTGTTGGAAAAATGGCGCCAATAGAATTGCTCAATTCTGAGTTGAGAATTGCTCAACAATTGCCACAAACCTTCATTATGGTTGCCACATACCTTCATTATGTTAAAAAAAAAAAAAGGTAATACTTGCCAAGTGCAATAAAGCATAAATGAAAATTGGGGAGAAATTGATTTTTAAAAAGCATGAGTTGGAAGGTTGTTATGATTTCTATTAGAATTGGATGCATCCTGCTCTTTTGTCAACATGGAAAACTACCATTTAAATGTTTAGTGAATTTGTGTATTTCCTCTCACTCCAACCACTGTTTCTTTGGCTTCCCTTCCTCCCTCAGTGACAAAACAAATGGCACAAAAGATTTAATACACAAAGAAAGAAAAACAAAAGAAACAGTTTCCAGCCTTAATGAGTTTGTTAGTCAGCCAGCATCTAGCATGGTTGCCACCAAGATATAATAACTGGCAAATATTGTTCTGGCTTCTGTCTCTGGTATTATAGTTTAGCTAAAAAGTCAAATATTAGATATTACTTTGAATACTTAAATACCTTTATAAGGAAAATATTTCCTGTTTGCTAACATGTCATTCTTTTTTGATCCAAAAGCAATAGTAAATACATGCCTTTGTAATTCAGATTCTCCAGTAAAGATATGAAAAAAAAATCACAATTATCATCTCTGTTCACTATTTATTATAGTAAAAGTTTGGTAGCACACTTCAGCCACTAGAAAAAATTTAAGAGTAGCTTGTGAAAAATTTAAAAAGAGTACAGTCAGTATCTTGAGTCAAATAGCAATCTGTTAAATGGGAAGGTAACTAGGACATTAACCGAAAGGCTAAAAGTATAAAGATGCCTACAGATGTTAATATAAAACCTAATGGCACAAATTGCAGATTAAAAAATGGTTTCAAAATCTGTATTAGTTTCCTAGGGCTACCATAACAAAGTACCACAAACTATGTGGCTTAGAACAAAGAACTAGTCTCCCAGTTCTGGAGGCCAGAAGTCTCAAGTCAAGTTGGCCCCAGGGCCACATTTCCTCTGAAGGCACTAGGGAAGGATCTCTCTAGGCCTCTTGCCTAGTTCCTAGTAGCCTCACATGCTCTTTCATTTGTAGATGGCTGTCTTCTCCCTGTGTCCTTACATCATCTTTTCTCAATGCACATCTGCCTTTGTGTCTAAATTTCTCCCTTTATACAAGGATAACAGTCACAACATCAGATTAGGGCCCACCCTCATGACTTCATTTTAACTTGATTAAGTCTATAAACTCTGGTTTCCCATTAAATCACATTCTGAGGTATAAACACTAGGATTTCAAAATGTTTTGAGGGACACAGTGTAGCCCCCAATAGTCTACCCTCTGGCTCCCCAAGTCATGTCCTTCTCACATGCAAAATATATTCACCATCCCAACATCCTGGAAAGCCTCTGACGTTCTAGCATCAAGTTTCATTAGGCATTATCAACAAAATCAACTCAAAGTCCCAAATCTCATCATCTAAACTATTCCAATTAACTATGGTGAAAATTAGGGTATGATTCATCCTGAACCAAATGATTAAGTTTACTGATAAAACTTATAAGAAGCATTCTGGCTCTGAAACATTTAAGTCCAAAAACCAAAGGCACAAAAAAAATGAGGTACAAAGTAGCAAAATCTGGGGTAAAATATTTTTTAAGTGCTGCAGTGGTAAATAAAAACATAGCAACAATTTCCAGCCAAAGCTCTAGAAATGAATGATTTTCATTTTCTAGTTCTCTGAAGCTATTTGACTTATATTAACCTAGAAAGAAAATTTTATCTATATAATAATAAGAAAATTATAATCTATCTTTGTATCACATAGCAAAGTCCAATTGAAATTTAGCACTCTTCCCTGAACCCCTCTTAGTACACCCTACCCAGTCTGTTCCAAATTTACACCCAGTTGTCATCAAGCTTAGTTGTAGAGGAAATTTCTCTCCTCCTTTTGTTTAATAGAATATCCATGAATATCATATATTATACTAGGGTTGGCGAAATGTGATTTAATAAATATTTTTTCTAATGTAACTTAAGTAAGATATTATTTCCCCATAAATGGTATTTTTTTCAGTCTGACACAAGTTAGAATTTAGTGTTACACAGGAAATCTCATGTTTATTTTACAAATGCTCACACTGAAAAGCCCACTGGTACTCCATCAGTTATGGAGAATCATACAGAAGCATGTGTTCAGGATTCTTAATTTGCCTTTTCATCAGGTTGAAACAATAGACAGTAGCAATCTAATGTGAGAAATGTGGAGAGGAATTCAAAGAGAGAAACTGAATATACAACTGGATAATGAGAAGATCATATGTAAAAACAGAACTCTGACCGCAGCCTCTGCAGCAATCAAGCCTAGAATGGTCAGGACTTGATCAAGGCCTTGGACTTCCCTAGTTTTCACCCCTTCTTCCAACTCAGGACAAACCAGAAAAGGCTCAGTATGATCCTCAAACCAATTAACTAAGATGTGTCCTTTCTAGTTAATGCATCTCCAGCTTCCCCATGCCAACAACTTTTAATCAGTATATCCACATCCTTCCTTTATTTCACTAGAAAGCTTTTTTGCTTCTTTGCCTGTCTTTGAATCTCTGCCAAATGCAAGTGATGGTAGCTGACTTCTGTGCTATGGCAGTCTCTGAATAAATAGCCTCTGCTTGTTCTCATTTGGGTGGTCTTCATTTATTCCGATAGAACACTTCATGTTAAAAGCAGAAGAAAATGGCTCAGATGAAAACCCAGAGCTGGGATCATTTACTCTTAAGTGCAGCAGGACACAGCTGCCCACACTAGTGAGTTGTGTTCACTAAACAGCACTGCTATAGTTTGTGTACCATTATAAAGCTAAAAGAGCCTTATCTTTTGTATCTGTATCTTCTTCAGTAAAGAAAATGCTGAAAAAGAAATTAGAATCATTTTAAAAGCATAGAAGGAGCTAATTGGTATTCCACTTGCCACATATTTGCTGTTTGAAAGATGAAGGGTAATGATGGTTGAGGTGGGCAGGGCAAATTCTATGAGTGCTCAAAATAATCTAAATGATCCAGAATAAGTTTATAAATTTCAAAATGCCCACTGTAGCTAAAAATGCCATCCTTCAGAATTACATTCTTAAGTGATCTCTAAAATCTTTTTCAAGGATGCATGAATTCTGTTTAAACTCATCAGTCATGTATCACGCTTATGCACTACAGGCTCTGAGCTCAGTTCACAAGCCAAGATATCTGTACACAGAAATATGATATGAGGTGGAAAATGCCATGCTGATGGCATTTTACCAAGAACTAAAAACTGAATCACATCAGCAAATTTTCATTTTAATGTGTTCAAGTTTGTCTGTGAATTTTCCAAGGTAAAGAAACTCTTTAAGTGTGTTGAATGTTTTTGAAGAATTTTTTTAAACTCTTAAATGATTCAGTAATTGATTACTATGGATTATTTTATCAGAGTCCTTAAAGAGAATGAACTTAAGGTAAAATAGCTAAGGCCTTACCAATAAAATATTTGAGTAAAAGGTGCATAGGAGGTTCTTTCTGCCTTGTAACCTAAATGTATATATCTCCCACAGGATCTATAATATTTCAAGGTATATATTTATATACATGCCTACCTTTTCCTAATGGGTCTCAATTTCCTCAAGAATAAACATAGTGTCTTATTAGTGCTTGAGTATCTCAGCACCTTTTTGCCACACTGAAACACAATAGGCATTTAATAAATGTGAAATGAGTGAATAAATAAATGAAAGAAATAACTATTGTCTTTACTTCCTGCCCTTGGCATTGACTATGCTTTCTGGCAGTAGATACCATGAGTATCTACAGGACATAAAAGTGTGGCCATAAGATTTGGTAAAAACTGAGTTACCAGTCCAGTGAATATTAGCTTTGAAACTTTAAGTGAATGAACACAAAAAGGTGACTTCTGTCTTAAGTTTCTAGTTCCTATGGAGAGGCAAACATACAGTTGAGCAAGGCAGATATGGCATTCTAAAGCAAATTTTGCCAACAGGTACTAAAACCGTTCTTCCAATTCAACAGAGGCAGGAAATACTGTACTTTGGGAGAATTAAGAGATTGGCTTGAATTTGTAATAGAAATTCTGTTGACAATTACATAGGAAAGATACAGGAAAGTGTACAGGTCCATAGATTTTAAAGAACCCTAGCACAAAGATTGTACATATTAAGCCTCTTAGTTAACATTTATGTTTTGCTGATAAATAGAACTACTTTAGGAAAATGCTGCTGGGTGTTAAGTATGTTTACTTATACTCTATATATGAACAGATATTTGAAAGGGCCTTATGGAGGAGAACATGAGGGTGATTCATGCATCACATAATAGTTGGGCATTAGTAATAACAAAATATTTTCCACTTATGTGATTATTATGTTTTTAATTTTTGGAGGACAACAGAATGGTTCTCAATTCAGTGTTGCCATGAGTTAGGATCACTCCGCTGATTGAACCTTGTCTTCCTCCTCTTTCCAAAAGACAAGGTCATACTTGTTGATACCTTAAAACATTTTCTTGCTCTAAAATTTTAACTTCTGGGGATCCCTGGGTGGCGCAGCGGTTTGGCGCCTGCCTTTGGCCCAGGGCACGATCCTGGAGACCCGGGATCGAGTCCCACATCGGGCCCCCAGTGCATGGAGCCTGCTTCTCCCTCTGCCTGTGTCTCTGCCTCTCTCTCTCTCTCTCTCTCTCTCTCTCTCACTGTGTGCCTGTCATAAATAAATAAAATAAAATAAATTATAAAAAAATAAATAAAATTTTAAATTCTTTGAGAACCAAAGCTCTTATATAATAGAAAACATTGTTTCTTGTATCTAATCTTCCTAATGCTGAGCCAATATAGGAAAGGCATCCTTCAATTCTGAATTATATTGTCCCTTGATGGAAACCAAATAATAAATAACACTGTACAGAAAAGATTTATAATAGAAAGATTATTGTTATTTACTGCTTGTGTGCCAATAACATGGAGTGGTTTTTCTTTAAAAAGCTGAACTTTCCAGTCACAGTTTGATTTGACTATAGGATTAGAAACCTGATTTCTACATTGTTATTGTAGATCCAATTATTAATAATAGAAATGTTTACATCAGTTTTACAATTAACTACAAACATTTACATGGAGTGATCTTTGTCAAAATTTTTTAAAAATATTTTATATATTTGCCTAAGAATTGTGTAAATTTTTATAAGTCAAATACACAATGGTATCTTTTATTTGAAAACATCTACAAAAATGAATAAGTAAAGCTCCCTAAATTCTATGATACAAAAATATCAAAATTTAGAGAAAGAAATGTTGTCAGGCTTCTTTATAAATAGTATCCTAATGTAAAGGCATAAAATTATAGAACTTTAAAGATGAAAGTAACTTGAAATTACAACGTCCAAAATTCTTACTTTTCATAAGATAAAACTGAAATTGTGGCTACTTGAAAAAAAAAAAAGATAAAATTGGACTTCAGAGGCAGTCTGATACCTTGATGGGGTCTCAACTATTCAGTCTGGTCTTCTGGAGCTCCAGATACCCTATTGTGTTGACAGAGGATCAGGATTTATCAGGATCAGAGAAACTGGCTCAGGCTAGTCTAACTTTTAAGAGACTGATGCCCTAAAGCAAAATCTAATATATTAATTTGAACTAAAGATTTTGTAACTCTAAAGCAAATGGAAAAATCACACTGGTTGATCTGCTTATTTACTTCCTTTAGAAAATCTACAATACCTGTTGAGGATAACACCAGAGCAAAGGATTTTAGTGACTGGTGTCACTGAGCTACAGGAACAGTAATCTTTACGCTATTAGGCTATGACTTAAATCTGCTGCAAACATGCTATTGCCCCAATTCTCCAACAAAACTGATACTGTAAAGGTTACTAATAATTTTCACATTGGTAAATACAATAGTCAATTATCGGTTCTTGTTTTACTTGTCCTATCTGCAGCAAATAAAAGCTGATAATCTCTCTTCTATGAAATAGTCATTACCAGCACACCATTTTCCTGCCTTGCAGACTGCTCTTCTATGCTGTTTCTTCATCTTTTGTTTTCTTATTTCTTAGCACAAGTTCCCCCAGAGCTCAGGCTCTGAACTTCTTCTTTTCCATATCTACATTCACAATAGGGCAGTAGTTTCCAAAATGTGGTCCTCAGACTAGCAGCATCAGCATGACCTAAAAACTTGTTATAAATGCAAATTTTCTTTTTTTTTTCTTTTTTTTTTTTTTAAATGCAAATTTTCAAGTCCCTCCAAAGACCTAATTAATCAGAAACTCTGGGATTGGGGCCCAGCAATTTAGTTTTAATAAGCATGTCAGGTGATTTTCCTGAATGCTAAAGTTTGAAAAACATTTCCCTAGGGAATCTTATAGATTTTCAATTTACTAATACCATTTGTAAACTTTGGATTCTGGTTGTTTTAATATATGTACCTTAGTCTTCTCTGAATTCTAGGTTTATATGTCCATTGCTAATATGATTTTCTATTTGTATGTATGATAAGTGCTTCAACAGTTTTGTGCCAAAGCTAAGCTTCTGATAATGCAATTTTTCCCATTTATGGTATTCTCTATCTCAGCTAATGGGCAAAACTTCCTTCCAGTCTTATAAGCCCAAATTCTTGAAGTTGTCAATGATGTCTCACTTTCTGTCATGCTTCATATATAATTTATCAGAAAGTTGTGTTGGTTCCACTTCCAAAATATGCACTGAAAAAAGACTACATCTCATTATCCCTGCTACTACTGCCTGGGCCAGTCAGCAGCATCTTTCATCTGGATGTATGCAATGGCATGCCAATAGGCTTCCCTCCATGCCTATCTGTTTGCAACAGAGCAACTAGAATGATCCTTTTAAAATAGAATTTGGAATTTCAGTTCCACTTTAATGATACAGTACAAGCACATTAAATCCAATCTGCCTCATTACAACAAAGATCTCTGAACAAAATATGAAAAGAAAAAGAAAACAAAGCTACCTATAGACTCTCAAAAGCAAATAAAAGGGAGCAGGTTATGGAAGGGAAGATAAAATTTAGAGAAGCAACCTGGCTAGGGGTGTTTGCTTTTGTTTCTTGTGTGATTTTGCTTCAATTTTGTGGCAATTTTTAATCACAAAGAAAACTACCAGCATGGGCAGACAAAACTCCCCCCAAAATCTCATCTTTCAGGGGAAAGGGTAAGAAAGTAATCTTGTTAGAGAGAGAAAAAAAAAAGATAGGACTAGCCTAATTCTGTATATGAACCTGAACATAGCCAAACCTTGTCTCTGAGTTACTGAGGCATGAGATGAACCTGAAACAGTATGTCAAGGGCTTTGAGAAGTGATGTAAAATTTGAACTATAGCCAAGAGAAGGCAACACAGAATTCATGTTTGAACCTAACTCAGTTGATTGACAGGTAAAACAACAATGTAAATGCTACACAAAGGATTATAACAAGACTTAGAGTATTTATTTTTTAAGATGGTATTTATTTATTGAGAGAAAGAGATCATAAGCATAGGGGAAAGGCAGAGGGACAAGCAGATTCCCCACTGAGCAGGGAACCTGATGCAGGACTTGATGCTGGGATTTTAACTGTGCTTCATAATATAAATAGAAATACTCTTGAAATGAATTTAAAAAATGGAAGTTCTCAGCAGGGAAACAAAAGAGAATAATGAAAAACACAATATCAGAAATAAAAATAATGCTGTATGAGCTCAATGTAAAGATGAAAATGAAAGCAGAGTCAATGAACTAAAAGATATATGTCAATATAAACTCTCCTATCTGAAGAACAGAAAGAAAAATATTAAATAAAGATTCAAGGACATATGTGACAGTTCAAAAGGTCTAATAGATAGGTAAGTAGAGTCCCAGAAGGAGAAGCAGATGGGGAGAAAAATCTTGAAGAAATAATAGTAGAAAACTTTCAAATTGTGTGGAAGACATATATTTACAGCTCAGTAAATCACAAATATCGGGATCCCTGGGTGGCTTAGTGGTTTAGTGCTTGCCTTTGGCCCAAGGCATAATCCTGGAGTCCTGGGATTGAGTCCTGCATCGGGCTCCCTGCATGGAGCCTGCTTCTCCCTCTGCCTGTGTCTCTGCCTCTCTCTCTCACTTTCTTTCTCTCTCCATGTCTCTCGTGAATAAATAAATAAAATACATTTACACATATACATATACAGAACTTTCCACCCAATAGCAAAATATATAGTCTTCTCAAGTGCATACAGAACACTCTCTGGGATAGACCTATGATAGGTCACATGACAAGTATTACACAAATTTAAGAATATTGAAATCATACCAGGTATCTTTTCTGAATATAATGGCATGACACTAGAATCAATAACAAGATAAAAGCTGTAAAATTTATGAATATGTAGAAATTAAAGAACATACCCCTGAACATTTAATGGGTCAAGAAGTAAATAAAAGTGAAATAAAAGTTGTCTGAAACATCTGAAAATGGAAACAAAATAAAAAAACCTATACAAGGGCATCTAGGTGAGAGAGTCAATTAAGTGTTTGACTCTGGTTTATAACTCATTTTGTGATTTCACAGTCATGAGATCAAGCCCCATGTCAGGCTCCATACTCAGCACAGAGTCTGCTCAAGCAGAGAGTCTCTCTCTCTCACCCTCTACCCCTCCTACTTGTGTGCTCTTTATCTCTCTAAGACAAATAAATCTTTTTTAAAAATGTAGAATGCTGTAAGCAGTTCTAATAGAGAATTTTATAGCAATAAATTCCCACATTATGAAAAAAGAAATAAAAAGATCTCAAACTGTACACCTCAAAGAACTAGAAAAATAAAAATAAAATAAGCTTCAAAATTAGCAGAAGGAAGGAAATAACAAAGATAAGAGCAGAATTAGAGATTTTAAAAAATAGAAAAGATCAATAAAACTGGCTGCTTTTTTGAAAAGATAAAAAACATTGACAAAATCTTAACCAGACTAAGGGGGAAAAAAGATTCAAATCAGAAATAAGAGAGGAGACATTACAGCTGATACCACAAAAATACAAAAGATCATAGAGACTAGCATGAGTAATTATATGCCAACAAATTGGATAACCTAAAAGAAATGAACAAATTCCTACAAACATACAACCTACCAAGAATGAATCATGAAGAAATAGAAAATCTGAGCATAACAATTACTAGTAAAGAGATTAAATCCATAATTAAAATGATTTCAACAAAGAAAAGCCCAAGACCAGATGGTTTCACTGGTGAATTCTACCAAACATTTAAAGGAAAAATAAAGCCAATCCCTCTCAAACTTTTTTGAAAAATTGAAGTGGCAAGAACACTCCCAAAACCATTCCACAAGGCCAGCATAACCTCATACAACAGCTAGATAAGAAAACTACAAAAAAAGTAAGTTACAGACTAATATCATTGAAGAATATAAACCCAAAAATTCTCAACCAAATATTAGCAAACTGAATTCAACAACACATTTAAAAATCATACAATAGGACAACCTGAATAGTAGGATTTATCCCTACAATGCAAGGATGGTTCAACGCATGTAAAGGAATAATAGTGCTATGTCACATTAATAGGTTGGAAGATAAAATCATCTGAACATCTCAGAATAAACATTTCATATAATTCTACATCTTTTCATGATAAAAACTCAACAATTGGGTGTAGAGAGAAAGTACTTCAACATAATAAAGGCCTTATGTGACAAGCAGTAATACTCAGCAGTGAAACATTACAAGCTTTTCCTCTGAGTACAAGACATAGGTGCCTACTCTCACCACCCTAATGCAATATAGTATTGGAAGTCCTAGCCAGAGCAGTTAAACAAAAAAGATATCCAAATTGGAAAATTAAGAAGTAAAATTGTTTGTGTTTAAAGATGATCTGATCCTATACCGAGAAAATCCTATCTATTCCACCAAAACACTACTAGAACTAATAAATTCAGCGTAATTGCAGGATACAAAATAAAAATATAAAAATCAGTTGCATCTATATACTAAAAATAAAACATTTGAAAAAGAAAGAAAACAATTCCACTTACAAGGGTATCAAAGAAATAGAATTAAATTAAATAAGGAAGTGAAAGATCTGAACACTGAAAACAACCAGTTTTTTTATTTAAGAAATGTTTTTATAAATAGGCTACTTTATTTTTTTTTTAATTTTTATTTATTTATGATAGTCACACAGAGAGAGAGAGAGAGAGGCAGAGACACAGGCAGAGGGAGAAGCAGGCTCCATGCACCGGGAGCCCGATGTGGGATTCGATCCCGGGTCTCCAGGATCGCGCCCTGGGCCAAAGGCAGGTGCCAAACCGCTGCGCCACCCAGGGATCCCTTTTATTTAAGAAATTAACAAAACATAAGTAAATGGAAATTATTTCACGTTCATGGATTAGAAGAGTTAATACTGTTAAAAAGAGATTCAATGACATCCCTCTCAAGATTGCAGTAGTGGTTTTCACAGAAAAAGAGCAAGCAATCCCGAAATTTGTATGAAACTAAAAAAAGACCCTGAGTAGTCAAAGAAATCCCGAGAAAGAACAAAGGTAGAAGCATCACACTTTCTGATTACAAACTATATTACAGTCCATAGTAACCAAACAGTATGGTATTGGCATAAAAATAGACACATAGACAAATGGACTGGAACCAAGAGCCCAGAAAGAAACTCAAGCATATTCATCAGCTAATATTTAACAAGGGAAGCTAGAATGCCCATCAAGGGAATGATAGTCTCTTCAATAATGGTATTTGGTAAACTAGATAATCACATGCAGAAGAATAAAATTAGACCCCTACCTAACACTACTCACACACACACACACACAAAATTTACTTGGAATGAAATAAAGACTTAAACATAAGATCCCAAGCCATAAAATTCTCAAAAGAAAACATAGAAGGAAAGCTCTTTGACATTGGTCTTGGCAACAATTATGTGGATAGGATACCAAAAGGATAGGTAACAAAAGCAAAAGTGAGTAAGTGGGACAACTTCAAACAAAAGCTCTCTGCACAAAAAAAAAAAAAAAAAAAAAAAAAAAAAAAAAAAAAAAAAAAGCTCTCTGCACAGCAAAAGAAACAATCAACAGAATGGAAAGGTAACTTACATAATTAGAGAAAATTTTTGCAAATCATATATCTAATAAGAGAGTAATATCCAAAATATATAAAGAACTCACACAATAGAAAAAAGAATCTGATTTTAAAAATGGGCAGAGGAACTGAATAGACCTTTATCCAAAGATTTACAAATGGCCAAGAGGTACATAAAGAGTCTCAGTATCACTAATCATCACAGAAATGCAAATCAAAACCACTGTGAAATATTACCTCTCAGTTGCTAAAATAGTTATTATTGAAAATGACAAGAAATAACAAGTGTTGGTGAGGATGAGAAAAAAGGGGGATCTTTATGCATTATTGGTGTGAATGTAAATTGATACAACCACTATGAAAAACAGTATAGAATTTCCTTTAAAAATTAGCATATATTATATATAGTGATAATATATGTTATATATTATATATATATTATATATATGAAGATCCATCTGAATTTCTATATTCTATATTCATTACAACATTATTCAGAGGCAAGCCAGAGAATGACAATTATTATTATAGAATTATAATACAGCAAGCCAGAGAATGACAAGTACTTATATGTAAAATTTATGAAAGTTAAAAAGAAATTATGAAAGTTAAATTCATGGAGAGAGTATAAATGTGGTTTCCAGGGCCAAAGGTATGGGAAAAACGGGGAGGTATTTGTCAAAGGGTAGAAATTTCCAGTTCTAAAACAAATAAGTTCTGAAGATCTAATGTACAGCATGGTGATTATTGTTAATATACTGTATTTTATCCTTGAAATTTGCTGAGAGTAAATCTTAAATGTTCTCACCACCAAAAAGAAATGTTAATTATGTGATGTGTCGGAGGTGTTAGCTGAAGGTTTATTCGCAATCATTTTATAACATAAGTGTATTAAATCAGCATGTTATACACCTTATCCCTATACATTTTATATTTTGGTAATATCTCAAAGCAGAAAAAATCCAAAACAAAGAAGAAAAAAAAAGAGAGATAAATGGATCAAAAACATATGGCATGGAAACTGTAATAAAAAAGCTAGAGTATCTATTTAATATTAGATAAAATAAACACAGAGAATATTACTAGAGGTTATAAAGAATATTTCACAATGATAAGAGACAATTTATCCACCATGCATAGCAATTTTAAATCCATCTGTGTCTCAAAATACAAAACAGAAATTGATTGACTAAAGGGGAGAGATGGACAATTTTGCAATTATAGCAGAAAATTTTTATACCCCTTCTCAGCACATTACAGAACAATAAGACAAAAAATTAGTACATACATAAAATATCCAAAAACATTATCCATAGTGTTTAAAAACAGCTATTTATAGAACACTATACCCAACAACTATAGAACACAAATGTTTTCCTTTTTATTTTTAAGATTTATTTATTTATTTATTTATTTATTTATTTATTTATTTATTTATTTATTTATTTATTTATGAGAGAGAGAGAGAGAGAGAGAGGCAGAGACACAGGAGGAGGGAGAGGCAGGCTCCATGCTGGGAGCCCCACATGGGACCGGATCCCGGGACTCCAGGATCACACCCTGAACCAAAGGCAGGCGCCAAACTGCTGAGCCACCCAGGGATCCCCCCACAAATGTTTTTCAAGTACACATGGTGTATTCACCAAGATAGACCACACACCCTAGGCCATAAAAGAGTCTTAAAAAGTTATAAAGGATTGATATCATACAAATTGTATTCTTTGGCCACAGCAAAATCAAATTATAAATCCCTACTGCTACTAAGATATCTCAGAAACTAGCTAACTAGATCTGGAAGTTAAACAACATACAGCTGACCCTTGAACAATACAGGGGCAAGTTAAACAACATACAGCTGACCCTTGAACAATACAGGGGCTAGGGGTGCTAACCCCTCACATAGTTAGAAATCCACGTATAACTTTTACTCCCTGAAAACTTTACTACTAACAGCCTGTTACTAGAAGCCTTACCAATAACATAAAGTTGGTTAACACATATTTTGTATGTTATATGTATTACATATTGTATTCTTACAATAAAGTAACCCAGGGAAAATATTTTAAGAAAACACATTTACTATACTGTATTGAAAGAAAATCTGCATTTAAGTGAACCTATACAGTTCAAACCGAGGTTGTTCACAAGTCAGCTGTATTTTTAAACAATTCATGGGTCAAATAAGAAATATTGAGGGAAAAAAGGAAATATTTTGAACTGAGTAACAATGAAAGTACATCACACAACATTTGTGGAATCCACTCCTAAACCAGTGCTTGGAGTTAATTCTAGCATTTTAAATGATAACATTAGAAAAGATTATTGACCTAGAATTACACATTACAAAACTAGAATAGGGAGAGCAAAGTACGTTCAAAGTAAGTAGAAGGAAAGAATTCATAGAAAAAAAGGAATTGATAAAACCAAAAATCAATAAAATAATGAGTGACATCAGCAGAATAGTGGGATAGGAGGTTCCAGGTCTACCCTCCACCAGAAATACTTATTCACAGCCATCCACAGAATAAAGCACCCTCACAAGAGCTCTGGAATTCAAGTCAGTGGTTACAACACCATGGTGGAGCACAGAAATGAGAAATAATGCATTGAAAGGTATAAAAATGGTTTCACTTTCCTGGCATTACCCCTCCTCATGCCAGCACAGTATAGCACTGAAAGAGATCCCCTCTGCCAAAGAGCTGTGTAGATTAAATAAATACATAAATAAATAAATATTATTAAAGTAATTGAAAAGACATTAACATAGAAAAACAATAGCAGAAAAAATGAGCAAAGCTAAAAATTGGTTATATGAAAAGATAAACAAAATTAATAAATCCTTTTTAGATAAATCAAGGAAAAGAAGAGAATGAGAATCATCAATATTATGAATCAAAAAAGTGTTATTAGTACAGTTAGCATAAACACTAAAGGGAAAAATATGAGTAGGCCCTTAAAACTGCAAGCTAACCAATTCCCTAATTTTGGTGAAATGGACAAATTTTCACCAAAATACCACTAGTGAAATTGATTCAAAAAGAAAAAAAAATCAGTTTAGATCTGTATCTAATTTAAAATTTGAACTTTTAACCTGTAATGTTCCTTGAAGAAAATTCCAGGCCAAATGGTTATGTGGTTCAAGGAAAAAATAATGCCAATGTTAGAAAAATTTTAAGAAACTAGAAGAGTGATTACTACCCAAATAATTTTGAAAGACCAGCATAACTCATATACCAATGTCAGACAAAGATATAATAATAATAGAATTGAAGACCAAAATTCTTCATGAATTTACATGTAAAATTCTTAAGGAAATATCAGCAAATTAAATCCAACAATATATAAAAAGCATAATACATCATGAACTAATGTTTATCCAGAGAATGTGAGATTGTTCAAAATTAATCAATGATATTCAACATATTTTAAAAAATGGAGAAATACCATATTATCTTTCAGTAAATGCAGAAAGAGCACTTGACAAAATTTACCAGCAATTCATAACAAAAACCACAGCAAACTAGGAATAACCAGGAACCTCCTCAAATTGATAAAGTCCATGTAAGAAAAACCCATAGCCAACATCTACTTGGTGAAAGTTTGAATTGTTTCCACCTGAGACTGGGAACAAGTCAACAATTCCACTTCCATCCAACATTGTAGTGGAGGTCTTAACTATTGAGTAAGGTATAGGGGAGGGAGAGCTGGGAAATATGCAAAGCATAAAGATTAGGAAAAATGAAAACCTTTCCCTTTTTAGATAAGTTGAGTAAGCAGAAATAACAAGATCTAATAAACTGAGCAAGTTCAAAGAACATAAAGTTATTTTTAAAATATCAATTTTAATCTTTTCTTAATATAGCAAGATATTATTAGAAAGGCAAATCTCAAATTGATCAATAGATTCAACTCCAGAATGTTTTAAAAAATTGACTCACTGATTCCAAAATACATATAGAAATGCAAAGGATGTAAAAGGCCTAAAAACAATTATTAAAAGAAGAATAAATTTGGAGAACTACCTTACATAATTTCAAGACTTATAAAGCAACAGTATTTAAAAATTGGTATTGCTTACAGTTAACATGTAGATTAATAGAACAGAATAGAATATCCAGAAATAGACCCACACGATATGGTCAGTTGATTTTCAATAAATGCAGAAAGGTGATTTAGTGGGGAAAGAGAAGTTCTTTCAGCAAATACTGAATCAACTGATAATGTATATTTTTTAAATCAATCCTTATCTGACCCATACACAAAAATCAGTCAAAAAAGATCACAGACCTAAATGTAAAACATGAAACTATAAAAATGTTTAAAAGGGAACATGGAGAAAATTTTTCCAAACTTGGGACAGGAAAAATTTTCTTAGAACAGCAACACACTCACATACAGTCATACAAAAATGATAAATTGTTCTCCATTAAACTTACAGGCTTTTTATCTATAATAGGTAAGATTAAAAAGGATAAGGTAAGCCAAAGACTGAGACAAAAAATTTACAAAATCTATATTGATAAAAGTCTCTTACAGATATGTAATAAAACAATAAACTTAAAGTGGGGAATTGATTTGAGTAGATTTTGCATAAAAGACACAGAAATGACCACATAAAAAATGCTCTACATCGTTAATCATAAGAGAAATGCAAGTTAAAACCACAATGAAGTATGATACATTTCCGTTAGAAAAGCAAAATTACAAAGATTGACCAGACATAGCATCTCTAAGGACATAAAGCAACTAGTATTTCTCCTATACTGCTTGTGGGGATTTTGAATAAAGCAATTTGAAAAATCAGCAGTTTCTTGAAAAGTTTAACATACAACTTCCTTGTGTCTCCAGCCTTCCCACGCCTAGGAAACAAAAAAACAAATGTTCATACAAAGACTTAAATCTTCAAGTCATCTCAGTAAAACCCAACATGGCCACCCTATATAAAGGTTCAGTCTTCCCTTCTTCCCTGCAGTCTCTATCCAATGTACCCATCCTATTTATTTTCCCCCAGAAATTATTGTCTTGTAACATTTATTATGTGCATTATCTGTCTAACCTTATTAGAATACAAACTTCATGAGTATAGGGATTTTTCTGTTTTATTCATTCCTGTATCTCTAGAATCTAGAACAGCATTTGGTGTATAGAAAATGATAACTAATATCTGTTGAATTAGCTAGTATGGAAATAAAGGAGCTGATGGAGTGTCATCATGAGAAGCTGATGGGACAGTCAAGTAGATATGCCTGTGACAGTTAAAAGTGAAGACTAGCACTCAGAAAAATTTTGAGATGTAAATATAAATGAGGAATAGCCTGCCTCGAGGTAATGTTGAGAAGGTTGAGATAAATTAGTTATATCATGGATGATGGTGATAAATTAGTTCTAGAGAGCTCAGCAAAACCAAGAAAACTGGAAGAGGAGTCAGAGTGGAATAGTGAACAGTAGTACTTTAATTTTATGAAATTAAAGCATAAGAAGAAAAAAATAACAAATACATCAAATGGTGCAGAATGGAGATGAGGTTGACAATGAATTAAAGACAATGATTGATGTTCAGTCTGTTGACATTACATCTGGGAGAATGCTAATTTAAACATAAACTTCCAGAAGAACCATCAATGAATTTTCAAGATGGAGGATGAAATAAACTCTATCATCAAGAATGCTCTGAATTTTCACCAGGTAAAAGAAATTATTTCATCCATATTGACTTATCTTAAGAAAGACAAGGTGACCGTACTACATATTTAAATAAAGTCTTCACCAGTAAGTTATTATTGACACAAGAACCACAAATAGATGATTCTAGTGAATTGGAGCAGCAAAAATTTCATTTTGATAGTGTTTAAAAGAATAGACAGCATGAAACATATGTTTCAGTTGTCCGACATCATTGTGGTTGCCCTTCATATCTATATACCTAAAAGGTAAAATAGTCTCATTTGTAGCATTATGCTTAAATTTCATCTTCAGATCTTCAATGTCAATCAGAGAAGATTTGGGAAATTAAAGATTTTTGTGCTCTTTAAAAGCTCGTTCTTAATGACCTGTCAAATGTAAAGGCTGTGGGGTAAGAATGAGGAAAATGATTAGATTCAAGCTGCACGATCAACGATCTAAGAACATTCAATTTTGCCAATTTTATGAAAATTAAAAATAGAGTACATTTGAAGGTATTTTAAAGAGACAAATGAAAGTACAATAATAATTTAAACAGGAAGACAGCTCTAAAGAAAGTCGTGAAAAGCTGTTTGAAAAGATTTCTATTGAAGTTGTACAATGATACGTGAAATCATTGCTTGATGTTTGCTCTGAATACATGTTCTCTCAATCATTGAAAAGGATAATGAACAGCATATGTCATTTTTTTCTTAGCATATCAACTGAGGAAAGAAAACTTTTTAAAAGTTTGTCTTGAAATCATCCTGTGACTGGATCTCCTGATAATCCAAGTTCTTCCACTACTGAATCTCCCTCATCTCATCTCTGCTCCTCTCCAATTTCTGGAAATTGAAAGCTGAAATTTTATGCTCCCTGTGAGCCCCATCCCTGTCCCTCTTTTCCCATTTTGGAAGATGCTGTTCATCTGCCTCTTCCTTTTATTCCTAGGGTCTCCAGTGTGAGTCATGGCTTCTGACAATTCTAGCCCTAGTGGCAGCCTGCTGGATCTCTCTGTGCCTCATCTTTTTTGTTTGCTTTCAAAGGTCAAATCCTTTGGAAGAAGATCCTGAGACAGAGTTTGGGGGCAAGATCTTTATTAGGGGTCAACATCTGTGAAAGAAAGTTCGAAAATGCCAGAGTGGAGAGGAAGGAGGCAAATCATGAGAGAGGCCCTGCAAAGTCTGTCCCAACTACTCAGAGCTTTCCAGAGTGTTAGCTCTGAGTGTTTCCCCATTGGGCCTATATTCCACAATCCACACATCACATTCCATCTAGATCAGTGAAAAGACATGACCTTGGGGAGACAGCTCTTTGTGCTGACCAGACCTTGAAAAAGGTGACAGTTTAAGACTAAAGACTATAGTTTCTACAGCTGGGCAACATTCATGTCCAACATGTTAGACATATTCGTTTCCCAAAAAATATATTCAAAAAAAATTAGTCATTTCAGTAACATGGATTTAGGAAGCAGAAAACAAGAATGTGAGTTCCCAAACTTTCCAGTTACTAAAAGATTTACTCTGGGTGAATTATTTAATTGCTCCAAGTGTCCATCTGTTCACAAGTCAAAAAATGATTACACATACTGTTTTGAGTTGTTATGTAGATTCAATGAGGCCAGGAATGCAGATTTCATTTATTATTTTTTTTAAGATTTATTTATTTATTTTAGGGAGAGATAAATTGTGTGTGTACACACATGAGCAGGGGAAAGGGCAGAGGGAGAAGGAGAGATAGAATCCTGCTTGAGGATTCTATCCATTGAGCATGGAGGCTGACTTGGGGTTCAATCTCAGGACCATGAGATCATGACTTGAACTGAAATCAAAGTTGGCTACTTAATTGACTGAGCCACCCAGGTGCACCAGGAATACAGATTTCTTAGAATACTGCTGTCATATAATAGATCTTAAATCAATATCTATATCCTCCTTGACCATCTTAACATATTAAATACTGGGAATTAGCCTCTTTCTCAGGATATTATAATATCACCCCTTTTATGAAAATGCAATTTCCTGGTTCTCCTAAAACATCACCGAATTCTTCTCCATTATCTTTTTTTTTTCAACCTTTTTAGCTATAATCAATGTGTAACATTGCATAAATTTAAAGTGTACAACATAATGATTGATACACTTACCCATTATGAAATGATTACAATAGAGTTATTTAACACCTCTATCAGCTCACATAATTAATTATCTGTGTGTGTGTGTGTGGTGAGAACACTTAAGATACTCTCAGCAATGTTCAGTTATATAATATGATATTATTGACTATACTCATCCTACTGTGTGTCAGATCCCCAGAACTTACTCATTTTTAAAACTAAAAGATTTTACCCTTTGACCAACATCCCCACATTTCCCATAACCCTCTGACAACTACCATTCTACTTGCTGTTTCTAAGTTTCATTTTTCTTTTATTTCCACATACAAGTGAGATTATATAGTATTTCTTTTCCTCTGACTTATCTCATTTAACATAATGCCCTCAAGGTACATCCATGTTGTCTCAAATGTCAGGATTTCCTTCTTTCTCATGGGTAATATTCCATTGTGTATATATATATATCTATATATTTATGACATCTTCTTTATCCATTCATATATTCATGGACAATTAGCTTGTTTCCAGATCTTGGCTATTGTGAATAATGCTAAAATGAACATGGCAGTGAAGATACTTCTTCAAGATCCTGACTTTATTTCCTTCGGATAAATACCCAAAGGTGAGAGTGCTGGCTCATATAGTACTTTTACTGTTTTCACAGTGGCTGTACCAACTTATATTCCCACCAACGGTGCACAAGGGTTCCCTTTCTCCACACCCTCACCAGTACTTGTTATCTCTTGCCTTTTTCATGACAGGCATCCTAACAGCTGAGAGGCGATATATCATTTTGTTTTTGAATTGCATTTCCCTGATGGTTAAGTGATATTGAGCATCTTTTCATATGCTGGATGGCCATTTGTATGTCTTCTTTGGAAAAATGTCTATTCAGGTCCACTGCCCATTTTTAATTAGATTGGTTTTTGCTTTTAAGGTGTAGGAGTTCTTCATATATTTGAATATTAACTCCTTATCGCATATATGGTTTAAAATATTTTTTGATTTTTGTAGGATGTATTTTCATTTGTCGATTGTCTTTTGCTGTGCAGAAGCTTTTCATTTTGGTGTAGTCTCACTTATGTACTTTTGCCTTTGTTGCTTGCGCTTTTGGTGTCATACCCAAAAAATCATTTGCACAACCAATATCAAGGAACTTTTCCCCTATGTTTTCTTCTGGGAATTCTACAGTTTAAGATTTTTATGTTTAGGTCTTCAAGTAAATTTCTGTGAATAGTATAAGACAGAGGTTCAATCTCATTCTTATGCACATGATTAAACAGTTTTCCAAACACCATTTGTTAAAGAAACTATCCTTTCCTCATTGAGTATATTTGGCTACTTTGTCAAATGTTTATTAATTGTATATGTGAGGGTTTGCTTCTAGGCTCTCAATTCTGTCATTTATCTGTCATTTAATGCCAGTAAATATACCATATAAATTATAATTACTATGGCTTTGTAGTATACTTTGAAATCAGAAAGTGTGATACCTACAGCTTTGCACCACTTTCTCAGGATCACTTTCGCTATCTGGGATCTTTTGTGGTTCCATATAGTTTTATGTTTGTTTGTTCTAGTTCTCTGAAAAATGCCATCAGAATCTTGTTAGTAATTGCTCTAAAACTACAGATGATGGCTTTGGGTCACAGTGACATTTTACCAATATTAATTCTTTTGATCCATGAACACAGGATATCTTTCCATTTATTTGTGTCTTTAATTTCTTTCATCAAAATCTTATAGTTTTTAGTATATAGCTTTTTCACTTCCTTGCATAAATGTATTCCTAAGTATTTTATTGTCAATGTTACTATAGATGGGATTGTTTTCTTTAATCCTTTTAAAATATTTGGTGGTTAGTATGTAAGAGACACAAATGATTTTTGTATGTTGATTTTTTTATCCTGCAATAATACTCAATTTGTTTATTGGCTCCAACAGTTGTTTGGAGTAGTCTTTAGGATTTTCTATACATGAAATCATATTACCTGCAAACAGAGAAAATTATACTTCTCTCTTCCCAATCCATGCCTTTTATTCCTTTTTCTTGCCTAATTTCTGCAAGTGGGACTTCCAGTACTATGTTGAATAGGAATGATGATAGTAGGCACCCTTGTCTTGTTCATGATCTTAGAAGAGAAGCTTTCAAATTTTGTCACTGAATGTGATATAGTGGGCCTTTCCTATAAGACCTTTATTATGTTGAGGTATGTTCCTTCTACATCTAATTTGTTGAGATACTTTATCATGAAAAGAAGTTGAATTTTGTGAAATGCTTTGTCTGCATCTATTGAGATGATCCTATGATTTTTATCTTTCATTTTATTAATGTAGTGTATCACATTTATTGATTTGCATATATTCAACCATCCTTGTGTCTCAGAGATATATCCCTGATCAGAGTGCACATGATAATAGTGGACTACTGAATTTGGTTTGAAATAGTCTATTGAGAGTGTTTATGTCTATATTCATAAAAGATATTTTTCAATAGTTGCCTTTATTGTAGAGTCCTAATCTCACTTTGGTATCAGGATAATGCTGGCCTGGAAAAATGAATTTGTTCCTTTCTCAATTTTTTTTTTGAAAAGTTCAAGAAGGATTGGTACAGTTCTTCTTTAAATATTTGCTAAAATTCACCAATGAAACCATGTGGTGCTGGGGTTTTTTGGTGGGGGGAGCATTTTTGATTACTGATTCGATCTCCTTACTAGTAATTGTTATGTTCAGATTTTTCATTTCTTCATAAATTCATTCTTGGGAGGTTTTGTGCTTCTAGGAATGAAATATATCCATTTCTTCTAATTATCCAATTTGTTGACATATAATTATAATTACTGATAGTAATGTCTTATGAGCCTTCCTATTTCTGTAGTATTAGTTGTATAATATTTCCTCTTTTATTTCTTTGAGTCTTCTCTCATTTTTTTTTTAGTCTAGGTAAAGTTTGTCAATTTTATCTATTCTGAAAGGAACTCTTAGTTTCATTGATTTTTTTTCTATTGTTTTTCTGGTTTCTATTTCATTTATTTCTATTCTGATCTTCATTTTTTTTCTTCCTTCTACTAATTCTGCACTTAGTTTTCTCTTTTTTGAGTTCCTTGAGGTATGAAGTTAGGTTGTTTATCTGAGATCTTTTTTTTCTTAATTCAGGCATTTATTAGAACTTCCTTCATAGAACTGCTTTTACTGCCTCTCACATATTTTTTTTTAACTTTTTTTTATTTATTTATGATAGTCACAGAGAGAGAGAGAGAGAGAGGCAGAGACACAGGCAGAGGGAGAAGCAGGCTCCACGCACTGGGAGCCCGATGTGGGACTCGATCCCGGGTCTCCAGGATCACGCCCTGGGCCAAAGGCAGGCGCCAAACCGCTGCGCCACCCAGGGATCCCGCCTCTCACATATTTTGCTATGTTGCGTTTCCTTTTTCATTTGTTTCAAATTTCTTATTTTCTCTTTGTTTTCTTCTTTGATCTTTTGTTTGTAAAGGACTGTGTTGTTTAATTTCCATATATTTGTGAATTTTCCAGCTTTCCTCCTATGTTGATTTCCGGTTTCATACCATTGTGGTCAGAAAAGATATTTGGTATGACTTCAATTTTCTTAAATTTGCTGACTTGTTATGTGACCTAACATATGATGTGTACTGGGTAATATTTCATGTGTGCTTAAGAAAAATCTCTATGTTCTGCTGCTGTTGGATGTGATGTTTTGCAGATGTCGGTTACATCTATTTGGTCTAAAATGTAGTTCAAGTGCAATGTTTCCTAATGATTACCTGTTTAGATGATCTATCCATTATCAAAGTGAGCTATTGCAGTCCTCTACTATTACTGGGTTGTTGTCTACTTCCCCATTCAAATTGGCTGGTATTGGCCTAATATATTTAGAGTTCCAATATTGCATGCATTCACATTTACAATTGTTATATCCTTTTGATGAATTGACTTCATCATTATGTAATGACCTTATTTGTCTCTTGTTACAGTCTTTGGCTTAAAGTCTATTTTGACTAAATATAGCTATCTTTTCCCTCTTTTGTTTTGTACTTGCATGAAATATCTTTTTCCATCTCTTTGCTTTGAGCCTATGTGTTCCTCAAAGGTCGAGTGACCTTCTTGTATGCACTATATAGTTTGGTCTTTTTTTTTTTTTTCCTTCAGTAACTCTAGATTGATAATCTAATCCATTTACCTTTACAGTAATTACTGTTTGGTAAGAAGTTACTAATGCTTTCTGGCTATTTTACAGTTCCCTTGCTCCTTTCTTTCTTGCTATCTTCCTTTGTGAACTGATGATCTTCTACTGATATGTCTTGATTCCCTCTCTCTATCTTTTGTGTATCTACCTTAATTTTTTTCTTTGTGGTTATCACGAGGCTTATGGAAAAATCTTATGGACACAACAGTCCATTTTGCACCAATAACAATTTAACTTCAGTTGGATTAAAACTACCCTTTTATTCACTTCATTTATGTTTTCAATTTCACAATTTGCCTCTTTTTATGTTACATATTTATAAATTATTATAGCTATGGTAATTTTTAATATTTTTTTAAAAATTTTATTTATTTATGATAGTCACACAGGGAGAGAGAGAGAGAGGCAGAGAAACAGGCAGAGGGAGAAGTAGGCACCATGCACCGGGAGCCCGACGTGGGATTTGATCCAGGTCTCCAGGATCGCGCCCTGGGCCAAAGGCAGGCGCCAAACCACTGCGCCACCCAGGGATCCCTATTTTTAATATTTTTGTCTTTTAATCTTTTTTCTGGAGTTAAGTTTTTAACACACCAACATATTACAGTATTTAAATATTCTGAACTTGACTCTACATTTACCTTTACCAGCGTATTGTATATGTTCACAAGTTTTTATGTCACTAATGAGCATCCTTTCATTTCAGCTTAAAGAACTCCTTCCAGCATTTCTGGTAAGGCAGTTCTAATGATAATGAACTCCCTCAGTTTTTGTTTATCTGAAAACATCTTCTTCATTTCTGAAGGACAACTTTGCTGGATATAATAACATTCATAGTTGACAGGTATTTTTGTTTCAGCACTTTGAATATATCATCCCACTCTTTCCTGGCCTGTAAGGCTTCTGCTGAGAAATCCATTGAGAGCTTTATGGAAGTTCCCTTACAAGCTTTTCTCTTGCCACTTTAAGATTCTTGCTTTTGCTTTGATTTCCGATAGCTTTATTATAATATGTTATGGGGAGATCTCTTTTGGTTAAAGTTTTGGGGAGACTTGCTAGCTTCATGACTTGATTGTCTAAATCTCTACTCACATTTGAGGTGTTTTGGCTATTTTTATTTTGTCTAAGTTTTTTTTTTTTTTTTTTGCCTCCTTCTTCCTCTCTTCTCTAGTAATTCACTGATTATTTCTTTTCTTTCTGTACCACTTTTCTACTTCTCCTGTCTTGACCTGATCAATACGCTGGTAGAGATAGTTTGAATCAGGTCATCAGTTACTATGTACCACTATTTAGAATATCAGGTATTATTCTAGGCTGCAAAATGATGCTCATAAACATGTTTCTAGGTTAATCACTCCATTAAGTCCATCTCTAATGAACTTCTTGTTTATAAATATTGTGCTCTTTGTATATTTTTATCCTAACTTGTCTTTTTAAACTCTATCTATTTGATAGCAACCAATTGCCTACATTCTTAGAGCTATATCAGTCAATTGCTCTACAAGAATGGATTTGTCATCCTGGATTCCAGATTCTGCTTCCCTCTCAGTTCCCCATTATCACATCCTGACTGTCATAGTCCATTGGAATGATTTAGATTGCTTTCTCAGTCTTAGATCATTATGACTAGACTCACATTCTTGCTGGCCTGTGTCCAGACCAACAGCTCTTTGTATCTATGTTTAACACCAAGAATTTCTCTGGCTTCTTGGTTCTGTCCTTCAAAATTTTTCCCGTCTAGAAGTATACAAATCAGGATAATTATAGACCCGATTGTAGCCCAGGGAGCCTAAAAGTTGCCTCCTTGTTTTATGTAGCTTTTTTCCCCCAACTTGAATCTCTCCTACATATTGCTGTTGGTTTGAAATTCAAAAACAGAATAGTCACCATGATAGTGCCCTACTCAAAAGTTCACACTAGAGCCTATTAGCTTCTTGCATCTAGTAAAAATATTTCTACTATTTTAAAGGTCTCTAAAATCTGGCTTTGTTTTATCCATTCAATACTAGATTTTTTTGGTGATTTTTCTCCATAAAATCCATCTAATTCAGCTCATTGCTTTTTTACACTCTCCCCAACCCACCACCATAAATCCTGTGATCTTGTCCAAGAATACATTCTTGTCTTTATTAAAATTCTCTTCCATCTTCTATCCATTTTTCAATTTCCTTCAAGCCCAAAGACACAGTACCAGTTCTTCCTCCTGTGTAATACTTTCCCTGTTGCCTCAGCTTACATAATCTCTGTTCTGATAAGCATTTTTTTGTATTAAGCATTTACTTACATTTGTCATATGATTAATATCTTTTTATATATCATATTATCAAATTGTCTACATCAGTAGTCTTCTAATTATAGCAGCATTTTATGTAGGTGTATATATATATGTGTGTGTATTGTATAATCTTATTTATTTCATATATTCATCTTACCATTAACTAGCTTCTAAGCATTTTATGGATAGCCAACATTTCCCATATTATTCTTATGCTAAAAAGTACTTAGTGAAGACATAACTTTATCCTTAGCATTGAATATGTAATATGCACTCAAACACTTGAACCATATGCCATTGGGTTTTCAGTACATCCCAAGATATCCATGAGTATTTTTTTGTACATTTAGTACTATGACACTATTTATCCTGTACTTTTAATCATGATATGATTTATTCATTCTCTAACAATAAATTTATAGGCATGAACATGGTATAAAATCTTTGGTTTGTGCTGCTGATAGTTAGCATACTTTAAAATTTCCTGTTTGGTAGGTTCCTTATATTCTAGCCTTTGCCATTCATGTAAGGCAGTGGTTCTCAAACATTAGCACACATTTAGAATCACTTGGAAGGCTTGATAAAGCACAGATTGCTAGGCATACCTGAGAGTTTCTGATTCGGGGGGTTGGGGATGAGACTTCACAGATTTGACAAGTTCACAGATGATACTGCATCTGCTACTCCTGGGACCACACTTAAGAACCACTGATCTAAGAAATGAGAAATCCAGGTATAGAACCAAATTCTTTATCATTGAAGGGTATCATAAAGAAATTGGGAAAAATGCCAAAACTAAAATGCCAGAAGCAGAACACATTTCAAAGAAGAACATTGCTCTCCTATATTAAAAGTCTACATCTATTAATTTTTGGATCCTCTCTTTGCAGTCTATCTTCCCAGCCTATCTGCAGCTAAAAGTTTGCTACTTTTGTTTGTGTCTATGTTGTGTACTTTTATTGGAAGGGACTAATTTTATACATTTTTTGTAGCAAACATTTTCAAATAAATGAATAAATGTTTTCTTATTATAACACTTTAAAGTAAGTGTGATTTTGATTAAAATAATTTTTCAACTTTATATATTTGATATATCAAATGTTAAAAGAACAAGTATTATTTATTTGGCATCTGTTCATAATTTAAAACAGCAATAATTTTCCTGGAGGTATAATATATATATGTATCTTACATGCATTTAACTATGATTTCAGCACATATGCATATATACTATATACACACATAAACATATTAGTGCAATCAATAGAAGAAAACAGAGTGTATGGGATAGTCAGTATTTGGTTTTTGAGGTTTCTTAACCTAAAGTTCAGCACTGTAGTTTGTAGGCTATGAAATGTTAAGCAAGTTACTTCACCTCTCTCAGCTTCTATTTCTTCATCCATAAAATTCAGATAATAATATTTTCTTCATAGACAATCTTGTAAGGAATAGATGAGGGAATGTACTTAGCCAGTGTCTGGTACATAAAAAGTATCTGAGAATTGATAGCTATTATTATTCTTATTATTAATAAACAGTATCTGTGGAAGATGCTCAGTAAATGTTTAGTGAGTCAGTGAATGAAATAATTCATCTTAGCAGGATTTTAAAAAATATAATACCACATTCAAGGAAAATAGATGATAATTATTTACCCCAATATGTTAACATGTATCAACAAGCTAAAAAAATAAAAAACATTACGTGATAGCATAAATGTGGAAACTGTGGTTTGTGATGTTTACTTTTAATGTTTTAGTTCATGTTTGTGTTTTGCATGCATTTGTATTTAGTCATGGCTAATATAATGCTTTCCATGTGATAGAGTTCAGTGAATGTTGGCTAATTAATTACCTATAAGCCATTTGGAACATGAGCATATTTTCTGCTTTTCTTTCAACTCATTTTATGTGTATCGAAATCTATCATATTGCTGTCCTTTGAGTATGTACGTTTCAAGATTGATTTCTTTGTTCTTTGGTTGTATAGAAACCAAAGTGCTAACCTGGTGGAGAGAACAAGTGGGACAATTAGCCTTACCATGAACAACCTAAGTCCTGATGAATATTTTCACAGTTGCACTTACTCCACTACCTCATGGTTCCAAATAGCAAATGGAAAAAAATCTGACAAGAGTTCTTAAAAGAGAAATTCCATAGGTGCCTTGGTTAATAGTAGTAGTCAGCAATGAGTGGTGGTCTTACAGCTAATGATGACTTTATATGGGAATTTTTGCTGAATTTAATATGTTTCTTGTAACAGCAAGGTCTAAAATACTAATTGGGAATTTCATTTCTGGCCTTCACATTTTAGATTTCATTATTTAATGAGATAAAATAGAAAGATATTTTGGAGCAACAAAAATAGAAATAAAAGATTAACTTTTTCCCTTTCATGTGTAACTTTAGAGAGCTAGTGTTCTTAGGCACAGTTTCTTCTATAAACACAAACTCAGTCTAAACTATATCACAACTCCCCAGTATATCATTTGATTCCACTGAATTATGGACAGCTACTCTGTGAGGGCTTTTACTTATTGGGAAAGCTCTAAATTGTGAGTTTGTAAATAAGTATTTATGTTCCAGGCACTAGAGGTTAAAATGTGGATGAAAGCCTTGACCTAAAAGTTGTACTAAATGAACTGTTATTTGTGAGAAATCACCATTTGAATTAAGTTTCCCAATAGATGGCACCAGAAAACTGCACAATCCTTTAGGATAGAAGAGGCTGCCCTTCCAGGACTCATTGCTGAGAGGTACCCATGCCAGGGTACTTCGAAGATCTATCTTGTCCCATTATATCTCCCTTCCCATTTTATTCCCTGAATTTTCACCATAAGCATTATTACTGTATCCAATGACACAAAATGGGCATTTGTTCTCAGGAGAATAGTTAAAATGCATGTATTGCTCTTCTGTCCATGATATCCTCAGTATTCAAGTATTCCCAGAGTACAGTTATACAATGGGTGGCCCAAAACAAAGAATGAGGCCTTCTGTTATCTCTCTCCAAACTCATCTTCAATTCTCTCCATTATCTAAATCTGTTGAGATAATTTAGGAATCTGACCCATAAACTAGGGCACAGCCAAATATTGAACCTTGTAAAAGCCCCTAGAGACCTTCCTCTGGGTTATATTTGTCCAAAGATGGCTGCTAACTGAGGAAATGCAGTCCCTTGTCCTAACTGCCATTCACAGTGAAAGTTCACCAGATACACTGGGTATACTGCCTCCCTGAAATTTAGATTCAATTTATCTAGCATCTCTTCCTCTTTCTTCTGAAAATGTTACCAGAAGAGGCAGAGAGGTTGTCCCGTGACTTGTTATTTATGGGCTTGTGTTAGCACTTACTCCATATTAAATACTGTAAGCCAATTTATTCTGGAATTTTCCCCAGAAGCCATGCTAAGTTTGCTATATTATAATTTGTAGCACTTGTTCTTAGAAAACATTAATGATGCTATCTACAAGTTCTCTAAGAAGGGGCTGAGATGTAATTTATCTGAATCAAAAGATTTGAACTCATTGCTCAAAGGAGAAGAAAAAGAGAGGCAGGGTGCCAAAAGAAGTGGAATTTGCTGAACCTTAGAAAGGCATGACTCTAACATTTGCTCTGGAATAGGTATAAATTATCTTGCAGAAACTGCTGAGACTCTTCTGTTTCCAGTTCTGGTTGCTCTTCCTATGCTTCTCCTGTCCTTGCTACAGTTTCTCCTAGACATTGCTACTGGTTTGAGCTTCAAATCAACTTTTCACTTTTTCATGTGACTGCCCCATTCAAAAATTATAATCATTCCTAATAGTTTACTGTACTCATTGAAAATAATTTACCACTTTTACGGATCTCTGAATTTTGACTCGATCTTTAATATAGTTGTCTCTTGAAGAACACAGTGGATATGGGTGTCAAATCTGTGCAGTAGAAAATCAACATGTAACTTTTGACTACCTAAAAACTTAACTACTAATAGCTTACTGTTGACCAGAACATAAACAGTTGATTAACACATATTTTGTATTTTGTACATATTCTCACAATAAAGTAAGGGTAGAGAAAGGAAAATTTTATTAAGAAAATCATAACGTTTACTCAGCTGTAAAAAAAGTATGAAAACATGGGGCACCTGGCTGGCTCAGTCAGAAGAGAATGTGACTCTTGATCTTAGTTTTGTAAGTTTGAGCCCCACATTGGGTGTAGAGATTACTTAAAATCTTAAAAAAGAAAGAAAAGAAAAGAAAAGAAAAGAAAAGAAAAGAAAAGAAAAGAAAAGAAAAAAGAAAGAAAAGAAAAGAAAAAAGAAAAAAAGAAAAGAAAAGAAAACTTGCTACTTGCAACAGCACAAATGGAGTAGAGAATATAATGCTAAGTGAAATAAGTCAGAGAAAGACAAATACCATATAATTTCACTCATGTGGAATCTATGAAACAAAACAAATGATGAAAAAGAGACAGACTTAATTATAGAAAACAAACTGGTCATTGTCAGAGGAGAGGTGGCTGGGGGGATGGGTTAAAATGAAAAAAATATCATAAGGAAGAGAATACATTGAAAGTATTGTACTATTTAAAAATCCATGTAAAAGTGAACCAGCTCAAACCCATTGTTCCAGGGTCAACTGTACTAAATATTGTATATCATTATTTCCTCCAGAAACTCCATCTGATTCAGGACGCTGACTTCTTCCTATCTCTCCCAACCCCCAAGAACCTTTCATGATTATGTCCATGGATTTGCTACCCAACCCCCAAGAACCTTTCATGATTATGTCCATGGATTTGCTCCTGCTCTTTCCCCCATTAGAATTCTCTTCCATTACCTCTCTATTTACTAATATTCTATCCATCTTCCTGACCCACCTCTTGCATGATACATCCCTTAAAGGTTCACAGTCACTTTCCTCCTGAGATCTTTATGTGCAAATCATTTACTGATTATGTAGTTTATTATTCAATTAGTATCTTTTTATGCCACAACATTGTCTCATTATCTGTATTAATTGTGCTTTAATTATTGCAGCATTTAATTTGTGTGTTTGTGTGCATCCTATTTGTTTCTTGATGCATTTTCTTAGCAACTAAATGATAATCAATCTGTAGATAAACAACATATATTTTCTTATACTTAGTAACCAATATATCATACTTTTTTTTCATACCTAGAAACACTCTACACAGAGAGAACTTTACTGTTATTATTAAGCATTCTCTGTATACTTGATTTCGGGCCACTGGGCTTTCAGCATATCTCTAGGTATTCATGAATATTTTTATGCAATTATTTATTTGTTAATACTTAACATTGGTGAATCTCTTAAATACAGAAGCCATCTGAAATCTTTGGTTTGCTCAAGGCAAGTCTTTAGATAATTGAAATGAGCAAACAATAGAACACATTATGTATTTGGGTGTTAACATACATGCAAATTTTTCATTCAACTTCTGGGCAAATGGTTATTTATGGACTTGAACAAATTCAATCACTTAATGTATATCAATAACCAAAATGCCCTAAACAACTAACTGTTGAATTAAAAGCATATTTCCTAGCAAAACATTGCATGGAGGTGGTTAAAAATGAAGTATCTATATTTACATCTTAGTCTTAGTAGATTGAAAACTACACCTTTCTCACATCTCCAATTTACTACTCATATTTCAATATGAATTTGTTCTTGCAAAAGGTCAATAAAACAAAAAAAAAAAACACGTTAATTTATTTTGGTCAGCTTGTGTCTGCATCCTCCTAAAAAGTTTTGTTTTGTTTTGTTTTTAATGGAACTTGGTAGGAATACCACACACATACTCTGTCATGGAAAGACCAAACATAGCTTAAACCAGACAAAAATTAAAATGTGTTCTTAATCCCTTAATTCTGGCAGGAGATGCCTGCTGATGTTAAATTAGACTAAATAACAGTGATAAGTAAATTCTTTTAAAAAGTCCTAAATTGGGACGCCTGGGTGGCTCAGCATTTGGGCATCTGGTCATAATCCTGGGATTTGGGATCCAGTCTGCACTGGGCTCCTCACAGGGAGGCTACTTCTCCCTCTGCCTGTGTATCTGTCTCTCTCTGTGTCTCTCATGAATAAATAAATACAATCTTTAAAAAAAAATAAAAGTCCCAAATTTCCAGATAATATGTAGATAGTTTTCTACCATAGGACTAAAATAATACAAAATCCTCCTATGTTTAGGCACTGTTCTAATTATTTTATGGATACTATCTCATGTAGTCCTCACAAGAACCTAATGAGGTAGGTACTATTATTATGAGGGAACTGAGACACAGAGGGGTTAAGTAATTTGCTCAAAGTCACAAAGCAAATAATGGCAGGGCCAGATTTTAGACCCAAGTAGTCTAGCTCCAGAGAGATTGTATTCTTCACACTTTGTTAGACTGCTTTGACATACTGCTTTTTCAGCATTAATGTTGAATGACCAAAGAAAAATATTGAATGACTAAAAGGTAAAATCTCTCACATCAGGGAATAAGCTATTTTGATCTATTCCAGGAATATATAGATATCAGTACTTAATATAAACTTGTCAAGTGAAAAGAATTCCACTTTCCCACATATCATATTTCATAGATGCTAAGAAACATAATTTTTACATTTCACTCATTTACATTTTTGTTTGGCATCACTTTTAATGTAAACATTAAAATATGCCTTAAAATCTACAGCATTTTCCAATTACTGCCAGCAAGAAAATAGTTGTAAGGTGGTTGCTATTATCTGATACATTCTGATAAGCTCAAGGAAGAATTAGTATGAGAATTTGTAGGATGGCATCAGAGGCTCAGAGGAAAACCCCAGGCAGGAGTGATATATTTTGTTTTTTCAGTTTTTAATTATTTTTTAGTAAATGCTGCAGCATTAATACTCTTAAAGGTGCAGAGGACTTAGCTACCTTAAGTTGAAAGCTATTTCAGATGACTCAAATTGGAAGAATTTTTAGGAACATTTTAACCAATCTAGTTCCATTACATTTTCTTTTGGTTGAGTGTACAATGTCTAAGTCTAAGCAAACTCTTCCAGCAGGTATAAATTTTAAATTATGTGAGAGAATCATGTCCTGTATTAATGGCAGCACTTTTTTCTTTCTTAGCATTCCTGAAATTCACAGTCCATCTTACTTTCCATGGGATTTTGGAATCAATGGAATAAAGTAAAACATATTTTAAATATCACCATTCATATACTTCTAACAATAGTTATCTGTTGATTTTCTACCACCAGGAGTGATCTGAACACCTACTGTGCTTCTAAGCTCAATAAGCTGCCCTTCATGGGACCAATGACCACTATTGAGGTGTAGATGGCCAGGAATACATTATTTTTTCAGTAAGAACCTAATGGAGATAGACGAAGCCTGTGACCTAACTACATCCTTACCATATTTCTATAGCAGTCACATATCTATCTATTGTTATCTCTGAAACTATTTCTTTAAAAAGCAAGTGGACATATTAGAACCAAGCACAATTTTTCAAAATTGTGCCACTAGTTGTATCAATGTGTACACTATCATTTCCTTCAGATTTTGAGTCCTGTAGAAACAGTTAAAATACAAAAAGTTCTTCAGAATTGTGTTACTTTCCACAACATTTACTGTTTGTGATCCTTTTGAAACTTTGTCTACAATCTGCGGGGTGAAGAAACTCAGATAATTTTACCTTGAGTATTTAATTGTTTATAAGCTTTATATTCATGGCAGCAAATACATTTCAACTTAAGATGCACTTTAATGCCTGCTGACAATACAATTAAAACTTCGCATCTAAGTTGGATGTCCCCAAAACCTTGACAAGAAAACCAATAAAAGTAGTCTTGCATCCTGCGTCCTATTTCTTTGGAGAATAAAAGGAATGCAAATTAAGTCAATAAGAAACCATGGGCAAAATATTTTAATGGATCATCATCAAAGAGAACATAAAATCCTCTGTTCTTCAAATACCTATTACTGGATTTTTTTTTCTTTTCTATTTTTAATCTTGCTGAAATCAGC
This sequence comes from Vulpes vulpes, assembly GCF_048418805.1. Taxonomy (NCBI): domain Eukaryota; kingdom Metazoa; phylum Chordata; class Mammalia; order Carnivora; family Canidae; genus Vulpes; species Vulpes vulpes. Next base: position 43,493,528 of record NC_132786.1, on the reverse strand, counting down.
AACTAGAGAATGGCTCTGCCATTTTATGCAGGCTTTTGTGAATCAGTTAAATGTGACAGCCCTCAATGAAACTTGAAAACATAATTAACGCCAGATAGTTCTTCTAACCTTTACCCCATTGTCAAGACACTATATGCTTTTTAAAAAAAGTCCTCGGACCCTGCCACCTGTTTACTTCCTCCAGTCTCCCTCCTCACCCACTTTCTTTTTCAACTGAAATTCAAAGGCCAATTACAATAGTCATCTGGCTTTTTCCTTGCCTCTCACTTGCTTCTTTGTGCTTGTCCTGCAAACCCCAAATGCTGGTCAAACTCAGCTCTGTATATATGCATCACACCATCCATGCAGCTGAATGTGGCTGGAAAAACACAACCATATGGTCTGATTTCACTCTAAATTCATGTCTATAGCCTACACTTCTGTGTCTTCATCAGATTCAGTTTCCTCCTCCTTCTGGGCACATAGCTTGACCACATCTCCTAATCTCCTTTGCAACTGGCAGAAACCCTGGGATTTTATGCCCAGCTAGTGGAATGTGGAAGAACTGATATATACTATTCCCTGGTAGGACTCCTAAAAACCTGGGAACTGTCTTTTCCTTTCCCTTTCTTTCCCTCCCCTTCCCTCCCCATCCCTCCCTTCCCCTTCTCTTCCTTCCCTTCTCTCTTTTGATCTTCTTTCTCTTCCTTTCTTTCTTCCTTCCTTCCTATTTCCATCCATCCACCCATCCATCCATCCATCCATCCATCAGATCCATGAAGAAATTTTAGGGAGGACTTTGAATTTAGAGAGTGGGTTGGGAGGAATTCTCAATGAAAAGACTGTGTGGAACAGAGCACCTCTTTCTCCCCTTAAAACTTTCTAGAATGTAACAAGGTAGAGGGAAATAAAAAGCCTTTAATTAACTTCTGAGACTTGGGAAGTGTTTGTTAGAGTCACCTCCTTACCCTTATAATTACCACAAAAAAAATTAGTCCTAAGGCCTCAAGACAACCATGCTGAATTTCCCAAGCCTTTTCATAGGTTTATTCTCCTAAATGATTATTTCACACTTTTTCTTCTCACCCAGTGCTCACCCAGAGCTCATGTCTAAGATGACCCTCCAGTATGCGCTAGCCCCCAGGCCTCTCAACTGCTCAAGCATATTGCTCCACTGAGTCTCCCATCTTTTGCAAAATCAATTTCTCTCTATTAAATTATTCTTACCAACCAACCAACATGCTATTATTTCTTTCAATAATATAAAACACAAATTGGGGTGCCTGGGTGTTTCAGTCAATTAAGTGTCTGCCTTCAGCTCAGGTCATGGTCCCAGGGTCTTGGGATCGAGTCCCATTATAGGGCTCCCTGCTTTTGCTTCCCCCTCTCCCTCTGGCCCTATCCTCCACTCATGCTCTCTTTATCTCTCCCTTTTTCTCTCAAATAAATAAAATCTATTTTTAAAATCATGCAAATTATCATCACAGAAACATGTCTAAAAGATCAAGAATTACAGTAAATACGATTGACTAATTTCCAGTTAAAAGTCAAAAAGTAGGACAGCCTGGGTGGCTCAGCAGTTTAGCACTACTTTCAGCCCAGGGCCTTATCCTGGAGACCCAGGATCCAGTCCCACATCAGGCTCCCTGCATGGAGCCTGCTTCTCCCTCTGCCTGTGTCTCTGCCTTTCTCTCTCTGTGTCTCTAATGAATAAATAAATAAAATCTTAAAAAACAGTCAAAGAGTATCAGATTGAATTTTTTTAATTCCAGTTATACTCAAATTATCAGAAAAAAAATCCTAAAAATACTTATATTTCTGATTTTTATTTTTTATTCATGGAGATTTTCTCAAAACTGCTCCTGTCAACATTTTCTCCCTTCACTCCACTGAAGCTGCTCTTTCCTCTGACCCCCACATTACTAGTGTGTGGTCAAGTCATTCACATTAGCTAGAAAAGAAGCAGCATGTAATGTAATTGGTTGGCTCTCCCTTTTGGCTTCTAGGACACTTCAATCTCATGGTTTTCTCCCTATTTCACCATTTTCCCTGCTACTTCATCACCCTGATCTTTTTTTGTAGGTCACTCAGGGACTAAGTCCTTGGTCCTCTTCTATACCTACACTCACTCCCTTGGAAGTCCAATCCAGTCATAGCTGTAAATACTCTTTTTCTTTTTAAGATTACATGTATTTTTTTAAGAGAGACACACAGAGAGAGGCAGAGACATAAACAGAGGGAGAAGCAGGCTCCCATGGGGAGCCTGATGCGGGATTTGATCCCAGGACCCTGGGATCACAACGAGCTGAGGGCAGATGCCCAACTGCTGAGCTACCCAGGTACCCCAGTTGATGGCATTTCTATCTTTCCCACTTGTTCAAGCCAAATTCTTTGTAGTCAACCTTGACTCCTCCCTTTTTCTCGGACCTCATGTTCAGTGTGTCAGCAAATCCTATTGCTCTGAAGTAGACTGCATCTCACAATTCCACCAATAACCTTTTGGAATGCAGATAAGAATCACATCTTGCCTGGATTATCCTAAAGACCTCAGAACAAGTTTCTCTGCTTCCCTCTTTGCCTCCCTGCATCTATTCTCCAAATAGAAGCCAGAATGGTCATTTTAGTGTATAAATCAAATTGCTATGCCCTTTGTTCCTAATCCTACGACATCTCTCCATTTCTCCCAAAGTGAGAGATTGAATATATAAAGACAATGGGCAGACTGTTTATGACAAGAGAACTTTGACCTACAACCTCTGCAGCAACTGGACAGGGAGGATGAACCACAAGTTTTGCAGTAACCAATCCAGGCAGCCATACCACAACTTCTGCAGCAATTGATTCAGAATGGTCAGGATTTGGTCAAACACTGAAAATTCCCCTAATTTTTTTTTTTTTTTTTTTTTACCATTCCCTTCTACCTCTGATTCCAACTCAGGACCAACCAGGAAAAGCCAAACATAATCCCCAAACCAATTACAAAAGGTGTCCCACTCCTACTTAGCACACTCCAGCCAATATCCTCCAATTAGATCATATCTGAAGATATCTCTCTTTTTTTTTTAAGAGTTTATTTATTCATGAGCAGCACAGAGAGAGAGTCAGAGACATAGGCAGAAGGAGAAGCAGACTCCTTGCAGAGAGCCTGATGCGGGACTTGATTCCGGGCCCCCTGGATAACAACCTGAGCCAAAGGTGGATGCTCAACCACTGAGCCACCCAGGTGCCCCCTTTTTTTTACTGTAAAGTTTTTCTACTCCCCTAGATACCTTTGGATCTCTGCTAAATTCAAGTGATGGTAACTGATTCCTTTGTTACAACAAGCTCTAAATGGATCACCTCTGCTTACCCCCCTTAGGGTGGTCTTTGTTTATCTTCACAAGAGTAAGTCCCCAAATTTCTATGGCCTTCCAGGCTCCCACTGATCAAGAGTTGAGCTACCACTTTGACTTCATCCCCTGTGCCTCTGTTTCTGTTCCATCTTCACAAGCCACACTAGTCTCTATGCTGTTCCTTGAACACACATGGCATGGTCCTGCCTTAGGGCCTTTCCACTGGCCGTTTTTCCATCTTTGAATGATTTTCCTTGCATCTCTCATATCTAGTGGTTCTCTCATTACTTCCTTCAAGTCTTTGTTCAAAGTGACTTTCTCAGTGAGGTCTTCCCTAATTACCCCCACCCGTACTCCTACATTTAAAATATTATTTTTTGTTCTACTTTGTCCCATCTTGATCTTTCCTGTCTTTACTGTCTTCTAATATAATTTTATTTATAACATATTATCTTTATATGTGAATTTTTAAAACAATTTTGTTTATTTATTCATGAGAGACACAGAGAGAGAGAGGCAGAGACACAGGCAGAGGGAGAAGCAGGCTCCATGCAGGGAGCCCAATGTGGGACTCGATCCCAGGACTCCAGGATCAGGCCCTGGGCTGAAGGCAGGAGCTAAACTGCTGAGCCACCCAGGGATCCCCTATATGTGAATTTATATATGCCATATATATATACATACACACACAATAGAATATATGTTATCAAATATTTATTTTGTATCTACACACAATATGATAAGCACAAGGAAGTATTTTTGTCTGGGTTTTTTTTTTTTTTTTTTTTTGCCATCATACCCTAGTGCTTGAAACGGGACATTTCGTTGCATGTGCTAGGATGGAAGACTTTCCCTTTATCTCTTCTAGGTTATTTGGCTTGTCTAATAATTAAATTGAAATGAGACAGATTAACAGGAGAGAAGTTTTATGTTTGGGAGTCCCAAAAACATGAGACTCAAAGATAGTCAGCAGTGTAGTTTTATTTATAGGCCATGCTGAGCTAAAGGGAAGCCAGTAAGAGTCTTGGGCTTCAAAGAAGATGAATAGAGCAAATGTTTGGTAAAATATGCTTGCCATGTCATGCAGATAGGTCTTTCTGATTATCTTTGGTATTAGCTTTCTCCTGGTATAAAGACCCTCTATCTAAACTATTTTAGGCAATTAGGGAAAGGTAAACAGGTCTTTCTGAGTCTGCTGGGCCTTGTCTTCAAATCAAAATAATGCGCATGCCAAAATGTCATATTTTGAGGTGTGTATTCTGTTCTTCCTCACTTAGGTACCTTATACCCTATTTGAACGGAGTGATTCTTGAATACTTTAGTCTGTTTTCATAACATGGGAACAAATTTAGCATTCAGATATCAACTCTCCATAAAGAAAGTGACAACTGAAGGTAGTCAAATGGTACACATTTACAGTTATGAAATAATCCTGTACACACCAGAAAAAGACATTTAAGGCAGTCATACAAAAATATATCCAACATAGTAATGAAGATGTAATGTACAGCATGGTGACTTTAAAAAGAATGTTTTTAATTTTAAAAAAGAAAATGAATGGGTTCCTGTGTGGCTCCGTTAAGCATTTGTCTCTTGATTTTGGCTCAGGTAATGATCTCAGGGTCCTAGGATCAAGCCCAACGTCATGTTCTATGCTCAGCACAGAGTCTGCTTGTCCCTCTCCCTCTGTCCTTCCCCCTATTTGCTCTCCCTTTCTCACTCTCCCTATCTCTAAAATAAATAGGTAAATAAATAAGTAAATAAGTAAATAAATCTTTTTAAAAAAAGAAAATGAAGATTGCAGATTATTTTTATCTGTTCCACATTGTAGTCTACTGTTTGAATATGAGGCATATTTTGGTTTCACACTGCAATGTGAGTTTTGCTGTGATATTCAACATCTTGTGTCTAATGACTTTGTGTGGAAGAAATATTTTAATATATAATACTCAAAGCCAGAAATCCTCAAACTATAAGAGTGCACCAGAATCACCTGCAGGACCTATTAAAATACATGTTGCTGGGCCCCACGCCCAGAATTTCTGATTCAGTAAATCTGATGGAATTTGACAATTTGGAGTTCAAACAAGTTATCAGGTGCTGCTGCCGCTGCTGCTGGTGATCCAAGGACCACATGTTGAGAACACTGTTGTAAGGTTTGCTACTGAAAGTGTGATCCATGGGCCAGCAGGATAGACATCACCTGGGAAAAAGTTAGAAACTCAGAAGCTCAGCCTTTCCCCAGTTCTATTTAATTAGAATTTGCATTTTAACTAGATGATTTAACAAGGTGCATTCTCCAGATGATTTGTATGCATATTAGAGTTTGCAAAACATTAAGGTCTAAAGAATAGGAAGGACATAGGGTCAAATGTTTTCCCTCAGGCTGGATGAAGGCCAGAGTTACCAGGTGTAAAGATAGCCAAGTGGTGGGAACCCTTAAATTACATATGATTATATATATGTTTGTAGTCTACAAAAACATACTTTAAAAAGGCAATTTGTTGCAGGTGGAGGAGCTTCAGGTTCAACACACAACCAGCAACCCAGGTGGCAGGCAATCGGAAATAAAGCTGAGGTTTCTAGGGGCATTAACAGGCCCAAGTGAACATCATCAACACACACTTGAGCCTAGAAATTGTTTAAAACTAGGAGCCATCAGGCAAGTTTCCATCTACTATCTCCAGTATTCTAACTCTTGGAAAGTATGAGACTTTTATGTGAACTCCTTCTGTTTTCCATGTTCTTAGTTTCATGGAAGAAGTAACAATGACAGGTCTGAAGGCGATAAGTTAAAGAGTAGTCTGAACAATCAGGAACTCAGGCTGGAGGTAGAAATGGCCAATGAAAGGCGTATATCCAAAGAAATTTCCTATCTTCTCAATTTTTCTTTGTCTAACATCAAAACTTTTATGTGCAGTAATAAAATGCAAAGGAATATCAAGGAAGGCTTACATCTCAAAGTAAATGTATTCATTTTATTCCCCCACTGCTCATGATATAGCATTTTTTTCTAAATGATTATGTTCATTTTATGTCTAATATTTTAAAATAAAACTCAGTATTAAAATGATAATGGGATAAAATTTGTGACAAAAAGTCTGTGCAACGCTAGTGTTTCTTAGGGAACATTTATTACCAGGTAAAGGAAGTATGCACTGAAGATGATAGGTAATTGTTATGCAATCAAATCTTTTCTAATACAGATCAGAACATAAAGCATTCCTAACCTCTACAATAAAATGATATGGGTAGTACATTCATGATATGTTGATAAGCTAGTATATGTAGGAGGCTTTAAAAAGATACCAGTACAACTAGGTACTTACCCAAAGATAACAAAAACACTACTTTGAAAAGATAGTATGTGCCCTTATGCTTATTGCAGCATTACTTACGATAGCTAAAATATGGAAACACCCCAAGTGTCCATGGATAGAAGAATGGATAAAGAAGATGTGGTACACAAACACACACACACACACACACACACACACACACACACGTGGAATATTACCCAGCCATAAAAAGGACGAGATCTTGCCATTTGTGACAACATGGATGTACCTAGAGGGTATTATGCTAAGTGAAATAAATTAAAGAAAGACAAATACCATATGATCTCACTTATATGTGGGATCTAAAAAACAAAAGACACAAACAAAAAGCAGAAACAAACTCCTAAGTATAAAGAACAAACTAATGATTGCCAGAAGGGAGGGAAGGGTGATGGGCAAAATGGGTGAAGGGGATTGGAAAGTACAGGCTTCCAGTTATGGAATTAGTAAGTCAAAGGGATGAAAGGTACAGCATGGGGCACGTAGTCAATAGTGCTGTAAAGGTGTTGTATGGTGACACACTGTAGCTACACCTGTGGGGAGCACAGGTAGCCTAAGATATAGAGTTTTGGAATCACTATGTTATACACCTGAAACTAATGTAACATTGTGTGTCAACTATACATCAGTTTAAAAAATGATGCTACTGTAAATATTTTTAAGAGTACCTGTTTGGTCTTTTATGCTACTGAAGTTTCCTGTGGATTTTTATTTCAACCTGGTCTGAGGGAATATATTTTGCTATTTTAGTAAATTGCTCAGTTCTCATTTGCTGAATGTGACCTTTCTTATCTTTAATTAGAAATGTTTGATGTGATTACAGAAATTATAATGTTGAAAGAAGTTAGATTTTTACAGTCATATACAGGCTTGTAAAGTTAGTTTATAGCCTTATAACAGTAACAGATTTCATAATGGTTTAAACTGCCTTCTCTGTGTCAAATTAGGATGATAATACTAAATTTACTAAGACATGTAAGCAGTTCAATGTAATACTTCCCATTAGGCTTTACCTCTCTTCCCTGGAAAAGAATCGTCAAATGTAGCCATGAGAGTATATTGCCTAAAAGAGAAAGCCCATTTCAAAAAATGAAGTGCTTTTTAAACAATTTGAAAATGACTTGCCCTCATTGTTTATTTGCTGCCATGATTATGGTGCTGTAAGGAGAGTAAACTTTCAGAACAAAGGAGTGAAACCCGAAATCAACTATGTTCTTAATTTTTTTTTTCTGTCTTCTCCTGGCCATCACTGCTGTGCGTTGTTTGTAAGGATCACACACTTACTTAAAGTGAATACTGTTTTTATCCAGCGATTATTTGCAGGTGACATGGTACATACATAATAATTGCTTATGTTTATTAATCTTTAAAATTTTAATGCTGGAATGACCACTGAGCGGGACTATAATTAGCAATTTTCTGCTACATTTAGCCAAATTTTGGGTCTGTGGCTACACAAATAGCTTTTCTTTTGAGAAGATATGCTTCATTTGTGTTCCCTAAGAATTCTGTCTCCTGTCTGATTAATGGTTCCCAGACTGACCACACTGTGGGCTATATGACAGAGATATATTTCTGGGTCACAAAAAAAGTGATTAACCCTGTGTTTATTCAGTAGATGCAATTACAGCCATGCCACACATGAGGAACAATGTGGCTTTCCATGTAGGTCTACAAACAAATGAGATACCACTTACAGAGATGTCATCTCTCTTCTCATCGAGTGCACCACACAGATGTCAGGCTCTATGACGACAGGAAAACCAGTGTGTTTCCTCCTCAGCATCAGCATCTCTAGATGTCTCCCATTCATCAGCCTAGGGCTTCTGCTCTATGAAACTTCATCAATTCTTTCAGACACTCCAAACAACACCACGAAGAGGCCATGTGAGGACATAGTGAGAAGGTTCTGATGGAGAGTGAGGAAGAGAGCTTTTGCCAGAACCTGACCAGGCTCTTGCTTTGGTTTTGGGCTTCCAGCCTCCAGAACTGAGCAGAAGGAATGGTCTGTTGTTTGAATCCCCCCAGTTCATGGTATTTTGTTATGACAGCCTATGCTGACTGAGACCTCATCCGGTCAAAATTCTCTAAATTTGAAGTTCAGTAAAGATGTCCAATCTCAAGCATTTTTTTAAAAATATTTTATTTATTTATTCATGAGTGGCACAGAGAGAGAGGCAGAGACATAGGCAGAGGGAGAAGCAGACATCCCTTGGGGAGCCTGATGCAGGACTTGATCCCAGGACCCTGGGTTCACAACCTGAGCCAAAGGCAGATGCTCAACCACTGAGCCATCCAGGTGCCCCTCAAGCATTTTTTTAACTTCATTTGAAGCTTGAAGGACCAGTTCCTCTGTAATCTAATAAAGATATCTTTAAATAAGCAAGTTTAATTTCTAGGCAAAGAAAATTATTTTATAGGAATTTGCAATTATTCATATTTCTTCCCATGTTACAATGTGCATAATTAATATTTGGGAAGGGGCACTTGAATCTTGGAATTTGCTTGAGAACCATAAACCACCAGCACAGTTTATTAATGCCATGTGTTTTCACAAGAAAGAAGTGTTAATTACCTGGTGATTTCTGGGGCTCTTCATGACGGCAATGTGGGATTTCACCCAGTGTCTTCCAAATACCCTCCCACTCTCTATTATGGATTAAAATATGTGTAATGAATGTTGTGCTTTAACTGAGGACTCAAGCATTCCTCATTGTACTCCTGGATGGTGGGTCTTCAGAAAAAAAAAAAAGTGCACTACCTGGAGTCGCCTTGAACAGCCCTACAGTTTTTGGGCTCTAATACCCTCTCTTAATGTGGACATTATCCAAGATTTTTTTCTAAGGTGAATAGTTGTCAGGTTTACTAAAAACCACAAGATCTATGGAAACGGAGAGGTCATTTTGTTTTCTCTCCTCATGAATGCTAATGCATTTAATAAGAAATAATAGCAGAGCTCAATTATCCCTACAATAAAATCCGTGATGCTGTTTTCGCACACAAACACGATTTCTTTAGCAATTATGCTCTAGCAACTGCGTGAATTGTTGAATTCTCTGAACTGTCCTTCTCCCCCTGAACACATCACTGGTCTTCTGGAATGTTCTTGGGATTTAGAGCACGAAGCTACATAGTAAAAATTTATCCCTGAAAAGTTTAGAAACACAACAGGCATCAGACTCACTGAAGGGTTTAATGGATAGAGAGATTGATTTGATATCCTCACTAAATACTTCTCTTTGCAGCAACGTGGGAGTTTGTGACTGTTTGGTAAACCATCAGGAATAATTGTAGTTATTATTTTATTAGTAGCTGAGGGATACTGTTATACTTCTTCTCATCTTGATTTTTTCAGGGAATTTGTTGTGGAGTTTTCTGCATCTTAATTTAGTAAATGAGCTCAGAGCACATCCTTGCTATCATCCATTAACAAGCACACACTGGTCAACTAGGCATTATTTACGGGAAATTTTTGATACTCCTCTCATGCTTTCAAGATCTTACCAGCTAGGCTTAATGGGCCTCTTTTAGTCATTCTCTTCAATGTAAAATGTAAAATTAAAATGTAGGGCAGCCTGGGTGGCTCAGCGGTTTGGCGATGCCTTCAGTCCAGGGCCTAATCTTGGAGACCAGGGATCAAGTCCCACGTCCGGCTCCCGCATGGAGCCTACTTCTCCCTCTGCCTGTGTCTCTGCCTCTTTCTCTGTGTGTCTCTCATGAGTAAATAAATAAAATCTAAAAAAAAATAATAAAAATAAAATAAAAATCTTTTAAAAATTAATTAATTAAATTAAATTAAAATGTATTTAAAAGTTTTTATTCCCCTCACATAGGAAGTCAAATGTGGAAAGACAGAGATATTCTTACATGAATATCTCTCGTAAAACTGTGCTTTTCAACTTTATAAATTTGGCAAGTGTATCTTTTGTGCCTTTATTGTATTCTTTGTTTTGTTTTGTTCTGTCTCTCCTGTGAGTTGTCCTCCTGCATTCTGAGGCCCTCCGGGTTAGATTGTGGACATGTGGATGACACATCTCAGTTTTAAGCATCTCTCAAGCACTGGAGTTTTGATGGATTTTTTTTGTTTTTTATTTTTAAGATTTTATCTATTTGAGAGAGACAGCAAGAGAGAGCTAGAGTGGGGAGGAGAGGGAAATGCAGGCTTGTCATGAACAAGGAGTCCAGTTCAGGCCCCGATCCCAGGACCCCAGGATCATGACCTAAGCCAAGGCAGACACAACTGACTGAGGCATCCAGGTGCCTCTCAAGCACGGGGTTTTAATACACACCCAAGCAAGCCTCATGTGGAAATGGAAGTAAATTTTTTGCTGGGGAAAGGTATTTCCTAGCAAGATAGAATCAAACTATGTCTTTTCTGCAACATATAAATGCAGCCTCATCTTTATAATCAGAACAACCTATGAAATTATATTGAAATCAAACTAGCTGTGCATTAGGAGAATGAGAAATACTAGTGTTAGATGCTCCTAAAACTAAGTCGTGCCCTCTAACTTAGTGCTAACATTAGTATTTTGGAAGAATGAGAAATTGTTAAAAATAAAGAAGACAGCAGGTTCAAAATGGAGTCACTAATGCTAAGCCCCATGTCACCAAACTGACTTAATTACATTAATTACTTAATTAGTTTCAAAACTCCCAGAAATAAAATCTTAAAACCATCAATCAGGACTGTCCTATGCTAGTCACCTGATCAGCATTAGTTAGGTAATCTGTCTGATGGGCCCCTCTTTTCCCTACAAGGGAAGTAACCCTGCAATAACCAGTGCAGTTTTTGCCTCATACAATTTCCTCATTCCTACTTCCTCTGCCTATAAAATCTTTTCTCTTGCATACCTCTTTGGAGCTTCTTTCTACCTGCTAGCTTCGGTGCTGCCCAATGATTCATGAATCATTGAATAAAGGCAGTACAGTTTTTAAAATATTCTCAGCTGAATTTTTTTAACAAAATGTAGTGGTTATGTCCACAGATTGTAAACCAGAGGGATCTGGGTTCAAATCTAAGTGTAACAACACTCATGACATTGAGTGAGCTCCCCTGCCTTTCTTTATCCCATTTTTGCTATTGTTTATCTGTTAAGTGGAAACCAGCAATAAGCATATCCACCTCAAAAGGCTTTTGTGAAAGGTGAAGGTGAGGAAATGTGCAGAGGGCCTAGCACAGACTCAGGCTCGGGCTGTGGAATATTCCTGCAGACCCAGGAGCAGCCACAGGCTAAGCACTTACGACCACTCTGGAGCTCTGGATCCAGTCCCCTCTCACCCTCTCAGGACACTGCTTCAGCAATGGTACCTCTCCTACCGCATGACTGCATGAGGTCTCTCTTATACCATCAAACATATGGTGATATAGCACATGTTTTAAAAAGCTCTCTCTTGACCTCATGTCATGTTCTAGGTACTTTTAGGCAACTTCCTTGAGCAATGGAAAGCTGAATAAGGTAAAAGGGCCCAAGGGATCCCCAACCCCCCTAGTTGAATACAAACAGGGCCATTAGGCCACCCACCAGTTACTCACACCTGGACACAGTGACCAAAAAGGAAAATCCCACAGGTTCTAGTCAGAAGAAAGGCAGGCAGGGGCAAGGCCCCCCTCCCCTCCTAAAAGGAAACTACCCTACAAAGGAAAAAGACCCCATCCTGTTGTTCTACACCACCCTGGAAGGAGCCCTCCACCCTTTCCCATGTGAATAACTCCCTGATCAGTAGAGAAGTGTGCGGCAGAACCTAATTGGGAGACAGGTGCACATGGTGGGGATCAATCAGATTAAAATAGCCCAAACCAAAGAGCCAATAGAAACTCCTAGATTTGAATGCCAAATTGGCAATCCTCTCAGGTCTCTTCCCTCCGCCCAATAAACTTTGCTTTGCTGCCCACCGCTCTTCCTCTGGCCTCCCTCTTCATTCTTTGAAGCAGCAGGACCAAGAATCATGGGCACTACAGGGAAGGAAATCCTGCGGCAGTACCTCCACCTCCCCGCTTAACTACAGCACCCCCAGCCCCACCCCCGACTGTCTCCTGGCAGACTGTCTCTCCTCTGCTGTCCCGCCCGCCGGCTGCTCCTTTGTAGTGTATTCAATAAACTTCTATCTCCTTTGCTCTGCCTTGGGTGAATTCTTGCCCCCACGCCCACCCTGTGCTGCCAGCCTCCACCTGAGCAGAATGCCCCACAGGTACTACCTATTTCTTTGCATCTTTCAGCAGAAAAAATTAAAACAATTGTCTAATTTCACTGCTTCCAAATACTCTGGCATTGTTCCTTGAACTAACTTTAGTCAAGGTTTTGCCCAAGTCACTTTGCTGAACTTGCTTTTGTCAGGGTGACCAAGAGCCTCACATCAGCAAACCCAAGGAGCAGTATTTAGTCTTTGCCTTCTTGATCTATCGGCAGCATTTGATTCAGCTTAGGACTCCTTATTTTCAAAATATTTCTTTCACTTGGTTTCCCGAACACCATCTTTTTGGTTCTCGAACAGTCCATGCTTGAGAGCTAGTTTGTGCAAGCATACCCAGAATGTCCTTGTTAATCACTGTCTTGAGAATGTGGAAATCCTGTCCTCCCTCTATATTCTTGTCAAGCAGAATGTGTTATTTGGTGTCAAGGTCAGGAGTTCTGGGGGTGGCCAGCCTGGAGCATCTCTCTTGTAACAAAGAGTTTTCAAGTGCCACACCTTCATCTCCTTAGAAACAGCAGTGGATGCTCAGTCCAGTCAGAAGCTCCTAGACTCCCTGTAAGTTCCCTCAGTAAACCTATATCTCAGTTGCTGTCTCCAGATCTTTTCTTTGTCCTCACTGGACCATCACTCACCCTGGATGTGGCTTCATGGTTCTCTTGCTCTACTGGCCATCCCCACAGTATAGAGGATGGCTCCTCAGCTCTTGACAGCTCAGGGTTCAATGCCCTTGGGACTCTGTAATTATATCCAAATACACAACTTTCCTAGGTGATCTCTTCCGTCCTCATGGTTTTCAATACCTATGTACACTGACAGCTCCCACATGTATATCTCCTGCCTCGACCTCGAAAGGGAGCAGAATATACCATTTTGGCATATTGATTATTTTGAATAAAAAGTACTTGAGTAACAGCTGATACCAGAAGGACAGTCTAAATCCCCTTTGACACCCTGAAAGTAGGAGATAAATCTCTCATGCGACAGTACCTTCCTGTACAGGAAGGCATAATGCATCTTTACCACCAGAGAGAGGGAATTTAGGACCAAGGAGACTATATAAACAAACTTGTTACTTCACCAATTTACTACTCCATGCCCAAACCCCTCTATCTTGTCAATTCTTCACGAAGTTATTGTTTCTTTCTCTAAAAGTTTTAAAACTGCCTCTTTTGGTCACTTCTTTGAATTCTATATACCTATAAAATTATTTTTTTCTCCTGTTAAGCTATCAGTGTTGATTTAAATATGAGACTGGCCAAAGAACAAAGGAGGAAAGAAGGAAAATTTTTTTCACCCCTACAGTTTCTCCTCTGATCTCCAGATTCACTGCCCACCAGATGTGGCATCTCAAAATTGGCATACCTAAAACCAGGCTCCTGATTCCTCACTCACCCTACCCGCCCATCTCAACTCTGGCAATTGTCCCCAAATCCAAATCCATATATGAAAACTCTTTGCAAGCCATCAGCAAACCCTTTTGCTTTACACACAGGGTTCCTCCTCCCATTCCAGCCTCCATCATCTCTCATCTTATTTAACGAAATGCCTCTTTATTGGATTCTCTGTATCCACATTTTTCCTCTTCTCCCTTGACTCTTTTTGTCTATCTCCTTACAATAACCAGTAATCCTTTTAAAATATAAGTATGATTATGTCATGCTCAAAACCCTCTGTTGACTTTTCACTCCATAAAATCCAAAGGCCAAGACAAGCACCTCCACAAACACCCTGCCCCCTCCTGCTACCTCCTGCACTGCATGTTCTACTTCCTGTCTCAGTCCTCATTCTGCTCCAGCCACACACTAATATGTTGTAACTCAAAAACACCAAGCAAGCCCAGGTCCCGAGGCCTTTCATTTGCTGCTCCATTTGCCTGAGATAGCAGGTGACATGGCTTACTTACGGTTACCTTAGCTTTGCATTCAAATATCACCTTACGATAGATGACTTCTTTGGCCATCTTATAAGATACCCTCTATCATTCTAATTCAGCATCCTTACATTGCTTTATTTTTTTCCATTACACTGGCCCTATATTTATTTGATATTCACTCCCATAGAATGCACACTCACAGTAATAAGAATATTGCTGGTTTTCATAGTTTTATCCTCAGTGACTAAAACTGTGTTAGCCATATAGTAGGAGCTCAGTCAATATTGTATGGATGATTAAATGACTGGAATAGTCCCTAACTGCATTGTTTGGAGTTTTTAGACTAAGCATGTAGGAATCTTAGGGTGTATGGAGGAATTCAGCAGAAACCAAGGAAAAGTGTATTAAATTAAGAATAAGATTGTGCATGGTTTCTTGTGTTAAAAAATGGTAGTTTTTGGTATTTACCCAAAGAAAACCAAAACACTGATTCAAAATGATATATGCACCCCTGTGTCTGTGGCAGCATTATTTATAATAGCCAAGATATGGAAGCAACCCAAGTGTTCATTGATAGATGAATGGATAAAGAGGATGCAGGGTGTATATATGTAAAATATTTCATTGTATGTATGTATGTGTGTGTGTATATATATGTGTATATGTGTGTGTATACACACACACACACAATGAAATATTACTCATCTATTAAAAAATGAAATCTTGTCATTAGCCACAACATGGATGAATACTTAGAAGGTATTATGCTAGGTGAAATGAGTTAGACAAATTCCTTATGATTTCACTCATATGTGGAACCTAACAAACTAAACAAATGAACAAATAAAAAACAGATAGAGGCCCATAAATACAGAAAAGAAACTGATAGTTGCTAGAGGGGATGGGCGAAATGAGTAAAGGGGAATTGGAGGTACAGTTTCAAAGTTATAAAATGAATAAGTCATGAGGATGAAAGGTAAGAGTGGTGTTACTACAGCTATGCCATGGGAATGTCAAGATGTGCATGAATTATTGAGAAGGCACCTTTTGTATGTCTACATTCTATGGAGCAGGTTGGCAAGTTAGCAGCTGGTAGAGGCTAAGGATAAGTAGTCATATAATCAGCATGACGTTAAAGAAGGTTCATCTCAGAAGAACGTGTTATCAAAGCAGTTTCCAAGTGATGTTGTCAGGGAAGAGCTACAAAGAGCTGATTTTGACTCTCCTGTTTTTTTTTTAAAGCAAGGCACTGACTGCCCTTTGTTGTGAACTGCCTATTCAGGAAATAGCCATAGAGATATGTACAGCAAACAACAAATTTCCTTACAACCTCGGAAGATACTGTGTCTCCCTGGAACAAAGGTCAAACATGCCTACTGCAGGTTATAAAAACTTTGGTTTTGCAGGTCCTCTTCTGCAATACAATCTACCACATTGGCGGGTGTCATCTGGTCTTCTTTGTGTGGCCCTGTGGGAACTGGAGCTCAGGAAACTGGCACAAAAATGCGAACACTCTGGCTACTGCTATTACTTTGAGTAATAATTTATCTTTCATCTCTGACCCGAGAATTCATGTCACCTGCCAATATCTATAACACTGTGGCAGGCTAACTTGTTAGCTTGCAAGTAGGGTAATATTTCAGACCATTCATAGTCCTTGACAGTTTTGGCAATGAGAGTGGGATGCTGACGAAGTTTTGCCTTGCTAGAAGATAAGGAACAAGGACCTCATGGGCTGATTAACAACACCTGAGGGGAGTCTGTGGTAATTGGTACATGGAAATTGAACATGTTGACCAAATTGTGTGATCGGTTGGACAATAAATGGTTCTCCACCACTGAGCATTACTGAGGGGAAACTGGGGAAGTGGTCATGGGCTAAGCATACCAGGAAGTAGGCCAAAACCAATTGCCTATGTGGTATGTCATCATGGTTGACTTTCCTCAAGGCGGAGGAACTTCCTTGAGAGCCTATCGGTCAGCCTAAATCCATTGCATTGTAACAAAGAGGGCTAAGACTCATCCCAGGCAGACAGAATTTTCCTACCCTTTTCAGGCAACATTTAAAGAGTTGTGCATCTACAGTGAGTGTGAGAAGAGGAAAATGTGGTACTACTCCAAGGAGAAACTAAGCTAATTTTTAGAACCTTGGCTGGTCCCCCTGGGATGTGAGAGCAAGGAGCTTATATAGAAAGAGTGATTTTCTATATAAAGAAAAGGGTGGCCCAGTGGTTTGGCACTACCTTCAGTCCAGGGCGTGATCCTGGGGATCCAGGATCGAGTCCCATATCGGGCTCCTTGCATGGAGCCTTCTTCTCCCTCTGCCAGTGTCTCTCCCTCTCTCTCTTTCTCTGTCTCTCATGAATAAATAAATAAAATCTTAAAAAAAAAAAAAAGAAAAGAAAAAGAAAGAGTGGCAACAGCTGGTCCATTTTATAGCCCAATCTCCCTGCAGCCTGTGATGTCAACTGTAGAGGACAACAGTATAGACCATACAAGTTGGCTTGTTTGTTGGGGTGGGGTGTTTTTGTTTTTTCTTTTTTGCAGTGGATGCTGGCTGTGATAAAGTGTTAGTCCTTTCAGGCAGGTCTCTCTGAGACAATTAAAGTCCTGGGACAACCATAGAAGAGACATTGACTAGTATTCTGAATCTTGCTGCCCTGGATTAGATTTACAATGCCAATAAAAAGGACCCACTGGAGAATGAGAAACTGACCCAGTGAAATTTAAGTAAATATCTGTGACTAGCTCCACAATGTTGAAAATTTCCTTAGCCCTTTTGTTGGGTTTAGGCAAAAGCTTGAGATGTTGTGTGGAAGTAGGGCCCCAGGTGTCCCACATTAAAGTGGGCACATTTAAAAAGTGGCTACATCTGAGCCAAGCACGTATCAGCTAGAGTGCGAGCTTGGGGGTGCTGCTGGGAAGCCGTGCTATGGTGACGCGGGAGCAGAAGGTAAGCTCAGGGCAAAGTACAAGCTGACATCTCCCCAAACCCCCACTCCCCAAAGACCCTGGAGGTGGGATATATGTGAACTTCTTCAGGAAACTGTGGCTGCCTTAATGTTTTGCTAGAGAATAAAAACTTTATCTTGACCAAAGCCCAGGCATCCTCTAAGTCGTCTTTAAGGTGCAAAAGTCCCTTTAGAGGCTTAGGTTATCTCTAACCCCCTCCCTCCCTCCACAGACTTAATGGTATGTAATCAGTCATTTCTCACAATTCCAGTGCAGCTTTTTCTGCCCACAGGGCTGTAATAAAAACACCTTTTTCACCAAAAACCTCTCAAGAGTTCATTCTTGGACTGCACTTCGAATTCCATCTGTGGTGCTGCTGAGTAGAGGGGCTCCCTGCTACAGGCAAGAGATTCTCACCCACCCTCCCCCACATTATCTCCTTCCCCCCCCCCCCCATAGAGTACTGGGTGAGGTAAGAACATTGAAGTTCATTTGGTGGAGTCAGAGCTGCTGCTACACCTCTCAAAGCTACAGGTAAATGCAAAGACTTGGTGAATGGCCTAGAGCCCCGCTCTCAGTGTTGCCCCTGCCCTCCAGCCTCCTTCTGTGCTGACCTAGGCTACTTTGAGGAAGTCATCTAGGGGTATACTTGAGGTCTCCCCAGTCAGGGGGGCTCAAAGACTATATGTACCCACCTGAGTATGCTTGGGAATTTCGAATGGGGAAGAATTGAAACTTTCATGGAATTTGGATCTAGTTGCCCTGGGTATAATCATAAGCAGACCAATGGAAGGAAAAGGTGCCTAGGTGCAGCTGCCCAGGTTTGCTGAGACTTAAAAGCAGGGAAAGGAGCTAAAGTGACCTTGTGGGCCTATCCTATGTGCTCTTGCTGATGTTTCTTTATCTGTTTGTATAGAAGAAATCGATGTGTGAACTTTGTAGTTCCTGGCCCATAAGGTTTTTCACATGTAGAAAACCACTAGTGGAATGTGAAAATTGTTTCCTCCTTTGCATCCTCATCTTCTCCTGGCTGGTCTAACAGAGGACAGCATCTCAGAATGGGGAAGAAAAATGGCAGGCTTGATGAAGGGCTGAAAAGGAAAGAAGTAAAATAAGAGCTACAGTAGCTGAATACGACAGTCTTGTACAGTCATAGGAAACGCTCCCTGGAGCTAGAGGTTTGCAGCACATTATCACCAGTAGAATTCAATTGTTCCTCCCACAGCCTCAGCAGATGCAGACTTTGTAAGAGTAGTTGACTCCATTACACAGATCGAGAGCCCTTGGTATGTCTTGTTTCTCAAACATCTGGGCCTGGTTCATTGATGGTTTGGCCGAGCTGAACCCCATGAGTATACCTGGGCTGCTGGGGCTCTTTAATCTCTGTTATAGCTATGCAAAAAAAGCAGGTGGGGGTAGCCCCAGTGGCTCAGTGGTTTAGCACCACCTTCAGCCTAGGGCGTGATCCTGGAGACCCAGGATCAAGTCCCACATTGGACTCCCTGCATGGAGCCTGCTTCTCCCTCTGCCTGTGTCTCTGCCTCTCCCTCTGTGTCTCTCATGAACAAATAAATCTTTAAAAAAAAAAAAAAAGCAGATGGCTCCCTGCAGTCAGTGGACATAACTCCCAGTCCTTCATCTAGCTCTGGCTGCACCAATCCTTGGTGAACTCATCTTGTTTTTACTGAGTCTTAGGCTGTTACCAATGGCATAGCTGTTTGGTGTGACATCTGGCAGGCTATAGACTGACAAATTAAAAATACCCCTTTTTTGAAGTCCAAAACTGGGCAACTATTCACAGCTGCTAATCAGACTGTCTGGGTCACTCAGGTAGACACATACTAAGAGCCTTTTCTTGATGAGACTAAATGGAATTAAGCACCAAATTGTCCCCTTTGTTTCCTGAACCTATCATGATACCAGGTATGGAATCACATCTACAAATATACCCTGGGTACCAAGGAAGAGCTTCTGTGTTTCTGACACAGAGACAATTAATACAAGACAGACATGTGACTCTGGCTGAAAGTTTATCTCTGGGTGAGGGATGTCCCATTGTTTGGAGTATTGGTCCATTCTACTCCTGGTAGATTGATTGTATTGAACATTGACCCCCATCTCAGGACTGGTGATGGTGCTTCAGCACTGCTGATGCATTTTCAGTTTGTGTTGCTGCTGTTCAGTCTGTTCATTTGACTTTGGGGCATTCTTTGAGGTAGACAAATAGCACTCAGCTGGTGGTATAAACCCAAAGGATAGGTTGAAACCACTGACCTCAAGCATTACCTCCCAAAGAATAATTGATTACATTATTCGAACAGAACTGGAAAACTTGGCATTCACCAATCAGTTGGGAGGCCAAGTAAAAGGCCCTGTAACCTTTGCACAAAAACTGGTATAGCTATTACTAAGGGCACTCTAAGGTAAAAATAACTCTTTCCAGAGGCACTGTCTTCCAAGGTCCATGCTGCTTATATAAAGACAAGCATTTCTTGCCTCCCTCCTGAAACGATGGTGACTCATACCTTACGGGTACATTTGAGAGTTCTCAGATGACCTCATATCTCTCCAAAACGAGGCTGCCCTTGGTTAATGAAGGGTGTAAATCACATTATTTATATGCAACCTGCAGGCAGTAATCTATACACAGGGAATCCTCCAATTAGAAGTGATAAAATTTGTCCCTGACTTAACCTGAAGTGATCAGTGATGGCCCTGGAAGACCATCAGATCAGTTTCTGCTCACTGGTCAGGGTTTTTATGAGGACAGAATTGCTCTATGCTTTCTACTTGTGGGCCAAGGCAGAGTGTCGTGCAAATGCTAATACATCCTGCTGTGTATGGATCAATGTTTTCAGCCAGATAGAAAAATCAGTACAGAAACTTAGAAAGCTATCTGGCCTCTGTGGTTAACCCTGATGGCCTATGAATCTGTTTAAGTGATTGGGTCTGGCATTCCTGAGGCCGTGATTAGGATCACTACTGCTGCTTGGAGTCCTGTTGCTAATAGTCTCAATAAAATGCTACATAAGATGAAGGATTTGTCCCAGCTTCTGTTAGATGGAAGAGTGGCTATCAGAGAGGCATATGGAAGGTTTATCAAAAGCCAGGATGGGATAGAAATGAGGAGATAATTCTTCATGGGCCTCATATTTCTGTGCATTTTGTAAGGCACTAATTTCCCTTTGTTCCAGACTGGCTTTTAAAGAATGTTTGTACAGACAACAGCCATGGAACACAGAGACAGATTGTCTTTCTGGAGCAAAGGTCAGGCCTATTCATATATTTATCAGTAGAATAAAGGTAACATCTTCCTTTGGAGCAAAGGGCAAACGTGATCATTGCCCATTATAAACATTTGAGGTTTCGAAGCTTAGGGTTCCTCTCCTGTAATTCAACCCACGTACAGGCCTCCTCTGGCCCTCTTTTTGGTGCTCTCTTGATATTGGAGCTTGAAAAACTAGCATAAAAGATATAGTTGATCTGGCTACAGTTACTGCTTTGAGTAATATACTGTCCTTTATGATGAGGAATCTGATGCCTTCTACCTATATCCATGAAAATATGTCAGGCTAACTTGTTAGCTTGCAAGTAAGATAAAAATCTCAAATTCTTTACAGTTCTTGATGACAAATTTCAGTTAATTCAAACATGCTAGAACTGTTCCTCTATTGGGAAGGGATCATCAATTTTATATAATAAAAATGTAATCTTATTTTCTAGTTAGAAGGAAAGATGGAAGACCCAGTAGTGACCTCCCTAGAATAGTTTATGAGAAAAATAAGAGCTTTTATACTGGCTATGTCATTGTAGGAAAAAGTTCACTCTTAAAAAATGGCTAGGTTTTCAGAAAAATGTGACGAGCAAGGAAAGAAAGGCAGAACCCAGGAGGAAGTGATTCTCAAGGGCCAGGGTAGTATTGTGTAGTCCTGCAGCAGATTCTGTAAGGTCCCTTATGTAGTGGGATGTATGGTGTTCCAAAAGTGCCACAATTGAAATGCACAGCTCATTCCATACTCAACAACAGGAGGCCCTATCTAGTGGAGGGGGAAAAGCATCAGAAATGGCTGCCAACGGTCAGGGTCTAAGAAAGACCAGGGTCAGCTTTTTTGACACTTCTTCAAGAGGAAGTACACTAGACTACTCTGTCCCTCTCCTCCTCTGCTCTAGCCATGTTGGCCTTCTCTAGTTTTCTCAAACACTCCAAGCTTTTTCTCTTCATTTGGACCTTTGAGCATTCCTTCTGCCTATAATATTCCTTCCCATGATCCCTGGAAAACTAACTGCTTCTTGCATACATGCAATTAATATAATAACCACTTAATGAGACCCTATGCATGTCAGGTTTTTTTTTCTATGCTGTGAGGATAAAGTAATAAAACTAAACAAAATGATATTAAAAACCCTGCCTTCAGGGTGCTTGAGGGGCCCAGTCAGTTGAGTGTCTGACTCTTGACTTTGGCCCAGATCATAATCTTAAGGTTGTGAGATCAAGCAACTCATCAGGCTCCATGGAGTCTGCTTAAGACTCTCTCTCTGCCCCTCCCACTTCTCAAAAAAAAAAAAAAAAAATCCTGCCCCCATAGAACTTATATTCTAGTGGAATGTGTGAGGGCAGACTGTACGTAATATAAATAAATAGAACCTACTCTGTTTCAATTAATGATAAATTTGAAATGAGAAAACTAAAACTGGCAAGGAAGATAGTAAATGCCAGGGTAATAGTTTTAAACAAGATGTAGGGCATATCTCACAAGTAACATTTGAACAAAGAACACAGGAGGAGGGGTTGAGTCACATAGAAATCTAGAGGAAGACAGGTCAAAGCAGGAAAAAAAAAAAAAAAATCCAAAGCACAAAGGCCCTGAGGTGGAAGTGTGCTGTGCCATGTTCAAAGAAGAGTCAAGAGGCTATTATGGCTGGAACAAGGTGAGACAGGATGGCAGAGAAAGAGCTAAAGTCCTCTGATACCAAAGCCGCATCTTGGTGAGCTTTGTGGTCGTTGTTTGGACTTGGGCTGCTACTGTGTGTGTGGAAAAGCAGGTTCCATTTTCAGGCAGGCTGAACTGATGATTGGATTGATCAGAGAGAGAAAGAAATAGGACAATGTAGAAGAGACTTGGGAAGGGGAGCTGAGGCCATCTTAGGGAAAGCTGCAAGGCAAAGGACCCAGTGCAGAAGTGGAAGGAAAAGCCTTGTGTGGTAGGCCAGAAGGCTCATGCAGAGCAACGGAAGAAAGGCAGCATGAGTGGGCAGATGTGGTGGTGGGCACCTGGAGAATCTCTTGTTCTCCAAGCAGTTTGTGACTGCTTCTATCTTCTCAGTGAAATAAGCAGCTGGGGTCTCAGCAGAGCATGAGGAAGGGAGGTATTAGAGGGTTGGAAAATAGTAGGTACATAATGGAGTAGAAAAATGTGATCTCATCACCAGCAATGTCAAGGGTCCTGTAGAAATCTGTGATCATGAATTTTAAATGAGGCTCCCTCAGCATGGTCCTGTGTTTTTCTCTAGGCTAAATTCAGCTGTAGGTACAGCCGTGAAATGACCTAGTCTTTGCTCATATCCCAGCTTAAATGTTACCTCCTTGGAGATGTCTCTGTCCCTTACTCCACAGTGGCCACCCAGTGACATCCACTTATTTAAATTCCCTGCGTAGCATGTGTCATTGTTTTTCTTGTTTACTTAGTTGTCTAAATTTCCCACGTGGAAATGTGAAAACAGATGTACCTTCTACCTCATTCCCTGCTAAGCTTGGAAACCTTGCTTGGCACATATTAGTTGTGCAATAAATGATGAATGAGTGGTCACTCCCTTTATGCTGTGCATGCATGAATGTGTGTGTGTTGAAGGTGGGTTAATAGCAGATTCACTTGATTTCTAAATCCTAAATCCAGACTGGAAGGTGCCGACAGATAACCCAGGAACCACAACACTCTCCTTCCTCATCCAAACAGGATCAATAACCCAAATGGAAACATCTATAGCCGCCTTATATTTGAGAATGGAAAGTCTTGGGGACAGTTCAGTATTTCATTTTTTTCCTCAATAGGTGAGTAGTTCTACTGGAAAAAGGGATAAAGCTTGGCCACAGATGATGTCACAGAATGAGATTTGTTACTTAAAGCAGTTTATAAACTGGAGTGGAATAGCATGTATACAACATGAAGATGATAAAAACACAGCTAACAGAAGACTCATGGTTTTATCAAGAGGCCAGACTAGCAAATTTCTAAAACTATAAATGGCAGAGCTCTTTGACTTCTTACCTTCCAAGTTTTGTTTTGTTTTTAGTGTGTAAAATAAAAATGATATTTTTTTATTTCAGCATTAGCAACGCTGCAAAATTTATTGGGAGAAAGTAGGTCTAATGTAAAGGGAAAAAAATTCTAACAAAGCTGGCCAATAGTGGGACAATATTTCTCAAGAGTGGATTCCCTTGTTCTGTTATCCAAGCAGCAATCATATTAGGTGATCTCTAGTCCTGCATTAAACCTGTGTCATGCATTCAGGTTGGATGATCTGTACATATAAATATAAGGACAACTTCAAGGGTATGTTCTATTTTTGTTCCTGAATGATAGGATTGCCACTATTTACCAAGACACATATTCTTATTTAAAGGCAAACACATGTGTGTGTGTGTGCATTTGTATAACCAACACCAGACACTAAGAAGGGGCTGGTTATCCAGTTAGCCTATTTTTATCATTATATGAGTATCTATCCTGGCAAATGGACAAATTAAAGACAAGACAGATTCAGTAAAGGTAATTCTATGGGAGTTTCTCATAAAATATTTGGTTGGGGTAAGGTTGTTAAGTTTTTCTTCCCTAAGATCTGTGTGTTTTTTTTTTTTTTTTCTTCCATCCCTACTTCCAACACCTAGGTTGAAGTTCATCAATTTTTTTGTCTTTGAGTATTCCAACTTCTTCCATTACTGCCCCGATCCATTCTCTGTATGGTAGGCAGGGTGCTGTTTCAAAAAAACAAACAAACAAACAAAAAATAAATAAAAATAAAAACCCCAAAAAACAAAACAAAACAAAAAAACACCTGTGCTTCTCCCTTGCTTAAAATTTGCCAGTAGCATGCTGACAGACTCAGCATCAACTCCATAAGAAGGCTTTTCAGGTTCCTGTGTGATGGGAACCCCATAGAGGCCTCCAGGCACATTCCTGCCCCACACCCCCTTCTCTCATGACTTCTCAGCCATGTTGAACTAATCTCAAGTCCTCAAATACACCTTGATTCTCCTCAGGTTCCAATTTCTACCAAGAGTTCTCATTTGTGTGTTTTTTCCTGACCACCTCCTTGTATCACAAGGCATTTGTTTCCCCTGCCCTTCTGGAGGTGGGTGTCCTCCCTGCATGCTCACATAGTCCTACCATTTTCTTTTTCCTTGTCATTTGTAAGCTCATCAGAGCAGAGACTGTATTTGTCTTGTTCCTTATTGTAGCCCCAGTGTATGTCCTAAGGCTAGGTTGATGGTAAATGTGCAATCCATCTTTGTGGAATGAATAAATTTTTGTTCATGATAATATATTTAGCACTGATTATATTTTATTTCTATATCTGCATATATAATCTGTACAATCATAAGTGATTATTTTTGTTAGAAGGATTTGAATTTTCAAAATGTTTTTAATTCATAAAATTTCATGGCTTTGTTATGTTAATGGCCTTAATTAGGCATCTGCAGGAGATCCTCTGTCAGTAAACTTGTGAGCTGTCTCTTAAGACTGACTGATAAATCAAATGAGCCCACCATTAAAAAGTAAACATAGTGTTACCCAAGTGGACTGGGTTCAGACAATAGGAAATAGTATTCTTGGAAATTATATTTCCTGTTACTTCCTTGTGCAGAGACTTGAGACTTGGCTGCTCGTGTTCATGTGACAACACAGGGCATCAGATCCATTTAACAGTCTGCTGAACACAGCAGACAACTCCTGAGACCCACACTTTCTTCCTCTGAGCCAGAGACAGAGGGTGCCTCAGTGGACTCCACTGTGGCAGGTGTGAGTGACACGGAAAACATCAAGAGGTTTTTATTTTGCCTACCAATCGGAAAAATGCGGATGATGCTATTAGTTTGCAGTTCTGGGCATGCTTGAATGATGACACTGATTCTCTTTCCTTGAAATGGCAGGAACTTTATTAAACAAACATATGTGAAGCTAAGCCTGAGGGTAGGGATTCCTGGCAGCGGAGGAAAAAGGGGAGCCGTGGTTTGCCAATGCCATCTGCTTAATTTTCCTAATAATCGAACACCTGCCAGTGAGACTCATCTTGTATCCCAAAATGGCTGAGCATTGTGGAAGCATCAACAATAACTTCTTTCAAGGCCCTCACAGTCATTAGGAAGACAGTGGTTTTCCAACTTAGCCCTTTTGCTCTAAAACGAAAAAGATGCTGGTATCTCGCGGCCACACCATTGCTGCCATTAAGTCCAGTTTCCTGAGTGCCTACAGCACTCTTGGAGCACTCTGGGATAAAGCACTGATTAAATAAGAGGCACGAGAGAGAAATTAACCTTCCACCTGATCATATTCTTCATTAATGTTTCCATCAGCTTCCAGATAGACTGCCTGGAAGAAGGCCTGATTTTTCTTTTAGCCAGCATTAAAGTTTGACTCTTAGGTAAACACTTGCCTCCCCTACAAGGATGGAAGAATGCCTATATTCTTTTTTTAAAAAAGATTTTATTTATTCATGAGAGACACACACAGAGAGACCGAGACATAGGCAAAGGGAGAAGCAGGCTCCCCATGGGGAGCCGGATGTGGCACTGGAGGGCACATGTCAACCACTGAGCCACCCAGGTGCCCCAAATGCCTGTATTCTAACATAGAAGTTACCAGGACTTAGTTTTCTTAATGTCTATTTTATTTAGTGATTTTTTAGACCAAGTTCTTTCAAATAAGAATTTTTCCCCAAATATTCTTGGCTGTTTTCCAGAGGTCCTCGCAGCCACGGTCTGTGAACACCCGATCACTCTGAAATTGAGGACTGACTACTGAGGGCAGAGGGGGTCAGGCCAGGCAGTTAAGGGGAGTTTGGAAACCCTTCCCTGAAAGTTACATACCCCCTCCTGAGTTACTCTTGATGAAAGAGCCAGAAAAGGAACATTCAAGAAATAAACATGGATCTGTTGTGACTACATAACTCCACTCACTACTCCAAATGAAAAATGGTGACTTTGCTTAGCAAACAGAGCTTCTGACTAAAATCCATATGGCAAGCATAAACTCTTTAAAGCATGAGAAGGAATGATATGAACTAGGTTTTTAGTATTCACCCTGGGAAGTGGGTTCTATCCTCAAACATTTCAGTCTAGGATAAAGGGGAGTAAGGAATCTAACAATAGATGGATTGTTGCGATTGGCTTTGTTACATATGAAGATTCAGTGCAGGAAAAGGGTCTTAGGAGGTGAAAGCATCAAATTTTAATCTCGTGGAATATATATCACAGGAGAAAGAAGTGACTGGGTAGAGTGAGAAAATAGCAGTCACTAATATTGGTCTTATATTCTTTTTTTTTTTTTAAGATTTATTTATTTATGATAGACATAGAGAGAGAGGCAGAGACACAGGAGGGAGAAGCAGGCTCCCACGCCGGGAGCCCGACGCGGGACTCGATCCCGGGACCCCAGGATTGCGCCCTGGGCCAAAGGCAGGCACCAAACCGCTGAGCCACCCAGGGATCCCGGTCTTATATTCTAAGAAAGATTTTCACTGGCAATATAAAATCCATTCAAATGTAATTTTCTTGGAAGTTTTACAAGACTTTGACCCAAACACTCCAAGAAATAGGATCAATGATAAACACATAAGCTGTTGGCAGGATTTCACACAGACCAAGTCATCATCTGCTTTGTCCATTGCCTTTCATATTTCTTGCCTACTTTCATTATCAAAGATTGGTTCTAATCCACTCTTAACCAGCACATTGATGTTTTCACTCTATAGTGTGTATGATGCTGACAGTAAAAGCAACTTGCTTACTTTACTTTTGAAACTATGTTGAAAAATATCTCTGAATGTAACACTATCTGTATACACAATTAATTTCTAAGGTAATTCATTTTTCTGAAAAAGATATAACTGATAGCCTAATTTTAGCCACAGCAAAATTATATATTCTAGGACAGAAGAAAACTAGAATAATATATGTATCTGAAATATCTGGAGAATGCTGCAGTTCTAAATTTTGAGGTGCAGTGTGATGGGGTAAATGAATACGAAGACAAGAAAAAAAAATAAGTAACAACACAAATCAAAAGCTGTGAAGCTTCATGACTCCATTTCTACCTTCCCTAACCCCATATCCTCTCATTCTACCCTAGTCTCATTTCTGTTTTCTAGTATGTTCTAAAAGTGTCTGCATTTGTGTATGTGGAAGTGTGTTTGTGAAGACTAAGGGTGTTAGAAATGTATTCTTTCCCCCCTTCTATTGGACTTACCTAATTAGTTCCAGTTTTTTCCAAAAGTGAAGAAACTACTGCAAATTCATGTCATGGAATAAGAACCACTTTGTTTTCTGTTCTTTTAGCTACTTTCTTTTTACCACATTCTTTTTCATTTTAAAGATGCATTAAAATGTTTTACCTTAAAAGTGGTCTGTACAGGAACATATTGTGTCTTTAAGACAAATGTTTCAATCAAACATCTTTGCAGATGTTAAATTATAGCTCTGATCATCTTTAAATGAGTGTTGTTTCCAAAGCTAGACTACTTGAGGTAAACTTCAGAGCAATAGCTTTTCTATTTCTGCACAATAAATAGCTCATGTACAAGATAATCTTTATGCTTTTTATTCTATGGGGATAATAACAGGACCCCATGAATATGATTATTTAAACAACAATAAAATGGGATAAATTCCCCAGCAATTGTATAACTCAACTAGCTCTTAACCAATTTTGTATGGCTGGAATGACAAAATCACTCCTTTAAAGCCAGAGCATACCTTACTACATGGAGTTAACTATGGGTTTATGAAGATAATGGATGAGCATAAAGTGAGGCCCACTTTATAATTAGATTGAATGATGTACTTGGGAATGCCCTTATCTCTTGAGACAAGTTTTCTCCCACTTGCTAGTGATTCCTTGTAATTATAATACTGTTCAGGCTAGACCTCAAAGAGGATTTCTTGGTGTTTTTATTCCTTAGTCATATTTATCCTAAAAGACACCTCTACTGAGGTACAATTACAAAGACTATAGCTAAGTAAACACTGGCCCTCATGGTGTGTGTGTGTGTGTGTGTGTGTGTGTGTTAAAAAAAAAAAAAAAAAAAAACCTCAAAGCTCACTATGGGACTTGCAGGACTTATGTTAGGACTGCAATATAAAATAAGCGAAACTATTTGTTTGCTCAGCAGAACCTTAAATGACACATCCCAAGCATTAGGTACTCTATATCAAGAACTGAGTGAAGTTAGGGAAGGATTTTTAGAAAACAGAGCCACTATTAATTACTTACTTCAACATCAGTTAGGTTGTAAAGAATTTCCACATATATGTTGTCTGACAATTCTCATAAGGTCTCACAATTAATAAATGACATTCAAGCTCAATTGGACAAAATCAGAGTCTTTCTAGGATTCATTGGTTTGGAAACTGGGGTCAATATTTCAGAGATGCTGTTTTACTCAGAAATAATTGTTGGATTTTGTCTTTTTCTCTTGTTTACTGGTGACTGTGTTGCTTCATGCCTTCCAACATCTCTCCAGAGTCCTACTATCCTCTTGACCAACCCCTGAGAATGACTGCCGTCCCCCCCACACCATCCCTTTTCAGCCTGAAGCAGCCAGAGTGGTCATCATCCCATTCCCTAATGGCAATTAGGGTTACTATTCCATGGGAAGGAATGATGTAGGAATGATTCAGGGGCAGATGGGGCTAGGGAGGGAAAGATAAAGGCCCAATGTCAGGCTCCCAGAAATCTGTGAGCTCCCATAAACACGAAGGATACAGAAAGGTCCAGAGTCAGGCTCCTACCCATCCCAGAAAAGAGATAAGACAGTAAAAACAGAAAAAAATAAGTCTGGCTCCCTAGCTTCGAAATCATAGGGAGTATCTCCCTTTAATGGCTACTAAGTAATCAGAGAAACTCCCCAGACCACAAAGAAATATGTCCTTCGGGTGTTATCAATAGTCCCTGCTCAAACCAAGACTGCACAAGAATCTCAAGGCCATGGGCTCTCTGGTTAGGCTCTCAGTAAGAGACTTCCACTAAAAGCCCTCAGTGGCAACCCTGTCAGGACCCCTCTCACTTCTGAGAGCTTTCTCTGTATCTCTGCTTAATTAACTTCTATCGCTTTGCTCACTCTGTTTTCAATTCAAAACGGTTTTAAAGGTAACCTTTAGTAACTTTCTACTTCACTAAAATAGTGTCATAAGGTCTAATAAGTTTGGTTACCAAACATAGTTGCCTTTTATCCTAGCCTACCTTGGACCTTGCAAAACCTTTGAAAGCTATCTTAATATCTATAAACACTTTGAGATGGACAAGATAAACCATCATGTTATTTTTTGCTAACAAATTGCAACAGAGATAACCCCAGCTTATTTGACCTTTGGCAAACCTTGATAAAATTAAAGTTTCATATTTAATGCTGATAACCTTCAAAGATATGCCTATCTTAATTAAACCAACAAACTTAAATTAGTTTACTCAGTGTTTCACCTGGGTTAACTTTTAAAAGTCAGTGTGTTTGCCATTTGTTAATTTTTACCTGTGACCCTGGTGGGGAAATCTGAAGTGAACGTTATAATGCAGGCGGCACCCAAGGTGTTGCAGAGACAGGAGCAGGGGAAGTGGGGAGACAGAAGAGGTGAAGTGCAGCCAGAAGGCAGAGAAAAAAAGATTCCCAATCTTAAAGCTCATCCACTTGGACAGCTGAGCAACGCCATGTTTTTCCACCAACAAGTGGAATTAGGCAGTCCAGGCCAGGCCGGAGAAGACAGGCAACTTCCCCAAAACAGAGAGTTTCAGCAGCTGCTTGAGAATGTTCCTTAAAGTCCCCGTCCTGAGGTAGACTAATCACAGTTGGCTCCAGTTATAACTATTAACCTGGGAAATGAAAGGGAGAAGCCCCCACATCTATTAGGAGAAGGAACAGTGAGAGGGAGAGTGTCAGCATCCCCTTTGCTAGGGAGGGCCTGTGTTTCCTCCAGCAGCCTGGGTTTCTTCAGAGGCCTATTTAGATAATCATCCAATAGGTCAGGAGAGAGTTACAGGAGATCAGTCCTTCCCTAAATTTTGCAATCCATATTGGTTTCCAGTGAGTTAAAAGGTCCCCCAAGGGAGAGTCCTTGAGAATTGAAGAAGAGACCATGCCTTGCCACAAAGGTCATATCTTATTTTACCTTGCCTTGAGGAACCTGACGTTTTTAACCCATGGAAAAAACTAGAAAAGTTTTACAAAAGGAAATTATTTAATTTTGCAGTACCCAATCCAGAGGGTCTCCATGGAGGATGGTTCCCCATCTTGCAATCCTGGTAGGAGTCTCTTACCCCATACCTGTTATAGAGAGGTGACCATTGAAGGCGTCCCTACATGTCAACTCTCACCTAAACCAAGGCATCCCTTGGTTTGCTGCCTATCCAAGGTAATAGAGTGGCCTAATATCTTGGGATGAGAAGGCATCAGGCCAGCGGGAGTAGCCACTTTTACCCATCTGCCACTTAAATCTTGCCTCCTCTGGGTCTTCTGAAAAAAAGTCTGGCCTAATCATAGAGCTTAGAGAGGTTAATAATTTAAATGGTGATACTCCTTTTAGAAGGCTGAGGAAGCAAGCAAAACGCCTAGGGTCTCTCAGCGGGAGGCATGTGCTGCTTGTGAATGAGGCTTCCCTGGGGTGTGACCCCCAGGACCAGTCTCCATCCTTTTACACATCTCAGAGACCCCAAGGCCACCAGTGGAAACCGAAGGGTAGGTTCAGAGCACTGGATTGCCAGTCCTTATGTATGTCCTCTGGATGAACCTTAGGCTAGCAGGGAATTCTATAAATGACCTTATTCTTTGGAGCTCTCTTACATGAGCCCTCATCATTTGGTCATGTAAATTCGCTTGCATTCTTAGCTCCACGGTGCCTGATCGGTCAGGCTGGTTATTAGCCGATTTCAGTTCAATTTCCTCACCTCATCCTTGCTGCTTTTCTGTTCCAGGACCTGAGGTTCCATTTGCAAACATCACCCCACAGTAAGCAAAGCCCCTGAGGCAGGGCAAAGCCAACTAAGAAAGCCAGAAAGAGGAACTGGTTAGGGTTAGGCCAACATTCCCTTCCTTTGGGGAAGGGGGTTGACCAAACCTTTCTCCAGAAGCCTGTCACCTGAGTCTTAAGACTGGCAGCTGTGCTATTCGCTTTCAACTGGCTGACAGGTGCCCAGTTTTGTTGTTTGTTACATGAAGAGGTTATCCGAGGCAGAGGCAATGCCTAGGAAAGCAGAAAATAGAGTCCACTTTTACTCACCCTTTGGTAGTAATAATCCCGGGTTTCAACACCAAAATGATGCAGAAGAGGTAGGTTCTTGTCCCACGGAGTCAAAGAATGGATCTCATGGACAGCAGAGTGAGCAAAGCGATAGAAGTTTATTAAGCAGAGATACAGAGAAAGCTCTCAGAAGTGAGAGGGGTCCTGACAGGATTGCCACTGAGAGCTTTTAGTGGAAGTCTCTTACTGAGAGCCTAACCAGAGAGCCCATGGCCTTGAGATTCTTGTGCAGTCTTGGTTTGAGCAGGGACTATTGATAACACCCGAAGGACATATTTCTTTGTGGTCTGGGGAGTTTCTCTGATTACTTAGTAGCCATTAAAGGGAGATACTCCCTATATTTTGGAGCTAGGGAGCCAGGTTTATTATTTTTCTGTTTTTTACTGTCTTATCTCTGTTTTCTTGGGATGGGTAAGAGCCTGACTCTGGGCCTTTCTGTGTCCTTCGGGTTTATGGAAGCCCACAGATTTTTGAGAGCCTGACTCTGGGCCTTTCCCTTATCTTTCCCTGCCTAGCCCCATCTACCCATAATCCATAATCACTTTTTTTTTTTAACCTAGCAGACTGTGATGAGCATATTTCACATCTTTATATCATTATATTTTCTTTTTTAATAAAAATTTTTTTATAGAAATTTTAAAAGTAATATGAATTTACATTGAAGAAAATTAGATACTCAACCATCAACAAAGTTTGCCTAGTGCAGAGGAGCTATAAGCGGGAGAGGACGTGGACTCCCCACTCTAAGTTCTTCTGAGTTAACTGGACTCTACATCAGAAAGAATGTAATACTGTTGCAAAAAGACTACTTAGGAAAGTAGATAGAAATTCTTTTCCTTGTATTAATTTTAGCCAACTCAAAAATGGATGCAAGTAACCATTATCAATGACATGTATGCGCCTACACCTTCCTAGACCTCTGAAAAGTGCACTTAGGTATAGTATTTCAGTTATTACTTTAGAGTAATAGAAGAATTTAGCAAAAACCTACTAAAACAATGATGGCATAAAAATGTAACCCCCTCCTACTTGCCTTCCCCTGTAAACCTCCACCCTGTGTCTCAGGTGTCTGTCTCCTAGGCATACTTTATTCATTGCTTTTTGAATTATTTCTCTAATTACCAAGTTTCTAAAGAAGTTTTAAATTTTCTGTGTCCTGATTGGTCAACTTGAGGTAGCATCAGACAGAAGTTGGAGGCAAGGACAGTGATAAACAAGTTATACATTAGGGGCCTGGGGGTACGACCTCCTGACCTTGTGGCTTCCAAGGCCTTAGGCCTAACAGACTAAGAGTCACAGGTGCAGGACATGTGATCTCCCCTATCCAGGATATCCCCAGGATAACCCTAGACCCATTATAATGCATTTGCTTTGAGGTTTTAGCTCCCCTCCCCCACGTTGTGGAAGGCTGCCATGGTGGTTCTGTACAAAATTATAATGTCAAAAACTCTCCCTCTTAGGGAACCTGGGTGGCTCAGTGGTTGAGTGTCTGCCTCAGCTGAGGTCATGATCCCAGGGTCTTGGGATCAAGTCCCACATCGGGCTTCCCACAGGGAGCCCGCTTCTCCCTCTGCCTATGTCTCTGCCTCTCTGTGTGTCTTTCATGAATAAATAAATAAAATCTTTAAAAAAACAAAACAAACTCTCCCCCTCAATGTGTGGGAGGAGTCTGCCAAATTATTAGAAACAACCTCCATTAGAGGCCACCCTGTCCATGGCCCAAGACCCC
Source organism: Vulpes vulpes (assembly GCF_048418805.1). Lineage (NCBI taxonomy): Eukaryota > Metazoa > Chordata > Mammalia > Carnivora > Canidae > Vulpes > Vulpes vulpes. The sequence continues at coordinate 43,459,627 of NC_132786.1, read as the reverse complement.
ACACACATAAAATATTTCCATAGCCTTCAGGGCAGTTGCCATCCCTGGGCTTGCCTACTCCCTTCTGGAGAGAGTACTGCCCTTAATAAATTTCTTCGTGCTTGCTACTTTCCTTCTGGCTGTCTTCATTGGAGCACAGATCCTCACATATATCTTTCATGGGGAATCAAAGAACTAGGACCTCCATTTACACAATGCAGAATCTCCCACAGGTAACACAACCTCCCCCTCCTCCTAACTGTATCTGCTCTTGTTAATCTGATAAGACCCCAATAACTCTGTGTCTATTGAAATCAATTAAAAATTAAAAAATTTTTGCTGCTAGTGATTACCTACTTGTGGTTATCAAGCCTGTTTCCACTTTTTTTTTTTTTTTTTGCATGTAATGAAGTTTCCATGGCGTCTTAAGAGGTGTAGAAAATACATGCTTAGTGTCCCATGTTAAGTACAATATTTTTAAAATCATTTTATTATACACAAATGTTATTAGCACACTAGTAGCCAATGTAACTTCAGAAACAATACATTAATACATCAAATTAATTATTTGGACATGGAGATTTTTAAACTATTATTGAAGGTAAACTGTAATTCATATTGTAATTTAAATATTTTAATGTTGGAAATTCATAACTTACTAGATTAACACATCTTTTTTGGAGCTGGTATAAAATAATTCTACTTTGTGAGATCAGAAGATGAAGAAAATTCAAGGAAGTTTAAGGCTTTTCTTTTTCTTTAAGAAAATTCATATTTATCTTCTAAGTGTTTCCTAGATGTTCATATTCTCTCTTTAGAAGGTAGAAGTTATGTCCTTTTTAATATTAACCACAAAAAATTTAAAATTATATGTAACATTTTACATTTTCTTTCTTTTTTTTTTTAAGATTTATTTATTTTTTTATGATAGAGAGAGAGAGAGGGGCAGAGACACAGGAGGAGGGAGAAGCAGGCTCCATGCCGGGATCAAATAATTAATTTGATCCCGGGACTCCAGGATCGCGCCCTGGGCCAAAGGCAGGCGCTAAACTGCTGAGCCACCCAGGGATCCCCCATTTTACATTTTCTATGCAAAAGATTATTGGTCAATATTTTCTTTCATCTTGGTTTTACTACTTGAGATTGCAGAGGGTTTTTTTGATAATGGGATAAAAATGAATATAATTAGAGGCAAATTCCATAAAGATAGTAATTTTAATTAAACTCTCCTTTTGTAATATTTGGGGTAGAGGAGTGATTAAAGTTCACAGTGAAAATGGCAATCAAAATTGCTAGGTAAGTCAAATGGAAAGTTTGTATTTGAATTAAGAAGATACTCCTTACAGAAATTGAGATGGTCATATTTTAATAGCAACTTTTCACCTGTTTTTTTAGATACAGATGAGAATGACAAAAAAAAAAAAGATGGTAGATAATGAAATTGAACAAGCTGAATTCTAACAGTTTTAACTAATTTCTATGTGCCAGATACACAGAAATCACAGTACATGCTATCATGATAAGTAAAAACATTTTTACAGAGATTGGAAGGAATGGACAGTAACAAACAGTTAGGAGGCCATTTGTCAGGAGGTGCGTAACCAGCTGGATGTGGCTGACCCATCTGCTTATCTAACGGGTAAAATGGTGATATTTGAGCAATAGAATCATAAGGATTCACAGACCGAAATGTGTATTTTGAATATTTTAATGTATATACATAATAAATGCATACATAAGGACAAACAATACATATGTTAATACCTAACCTTTTATTAAGAAGATTATCATTCTAAACTGTCAGAATAGTTTATTTTCTTAATCAGGAAATTTTTGGTTGTACATTAAATACTTGCAATATGCTAATTTTGAAGTCTATATTTAGATGCCTTCTAGAAACAGCATCTAGTAAGTCTATTGAAGTACCTTAAACAGGAGAATTAGTAATCTGTAGATCAATAAATTATCAAAGAACTACATTCAAAGAGTTTCTATAATAATGTTCAATTGCAACAACATACCTGGGATCTTAAAGGCCTTGTCTTTTCTTTCTTATTCTTCAGTCATGGCTTTATTTCTGTTTCCATGACTGCATTCCTTCATTTACTTTATTTGCCGTGGTGAGGTATTGTTAAAACACATGGGTATGCAGTATTTAGCTCAGATCCCGGCTGGGGGCTGTGTGGGCTGCAAGTAAGAGACCACAGGACTTTTAGCACACTTCAGGGCCATTGGTTTTCCAGCATACAGTAGCTTCCTAAAGGAGAAAAAAAAAAAAAGCAACCACAAAACCACCCTAATTCTACTGTATGGTAATCATTTAACATTTTCATTCACTTTCTTCTGGTTTCTTCCATTTGTATATAAATATATGTACAATTCTTGGGCTAAATTATTTTAATGAAATTTTTAACTATTCATAGAACTGAATAGATGCTGCATAGTGACATCTAAAAATGGTACAATTATAATTTTGTTGAAATTAGAAATAACTGACTTCTCTAAATTGCTCAGTTTTCTTGTCCAAAAGTGAGGGATCTCCATTTATTCTTCTATAATTTCTTTCCAGGAAACCCACATAATTCTGCTTAAGGTCAATTCTAAGTGTTCTGTTTTTGTAAATGAGCTTTCTTGCCTTTCATATTCACTGTGGTCGATGTCAATAAACAGCAAAGAGTTTTTTATATTAATATATACAAAGAATTCTGCAAATGCAGTACAGCTGGACACTATATAAAGCTCCCAAATTGTTGGAAGCTTTTTACCTGATTCTAGATGTTTAATCCTTTCACGTATCCTCTGCACACATTCATACTTTCAAATAATTATCAATGGTATGAATTTTCAGGAGAAAGTTAATAATTATGAAAAAAATCCAGAATGGGTACTGCCCTAACAAAGACCTTTTCTACAAAAAAAAAAAAAAATGTCATATTGCACATGCACTAATAAGCCACCTTGAATTTGAGATGAACTCTATTATTCTGTATTTGAACATTTTAAAATTTGCCTTCCTATCTATTAAAATATCTGTATTACCATGTGTAGTTTTGCTAACTCCCTCCCCATAACCTGATTTGGTCATTGCTCACTGCTTTTTTTGCTGTTCGTTTTATTACCAAAAGAATATCTCTATTCAGTTATTATAGGTCTGTAGTTTGTGCTTTCATTCTTCCTGTTTTCTTTATTCATCTATTTCAATTTCTTCAATTGATTGAATGATTTCATAGTTCTTTGAAACTGAACAGGCTTAAGGAGTATGTTTTCACTGATTATAATAAGTTTTGGATTCTAAAGCTTTTATATAAGGAATTCTAAACACTTGGAATTTTTTTTAAGATTTTATTTATTCATGAGAGAGAGAGGGGGGGGGGGCGGGCAGAGACAAAGGCAGAGGGAGAAGCAGGCTTCATGCAGGGAACCCGATGTGGGACTTGATCCTGGGACTCCGGGATCACACCCTAGGCCAAAGGCAGGCATTAAACCGCTGAGCCACCAGGGATCCCCACACTTGGGAATTCTAAAACAGATCTGTAATTGTAATTTATCTTTCATAACTTGACATTTTTAAGTTGAAATATATTTGACATGTAACACTATAAGGTATCCAACATGTTGATTTGATTAGATTTAGATATTGTAATACAATTATCATTGTAGCAATACATAGCACCTCTATCATATCACATAACGATGTATTCTTTTTTATGGTGGGAATACAGAGCAAGTTTGGTAATTGTAATAAGCTATTATCTATATTTACTATAAGGTCAATTTTTTACTATAGTTTGGATTAGATCTCCAAGGCTTATTTGCCCACTAGATGCAGATTTGTACCTCTTGCATTGAACAACAGCTTTCCTATTTCCCTACTCCCCACACCCTACCTTTGGTAATCACCATTTTACTCTCTCTTTAGGAGTCTGGCATTTTTAGATTCCATATATAAGTGATGCTATGCAGTATTTGTCTTCCTCTGACTTATCTTTGCATAATGTCCTCAGGATCCATCCATGTTGTGGTGAATGTTCAGGACTTCTATCATTTTTATGGCTGAGCAATATTTCACTGTGCATATATACCGCATCTTTATTAATTTATCTGTATGTGGGTACTTGGGTTGTTACTATATCTTAGCTATTGTGAATAAAGTCACAATGAACTTAGGAGTGAATGTATCTCTTGAAGATCTTGATTTGGTTTCCTTTGTGTATATCCCCAGAAGTGGAATTGCTGTATCACATGATAGTTTTATTTTCAATTTTTTGAAGAATATATTGTTTTCCTTAAAGGTGAAATAAATTTAATCCCTACCAAAATTATACAAGGATTCCTTTTTCTCCATCTTGTGTTCTTGATGATAGCCATCCTAATAGGTGTGAGATAGTATCTTATAAAGGTTTGGAGTTAGATTTCCCTGATAATTGGTGATGTTGAGAGTCTTTCCATGTACTTGGTGACCATTGGATATTGTCTTTGGAAAAGTGTCCACTTAGTTCATCTGTCCACTTTTTTTTTTTAAAGATTTATTCATGAGAGAAAGAGAGAGAGAGAGAGAGACAGGCAGAGGGAGAAGCAGGCTCCATGCCTTATGAGGAACTCGATCCCAGGATCCCAGGACCACGCCCCGGGCCAAAGGCAGGCGGTAAACCGCTGAGCCACCCAGGGATCCCCCATCTGTCCATTTTTTTAAGTCAGATTTATGTTTACTTTTTTTGTTATTGGGTTGTATGAGTTCTTTATATATTTTGAATATTAACCCTTTTCCAATATATGGTTTGCAAATATTTTCTCCCATTCTTCAGGTTGCTTTTTCATTTTTTAGTTGTTTCTTTTGTGTAAAAGCTTTTAACTTCAAGGTAGTCTACTTCATTAATTTTTGCTTTTGTATGTGTTTTGGTACCTTACTCAAAAAGTAACTGCCAAAACTGATGTTGAGGAACTTCTTCCCTGTGTTTTCTTCAAAGAGATTTGGTCTTATATTTAAGTCTTTGTTCTATTTTTACATAAATCTGTGAGCAGTGTAAGATAAGGGTCTGATTTTATTTTTCTGCATTGTTTATCCAATTTTCCAAACATTGTTGAAGCAACTATTTTTTTCCCTGTTGAATGTTCTTGGTTCCCTTCTCAAATGCTATTGGATATATATATGAGGGTTAATTCTGGGCTTGCCAGTTTTGGTCTATGTGATGTTTTATGCTGGTACCATGCTGTTTTAATTATTGTAGTTTTGTAATATAATTTGAAATCAAGATTTGTGATGCTTCCAGCTTTATTCTTCTTTCTCAGGATTGCCTTGGTTATTTGTAGTCTTTTGTGGGTCCATACGAATTTTAGAATTGTTTTCTATTTCTATGAAAAATGCCATTGGAATTTAGATAGGAATTGCATCATATCTAGAAGTGGCTTTGGGTAGTATGAACATTCTAACAATATTTCCAATTTATGAATACAAAATGTCTTTCCATTTGTTAATGTCTTTGATTTCTTTTGACAAAGTTTTGTAGTTTCTGTTGTACAGATCTTTAACTCCCTTAATTAAATTTATTCCTAGGTATTTTACTATTTTGATACTGTTACAAATAAGATAGTTTTCTTTATTTTCAAATGTTAGTGTATAGAAATGCAACAGATTTTTATATATTGATTTTTATATCCTGCAATGGTACTGAATTGATTAGTTACAGTGCTTTTTTTTAGTTGATTTTTGGGGATTTTCTGTATACAAAATCATATCATCAACAAAGAAGGACAATTTTACTTCTTCCTTTCTGGTGTGGATGCCTTTTTCTTTCTTTTTTTTTTTTTCCTTGAATTGCTGTATCTAGGACTTCTGGTACTATGTTGAATAAGAATGATGAGAATGTGCATTCTTGGCTTGTTCCTGATTAGAGGAAATGTTTTCAATTTTTGAATGTTAACTATAATATTTGCTATAGGTTTGTTGTAAATGGCCTTTATGTGCTGAGGTATGTTCTTTCTATACCCAATCTGTAGGTTTTAATTATGAAAGAATATTGTGTTTTGTCATGATTTTTCTACGTTTATTGGGGAGCTCCTATGACTTTTATCTTTCATTCTGTTAATGTGGTGTATCACATGTATTGACTTTCACATATTGAACCATCCTTGCATCTGGGGCATAAATCCCACTGGTCCTGCTATTCAATCTTTTTAATGTGTTCTTGAATTGGGCTTGCTAATATTTTGAGTATGCTTGCATCTATATTCATTAGGGATATTGGTCTATAGTTTGCTTTTGGAATCCGATATTATCTTGCTTTGGGATCAGAGTAATGTGGCCCAGTAGAGTAGGTTTGTCAATGGTCCCTCCTTTTCATTGTTTTCTTCATTGTTGTTGCTATTGTTGGATATGTTTGAAAAGAAGCGGCATTGATTCTGTATTAAACGTTTGGCAGGAATCACCAGTGAAATCCTCTGGTACTAGGATTTTCTGTGTTGGGAGTTTTTTGATAGTTGATCCCATCTCTTTGGTGGTTGTTGGTCTTTGCAGCTTTTCTTTTTCTTCCTTATTCAGTCTTGGTAGTTTTGTGTTTCTAGGAATTTATCTATTTCTTCCAAGTTATCTAATTTGTTGATATATAAATGTTCATAGAAGTCTTTTTGATCTCATGTATTGCTATAGTATCAGCTATAATTTTCATTTTTAATTTTACTTGAATCTTTTTTTTTCTTGGTTAATCTGGCTAAATGGTTGTCAATTTTATATTTTTTAAAAAGGAGCTCTTAGTTTCATTCTTTCTATTATTTTTCTGGTCTCTATTTCATTTACTTCTATTTTGATCTTTATTATTTTCTTCCTTCTGCTAAATTCCAGCTGGTTCTTTTCTTAATTCCTTGAAATGCAAAATTAGGTTGTTTATTGGAGATCTTTCTAATTACTTAATATATCCTTTTATCACTATAAACTTTTCTCTCAGAACTGTTTTGCAGCATCCCAGAGAACTTGGTATGTTGTATTTTCATTTTCATTCATTTTGTGATTCTTTTTTTTTTTAATTTCCCTTTTGATTTCTTCCTTGACCCCCTGGTTGTTTAGAGGTATGTTGTGGAGTTTCCACATATTCGTAGATTTTTCCAGCTTTCCTCTTGTTTTCTGATTATATACCATTGTTCCCAGAAAAGATGGTATGATTTCAATCTTCTTATATTTGCTAAGACTTGTTAGTGTTTTATTATATAATCCTGGAGACTGTTCCATGTGTACTTAAAAATAATGTGTATTCTGTTGCTTTAGATGCAATGTTCTATATGTGTCTGTTATGCTCATTTGGTATAAAGTATGGTTCAAGTCCAATATTTCCTTGGTGATTTTCTATTCAAGGTAGGTTCAAGGTAGGTTATTGAGGTCCCATTACTGTATTGTTGACTATTTCTTCAGATGTATTAGTTTTTGCTTAACATAGTTACGTGCTCCAATATTGGGCACATATATATTTATCTTCTTGGTGTAGTGACCCTTTTGTCATTATATAGTGACTTTTATCTGTTATAATTTTTGGCTTGAAGTCTATTTTTTTCTAATCTAAGTATGACTACTTCTACATTGATTTGATTGCCACTTGAGTGTTACATCCTTTCACTTTAATCCTGTGTGTCTGTAGAGCTGAAATGAATCTTTTAAGGGTGGCCTATAGTTGGGTCTTGTCTTTTTTAAAATCCATCTAGCCACTAGATGATTGGTGATTTAAATCCATTTACATTTAAAATAGCTATTGCTGTGTAAGGACTTCTACAGTCTTATTGATTACTTTCTGGTTGTTTTGTATTTTTATTTTTTCTTCTTGTTTCTGCCTACCTTCTGTAAACTGGTGGTTTTCCATATTGGTATGCTCTATTTCTCCTATGTTTCATGAATCTACTCTATACTTTTGCTTGAGGCTTACAGAAAACAGATCAGAGTCAATCTTATGCTGATAGCAACTTATCTTCTTTTGTCTATAAAGCACTATTTTACGCCTCCCTTTTATAATTTTGAGGTCACAATTTACTTATCTGTGTATTGGTTAAATTATAGTAGCTATAGTTACTTTTAATCTCTTCCTTTAACCTTTTTTTTTTTTTTAATTTTTATTTATTTATGATAGTCACAGAGAGAGAGAGAGAGAGGCAGAGACACAGGCGGAGGGAGAAGCAGGCTCCATGCACCGGGAGCCCGACGTGGGATTCGATCCGGGGTCTCCAGGATCGCGCCCTGGGCCAAAGGCAGGCGCCAAACCTCTGCGCCACCCAGGGATCCCTCCTTTAACCTTTATATAATTAAGTAGTTAACACACTATCCTATTAAAGAATTGGAGTTTTTATGCTGTATATTTTTCACCTTTACCAGTGTGTTGCATACTGAGTCTTATTAATTTTAGCCATTATACAGGATGTGTAGCCCTATCTCACTGTGATTGAACTTGCATTTCCTTATGATTAATGATGCCAAGCATCTTCTCATGTGCTTATTTGTTAATAACATGTCTTTGGTGAAGTGTCTCTTCAAATCTTTAACATTTTTAAAATTAGGTGGTTGTTGTGAGCTCTTTATGTATTCTAGATACAAGTCCTTTACCAGATATATATATGCTTTGTAAATATTTTTTCCTAGTGTACAGATTGTCATTTCATTCTCTTAACAGTATCCTTTGAAGACGAGACACTTTTTTTATTTTAAATGAATTCTAATTTATCATTTAGGGTTCTTACAAATCATATTTCTGGTGTAATATCTATGAAGTTGTTTAAGATTACAGACATTTTCTCCATGTATTTTAGGTTTTAAATTTAGGCCTTTTACTTAGCTTTGACCCTTACCTCATGTCATATATAAAAATTAATTTTTAGGGATGCTTGGGTAGCTCAATGGTTGAGCGTCTGCCTTGGGCTCAGGGCGTATCCTGGAGTCCCAGGATTGAGTCCTACATTGAGCTCCCTACATGGAGCCTGCTTCTCTCTCTGCCTAAGTCTCTGCCGCCCCCCTCTCTCAATCTGTGTCTCATGAATAAATAAACAAAATCTTTTAAAAAAAAAAAGTAATAATTAATTAAAATTAACCTTTATGCATAGGCTATCCAATTGTTCCAGCAACACTTGCTGAACTGTCCTTTCTCTATTGCATTGCCTTTGCAATTTGTTGCTTTTGACTTCTATATAAAATCAGTTACCCATATCTTTGGCCCTAATTATGGGCTCTTGTTCTGTTGATGTATATGTTCATTATTATGCAAATGTATTTGGTTACTGTAGTTTTATATTGTTTTGGAATTAACTAATGTAATTTCTTCCTTTTTATTAAAGATGTTTTAGCTATTTTAGGTTCTTTGCATTTGTATATCAACTTTACAGCCAGCTTGTCAGTTTATATCTCAAGAAACAACAAAACAAAACCAAGTAAAACCAACTGGTCTCCTTGGATTTTTATATTATGAATCTATAGATATATCTGGGGAGAGGTAAATTCTTAATGATAATGACTCTTCCAACCACAAACACAATGTATCTCTTGGCATTTAGACTTTCTTGAATTTCCATCCACAATGTTTTACAGATTTCAGTATACAACTCTTTTATCAGATTTATTCCTAAGTCTTTGAGATGTTTTGAAAGTATTGAAAATGGCCTTTTTTGCCTCAATTTCTATTTTTTTCCCCCAGTGCTTATATGTAGAAGCATAACTGATTTTGGTGTATTGGTTATGGTATATTCATCTTATATCCTATAGCCTTGCTAAGTTCTTCTAATAACTTTTGTTGGCAGTTTCAATCAGATTTTCAACATAGACAACCATGTCATCTGCAAGTTGAGATGATTGTACTTAATCTTTTCTAATCTAGGTGACTTTTATTTATTTTTCTTGCCTAACTAGAAGGTAAGGCTTCTCTCTTATAATTGACTATAAATAGTGGGAAATACAGCTTTCAACATAATGTATAACATTGGCCATAGGGTTGCCATAGATGTTCTTTATCAGTTTGAAGAAGTTATTTTCTGCCTAGTTGGACAGTTTTTAATCAGAAATAGATGTGATTTTTCTCCAGTGGCTTTTTGAATTTATGATGTTAAAACAATTTAAGGTCACTACAATTTTTAGGGTCACTACGCTTTGAAACTATAGAATGATAGTATTTAAATATTACTTTTTTACTTGATGTTAGCTGGAGAGAGTTTAAAGAGAAACCTGATTTCTGTTCCTTAAGTTGCTTTTTCTAGGCTACAGAATTTTCCCTTTTTAGTCTTGAAATTTAATGATTTCTTTATATCTTAGGATCACTTTACTAGCATATTCTATAATCTGTTGAGCTATTTGGTCCAAGAAAGCTTTCTCCTATGATATATTTGGTTATTCTTTTATATCAGTTTTTTTATAGTATTCCTTAAGGATGGTCATTATTTTTTTAATATCCTTTTTTAAAGTTTTTATTTATATTCCAGTTAGTTAACATACTGTGTAATATTAGTTTCAGGTGTACAATTTAGTGATTCAGCATTTTCATACAACACCCAGGGCTCATCACGAGTGTCCTCCTTAATCTCCATCACTTATTTAACCTATCCCCCTGCCTACCTCCCCTCTGGTAGCCATCAGTTTGTTCTCTATAGTTGAGATTCTGTTTCTTGGTTTGCTTCTCTTTTTTTTCTTTCCCCATTTGCTCATTGTTTTGTTTCTTAAATTCCACATAGAAGTGAAATCAAATAGTATTTGTCTTTATATGACTGATTTTGCTTAGCATAGTACTCTCTAGCTCCTCTACATTGTTGCAAATGGCAAGATTTCATTCTTTATGGCCGAATAATATTCCATGGTGTCTGTATACTGTATCTTCTTTATCCATTCATCAGTCAGTGGATATTTGGGCTCTTTCCATAATTTGAATATTGTTGATAATGCTATGAACATTGGGATGCATGTATCTCTTTGAATTAGTATTTTTTTTTTTTTTTTGTATTCCTTGTGATACTAGTGCTATTGCCAGATCCTAAGGTAGTTCTATGTTTAACTTTGTGAGAACCCTCCATACTGTTTTCCAGGGTGACTGTACCAGTTTGCAATCCCAACAGTCCAAGAGGGTTCCTTTTTCTCCACATACTCACCAATACTTGTTGTTTCTTATATTGTTGATTTTAGTTATTCTTACAGGTATGAGGTAATATCTCATTGTACTTTTGATTTACATTTGCCTGATGATGAGTGATGTAGAGTATCTTTTCATGTGTCTGTTAGCCATCTGTATATCTTCTTTAGAAAAATGTCTGCTCATGTCTTCCATCCATTTTTTAATTGGATTGTTTTGGGGGGTTTCATAAGTTCTTTATACATTTTGAATACTAACCCTTTATTAAATGATTTAATTTCCAAATATCTTCTCCCATTCCATAGGTTGTCTTTCAGTTTTGTTGATTGTTTCCTTCACTTGTGCAGAAGCTTTTTTATTTTTAGTCTCAATAGTTTTTCTGTTTCCTCTGAAGAATGTCCATTATTTTTTGACAGAATATTTGCATATTTTATGTCTTTTCTCAGTGTTCTAATTGTCTTAATCTCTGCTGGGACTTCTTAGTCTCAAGTTTTTCTCTACCACATTGATTTGATTTCCTGTAGATTCGCTTCTATTAATCTCTTCAGTTTATAATTCCATTTTGCTTTGATTTTCTTTTTCTGTGCTGTCTCAGCACTACCATCTCTTTTTAATATTATCTCCTATCGGGGATCCCTGGGTGGCGCAGCGGTTTGGCGCCTGCCTTTGGCCCGGGGCGCGATCCTGGAGACCCGGGATCGAGTCCCACGTCGGGCTCCCAGTGCATGGAGCCTGCTTCTCCCTCTGCCTGTGTCTCTGCCTCTCTCTCTCTCTGTATGACTATCAAATAAATTTAAAAAATATATATATATTATCTCCTATCTTAATTATGCCCCCTTTCATCTTAATTTACACTGCTCCAGGCATGGTCTGTTGTCTACATTTTTTTAAAAACACAAAGCAGATTTTTCTCTTTTACTTTTAACTAAAGTCAGCCTATTGGACAGTGTAGCATCACAATTCAATGAATAAATCAATGACCAATCAATTGAAATTTAGGGCATTTGTTCATATATATGGACAAATTTCTTCAGCATGTTAAGGGTCTCACTAATGTCATAGGATAATCTCCAAAAATATTGTGAGGACTTTTCTTACCACTCCTATATTTCAGAAGATCTACCAACATGTCACTGAAAGAATGGTTTCCCCATTTAAACAATTTGCATCACCACTTTTGTTCTTTATACTTCTGATCTCTCTATCTCAAAATCTTTCTAGGTGGATGCTGAGATTCCAGGGTGCGTACCTTATACCTGTTGATGTATGAAGAGATAGAAGTCTAAGACTGATGGAAAAACGTGGAAACTAAAGGTAATGTTATCTTTTGAAATTTATCCAAACAGGTATCCTCTCAATACCTCAGATAAACTCTTGGCCTATACAGATAATTAATTTCAAAGCAAAGTTTGGTTCTCACTGAACACTTGGATTGAGATTAGATATAGATATGGATAATAGACAAAAGAAAGAGCATTCTAATCCATTTAAAAAACTAGTAAACTTAAGGAAAACAAATTATTTGTAGATTAAAAAAGACTGGGAGGGAAGTTAATATTTAGAAAGAAATGACTCATTCTTTTTTGCTTCGAGAGCAAGGTTAAAAGAAATTAGCCAAGCTCCCTCTTCAGTGGAGATTCTGCTTCTCCCTCTCCCCTTGTCTCCCTCCCCCCTAAAAGTCTCCCCCCGCCCCCTCCCTCTCTTTCATTCTCTCTTAAATAAATAAAATTAAACAAATTGGCTTAGAGAATGAAATATATTGTTTACTTATTGCAACACGCTTTTTGATGTGTGGCTTTTGTTACATCTTTTATTTTTGTTTTGTTTTGTCACATCTTTTAAATATACAAGTGACTCTAAATATCTTTAAAAACAGATGATAGTTGTGTGTGTTTGGTGTGGCCTATCTAAGTATTAATAATAACACCTTAGGCAAACTATTCCCAATGTTCCATTCGTTTTTTACTTTTTAAAAAATAAATATACTATTTAATATCAGATTTTTCTCTGTAAATTTGGTCTGATATTATTTTTTGTGTGTAACACAAGCTATTCATAAGCTTCATGATATTTCTTTTTATTGTAAATATTATTAAATTATGCATTAAGTAATCAGGAGTCTTTATTGGCAATACATTTAATTCCAAGGTCTCTCTAGTATCATTCTCCAATTTTTCTCTGTCTTCACACTGCAACCACAAAGGCTTGATCCAAGATCCTGGTTCCTTGTGTTGGAGATACATGGACTTTTCCTTTTACCCCATTATAATAGTATTTCTTTCCATATAATCTAAAACCATGTGCCATTACTCTTTGGCTAAAAGTAATGTGAAAAAAGGTAATGGTGGGGACACCGGGGTGGCTCAGCGGTTTAGCGTCTGCCTTCCACCCAGAGCGTGATCCTAGAGTCCCGGGATCAAGTCCTACATCAGGCTCCCTGCATGGAGCCTGCTTCTCCCACTGCCTGTGTCTCTGCTTCTCTCTGTGTGCCTCTCATGAATAAAGAAATCTTTAAAAAAAAAAAAAAAAAGTAATGGTAAGGATACACTACTAGCAGTAGTTTTCCAGGATGTGTACGAACATAACTGAAATAGGATATCCCAAGTCCAGCTCTACCAAACTATTATTAAACTTACATAAAAATGATGTTAAAGTGAACTAAAAAATATCCGGTGTTTAATATTCAAAGAGAAATAATACAAATTCAGAGAGACAGAAAACTTTTAAATGTCTTATTTTGTATTAATTGTTGTATATTTAATAATTCAAGGCAAAATGCTGGAACTTTAACTCCCAGATAACTTCATTATGTGAAAACTGCCTTTTTTTGTGACCAGTTATTGTTTTTTCTATGAGGAAAAAATCCATTTTGGAAGAAGTACATTTGGAAATATATCCTTCCATCTAGGTAAATAATGATTTTAAATGAATGGCATAAGGCACCTTTTATATTGTGCTCAGCTAGTGATGATAAATTTTAACAGCAGGATAAAAGAAGATGCTTGCATTTATAAACTCTTTGTTAATAGTTGCCTTTTTTTGAGTTAAGCTTGAATTTTAGTCCCCTGGCATGGTGGATGCTGATTAGTTGAAAACCCCTAATATTAAAGCCCAAAGATGTTTGCCTGTCTTCTTGTCTATGTTATTTCCCGGACCCTACATCATTATTGGAAAAATGATATCTGTTACTTTTAACACATTCTCTTTCTCACTTTATGTTGTTACCTTAGTGCTGATTAGTTTCCAGAATGAAAGTAATAAATTGGTCCTTAGAAAAGGAGGTGGGAGAAGCAACTTTGGTACCTGAGAAGCAGTTCCTTGTTAGTTGAAAACAAGGCTGGTGTTAGCCACTTTTCCCACCTGACGATATGGGGTCAGAATCTCTGATATGAGGGAGCATACTGGGATTGTCCGAGGCAAGCAGAGGGAAATGAGGATATTCTTCAATGCTCTTTTCGTTTCAAAGATGTAGGCATAGAGTCTTTGATCATTCTGAATCTGATCCACTTACCCTCAATTTATGCTAATTCCTCCAAGAAACTTACAAAACTGTATATGAATAGCCTTAATTGTTAAGAACTCTTATGAATTTATACTTTTCATATATTTATGTATATGAATGTGGTATTTTAAAGGGGAATTTCAAGGAGAAAAAAGGGGTGAATCAGGAAGAGTTAGTGAATAGGCCTCATAGTCCATCAATTTTTGATCATTTTTTTCTCTGCCTTAGACATCTATGAAGCAAATAGTTACACCTGCCTTTTAACTATATGAAGCTGTAAGGATCAAATGAGATAATTTGCAAAAATTTCAATAAGTAAAGATGCCATGTTAAAACATATTATTTATATACTATTTGCTTGAGCTCTAGGACTGTCTTTCCTATTTGACCCCCTAACATGAAACAGTGCAAAATTGAATTACATTTTCAAGTTTATATTTATAGCAGAATACATAAAGATGTCTATCTTCCACCCATTAACTTTTGTGCATTGATACCATGATCTCATAAAATAAAATCTCCCTTTATAGATAATCATGACTGAGGTAAAGAATGTGTAAACTAGAGGAAGCTCATAAAGGCAAATTATGCCCCTTTTCCTTCATCTTTAGGAACAGCTAGATAATACCACTCCCTGTAAAATGGGGATGGAAGTAATCAAGATACTTTGAATTTTCTGGGTATTGGTATACTTTCCTCTGAACTGTTATTTTTTTTTTATACAATTGGAAGTTGGAGATGTTAAATAGCAGTTGACTTATCTAATTCCAATTTCTAAGAAAAGGCTGGAAAAAATTTTTTTGTGCCTCTATTCTTCAGTCTCTAGCTAGAAAAACATTGAGACCTAAACAAAGAAAAACATAAAACATGTTTTCTGGATTTCACAGCCTGTCTGCAATTGGTACAGTGTCACTACTGTATTTTAAAGGCTGATATAGCAATGACCAGAAGTTAAATTATTTTTGAATAAACCTAAAAATATAACCATGTTACACTTCAGTCTCAAGTTGTTTTCATCCTGTTACTCTGCATTTTTCATGTAATAATAACAAGTTTTATCTTATAGAGATTTATAGAATCTCTTTTGGAACACATCAGTTAAAATGATTATAATTGACCCTTGAACAACAATGGGTTTACATGGGTCTACTAATGTGTGGATTTTTTCCAATAAATACAGTCCTGCAAATGTATTTTCTTATTTTGGTGTTTTTCCTCCTTAGCTTTATTTTAAAAACATAGTACATAATATATAAGCAGTCAAAATGTGTTAATTGGTATCCATAAGGCTTCAGGTCAACATTAAGCTGGCTATTAGTTAATGTCTGGGTAGTCAAAAGTTATGTAACACATTTTCAACTGTGTGGGGTTGGCACCTCAACCCTCCAGTTTATTCAAAGGTCAACTATATGATATTCAAAAAAGGCTTTAAAATCATAAGTATTTTGCAATGATAGAATGTAAAACCATTTATGAAATAATATTTAAAAAACAATTTAGCTCATTGCCAATTATAGACAGTAGCATAAGGGGAAAATATTACTAAAAATCCCCTAATGTTAAGAATTGATTTGAATATCTAACACAGTGATTCTAAATTTTAATATTTCTTAAACTCTAAAGCATAGTAAGACAGAAGTTTAAAAAGCTAACTGTATTGAAGCTTATGAATAGGAATAATTATACAAGGCAAATAAATCTAAGACCTGCATTTGAGCTATGATAGGACTAGACTTGAAAAAACAGCATATTAAAAAAAAAAAAAAAAGAAAAAAAAAGAAAAAACAGCATATTGACATGTTAAGTATTGCAAAAATCTGTCAAAAATACAGTATTCTTTACATATCATGCCACAGCCTTCTCTCCCAGAGGAATGGTGGGCTATGTGTTCACATTTTAGGATATCTGTCCTTTAATAAAGAAATCTGAAAATACAGGCTAAAATAGAAATATCTTCGTCCTTGAGGGTCACAGAAAAAAAGTGATCCTAGGTGAGAATGAGACACCAGGAAAAAGAAAATTTAAAATAGAGTGAATCTTGTTTCATAATAGGAGTTTGAAAAGCTGCTGATATAAAAGCAATCACCAGTTAAGATATTCTTCAAGGCTACTGTCCTTTGCATAGTGATAAGCTAAAACTGCTTTACTATACAGAAACTGCTATGCATTTGAAAAGCAGTGAATTAGATAAGCATATCTTTTCTGTATCTAAATCTCATACAGTAAAACTTAAGAATTGAAAAACCATTGATTAACCTCATTCCCGATCAGATCATTTAATTGGATTTCTTCTTCTTTCTTCTTCCTCCTCCTCCTTCATTGGTTTATCTTGTTTTTTGCTCATTTTCTCTTGGTTTCCATACCAATCAACCTCTTTTCTCCTATCCAACAACATATTGCAATGGAAAAAAGAGACACATTCAGGAGTAATGATTCCCTTTTCTAATGAGATTAAATGTTGCCTTTCACCATTATGGATATTTTATTTGTGTGAGTGTGTGTGCGTGCACAAGCAAGCGTGCATGTATACACATAGAACTTTTGTCACCTCAGAAGGAAACCCTGAACCCATGTCACTTCACATCTTCCTCCTGCCCCTGGCTTCTGGCAACCACTAATCTGCTTCCTGTCTCTGGATTTTTGCTATTCTGGTAATTTCATATAAATGTAATCTTATAATACATGGCTTTTGGTGTTTGGCTTCTGTCACTTAACAAAATGTTTCAGAGTTAATGTGTATTATGTATCAATAATTATTTTTATTGCTAGACAATGTTTCATTGTGTGGATATACCCATTTGCTTATCCATTTATCAGCTTTTTGAGTTCTATCTACAGAGAATTATAAATAGTGCTGCTATATTCATGGACACATTTTTGTTTGAACATCTGTTTTCAGTTTTGAGGGTTATATACCTACAAGTGAAATTGCTGGGCCATACAACAGTTATGTTTAATTCATTGAGAAACCATTACATTCTTTCCAAATGAGTTTATTCATTTGACCTTCCCAGAAGCAATGAATAAGGGCTCCCGTTTTTCTACATCCTTGCAGACATTTATTTTTCTTTCTAAGTGATGGCCATTCTGGTTGATGTGAAGTGGTGTTTCACTCTGATTTTGAGTGGTATTTCCTTTTTTTTTTTTTTTTTTGTTTTTTTATGAGTGGTATTTCCTAATAACTACAGACGACAAGCATCTTTTCATGTTTTTTTTTTTTTTTGTCAATTATGTTATTTTGCCCTAATGTTTACTCAGGTCCTTTGCCCATTGAAGTCATTTTCTAGGGCTCCTGTAACAAAGTACATGAACTAGATAACCTAAAACAAAAATTCATGGTCTCAATGTTCTGGAGGGTTAGAAGTCCAAAATTAAGATATAGGCAGGACCATATTCTTTCTGAAATCTCGAGGAAAATATTGCCTTGTGCCTTCCTAGGTTCTGGTCACTTGCTAGGTAACTTTAGCATTCTTAGCATAAAGATGCATCATTCCATTTCTCCATCTTCATTTGAGGGTCTCCCTTTGTCTTCATATGATGGCCTTTGTATGAGGGCATCAGTCATTGGATAGGGGGCCCACCCTGTTCCGGTATGAACTCGTTTTAACTAATTACATCTACAACAACTCTATTTCCAACTAAGACATCTGAGGTACTAGTTTTAGGATTTTAACATATCTTTTTTTGGGAGGGACACAATTCACCCTGTAACTTATATGTTTTATTTGGGACTAGCTTTTATGGTTTTGATTTATGAAAGTTTTTATAGATTCTAGATATTACATCTTGATCAGATTTGATTCACAAATATTTTCTCTATTTCTGTGGATTGCCTTCTCATTCTCTTGATATGTTTGCACAAAAGTTTTTAATTTTGGTAAAGTCCAATTTATGTTCTTTTTTTTTGCTTGCATTTTCAGTTTCATATTAAACCATCACCAAATCCAAGCTCATGAAGATTTACACCTATGTTTACTTATAAGAGATTTAAGTTTTTCTTGTAAAAGTTTTAAGTTTTAGCTCTTTATAACTCTTATATGTAGCTTTGGTTCCTTTTGAGTTAATTTTCTGTATATGGTGCAAAGAAAGTGTTCACCTTTATTCTTTTGATGTGGAAATCGAGTTGTCTCAATATCATTTGTTAAAGAGACCATTTTCACTGAACAGTCTTGGCACCTTTGTCAAAAAATTAAAAGAACAGAGATTACAGGTATATTTTTGAGCTCTCAATTCTATTGCATTAATCTATATGTTTCTCCTTATGCCAGTTCTTAATGTTTGGAAACTTTAGTTGTTGGTGCCAGTGTTTCCATTACTGTAGCATTGCAGAAAGTTTTAGAATTGGGACATGTGAATCTTCCACCTTTGCTCCTCTACAATATTATTCAGGCTATTTAGGGCCTCTTACAATTCCATTTGAGTTTTACAATCAGCTTGCTCATCTTTGCAAAAAGGACACTGGATTTTAATAAGAATTCTACTGAATCTGCAGATTGTTTGGGGGAGTATTACTATCTTAAAAATACTGAATGTTCCAATATATAAACACTTTCCCATTTAGGTATTCTTTATTTTCTATCAGCAATGTTTTTCTGAATTATCTTCTTTTTGATCCTGTTATAAATAGAATTGTTTTATTTCTTTTCAGATTGTTCATTGTTAGCATGTAAAAATCCAACAAGTTGACCATGTATCCTATAACTGTGGTAAACTCATCTATTTTAATAGTTTTTAAAAATTTCTTAGGACTGTTAATAGTGATAGTTTTAGGTTTTCATTTCAAACTTTGTGGTCTTTTATTTTTCTTGATGAATATTTTAGCTTAGAACATCCATAATGATGAACAGAAATGGGGAAAAGGGGTATCTATTCATATTCCTCAGGGATAAGATTTAAATCTTTCAACGCTGAGCATGATGATAGCTGGCATTTCTCAGAAATGTCCTATATCAAATGGAAGTTGTCTTTCTAGTTTGTCTAATCTTTTTTTAATATGAATGGGTACTGGTTTTGACAAATGCTTTTTCTGCATGAACAGATAACATGATGTATCTCTTCCCTCTTCTATCAATGGGGTGTGTTGCACTGATTAATTTTTTTATATGTTTAATCACCCTTACATTCCTGAATTAAATCTCACTTGGTCACGATGTATAAAACCCTTAATATTCAGCTGAATTAGGTTCAGCAGTAATTTTATTTTATTTTATTTATTTTATTTTATTATTTTATATATATATTTTTAGCATTTATGTATAGTCCTAAGAGTTACTGTTCTGTAATTCTATTTTCTTATATTGTCTTTGGTATTGGCATCAGGGTAATGATAGTTATATAGAAGTAGTTAGGAAGAGCTTGTTTCTTATCCTTTTGAGGGGCGGATTTAGAAGGATTGGTAACCAATCTTTGAAAATTTGGTAGAATTTACCAACTAAGGCATTGCGTTTTTTTTTTTTTTTTTTTCTTTTTTGGGAGGCTTCTGAAAACCGACTACATTTTGTGTTATAGGTCTGTTCAGATTTTCTATTCTTGGTTCAGTTTTGGTATTTTTATGTTCTTAGAATTTAATTACCCAGATTACCTAATTTTTTGTTGTAGAATTTTTTATAGTATGCTTTGGGGTTGAATTTCAATTTTTTAAAAGATTTTAGTTATTTGAGACAGAGCATAAGCAGGGGGAGAAGCAAAGGGAAGGTAAGAAGTAGATTCCCCTGCTAAGCAGGGAGCTGAACGTGGGACTCGATCCCAGGGCCATGGGATCATGACGTGAGCCAAAGGCAGACACTTAACTGAGTGAGCCACCCAGGTGCTCCAAATTTCTATTTTTAAGTTGCCATAAAATATATTTTAGGTGTACCACATCATGCTTTGACAATTATACATTACAAAATGCTCTTAAGAATAACTGTAGTCATTGTTTAAATTATATAATTGACTGTATTTCATATGCTATAGTTTTCACCCCTCTGGCATATTTTATTCGCACATTTGTACCTCTTAATCCCCTTCACTTATTGTCTCTGCCCACCAACTCCCACCCCTTTGGAAAACATCAGTTTGTTCCCTGTTTGGCTTTTGTTGTTGTTATTTATTCATTTTTTTCCAGATTCCACATATAAGTGAAATGATATGGTACTTGTCTTTCTCTGACTGATTTATTCCACTCAGCATAGTACTCTGTAGGTTCACTCATGTTTTTGGAAATGGGTAAGATTGCATTCTTATTATTTCTCATTTATTTATTTTTTAATTCCAGTATAATTAACATACAGTGTTAAATTAGTTTCTGGTGTACGATATAGAGCTTCAACAATTCTATATATTATACAGTATTACATTAAGTGTACTATTCATCCTCTTTGCCTATTTCATCTCTCCACCCACCTCCTCTTGGCAACCACCAGTTTGTTCTTTATATATAACAGTCTAGTTTTTTATCTCTTTTTCTTTCTTCATTTGTTTCTTAAGTATCACATATTTGTGAAATCATATGGCATTTGTCTTTCTCTGGCTTATTTCACTAAGCATTTTACCTTCTAAGTCCATCCATGTTGTTGCAAATGGCAAGAGTTATTCTTTTTTTGTGGATGAGTAATATTCCATTTTATCTGTATACTACATCTTCTTTATCCATTCATCTATCATTGGACACTTCGGTTGCTTCCATATCTTTTCAATTAGTGTTTTTGTGTTTTGGGGGTAAATATCCAGTGGTAGGATTACTGGATCATATGGTAGTCCTGTTTGTAATTTTTTGAGAAGCCTTCATGCTGTTTTCCACAGTGACTGCACCAGGTTGCATTCTGACCAACAGTGTGGAAGGCTCCTTTTCCTCCACATTCTCACCAACCCTACGTCTCTTGTTTCTCATGTTGATTTTAGCCTGTCTGATGCATATATGGTGATATTTCAATCTTCTTTGGAAAAATGTCTGTTCATGTTTCTCAGTTTTTTAACTGGATACATGTTTTTTTGTTTTTGTTGGTGTTTGGGTTGTACCAGCTCTGTATATATTTTGGTTATTAACCCCTTATTAGATACGTCATTTGCAAATATCTTCTCACATTCAGTAGGTTTCCTTTTTGTTTTGTTGATTATTTCCTTTACTGTGCAAAAGCTTTTTGTTTTGGTGTAGTTTGGGTAGTTTATTTTTGCTATGTTTAGGAAACATATCTAAAAGAATGTTGTTATGGCCAATGGCAGGATATTACTGCCTATGCTCTCCTCTGGATTTTTATGGTCTCAGGTCTCACATCTTAATCAGTTTTGAATTTGTTTTTGTGTATGGTGTAAAGAAGTAGCCCAGTTTCATTGTTTTGCCTATAACTGTCCAGTTTTCTCAACACCATTTGTTGAAGAGACTGTCTTTTTCTCACTGGATATTCTAGCTTCCTTTATCTAAGATTAATTGACCATATAATTATGGGTTTATTTCTAGGCTCTCTATTCTATTCCATTCATCTGTGTGTCTATTTTTGCATCACTACCACACTGTTTTGATTATTACAGCTTGGTAATATACCTTTAGAACTGTAATATACCTTCAGAACTGTGATGCCTCCAGTTTGCTTTGGTTATTTGCTTTGGTAGTTCCATAAGAATTTTAGTACTATTTGTTCTACTTCTATGAAAAATGCTGTTGGTATTTTGATAGGGGTTACATTAAATCTTTAGATTGCTTTGGGTACTATGGGCATTTTATCCATGTTTGTCCTTCTCATCCATGAGCATGGAATATCTTTCCATTTGTTTATGTCATCTTCAATTTCTTTCATTAGTGTTTTATAATTTTCAGAGTACAGTTCTTTTGACTACTTGGTTAAGTTTATTCCTAGATATTTTATCATTTCTGTTGCAATTGTAAATAGGATTGATAATTTCTCTTCCTGCTGCTTCATTATTGGTGAATAGAAATACAACAGGTTTTCTATATGGATTTTGTATCCTGCAACCTTTCTGAATTCATTTATCAATTCTAGTGGTTTTTTGGTGGAGTCTTCAGGGTTTTCTATATATCATGTCATCTACAAATAGTGATGGTTTTACTTCTTCCTTACCAATTTGGATGCCTCTTATTTCGTTTTGTTGTCTTATTGCTGTGGTTAGGACATCCAGTACTGTGTGGAGTTAAAGTGGTGAGAGTGAACATCCTTGTCTTGTTCCTGACCGTAGGAAAAAACTCCGTTTTTCTTCATTTAGTATCATATTAGCTATACCTTTTCCATATATGGCCTTAATTATGTTGAAGTATGTTCCCTCTAAACCTACTTTGCTAAGTGATTTTATCATGAATGGATATTGCACTTTGTTAAATGCTTTTTCTGCATCTATTGAAATGATCATATGGTTTTTATTATTCCTCTTACTGATGTCATGTATCATGTTCATTGATTTGTCAACACTGAGCCAACATTTTATCCCATAAGGAAATCTAACTTGATTGTAATGATTTTCTAATGCATTATTGGATTCAATTTGCCAGTATTTTATTGAGGATTTTTTGCATCTGTGTTCAACAGAGATAATGGTCTGTATGAATTCCTTTTTTATAATATCTTGATCTGGTTTTGGTTTGAGAGTAATGCTGGCCTCAGAATGAATTTGGAAATTTTCCTTCCTCTGTATATTTTTTGGAATAATATGAGAATAGGTATTAACTCTCCTCTAAATATTGGTAGAACTCATCTGTGAAGCCATCTGAGCCTGAACTTTTGTTGTTGGGAGTTTTTTTGATAACTGATTCAGTATCCTTGCTAGGAATTGGTCTGGTCAAATTTTCTATATCTTGCTACTTCAATTTTTGTAGGTTATATGTTTCTCAAATTTATTTCTTCTAGGTTGTCCAATTTGTTGGCATATAATTTTTCATAATATTCTTACAGTTTATATTTCTGTGGTGTTATTTCTCCTCTTTCATCTGTGATTTTGTTTGAGTCCTTTCTCTTTGAGTCTGGCTAGAGCTTTATCAATTTCATGGATTTCCCCCCCCTCCCCCCGCCAGAACCAGCTCCTGGTTTCATTGACTTGTTCTATTGTGATTTTTATAGTGTGTGTGTGTTTTTTTTTATTTTGTTTCATTTTCATTTTGTTTTTTAGTTTCTATATCATTTATTTCTGGTCTAATCTCCTATTATTCCTTCTGCTGTTTTGGGGGTTTGGCTTGTTCTTTTTGTAGCTCCTTATGTTAGGGTTAGATTGTTTGAGATTTTTCTTGCTTCTTGAGGTAGACCTGTATTGTTTTGAACTTCCCTCTTAGGACAGCTTTTGCTGCATCTGGAAGATTTTGGACTGTTGTGTTTTCATTTTCATTTGTTTCCATATAATTTTTTAGTTCCTTAGTTTCTCAGTTGGCCCATTAATTGTTTAATAGTATGTTATTTAACTTCCATGTATTTGTGGTCTTCCCAAATTTTTTCTTGTGGTTGATTTGTAGTTTCATAGCATTGTAGTCAGAAAAAGATGCATGATATGATAGAAGTCTTTTTTGAATTTGCTGAGACTTGTTTTATGGTCTAACATGGGATCTATTCTGGAGAATGTCATGTGCACTTGACTGTTTATTCTGCAGTTTGGAAATGGGATAATCTGAATATATCTTAGATCCATCTGGTCAAATAGGTCATTCAAAGCCACCATTTCTTTGTTAATTTTTGTATGTTTGGGTGATCTATCCATTGATATTAGTGGGGTGTTAAGGTCCTTTACTATTGTAGTAATGTCAATCATTTCCTTTATGTCTGTTATCAGCTGCTTTATGTATTTGGATGTTCCTATGTTGAGTGCACAAATATTTACAACTGTTATATCTTGTTGGATTGTTCCTCTTAGGATTATATAGTGTCCTTCTTTGTTTCTTGTTACAGTCTTTGTTTTAAAGTCTATTTTGTCTGATAAGTATTGCTACCCTAGTTTTTTCACTTCGATTTGTGTGAGAACTGCTTTCCCATCTCTTCACTTTCAATCTGCATGTGTCTTTAGGTCTGAAATGAGTCTCTTGTAGGCAGCATACAAATGGGTCTTTTTTTTTTTTTTAATGTGTTCAGTCACCCTTTTGTCTTTTGATTGGAGCAGTTGGTCTATTTACATTAAAATTATTTAAAGATATGTACTTATTGCCATTTTGTTGTTTTATGGTTGTTTTTTTATAGTTCCTTTCTCCTGCTGCTTTTGTGCTTTGCTGGTTTTCTTTGTGATATCCTTGGATTCCTCTGTCCTTATTTTTTTTTTGTCCTTATTTTTTGAATAACTGTTACAGATTTTTGATTTGTGGTTACTATTAGATTTATTTTTAACATTATGCATATAGCAGTCTATATTACATTGATGGTTGATTAAGTTTGAACCCATTCTAAAAGCACTAAATTTTTATTTTTCCCTCTCATGCCCAACACACACACACACACACACACACACACACACACACACACACACACACAGTTTAGGCATATGGTATCATACTTTACATCCTTTTATTTTGTGAATCACTTGACTGATTTTTATAGATATACTTGATTTTATTGCTTTTGTGCTTTAGCCTCCACACTGTTTTGTAAATGAATGATATACTTTGTGTTTATATGTACCTGTGAAATTTTTTTCCTTTCCTACTTTTCTTACTCCTTATGGTCATTCATTTCTACTCAAAGAATCTTTTTTAACATTTCTTGTAAGGCTGGCTTAGTGGTGAACTCCTTTAAATTCTGTTTGGGAAATTATCTCTACTTCTATATTAAATGATAGCCTTGCTG
Organism: Vulpes vulpes; assembly: GCF_048418805.1. NCBI lineage: Eukaryota > Metazoa > Chordata > Mammalia > Carnivora > Canidae > Vulpes > Vulpes vulpes. The sequence continues at coordinate 43,434,320 of NC_132786.1, read as the reverse complement.
GATAAAATATTTCTGATTGTAGGTTTTTTTTTTTGCTTTCAGCACTTTGAATAGATTATGCCACTCTCTTCTGGCCTATAAAGTTTCTGCTGAAAAGTGAGCTAATAGTCTTATGAGGTTTACCTTGTATGTAACTCTTTTCTTTTGCTGTTTTTAAAATACTCTCTTTATGACTACTTTTTGTCATTTTAGTTACTATGTACCTTGAGGTGGATCTCCTTGGGTTGATTTAGTTGGGACCTCTCTGCCTCCTGGATCTGGATTTCTGTTTCCTTCCCCAGATCCAGGAAGTTTTTAGCTATTATTTCTTCAAATAAGTTCTCTGCCCCCATTTCTCTTTCTTTTCCTTCTGAGGTCACTATAATGTGGATGTTCTACTTGGTGGTGTTGCTGAGTTCTCTTAACTTATTCTCATTTTTTACAATTTTTTCCTTTTTCCTATCCAGCCTCATTGCTTTCCTGTCCTGCTTGTCCTACAGGTTGCTGATTCATCCTTCTGCTTCCTTTAGTCTATTATTTTCCACTCTCTATTGTATATTTAATTTCAATTATTGAGTCCTTCATCTCTCCCTTTTTTTAAAAAAATATTATTCTCTATCTCTTTGTTGTGGGTCTTACTGAGATACTCTATTCTTTCTCCAAGTCCAGTGAGTATCTTTATGATCATTACTTTTAGTATATGTGCTGTTGAAGTGAGCATGACGACCATTAATTTTATTTATTTTTATTTTAAATTTATTTTAGAGAGAGGGTGAGCAAGGGGAGGGGCAGAGTGAAAGGGAGAGAGAATCCCAAGCAAACACCCGAGTATGGAGTCAGATGTGGTGCTCAATCTCATGACCCTATAACCATTACTTTTAATTCTCTATCAAGCATATTGCTTATCTCCATCTCATTTAGCTCTGTTACTATGACCTTGTCCTATTCTTTCATTTGAGACCTATTCCTCTGTCACTTCATTATGTCTTTTTGTTGATTTCTGTGTGTTAAGAAGTTCAGCGAAGTCTCCTGCTCTTAAAAGTAGTGACCATATGAAAAAGAGGTCCTGTAGTACCCTCTTATGGAATTTTCCCTGTTCACCAGATCCTAGTGCTTCAGGAATGTCTGTCTCCCCTGTCTGCTGCATGCCCCATATTGTTGTGGTTGTGCCAATTTTGTTTTTAGTCCAGTCATCTTCTGTGGCTCTCTTGCTTGTAGCAGGCAGTGTTTAGTCTCTGTATTGGGAGTCTGTTAACTGCCTTGGGCTTAAGTTGAGTCAGATGAGACATTTGACAGAGATGCCGTTATTGAATATATAAACTACCTCTTTATCCATTCATCTATTGATAAACACTTAGCAACTTCGGTTGCTTCCACATCTTGGCTAAATAATGTAATAAACAAAGGTGTGCATATATATATCTTTTTAAATTAGTGTTTCATTTTCTTTGGGTAAATACTCAAAATGAAATTACTATATTTTACAGTATATCTAATTTTAATTTTTTGAGAAAGTTCCATACTGCTTTTCCATAGTGACCACCAATTTGCATTCCCATTAACAGTACCTAAGTATTCCTCTTTCTCCACATCCTCACCAACACTTTGTTATGTCCTGTATTTTTGGTAATAGCCATTTTGATAGGTGTAAGGTAATATCTCATTATGGTTTTAATTTGCATTTCCCTGATGTGTGGAGCATCTTTTTATGTGTTGATCATCTGTATGTCTTTAGTGAAATATGTATTCAAGTCCTCTGCTCATTTTTAATCAGATGTGTTTTGGTGTTGAGTTGTAGAAGTTCTTCATATGTTTTTTTATTAACTCCTTATTATAGATATATCACTTGCAAATATCTGCTCCCATTCAGTAAGTTGTCTTTTAGTTTTATTGATTTTCTTCACCACGCAAAGGCTTTTCTGTTAGATGTAATCCCACTTAATATTTTGTTTTTGCTTTCCTTGTCTGGGACAAAAGATCCAAAAAAATATTGCTGAGGCCGAAGACCAGGAGTTTACTGCCTATGTGTTCTTTCAGAAGGTTTATGATTTCAGGTTTCACATTTAGGTCTTTAATCCATTGAATTCTGTTTTTATTTATAGTATAAGAAAGAGGTCCAGTTTCACTCTTTTGCATGTTTTTTTTTTTTCCCCAGCGCCATTTATTGAAGAGAATTGTCTTTTCCACTTTAACTTCTTTCCTACTTTGTTGATTACTTGACCAATAGGTGTGGGTTTCTGAGTTCTCTATTCTGTTTCATTGGTCAATGTGTCTATTGTGCCAGTAACAAATTTGTCTGACAACTATAGCTTTGTAGTGTGAAGTCTACCATTGTGATACCTGCAGCTTGTTTTGTTTTTACTTTTTTCCTCTCAAGATTGCTTTGGCTATTTCAGGCCTTTTGCAATTCCATATAAATTATACAATTACTTGTTTGAATTTTGTTGAAAAATACTATTGGTTTTTTCATAGGGAATATATTGAATTCATATGGGCATTTAACAATATTCTTCCAATCCATGCATGGTATATTTTTCCGTGTGTATGTGTGTGGTCATCACATTTTTTCATCATTGTCTCATAGTTTTTCAGAGTATATGTCTGTCTTTCACCTTTTCTGGTTAAATTTATCTCTAGGTATTTTATTCTTTTTCATGCAATTGTAAATTGAGTTTTTAAAATTTCTTTCTGCTAGTTCATTATTAGTATATAGGAATGCAACAGATTTCTATGAATTAATTTTCTGTCCTGCAACTTTATTGAATTCATTTATTCTGTAGTTTTTGTTGGGATCTTTAGGGCTTTTTATGAATAGGTTCCTGTTACCTGTAAATAGTGATAGTTTTACTTCTTCCTTACCAATCTGGATGACTTTCTAATTGTTGTGGCTAAGATTTCAAATTCTATGTCTGACAAGGTGGTGAAAGAGGACTTATCTTGTTCCTAGATAATGAAAATCTGTTTGGATTTTCTATTTCTTCCTGATTCAATCTTGAGAGATTATATGTTTCTAAGGAACACGTCCTTGTCTTCTTCCTGATTTCAGAGTGAAAGCTTTCAGCTTTTTACCAGAGTATGTTTTTTGCTGTTGTTGTCAAATATGACCCTTATTCTGTTATGTTCCTTCTGTATCTTCCTGGTTGAGAGGTGTTTGTTTGTTTTTGTTTTGTTTTGTTTTGTTTTTCATTTGAATGGATGCTAAATTTTGTTAAATGCTTTTTCTGCATCTATCGAGATGACCACATTTTAAAAAATCTTTCATTTCACTGATGTGTTGGTTTGGGGGGTTAAACCATGCTTGTGTTCCTAGAATAAATCATACTGATTATGGTGAATAGTCTTTTTCATATATTCCTAAATTTGGTTTGCTAAGATTTATTGAATTTTAACATCTATGTTCATTAGGGGTATTGGTCTGTTACTTGTTTTTTGTTTGGTATGTGTCTTTGGTTTTGGTATGAGGGTAATGCTAGCCTCATAAAATGAAAGTGGAAGCATTGTGTGTATATATGTATGCACATACATGCATATATGTATATGTACATATACATGTGCATATATATACACACATATATACATATATATGTATTTTGGTGACAAGATAAGTATTCTTTAAATATTTTATAGAATTTACCTGTGAAACCATATGATCCTGAACATCTGTTTGTTGAAAGTGTTTTTGGTTCAATTTCATTAGTAGTAATCAGTCTTTCAGATTTTCTATTTCTTCCCAATTCAGTCTCAGAAGACTATGTTTCTATGAATTGACCCATTTCTTGTAAGTTTTCCAATATGTTGGCATACAATTTTTCATAGGAGTTGCTTATAATCCTTTGTATTTCTGTAGTGTAGGTTATAACTTCTCTCTCATATCTGATTTTGAGCCCTCTTCTTTTTTATGACTCTAATTTTTTATTTTTTTATCTTTTCAAAGAATTAGCTATTAGTTTCATTGATTCTATTTTCTCTTCTTTTGAAGTTTCTATTTCATTTATTTCCACTCTTTATTGTTCCTTCTACTAACTTTGGGCTTTGATCTTTTTCTAGTTCCTTTAGGTGCAAGGGTAGATTATTAGATTTTTTTTGTTTTTTGAGGTAGGCCTATATCACTATAAATTCTCTGAAAAGTGCTTTTGCTGCATCCCAAAGATTTTGAACCAGTTTCTATTTTCATTTGTATTCAGGTAATTTTTAATTTCCTCTTTGCTTTTTCTGACCCACTGGTTGTTTAGTAGAATGTTTAGCCTCTATGTGATTTCCCTCCAGTATTTTTCTTGTAAATCTAGTTTCATAGAGTTGTGATCAGAAAAGATGCTTGATATGATTTCAATCTCTTGAATTTATTGAAACTTGTTTTGTGGCACAACATGTGTCTATCTTGGAGAATATTCCATGGGCACTTGAAAAGAATATTCCATTTTTTTGAATCAAATATTCTGTACGTATCTCTTAAGTCCATCAGGTTAATGTGTCATTAAATGCCACTGTTTCCTAACTGATTTTTTCCTCTGGGTTATCTATCCACTTTTTCTCTGGGATATCTATCATATCCACCCAAGAGGGGTGTTAAAGTTCTCTGCTCTTATTTTATTACTGTGAATATCTCTTTACTTCTGTTAATATTTGCTTTATAAACTTAGATGCTCCTATGTTGGATGCATAGATATTTACAATTGTTATATCCTCTCATTGAGTTGGTCCCTTTGGCATTATGTAATAGTTTTCTTTTTCTCTTGTTACAGTCTGTTTTAAAGTCTATTTTGTCTGATATAAGTACTGCTATTTTATTTTTTAATTTTTTGTTTCCATTTATATGGATTTTTTCCATCCTTTCACTTTCAGTGTGTTTTAGTACTGAAGTGAGTCTTAACAGCATATATATACATATATAAAATTTATCCTTTCATGTGCCCTGTGTCTTCTGATTAAATGTAAATGGACTTACTGCTTCAAAGTAATTATAGGAAAAAAAAAAACCAAAGTAATTATAGGTAGCTATGTATCTTTTGCCATTTTGATAACTGTTTCTGGTTGTTTTTATTCAACTGTTCTTCTCCAGCTCTATTCTCTTGTGATTAATGCCTTTCTTTAGTGTTATGCTTAATTTCTCTTTATTTTTATGTGTCTATTATAGCTTTTTAGTTTGTGGTTAACATGAGGTTTATAAATAACTTCCGGCAGTAAGTTTATCAGCTGGCTTTGAATATATTCTAAAAGACTATTTTTATTCCCTGCTCCTGCTATGTTTATATAAATATTTACATCTATTTTGTGTATCTCTTATCTAATTTTTGTAGATATAATAGATTTTACTACTTTTGTCTTTTAACGTTTATACTAGTTTTATCTTTGATAAACTACCTTTACTGAATATTTATTTTTACACGTGAAATTATTTTCCATAAATTCTTCCAGTTATGTACCCCCCCCCCCCCCCCGCTTTATTTCACTTAAAGAAATCCCTTTAACATTTCTGGTAAAGCCAGCTTAGTGGTGATGAACATCTTAAACTTCTGTTTGTCTTAGAAATTCTTGCTATCCTCCAAATCTGAATAATAACCTTGCTGGGTAGATATTTTTGGTTTTACGCTTTTTTCTCAGCACTTGTATCATGGCATTCCTTTCTGAATTGTGAAGTTTCTGCTGAAAAATGAGTTGCTAGCCTTAATAGGGTTTCTACTATATGTAACTATTTGATTTTCTCTTTTGACTTTTAAGATACTCTTTATTAATTTTTTTCCTTATTATTAAGTATCTTGGTATGGACCTCTTTGTGTTCATATTGTTTGAAGCTCTGTTTTCTGGACGTGGACTCAATCCCTCCCCAGGATAGGGAAATTTTTAGGTACTATTTCTTCAAATTTTTTTGCCCTTCTTTTTCTCTGTTCCTTTTGGGATCCCATAATGCAAATATTAGGACACCTAATGTCACAAAGATCCCTTAACATATCCTCATTTTAAAAATTCTCTTTTTTTTTCTTGCTGTTCGGGTTGGGTTCTTTCCATTACCCTGTGTTTCAAATCACTCATATGTTTTTTTGCATCCTCTAATCCACTATCGATTCCCTCTATGATATTTTTCCTTTTAGTTATTGTATTCTTCAGCTCCGAATAGGTTTTGTTTCCTTTGTTGAAGTTCTGAGTTCATTCATTCTTCTCAAGTCTAGTGAGTATCATTCTTCTCTCAAGTCTCCCTTACTTTGAACTTTGTATGAGGTAGATTACTTATTTGTTTCATTTAGGTATTGTTCTGAGATTTTTATCTTGTTCTTTTGTTTGGAACATGATCTCATTTTGTCTCTATTTCTACACTTTTTGGAAGTCAGCCACATTTTCTAGTCTTGAAGGTAGTGGCCTTATGTAGAAGGCATCCTGTAGGGCCCCTCCGGTTGTGACTGGGTTGCAACTGCTGTGGGAGTGCTGGTTGATGGGGTTGGTTCCTCCTCTCCAGGGAAGGAGTAGCTCTGGAAGAGAGCTGGCCCTGGTTGGGGCTGCCTGCCAGGTGAGGTGGTGTGGTTGTTTCTTCTGGGGAAAATACCAGTCCTGATTGCATTTAGGTGATGTTAAGCCCCACTGATTTGCAGAGGTCCCAAGTTAAGCCTTGCTAGGTGTTATGGGGTCTCACTTTCTTGGCGCAGGTCCCCAGGGCTGGAGGTGTCCCATATATGATTTGATCCCTTTGTCCCTCATGGATGACCTCCATACCTATACTGTCCTTCCTACTTGTGGGTTCCTACTGTGTCTCTGTTTTCAGTCATTTTCACTATGACACTTTCAGAGAGCTGCATTATATGTGGGTCATGCTTTGGTTTGTCTGTAACAGGTGAGCTCAGGATTGTTCTACAATACCATTTTCCTGAGATGTCTTTATACAATTTTTCGATAATCCTTTTTATTTCTGTAGCATAGGTACTAATGTTCGTTCCTACTCTCCTTTCTAACTTTAGAAGTTTGAGAACTATTTTTTTTTAATGTTGTGGAGACAACCACCTTAGCTCATTTCCACTTTTCTAAAAAAAATATTTTATTATTCATGAGAGAGAGAGAGAGAGGAAGAGACATAGGCAGAGGGAGAAGCAGGCTCCCTGTGGGAAGACTGATGTGGGACTTGATCCCAGACCCCAGGACCATGACCTGAGCTAAGGGCAGTTGCTCAACCACTGAACCACCCAGGTGCCCCTATTTTGTTTTTCTTAATCTAGCTAAGGTTTCTCAATTTGATTGTTCTTCTCAAGGAACCAAGTTTTGGTTTTATTGACTTTTTATATTGTTTCTCTATTCTTTATCATATTTATTTTTCCTCTAATCCTTATTATGTTCATTCTGCTATGTTTGGGTTTAGATTGCTTTTTTTTTTCTAGTTCCTTAAGGTATAAAGTTAGGTATCAATTTGAGATTTCTTTTGGTATATAATTTTATATAGTTACATCATACTTTAACAATCCTTTTGACAGATCTCTGCTTTTAGTTGGAGTGTTTAATGCATTTATATTTAAGGAAATTACTGATATGGACTTATTCTACAACCTATATATCATGTATATTATATTATATCATCTATATATATAATATATACATACACACACACATGTATACACACACACTCAATTCTTCCTTTACTACTTTGTGGTTTAAATTTGTAACAGTTTAGTTGGAATTAATAGCAGTTTACATTCAACAGTATACTAAAACTGCTCCTATACCATTTGCTTTTAAGGGATTATTGTCAAATTACATTTCACACACTGATTTATGTGTTCTTCTGAGTCCCTCTAGCAAATTTTTCAATTATGGTTTTTCAGTTTTTTTAATATTTTTTTAAATTTTTATTTATTTATGATAGTCACAGAGAGATAGAGAGAGGCAGAGACACAGGCAGAGGGAGAAGCAGGCTCCATGCACCGGGAGCCCGACGTGGGATTTGATCCCGGGTCTCCAGGATCGCGCCCTGGGCCAAAGGCAGGCGCCAAACCGCTGCGCCACCCAGGGATCCCGGTTTTTCAGCTTTAGAATTTGTATTGGACTCCTTTTATAATTTTCATTTCTTCATTGATATTTTCTATTTGGTGATGCATCATTCATTTGTTTCCTTTAGTTCCTCTGTCTATGGTTTTCTTTAGCTCTTTGAGTTCATTAAAGACTTAAAATCTTTAGCAAGTTGAATTTCTGCTTTAAGGACATTGCCTAACTTCTTTCCTGTGAATGGGCTATACTTTCTAGTTTGTGTGCATTTTCCAAATTGGTCATTCTAAATATGCAGCAATTCTGGAAATTGGATTCTGCTCCCTATCTAGAATTAGTTTTTATAAAAATTGTATTCTTTGTCATGTGTGGTCTGTGACCATTAGTTTAGTGGTAAGCTAGTGCTCTGATGGAGCTTTCCTTAAGTGCCTGTAGACAAAAGAATGAAAAAGAAAAGAAACTAGTCCCTTGGGATTTGCAGATTGACTCTGTTGAGTAACCCCTTCAATATTTATCCAGGGTATTTACCATTCTCCTCTAGCCTTCACCATCTTGCTTGGGCTGGGTGTAAATATCAATAAAAGGTTAAAGCTTAGGGTCTTCTCAGATCTTTTTTTGAGGAAGCAGCCTGATCTGGATTTTGGCATGTGGCAGCTTTTGAAAGCCTTTATTCCCTAAATATTCATTCCCCTTTATTTCATTCTCAAGTTCTTCCTTTCATCCAGGCTTCAGCCATGTGTTACAACTGTTAATTCTTGCTTCAGGCATGACCATCTTCATTTCCTTTTCAGTATTTTTGAGAAACACCCTCTGTAGCAACACCCTGAGAAACTTCTGAGTTAGGTGAAACAAAGGCAAACCCCTTGAACCCTTCCAGGAGCCCTCAGGTCAAAACAAACACTATTCCTTGGGAACAGGAGCATCCTCTCTCTCCTGTAGAACCAGATCCCCATACCAGTTACAGGCTGCCATTTTCAAGACCACTGCTGACTGGGAGGAATGGGGCAAGACTGATGAAATGCCATTAAGCTAGCCATCTGAGGTTCCATCACTTTTTGTTTAAGCTTTCATTCAATTTGCTACATTATCTTTCAGACTTTGAACAATACTGAGTGATAGTTTTTGCCAGTCTTTCGAGTGTTTCTGTGGAGTGGAGGAGTCCTCATTCTGCCATTTTCATCATCTATATGTATGCATAATTTTTAATGGAAGTTGACACACCCACATTTGGCTGAATGTGATCTGATTTTTCTATTATAGTCTGAATGTGTTGCTTTCTTAAAACTTTGTAAATACTTAGACTCTTAGTTATATGATAAAAACACTGTATATATTTCAGATATAAGTAGGTAAAGTATAGAAAAATTCATAAATGACATATACTCATGAATTATATAAGGGAATTTTGGGGCTAATATGAACATACTTATACCCTTGTAGTGTGACTACTATGCTTACCTTTTTTCCCCACTATTAGAAAAAAAATGCTATTAGATAAATTATTAGTTGACCCAGTACAGCTTCTTGTATAGTGTGAAAAACCTCATTTTAATATTTTAAACTGAACATTAATGATCTCTGAGGAACATTGTCTCCAAAAAGTCCATTCAAATATTTTGTTGCTAGATGCTCTAGTTAACATGTTTGTCTTTGTTACCAGTACTTTTTAAAACACACTGTTTACTGTCTTTGATCTCAAAATAATATGTCATGCCTTATTTAGAAATAACTACTCCCTTCATGTACCCTTAGGGAGGTTCTCCTAAATAGCAAGAAAGGGAATACTTGTCAAGCTATATGGCTACAAGATCTAATCTCCCCAAATCACCATGCTTGCTGAACTGTTAATTGACAAGGGATATTACTTTATATGCAAAAGAAAATTATACTAAACACACAACACTATTGAGCTTACTCATGTGAATATCTGATGCAAGGAAAAGTATGCTGAGCAAAACGCAACACTTTATTCATCAGATGTTTGAAATTAAACTCCTTTAGATAGAATTTTATGTTAAGATTTTTCCTCTAAGCAGGAAAGCAATTCTTTTAATTCTAACTGGAGACTGTTCAACATATAACCAGTTTTTAAGGGAGTCTTCAATACAGTAAATCCGGTTGAAAAGTGACATTGGAGGATACAGCGTACCAGATAAGAATTTTTCAATTTAATTTGGCCAAGGTAAAGATAGCCTATTTTACATATGTGACTTTCCACATGCTAAATTCTAAAAACAAACTACATTTTAACCACTTTTTGTAGTTTTGCCTGTAGCACTTTCCAGTAACAACTTGTCTTGAGGAAGTTTATTTCCCTCTAGAATCACTTCCCTACAGCAACAATAGTCTATAGAAAATCGACAGCTTTCTAGCTATAAAATGCTAAAAAAAAAAAAAAAAAAAAAAAAGTTGTTTTTGTAGTAGGCATATAACTTAATATTGAGAGGAAATTACATAGTAAAAGTTTTGTAGCCTATATTAACTTGGGATAGGGAAGTTCTCCTTACCTTGGTCATTGTCTGACTTTGGTCATGAATGAACACTACATTAAAGCTTTATAGACAGACTAGATGTATGTTGTTTAATAACAATTGAGCCTTAAAGGGACAAACAAAAATAATTATAAAGATGTGTTTACATGTAAAATTTGGTCTCAGACTCCATTTGTAATGTCCATTTGGAATGAACCTTAGAAAATGTAAAAATACTCTATGGATTTAGATTTACAGGTCAAGTGCTACTGAGGGACAGGCATTAAACAAATGATCATGATCACTTAATGCTTTTCCATAAATGCTATCTAAGTACTAAATTTATCAAACTTTGAACAGAAAGTATGTGCTCCTTAATGTGCTTTTAAATAACAGATTTGGGAATATGTCATAAGGTTTATTGAATTAATTTTTTTCTAAATTCTTCTAAATTCTAAAGTTTATTGAACTAAATGTGTTTTTAAATTCTTCCTTAGCACCACAGAAAATAAAAATTCAGGTTTGAGAGTTTGAAGGCCCAGCTATAAGCTCTATTTTTCTGTTCTTTTTGGCTTTTAGCTTCTCATACTTCTGTAAGTCAGACAAAATTTATATTTCCTGTCTAATTTACAGGATTATTATAAAGAAAAAAATAACATTAAAAAGTGCTTTTTAAACCTAAAGAGGATAAACAGAATACGGATTAGATGCTCATAATTTAGTTTTTGAGAAAGCTTCATGAAGTCACTCATATAGGGTATTAATATTAGGGAATGACGTTTTTGATGGCAAACTTTTTCCATATAACATATGGGGCAATGGCCATCCTGGATTAGTTTTACAGTTACAAGTCTGGATTCCTGGGTGACCCTACTAAAGTTAGAGAGGAATTAAAATCTTCTGGTGTGTTGCTTCCATCACCTGATGCCTTCAAGCTTATTGATTTAGTCCTGTTTGCTTTAAAATTTACAACCTGGGAAAAACCTCCATTTCCCAGGTTAGGCTTCCAAGTTGTAGGCACTATTCATACAGCTACCTGTCTCTTTATTTAATTGTGATTAATAAGAACAAAACATTTGTAACCATACACACATCCTTTATACTGAAATGACAATGAGTATATTTTTCAGTATGTGACATATTTTCATGCATATACCTTATCTCTGTACAACCTTAAGGGTTCTTTAACATATATTTCATAGTTTTCCCTTACTAACATTGTGGTTTTCTTTACTAATGAGTGAACAATTCTAACACATGAATTCATAATTACATTGTCATTTATTTCAGTCCTATGACATATACTGAATATAATATGCTTGAGAACCTTTGTTCTTTCCAGTGCTATTATGAAATATAACCATCCACTTCTATAAATTAAATTCACTAGGAAAGCTCACATTTAAAAAAAATTATACAAGAATAAGCTAGAATTGTCACAATCAATGTGGAAATGAATTCAAGAAATCAAACTATATCTCAGGAACACTTTATCTTCATGGTAAACATTCACTTTATGCAAATCCCACTTGGCTTCATTTAATTAAAAAGCTGAAAAAGAAAGAAAATCATATGCTGAAAATAAGGAAAACACAATATGCTCTTTATTCATTCTAAATTAGTACATGTAAATATATAAAAATAATATAAGTATATTAATTCATCCCATTCTAATTTTTTATCAGGGCAATTTCTCTGAACTAGTTCCTGGAGTGGGGTCACGCTTATGGTGAGAAGAGGCCAAGAGTGGGAGAGGGCGCTGATAAGAACTTGTACTAGTGATGTTTAAGTTTGGGTAAAATACCCTAGTTTTTTCTGTGAGACACTCTCACTGCTGCTTAGAGCAGTTAAACTTAGAGTTTAACTTATACTGCTTAGAGTAGTTAAACCAGCATTTAAACTGGCAACATAAGTAAGAATAAAAACTATGGATTAAAACAAAGATTTGAAGTGGGTCATTTCATTGTCTGAAAAAAAAAAAATCTTTCTCTTCAATCTTTAATTCATTCATATATATGAAATAACTACATGCTTGATCTTTTTAATGAAATTTATAGCTGGAATATACTACACAACCAAAAATGTTTTTTTATAAATCATAAGTGTCATCAGATTCTGAATACACAGATGCTTGTACAGATAGAAATAAAAGGGAGCTATTTTTCTTCCCTAAGCAAAGTTTTAATCTGAACAGAAATATAAGTTGTAAAATGGTAAGTCAATTTAAATAACATTTACTAAGTTTCTGTTTGATATTTGTACGTTTTTCTAACACGTGGCAAGGTTTTCTTTTTTTGCTTTGTCTTTTTTTGTCTTGACAATATAACTTTGCAGGATAACCAGAGACAAACCATGTTTTAACCAAATATTAAAACATAAATGAAATTAATGGTTGCTATATTTGGAAAGCTATCATATAGTTGGAAAACTAGTAAGTTTTGTAATATCTGGATGTTTAAACCCTAATATCCTAGGAATATATTTGTCTTTCTGAACCTCGGTTTCCTCATTAGTGAAAAGAACATTTGTTGGGCTGATCTCCAAAATTCTTTCTAGTCCTCATATTTATCAACCTAGTGACTCTAGTGAAACTATGTGGCTAAAAGTAAACACATTTTTTACATTTATATATATATATATATATAATTATAGTTAAGACATTACATAAAATATATAATAAATAAACTTATGTAATATAAAGTAAAAAAGCTATACAAACTAAAATAAGTACTCCTTTTCTGAGGAATTATTAAAGGCTAGAAATTAAATGCCTCAGTACAACAACACCTTGCTTGTATTTTTTCAAAATAATAAGTTATGACTGAGGTCTTGCAAGAGTAACCATCTTCATGAAGAAGAGTATCAGCCGGGAAACTTTCTCGGAGCAGTAGGCAGTGGCTGCTATTCAATCCACATAATCCTTCACACTGATGGCAGTGCACAGAGATGTGTCCTTTGTAGATGAATTCTTTGACATTTTCTGCCTTTAATTTTAGCTTCCCCTAAAGATTAAAGTTAACTGAAGAATGAAGGCTAATGATAAAAAGAATACTTGATCATAACATAAAACTTAAGGTTGAAAAAATTATAACTTAAACAGAACTTACAGGGTTTACTAATTTGTTTTTGAACAAGTGGTCTGAACATTTTTAGCTGTGGTGCACTAAAGGTCACCTTTTATCATTAATGAAAATATTATGCCATATAAGCAAAAAACTGTAATCTGACCCTTATGATCATTTTATGCTTCCTAATTTTTCGGACCTAGAAAAGTAAAAAATATTCTATGATTTTTAGATGTTGTAAAATTCACAAAATAAAAGGATCTCTGTATCTTCTTAATACTAAATTAAGAATCCTCAGTTACCACACTGTTGGTTCACACTAGGGATTTTTCCCAAACTAAAATACTTTTTAAAGAGCTGTTAAATCTTTTTTTTTTATATTGTATTATGCAAAGACAAATTTATATTGAACTGATCATATTGTTTTACAATAAAGGATAAGATTAGCAGACTACTTCCTGTTCTCTTATATTTAAAATCTTTTTCATAAAAAGTTATAAACTTTTATGAGTATTTGTTTAAGACATGGAAAGATTGAAGTGTGTCAAAAACGTTTTGTTAAAAATCTTTCTTAGAAAAGCATAAACTATTCTCTAGGTAATCATTTAATATTAATATTAAACATCCAAGGTATATTCCAGTATGAATGTTTATATGGGTTTCATCACTCAAGAGATTAGTCCCTCATTCCTATCTGTCAAGTTCTGACAAGTTTTCTTTTCACATTTACCTGTCTAGTAATTTTGATGTATAATGTAACAATTCTCCTATATTTATGTTTTTTTTTTTTAATATTTGTTTCTAATAGTGCTTGGATACTATCTTTCCTGGTAATACTTATTGTAAAAATGTATAAAAAGACTTTAATAACATGAAAACTGTTGATACCAAAACCAAACAAATATACTCCTCTGGAAGTATAAGCACACTGGAATGTGCTTTAATGTGGTGGCTAGGTTCCTCAGAGAGGGAGCAGCTGCTCTGGGTACCATCATCAGCTTCTAACTGGGCTCCCCTTCACCCTCCATAATGAATGATTCTTTTCACAGGTCACGGTAGCCTGTAGGTGTGTAACACTGACTACTATGACCAGTTTATTTTGAAGTGAATGCGTGTATGGTTGACTGACTCAAGTAGCAACAGAAGATGGAGGCTACATTGCAAGGCTAGAGAATTATACACAGAAAGATTAGATAGCAGGGTAGAACCAGCATGAGTATGCTCCAGAAACTCCCCCTTTCTCTAGCTTAAAGGGATGCAACTATTACCTTTATTCTGTAATTTGATTATTGCTTAAAGTACATCAGAAATGCAGAGGGGCATTGTGTATATAAAGAAGGAATGGGAGGAAGATCTTCAAACACTTCCAAGTTTGCCTCTTTCCTAATTACTCCCACACACTAACAAACATTCAGGATTTACATAAAAATGTAGCCCTTGACTTGTGGAGAAGTGATATTCCAAAAGTTTATAGCAAGGTTATTATGTGAAATTCCAAGTAAGTCTTTCTAGAGAAACATTATTTAAAATGGTGGTTATTTTCTCAAATTTGAGCCAAAAAATGTGTGTCTCAATCAGTATTCAGCAAAGATATATGGCCCACCTATTATGTACAAGAATATCATGTATAGAAGAGTGTTGTAAGACAATGACTGAAAGTCATGCTGATTGTTTCTTTCCTAGGGGAGAGTAAGACTTGGACACAATTAAGTATAACACAGGTATACTTGATATGATGGCAGGTTGAAGTGTTAGAGGAACACAAGCAAACAAAGCAAAACTCTGACTTTGAAAACAAGTTAAATGAAGGGATAGTAGCATAGGCTACAGGAGCTGAGTGAAGAAAGGTGCCAAAGAACAAAAATAACATGTATAATATGGGGAGTATGTTCAGTATGAGGAGTCTATGCACTTTCTGTAAAAGGCTGTGAAGTGAATACACACTGTAGGCTGTAAGTCTCTGTTGAAACTACTTATCTAAGCTGTTGTAGAATGAGAAGAGACTTTTCGATTTGATGACTGAAGACAATATTATACATAAAGCATGTTTATTCCTTTTTCTTCCTGTGATATAGCTACATAGGCATATTATAGTGTCTTACATTTTGTTTTTACTTATCTTAAACTAATTATCTGTTGTTGGTGTTTTTTAAAAAGTGTCTACACAGTGCTCTTACATGAATGAATTCTGTCCAGTTGGGAGCTGGTTAAATTCTCTGAGCTCTTCAGATGGACAGACTTTTCTTGTGTACTGTACCTACTTCCTATTCTCAGTGTGGGGAAGAGTCAGAGAGACCTGATGGTAACATGACACTGTCTTACAGAAATCATTTACTGAATTGCTCAGTATTGAAAACAAAGTATGGAAGGAAAGAAAAGCCTTGCTTCTTTACTTAGAACATGGATCGTCCACTAGTCGAATTTTCACTCCTGTTCAATTGACCTTGCAGTTAGCGGAACTCAATGACTCACTGTTCTTAGGGTTTTCTAAACCTTTACTTTAGATTCATAAATGTTCAAAGGGGATGCAAGAGAGAAGTACATTACGGCTGTTAGCCGGGCCTCTTTACTTTAGCCTGATTCTCTGTTTTGTATAAAAGATTACTGAACCCAGAAAAATTTTCAAGTCTGAAGTAAACAATCTAAAAATGCCTAAAGAAATTGAGGACTTCATTAGGAGAAGGGAACAAGATCTTTGGGTATGGAAACCTTTTCGTTTCTATGGTTGCACAGGGTAATAGCTGTCAGTGAGCAGTAGCTCACTACTGCTAAGGTCACTTCTCCACACAGAGACTTAGTAACAGCTTTCATTGTATGGTTATTAATAACTAGGCATGATCAGGAAGGTGGCTACTATCTGGGGGAAAAAAAGAATAAAAAGGAGCCGCCTAAACTTTTTCTGTTTTCAATGGGTTGCTGAATGCTGGAGTTTCTGTCAGAGTAAAGTTGCATTTTCAAGATGGAACTCACCCTCTAGAACTATCTTTGTGTGTATCTGCTCAGGCTAATGTGCTGTGAGGTTGGAGGGGTTGGAATGAGCAGTATAAAATGTAAAAGAAAAAGAACAATTCTCTACAGAAATTATTTTGGATTTATACAGAGGTTCCTGGTATCTATTCCAAAAATGATCAAATGTTGATTAAAAAAATCTTAACATATATTTAAAAGACTTATATTTTATTTTATTATCTTGAAAACTAAAATTTATACTGTTAGTGGAAAGAGAGACGTGACTACATTTGTCCTAGGAAGAATTAAATGTATTTCTGTCATTTGTTTTAGTTCTGCTTTCTTTCCTAAAGAAATGACGTAAGTAAATAATAAAATTACATTTTTTTTTGGAGGGCATATGCATATATGGGGATATTTTTAAAAACTACTGTTTGTCAAATGGTTAATTCCATGGATCAAAGTCTATTGCTTAACATTCGTATCTGAGGGCTTATCTCTAAAGCAAAGTACAACAACCTAAGACTGGAATGTAGGGTCTCACAATTAAAAGTTATCTTACATCTGTAAAGCAATAGTTTGCTACAACTTGTCTTACATATGAGAGAAATATTATGGTCTTTATTTGAAAGATGAGGAAAACTGAGGCTCAGAGAAGATTAAAAGACTTGCCTGAGGTTATAGTTTTAAAGTGCCATGGTCCAAATCACATCTTCTCACTCAAAGTCCAGATCACTTTCCAATACACCACAGTGAAATACAACAATATGGAAAAAATAGTCCTTAAGATTCAATTTCCATTTGCAATATATTATTACAAGATTTAGCACTGTATTCCTTATCTAGATAAGATAGGGGCCAGACAATGGTGCCTTTAGAGCATTCCAGCTCTTCTCCGAATCCTCTCTAAATCTTCGGTCCTTTATGTCATTCTTCAAAGCTGGAACTCAGCAGGAGAAAGACAATCCCAGTGAAATTCTTATCAGTGATATGTACTGTGGGTTGATTACCACATCATTTTGATATTATTTTTCTATTTGTACAGCTCAAGATTATATTTAATATTTTTTCTACAGATGAAAGATCTACATGTAAGATATAGAAAGGAGTATGAGATCACTATACTGTATACCCTGGGATTTTTTTTTTCTCTTTTGCCTTACTATGCTTATTCACTATCATACTCTTCTTAAAACTCATATGAATTCTCTCATTCTTAGCTATTATTCTGTACTTTCCATTACTGAATGTCATTCCATTTTTCATTATCTCAAAATAGCCAAGGACATCAAGAATCACAGAAATTTTTTAAGACAATAGAAGATAGTTTCTATGTCCATTATAAGCTTAATTAAAAAATATTTTTATTATTTGATGCCAGTAAGAATCAATCTGAGTTTGTATCTTTATAGCTCAGGTTTCTGAAATAATTATCTTTCCATACACCACACATCGCTTTAGGTGTGTGGAGTAACCTGACAACTCCATGAGGTGTCATGTGACGTGAATTCCATCTTCTGGAGTTGTACAATGTGGCAAACCAGTACTCTTCACTGTTTCTATCTTAATGGTTCCTGTTGCATTTAGATAATAAATAAAAAATGTTTTTGAGTTAAATAGTCAATTAATATGATGAGCACCTACTATGTGCACAGCACGTTGGAGATACAAAAAGGACTCTTCTCTAAAATGTCTCACAATATTACAGAATGAAAATGACTTTAATACGTAAATAGTTATGTATGAATATTTAATGAACAATGTAATGAAGTAAAGTGCAAAACAAAAATGTAATGAGGTGCTAAAGTTGAAGGGCTTGTATAGATAAGAAGTGCGTGAAGAAAATATCTATTGAGAACCCACTACATTTCAGGCATTACAAATTGATCATATAATTTATCCCCACAAAATTCTGAGATAGGTATTATACAAATCAAGAAAGCAGCTCAACAAAGCTAAATATCTTGGCAAAAGACAGAGAAATAATGTGAGACAAATAACAATTTGAGCCTGTCTCCAAATCTACAAAACAACTAAGTTTTCAAAGTGAAGAGAAATGAGATCCAGAACTTAACTCCAAGTCCCAAAGTTAGTGAAGAGAGGATCTGAGATTCAAACTCAGATTTGTGTGACTACAAAGCTAGGGCTCTTAATTACAAAATTATATACTGAACATGAATTCTGCTCTTCTGATTGTAAATATTTTTCCATCCGGCTACTCTATCTCGCTAAAACAACTAAAGAGTTTTGTAAACAGAAAGCAAAGTGATAGAATTAATAGAGAATGTTTCATGTCATTTGGATCAGAAGTACTTTCATAAAATTCTTTTGAATTTTTGTAGGTCAAAGTGCATCAGAAGAAAATAATGGGAAATTACCTATAAGTGAAGCCTATTATATATCACTACTAGCTCTTCACTTTTCTTTGAAAATCGAATGAGCCTAAAGTTAGTCTTTATTTAATATACAAAATGAATGCAGTATACCGCTCTAATAAAATTTTTTTGAACTATGGCTCAGATGGTAATTAGACCAAATTCTTAATAATCGTGATATTTCACTGGTAGTTTCGAGGGACTCAGGAGCCCAATTAAGTTCATTAAAAGGTTCAGGGAAAATCTGTTCTTCACTCAACTGAATCATGCAAATATAAAAGTTACTTAAGGGGGATCCCTGGGTGGCTCAGCGGTTTAGCGCCTGCCTTTGGCCCAGGGCGCGATCCTGGAGTCCCGGGATCGAGTCCCACATCAGGCTCCCGGCATGGAGCCTGCTTCTCCCTCCTCCTGTGTCTCTGCCTCTCTCTCTCTCTCTCTCTACGTCTATCATAAATAAATAAATAAATAAATAAATAAATAAATAAATAAATCTTTAAAAAAAATAAATAAATAAAAGTTACTTAATCTTCAGTGTAAAGAAAATCTTAGGAAAACATATGTAAATATTTCAAACTCATTTATATTTAATCTGAATTAATAATCATCTAACATTGAGTAATTAATACTATGTACTATTTACCATGTACTTGGCAATGTGTTAAGTAATTTACATGCATTTTCTCATGTCATCCTTACAGTAGTCAAATGAAGTATGTAAATTTTTTTTTTTCCGTTTACAAATGAGAAAACCAGAATGTAGAAGAGTCAAGTAACTGGTCCAAGGTCACACAGTTAGTAACAGATCAGTATAAAATTGCTGATATGGGACATTTAAAGTACTATTTGGCTCCCAAGATTGAGGATGAAGAAGGATCTTAGGCATTATTCTTAAAATCCAAGAAAATAAAATTAAGCTCTTTAAGAACTGCTTCTGAGATGCCAACATGTACTTAAGTTTCTTCTGTCATCAAATTTGTACCTCTGAGTACATATGTTGATATTTTCTGTAAATAACCTACTTTTTTTCTTCATTCTTTACAATTTGTTTAAAGAATAAAGTCAAATCTGGTCTTGTTAAATGTTGTTTTTTTTTTTTTTTTTTTTTTTTTTAGATCAGGTGTTTAAATCCACCAAGTTTGCTTATTGAAACCTAAAAGAATCTGGGAGAAGTCAATGACAACATATGAAACCTACTGGTACTGTAGAAAAAACACTCTTATGACTAAAATATGAGAGAGATTTAAGGAGATAGGATAAATATTTCAAGCAGACTTTTATCCCTTTCAACAGTTACAAAGATCAACAAAAATAATGGTGTTAAGTACTGAGAAAATATAATGAAGGGCATAAAAAAGGCTTTGCGAAGCTTAAGATTAAAAACAAAAAATAAACACATAATGGTCTACTGTATAGAAGAAATTAGAAGTTGTAGATTAAACAGAATTCAAAATTATGAAGAATAAATAAGTTAGAAGTATGTCTAGGATTACCTTTAAACTACCAGTAGTATTTCTTAGTACAAAAGTTATAATTCACAGAAATTTAAAAGGAAGAAATCGAAGACTATAAGAGGCTAAGGTATTACACTCGAGACAATATTCTGGCATTGGAGATAAAGTTCTAGGCTAAAAGTGATTTTTAAATTAGTATATGGTGTTATGTTCAAATGTGCATTTTCACTGAGAGGATAGCTCAACAGTTTATCCAAAGTACAGGTATTACCTAAAGTAGGCAGAAGTGGGAAGTTTTTTCATTCTTTTTAAAGGGAAAAGTGTGTTTGTCTTTGTAGTGCATCTCAAAGTCAAGGGTATAGCCTTGGTCTTTTGCAAGCCCACTTCAGTATATGTCTGCTGCAGCTGATTGCATTAAGTTAGCTCTTGGTGCTCAGGGTTAACGGTAGGTAGGGCCTCGCTCTCTATGAAGACAGATATCCACAGATGTCTTTTCAGAAGTACTTAGGCCAGCATATACCTTCGGGAATATTTTGCATGCTTTTCTTTCCCTAGAACAAAGGTGTCCTATATCTAATCCTCTCATTCCTTACAAACTGCTCTTATCTGAGATGAACAAGGTTGATTTTTTTCTTTTTTCATCAAATACTTTAATGCTTGTGAATTTCAGAGAATACAAACTGCAGTGCTATGTTATGTTCATAACTGGCCAAGCTTCTTACACAGGATAATTCAGTGGGAAGAGAGATCTTTTTCCTCTTTAGCAACATCTCACATTTCCACTCTACTCAGAATTCTGTCTTCCACTCACTTATTACCTCTCTCTTGCTTGCGCTATCACCTTTACTTCTTCTCAGTGAACTAGTTGGAGAGATGTATATTTTTCCCCTGTGCTGTCAGGTTTTTAGGATTTAGCTCAAGATTTATCCAAATCTCTGGCATGTAATCTCTGCAGACCTTTTAGCAACACTTGCTCTTGATGTTTATCATCTATTTCTTAACACATTCACAAGACAACTGATTAAAATTTCTGAGAAAAAAAATAAAAGATCATTCAAAAGGAAAATGATGCAGTCCAATAATAAAGAATGAAACCCCAAGCAGGATCTACCACAACCAGGATAAGTTCAGCATAAATCCATGTGCTAGACTAATTAAGGTAGAAAGCTTGTCAAATGTAAAATTGGTATTTTTTGGGGGGCGGGGAGGGGGCACATACTGCTGCCATATACTGTATTTTGTTAGTTCCAAGAGATGCATTTATGTAAATGTCATGAGAGGAAACACATATCCTATATAAACCTGAGGAAGCCAAAGAATTTGAACGTGAAGGATTGGATGGACAGACAAAAGAAAAAAAATTGATGAATTCCACAAAGCTAAAACCCACTGTATTATATGTACATATATAATACATATGTATCTCAAAAATGAAAATAATCTGTCTGGGAACAGGGCCCTTGCTTTATAGGTCCTCTGCAAAGTCTGAGCTAAACACATGGCAGGTGCTCAAAAACTTGCTTAACTGAGTTTAAAATCACTTGGCAAATGAGTTAGCTACTTTATATTAGCCTTTAAATATACATTAACCATTGAAATTGTTTAGTTAAAAATAAGAACATTCACATTAGTATAATGATATTACCTATAAGGATAGCCGTGGTATTTGGAACGAAATATTGAAAGTAGAAAACTGAAGAAGAAGACCACCAGGCCTAATCCCACTAGGCAAATTACTAGAAAGAGACAGAAAATGCCATTAGTGTCTAGACAATGCAACCCAAATGCATGTTTTTTAAATGCATTCAATTAATAACAGTATACTTACATTTTAATAGTTCATGGCACATACAGGCACAACAAACCAGATAATCCAAAATACAATGTATTCATTATTTTCCACATTCTTCTCAATGAAAATGTACTATTTGGGGTATGAAAACAACAAAAGTGACTGATCTAAGTCTTCTGGTGGTTTTCTTCTCTTACAGAGTTCCTACAAGTACTAAAATGCCTCAGAGGGATCAAAACAAAGCAAAATATATGATAAACCGCAAACAAGATTATCAGCCCCTGCCTTATAAAGCTTTGGCTATATTAGCCTAGACATTTGCATATAGAATAGTAAATAGAATTTTATTCTTTTCAGATGCCATGCAATATTTATAAAGGAATGTCATTTTAGATTATTGGCTAGATTATTGCTTTGGTTAAAGCCTGTTACTTAGAAATAGTCATCGTAGTGCACAAAAGCTAGGAATAAAACTTTCAGGAATGAAGTAATACAGATTCTGGAGAACCAAAGAGGCAAACCGCGCCCCCAAGTAGATAATTGTGTCAAAGTGCTGTCGTCTGTTTTAACAAATGAACAGAAGGCTAATATTAGAGTTGAATGTGCTGTGGTCCAGGTTTTCAGTATCACTTTATCCCAGGCAAGTTAACAAGAGGGAAAATACTTTTTTCTTTTCCTTTGTGTTACAGTTAGGAAGACTTTAAAGTCAAAGTGCAATAAATATATGTAATATAAACAATGGAAATATATTTATGCAAATATAGAGTAGTTAAACAAGATTTACTATTAGTAAAATACATGCTTATAAAATTAAAATGCTTAAAAATCTGAGCCAATTAAATGCAAATATGTTTGGAATAAAGAAAAACATAAATATATTTATCTAAGAACTTAAGAATGAAACATTTGCACAATACTTGTATTCTTTTGTTAGTTTTAGAGAATTCTTATAAAAATACTCAAAATATCTGAAATAATTCGAAGACCAGAGTAAAAAAAATGAAACACATTAAGGCACAGGAAAACAAGAAGTTAGCAGTTCAGAATACTTCTAAAATGATATACACTGAAAAAAAAAATTCTCCTAGCAGGTCTGAGACTAGGTTTAATTATAATCCTGGAAATTAAGGAGTAGATAAGGTATGACACTGTCAGAAGATGGTCTAGAAATCTGTCAGTTTTCATTCAACTCTGCAGGAATATCATTCTTTCAGTTTTGAGTATAAATTGTTGAAAGTCATAAGTGCTTAACAATATTCAATTGTAGCCTCTCTGACATTTCATTTCAAAGTTCATACAGTTGAACTTCCAATGAATACTGGCAGAAAATAAAGTAAAAGAGTAAGTTGCTGACTATCCCAAAATGAAAAACACCTTTATTAAAATGTGTAGACTATCCAAGTATGACAGACAACCAGGCACTAGATACAACAATAACATTTCTGCTTACAACAATCTTATTAAACCTAGAATTAATTATCTAATGCTTTACATTACCCCTTAACATATTTGATATCTTTATCAAACACTTCGTCCTTTCCTTTTTTAAAAATTTTCAGAACCTAAACAAAACACTTTTACTTCTTTGAAGCTCAAAGTACATGATTAAAGAAAACAACAGATCTCCTTGATTCTGTGCAGTGGAACAAAACAGTGATACTCAGGTCTGTGTATACAGTGAAGGGAGCAGCAGAATTGAGTACTGTGTGAGGGGTTAGTAATTACTGAATGAACCACTGCAGCCCGTACAAGGTAACATACTTGTAAGAAAATGGTATGATGACACAGAATCACTCTGATCTGAGCAATAATAGTAGTTGTGCTATATATCAAAAAGGAATAATTTTAAAATATATTTTCCATGTCTCTCTCTTTCTCTCACTATCCATGAATAAATAACATGACAGTGCTGGGCACTGGAGTGATGTGTAGAGAAATATCTACCAAGAGGAAAGTGATTTTATGAACAATATTACAGTTGCTGTAAGATAAAACATTTATGTATTTCTTACTATTACTTAAGACAGGATATATAATAATGCATCTGTCTTCATAAACATTATTTGTCAATCCCAAGAGGATCACATTATTTATTCAAAAGATGTATCATAAAAAAACCAAAAGATATATCATAAAATGATATTCTGTACAACGCTTAACTAAAAGTAATGCATTAGATTCTTTTGTAGTTTCTTTACAATAGTGTATAGATCCCACCATGGGAAAACAAAGGACAGATTAAACTGCAAATTACATCTAAAATATTTTAACACTTAAGACAACTACTTAGAAATCACTTATTTATGTATAGGTCACCATAGCTAATATATTTTTTTAAAGATTTTATTTACTTATTCATTAGAGAGAGACACAGAGAGAGAGGCAGAGACATAGAGGGAGAAGCAGGCTCCATGCAGAGAGCCTGATGTGGGACTCGATCCCGGGTCTCCAGGATCATGCCCTGGGCCGAAGGCAGGCGCTAAACCGCTGAGCCACCCAGGGATCCCTATACTTTTAGAAGAAAGTAAGTCTGGATTTTTATTTTAAACTTCTTAATAAACTGTGTTTCTCAGATACCTATGCTGCTCAAACATAAATTTTGGGCTTAAAAATGTTCCAGAAATGCAAAGCATACTGAGAAAAAAATTTAATTATAGGTTTAATCATAAAATTATATAGGAGCTTGATAATTATTATAAAAAGGTCTGTGGCAGGAAGTTTAAGGCCCTCTCTTCATTTCTAACCAATGTTCTTAACGGTAGATTTTTCTCATGTGTTCTTCCCTTGTCTTGCCAAAACCTATTACTTCATAAAAATGAATTATTTTTCTATAACCCCCCTGAAAGGAATAGTCCATCAAAGAATAAAATGTAGTTAACTTGCTTAGAAACAATGCTGGAAATTGGTGGAGTTGTAAATCTTGGATACCACTGGAAAAGGCAAAGAGCTTGGAAAAGATACTATTGACAGGTAACTCCTTTTCAATTGTTGATCAAAAATTTGGAGGTAATTAGAAGGTGTTATATTTCATTGTACAAAACCTATCTGAAAACTATGAGTCCTTGAATGTGTACCTGATTCCTGTAGCGTAAGGAACACAGCATTTGCCAATAAAATCTCTGAAGACAGACCACAGACTTTTGTGTCTCCCTGTAGTGTGGACATTACTATGGGGACTACAGCTTCAGTAGACATGGGTCGGAGCACCCCTGACAAGGATTAACACCTTTCCTTTATATGCAATTCCAGAGAAAATCACCCAATTCCATTTTGGAAGAAATATATTTTTAAGTATTTGTACACCCATGTCCAAGAAATAGAAAAAAGTAAAACAAAAACAAACTGCAACCTTTCTCATATCAGAACATTTCTTTAGAAATTTATGTTTACTAAGGACTTTTATATATTTCCCATTTTACTTAAATGAATCTTAAGACTAAAGCAAAACTACAAAAATAGCAACCAGACTTACTCCGTCTTTTACCAACATCTCCCTTGGATGTTGCTGCTTCATTTAGAAGAACCATCCCCATGGTGATAGCAGCATCTATAGTAGTTGTCAAGGAAACAGTAGAAATACATGCGAATAAAATCTATTAATTTTTCTGGATCTGAACACAACGTGTTCTGTTCCAGGATGTAAGTTACAACTGTACACAGAGCTAGATATGACTTAACTCTCTCCATCTAACACAAAATTACCATTCTTCATGTATTTGAATATGCCTTAATTTAAATATAAATAACCTGACACTGTGAGATTTTGAAGGTCTAACTCTAAACATTAAATTTCAGGACTTTCATTTTCTTAGCACATAGGAGTTATATGGATTCCCATAATCAGTTATGCCATTTCACATTATATATGAAGATATGTACTAATTATAGTCACAGGGGCAACTTTCATCAGCAATCATAGAAAATCAGAATATATTATTTTTCCCCTCAGGGTTTGTGTGCAAAACTTTTTTTCTTGGCTTCTATTTCATGTGTTGTTTCATAGATTATCTTGTTTAAATAATATTTATTAAGGTCTGGTATTGTGTCACTTGGAAATTTTTCTTACCAATTATAAGTCTTACAAAAGCAACAAGCACATTATAATAAACCACTCTCACAAATTTAGCAGGATCTTAATTTAGTTAAATTGACATTTTAAGAATGAACACACAAATCTGTACTTAATGTCTGCTTGTGGCAGGATGAATATATATATTTTTTAAAGATTTTATTTATTCACGAGAGAGACAGAGAAGCAGAGACACAGGCAGAAGGAGAAGCAGGCTCCCTCCAGGGAGCCTGACACAGGACTAGATCCCAGGACCCCAGGATCGCGACCTGTGCCAAAGGCAGTCGCTTAACCACTGAGCCATCCAGGTGCCCCTGGATGAATATATTCATATCATACTGAAAGATGCCAGAGATTAAGAAAATGATAGAAGCTCTCCCTTTTATAAGAACATTCTTTGCCATGGTATTAAAACATGTTTGACATAGACGAACTCATCAATTCTGGAAGCATATTATGTATTCTGCCCAAATAACTAATGGATTTAAAAAAATAAAGATAAAACTAAAATAATTTTAGCCCAGAAATTCCTCAGTTTGTTCACTTTTATTGTCTCCTTTTATTCATTTCTACTGCTATATATGTACAATCACCATCAGCAAGCCTGCTGTACAGATACATCTAAGTGTCTTCTATTATTCCAAACAGTGAAAGCTCAAAGAAAATTATCTGGATACATCTATACAGTTAAGTGAAGGTCAGGGAAAATTCTGCAGAGTAAATACTTCCGCTCTATTTTCATAACCATTATATCAAAGTATTGATAATTATAAAATAGAGTCTTTCATGACCATATTATCCAACTTCTGGAAAACAATAAATGCCTGACTTCTCCAGTTAGATATTTATGCTTATAATAATCTCTTTCTATAAAAATGGCTTTCAACCTATTCTATTTAGCAATCCCTTATGGAACCCTTCCTGGAGAAAACCAACCAATTAACCAACCTTGATTAGAAGCCTACTGCATAGAAGAGAAAAGCCACTGTGCAATACCAGCCTCTCCCACTCCACATTTTCAAACCAAGACCAATACACATATATATCATATACTACCACTGAACTTTTAGGGATTGATGATACATAGTTTGAGAACCACTGAAATCTGGGTAATTACTTGAGTTCCTTGACTTTCAGTCATGTCATAATGGCCTGAAAAGGGTAGTGTAAGAGAACAAATATTTCATTTTACCAGTATGGTAGTCTGTGGACTTAAGATTCATTCTTAGAATGTTTTGGACAATCCACCCATATAAATTCCCTTGAGTCTAGAGTCTTAGGACTATGCTTATAATAAAGTGATAGAAAAAAACATAAAAGCTCCTATCACTCAAACTGTTGCTATGCAGGGCATTTCTATTGCTTAGCTCATTGGAACAAACTACTCTGACTGTATACGTCCTTAATAAGAATTTAAATTAGGCTTCCCTTTCATATTTCTCCAGTTACATCTATCCTAAGTCCAGAAATAACAAAGCTAAAACCACCAAATCAATAAATAGCATAAGTTTATTGGGAGTGTAAGAACAGTTCTTAAACTATGAGTCCCCAAATTCAAGGACTAATATAAAGATCAGGGGCATGAAGTTACACAATGGCTTGTAAAGTAAAAATGAAGAAACTGCTGACCTTTACAATGATTGGTTATTACAATGGGGATTTCATGACAGCAGGGGATTGGTTACAAGTGATTATCTCTCCCACCATTTTTAGAAAGGTGACTTAAGCTTCCCTTATGATTATCAGAGTCATTTATAAGAAATACCCAAGTTTCTCTTCTATTCATGAAAAGGTTTAATCTTGTTTATGTAGCTTTAGTGATTTTGTATGCTCAGGGAATTACATCTGGTTTCTAAGCTGCATTTCATCTTAACACTTTTTATTATATTCAAGTATAAATTTTAATCTACACATTTAAATACATATATTTGATCTGAAAATTCATACAGAATTCCAGGTTATTTTAACTCTAGAAAATACTTTTTGTCAATATTAAAAATATAAATAACCTTTTAAGATGATTTTATATAGATATTGTAGGTAAAATAAATACTTATCAATTCCAAATGCAACATAGCTTCTGAAATTCCACTAATAAAATCATGGGGAAAATGGCACTATTTCTATTCCTGTTATACAACCTGTTAAGTAGTGCTGGAGCCAGAATTCAAACTAAGGCTATTTGAGGCAATGCCCATTTGCTCTTAACTACAATGCAACAGAAGTTCTCTTTTTTTTTTCTTTTATATATTAAAAAAAAACAATATGGTTGACATGTAAATTCAAGGGGTACATGCTAATTTGATAGTTATACATTGTAATTTGATTGCCATTGTATCAATAATTATCACTTCTGTCACATTACATAATTATCCCTTTCTTAAAGGTTGAAATAATTAAGTTCTAAACTCTTGGCAAGTATGTTTTATTAGGCAAAAAATACCAATCCTGTGGTAACCACCATTTTACTGTTTTGACAAGTTTGGCTTTTTAAAATTCTGTCTAGAAGTGATATCATAATCATAAATAGTTGTCTTTCTTTGATCTCATTCATATTGTGCTCAAATTCCATCCATACTGTTGCAAACAGGAAGATGTCCCACTTTTTCATAGCTTAACAATATTTTAACCCATTTATGTATCAACAGACACTTAGGTTGTATCCATGTCTGGCTATTCTAAATATTGCTGCAGTAAAAACAGGGGTGCATATATCTAACAACGATTTTGGACACATACCCAGAAGTGTAACTGCTGAATTATATGGTAGTTTTATTTTTAATCTTTTATTTATTTATTTATTTATTTATTTATTTATTTATTTATTTATTTATTCATTCATTCATTCATTCATTCATTCGAGACAGAGAGAGAGGCAGAGGCAGAAGGAGAAGCAGGTTCCATGCAGGGAGCCCAATGCGGGACTTTTTTAAAAAATTTTTATTTATTTATGATAGTCACACACAGAGAGAGAGAGAGGCAGAGACACAGGCAGAGGGAGAAGCAGGCTCCATGCAGGGAGCCCAATGTGGGACTCGATCCCAGGTCTCCAGAATCACACCCGGGGCCGAAGGCGGCGCTAAACTGCTGAGCCACCCAGGGATCCCCCTATTTTTAAGTTTTTGATGCAACTCCATACTGTTTTTCCATAGTGGCTGCACCAGTTTACGTTTCCATCAACAGAACACAAGGGTTCTGGTTTCTCTACAGCCTTGCCAAAATTTACTTTTTGTCACAAATTCTAACAAGACTGAGGTGATATTTCAAGGTGGTTTTGATTTGCATTTCCTTGGTGATTAATGATGCTGAGCATCTTTTAATGTATCTGTTGCCTATTTGCATGTCTTTTTTGGGAAGATGTCTATTTAGTTCCCCTGCCAATTTTTAATCAGGTTGTTTTTTGTAATTGACTTGTATGAGTTTTTAATATATTTTGGATATTAACCCCTTATCTAATACTTGGGGGTTTGCAAAAATTTTCTTGCATTCTGTAGGTTGCCTTTTCATGTTGTTTTTTAAGCTTTGCAGAGCTTTTAAGTTTGGTGTAGTCCCATATGTTGAATTTTTTTCTTTTGTTGTCATGTTTTTGGTAACTTATCCAAAAATTCACTGCCATCAAGACCAGTGTCAATGAGTTTCTTCCCTATGTTTTCTCCTGAGTTTTATAGGACCAGATCTTTTATAGGACCAGTCTTGGATTCATTTTAGTTCATTTCTGTGAGTGGCACAAGATAGGTATCCAATTTCATTCTTCTGCATGTGCTTATCCATTTTCTCAATGCTATTTGTTGAAGTGACCATCTTTTCCCCACTGAGTGTTCTTGACTCCCTTGTCAAATATTAGTAGGTTGTATATGCAGGAGTTTGATTTTGGGCTCTCTATTCTATTCCTTTAGTCTCTGTGTCTGTTTTTGTCCCAGTACAATACTGTTTCTATTACTATAGCTTTGAAGAATTGTTTTGAAATACGGAAGTGTGTGATACCTCTGGCTTTGTTCTTTTACCTCAGTATTGCTTTAGCTATTTGGGGCTTTTTATGATTCAATACAAATTTTAGGATTGTTTCTCCTATTTCTGTGAAGAATGCCTTTATATTTTCATGAGCATTGCATTGAATCTGTAGATGGCTTTTGGGAAGTAGGGATATTTTAACAATATTCTTCAGATCCATGAACATAAAATGCATTTCCATTTATTTGTGTTTTGATTTCTTTCAGCAAAGTCTTGTAGTTTTGTTGTACAGATTTTTTTTTCATTTTGTTGGTTAAATTTATTCCTAAGAATTTTTTTTTTTGTTCTGTTTTGACGTTATCGTAAATTGGAGGGTCTTATTTCTTTTAGAGGTTTCATCATTAGTGTAAAGAAATGCAACGGATTTCTGCAGGTTGAGTTTGTATCCTGCAACTTTACTGGAGTTGTTGATTAGTTCCAACACTTTTTTGGTTAAGAGTTTGGGATTCTTTCTGTCTATATTGATATCAATTTCTGTAAACTCATATCATCTGCAAGTAGCAACAGTATTCCTTCTTTCCAATTTAGATGCCTTCTAGGTCTTTGTCTTGATTGCCCTAGCTAGGAATTCCAGCATAGTTTTGAATAACAGTGGTGAGAGTGGGTATCCATGTCTTGTTCCTGATCTTAGAGGAAAAGCATTCACTTTTTTTTCATTGCATACAATGTTAGCTATGGGTTTCTTGTATGGCTTTCATTATATTGAGGTATGTTCTGACTATACCTAATCCACAAAGGATTTTTATCACCACAGGATGTTGTATTTTGTCAAAACTTTTTCTGCATCTATTTAGATATACACATGATTTTTATCTTTCCTTTTATTGATGTTTTGCATTTATTTATCGATTTGTGTGTTGAACCATCCTTGCATCCTAGGGATAAATCCTACTTGGTTATGGTATATAATTCTTTTTAAGAGTTCTTAAATTTGGTTTATTGAGTTTGTGGACTACTTTTTGTATCTGTAGTTATCAGGGCATATTAGTCCACAGTTTTTTGTTGAGGTGTTCTTATCGAGTTTTAGTATCAGTGTAATACTGCCTCATAAAATGAGTTTGGAAATCTTCCGTACTATTTGGAGGGATTAAGAAGCTTTCATATTCTTATTTAAGTGTTAGGTAAAGTTCTCCAGTGAAGCCATTTGGTTCTTGGGTTTTCCATGTTGGGAGGCTTTTGATTACGGATAGAAAATATGAATAACAACAAAAAAAACATGAACAGATCAAATATGAATAAAAAAATTTTTTTTGAATAAAAATATTCTATATACTCCTGTTTCAATGTTGGCAAATTATGCTTCTAGGACTATATCCATTTCTTCTGAATTATGTAATTTTTTGGCATGTAATTATAGAAGTCTGTTATGAGCCTATATATTTCTGAAGTATCAGTTCTAATATCTCCACTTTCATTTCTAATTTTGAGTCTTCTCTTTTTTTCTTGGTTTAACTAAAGGTTTGTCTATTTTTTATCTTTCTTGAAAAATCAGCTCTTAGTCTCATCGATCTATTCTATTGATTTTCTGGTCTTTATTTCTACTCTGTACTTTATTTTCTTTCTGTTAAATTTGGGCTTAATTTGTTGTTCTTTGTTTAGTTCTTTGAGGTGTAAAGTTGTTTACCTGAGATTATAATTTCTCAATATATGCATTTACTGCTATACACTTATCTCCCAGAACTGCTTTTACTTTATCTCATAGTTTGGTACATTTCCAAATTTTTTTGTTTGAAGATATTTTAAAATTTTCCTTTTGATTTCTTTTTGACCCACTGGTTGTTTAGTTTCTCCATATTTGTAGATTTCCTAGATTCCTTCTTACTGATTTATAGTTTCATACCATTGCAGTCAGAAAGGATAGTTGGTATGATTACAGTCTTCTTAAATTTGCTAGTATGTATTGTGGGTCTTGTCAAATGATTTATCTTGGAGAATGTTCCATGTACAGTTGACAAGAGAATGTGTTTTATGCTGTTGAACAGAATGCCCTATATATGTCTGCTATGTCCATTTCTAAAGTATAGTCCAATTCTACCATTTTCTTGTTGATGATCTATCTGGATAGGTCTATACATTACTGACACTGAGTTATTGAAATTCTCTACTCTTATTGCATTGTGTTCTCTTTCTCTATTCAGATCTGTTAGTATTTGCTGAATATATTTTGCTGTTCTGATGTCGGGTGCATATATATTTACATTTGTTACATCTACTTGATGTACTTTATATAATCTACTTTGTCTCTTGTTAACATTTTAGGCTTTGAAGTCTATTTTGTTCAATCTCAGTATGGCTAATCCCACTTTCTTTTGGTTTATACTTGCTCAGAATATTCTCTTCCACCTCTTTATATTGAGCCCATGTGTATGTTTAGAGCTGAAATGTCTCCTACAAGCAGCATATATTTGGACCTTGCTTTTTAAAAAAATCTATTGTTAGTCTGCCCCTTCTGATTGGTGATTTCAATCCATTTACACTTATCATGATTAGTGATATATAAGAACTTAATATTGCCATCTTGTCTTTTGTCTTCTGGTTGTTTCTATCTCCAATGTTTCTTTTCCCCTGCTTCTCTCTGTAAATTTGTGGTTTTCCATGGTGATTTGTTCAGTCTTCCCCCTATATCCTCCTCTATTTTTCTTTTGTTTCCTGTTATTTTTTTAACTTGTGGTTACCATGAGGCTTAGATAAAACATCTCAGCTAAGCTGCTATCAGCAGGAAAAACAAAACATTCTTTTCTTGATTCACCTATAAAAGTTCTACCCTTTCACTCCTCACCTTTTATATTTCTCATGTAGCAAATATCTTTCTATGCTGTGAATTCATGAACAAATTGCAGTAGCTATAATTATTTTTAATGCTCTTTCCTTTAAACTTTATATTATAATTAAGTGGCTAACGTGTAGTATGTTAACTATCCTAATATAAAGTTACAGTTTTCTAATTCCAACTATCACCTTTATCAGAGTTTTGTGAACTTTCATTTTTTTCTGTGTCTCTAATTAGCAACTTTTCATTTCAACTTGAAAAACTCCTTTCACCATTATTTGCAAGGCATGTCTGGTGGTGTTGAGCTTCTTCAACCTTTATTTCTCATTCATATTTGAAGGATAACTTTACCAGGTAAGTATTCATGATGGGCAATTTTTATCTTTCAATACCTTGAGTATATCATTCTACTCTCTCAAGGCCTGTAGAGTTTCTGCAGAGAAATCTATTGATAGCTTAGTAGAGGTTCCTTTCTAGATTACTTTCCTTTTTTCCCCTGGCTGTCTTTAAGATTATTCCTTTATAATTGATTTTTAACAGTTTCTTAGAGATATTTTTGCATTGTGATAATAAGGTGTTCCCTTATTTTTTCCCCCAGGTTTAGGAAGTTCTTAGCTATTACTACCTTAAATAAACTGTCTCCTTCTCTCTCCAGTATGCCATTTTTCTGATGTTTGCTTGTCTGACAGAATAACAACTCTTTAAGGTTTCTTAATTTAAAAAAAATAGTTCTCTCTTCTTCCAAGTCATTTCTAAATTCCTGTCTCCCAGCGTGCTTATTCTTTCTTCCATCTGATGTGCCCTATTTTCTATGCTTTCTAATGTATTTGTTACCTCATTTATTAAGTTCCCCAGCTCCAAAATTTGTCTCATTTTTTTATAATTTAAATATCTCTGGTAAAGAACGCCTCCTCTTCATTAATTATATTCTTGAGTTCATTGAATTAGCTACGTTTTCTTGTAGCTAATTCAATTTCTTCATTTCTTATGAAGAAATTTTGAATATTTTATCAGTTAAATTACAGTATTCCATGTCTTTAAGTTCGGTTGCTGGAATATTTTTCTTTTTGCGACACCATATTATTGTGATTTTTCATAGTGTTTAATGAAAATGTGCCTCTGCTGTCCCATTTGAAACAGTACACATCTTTCTTGTGTACTTCATTACAATTCAGCAGGCTGGCAATTAGAAACCTTTATCCTGTTTTCCAGAAGGTGGTGCTATAGCACAAGTTTTGGGGCTTTCTTCTGCTGGCTTTTTCTGCTACCCTTAGGAGCAGGCCAGTAAAAAGAACCAGGATTTAAAAACAAACAAAACAAAACAAAACAAAAACTGGTGGCAGAGTGGGGGTAGGTGTGGGCTGAGCATCTGAAGCTTTGGGAGTGTCCTTGGGCCAATAAGAGGATTCTCCAGTGGGGAAATCCCAGAGGTCCATGGGCTGACCTGCTCAAACACTGGAGACCTCTATCAGGAAACACTTTTCTTTCAAGACGCTTTGATGTTCTTGTCTGTTCCTTTCCTTTATTCTTCCTCCTCCGAGGCATGAGGTGCCTCCTCAGAGAGCTGGGTGTTGCTGTTCCCTACAGCCTGCACTGCCAGGTCATCTGTCCCTCACCACTTTCCTTTTCTACCCCTTCTGTCAAGTGTAGCTGCAGCTGCCCACCACCCTTCAAGCCTAGTAGGTGCAGTGTTGCCCTGGGGCAGATGGGTGTGTTTCCTCTTTTCTCTGCTTCCAAACTTGTCTCTGTCCTATTCTGACAGTTTCTCCCATCAGGCTGGCTGGATCCCCAAAATACTTCATCTCTGGTCACTGTACCTTTTTTCATTCTCCACATTACCTTTCCTAATGGCAGCCAGTGTGTATGGGGCAAGCTCACAAACTCCTTTGGATCTAGCCCTCTGACATCCTATTCACCCACTAAAGAAGGTACAGAGGAGTGTCGTGGTGTATTGAGCAGAGGTACTTTTGTTTGGTTACATATATCCAATTAGTTGTAAATCAAAAAGACAAAAGGAACAACTCCCATTGCCATGATGTTGATGTCATTCTTTTAAAAATTGCTTTGCAGGTTGCTGTCTTAATGTGGCAATTTATCTTTCCCTGTGAATTTTGGTGGTGGTTTCTTGCTTATGAAATTCCTACCCTTAAATCTTATTCTTCTTCTTAATATCTTTGTCAAGTAATGTCACTCTTCTGTTCGGAACAATTTAAAAGCTTTCCATATCACTCTGAATAAATAAGACTTCAAAATGGCATCTAAGCCATACATAATTTGCACCCTGATCCACAGCCTATATTTGTCTGCCCTTGTTTGATCTTATTTTTGTCCTACTAGCTATTTTTCCAACAAGACAGGAATCTCTCTCTGCCTTGGCATCTTTGTACTTGATATTACAAAGCAGATATTCTCTGCTTAATACTCTTTTCCCAAATATCCACATAATTCACTTCTCTTTCAGTTTCTGCTCAAATGACATCAGAAAAGCCTCCTCAAATCTATTCCTTTTCCTTTTCAAACCATTGTTTTGAAAGAGATTTCACCTTTTTTTAATTACTGTCTTTCTCCTGCCACTACAATGTTAGCCCCTAAAAAGACAGGAAATTCTTGTTCATCATCTCACCCACTGCCATAAGACTCTTTGACATGGATACCTTCTTCAGTTTCCAAATAAGGAAAATAAAGCCCAGAGAGGTCTGAATAACTTATGCAAAGCCATAAAACTAAGTAAGTGACAGCTGCCAATCAAAAAAGCATAAAAGAAATGAGGGAGGATATCACAGGGTTAGATGAAAATGATGACAGAAGAGTATAGAGAACTGGAATTCCATGCAGGGAAATATAATAAAGTAAACAGCAACTATCTTGAGGTAATAAGGTTGTGGATTTTTACTTTCTTTACTTACCACATCCTACAGAGCAGGAGTTTGTAAATTTTATGTAAAGGCATAGAAAATACAGCTGACCTTGAAAAACACAAGTTTGAACTGCTGGAGTTCACTTGTATACAATTTTTTTTGTTACTGTAGTACAGTATTATGTACTTTCTCTTTGATTTTCTTAATTTTTTTCTAGCTTTATTTGTAAGAATACAGTATATTATATAGCATTACAAAATATGTATTGATTATTTATATTATCAGTAGGACTTCCAGTCAGTAGTAGGCTATTAATACATTTTTAAGGAGTAAAAACCATTATGTGGGTTTTCAACTGTGTGTGGGGGATTCAGAACCCCTAACACATTGTTCAAAGTTCATCTATAAATACTTTGGTCTGTGCAAGCTGTTGGATGTATGGCTACTACTTTGCTGTGGTAGTGCAAGGTGATCATAGACAATATGGAAACAAGTAGTTGTGCCTATGTTCCAATACAACTCTATTTACCAAAATAGTAGACAGATTAGATTTAGCACTCATTGGTCCTAGTCTGTCAACCATTGTTACAGAGTATCTAAGGCAGTGCCTAAGGCACTAAAACTGTTATATCTGAGAGGAAGTTATACTGTGAATTGTTATATCTTAGAGGAAGTTACACTATAAACTGTTACATCTGAGAAGAAGAGAGTTTTATTTATTTGAAAATAAAGCAAGAACTTAGTAAATGCAGTGGATACAACTCCAAAGTAGGCTTTTAAAGCAAATGAATGACTAGTTCTATGGTTGTGTATAAACCCTAGGTAAAGTACTCTATTTGAAGGCAATAGGGCCAAGAAAGAAATGTGATTTTATCCTCAGAATGTTTCCTGCGAACTTGAGTTTTCTAGGCTTTACCAAAATATAAGCTATGAAACTACTTTAAACTTGATAGTTGTAACTAAGATGTATGAATTAAACTAAAGTGGCTTTAAACTAGCCAACTTTCCTTCTCTTTTATTTAAAGATCCTTTTTAAGTTTCAAGGCCTTGAGTGTTGAGAATTATTATTTAACTTATTTAACTGAAATTCTAATGTATCAATGAAAAGGTTTTGGTTAAAAAAGAGCCTACATAATACCATTTGGAAAGAAAATTGCATTTGTAACATAATTTTTAGGTGAAGCATTAATTTTTAGAAAGGTAAAAACTAGATGATCATCTGTCAGATTTGATTTATAGAGCTTACTTCCCTGAGTAGAGGACTGAATGACTAATGAATGCCTCTACAAATCTGAGAATCTCTACATCTAACTCTGGGATAACAGCTGATTTTCAACCATTAAACTGTGAGTATAGCCATTCTGGCTGTGTAACTGAAGATGAAGAGTCCCAGCATTAGAATAAAAGATGGAACTATACAGTAGATGAGCTATGTTTCTGAGACTTTTCTATTGTTCTGAGTTTGCTAATGCCTATGCCTACACACATACACACCCCTACTTCATGTATTACTTTCACATTTGTATTGAGTAATGTCACAGCAGAATATACTTACTACTGTGCACACTTTTCTCTGCTGAATCTGTCAATCACCTATTACTGCTTATAAAGTCAAAATATTGACATAAACCCACATAAAATAGAAGCTGCTATTTGTATAAATTATATACAATACCCAGAGGCACTGATCATCTTACTGAACTAGTAACAAATATATCTGCACTATATTATAATCCATTCTCAGTTGTATATGATGTTAAGTTTACTGTTGCTCCTAGGAAGAGAACGAAGATTGTCAATTTAAAGATAAATGAGAACAGATGTTGAAAAAATATGTTAGCATATTACAGAAGACTTACAGAGATCTAAATTAAAAATTATCTTCAATTTACATCCATCATTAATTTTTGTATGTAGTATGGCTTTCCTTGGATATAACATACTAAAACATTTGCTCTCTATCACAGATTGAAAACCGATGCAAAGTAAAATAATATTCATTCCTAAGAAATGGAAAACAAATGTATTTCTCATCAGAAAAGCAATGTGATCATTAGAAGGAATGATATGTATATTTAAATATTTTAAAATTATTGCTAGTGTATGCTTTTGCCTTTTAAATTAGCACTTTTACTTCCAAGAGATGTTTATTTCCTGTCATCATCTTGAGGCCCTATAACTTGAAGGATATGGAAACTAAGCAACATATCAGAGTTTAAAAAGTCAGTCCTAAAACTCATGTATCCTGTATCCACTAGCACATGTAGACCACATCTTTTCGTAGCAAGATTCGGTAAGATTTTCATTATCTATCCAAAGTAACCTTTCATCAATCTTCTCTTAAGCATTTGTGAATATTCACTCTCATTTTATGTTTTTGTACCTGGCAGACCTTCTACTAGAATATTTTCATTCATCCTCTGTCTGGAAAACTCCTTTTTTTCCATTTTATCAAAACCAGCTGAAAAGTCAGTGCAAGTTATCTAGGCATTAAGTTGTTCTTCCTCCTGAGCTTCCAAGTACTGATTATATAACATCTGCCATGCTGAATTACAATTATTTTTCTATCATTCTGCCTTCAAATATGTTACTTTTGCATGAAAAGTAAATAACAATGAATTTTTACTGGGAAAAATAAAAGGATTATGTAAGTTATTCTTAGTTCACATATTCCATATTAAAATGTCATGATATTTCTTATTCCTTTTTTATATAGTTTTCTCTCACTTAAGACTTTTTTTTTTCTTTTCCTAATCAAAGTACTGAGAAAATAAAACTACTAATAGGGAGAAAAATCTTATTTTTAGTAAATACGAATCTATAACCTATGACATCAAATAACTCCATCTGTTCTTAGATTTTTTTCAACAAAATTTTGCACATAGCAATTGCATTTAATGGTTTGGCTTACTAAATCAGAAGGAGAAAATAAAAAAGCAGGCATATTCTCTCCAGATAAATAAAAAGTGACCATCTGGAATTTACAGGTTTTTTTTTTTTTGTATAAAAAATACACATGCAAATTACAAAACAAAAATACCTGCTAAGTTTAAAAATAAGTGAAAGTAAAACCAGAAATTAATTACTTTTAACTTTCACCAATAAGTTTATTAAGTCCACCATTTTAAAAGATATTCTCTTTTATGGTTATCTGTAAAACAAACCAGGAGAATAAAGCAACAAGTAATTATTGGTAACACAAAGGGAAAATAAATACTTTTAATTCTTAGGTATTACTGTTAAAAATCTATATGGAAGACTTCATACTGTTTGTGAAATTTCTTTGCATCCTAAATCTCAGCTTGATGTCAATGAGCCATGAAATGAAACCTTGGAGAATTCCTGCCATACAATGATGGTCTCAACATAGCTTTTTGCTAGATACCCATGTTTCATAGACTAGCTGCTTTGAATAAGTACAGTGCTAAGGTGCTATTTCATGGATTGAAATAGAATAGAAAAGAAAAGCCTACAATAATAAGAGCTAAAATGTTAGCCATGATAGTTTGTTTCCTATCAATGTGCTTCAACACAAATGTATAAATACATTTATATAATGGAGAGATAACAGTAAAGATGGCCTTCCTTTAATTTCCAATAAGGAGAAGGAGATGTTCCAATACAAAGATTTGGAAATATTTCATTTTCTTACCCAAGGCCCCTCTGATTGCAGAAAGTATTAATCTCTTACCATGTTAAAGTAGAAAAGAGAAACCTGGCACAAAACCTGAGAATTTTATTTTTTTATTTTTTATTTTTTATTTTATTTTATTTTTTTAAACCTGAGAATTTTAATTCAAATATAGATATTTCCAATTGTAATCTATGAGACAAACTACAGCAAAAACATACTCATACTAGTAGCTTCTTAATAAAGGATACAGGTAATTAACTGCATGCAAGTAAGAAATGGTCTATAGATATACACACTTCCACATATGCACACAGTATGTGTAAAGGGTGGAAGAAATACAAATGTAGAACTGATGGGAAAAACAGCCAAAACAACCTGTAGTGAGTATACGATGCATTTTCTGTGCTCATTTACTTCACACAGAAATGCCATGGTTACTTCGCTAATCCTCATTTTAAAAATGAGGAAGTTTGTGAGCTTCTTGACAATTGAAAGTGCTTTAAGCACCCCTACCCCTTTCCTCCACTATAATTAATAGAAGACTCAGTGTATACCAACACCTGATGTACTGCCCAGAACATATTATGCAAATAAAATAGATTACTTAAAAAACTGAAAGTAGCAAATATATGTTTACTAGTGAATTAAAAAATGTATTGTTAGGACATAAAGTAGAGAAAAATAAAAACTTTAAGATGACATGACTGACATTTATTCATGAAATCTTAGAATATAGACCATAATAATATATTTAAAACTTAACCAACAGACCATGAAAAAGAAAAGTGAATTCTAATCCTAGTTCTTCCTCCAGCCTAAAGTAAGTTAATTAAATTTTGTGGGTTTTAGTTTTCCTACCAATAAAGTGAGATTTGGGCCTATACAGGTTCTAAGATACCTTAAAGGTTTAAATAGCTCTTATTATGTAAAATACCAAAAATTTGGTCTAGATTACTTCAGTTGAATATGAATCTTAATAACCAGGAGAGTAATCAAATTTTATAAATGATACCATAAGCATACTTTAAATCCTGATGATGACTCAATATGTTCAACATTATAAACTGAACCTTCAAATATTTCTCAAGACACACAAGCATCTGTGTTCTCCCCAAGATAGTTGTTTACCAAAAAGTAACTTTATTTCAGAGTATTCAGTTTGTATTTAATTAGACACTTTAACCTTACCTCTTTCCTATTCTATCCTGTGTTCTCTATCACCAAACCATAAATTGTACTCCATTAATTCATCCTCTTCTGACTTACCATAATGTTTAAGGGAACTAGTACAAGTTTTTTAAAAATCCTGCTTTTTATATTTTCGGACACTTTCTTCTCTCTGTTAGAATTTTTACAGGGTAAAACCACACAAAACTTAACAGAAAGATGTTAGCCAAAGACAACCAATGCAGAACAACAGATATACTTTGCAGTTCAACAGTAAAAAAAAAAAAAAAAAAAGAAAATTATAGTTTGTTAATGACTCAATAAAAATTATGTAATAGGAAATAATTAGCATAGGAACTAGAAAGTAACATAGTAAAGTTTAAAATTTAATGTCTTTTAAAATCTTGATATTTATTATCATGAGAAAAAGTCAATTAGATAGCATGCAACTTTTGTTCTTTTTAATCCGTCAGTATTTTAAAGGATACTTAGTACCAGAATGATGTGGGACTCTGCCACAAATTGAGCCTGGCTGCTTCCGTGAATGTAGCTCTATAAAACAAGACAAAAAAAGCAAAAAATTAAAATCTAGGGAAAAACAGATCTTTTTTTTTGTAGGCTTTTCTTTTTCTTTTTTTTATACTTTTAATTTTATACCATGAAGGGAAAAAACAGAAAAATCTAAGCTCCCATTTATAATTCTTTTGAATAAAACAGTTAACTGGAAATAACAAATGAATATGTCAGTTGATATTACTGTAATCTGTAGAAAGCAACTTAACATCAAAAGTAAATCTCATATAACTTGTTAAAAGGTTTAACCACAAGGGCACCTGGGTGGTTCAGTGGTTGAGCATCTGCCTTCAGCTCAGATCATGATCCCGGAGTCCTGGGATCAAGTTCTGCATCAGTCTCCCTGCACGGAGCCTGCTTCTCCCTCTGCCTATTTCTCTGCCTCTCTCTCTGGGTCTCTCATGAATAAATAATAAAATCTTACAAAAAAAAAATAAAGGTTTACCACAACATAAGCATACAATGTAATGATTATTCCACAGTTACTGTAAGATACAAATTAGGGCAACTAAGTTTATCTTTAAGGAAAAAAAATGACCTATCAAATATTAAATTGTTATTTTCCATAGTATCAGAGTTTTAAAACAAGATTGCTTTAAAAATGTATTTATTCCATTAGAGCACTTAAATTGGTCTTTTTCAAAAAAAATTAAAACTGCTTTACCACACTGAGATATGTACAGTTCCCCATACCTAACAAGTACTATTAATAGTTGATACCAATCAATTACAGAAAACATGACACAAATCTCCATCTAGTATATTCCGCTAATTTTTTTTTTTTGGTCATTTCTGCTATTAATCTCTTGTGAAAATTAACTGCTATGCAGTTGCTTTAAATACAAATCCTTTTCTAGGTTTTCTGATTATCAAAAAAAAAAAAAAAGTGGAGAAAAAAAATAATATAAATCAGTGTCCTCAATTTTACACCGCATTTCAAGCATACTTATCATTTGAGAGGACTACTTTGGTCCTCTCAAAATCTTTTGTTTTTATTTTTGACAATAAATACAGATGAAAGCATATATAAGAGTATACTCTTAGGGGGAGGAACTAGGAGTCAGAAAATTATTCCTTCTTGGCCTTAATCTTGAACACGTCAACAAATTTCTTAGAAATTCAATATCTCTTCATCTATAAAATCAGAAACAGATGATTTCTGTGATCTTTTTGAAGTACATGAAGGCTTCTGTGTTTTGTCACAAATGGTGTTCTGGTATTTTCATTAAAGGCTGGTTTTTCTATTCTGACCTAAACAGTCTTTATTTCCATCTCTAATATCAGTAATTCATAGGGCAGCTGCCTTATTCAAAGGTATGTTGAGGTGTGTTCTTTAAGCCCAGCTTCAAGCAAACTGACTAAAAAAGAATCATTTCTGGTTGACTCACATTACAGCTCCTGAGGAAGCCTATTACATTAAGTGTTTTCTTCTAACTCTAACCATTTAAATGAACTTATATAAACATAAAAATAGCTTTGAAAATCATACCTTAGCTGCCAGCTAATCATTTAAGGTTTTTAACATTACTAATGAATGATAATAGTGAAATGATGAAAAAAAAAAACAGAAAAACAAATAGAAACACCATAAGCTATGTTTGGCATCACTTCAAGTCTGATTAAAAACTAAGACCTCCAAAACTAAGAAAGTCTTTACCATTCTAATTATAACAGCATACTGAATACAGTATAATGAATACACCCCTACTGAGTACTAATAATAACAGCTACCATTTACCAAGCACTTAGTATTAGTCTTTTTTTTTTTTTAGTATTAGTCTTATATACAATATGTCATTTAATTCTAATAAACCTACAAGAAAGGTATTTTTATTACAGCCATTATATAGATCAGGTAACAGAGGCTTAAAGGAGGTGAATGAACTTGCCCATCTAGTATATGTAACTTCTGGCATTTGAACTTTTGGTCTGTTTAATTTCAGATCCTGAGTGATTATTCACCATACTATCTATTTGCTGGATGTTTTGTATGTTATTCCAATGTATCTTACTAACAACCACATAAAGTAGTTGTTAGCCTGTTATTTTCCAAATGAGAAACCAA
This sequence comes from Vulpes vulpes, assembly GCF_048418805.1. Taxonomy (NCBI): domain Eukaryota; kingdom Metazoa; phylum Chordata; class Mammalia; order Carnivora; family Canidae; genus Vulpes; species Vulpes vulpes. The sequence goes on along the minus strand of NC_132786.1, from coordinate 43,391,129 downwards.
GATTTAGACAAATTAACTTGCTTAAGGTTGCACAGTTAGTAAATGGTAGAATTTGCACTAAACCATGGGTCTAATGATCTCCAAGGTACACGTCTTTCCTGGCATATAATAACTTATCAAAAGAAAAGGGAAACATTTCATAAAAGCTTTTTCTGGCAGTTATGTAATTAACTGTTGACTATTAAAGTAAATAAAGTGAATATTCACATAACTGTCTAAAAATTCAAATATAACAATACTGGATAATATGTTCAGATTTATAGAACAAATGCAAGGTAGCTTGCCTGTGTCGGAATAATAAATTTAGAGAAACAAGATCATGAGATTGTCTAGATGAGTGGTTTCAAAATATTTGTGTTTAATTTTTTAAAGATTTTATTTATTTGACAAGAGAGAAGAATGCATGCGCATAAGCAGGGGGAGCCAGCAGAGGGAGAGAGAGAAGTAGGCTTTCTGCTGAGCAGGGAGCCCAATGTAGGGCTCAACCCCACGGCCCTGGAATCATGACCTGAACAGACATTTTTCTGACTGAGCCACCCAGGCGCCCCAAAACATTTGTGTTTAAATAAAAATTTTCTCTGTTGAATATCATCAGTAGTCTTTTATGTTTCAAATCCTATGTTCTTATTTCAGTCTTACTTTACCTGAAGAATCTGCTACATGTGATCACTCTCCTGTTTTTGTAATATTTTATTGACCTCTAGGATGCCAGCCCCCTTTTTTAGAAAAATTGAGGTATAATTGAGATACACAATGTTCTATTAGTAACAGGTATACAACACTAATAATGACAATTCTGTACCTACTCAATCTATCACCATACAATATTAATACAATATTATTGACTATACTGCTCATGACATGCTGCTTTTCATCTCCATGAGTTATTTTATACCTGAAAGTTTGTACCCCTTAATTCCTTTATCTATTTCATCCATCTCCTTCCTCACCTCAATCTGGCAACCACCAGTTTCTCCTCTATATTTAGGAATCTGTTTCTGGTTTTTGATTCCACATATGTGGAATCATGACATATTTATCTTCCCTGATTTACTACAATTAGCAGAATACCCTGCAGGTCCATCCATGTAGCTATGCATGGCAAAAATCTCATTATTTTTTATGGCTGAGTAATAGTCCACTGTGTGTGCCTGTGTACAGACAACAGAGCCACTTTTTTTTTTTCCTTTTTCAAATAGGAATACATTTTCATTTCAACTGTTTTTATTGTGGTAAAAAGCATGAAATGTAAAATTTACCATCTTAACCTTTTTTATCCCTCATTATGGTAAGGCTATTTTTACAATTCATCAATTTCACCTATCCTCCCACCCATTTTACGTCTGATAACCATTTACAGAGTCTGTTCTCCATTGTTAAGTCTTTTGGTTTGTCTCTTTTTTCCTTTGTCCCTTTGTTTTGTTTCTGAAATTCCACATGAGTGAAATCATAGGGTATTTGTCTTTCTCTGATGGGCTTATTTCACCTAGCATTATATACTCTCTATGTCCATCCATGTTGTCACAAATGACAAGATTTCATTCATTTTATAAATGAGTAATATTCCATTGTGTATATATACCACCTTCATCATTTCATTTTTTGATGGGCACATGACCTGCTTCCATAATTTGGCTATTATAAATAATGATGCAATAAATCTAGAGGTGCATACATTTTTTTCAAATTTATGTTTCTGTTGGCCATCTGGTAGTGTTCTTTGGAGAAATGTCTGTTCAGGTGTTCTTTTTAATGGGATTATTTGTTTTTTGGGGTGCTGAGATGTGTAAGTTTTTTATATATTTATATTGGATACTCATCCTTTTTTGAATGTATCATTTGCAGTAGCTTCTCCCACTCAGTAGGTTGTGTTTTAGTTTTGTTGATTGTTCCCTTTGCTTGCAGAAGCTTTTTATTTCAATGAAGTCCCAATAGTTTGGTCTTGCTTTTGTTTCCCTTACTCTAGGAGACATACCTAGAAGAATGTTGCTATGGCTGATGTCAGAGAAATTACTGCCTGTGCTCTCCTCTGGAACTTCTAATTTTAGCTCAAGTCATGGTGTCAGGGTGGTGTATGCTCAGCAGGGAGTCTCCCTCTGCCCTTCCCTTGGCTTGTACTCTCTCCATCTAAGATAAATAAATTTATCTTTAAAAAATTGTGCCCAAGGATAAGGGCTAAGATGTATTGTCTGGTCTAAGCAGTCACCATCTCTTGCTTGGATCATTGCAATATCCTCCTTTTTTTCTCTCTGCCTCTGCCCTATAGTCTATTGGCCAGCCAGATTAATCCTGCTAAAACTAATGAGAATTTATCATTACCCTACTCAGAAATCTTCAATTCTTAAATGTGTGAGAACAATATTATATGATGTAATCTATTTTCTGCTTCTAATCACAATTCCAAAGAATCTACATATCTCTACCTAATTAAAAAAATACAGCTACAAAAAGAAATCTAAAGTTGGTCTTTAGAAACTTACTTTACTATATCTGATCTATAATACTCGTAGGCTTACTTCTTATATACATGAAGCAATACAGAGTAAAGGCTTGGAGATAGTCCTGAATCTGCTAACTTGCTAGCTGTGTTATCCTGAACAAATTACTTAACCTTACATCTTTAATAGGAATATGAAGATATTACTCAAAATATTGTCTTAAAAAGTAAGTCAGATAATGTCATTGTAAGTAATAAGCATAGCAACTGGCTTTCTTTGTAGTACATAATAAAAAATAATCAAGGACAAATCATTTTAAACTTTCTATTCCAAACCATTTGTATCTTTTAAACATTAGACAAACATACTTAAATACCATTCAGAAATTATTCTGTTTACACAGGTGAATTTAGTGTGTTGAAGTGTTATTTTAAAAGATGATATTCAGAAACCTGTCCTAACATTTGACTTCTATCCATCTCTTTAGTCACTGAAATCACTTCAAGTCCAGATACCCTGAAAGACCTCAGGCTTTAATGAAGTAGAATTCATTTGATAAATTTTTAGTGTGCAATTTTTATGTACCAGGTATAAATTTAGGCAATGGGGACCCAGTATAACAAAAAAGAAAACAACCAAAACGCCCTAAAAACTATGTTTTTATGACTTACAGAAACTGTAAGACCATTATTTGTCTACCGAAGTAAACAGATTATTAGAGCACACTAGGAGCCATAAGAGCAAGCACACCAATACAAGCACAAATAAACATTCCAAAGGTCTTAAGACTGATCTTAGAAAGAGTTATCTTTCATTTACAGAGCCACCCAAAGCAATGTCTTAATCCAATTAAAAATGAACTAAGGTGCTTGATTTTTAAGCTGGTCTTAAAGTATTGTATTTATCCACATACTTTCAAAATCCTCTGAAAGAAACATCAATTAATAAATTCTTTTGTAGCTTTAGCATGATTAATATCCTTTTCCTCTCTGATTTTTACTAATTCTGATGAAGGAAATATTAGTAACTAATGGTAATTTCATCCTAAGTATATATTAAACTTGTATTTATAAGCACAACACATTTATAGAATGATGACTGGACAAGAAGAAAATCTGTATGGTCTTAGACACTCGATACATATCTATTTCTTTCATGGAGATGAAATGTTTTAACAAACAATAAATATAAATATTCTTCACTTGACCAGTCCATCAAACACTTATTCATAGAGCATATACGTAAAAATTAAACACTTGCTCATAAAAATTATTTTACCAGGAAGTTCATTATCATAGTAGCACCTAAAGGACAATTTTATTTAGAAGAAAAATTAGAGGAACTGAATTTTGCATAAGTAAATAATATATGTGAATAACACTCTTCTCTCAATTTCAAGTAATAAAAATTAGTATGTTTTGTTTAATACAATAGTTCTAATACCTATTCTATACGAATATCAGAAAAAGAGAAATATAATATAGGTCACTAAATGAAAGGAACCTGACTCCATTTAACTTAATCCTAAATTCTTGGGAAAATAGTATCTTTCTGTTCTGTTTTCCCAATATTGTTTTAAAATTGTCTTGGTACTGAGTAATCATTAAGGGGTCCTTTTATATACTTAAATATTCTGAAAATAACTAGTGTGGACTAACAATTTATTGTCTGAGAAGGAAGCTATTGTAATGAAAAGTCCACTGAACTTAGAGTCAGGAGTTTTGGTTTCTAGTGTTTAGCCATTCAATTTAAGAAACTAGCCATTAATCTCAGTCAATTCAATCATTTGGATCTCAGTTTCCTAAATCTGAAGAAGAAAGACACTAAATTGATTAAATCAAGATAGTACAGTAGTTTATAAAATACATTTCAATCCAAATGCCTGTGTTGGAATCTCTATCCTGGATCTGCCACAAGTGTGACCTTGAGCAAAATTACTCTAAGCCTCAAATTGTTCAACTGGAAACAATTATTTCCAGTTGAAAAAAACAAAATGTGAGAAGTGAATTAGCTAATACATGTGAAATACTTAGTATCAGGCCTAAAACCCAATAAGTAGTCATTAAAGTGTTATCATTATTACCATTAGTTATCTAAAATTCAAATGAATTTCAACATTTTACTCTGAGTTATGTGACTCACAGAAGAATACAATGAATAGATTATATCTGGGTTAAATATTTTCCTGTCAGTGAATAATTATTTTTTAAACTTCTAAGATGCTATTAAAATTACCTACCTTGGAGCAAAAGAAAGATCTAACCAACCAACCTGTTTGATGAACCTGACAAAGACTGTTGCAGTTTAATGGGCTTTGGAGCAAAACCAAATATTAATATAAGCAGAATACAAAAAGTTGTTCACTTAATGTATAGAAGCCAGGAAATAACTCTTTTGAAGACAATAATGCATAGGATTCAATTTCCTTAATTCATTGATAAAATATATATTGGTATCTATCTGCTTTGGCAGAAGTTCCTTGTTGGGAAAAAAGTACAAAAAATTGTACTTAAACAAATCCCATAGAGATATAAGTGGTTTTGAATTAAGATCATTTTTAAAACTGTAACTTATTTTAAATAAGAATTGTTTATGGCACCAAGAAAATGGCAAATGTATGAAGTGAAGATTGGACATTGTTGGGTGTCAACCCAAATGGCAATCTATCTCAATTCAAGGTCAAATCCACGAAAGTGCTTTTGGTCCCATCTTTAATTTTAAAACACATGATTGTGTAATGAACTAAGAACTTGTCAACTGCCAGAAGAAACACTGCTGGGATTATCTTTCAGCATCTAGGTGTTTTTTTTCTGTCCAATTTTTTCATGCAGTTTGATTCAAATAACATGTAAATTTCCTTCCTGTCTGCTTATTTTCCCCTTTCTTGTACATATTGTGAAAAACTACCTACATGAATCCTTTTAAGCCTTTTTCAGTCCTTTACTCCCAAGTACAAGAACTACAGACACTTAGAATTTAAGACAATCTTTTAAGTGATAATAATTCTTACTCTGCAAAAGAAGTATTGCATTAGCAAGGAAAGGAAATGCAGTTTATTATCAACATAAAAAAAGCAGGATGAAAATATTGTATTTTCTTTGACAGCACTTCCAAGAAATCAAAAGAATTGCCTCAGTACTCTTAAATGTTTGTCTTTGAAATTAATCTTGGCTATTTAAGAGGTGCCAGTAGAAGAACCACTGCTTTCCTGATCAAAGCCTATGTAGAATGACAGATCCATTTTTTGTGTTTGGTAGAATCAATCATTTTTTTAGTATGTAAGTATATAACTCTTAAGTAAATGAGATGGTATTTCAAAATACATATGCTAGTAGGTCTGCAGGAATGACATCTTCATCCTGAGTTTCCTTTGTGTGCTAAGGTACACGGAATACCAAAATGGAATAATTTTTGGTATTTCCTTTTCAGCTTCTTTCTGGGAATTCTAATGTCCAGGAAAGAGTCCTTTATTTACTTATTTTGAAGATTTTACTTATTAGAGAAATAACTCACGTGCACATGTATACTGTGAGCAGGGGGTGGGTTTGGGGTGGGGGGGGTGGCAAAGGGAGAGGGAGAAGCAAAAACAGCACTAGTTCTCAGGACAGACCTGGAGATCATGATCTGAGCCAAAGGCAGATGCTAAACTGAGGCACCCAGGCACCCCAGGATAGGTGTCTTGTACACTAGTAAGATACATTATCTTAATGTTAAATAGAAATACTTAAAGGCATCCTATGATCTTCCCCTGACTGATACTATAGCCTTGCTTAAAATGAAACCAGTTAATTGGGTCTCTAGCAAAAACAAAGTGTAAGAGAAGGAAGAGGGTAGGAAGGCAGACAAGCTTCTGTTTAGTGGCAAAAGTGTCCTGAATCCCCACTGTTACTGCACAAAACAAGTTGAAATCCCAAGGTACTTATCACTCTGACATTCTAATAAAAGATTTTTTATTTTTTATTTCTTGATAGTTACACATTTCTAGACTTTTCCTTAGGGACTGTCTTTTTAATTCATCATCTTACATCAACATTTCTAAGGTAGCATCAGTTTTTGCTAGGCTGCTACACTAAATGGCAGATGTGATATAGATAAAAAAAAAATAGCTAGGGTGAGTCATTCTTGATTTGTCTGAAAGAAGAGATATAAATAGGAATTATCAACATCTAGGTGGCAAAGAATGCCACTGTGTGTGATTTCTCCAGAGGGTGCACATATCTCATGCTTGAAATTCCTAAATACTTCATTAAATATTTGGCTTAAGCTAATAATTACAATAGACATAAAACAGTTCTTCATGAAAACAGTGAGTAATCTGCCACTCGAAGAATTTCATTTGTCAGCTGTTAGCAATAAGCTACCATTCTCCTGTTAACTGAAATTTTAGGACATCTTTTAGCCCTATTCCAGTTGAACTTACTGCATGATCAGTTGTGGAGTGTGAAACCCTTACCTGCCTCAGCCATACAACAAAAAGGATTTCTTCAGTTTTTCTTGTGATATTTGAAGACGAAAAAGGATGACCAGTTAACCTAGTCAGTGATTCTCAAAATGTGTGTGCATGACATTCACCTGGGATATCTGTTTAATAAAACAGATTCTCAGACTTCATATGTGAAGATTATCAAGCAACAGGTCTGTAGTAGTACCAGAAATTTGCACCATTCATGGGTTGAAAGCCATTTCTACACATCTGCATTTTGTAAGAGGCTGTATAGGAAGAAGATAATGTGTAATATTTTAAAAGTGGTTAGAAAGTGGTTTCTCGGGATCCCTGGGTGGCGCAGCGGTTTAGTGCCTGCCTTTGGCCCAGGGCGCGATCCTGGAGACCCGGGATCGAATCCCACATCGGGCTCCCGGTGCATGGAGCCTACTTCTCCCTCTGCCTATGTCTCTGCCTCTCCCTCTCTCTCTGTGACTATCATAAATAAATAAAAATTAAAAAAAAAGAAAGTGGTTTCTCTATATATTGAGAAAAAATTTGGTTTTCTTTAAATAATAAAATAATTGCTACATATTCAGAGAAAGTATCTTACTAGTAAGAAGTTTTTTTTTGATAATAAAAGAATTGCTACATATCCATAGAAAACATCTTATTATTAGTAGGAGTAGTTTTTGTTTTTATAAACAATAAAGAATTGCTATTTCAAATGTAGTCATTTAGCTCTATGGATGCAAGCCTATAAAAGAGTGCTGGCTGCAAACTGAATCCAAGCAACAGGCAGAGGTTATGACAACACAAGTCTAAAAATTCAAATTTCAATCATCCTGTCCAATATTAGGAGATATTTTCTAGAACGATACAAGTTACTGAGAGGTGGAAACTAAGCATATTAGAAATGGCAGAACCAAATGGTGGGCTAGCAGCTCCTAACTGGGGACATAAGAGAAGTTGACAGTTTTAGAATAACTGTGGCCCCAGGCTAGAAAGGGTGTACTTGGTCCTATTTAAACCCTCCCCTACAAAAAGTTGTGAGCCCTAATAGTAAAGTGGAGAAATCTCTCCCATTATGAGCTTTACCTGAATTTACAGTGTCAATAAGACTGGAAGTTCATGTATTGTAAGGCAGTGGGGTGAGGAGTGGGGCTGGTAATAACAAAATAGAAGAAAGAAAAATCTCACACAATCCAATAATAAGGAAATCCTATCAGAATATGCTGTCAAACAGTTCATTAGAATTGCCCCTTCCTAGAAGGTCAACCAATGAGAACACAGACTGTAGGGCTAGAAAACTTCTAGGGTAAGAAAAACATGCCTAAGCCTCAGATACTAGTGAGAGAAACTGGAGATAAACCATGTTTGGAAAGGCACCTTTTACTTTCTGAACAGAACTGGTAATATGCTCAGCCATTAGAAACGACAAATACCCACCATTTGCTTCAACGTGGATGGACCTGGAGGGTATTATGCTGAGTGAAATAAGTCAATCAGAAAAGGACAAACATTATATGGTCTCATTCATTTCGGGAATATAACAATTAGTGAAAGGGAATAAAGGGAAAGGAGAGAAAATATCAGTGAGGGTGACAAAACATGAGACACCTAACTCTGGGAAATGAACAAGGGGTAGTGGAAAGGGAGGTGGGCGGGGGGTGGGGGTGATGGGCACTGAGGCGGGCACTTGGCAGAATGAGCACTGGGTGTTATGCTATATGTTGGCAAATTGAACTCCAATAAAAAAAATAAAAAAAAAAACTGGTAATATGATCAATGAGGTAAAGATCTCATTTGTATTTTCAAAATGTTGAGATACTAAAATTGTAACAAATAAGACTTTTTTCCAAGGACCTATGACTCCTGTTCTAAGTAATTTTTGTAATATTTTATTGACAACACATTTTCTAGGCTCATAGTTTTAATTTCATTAAGTGACAAAAGAAAACTTGAAATGCATAGTATAATTATTCTTATAGAATTTCTTTTGTAACCAAAAATGTTAGAAAGAAGCTGTTATATTCAGCATTTTAAAGTCCAACTGAGGGACCCTGGGTGGCTCAGCGGTTTAGCGCCGCCTTCAGCCCAGGGCCTGATCCTTGGGGACCTGGGATCGAGGCCCACATTGCGCTCCCTGTGTAGAGCCTGCTTCTCCCTCTGCCTGTGTCTCTGCACCTCTCTTTTTCTGTGTGTGTGTCTCTCATGAATGGATAAATTAAAAAAAAAACTTTAAATCAATACTGTAAAAGCTTTGGTAGTTCTTTCATATCAGGTGTATGTGAAAAGTATAATATATTTTAAAAAGTATAATATAAATGTATGTTTTTTCTTTATATCCTCAAAATAAGCAACTATCAAGGAAGATTAATATTCCCAAGTCATTATTATAGAAGTAATCTAAAATGTAATAACAAAAAAACAAATGTAGCTTAAATTTTACATCATTCTGTGTTAAGAACAAAATCACTCCTTTTCTATCACCAAGTATTTTACACCTGTGATGGGTCTAAGACTTGTATGAGGAACAGAATTTCTCTGCCTATTCCAGTCTTCCAGTTTTGCCAACAAATTGAATGATTTTCCCTAGGAAAGCCATTTAATGTATCTATAATTCATTTTCTCAGTACAGATAATTTTGTTACTTACGAAGCTATTAGGTGATAAAAAAGATGTTGTTATGAAGCAGTCTATAAAAGACACTTATAAAATAAACAAGAATCACTCTTGTGAAGCATAGATTCTTACATTTCTCTTTTTTTCATGTGTCAATGAAAATGGATGTCCACATATCCACTCTTAGGACTCACATGATAGATAGTATTTTGATAATTCTATACACATAAGCATATTCCTGTAGATAACAAATGCCCTGGGTGGCTAGGCAGTTATTCCTTAATAATGAATCTTTTAGCATATCTGTTAAATCATCCTCTAAACATTATTTGTACTTCGTATTTATTCATGTTGCTGCCTCACTGATTGCAATATGAGCAAAATATTGCTGAGTCTGAATCTCATTACATCATGCTGGACTATCTGCTATGACAGATTTTCTAGTTTAGTTCTTCAGGAAGCTTTAGTTTATATCCTTGAAACTTATATTGTCTTAATAATGACACTTTCTCTGAAGTTTTCCAATTGCTTTAAAAGTCCAGTGTCATCCATTTTCTCCGTATGTCTAGGACCACTGCATCTTGATGAGTGAAACTGGGAAATCACTGCCTCTAAATCTTTGACATCAGAGACTCTATCTTGACATCTGATATGAAATATAGTACAAAAGTATGATAAATGAAACCTGTCTAAGAAATGAAAATGAGACTGATAAGGATTCAGATATTAGACCCATATAACATAGCTGACAGTACCATGGCTTTGAAGGCCTTGAGAATGGGTTTAACTAATGATGGATGTTACTGGTTGAACCTGCTAACCTGCCAAATGAGACATTAAATTCTTGGTTTAATTTTCTATTTCTTTAAACTTACTAGTTGAAGGCTATAAATTATCAACATTCATCTTTATATTTAATCAGGATGCTATCAATGTGAATTCAGTTACATAAAGAAGTATTTTGCATATAATAGGCTGATAGACAGTTTGAGGTTCTACTATTAAAACTTTATAGCACCAAACATGATCATCTTTAATAGGAGTACTGTACTCTAATGCTAATGGTTGGGAGGTCTAGTTACAAACCAGGTTGCTAGGTTTGAATTCTAGCTTGAGGGATTGGGCATGTTACTTAATCAACCTTTGGGTTCAGTTTCTTCATCTATAAAACTAGGTTGTTACAAAAATTTAAAGCTTTTAGGAAAGCATAATATGAAGTAAGCCTTAAGTGTTAGCTATTGTTGTCATTATATTCATTCCAATATTTACTGAATGTCTAACATGTAGTGGGTACATTTCTAGGCACTTGAAATAAAATAGTTAACAAATAAACCTGGCCTCAGGGGCTTACGGTGTATGTATATGTCTCCATTCTGGGGGCAGGAAGCTGAAGGAAGATACACAAGAAACAATGAACGTATGAATAATATAAATTGTACATTAAGGACAGTAGTTAGCCATACTGATTTGGGGGCAAGCACATACAAGGCAAGGGAATAATGGTCAGTACAAAAGCCTTAAGGTAGAGATATGTTCAGAGTTAGATCAATACGTTGGTGGGAACTTAGATTCTACCCTGAGTTATGTGGGAAGCCATAATAGGAAGGTTTTGAACAGAAGAGTAACATGATCTATGCTGAGAACAGATTACAATGGAGCAAGCATAGAAGCAAAGAGACCACAGAGAGGTTATTAGAGTAATCCTCACATAAAATGCTGATAGTTTAAAGAAGGTTGATGGCAGGTGTTTAAGAAGTGATCTGAGCTTGGATATATTGTGAAGAATGAACAGAATTCTTTATTTCCACTGTTTTTATCCAAAATGAAACTAACTTTATAAATAATATAGAATGAATGTGTAGTAAAAATGTAAAGTAAAAATTCATAGTAAATATAAACTAATACAAGCATAAACATTTACATTCAGTTAAAGAAACAAATTTAAAATCTACAGGTTCAGTTATGAGTTTATTACAATACAGAGCTCTCACTCAACTGGTAAACATACTTTATAAAAAAGAGATGTTACATTATGTGCCCATGAAGTTCTATTCTCTTTTTATGTTTTCTCTCTTGAATGATTCATACTTCTCAATCCAATAGTTCTGCTGTATGAAAGACCCCTTCTCAGCCAGGTCTGTATCTTCACATCTTATTAACTATTAGTTGTATATATTTATTTGAATATCCCACTTGAATATCCTAATACTTTAAAACATTCTCAAGTAAATGTCAATATTCTCCAAACAAATTAATCTATTCTTGCCAGATTTCCATGCTTCTATCAATAATACATGCATTCTTCTGATCTCAGTTTCAACTTTGACATCTGTGCCTACATGAATCACAATGCCAGTGAACACCTATCTGTATTTGCCAATTTTTCTATTACTTTGACACAACTGATTCTGAATGCTTATCATATCATGCTTAGATTAATCTTTCATTTCTGCTTAAATCTTCCAAAATCACCACTTTCATATCTACTGCTCACAAACCTTAGAAAATTTAAAATTGCTAAGAGGCGTTGGCAATATCAGCCGGATATCTTTGAGTCAATCAATCAGTTAATCAGTCAATACAACAAACACCTATTCAGTACTTAGGAGTAAGAGCTACTGCACTTCATAAAATGAGAAAAACAAGTAGAAAACATGGTGTTTGTGCTCAAAAGGAAATACAGCGTATGTGCATACAGAGATATCTAAGCACAAAGGCAAAAGAGAGTGAGAACACTGTGCTTAACGCTGTTGATTTTAGTAGACCAAGATTTCAATCTGTGCTTGAGTTGCCTTGTAAGTGGGGATAATAGTAGTATCTTTCATATTGAGAAGTGCTATGGGATTAAACATCATATATTAGTAAAAGTAGTTATTAAGTTGTGTGGCATTTAGTTAAGGATTCTATAGTTTTGGTTATCAATGTACCTAGATGTACAATGACTTTTAGAGAACTATATAAAAGATGAAATTACTGTATGCTGAAATGGAAAAAAAAAAGACTCTAAAGATAGTTAACTGCAAACAGGTATTTCAATGTATTTTATGTTAAAAGAACTGGGGACATTAGGAGAGAATTTCACACAGGCACAATGTAATAAGGAGATCAACAGAGAATGGGTAGCAAAATTGTGTGCCTGATCTTACTGGGAGGGAGTCTGGAGGTAGCCAGATCAAGCACAATTTTTCTCACACTATTTATATAACAAAATCATGTTTCAGTAAAAACGCTGTTCACAGCCCTCAAACATTCTCTCCATGTTTTCACCTCTATACAGGTTTTTAAGGCTGTTTTCTCTTTTTCCTGACCCATACCAAGGAATGAGTTTTATCCTTATTGGTTAACCAAACTTCGCCTTGATTTTAAAGCAAATTCAAATTCCCCATCTTTTAGTAAAACTTGTCCTGAGAATTTTGCCTGGGGGTAATACTTATTGCTCTTAAACTATGATAATATTTATTGTCTATATAACATTTAATCTGTATCTTAGTGTTATTCATGTGAGTTTTAAGTCTATTTGTTTCAGGGAAAAGGGTCTATTATAAAATACAAACAAAATGTATTTTTTAAAGATCTGAGAGTGTGTGTGTGTGCATAAGCCTGTGCAGTGTTTGACTGGGAGGGAGAATCTCAAGCAGACTCCTCACTGAGCGCAGAATCCATGGGGGAAGAGGGGTTCGTTCTCATGACCCATGAGACCATGACTTGAGTTGAAACCAAGAGCTAGCTGGACGCTTAATTGACTGAACCACCCAGCTGCCCCAGAAAACATTACTTTAAAAAAGAGAACAGTCGGGACGCCTGGGTGGCTCAGTGGTTGAGCGTGACCCCAGAGTCCTGGGATCCAGTCCCACATCGGGCTCCACCCCCCGCCCCCACCCCACCCACACCCCCCCCCCCGCAGGGGGCCTGCTTCTCTCTCTGCCTATGCCTCTGTGTCTCTCATGAATAAATAAATAAAATAAAAAAAGAACAGTCTTCAAATGCTTCAATGTATTTTAAAACAATTTAAATATAAAATACATTAAAACTCTAAAGTATAGGGATCCCTGGGTGGCGCAGCAGTTTAGCGCCTGCCTTTGGCCCAGGGCGCGATCCTGGAGACCCGGGATCGAGTCCCACGTCGGGCTCCCGGTGCATGGAGCCTGCTTCTCCCTCTGCCTGTGTCTCTGCCTCTCTCTCTCTCACTGTGTGCCTATCATAAATAAATAAAAATTTAAAAAAAAAACTCTAAAGTATAAAAGGATTATAATAATCTATTATATATGGAGTAGTTAGGAACTTCAAAACCTAGAACATCTATTAACAATTCCTTATTTTATTCAACTTCTCAAATGAAGATAAAACTGAAGTAAAATCCCTCCAACTGGAATGAAGAACAGTTAAACTCGGACTTTTATCTGTATAAATATTAGAGAAAAAAGAGTGAGGATTTAAAATTAATATCAGAGTTGACTTTTTAAATTTATAGTTAGCTTGTTTAATAATTTTAAAGTAAGCAGTTTCTTTTTTTAAGATTTTATTTATTCATGAGAGACAAAAGAGAGGCAAAGACACAGGCAGAGGGAGAAGCAGGCTCCCAGCGAGGAGCTGAATGTGTGGGACTTGATCCCAGCACCCTGGGATCGCGACTCGAGCCGAAGGCAGGCGCTCAACCACTGAGCCACCCAAGGGCTCCAAAAGCCAATACAATTTGTACCCTAAAGTAAGCACAAATTGTGCCCTTTTAAAAGCCAACAAAAAATTTTTTTAAAGATTTTATTTCTTAGAGCAAGTGAGCGAGCACAGGCTGGGGGAGGGACAGAGGGAGAGGGAGAAGCACATTCCCTGATGATCAGGGAGTCTGTTCTGATCTGAGGCAGGATCCCAGGATCCTGGGATCATGACCTAAGCCCAAGGCAGACGCTTAACCAACTGAACTACCCAGGGGCTCCAGAAGCCAATACAATTTTTAACAAAGATGAACATTTGGTGATTAGTCTGTACTACAAGCATATAATTAAAAAAAAAATTCTTAGGAGACTTCAAAAGTGTATTCCATCATTAGTAATTAATGCATTACAAATATATTTGTGTAAGTGTATTACAAATGGGTACTTGTATGCCCTTAACCAATTTATACACAAATATTGGTTTTGTTGTACATGCTTCTATTTTTAAAACATCAGTTGGCTTTATAGATTTGAAAACCTTATATTAGCTTGCAAATATCAAAATCAGAATTTAATTTCACTTATTGAGTATGATACTATTAAGTAGACCTACTCTAAACACTAAGAGCACTTCTCTTATAACTGTAAGCTTTACTTTTTTTTTTTAACTGGCTAATTCATAATAAATCCCTCAGATTTGTCCTTAATTAATTAGAAATACATATTAGGGGGAAAAGGGCATTCACAAATTTTCCATTGGGAAAGCATAGTCGAAACACATCAGCAATTATAGTTTCCAGTCTTTGTAAATTTTTTTTCTTGCAAGTTTTTATTTAAATTCCAGGCAGCTGGGCAGCCCAGGTGGCTCAGTGGTTTAGCGCCACCTTCAGCCTGGGGCCTGATCCTGGGGACCCCGGATCAAGTCCCACATCGGGCTCCCTGCATGGAGCCTACTTCTCCCTCTGCCTGTGTCTCTGCACCTGCCCCCCCCCGCCTTCTCACACACATGAATGAATGAATAAATAAAACTTTTTAAAAAATTCCAGGTAGTTAATGTGCAGTGTATGTAATATTAGTTTCAGGAGTAGAATTTTAGTGATTCAACACTGGGTGCTCATCACAAGTGCCCTCCTTAATCCCCATCACCTATTTCACCTACTCCCCCCCCCCCACTCCCCACTGGTAACTATGTTTGTTCTCTATAGTTAAGAGTCTGTTGATTTTCTACTCCTTTTCCCCCTTCCCATGTTCTTTTGCATTTTTCTGTACACAAATCATGCATCAACACGAAAGAGAGGTATTATTTTCAAAGAAATATCACTTGGAAAAAAATGGGCAGAAAAAAAATGAGTCTTTCCATAATACCTATAGTAAACTACTTCCATAAGTTTTTTATTTATAATCAAGAAGCACCTTTTCTAAAACAGAGAACACTGCTGAGGTAATGTGAAAGGACCTTCAACTATTTTTAATAAAACTATAAATATATTGAAAGAAAAGTTAGCAAGTAGAGAACAAAAAATATGCATTTACCATTCAGGTTAAGAAGAAATATAACCTAGGCTTCTGTTTATTCAGAATTGAAATAATCTTCTTTGGATTATTACCAGATGCTTTAGGATAACTCACAGCTTTATCACTAGCATAATTATTTCAGACCCATGTTGCTATCAACTCTAAAGCCTCCTTGATAAGCAATTTCAGCAATTATAGTTTACTAAATAACACAAACAATATAGTATCTGTACTATAATGTATGTTAGAATTAAAATGCTTTCTGGGTGGAAAGAAGCTAAGAAGGCTATCTGTTTCATTCCTCTGTCTAGATGATTGTGTAATGACCTCAATAAACTTGGGCTTTAAAAATAAAAGTTTCAAAATGAAATTAATTCTGCATTTCCAGTACTTTTTCTTTACTGAAATTTATATATTACCTAAATCCTTTATAAATGTGTTTGAGGTAAAGAGTTCTATTGTCATACTCCCAGCAATAGAACACTTTAAATAATGGGAACATCCAAAATGTTAATACTTTAAGATGTACAGTGTGCTTTATGCACACTATCTCAAAATGCCTTACATCACTAGTAGGGATACTTACCCATTCTCAGCAAGCTAGGTAGAAGTTACTGAAAGTTACTCAACTGTGAACAACAGGTAAAGCTTCAATGAACAGGCAATCTCCTTCAAGACACCACCTTCACTCAAAATGCATTTAACCTGTAGGACACTAACGTGAAATTTGTACTCACTTTTCAAATGACGCCAAGAGCATGAATAAGTGACCAATAGTTTTTATAAGAAATATTTTTAACAAGTGTTTCTAATGGATAGTAATGCTCTCTATGGGCTGAGCTGTGTCACTATCCCCCAAATTCATATATTAAAGTACCAAACCCAAGAACCTCAGAATGTGACTGTATTTGGAGACAAGGTCTTTAAAGAGGTAAATAAGTCACCATGAGGTCATCAGGGTGAGCCCTAATCCATAATGACTGGCAACCTTGTAAGATGAGATGAGATGCTGCTTTTTTTTTTATATATATACATTATGAGATGATCATAATAAATCTAGTTACCATCTGTCACAAAGTTACTACAATACTATTGACTATATTCCCTATGCAGTACTTTAATATCCCTGGTGAGGCCTACTTTATATTGGAAGTTTATACTTCTTAATCCTCTTCACTCCCTTCCCCTTCAGCAGCCACTAGTGTGTTCTTTGTATCTGTAAGTCTGTTTCTGATTTTGTTTTGTTTAGATTCTACACATAAATGAAATCGTATGGTATTGACTTTCACTACCCTATTTTACTTAGCATAATACCCTCTAGGTCCATTGATGTCACAAAGGCAAGATTTCATTCCTTTTTATGGCTAATATTCCATTATGTATATACATTACATCTTTATTCAATTCCTGATGAAATTGAATAAATGTTCAGGTCCTCCTCTCTTTTTCTAATCATTTTTTGTTGTTATTGACTTACAGGATTTATTTATAAACTGTGAATATCAAGCACTTAGGTTGCTTCCATATCTTGGCTGTTCTACATTATGTACACAGGGTTGCATTTATCTTTTTGAATTACTGTTTTTGTTTCCTTTGGATAAATATACATGAGACCTGCTAGATCCTATGGGAGTTCTATTTTTAATTTTTAAAAGAACTCCATACTGTTTTCCACAGTGGCTGTACCAAATTTACATTCCCAGTAACAGTGTATAGTGAGTTCCTTTTTCTCTACATCCTCGCCAATACTAGTTATTTTTTGTCTTTTTGGTAATAGCCATCCTGACAGGTGTGAGGTGGTATGTCATTTGGTTTTGATTTCCATTTCCCTGATAATAAGTGATGTTGAGCATCTTTTCGTATGTTAGTTGGCTATCTAGATGTATGTCCTTTTTTGAAAAATGTCTGTTCAGGTCCTCCTCTCTTTTTCAAATCATTTCTTTTTGTTATTGACTTATAGGATTTATTTATAAATTGTGAATATCAATGCCTTATCAGATATATTTGCAAGGATCTTTGCCATTTTATGAACCTCAAATGCTTATAAATTATACACATTACACATACATATATATTTGCAAGTGGACATGTGGGGAAAAGTACTGGTAAGATCCCCACAAAACTATAAACCACTGTTAACTTATAGCACAAATTTTACAAACTGACAGGAGACTAATGAAAGGGAGGCATATATGTTTTAACTAAAGTTATGTACTGAGTCTTTTACAGTGTTTACAAAAAAAGTAAAAATATTTGAGTATCCTGTGGGGTTCAACATATTCTTTTAAATATGGCACAAATGCTCTTGCCATCAAATAGTTTATAACATTCTAGAAAAATAAGAATTGCTTGTGAATGGTGTAAGACAAATCAAATTTCAAAAATGATTGAAAAATGTC
Source organism: Vulpes vulpes (assembly GCF_048418805.1). Classification (NCBI taxonomy): domain Eukaryota; kingdom Metazoa; phylum Chordata; class Mammalia; order Carnivora; family Canidae; genus Vulpes; species Vulpes vulpes. The sequence goes on along the minus strand of NC_132786.1, from coordinate 43,373,077 downwards.
CATCTAATTTAACAACATGGAAATACCTGATAAGCTTATTAGTGAGTGTGATTTTCAGTGGGTACAGGAGTCAGATGGAAGTGCATGGAAGAGTGAACAAGAAATGAAGTAGCTTTATGGACCCAAACAACTCTTTTGATATCTCACACAGTAGATAATGTCATTTAATGAGTACAAAGACTGGGATAGAAGTGTAGTGCTGAGAAACTTTAGAATAAACACTGTGGAATACATTATCAAAACAAAATTTCATAATTTTCAATGCTACTTTACAAGTGTTTAAGCCAAAAAAAAGAGTAGAGCTTAACAGGAGTGAAGACTAGCAAGGAAGATATGGTTGACAAAACAAAAAGAGGCTAGAGATTCTAAAGAAAAATTTATTTTAGTGTCTTTGGGAGACCAGTTAAGTCCCTTAAAAGAGACTGACAGAATAGGAAAATTAGGAGAGATCCAACAAAATGGATAAGGAATAAAGATCAGAATAAGCAAAAATAAGAGAGTGGAAGAAATTGAATTCAATGATTAATTTCAAGTTTGAGATCTTGGTTTTGGAATTGTTATAAGTTTTGATGAGATGTCAAGTGCTAGCTCCCAAATGAGCAGTTTAATTGGAAATGGAAAGGAAGGTTATAGAATTTAAAGAGAAAATGATAATATGAAGTCAGTGTGCTAAAAGAAATGACAGCATGGGTGTTTTCAACAAAAAGACTTTAAAAACTTTTTTTTTTATCATATCTGAAGACAGAAGAATGAATTAGATAACCTTTAAAAGTCCTCTAAGACCTTTAATCTCACTTTTCAAAAAGTTACTATGTGATTGTCTTCAACATTGTAAAAAAAAATATGTGACACTTTCAAAAAAGAGTATTACTGACACAAAGAACAGTCAATTCTAAGGAATAAAAAAAAATGTAACATCATTTACAGAAACTGTAAATCAACTTATTGAGATTTTTTTTCTCCTGAATATGTAAAAAGGCTGAACAATTATGATTTCTCTTAACTGAAACTAATAGCTACTGTAGTGTCTTTAACAAAATCATAGCTATGTATTCATAAAGTCAGTTTCTTTTTATGATTTCCTTTAGTTCTTAAAAATATAGTGAAAACTTGACTATATCAAATTGGGGAAAGGAGGAAGATACAAATTTTAAAACAGATTCTTAAGTAGTAAAATACCTCTAATTGTCAAATAAAATTTTCCAAATAGAAAACTTACTGCAGTAAACAAAATATATTGGCAATTAGCATCATCCCTATGGATATAAACAATTAAGGTACTATTGTTCACTAAAAGATATTTGCTTGCACAAATTAAACAAAACTCAGATAAAAGTGTTTACAGCCTTAATTTGCTTAGTGAAACAGGCCTGCACAGTATAATGATAAACTTATCTAAAGATAATGTTAAACTATCACAAATTCCAAAATTAAGAGTACCTGATTAATGCTTAAAGCAACTTAAAAACCCTACTTATGTCCCCCCCCCCCTTTTTTTTCCGATCTAGAAGATAGTATAACCTCTTTAGTAAGCTAAGTGTTTGGTTTAGAAAATTAAAATAGATTATCAGTGGTATAGGCACAGATACTCTGAAATTATGCTTATCCTCTCAATCTTCCAAATAATGTTTGAGAAAAAAGGCAGAATGTTCTATGCCTAATGGACTAATTATGGAATACTACAAGAGAAGAGAGAGCAGTGTAATCTTAGAGCTTAAGGGGTTCAACACAGAGGACAAACTTAGATGAATTCTTCAGAAGAAATTTTTCATGATTTTTTTATTACAAAGGAGGACAGCTAGTAGGGAGGGGAGATAACAGAAAAACAAGAGGAGGAAGAAGAAAAAGGAAGTAGTAGGTTTTGGGAATAATGTTTGTTATGTCTGCATTACCAGAAGCAAGCCTGCATTTAGGGCAGAAGTTCTTAAATTTCATGTACATAAGACTCTGGAAACCCTTGGGTTGGTGGGCAGGTTGAGGTGGTAGATGAGTTGTGACTACAGAGGAACATGGAATGGCTTCTGGAATACAGGTTACATTCCAGTTCTTGATCTGGTGTTGGTTATATGGGTGTGTTCTTTTCATGAAAATTGATTAAACTGCACACTTAGGATTTGTGCATTTTTTCCAAATAGATGTGGAATTTCTAGAGAAACGATTACTCAGATAAATATACAAGTAAATAATCTGGGACTTGTGCTACAAAGGTAGAAATACACTGTTTCTGGAATCTGTATTTTATCAAGTACCATGGGTGGGGGTCCATGGAGCCAATCTCCAGAACATAACTGGAAAAACAACAGCTGAGAATTTCAGAAGTAACTTCTTTATCAGCTCAGCAATGCTTTTTCCCTCCATAGTCATTTGAAGCATATGAAGGATACAGTCTACATAGAGACCAGGCTAGAAAGGTAGGTTGTCACTACATTTGGAGGGGCCTTGAATAAAAGGCAGAAATAACTATACTTTAATTTTTCAGGCATAAAAAGCCACAGAAGACTTTGAACAGAAAAGAGATATGACTTTAGGAAGCTGAATCTGGAAGCCATCAACTTAATGGATTGCAACAGGAACAGGATGAAGGTGAGTCACCATGCTGTATCAGAGTGATTGCAAATCTAGGCTACACAGCTGGACAGATTTAGGTTCCACGCAACTCTACTTTGATCAAGCTGCTTAACCTTTCTGAGTCAGTTTCTTACTTGTAATTGGGGGATAACAGTGACTACTTCACAGAAGAGCACCATATAGACTGAAGGAGCTAACACAGAAAGCTCTTACTACATTAGAGGTAATTCGTCATCATTGTCATTATCACCTGCTTTTTCACATGGGTCGTGGCTTTTCCTGTGCTCTTAGATTCCGTGGATTTAGACAGCTGATGTGAGTTTTGCTTGGACTAAATTCTGATGGGGGAAATAAAGGGTAAATGAGAAGGGAAAAAAATGGAAAGAGAAAATATGCAAGAAGACAGATGAACTAAATCTATTTCAATATGCCAAAGGAGAACTGGAAAACCTATGGAATAGCCAAAATATACAAAATTCACCTTCTCTAGTAATGCTTGTTCTCATCATCTCATACTTGGATTTGGGCAAAAGCTCCCAATTGGCTCTCCTCCCTCCTTCTCCTCCCTATAAATTGCTTTCACATTAATACTACTAAAAGAAAACTCTCTTTTCAATGGTAACTAACTAATCAGCTAAGCAGGTAACCAATCCGCCTACCTGACCTTGCAAGATAGATTATGTTGGCTGCAGTGTACCTTTCCAAACTTAATACAATGTAATATTTGGCTGCCTTCAGACCCTCTTTCCTGTATTACACATACCACTTTCATGGCTGCCTGCCCATCTTAATGTATGATCACCTATCATTCTGAGTGTTTCCTGTCCTCTTTTGAAACAGCTTAAATATGACTTAACAAAACTAAATTACCACTTTATCAATCAAGCTTTTCATAGCACTCAACTCCACACAGATATTTTTCAAATCTGAAACTCTGAAGTATTTATAAATCAGAACCACTAAGTTTATACTTGCTTATAAACTGATTTGAATTGTTTTCTGCTTCACTTATATTAGTCTCATGACACCAAATGGTTTGTAAAGTTCTTGAAATAGGATGATTTATGCATATGAATCTCCAAAGTACATACGATAATGCTAGACAGAAAGTGTTCCTAAATAACTGCTGATTGATTATTCAACCAAATGCTGTATCTAAAATATCCATGTTCTTTCCTTCCCCACCAAATCTCAGTTATGACATGCATTATCAATCTGTGTCTCAAGCCAATGTGAAAATCATCTCAACCCTCTCTTTCTGACTCTGTTCATTTTACTACCTATGAAGTTCTGTAATTATCTATCTACAGTCACGACCATACTTTTATTCATCTGTTGCCTCAATCTCCAAACGAGACTTTCCACAATTTTATATGTCACTTTCCTAAAATACAAATCAGCCTGTGTAGCTCAAAGGCTGATAAGCTTCTGAGAGCCCAACGCCTACAAAAGGTAGTCTGAACATCTGTGTAACCTCCATGGCTTTTCCAAGTCTGCCCAGTCAACTTTCTGAGTGTCACCTGAACAGTACTGTTTACACTACTTCCTCTAAATTTATTACCTAGAACCTTCCAATGACTTTTCGTGCCTCTGTGCCTTTAGGCATTTTCTTCATGTTCCTTTGCCCCGTGTTGAGGGGGTAGTTTGAGTACTGACTCCCAAAATTCATGCTCACCTAGAAATTCAGTGTGATCTCATTTGAAAATAGGGTCTTTATACATTTAATTAGGATCAAAATCATACTGAATTAGGATGGGTCCTAAATCCAATGACAATATCACTGTAAGACACAGAAACACAGAAAACAAGATGATGTGAAAGTGGAGACAGAATGGAGTGAAACATGTATAAGTCATTGAATGCCAAGGGCTGCCAGAAATTTCCAGAAGCTGGGGGAGATGTATGGCATGGTTTCTCTCTCAGGACCTCCAAAAGTCTTAGACTTTGGACTTCTAACTGTGAGGGAACAAATTTCCGTTAAACTATTCAGTTTGTGATACATTGTTATGGCAGCTCTACAAAACTAAGACACCCAATTACCTGCTTGTGAAAATCCTACTTAAATGTAAAGGTCTGGGATCTTCCACTTCTTTCCTCATCTCCTGAAGATGCATCCAGGTAGTATAGTAAACTGTTGCTACCTCTTTGCTCCCACGGAAATGTATCAACCTTGTATCTAACTAACTAACTAGTTGCATGGTGGTTGTCCTTTTCCCTGTGGGTCTGAGAGCCATCAAGACAGAAAACGAACTCATTTTTCTTTGATTTACAGTGTTTATTGGTACTTGACATAATAGAAAATTACTTGCTGAAAAAATAAAAAAAAATGAAAGTTTTAAAAATAACAAACCATTCAACTTACAAACTTTTGTATTATATTCAAAACTATTGTTATAGTGCTTGTCACAGATATTCGGGGAAGGAAGCAAAAGCCCAACAACTTTAACCTAATTAGTTCATATTTTTTTCAAAAGGTAAATTTAAAGCCTTTGAGAATAACTTGGCAAAAGCATTTTCCAGTTGTATATGCATTTTCATTAACCTATTATCAAGTTCAGTTACTCTATGTTGGCACTATGAAAGTAGTAGCTGAATCTCAAAGTGAGTATCACCTTATACAGAATTAGGTTAGCTGGGAAGACTTTTTAAAAATTTTAGTTGACATTTAATATTATTTCCAGGTGTTTAACAGTGATTCAATGATTGTAAACATTATCAAATGCTCAGCATAGCATGTGTAATTACCATCTTATAGTGTTTTCGACTCTATTCCCTATGCTGTAACTTAATGCCTGTGATTCATTTATTTTATAACTGGAAGTTTGTACCTCTTAATCCCATTCAACTATTTGGCCTATCCCACCACCACCCTTCCTTTTACAACCACCTAGTTCTCTATATTTACACTTTTAATATAATAGTAAACACAGTGGCAAAACTTGGAGAGACTTAATATTGTAAAATCAGTATTCAGAAAAAAATGAAGAAAAAAATTCATAATTAAAATCAGAAAAAAAATGAAGCTCATGAAATATACTTTTTATAGTTAGCAAATGACGACTGACTGAATGATCAAAACTAGCATTCCTCCAGTTATTGTTTTAATGTTGCTCTGGGTGCCTGAATCAATTCCATGAGTTCCCTTATAACTTAACTTCTCAAAGTTAAAAGCATAAAGAAAAAGAATAAAGAGCAGAATACAGTTGACAACTTAATGTAAGTTTGAAATTTTTTGTTCAAAATATATATTTCAAAATATATATTTAAAATATCTATGCCACCACGACATCCCACTCACCATCAATAGCTAGGAAAATATTCTAGCAAGTACTCTTTTCATCACCAAAATACTGTCTCTGTCCTCCTCCTTTGGAGTAATTACTCTGGTGACTGAGGCTCTAATTTCCTTTTTTAAAAAGATCAGGAAAAAAAAATCATGCTTCCAGGGCATTTTAAATTATCTTTGAACAAATGGGTCATAAAAATACAAGAATGTAAATAATATACTAATGAAATAAAGCCATACAATATGAGATGCCAACTTGCTATGTGGCTTTGGGGAAATCATTTAACCTGTTTGATTCCTGGTTTCTCACCTAAAAATTTAAATAACTGAGTAAGGATCCTTCCCATTACAAAATTAATGTTGATAAAGTTTAGTCACAGAGGAACAAACACTGCTCATGTGTTCAATTCCCAAGCATTGTTGGACCCTGGCTCACGGGTGCCAACGTGTCCTGGTGGACGCCCCAGAGACTCAGACCCCAGACAGGCAGATGCAACTAGCAAGACGGTTTATTGAACGTTTGCGCAAACGGGCTCTCCGCCTCCGAGGAGGAAGAGAGCCCCGATTAGCAATTACAGGTATCTTTTAAAGGTAAAAGAAAAAAAAAAAAAAAAACGCTTAAAGACAAAAGAACCGCGGGAGTCGCATAGCATCCAGGTTGATTTCTCAGAAGGTCAACATGAACCTATTCAGGGACATTCCAATCAGGGTGTGGGGGGAAATGGTTTTCTTATCACAAACAGAATGCTTTTTGTTGCTAAAACTTCAGGAAGGCACCTGGATGGGCTGCCTCTGGATTAGGGCTGATCCTACTTACGGGGGGGGGGGGGGGGGGGGGGGGGGGGGGGGGTTCTTCATTCCCTCCTCTTTGTTTGGGCTGATTTTAACCTTAAAATCTTAGGGAACATTTATTTTTTCAGTTTGGAGGGCCCGACATTGTTAATACCAGAGCTTGGGTAATAGACAATTTTTCTCGGATGAACTGGAGCAGCCGGTTAAGGATGCAGGGGCCGAAAGTTAGCAGCAGGAGCAGGATAACTAGAGGGCCCATAATGGTAGAGATTAGGGTGGTCAACCAGGGAGACTGATTAAACCAGCTTTTAAACCAACCCTGCTGGGCCTCCCGGTCCCTTTGTCTTTTATTTAGCCTATCCCTAAGTTTGGCCATGGAGTCCCTGATGACTCCAGAATGGCCTGCATAGAAACAGCATTCCTCTCCCAGGGCCGCACACAGTCCTCCCTCTTTCAGGAGTAGTAAATCCAAGCCTCTCCTGTTTTGAAGTGCTACTTCTGAAAGTGAGGTGAGGGACTGTTCTAACTTAGAAACGGACTGCTCTAGTGCCCATAGATCCTCATCTACAGCTGCCTGGAGTTCTATATGACGTCGTGAGCCCTGGATCAGAGCAGCTGCGCCAGTACCCACCCCAGTAGCGACCCCTAGTCCCAACATAACGACTAGGGTTAGGGAGACAGGTTCGCGCCGAAAACGGGTGGGATGTTCATCATACTGATTTTCTAGAGTTTCAGCAGGGTGATGGAACACCCTGGGTATGATCTGCACCATGACACAGAAGTCGTTTGAGCTATTTAGAACCTTAGCTGACACACAGGGGGTGAGGCCTTTGTTGCATGCCCACCAAGTTCCTGGCTGGGGCTCCAGGTAAGAGTCAGTCCCTAAAATCGGGGCGGTGGTATTGCAGAGTTCCTGGTAACCCCGGGTGAGTATAGTTAGCCTTGACAGTGATGTAATCCCAAGAGGGAGGGTGATGAGGATAGAAATAGGGAAGAAGGAGGGAAGGAAGGGAGGGAGGAAAGGGGAAGGGGGAATAAAGGAAATTTCCTTTAAGTGGCATGCGGGTATATCTTGGTATTGCTCCAGGGCAGTGTTCCTGAATAGGGCACAACATTTGGTGTGGGACAGTTTTTATTTTGAGTATCCCACACACTGCAGAACATTTTGCTTCTCTGATCCTCGGTCTCTAAAAGTCAGTCACTATAAAAGCAAAAATATGTCCCTGCACTTCCAAAATGCATCTCTGTGTCAGAAAGGGATGAGCAGTAGGTGTCCTCTGGAGAATCAGTGTTAGAAGCCACTTTGTGACTGCCTTTTTGAAAAAGTGATTCTTTTAAAATGTCAGTTCATCTCACCATTCTGCTTAATATCCTCTGAGGATACCACCCTGCTTAGATTAAAATCCAAAATCCTTACCATAGTTTACAGGGCCATACAAGGTAGGCATGCTAACCCACACTCTCACTTGGAACCCTGGAACCCTGCTGTCATGCTAATCTCTAACACTCTCTCCTTCACTCACTGCTGCAACCACACAGCTTCCCTGCTGATCCTACAAAACGTTAAACATGTTTCCATCTCAAGTTCTTTGAATTTATTGCTGCTGCTCCTCCTCCTTCCACGTATCACTACAAATCGTTCTCTCATTTCCTTCAGGTCTATGTTCACATGACCTCTTTTTGTACAGAACTACCCAAAAACTATATAGAAAAGCATTATTTCCCAACTCCCAAACTCCTATCCACTTTATTTTTCTCAAAGTACTTAGTACCACCCGACACACTTGCTTTGTCATTGTCTGGTTCCCTTAACTAAGATGAAAGCTTTTAGAGGTTAGGAGATTTATCTGTTTGTTCCCCACTTAATTTGCAGTGCTGGGGCACCTGGGTGGCTCAGTGGTTGAGTGTCTGCTTTTGGCTCGGATCATGATCCCGGGGTTCTTGGACTGAATCCCACATCGGGCTCCCCGCATGCTTCTCCCTCTGCCTATGTCTCTGTCTCTCGGTGTCTCTTATGAATAAATAAAATCTTAAAAAAAAATTTGTAGTGCCTAGCCAAGATCACTCAGTAGCCAGACTAAGACAATATCTGGCGCACAGAAGACACTCTTTAGACTTCTCTTGAATGAAGACATGAATACAAGGCTACCATTTTCAGAATCACTAATAAATATAAAATACATATACATTAAAAACAAGGCTGAAACTTCAAATTCTCCAAGTCATTTGCAACCCACGGTATGCTAACTTTGAAGAAATTCCCACTTAAAATAGTTCAGAAAAAGAAATGAATAGTGTAGGGTAGTTGGAATGTTTCATTTGTCTTACCTCTATCTCCATGATATTCTGTAATTAATTGGGCTCCAGTCACCTATTTCTTTAACGTTTACAGCTATACTAGTATCTCCTGCTATTTCTTCTACAAAGTCCTTGAATTCAAAAAGATTAGAAAGACACTTCCTTCCCTACTAACAGCAAGCCAGCAACTAGAAGGAGATTTTTGTCATCATTTGGGGAATCAACAGCAAGCATCTCAGCAGTTCTTCCTGTTGTAGGATTTAAATTAAACAATAACAAGAAGATAGCTTCAATGCTGTCTCCTTTACACAAGTGTTTTCAGCTTCAGAAAAAAGGAGAACTAGTAGAGTCAAATGTGTTATATCTCTCCCTGCCTAAGAGTTAATTACCAAAGGACAGAGGCTTGTTTAAATAAATGAGAAATCCAGAAGCTGTCTATTGGACTTCTGCTGACAATATTTTCTAATCTTTTTGAAACCATCAACTCTTTGAGGGGGGATTAGTTCAGAAATACAGCTACATTTTTTCTTTTAACTTGCAGAAATGTAGTTTTGACACCACCTCATTACAGATATTTTCTTCCACCGTTCCCTTTCAGAGGCAAATAAGCTTCATTGAGAGAATAGTCTTTACTAAATTAGTAAACAGGGACAATATACTAATAGGCAGTTCCATCTTCCTTCTCGGCAACTCCATTACCTATTCTCTTCACCTGTGCCCAGTCATGCTGAAAGCAAGCAAATCATGAGTTTGAACAGTCTGATGTACTTACTGGATAAGCTAAGAGAAAAGCCAGTTTTGTTTTTGTTAATTGTTGTGAATTTTCTTAAGTAATAGAAGTTTGGCAGCCAGTAATAAAACCAATACTTCCTGTTCAGAACAATGTGGAAAGTAGTATTCAAACTTTGGCACTGCAGTTACTAAGAGTGGCGATGACAAACTAGGAAGCAAAAATAGCAGTAATCAGTCCCATAAAGGCCTGCGAAACAGGTTGCTAGAGGAGTCCAGACTTGAGATTCCAGGGAGTGGGGAGAAATGTACTAGTACTAGTATCAGGCATTACAAAGAAACTGTTTTCAACTCAACATACAAAGCACTTTCTCAAAGAATGAAGCTAAAAGTGGCTATCTTATGAGAAAGCAAGTTCCCTACCATCTAAATTGTTTAAGAGGTTCAAAAGCTATTCTTTAATATGGATGTTGTAAAGGAGTTTCTCACTCAAATAGAGGATTCTGGCTTTCATAACTTCTAGACTTCCTTCCATCCATAAGATCTATGAAAGGCCTTTGAAGAATAAATGACAAAGCAAAAAAGTCTATAAAAATAAACCCCATCAGGCCCTGAAAACAGAATCCCTTTGGTTTTACTCCATACATGCTCTATCAGTTCTTACGTAATGGTTCTTCCATTTCTCATCACATTGTTATTACCTGGGTCACAGCCTTAATAACCTGAAATTCATCAACAACCTTTTATCTCTGAGAACTGAGGCTGTGTCAATATAACTTAGTAGTTTGTCCAAAGAAATCTTTGCCTAGCAAAGATAAGACTATACACCAATATAAATAAATAAATACCTCACTGTTTGCTTCAGGAAATTCTTACACATCAATTCATCAGAGGCAGTAGTCTGAACACCTGGCACAACTGCTTACTTTACAATTTCCCGCTTCACTGTGCCCAGCAAACCTAAAGTGTTCTAAAAATTTTTTTTGTCTAATCCAAGTTAGCTCCTGCCTTTAAAAAACCCACCTTATATTATCTGAGTCTAGATACCAAGATCTTATAAATATTTTATTTCCTACTTATGAGTGCAAAGACTTTCTTCCTGTGGTAAGTCCTAATACATTTAGCTCTGCTTTAACAACAGCTAATAACACTGTGGGGAGCTAAACATCTCCATATACCTACTTTGACACTGACCCATGAACCACCGTCTCACTCCCCAAATACCTAATAAACCTACTACAAAATTCCTTGCTAAAATACTGTTTTTAATATATTGTTCTATGGTTTAAACATTTTAATAGTAAAATATATACATATATATATATACACACACACACATTTTACAAATTCTTTCAATCTCAAACACACTGTGTAAAACAAAAATATCCAGACACATAAAATGTAGTTAAAAAAAAAAGTTCTAGTGTAGGCAAATTCATCTATCGTGATGAAAATCAGAAAGTAGCTTCCTAAGAGGAGGAGGGTATAAATGGAGGACCTAAAAACAACCTGTTGGAGCAGGGGGGATACAAATAGTTTATATCTTCACTGTTAAAAGATCATATATATTTATCAAAGCTCGTCAAGTTGTACATTTAAGAGCTATTATACTGTTGTATATTTTATTTTTATAAAAAACTGAAAGTCAAATTAAGCTTATTCGTTCTGGATATGATGAAGAAAGTGCATTTTCTCTGTTTCTCCTATAAATACTGCCCTAAACCCTGGATGTTATACATAAAGCAAACATAAAAATACCGGAAAGGTAAAGAAAAGAGAGCACACAGCCTAGAACCCAGGTTCAACAAAACAGTGAGTTCACTGGGTTTTCTTTGCCCTTGATATATTTGGGACTGGATGATACCGGAGAAGCTGGCAAGCCAGGAAATGACAATGGGCCCAGACAGCCCCCATCACTACAATAACAAATACAAAAACAAAATCAAAACTCCAATAAAAGCCTGCTGTTTCTAGCCAAAAGATCCAGGACAAGTGTAGCCTAGAAATATGAACAACTTTTAAACAAACATTCTCTCAGGTCATTCTACCCCATTCTTGCTTCACATCATCCCATGATTTCCTATTGCTCACATGATAAAGAGCAAATTAACACAAGGTTTTCAAAATGCTTCATAATCTAGCACAAAGTTATCTTTATAGCCTCATTTCTCAACACTTGCAGGCATTAATCATTTAAAATTATTTTCTGTTCTCTGGACAAGGAAGGTAGCCTTTGCTCATTCTATCCTATTTTGAATATACTTTCTGAATTTTACTTTCCTCAAAGTAAAATTTGAGGAAATTTTACTTTTCCTACAATACTAGGCCACTGAGGTCTTTCATTACTCTTTATTCTGCTCATTTATCATTTTGCTTTCATCATGACTATAACTCTTTGTCACTCTGTATCAGAACCAAACTGTATACTTACACCCTTGACTAAATTGTGAAATTCGTGAATGTAAGAATTAAGCCCAGATTATTGTTACAACATCAGAGCAACACAGAGTGAAAGGCACACAGCAGTTATTCATTGAATTGAACTGGAATGATTTCAAATATAAGTATTTCTGGTCGTACAGCATGGTGAGCTTCATTTTTTTTCTGAGTCACTGCCATTAGTTTCCTAGACTCTGAGATTATTTGGATTTGAGTAGACTTGGATACTTTATTATATCATCACCTAGGCTTACTGTAGTCATTGTAATCTTTTTTTTTTTCACCTAAGGAAATTGCAGAAAATAGGATATTCAGTCTCTACAACTAATAATGGATTCTATTCAAGTGTATTCTGCTGTAGATTGCAGCATGAGAATACTCTTTATGTAGACCCAAATCCTCCTTATGACCTAACAAGATAAATTATATGGGTTTTTGTTGTTTATATAATTCTTCAATGGCATTTATTGCAAGGACAACCACTTCATCAAAAAAACAAAACACTTTTAAAAGTTCTGTTTTACTTTTTAAGTGCATTGTTTAACATTGAATTAGATTTTTCCAGTGCCTTTAACTATGGCCTATTAATGCAATACCATTAAATATATTCACCCTGCTACAAATTATACCCCCAGAATCTTATACATCTTATAACTGGAAGTTTGTACCCTTTGAGCAGTATTTTCCCATTTACCATCCCCAAATGCTGGTAATCACCACTCTGCTGTATCTGTACATGCAACTTTTTGAAGGTTCTATATATATTATATATCATACTATTAAAATATGTTCTATCATGTTTGTCTTTGGCTTATTTCACTAAGGGTAATATTCTCAAGGTTCATTCTAGTTGTTGAAAATGGCAAAATTTCTTTCTTTCTCATGGCTAAATAATATATACACACCACATTTTATTTATCCCTTCCTCCAAAGACAAATATGTGAGTTGTTTCCATATCTAGGCTATTGTGAATAATAGTGCAATGAACACAGGATGCAGATATCTCTTCAAGATCTCATTTTCACTTTCTGGATATATATCCAGAAGACTGCTGATCATATGGTCGTTCTCTTTTTAATTATTTGAAGAACCTCCATATTGTATTCCATAATGGCTGTACAATTTACATCTTCAACAAGGCACAAGGATTCCTTCTTCTCTACTTTCCAACAATCTATCTCATATATTTTTATTTCATTGAAATAATTGACATAGAACGTTACATTAGCTTCAAGTGTACAACAGTGATTTGACAATTCTATACATTATTTCCATGCTCACTCCAATAACTACAACCACCATGTGTCACCATACAATGTAATTATGATACTATTGACTACATTCTCTATGCTACACAGCAAGATAAGGGGATTAAGAAACAGAAACTTCTAGTTATAAGTAAGTCCGATTATTTCTTATATTTTTTAATAACTATTCTAACAGGTATGAGGTAATATCTTTGTGGTTTTATTCTGTATTCCCCTGATGATTTGTTACTGAGCAGTCTTTCATATACCCATAAGCTATCTGTAGGTCTTCCTTAGCTTTTCCATATCGAGAAACTTTTGATGACTGATTCAATCTACTTACTCATTAGTCTCTTCAAATTTCCTTTATCTTCATGATCCAGTTTTAGTAAGCTGTATGGTTCTAATTTATCCATTTCTTCTTGGTCTACAGTTTTCTGGCATATTTTTGTTCATAGTAGTCTCATTATCCTTTGTATTTCTGTGTTCTAGTTTTAATGTCTCTTCTTTGCAATTTTGTCTTCTCTATGTTTTCTGAGTTAAACTAAAGACTTGTCACTTTTATTTTTATTTTATTTTATTTTTTTTAAGACTTGTCACTTTTATTTATAAGTTTGTAGAAAAAAAATTTTGGAAGTACTGATCACCAATTCATTATTGATATTATTCTTCCATAGTGTAAATTGTGCCATATAAAGCTTTTTGATAATGTTACATTTAAATGGCAAGCACTATGTAACAACCTCTGTTTGTACGTGAATTTTACCCTAAGAGAATCCAAAATACAACCTTATACTTCCAGTGAACAGCTCCCAGGAATATGTGAACTTGCTTTATGATATTATCTATACAGAGAGAGGCATGAAATAAGTTTAGATCAATATTTTCTTTTAGTTGAGTAAAATAAAGGAAATACATGCCTACATAAACATATGTGGGTGTGTTCATCCTTATTTCTAGTCTTTTCTAAATGTTTGCTGATATAACCTATGATGTGTGTGTGTGTGTGGGGGGGGGGTGATAGGACTTGTGTGTTTATTTCCAGTTGGCCTGGTTGCAGACTCCTCAAAGATGCAGTATATTATATCATGCATTCTGTTATTGTAGTGTTGCTTTTTAAGATCAATTTGTTGTATTCTTTAGTATGCATTCTAATAGTGATCTTGTATTAAATGGGCATTTTTTTCTAATATAAACTCACTTGTTTTCTATAAAACAAGAGTTCTTAGTTTCATTGACTTTTTTCTAATTTATATTTTATTTCTAGTTTCTTATTTCCTTATTCTACTATGAATTTGGTTTATTCTTCTTTATCTGGTTCCTTAAGATGAAGTTAGCTTGTTTATTTGAAAAAAACATACATATATATTTTAAAGATTTTATTTATTGGAGAGAGAACATGAGCAGAGCAGGGTGGAGGTGGGGGGACAGAGAGAGAAGCAGGCTCCCCGCTGAGCAGGGAGCCTGAATAGGTGCTTGATCCCAGGACCCTGAGATCATGATCTGAGCTGAAGGTGGATGCTTAATTGACTGAGCTACTCAGGCATCCCCAGATTCTTCTTGTTTCTTGAGGTAGGCCTGTATTGTTATAAACTTTCCTCTTAGAATTGCTTTCACTGTCCTAGAGATTTGTTTCCATTTAAGTTCCTCTTTGATTTCTTCACTGACCCATTGGTTGTTTAGTAGTATGTGTCCTCCACGTGTTTGTGATTCTTCTGTTTTTTTCTTGTAATTGATTTCTGGGTTCATACCACTATGGTTGGAAAAGATGCTTGATAGGACTTCAGTATTTTTTTTTTTTAAGATTTGAGAGAGAGAACGTGCACAAGTGGGGGGAAGGGCTGAGGGAGCGGGAGAAGCAGACTCCCTACTGAGCAGAGAGCCCAATGTAGGGCTCTATCCTAGGACTCTGAGAGCATGACATGAGCCGAAGGCAGACACTTAAACAGCCACCCAGGTGCCCCAATTTCAAGTATTCTTGAGACATATTTTGTGGCCTAACATGAGGTCTATCTTGGAGAATGTTCCACATACATTTGAAAAGAATGCGTATTTTGTTGTTTTGGGATGGGATATTCTCTACATACCTGTTAAGTAATCTGGTCTTATATGCTGTTCATAGATGTGACTTCCTTATTGATTTTTCGGTGTGGATTAATTATCTGTTGATATAAGTGAGGTTCTAAAATCCCCTCCTGTATTACTGTCATTTTCCATTTCTGTCATTATTTGCTTTCTGTATTTAGGTGTTCCAATATTGGATGCTTAGATATTTACAATTGTTATAGTCTCTTATTGGACTGATCTCTTTATCATTATATAATGCCTTACTTAGTCTCTTACTAATGTATTTACATTACAGTCATTTTGTCTGATAAAGTATTGCCACCCTGATTCCCCCGCCCCCCCTCCATTTGTGGAGAATATATTTTTCCATCCTTTCAACTTCAGTCTGTGAATATATATATATATGTCTTTAAGTTTGAATGGAGTCTCTTAAAGGCAGCATATAGACGAGTCTTGGTTTGTGTTTTGTTTTGTTTTTTTAATCCATTCAGTCACCCTACATCTTTAGATTGAGGCATTGAGCCCATTTACACTTTAATTATTGATAGGTGTGCATGTACTGCCATTTTGTTAATTTTCTATTTGTTTTTCTAGTTATTCTCTGTTCCTTTCTTCTCTGCTTTCTTCCCTATGGTTTGATGACTTTCATTACTGTTGGATTACTTTTTATTTTTTTGTGTATCTATTGCAGGTTTTTTGGCTACCATGGGATATGCAGATAACATCCTATGTGTACAACAGTCTGTACTGACTTGATGGTGGCTTAATTTTTAACACATCCTAAAAGCATTATGTTTTTACTCCCTCCTCCGTGTTTTATGTATATGATATCATATTTTACATAGTTTCGTGTATCCCTAATATATCCAGTGTGTACACACACACACACACACACACACACAGGATATACATATACTTTTGTGTTTAAACTCATACACACACAGGATATACATATACTTTTGTGTTTAAACTCATTACTTTTGTAAGTGATTGATCTATTAACTTTACTAAATGTTTACCAGTAAAAGTTTTCCTTTCATAACTTCCTTCTACTTATGGCCTTCTCTACAGTTCTTTTTAACATTTCTGGTATGGTTGGTTTACAGGTGATGAACTACTTTTAGTTTTGTTTGTCTGGAAAACTCTCTCTCCTGTAATTTTGTATGACAACCTTGCTGGTCAGGATATGTTTGGTCACATTATTTTTTCTTTTTGCACTTTGAAGGCCAGAGGGCATGATATATTCAAAGTTTTTGCTGAAAAGTTGGCTGATACAGCCTTATGGGGTTTCCCTTGTATGTAACCATTTGCTTTCTTTTGCTGCTTTTATGATTCTCTGTTTAATTTTTGTCATCTACATTACCATGTATCTTGGTGTGAACCCCCTTGGGTTCATCTTGTTTTGAACTCTCTTTGCTTCTTGTTTATGGATATCTGTTCCTTCCCCATGTTAGAAAGCCTTTAGCTGGTATTTCTTCAAATAGGCTTTCTGCCCCCTTGTCTCTACTCTCCTTATGGGATCCCTATATATAACACAAATATTTTGTTTAATGATGTTGCACAGGTACCCTTAATCTACCTTATTTTTTATTATCCTTTTTCTTTTTTGCTATTCAGTTTGGTTTTCATTACCTTGTCTTCATGACTGCTCATCATTTTTCTGTATCCTCTAGTTCACTGGGGATTCACCTATTTTTCCATTTAAGTTATGGTATTCTTCAAATCTGATTGATTTTTATATTTTCTACCTCTTGCTCATGTTCTATGTTCATGCAGTCTTCTGTCAAGTCTGAGGATTATCTTTGTGACCATTAGAGCTCTTCATTGGTCATACTGCTTATCTCTGTTTAGTTCTTTTTCATAATTTTGTTTTGTTTTTTTCATTTGGGATACATTCCTCTCCTTCCTTATTTTGTCTAATACTCTATCAGGTCAGCTACATCTCCTCATCTTACAAGTTGTGGCCTTACATAAAAGGGATCCTGTGGTGCCCTATAGTGCAATTTCCCCTGTCACTAGAACTAGGAAGTTGATGTATGTCTCTCTGTGTGAGTTGTACATGCCTTCTTGTTATGGCTGAGCCATGATTGCTGTGGGCACACTGCTGGGCATGGTTTGCTCCCTGTGTTGCTAGCTAAAAGGACTCTCTGCAATGAACCACTGTCTGAGTTTGCTCCCCACACTGTTAGCAAAGGGGCCTGCCTATAGCCCCCTTCAGGCTTGCTGGTGAGTAGTTTAGCAATTAGCTCTGCTGCCTGCAGTGAGTTGCTATGTGTGCCCTGATGAGCACAATTTCTTCTCCACACTGTTAGCAGAAAGCCATCATCAGCTTGTGGGTGGGTATTTGAGTGTTCTTAATCTTAGAATTCTAGCTATTTGGTGAAAGTCTCACTTTGTTCTTGCATTGTTTTCCTGGTATTATTTATCTGTGTTCTCTTATAGTTCTCTGATCAGCTTTAGAGCAATTATTTTGAATTCTTTATTGGGCAATTTCTGGATCTTTATTTCTTTGGGGACAGTTATTAAAGATTTGCTCTTTTCCTTTGGTGGAATCTTGTTTCTGATTCTTCGTAATCCCCGTAGACTTGCTTAGGTATCTAAGCATTGTAAGAAATAGCTGCCCTTCCAGATTTTATGCTCTGACTTTGATAAGGAAAACCTTTCACCTGTAGGTGGGAGCACACTGGAGTGTGATGTCACCCTGAATCTAGTGGTCCACGGAACCCGGGGGGGGGGGGGGGGGGGGGCATGTGTTAGCATCAGGTTGGGGGTATGCTGTTAGCTCAGTCTACCAGGGCTTCTAGGCTGTCATCTTGCATGGCAGAGCCCTGAACTGGCTGCTAACATGACTCCCAGGCTTCAGTGGAGTAGGGTCAAACTCAGGCAGGTGGAGTCAGCAAAAATAAATACCTGTGGGGGGCGTCTGGCTGGTTCAGTTAGAAGAGCTTGTCACTCTTGATTGCAGGGTTGTGAGTTAGAGCCCCATATTAGGTGTAGAGATTATTTAACAAAACCTAAAAAAGAAACACCTGCGGGGTGAAAAAGGGAAAAATTTGCAGGAGGACTTTGGTGGCTACCCTGGCCATTGGCTTCACCATTGGCTTTGCCCTTTGAGTTTGTGCTCAGAAAAGATCTCTGTGAAACACAATCTCTCCCGCTGAGTGTCAGCTAATAACAGCCTCTTGTCTTGCTTGATCCTAGCTGGTTCTATATGTCTCAGCTTTGTTGGTCTGCGTGGGTAAAATTGAAGGGACCACTGCACAGTACACCAAAAGGCTGAATAAGCTTTTTGCTCATTCCCTCTTCTCTCTTAGGCTATGAGTATCTTTTCCAGCTGGGAAAGTTCTTTCTTTGTCCTGAATAATGCCAGCATGGGATGATGCATACAAAATGAAGCAGTCTTCCTTCTTTTGTTGTGCTACTATTCTCAGGTTTTTTTGTTCCACTTGCTAACAGTGGACAATATAGCCTCTTGCAGTACTGGTTTTATTTGTGGATAGCTGTCTAACTTTTTACTAGCATTAATGAAATAGTAAATAGTGAAAGAGAGCAGTATAAAGGTTTAAAAATTTCTAAAACCATGGTGAATGGAAAGAGTGTAAGGAGAAAAATGAGAAAATGAAAACATTCTAAAATGAAAATGCCGTTAGTAATGGCTCAACAATCACTAATGAAGTGTAAATAACTCATTGAAGAGTTATTACACTTAAGTGACTGCTAGTTATATTTAGTGTATTATAATAAAGCTGCAAGTTGTTTAATATACGTTGAAGACCATCCATGCTTTCAAAACTCAATATATTAACCAATAAGCAAAATGGAGAAAAACAATTATTTCTATTTATCAAAACTTAAAATATAAACAACATAAGAATATCTTGAGGACATATCACAATTGAAAGGAATAGAAATAATT
The DNA here is from genome assembly GCF_048418805.1 of Vulpes vulpes. NCBI lineage: Eukaryota > Metazoa > Chordata > Mammalia > Carnivora > Canidae > Vulpes > Vulpes vulpes. Next base: position 43,353,734 of record NC_132786.1, on the reverse strand, counting down.
TCATTTTCATGTGAAGTGAGGAAATGGTATTATAAAAATAAACTGTCAGAAACTATAATTACCTAATAGCAAATATTATTTTGAGATTTAATAGTTCCAAACAATTAAGATGCCATGCCATAGAGATTATGATGATAATAATGCAGACATCTCTTCTTTATATATGATGCTTGAGATACAAATTGAACAGTTGTAGGACAATAGAACAATAGAAAGTGATAGCATAAAAAAATGTTTAAGATTGTACATATAGGGAGTTTGCTATTAAAAATTTTTAAAAGCATATACCATTTTTGGTCCCTTATAAGCTTAAGTATATGAGAATAAATTATAGTTATTAGTTTGCATGTCCAATTAAGTTGAACCTAAATAGGTATGTACTTCAAAGAAAGAACACAGTAGTGTGACACAATCTCCTATAACTAGAAAAGCATTCCCAAAGAATGTTTACATTTTGAGCCTGAAACTGTAACTTAAAGATTTAATAAGTAAATAAATTACAAGCCAAATTTCAGATACAATATACAATGAGTGACGATTTATTTCATAATGTTCCCTTCTGTAGTAAAAAAAAAAAAAAACAAAAAACAAAAAACAAAAAAACTGTTTTTTTCATTATTTTAGTGAAAGGAAACTAATGTTACCTAACTTTCAGAGCTTCTGACAGATTCTTGAGTTGTGAGGTAGGTCACAATAATTTCATTTCTTGGCAGAAATAAAATGTTGCTATTCACAGTAATTATGTCTTTGGGAAAGAATTAAAGCATTTTTACATTATTAACACAGCAGTGCCTCTGTTAGTATATTTATTATAAAACTCAGGAATGAAGCTTAAAATTTTTAAAAAGTTACACTCATGGATAAAATAAGAGATTATACATTAAAGTAGAGGCAAGTAATATTTCAAAGTTGTTTTAAAATATTTTATGGTCTATATTAACTCTATTTCAATAAATAATAATAAACAATTACAACCTGTATAGGAAAAGTATTAAGTAGAATATAGTTATAGAGCAAGAAATAATTTCATAATCCTCTCTCTACCCAATTAGTCAATGATCTCCCAGTAAGTGAAAAAAAAATAAAGCACTTAATCTTTAAAGTTAACCTAAAAAGAAGCAAAAAAACAACTAAATTAAAAACTTGACATTTTTTTTCAAACATTTTTAAAAATCTTTATTTATTTATGATAGTCACAGAGAGAGAGAGAGAGAGAGGCAGAGACACAGGCAGAGGGAGAAGCAGGCTCCATGCACCGGGAGCCTGACGTGGGATTCGATCCCGGGTCTCCAGGATCGCGCCCTGGGCCAAAGGCACGCACCAAACCGCTGCGCCACCCAGGGATCCCAAAACTTGACATTTTTATAAACAACTAGGGAAACACAGGCAGTGTTAGTAGCCTAAATATAGAACAAAATCTGAGAGAGATCCATTGTTATTTTAAAATATTTAGCATGCCTTATCCAAAATAATAGATAAGCACTGGAGAACTTTCCCATCGTTTCTTCCTTTTAGAGTTAATTATTCTAAAGTCCTAAACTTACTTAAAAACTAAGGCATAATCTGGTCTAACAACATGACCATATCCTACTGGGACCTTTATTTAATATATTTAAGTGACGCAATATATTTTGTTCTCTGTTTTGATAAATATTTGTGATATATTTGGTAGTATTTAAAGAATTCACAAAAAAATAAAAACTAAAATATATTTCACTGAACCTAATATTTGTTTTCTCATAGCTCTTAATCTTTTTTTGTATGTAAATTTTTATCACTGATTAGCATTTTAGAGAATCAAAACATAAATTGTGTTTAAAAAACATACATTAAACAGGAATTACTATGTTATTGACATTTACATTATCTTATTTTGAAGTTACAAAGTTAAAACTTTAAAATGCTTTTTTCAAACCAGAATGTGTATGCCTATTATGAATAAGCTTAATGTAATTGATTCAGTTTTATTGGTAAGATGAGAATAATTTCCTTGAGTTTTAAAGACCATATTACTCTTTCCAGTGCACTAAATAATTTTCCCAAATTGGAAAAAAATTTAAACAATATG